>NC_138115.1:34486613-36886613 GCF_964146895.1 Miniopterus schreibersii
TCTTGATGTGCAAGCACCATTGATAGCTTTACAGGATGCTTCTGGGAACAGTCAGGGGCCTGAAGCTACCTGTGTCCCTTCCTTCCTTCCTTCCTTCCTTCCTTCCTTCCTTCCTTCCTTCCTTCCTTCCTTCCTTCCTTCCTTCCTTCCTTCCTTCCTCCCTTCCTCCCTCCCTCCCTCCCTCCCTCCCTCCCTCCCTCCCTCCCTCCCTCCCTCCCTCCCTCACTTCCTTCCCTCCATTCATCCTTCTTTCCTTTCTTTTTATATTTTCTTAACTTAGCACTATACTGAGTACACAGCTGGTACCAAATAAGTACTTGCACAATAGAATCAACTATTTTTAAAATATAGAAAACTACAGAGAATGATACATTAAATATCAAAGCATCACCATGTAGAACTAATATATTTCAGTATCTTGTTATCTTTGCTTTAGATCTTTTACATTACTTGTAAGAGAACAAAGACAATCCAGAATCCATTGTCTATTTTATGTATCATGACATTGTTACCCTCTTCCTTCATCTCAAAGGCAGCTACAGCCATGGATGCTCTGTTTATTTTTTCATACATGTGTTTTATTTAAATTAGATGACATATATTTATGTTATAGTATTTTGCATACATATAAACCTGCAGTTTGTGTTATTCATTCCACATTATGTTTTTCAGAGATTTAACCATATTTATACATATCATGTAATTCTTTTATTTTATCTGCCCCATAGTATGTATATATATATGTATATGTATATATCAACTTAATTAGTTCATATTTTATTGTTGGACATTTTAGATTACTTCCTTTTTGGTTTAGAAACAATGATGCAATGAATTTTTTGTTCTTCACATTGGCAATATATTTCTATAATCTATACCTAGAAGTGGAATTTCTGGATTCCAGGTTGTCATTGCTAGACTAAGCTCTGAAGTGGTTTGATAGATTTATATACTTTGGTGGCTTATGAGAGTTTACACTTTTCTACCTGATAAAGTCAGACTTAAAAATTCTGCCAATACACGGGTAAAATGGGCACATCATTAGTGAGACTGAATATCTTCTCCTAATGAATCATTTCGATATCTTCTCTTATGAACTTCCTGTCAATATTCTCTGTTTTTCAATTGGGTTATTTGGCATTTTCTTATTGATTTGTAGAAGAATCTTTGTATATTTTGAATACTAATCCCTTCCTATCTAGATTGTGTGTGTGCATGTGTTTATATGTGTGTTTAACAGTCCATTGCTTTTATTTGTTTTGTGTATGGTGACTTTTACTAAAGAGAATTAAAAATTTTAATATAGTCAAATATGTGAATTTTTTCCTTTATGATTTATGTATTTTTCATTTTGCTTAATAAGTACTATCCTAATAAATTATTCTACTAAAATCCTCCCATATTTTTTTCTAAATCTTGATGCTTTATTTTTCATACTTCGGTTTTTATTCTGTCCAGAATTTGTGGTTTACCTCTTTCAATTTATACACAGAACTATCTACCCCAGTGCCTACTCCAGCGACTGGGTGGGTCAATCAGAATAGGATCTTGCATATATTAAAGTCTGCATCTGAAACTAGACTTACCTCTCACCCTTAGCTCTTTCCTAGACTGAGAACAGGACTTCTGGAGAGTTCCATCAGGCTCTGCTGTCCCTTCCCACTATCTGGTTAAGGATAGGATCACCCTTTCCCATTAGATATATTTTATTGTCACTGACTGCATCAGTGTCCTAGTCTGTTTTCTGCCTGGAGACTCCTCCATCTCTGTAGATTTGAGAATGCACATAGATATAAGGCAGGAGATTTACAATTACCTACTACCCAATGATTCTCAAGACCTAATACCAATGGATATAAAAGGAAGAATTAATACGTTCCCCTCCTCCAACAAAGGATGAACCCGAGACCAGCAAAATATCCTGTTACATAATTAATGGAGACTAAACATATCTGTTTTGTTGATGCTTTTTTCTGATGAAATTTCTTTATAAATATGGAGTGGATTTCACCTGTAATCTTTTCATAGGGCTATATGTGGTGATGACTTCACTGTTCTGCAAAACTATGTGCTTACCAACCCAGAGAAGAGGGAAAAGGAAAGCAGAAGGCAATGGATTATTTATTAATAGCTAAACATTTGAAGCTTCAATTATCCTTGGATAAAATGTACATTATAGAGAAATCTTTAGCTGGTAGCTGGATCTATTAGCTATTACTGTGTAACAAATCACTCCGAAACTCAGTGGTTTAAAACAACAGGCATTTCTTGTTTTTCCATGAGTCTGCAGTTAAGCTGGATGGTTCTGTTGATCTGGGCTGGGTTTGGCTGAGTTTGTCTGGGCTTGCTCATGAGTCTGTGTTCGGATGGTGGGTTGGTTAGGCATTTTGTGATCTAAGAAGACCTCAGCTAGGATGGCTCAGCTCTCCTTTACATGGTCTCCATCCTCTATCGCGATCCCAGGCTATTTCACATGGCAGAGCAGAGATCCAAAAGAATGGGTGAAAGCATACAAAGACTCTTGAGGTCTGTACTTGGAATTGGCACACCATCACTTTCTCCCCCATTCTGCTGGCCAAAACAAATCTCAAGACCAGTCCACATTCAAGAGATGGGGAAACCAACTCTAATCCTTGATGGGATGTAGATACAAGGAGATCATTTATTGGCCTGTCAATGATATCAATCTACCACAGCAGTCATTACAGATGTCCTGTAATGTCTCTTGCTCTTCAGGTTGTCTGGTAAGAGACAACTCCCAGGCCTACTTTGCCTACCATCTTTCTCTAAAGCTGAGTGGGACAAGCTTTTTCATAGGATTTAAAAAAATTAAAGTATAGTTGGCTTACAATATTTTATTAGTTTCAGGTATACAACATAGTGATTCAACATTTGTATACCTTGCAATGAGATCCTCATGATAAGCCTAGTAACCATTTGTCACTGTTGAAAGTCATTACGATATTATTAACTATATTCCCTGTGCTATGCACTAAATACCTATGGCTTATTTATTTTATAACTGGAAGTTTGTACCTTTAATTCCCCTTTACCTTTTTCACCCATCTCCCTACCCCTCCATTCTGGAAACCATCACATTGTTCTCTGTTAGTCATGACTCTGTTTGGTTTTGGTTTGGGTTGGTTAGTTGTTTTCAGATTCCACATATAAGTGGAATTATATGGTATTTGTTTTTCTCTGACTTATTTTGCTTGGCATAATACCCTCTAGGTCCATCTATGTTTTGCAAATGGCACAATTTCATTCTTTTTTATTGCTGAGCAACATTCTATTATATGTATATACTACATACTCTTTCACAGGATTTTAAATTTGGTATCTTCATATTAGCGTACGTGGGAAGAAAAAACTAGGAAACTTTTAGCAAGAAGAAGGTGAGGGGAAGAATTTTCACCATTGTGGGTCTCTTGGTAATACCTGGAGTTTATTTTCCTAAATCTACCCAAGCTAAAGGTAAAATGTCCCAGGACTGCTAACCAATGCTTCCGTTAATTTTCCTTAGTAATTTAGGACCTAAGGCTCCTCAGATTTTTGGTTGCTCTCTCTGTGAACTTTTTGAGATCTCAGAATGACTCTTAAGTGTGGTCATCAGGTTCTACATTATTTCCACACAATACTTAAAAAGAAGGAAAAGCCATCACCCTGGTAAATATTAACACACAATTACTGCGTCTCACTTTCTCTCCAAAGCTATAATTTTAAACCAGGGTTACTTATTTCTACTTTCTCTTATTTCAGCCCTTCTCTCTTTGTATGGAGATAAATTCTTATCAAGGCTTTGGCTTTTCCCACTCCTCAGACCTTTCATGCTTCCCTTAGTATGGTGATTTTCAATGATTTCTCTTTTATTTCAAATAGGCAGCATTATATTTCCTCATGTTTCCTATGATTGAAAAATGTTCCAGACATTGCCAGTTGTTTCTTTGGAAAATTTGCCACTACTAAGAACAGTAACAGTGAGATGCAGTAAGTGATCTCTTTTTACTAGGTAGACTTTTTAAAATGCTTAAATAATTGGCTCGAGAATGTTTAGTGAAGAAAAACCTGCTAACAAGGAAGCCAATTTTTATTTAAATCTCTTGCTAAAGCACATTTTTTTGTTTTTGTTTTTTTTCTCTAGACTTTCTCTCTTGCCTTGGTGACCTCATCATCCGTCACATGTTGCCAAATTGGAGAAATTAAATCTGTACCTTGGTGGCAGTACTAGTCCTGATGCATTGACTGAACAGCTCCTTTGTCCTTTGACTGTCCTTTGACGATTGGGAGGCCCTATTAAGCCATCAAAGCCCACAACAATCGAATGGGCAGATGGGAGAGGAAAGAACAAAACAGCTTTTTTTGGGGGGCGGAGGCAAGATTTCCTTTCCTTGTATTACCCTTTTCATTCATGGGAAACGGTATAATTCATCAAAGGCAACGTTCAAGATATAAGAGTGAAAGTTGATTAAAACGGGTCACCGAGAGATCGGGGCTATTTGGGGATGTTTCTCTCTTTAAGGAGCTTAGTGCGTGTTTCTGTTTGATTGACAGTGTGGCTTCTATTTCATTTGTATTGGGCTGTACTTTTCCGCAGGATTGATTGGCTTCTAATAAGTCACTTAAGTTCCCTGTGGAAACTAAACAAAGCAGGGAAGAGGGAGCAGCAGCCTGTGGTAGGAGGTTGTGTGGGGGAGCAGAGGGCTGAGCACAGGTGCCCTGCCCTGAACTGACTGTGTGAGAACCACCCCCAGCTCCACGTCCACCCTGGCCCTCCTCCAGCTCTGCGACCTCTGTTACTCCCCAGCACCTCCATTTCCACCCCTGTAGAGAGGGGCTGGTGATCATACCTCACAGACCGGTTATAAGGATTCAGTGAGTAATATGTGAGCAGTAGCTGCTGCTTCATCAGTGCTACAGGAGCGTTTTGTTAAATAATACACAGACTCTGTCTGTCACTAAGGGTGTTCTAATAGCTAATAATTTATTGGCAATTTTCTTTGGGCCAGGCACTGTATTTTACATGCTTTAAATGTTTTTCATTTGACCGTCATAGCAATTCATAAGAAAGGGACTGTAATACAGCATCCTCACTGTATGGATTCGAAAGTTGAGGTTTAGAGATAGGAACTCTAGGTTACTAGATGTAGCCACACTATGCCCACCCTACAGTGTACTGTTACTCTCAAAACACACACAAAGATGAGCATTTGAGGCAGAACATTCAGCTTTGTGGGCCCTACTTCTCAAGCCAAGGAGGCTGACTCTAAGTGATAAGCGTAATTAGATAGAGGAGTATAAACTTGAGCTTGATTCCTGGTTCCACTGCCTACTGACTGACATTGGGAAGTTACTCATCACTAAAACTGTTTCTAGCTTTTCAATGATCATAGATTCTACTTCCTAGGGTAGCTCTGAGGATTGACTGAGAGCTAATTAGTATTAATAATGTTTTGCAAATAGTGTGTTTCATTCTGTTCAGTGAAACTTGGGTGGGGGTTAGGTGAGGGTCATCTGCGTCGAAAATCTCCTTAGGGAGGGTCTTGTGCCGAGTTAAATGAACTATGTCACTCTCATTGCGGAACCAACTATTCTAATCTATCCTGCTCCTTTAGCGTCCTGCAAGTTCAGGCCTAGAGTCTGAAATTAGAAACTATTTCCACTTAGTGTTTTCAAGTAAATGGCCACCACAAGTAACAAGAGGGTTTGTTGTAAATGCCAATAGTGATAGACTGATTTTTTTGGGGGGGGGAGAAAGAGAGGGGGGATTTATTGACCACAGAAAAAACAAGCCAAAGACTTGGCTAATTTGTGTAATCAGCTTTATCAATTTGCATAAATTGTGCATCAGGCTATATTCCTCTTGGGTATAATAAGCCCAAATTTAGTTTTTCTAATTTTAAAGTCATCAGTCGCTTTTTTTTCCCTTCTTCTTTCCCTTTCTGGGACTCGGGTGGGTCACACCTCCGTGCATCTGTCAGGTGGTCTTATATGTCTAATTCTTAGAGACCCTGCCAGTTCCTTGCTGTAGCATGTGCATCTTATTTTCCAAAATTGGTCCAGCCTTGACCCTTCAGTCTCCACACTGTTTCATGTCTTTTTGTCTATACATTTGATATTCCCTTTTTCATTATCTCCCTGTTCAGATCAAAATCTCCCCAATATTTTTAAATGAACCCCTTTCATGGGCTGTGCTCTCCTACCACCTCCTTTCAAACGGCTCTGTCGAATTCTAGATTTCCTAGCAGGCTTTCTGTCCCAGATTTTACCCATTGCTTCCTCTCATTACTTTTTTCTCAACACTCATTATTTCTGTGAAGGATCTCTAAATAGTTCTAAAGGGTCTCAAAAGGTTTTGACTCTACTTGGAGGTTATAAGATGAATTGCAATGATTGTAGGGCTGTAACATAGCTCAAATCCACCCTCTCTCCCCCCAGCCGTCTGCTACTCCAACAGTTCAGCCTCTCTCCCTGCTTTTCCTGGACCCTTTCTGGACTATCCCTACTGGTCTGCTGCTTTCAGTCTTGACACATGTCAATTCATCTTCCACGTTGCCACATTGCCACCAGAGTCTGAGCTTGGCTATGATTAAAATCTACCTAATCAAAAGAGGTGATCATAGAACTTGTTCACCAATGTTAGTAATTATAGAACTAATGAATCTCCTTGAAACTAGCAAGCGTTCAAGGATAAACTTGAGAAAATATGATTTTATATAGCGTGTCTATAGCATAAGAAAGTGATATAAGTTGAGAACATCAACAACTTTCAGAAGGGTTTAGATTTATGGATAATACTGTAGACACACATCCCCTAACCTATGGAGGTGAGGTCACACAGGGCCTGGGCCACAAACCGTCATCAAAACCCAAACACTGGACTTGTGGACAACTGGAGTAACCTAGACAGCATTTCTTTTGAGTTTATGCTGTCCAGAGGGCTAACTGCTGACATAAAATCTTTATCTCAAAGATGCAAATGTAAACCTAATGTCCTTTTTAAAATAGTAGCTAGTTATGGCACTGAGGATGTTTAAGCCCGAGGCTTTACAAACACTTTTATGATATCATTACCCTGAAGATTGCCCCTGCCTCTATTTCACAACACCAATGTTTGCAAATCTGGGCATTTGCAATTCTTTCTCTTTCTTTCAGTTTTACTGGAACTCACAGCATCTGCTTTCAGAGAATAAATGTTGCTTTTTGCCCTCAAACCTGTGGAGGATGACAGAGGAGAGGGGTGCCGAACTTCTGTATGCCCTTGGCCTCGGTCAAGGCCAGCCCGCTCATATTTCCTTTGGGCTCTGGCTCTGTAGGCCAGTCATTTTCATGGCTGGTTTAAAGAGCATGTGCCTAATTTGGAGCTGCTGCTGACACAGGGCAGGGAACAGGCCACCTGGCAAATGCCTTGGGCTTTGACTGATTCCACTAACTTGAAGCCTAGGCCAAGTTCCCCTCAAGTTGTCCTGAGGTTTGTAAACCTTTTGGCAAAGCTGGGATAAGACTGGACCAGGTAATCAGCTTTTCATGGGCCTCAGCTAGGTGTGAAATTTTAATCAAAGGGATTTTATTTTTTGCAAAAATAGAATACACCACCTGAAATGTCACATAGAATTAAACTTTGGATTCACTGAGGTTCAAGAAGAATCAGATGGTTTCTTGCAAAATGGCAAATCCTGTCCTCTTTGGAGGGGAGAGGGAGATGTTAAAAATAAATGGAATCAGGGTAGTTCTGGTACCTCCTTTGTCTTATGAGAGAAAATTGCAATAATTTTTAGTCCATCCACTTTTTGGAACTGGGTAATTACTTTCCACTTTAATCACAAGATGGCACAGAAAATATATAAGCTTCAGCCCAAAAATACACTGTCTGTATCCAGTAGATATTGTAGAAATGATGTGCTGTTGTGTCCAATGCAGTCTCCAGACGAGCTCCAGACTCCCAGTAGCTCTAGAATGGTTTCAATAATCCTTATGTCTGACAAATAAGCACTAGACACAGAACACATTGGGACCTCAGGCTAAAACAAGAGCAGGCTCTTACCCAGGAAGACAAAGCCAGAGCCTGCTCCTTCACAAAGGGAATTTAAGGCTTCAGAAGAAAGTAGGGCTGACTGCTAATGTGGAGAGTGGATGAGAAAGATCTCTCTGTGGCTGGGGATACCAAACTCACCAGAGCTCATCCAGAGAGATTCCGGAGAGACAGGGTCCCCAGAATATTCCCTGCCAGACCTCTGCCCAAAACCAGACCAAGGCACCATATCTCGCCAGTACAGAAGTAATTCACCTGAATGCCACAGGAACTGACTTCTCACCATCTCTCTATGACCTGGAGCATGCCTCGAGGTCTCTGTGGGTTTTATGGTAGCTCCTCTCTTTGGTTGGGATGCAGAAGCTAGGGGTGGGGGTAAAGGGTAGTACTGGGCACAGAACAGAGTGTGGCTTCTAGACTGAGACTGGTTCAGACCCTGGCTATGTACCTCCCAGCTGTGTGACATTGGGAAACTTGCTTATCCTTTGTGTGCCTCAGTTTTATCATCTATAAAATGGGGTTAATAGTGGAATCCATCTCAAAGAGTTGTTGTGAAGATTAACTGAATTATTGACAATGAAGCCTTTAACACAGTAATCCTTCATAAGTATGACAGTGATGAAGATGCCTCTGGGAAAGGACCATGCTGTGTGTGTGCATGCATGTGCACACAAATGTGTGTAAGCAGAAAGAGGGCCTTAACAGGAGCCCAGGCATAAGGTGGCATGAAGCTGTGATAGAAAGCTATAACTCCATGGGACAGATTTTCAACCCTCATTCCTTGAACCTGGAGAAAGTGCTGCTGGGCCAGTGACAGTACTGAAGATCCCAGATCACAAAGGCGCTTTCCTTCAGTGACTGCTGGTCTCCAGGTGTCAGGGGCAGGGCTTGTTGAGGTCATTGATAATTGTCTAGCTGGGGGCAAGGAAGGCACCGAATGTGACACAAGAAGGACAAGAGCTAAAGGGTATTGGGTTTCTTGGGGGTGACTGAGCAAGAATTTTAGTTTTCTCAGGTGATCATAGAAATTAGGACATGGACCACTGGGCTGTGTAAATATTCCTGAAGGTCTCTGAGAAATCCCAGGTGGAGTAGCCTGGATAGGAAAGAAATATTCTCTTTATAGGCACCCTGAGACCCAAAAGCCTTGCAATGTGAATATTAAGAAGCATAACCTCAATACTCCAAGCTGGCAAAGCTGGATCTATTGTTTATGTTTTTCCTCCTTGAGGTTTGTCTTTTGAGGGGCGGGGCTGGCCATGAGCGCGGTCATTCCTCTCTGTCGCAGCCATGGTAGGAAGGCTGCTATAGATGTCTACCAGTTACTTGATTGATACCTACCTGACTCCTCGACCTACCCATCTGTTTTCTTTTCCTAAGTTTGCTTTAGATCCTTGGCATGAATATCTGCATAAGGAAAGAAGAGAAATAAAAGGAAGGGTAGCTTATTTCTGTTCACTACGTTACTTGAAATTTGCTGTGAACCAGACTGCAGGGTAAGACAGAATTATTGACTACTTAGGTTTGGAAATTTTAGTCAACCGCATTTTTTTTTTTTTTTATCTCTCTCTTCTATCAGCACAAACAAATAACTTGACTTCAGTCATTATATTTTTGAATAAGAATATTTGTAAAAATCCTTAATTTAAAAAAATACCTCTAGAGAAGTCATATTGTATTTTTCTAGGAGCTAAAATGCAGTAGCAATGGACTTTTAGCATCTTTCCTAAGCATATGAAACAAAACATAATATATTTAGGTTTTCCTTTTTAATGAAAATTATAGCATGGGTTGAATTTGAAGAAAGGTGGGAAAATTGAAATATATCAGTTGAAAGCAACCTTCAGTTGGAACTGGGAGTGAAATAAGCCTTTTCCAGAGGGAAAGCTTCGGTTGACTTTTGCATAGTGGTTTGATAGGCGCATGTTATTGAAGGATGTTTGAGTACCATAAAGAAATACTTAGACAATGGGAAGAGAGATTTGAGTTAATTTTATAACTAAATCAGTAAACAACAACAACAACAACAAACCTCTGCTTTGGAAAGAGAACTCAATAGGGACATAATGTTTTGTAAATTAAATTATCCAGCAAAACCTTTCGTACTGAGCATATGCAACTCCAAGTCAGGCATGTATAGAATTTCTAATGTTCATTAATATATATATATCGAGTTTCAAATATTAATTAATTTAGTAAATTCAACAAATATTTGAATAACTGTAGCATGTATCTCTGCATTTCCATATCTTTTCCTGTGCCTACCCATTTGTACTATAGTTTCCTAAGTACCAGGAAGTACTTTTCTCATTGTTTTTTGTTGGTCATTTATTTTGAATATTCTTTATTTGTCAATATTCTTAGTACTCTTGAATTTTCAGCTCATTTGATAAATATTTTTTCACCATTCATATAGAAACCTAGAACCATCAGAGTTAAAGATACAGAAAATGCAGACTATGCTTGCCCCAGAACTTTAAGAACTTTAATCTTACTGAAAAAAATGCACAGAATGACTAGAGCATAATGGTGTTGATTGTTTGTGTAATAGAATTTCCAAGAAGAGAGAGATTGACTTAGCTTGGGTTGTCAAAGAAGGGACTCTGGGGGAGATAAGACCCTGACTGGCACCTGAAAGATAATATATAAAGTGAGGGGAGGGAGAGGAGGATTCTAGGCAGGCAGGCTGGCATGACTGAGACGTGCATTATTATTGCTAGTGGTTTGGTGGATTTCTCTGCCTTATTGAATGGGACACACTTCTTCAGACCCACCCCACTTGAGACTTAACCCTGTGATTTTAGACACCAGCCATGGGTAGAATCATGAACATCAGAGTTATCAGAGGGCTGAGACTACATATTTTGCATTTCTGTGACCCTAGTGCTGGGCACAGAGAGGTTTTCAATGTATGTGGATGGAAGGAAGAGACCTTGCAGAGTGTTGGATTTCCCAGTGCAGCTTGCTTGAGAAGTGACCAGTGATCTCTGCTTAGACCCATTGATTCGAAGCTCTCTTCTCCCACAGTCCCGTACCTTTGTGGGACTCTTGAGTTTTAGAAGCATTTTCCAAATCACAAATTGGAAATTTCTTCCAGCAGCTCCTGCCCACTGGTTCTGGCTGTGCCTCCTCAAGCCAGTTTGGCTATCAAACAGCTCATTTCAGGTGGAAAAACATTTTTGGTCTGGTCCATTTTGGCTCAGGGTGTATAGACACACCCATGCTCTTGGCTTACTGTGGGGATGTCTTGCGAGATTATCAATCAGATGGTTCAAAACCAGGCGGGCAAACCCAAATGGCCTGCACCTTTTGTTCTCTTTGTGGTGGAAGAGAAAGACACACTGACCCTCCTGAAATCCCAGCAAACCTGGCAGGTCACTGATTTTGCTGTGACTCATACCTTTTAAATCTTCGGCATTTCAAAGCTCAGCTGCCTGCTGACTTGGGAGAGCAGCCTTCCTTCCTCATGGGACAAGAAAACAGCCCCTTTCACGTACTGCCTGACCCGTATTTTTATTTTACATTTCTCATAACAGATTTCAGTCATATCTGTGAGTGTCACCCTCCTAGTTGGCCGTTTACAGCCTGAGGTGACACCAACCACTTTGGCCAGAGTATTCCTGCGGCACAGGGCTCTAGCCGGTCAGGCAAGAGGGGGCCACAGGAAGAGTCTTCTCTTTCTCTTCCACCCCAACTGTTTTTCCCCAGGGACACGTCTGCTGTAAAAACAGGGATCTGTCCTCCCCTGCTCTCCACTTCCCAAGCATATGCTACTTAGCAAACCTAGGAATCAAAGGAATGCAGTTTCAAGAAAGCTTTAAAGACGTCAATTTCCCGTCAAAGGGAAAAGGTAAAGGACACGTGATCGGTTCCAGGTGTCACGCTGAGTGTTTGCCGGTGGACACTTCGCTGATGTTAACAGCCAGGCATGATTCCTGTTTTGCAGGTAGAGATAATCAGGGTCTCCATACACATCGCAGGTTTAAATCAATGATATTCAGTCTCCATTCAGTGGGACTCGCTGGCTGCACTGAGCTTGGTTTGTGAAGCAGCTTTGCTCGGGTCGGAGGGGAGGGTGCTCTGGCCCGTCTGGTGTTTCCCATTGTTCCGTGGTGATCGCAGGGTTTCCTCTCCAGTGTGGAAGCCACTAGCCACCCGTGGCTATTGAGCACTTGAAATGTGGCCGAGAACATGCTCTAAGTGTAAAATATGCACCAGGTTTCAAAGACTTAGTATAGAAAACATAAAGCATCTCGATAATAATGTTTTATATTAATTACATGTTGAAGTAATAGTATTTTTGATACACTGGGTAAAATAAAATATTATTTAAATGATTCTCACCTGTTTGTTTTTTCTTATGTAAATGTGCTCCTACAAGATTTTAAAAGATGTATGTGGTTCATAGTATTTTTCTATAGGACCAAGCTGACCTAGAGAGACAGGAACAAACAGAAATCCATGACAATCCAGTTAAACCTCATGAATTTCAGTTTTTTAACATTAAACTACTTATTTTCTTTCAACTTTAAAAATGTCATTTTTATGTTTATCCAGAAATCTAGGACCGACTTATTCCCTGTTTTGTACAAGTTAAAAGGAAGTGATCTTTATTAGTGGTTCTAGTCCATAGAAATGCAGTGCTTTGCTACCTGCAGAGGTGCAGTGTTGCCAGTCGCACCTGAATTCCATGGACCTACCACAGAGGCTCTGAACTCTACCTTATGCTCTATGTTCCCAGATTTGGCCTGGTTTGTAAGGTTCCGGGGACTCAATATCTGACTGTTACTTAAACTACCAAATCCACTGGACTAGAGAGGCACATAGATCTTGTGAAATAATCCAACATGTAGCACGACTCTTGATGTAGCCTACATCCCATCACTGAACCTAAGATACTAGTGTCTGGTGAGCCATCCCACCTCCATTAATTATCCATAGGTGGTAATTGAATGATAAACTATATACTCTTATATATATATAATGGGTGTTTCTCTTAGAAATGTGAATATCAAGTTATTCTGTTTCTTTATTATTCTTGATGAATTGTAAATTATTTTAATAACATTGATTTACTACTCTATTAATCTTTTACTTGAAAATTATTAAAAGTGAGTAATGGCTGGGAAATGTTGCTGCATTTAGATTTTTTAATTAACCCATGGTGCAGGTTCTTCTAGAGTGGTCGTATACACAGACCTCGATACTAACCTGAATTATTCAAATTCCCTACAAATGGTTGTCCCCGGAGGTCTGCTTTCTTGCTCTCACACTGACCATAAACAGAGGCTTTTAAAAATTTCTTTCTTCATCTCCTCCCTGGTCTGTAGCCGCTGGGAGCCTTTACTCTCCTTGAACAACAGTCTTCTTAACTCATTCTGAGGTCAGTCAAGGCAGGATTGGTGGGATTGGTCTCATTGCTCTGAAAAGGGGGAAAAGAGAAGATCTTGGTGTCTAAAGCTACGCAGTCCAGTATAGTATCTTCTAGTCACATGTGGTTATTGGCACTTAAAATGTGTCTAGTGATGATATGGCTAGTGATGTTCTGTACATGTAAAATATGCACCAGATGTCAAAGGAAATTTTCAAATTAACAAGAAAGTAAAATAGCTCATTCTTGCAAACATGGGAATAGGACATAAACCTGGCTTCTAAAAATAAGTCAGTTTCTATTTTGAGCCCCCATTCTGCAAGGGTAAGAAAACAATACCTTTGGAGTTACCCTCCCCTTCTCTCCTTTACTAAGGGTTGTAACTGTTCTGGGGGCTTGCCTAGTCTGCCAACACTGTGGGGAAGAGGGACTTAGCATCCCTCGACCTTGGCAAGGCCCCTTAGAGCTGGGGATACCTCAGCTACTTTCAAATCATTCTGGATTCTGGAATCTCAAAGAAGCTGTCCCAGGTCCTTTCCAACCTCTATGCTGCTCTCAAGCACATGGTTTAATTCTGGGTCTCCTGGAACGTGCTAGGATGCAGGAAGCCCTTGAAGGCTATCAGATGCTCTGTCCTCAAAGTTTTATTGAAACTGGCCATATTCATTCATTTACATGTTATATGTGGCTACCTTTGTGCTGATGGCAGAATTGAACAGTATGAGAGAGTCCATATCGCATGCAAGGGCTAAAATATTTATCCTCAGAACCTTTAAGAAAAAGGTTGCCAACTCCTGGCTCAGATACACCATGGAACCATATCTTCTTAGGTCTTCCCACCTTCTCAGGGCTCTACTTGGGGACTGGGACATGGATTCCTTATGGCTTCACATCCCATAAATTGTCACTTTCCCCCTTTCTCCACCCTTAGACTCAGTGGTAGAGCTGTCAGAACCCAGGCTCATTTCTCAGGAACCTCACCAGCATCTGAGCTCTAATGGACTCCCCCAGGGAAGGAAGACATGCTTCTAGTTCTTTGGGTATTGTTCAAAATCTTTGTCTGTGCCAAGTGTCCTTTTATTTCCCCCAGAATCTAGGGTTTAAAATTCAGACCTCAGAATTGTTCCTCAGACTTCAATTGTACACCCCTTCCCGGAGGCAGTGAACAAATGGTTTAAATCAATGCTTCTCAAAGTATGGACCACAGGACGGTAGCATCAGCATCACCTGGGAATGCTTTACAAATGCAGATTCTCAGGCCTCACCCCACATCTACTGAACCAGAAGCCCTGGGGATGGGGCCCAGGAATCCGTGTTTTGACAAGCTCTTCAAGCAATCCTGATGCGGGCTAGAGACTAGTAAGCTTTGGTTGAGAAAGAGTGGTGTTGAGAATGGAGCCTGGAAGAAAGCATTAGATATAAAATGCAGCCTGTTAATGTAACCTGTCGGTGTTTCATTCCCATCATCACTGTGTTTCTATCTACTCTCACAGTTCTTTTCCATTTAGCGATTTGCTTTTAACACATCAGGATTGTGCCTATTGTGGCCCAGAACCTGTGATGAAATGTTCATAGACGCTCAAGGATCTTTGTTTCTCTAAGAAGCAGACGCTTCTTTTATTCAGTCCTCTGGGTAGGTCATTATTAGGAGCCGAGAGTTCATTTCCTCTCCTCTCATCACCGCCTCTCCAAACTGGACGATGTGTCTCAGGGTCACTGCGTGAACTCAGGGCTGTGTGCACCTGCATCCTTAACGGGCAGCGTTGACCAATCTAGATTTGGAGGAAACCTATATGGATAGAATGGGTAAAATTGGAGCTGGAATATAAAAATTGCATTTATCTGAAATATAAAACAACAGATTCTAGGATCGCTTCAGGCCATGCCACCAGGGCCTCCGGAGAGGGTATCGACTCTCATTGCCAGTAGAAATCTTTGAGGAGTCCTAATATAAGTAAGCTGAGGAGCGGGTAGAACAGGACTTGGAGACTTAGTTTCCAGTTAGCCTCTTTATTCTGTTACTCAGTCACCTTTTCATACATATATTTTTAATTCTTAATTATGCGCTATCTCTCCTTGCCTTTGCTTCTTCCTTCACATTCATTTTTTCCCTGGCTTTCCCCTCTGTTTCACCCAGTGTCTTCTAAACCCATTGGCCATGTCTATAAGAAAGCCACTGTGGAAGCCAATGTTTGGATATATATTTGGGGGGCCTCTTATGGACTCATGTTTGCACTAGCGTTCCAGCTGAACAGTGGATCTGATTTATTGTAATACAAATGGATTTGTACTTTCAGCACTCACTTCTTGCTTAGATACCTCTGCCCAGCCTCCTGCCCAGCTCAGCATATCGTGGGAATTTGCTGCAGGCGTAGGACCTTCCCAGTGAACTCCTTGCTCCCAGTTCTCCCCATTTGCACCCCCTACTCCCTGTTTGTGCAAAGCCCTGAGTACTGAACGGAGGACTGAGTGCCTTGTGAGGTGCACGCCTTGCTCTTTCTCTCGCATCAAAGTGACTGCATGAGGCAGCAGCGTATTCACCCACATTTTGTAGCCTTTTTTTTGGAACCCTTGTAAAAATAGAAGCCTGGAGGTAAATTCCTCCCCACATTTCCTTGAAGTTGGTTCTTTCTCCTTGCCTTTTATTACAGCCTTTCCATTTTCGAAAATTGATGAGACAAGTGAGGAAATCTTATAGCCACATGTAAAGGTGAATTTGAAAATTTCCTGTTTTGGGTTTCCAGCAAATACTTGGTCATTTTTGCTGGGAGAGCAGTGGTGTGTTAGATGTATGACAGGAAATGGACCTGTCTTTTTTGCTTTGTTCTGTTAAGTAATTCATAGAAAAGTCCGTGATTGTTCAAAGATCTTTCTCTATTTCACATAGCACTGAGCTAAAGAATAGCAAATAAGAAAACATAAGCAATTTGGTTCCCTTTTCTTCTCTCTCTCTCTCTCTTTTTTACTCCTTACCCAAGGACATGCTTAGAGAGAGGAAGGCTGGGGGAGAGAAACATCCATGTGAGAGAGAAACAGGGATAGGTTGCCTTTCACAGGCCCCCTGGTCAGGGATTGCACCCACAGCGCAGGCATGTGCCCTGACTGGGAATCGTACCTGCGCCTTCCTGTACGTGGGATGACTCTCCAACCAACTGAGCCACTCTGCCCGGGCCCTTTTCTTTTATTTTCAGAAATATTCTTGCCCAACCTTCTGTGTAAGTCCCCATTTATCAGCCCAAATTGGTCACAGCCTGCTCCCTTTTAGTTATAAGCAGAAAAAAAGAACCACTGAAATATGGAGACTTTGTATTAATTCTTTATGCTGATTACATTTTCCCAGGCTTCTTTTGAAGGAAATACACTAGATATTGTTGACATGTGATTCTGATTTGAAAAATAATGAAGACATAGGTATTCAACTAAGTTCTGAGTTCCACCTTCCCCATTCTTTCAAATATCTTATTGAAAAAAGCCCCCTAAATGACCAATTAAAGAAAAAGAAACTACTCAACAAAGTGGAGTCTCCTGGCAGGTTTTATTGGCTCCACTCAATGGAGTTGATCCCACATCAGTGAAAGCTCTGTCATCAGTTTTGACCACGAGAGTTTGGAGCAAAATATCAACTGGACAATATGATTATAAATGAAAACTTCCTTTTCTCTCTAAGAAAGGAAAACTAGCTATTTGGATTTGTAATAATGAGAACTGTTATGGATTCCTGGAGTTTTCTGGATTAGAAGATTTGGAGAATAGTTTTCTAAGGAAAGTGGTGGGGTGGAGGTGGTGATGAAAATCAGATATTCTCCCCCAAAAGGCTTTTACTTTTTCCTGAGAAAAGGACTGGAAAGGTGCCATGTTGTATAACCTAATGCCACCATAAGTACTCTACAGACCAATTGAGAGACTGCATAATCTTACACACTCAAAGCCATTTGTGTAGCTGGAGTCTGTGCCTCTCACACACCCAATAATTGCCAGATTTTGACTTAATAAAGTAAGACTGGGCACATAATTTCAGCCTTGTGTTATCATATTGTCCACTAAAACATGGTAGAATTCAGGCGATGCTTCTGGGGAAAGAGCCCCATGGTCAATTTGGCCACCGCGGTTGGTAGGATAGTGTCACTGTTGTTAGGCTGGGAAAGGCAGAACTGTGACTTGTGGAGTGGACTGTCGTGGGTATCCCTGCATAGAAGTCTAGAGAAATTCCCAGGCAAATGTCCCCACTTCCCCTTACCTCTCTAAAAAGTTCATGAAACATTGTTTTCCCCATAGCCTACAAGACAACCATATGCCCATTGTCATTAGGCTCTGAGGGCCCCGCCCAGATTTATAATGTCTCTTTATCAAAAGGAACTGAGAAGTGTCTCTCATTCAGTATGTTCATTACACTGAACAGGACCATGAGGCCTCAATGATTAAACTTGTAGGTCCAAGATCTGACTCTGGTCAGGCGTGAAACTGGAAAAACCACCCCAGGGGGTCACCTCACTGAGAAGGAAAGAAATTGAACAGGTGCAAAGTTTAGAGAAAGCAAAAGAGTGACTCCAAAGTAAAAATTCACAATCACAAGGCATAAATATGAGAATGCAAGATTAAAATAAAGGAAGGAAAAAAGAAAGAAGGAAACCTAAACCCTGGTGTGTATAAAAAGCTCAGGGCAAAATTCTCTCTCCGAGTGCACCGAGGAGCTCGCAGTCGTGCATGCCAAACTCATTCCTGGAGCAGCACCCCACCGATGTCAATGGGAGATCTGCACTCAAAAGCACTGAAGCAATGGCAATAAAGATCCACAGTGTACAGAGAAAAATTACCACCACCACCAAAAAAACAAAAGCACCCCCAACGCAAAACTGCCTAATGTGGGTGCTGAGCAGGGAATTTCTGCCCTTAGCAACCAGAACAGGAATGCAGGGCAGGCACCAAGTGAGCCCATCTACCCGAGATCTTAGCTTGTGTCCTGTCCCCCTAAAATTTAGAGCCTGAATCGATGAATGGGAAGTCTGTTTGAATCACCTGGGGAGTTTTTAAAGCATAGCAATACCCCAGAACCACCCCCAGAGATTTTTATTTTGTTGACCCGAGATGCTTGGGCATTGGTGTCTTTAAAAGCTTCCCTGGTGAGTCTGGTGTGCAGCCAGGTTGAGATCCACTGCTCATGTTATAAGGCTGCTCCGAAGGTGTCCTGTCTGTGCCACGGAGCGCAGGGTGGTCAGCAGACGTGCTCCTTATCTCTGCCTTGGGGACAAAGGAATACAGGTTGAATGAAACCTTTGTGTATGAAAACCGTTGAGAAAATAAAGTATTGATCTTATGTGAGAGACTTTTGTGTTAGTCAATTAAAATAGTATTGTACCTTTCTACTAGTAAAATAAGAGTACCATTACTGTATGAAGATATAATATTCCATAACGTTTTTATTGTGAGCCAGGGGACGTGTGTTACTGCACTCAAATGTACAGTTTACGCATGACTGTAAAGTTAGCTGTAATCCATAAACAGGCAAGATAGATCTTAGATATCTCTTTTCAGATCAGTTGGAAGGAAGATTCCTTATTCCTTAGCAACACCATAGGAAGCAGGATTGCCTCCAAGAAAAAACAAACCCTTATCTTTCCTAATTATTCCACATGAAAAAGCAATAGAACATTCCATTATTCTAATATTTGAAGGGGAATCAATGCTTTTCTGATAATTCTCATATACATTATTCAAGTATTGCAATGGAAACGAGAAAAATATTTATTTTACTTTTCTTATTTTTTTCAGTGCCACTCACTGACCTCTCCTGGAACAAGGACCATGAGAGATATGTTTTCCCTGAATTTCATATGTCACAATAGAAAACAACACGATATGTGGGAAGGTTACGTGTTTCCTGGGTTGCTGGGGGGCTGATAGTCGCGAGTGCAGTACAAATAGGCATATTACTTGAGCATTTTCACTTTAGGCTATTTGGAAATGTGTCATTTAAAATGTGGAATCCTGGCACAAGATTTTCACACTGAAATTTTTTCAAAACTATCTAAAATGTGTCTTATTTGTGAAAATGCATCTTATTAATCCATTGTGATATAAAATAACAGCTGCTAATATGATTTTAAAGTTTGTAATAAAGTGCATCAAAATGTCTATAGAACGGATCGTGACAGCACAGCCAACAAGCGATATTTCAGGGACTTTTAATATGTGAGTAAAATGCCAATGTGGCAGAAAATGAAAACTCGCAAATGTATCTTTTCTGATTCTGACATTTATTCTTCTGATTTGGACCCCCACACACCTGCTCCATGCATTTCTATTGTTAGAAGGGAAAAGGAGAGCAATAGTTATTTATCCTAAAAGTAAGTGCTACAACCCCTGGCATCAGCCTGTATCAGATAGTTATTGCTACAATAATGCCGCGTAACAAGCCACTCTACCAGTCACTTAAATCATCTATTCCAGTGTATGTGGGTCAGCTGGGATTTGTCTAGTCTGGACTCAGTCATGCTTGGTTCCATGTTGCAAGTGGGTCCACTTCCATTTCAAGAGTCTCTCAGGCTTCTTGGGTCAGTGACTACCCAAGGCGTGTTCTCATGGCGATGGTACATGTGCAAGAAAAATGAGTTGAAACACATGAAACAACCTAAGATGTAAGATTGGAATTGGCGCATTGTCATGTCTACTTGCATTTCATTAGGCAAACCATTTGGCCCAACTTATAAGGGAAATATACTCTGCCTCTAATGGAAAGAACTACATCACAACAATAATGCTATCTACCACATGGCCCACAACATAGTTCCTCTCTGGCAAATGCCTATGACTCTCCTTGGAGGAAAGCTGCTGGTGACAATTGCAGCTCTTTACAGTGATGAGGGAGCAGGAACCTTGCATGGCTGTAGCTTTTCTTTATAAATTTATTACTTGATATCAACATAGCCATGTAGTCCTGTTAGAGATGGGATAGCGCAGTTTCTGGTGCTAGATTGCCAGGGTTAAAATCCCACTTCCAAAAATTGTTATCTTTGTGATTTTGAGCAAGTTACTTAATTGCACTGTTCTTTGTTCTCCTCATCTGTGAGTGTAGAAACAATAATACCTAACTTGTAGAGTTGTTGCAAGGATTCAATGAGTTAGTATATACTAGTATTAGCTTGAAAAATCAATAGTCATCTTCACCCAAAGTACTATGTGCCCATTCAAGTCTTCCATGTTTTATTCATTTTGTTGTTTCTGAAATGTAAACTTCTGGAGGGAAGGGACCATGCTTGCTTTACATGCAGTGTGGATTTTCCAGTGAATCATTATATTTGGCAAGTGGCCTAATACATTATATGGTGGCTAAACACAAGTAAAGATTGTTTACTTTCCACGTCTACTCTGTCTGCCAAAATAGGTTCATGCCAACCCCACAATTACATTTATATTTCCTTGGGAAACCATAGCAAATTACATCTAACAAAACAAAACAAGAATCCATTCAACATATACTTTGATGCACCTATTGTGGGTGAAGGACATCACTAGACATGGGGAACAGGGTCTGGGGGATGTGAATTTCAAAGATGCATAAAGAATGTCCTATTCTCTTAAAGAGCTTCACCCCTATCAGGAAGCATGACACATGGAAATGGGTACTGATGAAGCCAAACAGAAAGGCACATGCCTAGAAAGGTGGTGGCAAAAGCTGTGGGTGAGCTGAGGGAAGAGCTGTCTTCCTTGGATGGAAATTTATTTATCTCTACAATGGAGATAATAATAGTATTTATTGTGAGGTTGTTGTGAGGATTAGTATCTAAAGAACTTTTAACATTGTTATCCACTGTTATTACTAGCAGGGTACCTATGGCTATGGAAAAGATAAAAGTGAAAGATACACAAAGGGCACAGTTAAATTGAAACTTGTCCTCTCCAGATGGAAGTGACAAAGCACATCAATGGAGTGGACTCAGACTTTGGTTTAGGCAGCTTGGCTTGAATCTTTACTCTATTACTCATGTAAACTTGGCAAGTGTCTTGATTTCTCTGGCTGTCCTATCAGTTTCTGAAAGAGGTGTGTAAAAATCTCCATCTATGATTGAGGATTTATCAGTTTCTTAGAATTCTATTTTTGCTTATGTGTGTTGAGAATCAGGATAGTCATGTATTTCTGGGGGAGCTGTTCTTTTTGACATTAAGTAATCTCTCTCTTTTTATTTAATCATACTCTAGGTTTAAAGTCTATTTTGTCTCATATTAATATGGTTATAGTAGTTTAATTTGGCAGTGTTTTCCCAGCATCTCTCTTCCTTCTTTGATGCTTACAACCTTTCAGTCTGATTATATTGTAAGTATATCTCTCAGAAACAACAAATGCGAATATTTGTCTTTTTTTGTATATTTATTGAAATATGCTTGGGCATATTCCTACTTATATTTTGCATTTTAAATTTACCATGTATTATCTTTGCTTTTGCCCCTTGCCCCTGCCATGACTACCTTCCTTACCTAATTGGTTAGGTTTCTCTTACTTCTTTAAAATTGGGTGGAGACTTGACTTGGGGTGGTGAACACGCAATAAATACAGTGTACAGAGGATGTGTTGTAGAATTATGCATAAACCTGTATAATTTTGTTAACCAGTGTCACCCCAACAAATTCAATTTAAAACAAATAAAACAGGTCAAGAAAAGTTTAAAAATAATAAAATTTTATTTTTATTTTTAAGAATCTACCTTTATAGATTTAAAATAACCTTTTTAAAGTCAATTTTTAAAGTTTATACTTCCATGAGAAAAAATTATTAGCCTGAAAATATCTTTATGCTTCTCTCAAACAATGCATTCATAAGAATGTTAAAATCCTTTAAATAACTCACATTCTCATCTTCCAAAGTGTTGCCCTCTAACATTTTCATTCAACACTTAAACTATTATTATTGCTATAATTACTCTTTTTAATTGTAGTTTTTCTTACAGCCAATGCTTACTTACATTTACCCACATTTATTTATTTGTTTATTTATGTTTGTTTTCCATTACTTCTACTTCTTCTGAATTTAATTTATTTTCTTCTAATCATGAGTCAAATATTCTTGTTCCTTTATATGACTAGTGATTTTTGATATTATGATGGACATTTTCAATCCAATATTTTTGAGTGTCTGGATTTTGTCATCTTTCTTTAAAAAGTCTTGAGGATTTTTTTCTGGAAAGCAGTTAATTTACTTGCAGGTCACCTGGATCTATTCAAGGCTTGTTCTAAAACTCTGTAAGGGAGGGTTTAGAGTAGACTGTCCTCTAGTGTTTAACTAATTCTATGCCCAAGACGTGATCGTCCTAAGGTCTTTACTGAATTTCTAGGGCATTCGTTTGAGTTCTCCACCCTCATTGGTTGGAGCCAAAACATTGCTGAGTCCTGTGTGTTCTCCAGATTCTTCTAGGTGATTGCTCTTTTTTCAATTGTTGTTCTTTGCCCTGTCTTGTGGAGTTTCACCCTGCACAAGTATAACTTAGTATTTGACAGTAGATTCAAGGGAACCTGTATGCAAATCTTAGAGCTATCCCTCTGTGTAATTATTCCTCTCTGGTGCTTTGCTTCACATATTTCAGTTGCCTCAGTAGCCCTGATTCTGATCTTTGTTGGCTCAATTCAGTGAGACTTCAGTTGTCTTTAGTTACTTGGACTTCTCCTGCCTGTACCACAATCTAAAAAATACTTTCAGACAGAAACCTGAGGTGATAATTTTTTCTTTTCTCTCAATGATCACAGTTATGATCTTTCTGTTGTCCAATGTCTGAAAACAATTGTTTTATATAGTTTGTCTAGTTCTGTAGTTGTTTATGGTGGGAGGACTAGTCCAGGAGTAATTACTCCATCAGGGTAGAAGCAGAAGTCCTCTTATTGCTTTAAAAGTTTTTACCTTTCTAAAGTACTATTTCAATATGTCCAAAACTAAAAATACTCTATATTCATGCTGATTTGAAGTCAAAGGACTTTTTCAATCTTAATCTCATGTCTTTATTCAATAATGGAAAATTTCACCCATTTTTTTCTTTTTTTTTTCTTTTTTAAAATATATCTTTATTGATTTCAGAGAGAGGAAAGGAGAGGGAGAGAGAGAGCTAGAAACATCAATGATGAGAGAGTCATTGATCGGATGTAGCCCACAACCCGGGCATGTGCCCTGACCGGAAATCGAACCCTGATTGCCTGGATCCTAGGTCGATGCTCAACCGCTGAGCCACGCCCGGCCGGGCCATTTTTTTCTTTAAATGTTATCTTTTCCTTATTCTCTTTATTTCTCCTTCTGAAAATTCTGTTAGACTTATGTTTGATTTCTTTTTAGCCTATATGTCTCCTTAACTCTCCCTTATAGTTTACACTTCTCTCTGTGTGTTTTATTCTAAACAATTTTTTCATTTTAATTCAGTTCACTAATTCTTTCTTTAGCTATATCTATTCTGTTGTCTAACTTGTCCAGAGTTTTAATATCAATGACTATAAATTTTTATTTCTAAATATTTTATTTGATTATATCTGCTGCTTTTGAGATAGAATACTGTTTTTTAATTATAGTTTAAATTTATTCTTTTAATTCTTTAATTATTAATAATATTCTTATGTTTAAGTTTTTTTTCTATTATATCTGTTTGCTGTACCTTTGAATCTTTCTCATAGTGAATTGTTTCCTCAAAATGTTTGAATGTTTCAATTATATTGTGAGCTTATCTTTTGCAGACATTTTTTCTTTGTGGGAGTCTCATGTGCTTTGGGGTTATAGAAATTTCCCTAGAGTGGTTCTGTGTTTCTTCTGTCAGGGTCCCAAATGTTCAGGGCCAAAGGCACCACCACTTTAGGACAAATATTTATATTGATTGCTTATTTTGACTTCTCTTCACTATTTCTTATATCTAAATTTAGACCTCACACCTGCATTTGGCACATGTTTGAAGTCTTAATTTCCCACTGGAGAATTTTTTTCCAACCAAGAGCTCTGTGCAGATAATAAAATTCTTACTGGTTCAGCAAAGAGGAAATTTCTAATAACTTAATTTTTTTAAGCTATTAAATTTGGGGCTAACTTGTTACAGAGCAATAAATAACAAGAATAAATAGTTACTATGTATTAAATACTATGTGCCATTTACTGTGATAAACACTTCATTTTTATTTCGACAACTAACATTATCAATAACTTTATTATTCTTACTCCTATTTTAAATATCAGGAAAATGAAGTTCAAGGAGTTTAACTAATGTGCTCCTGTTCGTACAGTTAGGTCGTGGAGGAGCTAGGGTTGAAACTGAGGTTCAGGTGACTACAGAGCCTATACTTTCAATCACTATACCTGTTCCAGTCTGAGTTCTTCCAAATGCCAGCTCTCAGACAAGAATTCAAGTGAAAATAGTTCACTTGGAAGCTGATAACAGTAAAGACAAGCAGGATTGTAAAAGAAGTAAAACAGGGATGGGAAAGAAGCCAGTAAGTGTGGGTTATTAAGTAAGTTTACCCCTGTCAACTGGAGCTCAGTCCTGCTGGGAGCCCAGGGAGACAGGTTAGAACATGCTTCAGAATCATCCCAGCTGAGGGTGAATAAACTGGAGTATTAATCCTCCAAATCCTCATCTGTGATTGGCTGGGGGTGTTCGCTATCTGGCACTTTTGATTTGACCTAAAAATGGGCCAGGTCTGGCCCCATGACCAGGAAAGAGCCCGCAGGCAGAGAGCCACAGGTGTTTGCAGTAAGCAGCCTTCAGTGTGCAGACAAAATGCTGAGGGCTTGGGCGGGGAGGGGGGCAATGCCATCATCTGCCTGCAATGCTCTCACCCTCGCATTCCTTCTGGCCACATAGATATTAATTATAAAATAGAAATATCATAGAAAAGGAGGAAATAACAATAAAAGAGCTTCTTTCTTAAAGTGCTGTCATTTGAGGGAATGTGTGAATGAATGTGTGTGTGTCTGTAAGTATAAGGCAAAATGTGTTTAGAATTTGCAATGGACGATCAAGGGTATAGTGAGCTCCTGTCCCACTTCAGGAATGACAGAGGACGAGAGGATAGATGTCTCTCTACTTGTGTTGAGTGGTCTCTTTCCATCTGCCTGTTCATTTGTGTTTCTTCCCACCAACATTGGAATGTAGATATATGACTTAGATGTGGTCAATTGTGGTCAGGAGAAATTTATTTTATGGCCCATTTATTAGGCATTCAAATCCACTTACAACCAGCTGAGTGAAACTGTTACAAAGAACTGCGGCTGCATCAGCTGCCTCCTACATCTTCACAAAGCTCTAGAGCCCACCACTGAAGTTGTTTCAAGAAAGATTTAGAAACTCTCAACCATTGTGAACATCACTCCAGATGTGTTCTTATCTCTCTCTGTTTCCTTTATATCATGAAAACATAATGACACATACACTATACGCTCATTGTAATTTTTTATTTTTTTCCCACTTCAAGCGGTATTTCAGGATCAAGAGGAGTTGGTGAAAGAGATTGGAACAAAGAATGGATAAATTAATTTTATCACTAATGATTTGTAATTTGGGGCTGGGTCCCCAAGTTTTAGAATGCAAAGATGAAAATGATAGCTAAAGACAGTGGTCAGGTGACTATTTGGGTGCATTAAATCACCTTTCCCACAGATACATTAAAGCTGGAGTGGAAATATTAGGGTCAAGAGATGATGTGGGTAAGCATATTAACCCCAATAAATATGGTTCTAGGTCCTGAAATTTAATAGGTACTGAGCTTAATGAAAAAAGTCTCCATTTTGCCAGCTTGCTTTTATTTAGCCATTCCCCTACACATATATGCGAATGTGATATTCAGCGCCCTGATTGGAAAAACTATGTGCCCCATATTTTGCCTGCCTGGACTACATCTTCATGGGTCCTTTTCCAAGGTGAAAGTTCTTTTTTTTTTTTTTTTTAATCATCTCAGACAACCAGGATGGAGAGCAAACGATGGAGGTAGCACAGAGATGGCACTGAACCGCATGGACCAAGCCAAAGTGTGTTAATTCAGATAAAAGGAAGTTTGGGGTTTAATGAGTTTGTAAAAATTGAGAATGTTTCTAGACAAAATTTGGCTGACATGGAAAAATCAAAAGGCAGAGAAGAAATAGAACAGGAATGAATCTTGGACATTTTTCAGAGGCAACTACATATGCTTGTTTTTAATCCATAAGGCCAAACATTTTCTCTTCTCACATTGGGCCATATGCTTAATCCACCAAGACAAAGACCAGAGCAGTGAGTACGAACCTCAAGGTCAGGAGGATCTGTTACTGATTCAGGCACAAGCTAGCTGTGTGACCTTGGGTTAATCACATCCCTGCCCCGGGCCTCCCCCTAAAACAAAGAAAAGAAAAATAAAAACATGAGGGATATGTGGAGTCTTCAAGTTCTTTCCAGCATTATGAATCTATAAAATTCCACTCAACAGAAGCCTCGCCTGGAACAGAATTAAATCCAAAAGGAAAATAGCTTTCGTAATCATATCTGAACATTTAATTTGTCATTTGCTTTATGACATATGCATGAGGCTTGTTTAAAATAACTCCACAAGGTTAATTACCAGTGCAGAATACAGCAATGGTGTCGGTGGCACAATATTTTGTTAGGCATGTGTGACAACATTGCAAAGTGGATCAGCTGCACGACTGTTTGTGATTTGGCTTCCCCTTAGTTTAAAGTGGCCGCCGTCCTAAACATGTGTTCCCCCACTCCCCCACCTCTATGGGCAAAGTGTATGCCATAAAAATTCTACCCAAAGAGGAAAGAGCTTATTGACAATGCACTGGGCTCTTTAGAAGGCACACAAAGGGCTGCAAACGGGGGACAAGTTTCAGGTGGCCGGGATGCGGCATAAACAGAAGTTTGTGAGTGCTTTCTAAGGAGCCATTAGTTTATTCAACCACCGGCCAAAAAGCGTGTCCCAAACTAAGAGAGATGCCTGAGTTGGTTGGGGTAATGTAGAAAAGCATTAATTAGTTGTTTAAGCACTTACCGTGATTCCTTGCCTTGTAATAAAATTGGTCTCTTAAAAATAACTCTGTAAACTCACTTTCTGAATGACACACAAGTAGCACCTTAATATCGAAGGAGGGATGATTTACAGTCACAAGTATCTGGGTTTTTGGATAGATAATGTCAGTTTTCACTTGCAGAAGGAAATTTGTCATGGGGTTTCACTAGGCTAAGAAAATAGAGGCTCCTGCCCATAATAAGGCACCTTTCCCTGGGAAGATTTTACTTCTCTCTCCTCTTGGGAGAGTAAAACCCTCTGTCGCTTAAAGGAGTATTGAACAAATGCCATAAAAAACAAATGCCAATTTTTCTGAGATTGTTAGCCATAGTGAATATCACGTTTATTTTTATTGCAAATTATCTCATTTATATGACCCTAAGTAAAACATATAGAAGAAGGGCATTTATGTCAGTCCAAACATACTAACTCATATTTTGTCATGGTACAGTGTAGGTCGTTTAACCTGACAGAATATTAAGACTTTAATCTTTCTTTAGCTGCAAATTACCAGCATTTGAAAAGTCTCATAATTTGGATAAGGAGTTTAATCTTTGTGGCCTTTCCAGAAAACGCTTCTAGTTAGAACTAAGTAACATGGTTGGTCAATCCTGGTTGGTACAAAGAGTAATTGGAAGCCCTGTTGGCATGGGGACTTATCAAGGTCGTTGTGACCTAGACTAGGGGAAGATATCTTGTATGCTCTCTGAAAAGTGATTCAGTTAAGTGGGGTGAAAGTTACTCTCCTTTGTACAACTGCAGAGATATTGTTTCATTTGTGCTGTGTATACCCTGCTATTATATTAAGATTTGACTAATAATTTGACACCTTGTGTCACCTGTTGACTGTAAAGAAAACTTGATAAAATGCTAAGTAGGAAGAAGATAAGTAGGCCAATAGTCAAAGGAAACAGGGCAAGTTTGTCTTTATTCTGTTCTGGATGAGCCTTTAGACCCACAGTTCAGGTCCTTATTATTTAAATTCCTTCCAAATGTGTCATTGCCAGCATACTAAAATGAAAGGGAATGGACATAATTATTTGAATAATATACATTATTACTATCTGCATGGAACTCTACCCTTTGATGTGTCAACATTTAACAATTACCTAATACCAGATATTTAGGCTATCAGCCCCACCCCCATTTTTTGTTAATATTAATATGAAGTTTGGATACCTTTGTTGAATATGTGAACAATTAAATGAGTGAATGAAAGAGGGACAGATAGGTTCTGCTACCCAGAATGTACAGACAAGAGAAGGAACCCTCCTAGGCATTAGTGCGTGAGAGCTTCCACTCTCTAGCCTTCTCTGCCTTGCTTTCTGCCACAGAAAGCTGCCTATTTGGGCTACATCAGATTTCCTTGATAGCTGATTTCTAGGTGGGTTTTGCAATAGGAGGGGAACACTGGAAGAAGGCCAAAGGAAGAGAGGGTCTAGGGTTGGTAAATATTTCTTCCCACCTCCCTTCAGCAGCGTTATCTTAGGTTGGCTACCTCCCTTGACCCAGATGACAGTTCCTGTCAAGGTGGCCATCTGCACACGACTCTTTCCACGTTCTGGTAGCTGCTCCCTCTCCTCTATTCGTCAGGTTGAGAAGAGATAGTAGCCCTACTGTTTCTGCCTTCTGGGCCCTGGCAGCTTCCCTACACCCTTTACCAAACCTTCCTCAAACTGCTCTCTTCTGAATGTGCAATCTAATCTGCTTCCTGCTGGGACACTGACGTGTTAACAGTGTGAACTGCGCAGAAATCCTGACATATTAGAAAGTGATACAAACCAACATTTTGCTCTTTCGTGTGTTTAGTATACGATGTGGTGGTGATGGTGGCATTTTTTACCTCTAAAAACACTATATTCTTAGAAGAATTTCTCACAAGTGGACAATGTACAATTCAATGGAATAGAATAATATTCTGATGTATTAAGTTAAAAAGTTACAAAATAATGCATTATATTATATTGTAGTCTTCTAGTCTATTCTAATCTTTTGTTAAAACTATAGAACATGTATAAACATGTCTAAGAAGGTGGATTGTTGTAGACTTAGATTTTCTTCTTTCATTTTTCCTGCATGGTCCAAAGTTTCTACAATAGGTATGTGCTGTTTTGTCAATAAATATTTAAAAATTATTAACCAAAGGAGCAGAATCTCAAACATATTGTCTTATATGCCAGCTATAAGAAATGCAAGGTTGAATGAGCCTTGTCATTTGGGGTGCTATTTACACATGTGCCTGTGTGATCTTTTTCTCAGTAGAGTTCTATTACAAGTGCTCTGGATGGAAGGACATGCCAAGGCAACGTGAGACCCGATGGTTGCTGGCATTCCCAGATGGCACCATTGTGCCATTCTCCTCAGCATCCCTCCAAGCTCTTTTCCCATCTTCTCTCCCTCACTGCCCTTTTTGTTACTTAGGAAGGTTCTCTCTCTGGCCTCTTCCTCCCCTGACCTTGCCTCTAGCAATGCCTGTGCCCCATCGGATGCTTGGATTTGTCTGATGGTCCTCCCTCTTGGTTCTGCTTCCTGACTTCTGATCATACCTGTCTCTTCCACTCTGTGTTTCTGTGAGTGGCCTTCATGGTAATATCCCTGGGTTCAGGCCAGTCCCTGTCCCCTCCTCTTCCATACTCCACCATCATGAGTCCACTCTCCAAATCTGTTTCATCCTCATGGGTAGGGTTTGGGGGGTCTGCTTCATGCTCTTTACCTTGGTTGTTCTATAAAGTCTAAAGTCCTGACTTTCTCAGAGAGGGAATCTTCTCTGTTGAGTATGATTTATGACAGGTGGATTCTATGCTAATTTTTCACGTGCCTGAGTGAAGCCAGGTGGGGTTTTACTGTTGAATCATTTCATGTTTTAAGTACAGTAAACACAACTGAGGTGAAAGCTTCATGCTCTTCATGGCCTTTTTCCTGATATGTCTCAGCAATCTGGGAGATCCACAATTGGAGCAGCATGGAGTTCTGTGCCTTTTCAACCTGGGATACATCCATTAAGGGATTCAAATTTGGGATTTAAAAAAATCAGGTTATTCTATGTGAAGTAAAATTTAAACAAATTAGGGAAAATCATGTGGCTAAAATAATCAAGAATACAGAACAGCTTTTGTACACAATCAAGACCAGTTCTCCTTTATCTTAGAAACATGGGGAGTTGTTATTGAAATTCATTAAATCCTGAACTGAGTGTGGAAGAATTCACCAAATTCTGGACTACTCCCTCTTGCAGCGAATAAGTGCAATATTTGGAAAAACTGAAAGGAGCCCTATAAAATTAACATTCTTTCCCCTAAGAAACATCTCATTTCATATAATATCTATGTAGCAGATTCTGTCAATGCCCATATGCCCTCAGAACCTCTCACCCCAGTGGTGCATGCCAGCCTGACTTCTAATAGCCAGCACCTGCCCTTTCATCAGAGGCCTGCTCTTGGGTCAAAAGAACCTACTCTCTCCAAGTGGTGTGTCTGGGAGTTAACATACCCTCTGAGGCATTCCTTAACCAATGCCTAACAGCGATGGGGGTACAGTATCCTAATTCCCCTGCCCCTGAGCCAGTATTTACACTGTACCCCACTCCCTGGGGTTAACCTCCAGTCACTCGCTGCAGGAACTGGTTTAATAATGCCGTCCCATTGCTTGTCTTTCCTTCCCTGTATCACCTGCCTACTGGCATACCAGTGTGTTTCGACCTCTCAAATACACCAAGCACATCCATCCTTAGTTCAGATCTGCTTTCTAAAAAAAATAGAATGTTATTCAAAAAGATATTGAGGCTTCAGCCCAACTTTGGGTCATGGTGAATACCTGCCCTGCCTCCTTGTAGGTTGTCCCCTCCTGTCTATTTTTGCTGATGGAGACAGCATTCAGTAGGAAGGGGCTGCTGGAAGAGCATGCGGGTTCTCATGTCCTTCTAAGAAGCATTTTGTTGTGATGAAATTCTTCTTGCTGTTAGTGGTGACAGTTGAGAAACTATAACACTAAATTTGGAAACCAAACCTCAGCTTCTGATGGGAGGTTTTAGCTCTGGTTCGATTCAGAGCAGCATGTCACCCTCTTTATTTCTATGATAGAAAGACAGTCGGCGAGACTGTCAAACAGCAGGCTTCATTAGTTACACAGTCCAGCCTGCCACTTAGGAATAAAAGCAAGTTATTTATTAAACAGTCCCTTGACCAACAATGGCTTCAGAGAAGAAAGATATCCCTTGAGGGGGAAAGAATCGTTTCACAAAACTCCCAAGTTCTTAAAGGTCTAAACCATTCCAAACCTCCAATTCTGTTTTGCTTTTCCTTCCCTTGTTAATGATGACACTTCATCACACATTTCACTCTAGACAAGGCATTGTCATTGCGAAAGTGCTCTGTGAAGAGCGGCAACTCATGGTTCTGTGTGTACACATTGCATGTGGATTTATAAACTCTCCTTAATATTTACACTCGAAAATGTTATGAGACTAGACATCACACATTTCCCTTCTTTTCCCCCTTCTTATATATATTTTTTTTTTCTTTTTTTTTTTTTTTTCCAGAAGCAATATACATAGGAATGACAGGCACTTCTCTCTTCATGATATCTGGTGTTCTGGCATGTGTGTGTGTGTGTGTGTGTGTAAGTGATTGCATATGACTGTGGGAAAAGACTAAGAGTTATAGAGGAAGAAAGGTGGAATAAATGAGAGGGAGAGAGAGAGAGAAATAGAGAGAGCAGTTATACTTGGGAAAACTGTTTTTAGATGCAAACTTTAACATTAAAGGAATTTATCTTAAATAAATTAAGGATAATGTGAAGTATCAAAAAAGTGAACTGGAATTCTAGTGCCCCTCCAGTGTTTAGAACTGTGCTACCCAATATGGTGGCTACTAGCCACAGATGGCTAAATTCACATTGCTTAAAATTAAACAGAATAAAAAGCTCAGGTAGTCAGGAGACCAGCCACACCTTCAGGCCCCCGAAGGGCGTGGGCAGACCCAGTGCAGCAGGCACCGAGCGTCTCCCCCCTGCAGAAAGCTCTGGTGGACATGCTGGTCCGGAGAGGGGCCCTCGGGCACCCTGGTCCAGCAGACGGAACCGCAGCAGTCATCGCGCAAAGCATATGCAAACCCTTTGTCCGCCACCCCCGTTTCTTCTTTCTTCCAGGGACTTGAAATAGGAAGGAAAAAACAGCCCCACGGAACTACAAAAAAAGAGAGAGAACAGACAAAGAAGACCGTTGTGAAAATAAGACGCTTTGAGGAATCTGAAGCAGATGCTACGCTGGGAGCGAATACGGACTATAACACCACCTGTGCCCGCGTAATTCCATCCAGAACCATTTCCCCCGCAGCTGCCAGGAAGAAAGACAGAGATCGGTGGATCGGAGAACATTTGGTGGGGGAAAGAGGAGAATTAAGTGTGAGTGAGATCTCTGGTTCAGATGTGCAGTTCATGTGCGCGTGGGAATCGTGATTTTCTGCCATCGGGTGCTCCTGGACTCCGGGGAAAGCAAGTTTTCTCTGCCCTGAGCTTGACTGGTTGGCTGGACCACCATGCAAAGCCATTACGTATGCACATGTTTCGAGTAATAAATTATATGTCAGCTGCTGCTAATATGTATATTACACCATATATGAGTGTATATATATATATATATATGCTTTGGTTAAGGATATGGTATAGAAGCTAGCGGTTTGTGTGAAAATAGTCAATGGGGTTGTCCTGCCGGTGTGGCTCAGTGGTTGAGGGCCAACCTAGGATCCAGGAGATTGAGGTTCGATTCCCGGTCAGGGCACATGCCCTGGTTACAGGCTCGATCCCCAGTCGGGGGCGTGCAGGAGGCAGCCGATCAATGACTCTCATCATTGATGTTTCTATCTCTCTCTCCCTCTCCCTTCCTATCCCTGAAATCAATAAAGACATATTTAAAAAGGAAAAAAAAAATATTCCAGGGCCATTCTTTTATCCCTCCAACAACTTGTCTCGCTGCATATACTTCAGAGTATTTCAGCGGCTCTGAGTTCGTCTCAGGGGACACTGCCTTAACCCTTCCCTTGCAGCGGTTTGTTCATTTGCCTGGCTCAACTCTTAGGTTATTCTTCCAGGTGAAAAAAGCTGCTGGTTTCAACCCGTTGGTTCTGAGGACTGAAGGCATTCTGTTGCTGAACCCGTAGAGACAGAGTGAATTATCCCATGAGTAATGTGAACTTTCTCTTCAAAAACAAATTGCCTGGAAAAGGCTACATCCTTTAGAACATGCCATCATTTTTCTTCTGGAAAAGTTACTAGTTCCCATTAATGGATGTAAATCATAAAATCTAACTGCACCGGAAAAGAGACCATTTTGGCGTTGACGTGTGTGACCCAGTATTTCACCAAGCTGGTGCGACCCTTCTGGAAATGGAATAGGAAGTGTCAGCTGACTGAAAACACGGCCCTTCTGAAGGCTCAGCTGGAGGGGGTGCTGCCCGGGCCTCTGGTTTGCCGGCACCCGTCACTGCTCTTGGCTGGGTGTAATTCTCCTCTCTGCAGAAGGGGGCTCGTTTTTCAGTCTCTCAGCCAGTGTTTTCCCTTCTGACCCGCAGAGAGAAACTTGAGATCGTCAGCCCCATTTTCTGTCTGATTCTCCACATTGGCGACTCCCGGAGAGGGAAGATGAAGCCTTCCTACGAAGGCCGCAGGGTGAGCTTTTGGAGATGAGTCGCGGACTCCTCAGCCCATGCCTTGCTTCCTCTCCTTTTTCGTTCACGGGCTGGGCTCGGCGCTGCAAACGGGTTACAGTGGCAAAGAGAGACACAGTGCCCCTCCCTCGAAGACTGCGTTCCAGTAAAAGACAGTACCCGGCGGTACTGGTTTCCTATTGCTGTTGTAAGAAATTACCACACATTTAGGGGCTTGACACTCTACAAGTTCGTTATCTTAAAATTCTGTAGGGCAGAAGTCCACCATGGGTCTCACTGAGCTACAGGCTTCTTTCTGGAGGTTCCGGGAGAAAATTCATCGCTTACCTTTTCCAGCTTCCAGAAGCCATCTGTGTTCCTTGGCTTGAGGCGTCCTTCCTCCGTCTCCAGTGGTGTCAAAGCCAGCAGTGTCAGAACGTGTCCTGCTCGTGCCACCTTCATTTGTCGTATCTCCTCACGACTACAGCCAGAAAGAGTCCTTGGCTTTTAAGAATTCATGTGATTCGATTGGACCCACCAGGATAACCTCCCTATTTCAGGCATAGAAACATAAGGGAAAGGTAAGGTTTAGGAAGGAACACAGCATTTTTTACTTTTCTCAAGTGGCTGTTGGTAGTGCCATCTATGAAATAGGGTATTTCTGATTCTTCATTTCCAATTCTTACTTTTTTCATGTTTAAAAATCTTTGTGAACAGCCTATTAGATCATCCAATAAATATGTTTTTCCTGATATCAAAGGAAATTACTTTACCATTTTACCATTGAGTAGATGTTGGCTGTAGGTTCATCATAGGTAACTTTGATCAGATTAAGGGACAGTCCCCTTTCCTGAGAGGCTTTTAAAATTATTATTTTAAATGAAGGTAAAATTTTAGTAAATGAACTTTCTACGTCTATGGTGATCATAATTTTCTTCTATATATTTTTAACGTAGTAAGTTGTATTAACACACTTTCTGTTGAGCCAACCTTGCATTCATGGGATAACCCCAGGTATCTCTTTTATGCAGTGCTAGATTCAGTTTGAGAATATTTTGCTTAGAAATTTTAATATACATTTATGAGCGAGATGGGCCTATGTGTTTTCTTGTTTTCTTCTTTCCTTTTCTTGGTTTTGATAGTAAGTTTATATTAGTCTAATAACATAAGTTGGAGAGTCTTTTATTCAGCTGTTGCTATAGTAATAACTCCATTGTCTCTGTGGCTTGTAATATTTCTTTTTTGCTCATGTTACATGTTTTACTCTACTTCTGACTGTCTTGGCTGAGCTCAGCTGGGCTCTGCTTCATCTGCTGTTTCATTCTAGAACCCGGGCTGGAGAAGCAACCCATTTAGCACGTGCTTTTTTCATGACTGAGAGTGGACATAAGAGGCATGAGTCAAACCAAATACGGTTTAGGGTTGGAGCTTGAGGAAGGGTTCTTACACACTGGCGGGCTTGTGTGGTTTGAATTTCTTGCCAGTACCAAAGGACGGATAATCTGAGCTTTCTTATCAGCTTGCCCATATGTGAGGAAGAAGGGGAAGGGGAAGTGGTAGGACAGTAAGCAGTCAAATTTCAAAAATAGAGTCAGATTTTTTTTATTTTATTATAATCCCTCCCATGTTGAGATCATTTGCAATTTTAGTTCCAAATTGTTAATAATTCCCCCCCCCCGCCCCCCGTATATCAAGACATGTTTTGATTTAAGTAAGAGTATGATTGGTTTCTGGGCTCATTATCATTTCTTATGTCTGACAGCTTTCTCTTTTCGGAACTTATTTTTTATTTTACTAGAATATATTTTTTTCCGAGGTGGCCTGTTGTTGATAAAATTTCTGAATGCTAGTTTTTCTTTATATAAGACTTAAGTACAAAACAAATATCTCTCCTAACCTTAATCCTATATCCTCTCCTGCCATCTGTTTTTGCCAGTGAGAACTGAAACTACAATCTGATTTTTGTTTCCATATTTATCTTTCCAAATTCTTTCTAGAAGCTTTATTTCTGTATTCTGAAGTTATTCTCCTTTTTTTTTAGGTATTTCTGAAAATTATTGTTATTTATCCTATTTGGTATTCAGTGAGCCCTTTTACTCTGCAGTCTTAAGTTTTTCTTTAGCTCTAATCTTACTGCTAACTAATTCGCTCTTCATCTGTACTGATTCTGCTATTTATTTTATTTACCGATGTTTTAATTTTAATATTAATGCTTTTGGCATTTAGAGTTGTTTACTTTTCATGTTTGTAACATCTTTTGGAATCTCTCTAAGCATATTCAACATGTTTCCTTTAAAGTCCCCTTCCCCTCCCCCCCCAATTATTTTATTAGCTTTATTTCCTCATGAGTTAGTTCTTCTGTTCATTCATCTCTTCTATGATGTTAAATTTTCTTAAATGTTTGTGATTTTTTTTATTGCCCATATGTGTTTGAAAATACCTCTTTGCTTCTGTGAAGATTCTGGCCTTGATAAAAAGCACATTTTCTGTGGTCTTTGGGAATGGGTTGGGTGTGCTTCCAGATGGGATATACCTGTAACTTGTCTCATGTGTAACAGCTTCCCCATTTCTCCTGATTTTTCAGCTACTTGAAGCATTGTCCTGTCTCTTTGGCCCAAACACCGCACCACCTGCTTTAGGCTAGAGGTAAACAAACACCAACTGCACCTTCTGCTTTGCTGAAGTGCGGGTCAGAGAGAGAGGCCAAAATGCCATGTTCCCTATATACATTTCAGGTCTACTTACATTTATATTTATCCCATGACTCTCCTGCTCTTTATTTTTCAGTCTGGTTAAGTATATTTGTCAATACAATTTTTCTTATTTCTAGGGACCTGAACCCAGACTTTTATTGTGAAAAATCTCCATGCTTTACGTTTCAGTCTTGTATGCCTTAGATTTCACTTGAAAATAAGCGAATTAGTAAATGAGCCTTTAAAAATATCTCCAAACATGACCCTATATCCACTAATAATTTCACTCTAAGAGCAGCCTACTACGCATGGCTTTGCACATTGCTACATTCTTATTAATGATGCTACTAATGCATTTCTAGTTAACGGTTTCTGAAAGGCAGTTAGTAAGAAGCAACTTTGAATGAATACCAGAGGGGATTTAAGTAGACCTAATGGTAATGAGTCACATTTATAAGAGTTTCCCATAACGGAAAAACGGACATTAGTTTCTTACATATCTTGATCTAGTGTTGTTATACCTGCAGACTTAGATGTGATTAGGTTTCCTGGGTAAACTTAAAAGAATATGATTGAGTGAGTGTAATCTTCCAGCCTTATAAGAGTTTTAGTAATATGCTACACTTGTTCAGATCAGGTTCAGCAGATAATCACGTGTGGGTATAATGCAACCACCGGTAGGGCTAAGACATAGACCTTCCCGGGCATGTGAGAAGACATACTCTGTTCAATCTGCAATATTCCGCAGTGCACTGTAAGCAACATTGGACAGGGAGGAGACTTTCTATTATTTGACTGGGGTGGGTGGAATAATTTTAATTGCTGAGAAATTGCATTTTCATTGTAAAGCAATTCAAGTTATAGCAGATTCATAATGCAGCTATTGTAAAAATGACATTTCAGTGACATTTCTGTGAGAAGAACATGGTGATTTTGCAAATGACATGGTGAGGGCATAGCAGTTACGTGAATAACACATTTTCACAATACGTGTGCTGGGAGCATAAATAATGGTGATGGAAATAATATTAATAATAATGGCATTCCATGAGAGAAAACCTTTTATCTCTGCAATTCCAAAGTTCTTTAACTCACACCTATCCACTTTTATACTCCACTCAAATAATTGGTCTTCACTCTTTGATGGAAGGGAGCTGGGAAACCAAGTGGTTGCCCAACTCTGTAGCAAATTAATGGCATATATAGAATCAGAAACTCTATTTTCTTTTTAAAAGTCTTTGGGGATGACTTGCCAGAATGAGTATCATGCAGGTACTGGAAATGATATTGTTCTGATTTTATTGTAGATGAATTTCCATCAGTTTCTTAGGTGGGTTGTAGGTGAGCAATTAGCATCTTCTCTCTTCATGTGCGTAAAAGAAAATGTAGCCGTGTTTTATTTCAGGATGAACTGAGTTGCTCATTTCAAATATGTTTATAAAATACTCTAATAAGTTAAACAGGTAAGCTGCTTTTGTTAGCCTGAGGGCATAATATTCCCACAGTGGATATGTCATCACCATTTTATTTTCAAAATGTCATTATCGTGTCATTAATATAGAAATTTCCCATCTTTTCCTCTACATATATTTTAAGAGAAAAATAGCTCCTTAGCAACTATGTTGCCCGTGATTGGAAATAGAGTTGGAGAGATGGCTGCTAGCTCGCGTGATCTATGTGGTCAGCATTCTGCTCTGAGGGTCACCGCTGTAATTTAGTAAACAGGCTGCAAGCCAGAGAAAAAAACTACCCTTTGACCAAATGCCTTGGCCACTAGTTTCGTTGATTTCATCTCATTGTGTATGAATGAAATGGCTTACTCAAACGTAAGGATCTGGAGTCAAAGCTTAATTACACATCATTGATACCTTGCATTTAATTGATTCCTTGAATTTAATCAATACTTTGTATTTAGGTTGGATTTATTGTATTTGTCGTAATGCAAAACAGGTTGAAGCTGAGGCTCTCTCTCAGGCTTGAGGGGAGTGAAGTATACTGGCAAGAACAACATTCAGAAACTCTAGCTTAGGTCCATTTGAAAGATGTTTGCCTATAATCAGCCATTTACTTTGTTATGAGTTGTCATTGGAAGCATAATTGGAATGTTATTTTATCATAATGTCTTTGCTCTTTTTTTAAAAAAAAACAAAAACCTTTATTGGAAGAGTGGCTAGGCTTAGTAAAATTCAGAAGAAAAATAAAAATTTTTAAATGTTTCTTTACTTTTCAAACAAACCACTACTCTTTTATAAATCCAACTTTCTTTACTGGGCAAAGGGTGTTTGATTCCCAGCTAATGCCATTACTGATTCATTGCTACAGTGAAAACCAGAAAGCTAATGAATTCTTCTTATTCAGGGGCTATGATTTACATCTTGTTTGGATCGCTTGGTCCCGTGATGTCAAGCTTTCAATCAGAATTCTATAGTCTGCCTTCTTCATTTTCACAGATTGCAAGCAGTATCTCCTACAATCTGCCAACACATGGCTCCCGTGACTCTTGTCAGCGTTCCCTGAAATGACTAAATGGCAAGGTGTATCAATGCATGTTAAAGCTACAATGCAAATTTGCCACAAAACATTGACATTGTAACATCTGCAAAGGAGTCATCACCACATCAATAACAATAAGTAATACCTCCATTTCTCTCCCATTGCTTCAGCTAAGGAGCATACTGTTACATAGCCAACATGGGAAAAGACTTGTCTACATTTCTTTCTGGTTTTCATAAAAGGTCATTTGCAAACAAACAAACAAAAAGGTATAAGAAGGGATATTCACATATTTAAAGGTAAACACTCATTATGGTGATTGGCCCTGGCCGGTGTGGCTCAGTTGGTTAGGTGTCTTCCTGTGCACAGAATGGGGGGCATGCAAAAGGTAGCCGACTGATATTTCACTCTCACATTGATGTTTCTCTCTCTCTCCCTCTCCCTTCCTGTCACTCTAAAAATCAATACATATTTAAAAAAATAATCATAATTTTAAAAAAATATGGTGGTTGAATGGAACTGGAGAAGCTATCTGGAACTTGGATGAGAAAACTTATAAAATTAACACTATATTAAAAAAACGCACCCATCTAATCTTTAGGCTCTCACTACGTTATTAAAATGACTGATGATATGTGATAGCCAAGACAGATGAAAAGGTCAGACCACACTGAAAACTTTTGTTTCACTGCCAGTTAGCAAGAAATGAAACAAAAATCTGTGTCTTCAGGACAAGTAGAACAGTCAGTCTCTTCAGACAATGGACTGAAAAAGGGCTGTCAGATTGGTGGCTGCCCCCGTGGAGACAAAAATCTCCTTGCAGCCCAGACTCTTAACTGGTGCTTGTAGAACCTGCAGCATCATTTTAGGTGCTGCTGTGTGAGACTGCTGGCATAGTTACCCCGGTCACTAGCCCTTCACTCTCCACCCAGGGATACTTTGGGGGAGACCTAGATATTCAATCTCACTTTCTGTTGGAAAGGATGCTCAATAACATTTAGTTCAGACATTTCATACCCAGTTTGGAGCAGTCTTGAAATTTGGTAAATGCAGGTCAAGCCCCATAAAGAAGAGAGGGCTGAGTATATCCCTCATCTGAATATAGCAGCTCCAATTCTTAGCTAATGTTTTGTTTGTAAAGGGGTTTGTACACTACATCTCCATTTCACCCTTCATTTTGCAGAAACCTAGATCAGAGCGGGTAAGTGATTTACCCAACATCAAGGCCATGTGGCTAAATTCAGGTGGTTAATAATACGGGAACTATTTTGCAGAATCAAGAGAGAAATAATAAATGTTGGATACAGTTTGGTGGCTGGAGAATTAATGAGTTGGATAGTAACAGAAAAGACCACATATTTTTTATTGGTATTCATGTACTTGCTTTACTGATGCTTTGCCAGAAAATGTGGATTTTTTTTGTTCAGTTTTTGTTTTTTGCCAAGAATCTTAGTTGGGCTACCTATACAAATCAGAAAATTCCTGTCCCGGTAACAGATTTCTCAATATGAGGTAGCCATTGTGGACAATAGAACCTTTTCCCGTCCCTCAGGTGTTTTGTCCAAAGAACTCATCTTGGTGCCAGAAACAGAATTCTGCCCTTGGCCATGTGTTGGCTGTGCGATCCAGTATCCTGTGATACCGATTCCTGACCTTACCATCAGCGTTCAAGACAAAGAGCAGAGGTTTTCATGCTGAGCTCCCAGGCCTGTGGGATGGGACACTCTGGATCTTATCAAGCTACCCACATCTTTTTCTTCTGAGCCCAGATTCCTGATGTGCCCACAGGATGCCTGTGACTTCATCTTGTGCAAACCCCTCCCCTCTGTTGTCTGGCTTCCTTTATTCTTTCAGGGACAGCAGCTGCTGCCAGCCAGCCCCTAGCACCATTCTGAGATGCCTCAGGGAACAGCTGGAACTCTCCCAAGGGCTGATTTTACACCCCCGAGTTTGGTACCAAATATTTCCCACTTCATGGCAAATATGAAAATAAATTAAGGAAATATCACTTAGAATCGGAAGTTCCAAAATGGACCAAATATCGTCGTGAGCATTGCCTGCACTATTTATTTTCAGTCTATTAAATCAATTTGTGGTGGTGAGCATTCTCTGTATTAATGTATCATGTTTTTCTGAAGCTCAAATTGAGGTCACAGATTAGATTCCCTCACTGGGGAAAAAAAATGCAGCTTTCTTGTGTAGGAAGAGGAAACATTCTTGCTTTTCTTTCGGTTCTAAATTATTTTTCCCTAACTAACCCTCCCCCTCACTTCTCTACCTCCCACCTTTGAAAGCTCAGAGATCTAGAGCCAGAGATTTAAATAAAGAGGCTATGCCTTTAAAACCAGTGCAAGCAAATGGGTTTTAATAACCCAACAGGATCTTGGTCCATCACAACATTTAATCTGCATTATATCTCACTTCCTAATCGCTACTTCCAATTGTATGCAGAGAGGGTGGGTGAGCGAGGCATTTCAGATAAGTGCCAGTAAAACAAGTTCGCCTTACAGCTGGTGAGCCCCGAACACACTGTTTCCCCACGCCTTATGGCCGTGCTCAATCAGATGATCCCATAAACGAAAAATAATCGCTCCTAATACTAATACCTCTTCTCCTCCATTGTTGCTGGTCGCTATGGTGCTGCATTCGACTGTGAAGAATTTGCCACCATTATTACCCTCAGTGTCTCTCTCTCTGAAATGCGATCTAATTGCAGAATCCACACCTGTTCCACAGTTCAATAGAATTCAGCTCTGATGGAGGCAGACTTTCAAAGAACACGAGCACACACACGCACACACACCCCGCCAGTCACCCAGGAGTTCGGCTGGGGTCAAACAGAAATTCATTAATAAAGAGGGTGAGCTGATCAGAAAATAATATTACGGAGAGGAGGAGGGAGGGAAAAGCGTGTGTTTTGTGGTCACTGGAAGATTGCTGATGGGTGCATAAATAAGGCATGCTGGAACATCTGTTCTTTGTTGTGCATTCAGCTTTTTAATGTGTTCAAAGAGCAGCTCTGACGCATCGCTGACTACCACTCCCCATCCGAGCTACATTTTACCAGAAAATAATAAACCTTCCTGGTGGGGTGCAGGGAGCCAAGGCATCCGGGCAATGCCATTAATTTGGAAATATCTCTTTTTCTGGGATTTTAAAATCTCTCTCCCTTTGAACATTGCACAAATTTGGGACCCAGCCTAGCATCCCTATCAGCCTAAACATTAAATCAGTCTGAATATCTAGTCAGCCTTTTATTTTTTTTTATTTTTTTTTAAGTCAGTAAAGGATGGAGGGAGGGATGCAGTTAAGTCAAAGTTTATACTTATATATTTTTTGCCTGTTTTTAATTCTATTAATGTGAGCTCCCATCTACTGGAATTATCTTTAATATGTGCCAGTATTTATTTGTACTGATAAAATTCGGAGGCAGCTGAGGCCCCTGACAGTTGAACAATATTGGCTGGTTATTTTGATACAGTGTGGTAGGCAGCAAAAGATTAAAAAACGGAGCATCCTAAACTGAGAAAAACCAGCTTGAATTCTAAAATAAAATTTTAGCAGCATGGATTTCTCTTGCCATAGGCTATGAGGCTACTATGAATTTCAGATGCATTTCCTGAGCTGTCAATGAGGTGGAAAGATGAGATTGGCATTACTAAGATTTGTTGCAGCTCCATTCAGTGTAATTGCAAGTGAAGGTACAGCGGCATTAAACTGCCACCCAAAAAGAGCTGTTCATGGACATACACTATAGAGATAGCTCACCAGACAACAGGAGGACCAGGATGGGAATTTCTTTATGTCGCTTTATTTGGCTTTTGCATCTCGCCCCTTTCTGGGTCACAGTTCGGAAGCGCCTCAGTACCCACGAGCCGTTGGAGGCGGCTTCCATAAAGACCTGGACTAGATCTTGTGAGGGGCACAGGACCTATTGGGTACGGTACTGTTATTTAAATTGTCTTTCTCCAACATTCTTTCTAATGTTGATGTGTAGACTGTGGTCTTCATATCTTGTCTCGGTCAGCCCTTTTCCACAGTATGGGTACCTTTTCTCTATGTCAAGGGGAGTGGGTCACCAGCAGGCTCTGCTTCTGGGGGGCATTTTGGGTATAGGGGGTCACTCAGAGTTAGAGTCTGTGATACCAGAAGACAGATGTTTGACGTTAGATGGGTGACTTTTTTTAAAAAAAATTCCATCCTTTGTTGGCTTTGCATGGTGTCCTTTTTGGATAATTTGGGGGTTTACAATGATCAGTATCAAGATAATGTAATCTAAAGATATTGGAAAGAGAGTGGTGTACTTATAATGTACCTTCATTCCCATCAGCCTGGAAGTCAATGATGATTTGTAGACCGCTGTAGAAAATTGAAGAAAATTAATTATATTAAAGTTGGGAGGTGTATTTTGTGGGTTTGTCTTGGGGATATATTATATGCCAACTTAACAGCACATAACAGTTGTTTAGTTAATGAACAAGAACCAAAACTGGTGAGCTATGATTTGGCACTTTGCCCTATCTAACAAATTAAAGATTAGGTGAATCGCCAAATTTAAAACCAATGCACAAATAAAGCCTTATAAAGATGACCTGTTCAACAAAGCAAGCCTACCTCTCAATGGCTGCCTAGCCTGTGTGGTGGTAAATGGATTGTGATATTGAGGCCCTCCAACTCTTAGGGGAAAAAATACATGCACTGGGGGAAATCTCTAAATGTATTTATGACTCTTAATTATTCAGTGAGAAAAATGTTGGTCATTTGTGGTAAAAGATTAAGCTGATCTACAATTTTAAAAGTGTATGAGCATGTTAGACAAAGCATTAGCCTTCTATGTTTAGTCTGTCATTCTCACTATAGCTCCATCATGAAAATTCAAGAGACACTTTAAATTCTCAAAGAAGTGGCCCTTCCAAAAATACACCTGTTATCATTCATTGTTTAATTCAATATTTATTGTGTTTTAACTAAATGCCCCACACTATGCAAGGGGCACAGCTCCAGCACAGTCTCTGACTTTATGGAGCTTACTACATTCTAATGCATGAGACTGAGAAGTAAGTTAACAAATGAATTTAAAATAAAATGAAATAAGTACAGATTATTTTATAATTCTAGGAAGGAAATGAGCAGGGTGGTGTAATAGAGAAAAGTCAGGACTTAATAAGAATGGGTGACCAGAGACATCCCCCCTGAGTAGGTGATATTTAAGCTGGAAGGGTGTTCTTGGACCTGACAGAAGGGCTGTCCTAAGAGTGAGAAGAGCCCCAGATGGAGTTGGGGTTGTAAGCAGAGACCAGATCATGCGGGGCTTTGTTGGCCATGATTAGAGTTTAGATTTTATTCTAAGATCAGTGAGAAACAACTGAAGAATATTAATATTAACAGGGGACTAGCATGATCTGCTTTACATTTTAAAGTAGTTTATTACATTTAATGATGGCTTTCAGGTTTCTGGCTTTAGTAATTGGATAGGCAGTTAATGTCATTACTGAGATAGGGAAGACTTGGGAAGGACTTGATTTATGGGAGAAGATCAAGAGTTCCTGATGAGACATCCAAGGGAAATGTCAAGAAGACTCTTAGGATACATGAATCTTCAATGTAGAGGCAAAGTTTGGTAAGGAGAGAAAACTGGGGAGTTGACAGCATATCAATGACATGACAGTGGTTGAGATCATCTAGGGATGTAGGGGTGAAGTGTAAATATGGAAGAGATCCCAGGACTGGCGTCTGTAGAACTCCAACGGTTAATGGTGGAGTTGAGGCAGAGAGGCCAGCGATCAAATGGGGAAGGAGCAGTCCATGAAATGAAAGAGAAACCAAGAAAAGGTAAGGCCACAGAAAGAGAGTTTTCAAAAATGGAAGGAGTGGCCTACTCAGTGGAATACAGCTTCATACAGGGTGGGGCAAGAATAAGTTTATAGTTCTGAGTACACAAAACACACAGTTTATTCTTGTATTATTATTTATTCATTATTGTATTATTTTCTCTATGAACAACTGTGAACCTATTTTTGCCCCACCCTGTATATAAGTAAGCAGGAACAAAAAATATTTACTGGACTTGGCAATGTAGAGATTGCTGGTGATCTTTCAAGATCAATTTCAGAAGGAATTGAAGGGAAATGAGGCCACTTTGGAGTAGATTCAAGACTGTTTAGAACAGAAAAAAGTAGAGAGAGGGTTTATAAAAGCTTATTGAGAAGTTTTTTTTTATAATAGAGTCAGGGAAATAGAGGGATGGAGGGGGATGTGGGGTCTAGAAAAGGCTTATTAAAGATAAGAGGTAATAAAGCTGATTGAAGTGATCCAATTAAAAGGGGGGGGTGCTGGTGATGCAGGAAGAGTAAGAGAAAGGGAGATGACAGGGGATGGAGTCTGGAGGGATCAGCCTTTGAGAGGAATAGAGGTAACTCCTCTGCTATGATTGTGGATGTGGTGATAGGAGATGAAGGTGTTTTCCTCTTTGATGGCTTATGTTTTTGCAATAAAATGTGAAGAATGCTCATTAGCTAATGGTAGGGGGATGTAGGGGGTGTTAAGGAGAGAATGCTTTTATCAGTTAGGGTTCAATTAAAGAACAGAATTACTATGGGTGGTATAAAATAAGGGGTTTATTATAGTGATTAGACCTTACACAGTTGTGGGGGCTGATGGAGAAGTCCATGCAAGACTATAGATTTTGTATCTGGTATTAGGCCTGAAATCATTTTAGGTCAGTATGGATGGCACTTGGGAAGGAAAGTTAGAAACTGGACATGACATGGGAAAGAGCAAGAACAAACTGAAATGCATGGAAACAACCCAGAACCCATGTGGACCAATTGGAACCCGTGAAGACAAATTGAAACCTTTTTCTGTCTCTTACCACCTCCAGCCTCAGTGATGAAGGGGTTCTCCTGCAGGAGAGACTGGCGCCCTGCCCCACAGAGTCATATAAGCACCTGGCCCAAGGCTCAGAAGCTGAAGGAGGAGATCTGGTGAGAGATGGAGCAAGTGCTTGATGAGCCACAGGTCCAGGTGAGCCAAGAAAATGAGGCAGGAGTTCAGTGGTATCATATAAGCAGTGACTGCTTGAGTCTCTACACTGACTAATGGCTGCTGCTTCACCTCCACCTTCCAAATCCCACACACATTCCTTGTGGTCAACTATAACCTGCTCCTGCTCAGGGAAGGGCATTCTGAGAAACTTAGAGCTTAGCTATGTTAGCTCTAGCAGAACCACCGTAACGGTAAAGCGAGTTAAATAAGGGCAACCTAACAATATTGTTGCAAATGCCCAGGTGGCTTTTGAGATCATTAATTTAAAGTGAAATCAATCAGTGTGGTTGTGTTCTCTAGCAACATTTGGGAGGAGAGTGAGGGTTCATTTTAAAGTGGAACCATAGATTCTGGAAAAAGAGGTCAGTGATTGGTGGGTTAATCTATTGGAGGACTCAGTGTGGTTGAAGAACTGCAGAGGTCAGGAACTAGACTAAGTGAGCAGGAAAGGTACCCATCTAAGAACAGAATATTTCACTATCAGAGTTGGAGAAATTTTTAGTGATGAGAAGATAGATATAAGATGTGACTATGGCTGTGCTGGTCAGGAAAGAGCTGTGGTGAGGAAGTCAAGTAACTGGTATCAAATAAACACATCCTTTACACATCCTACCTGGGTGTCTCACACTTTGATTTGGAATGTGACCACATTGTCATAGGACCTTAGCTAAAAGTAGTTCCAGTTTAATATTACTACATATAGAAAGGACAGCAGCTTGATGAGTTCCCTGAGTGTCTCAGATCTGACCATTGGGTATAGAACTGTTCGATCGTATCTGACTCTGTGGTATATTTGGAATAAGTATAAAGATGGAGAGTTCCCCAGGTTTAAAGAAGAGTAAAGGAGATGAGAAAACTTTAAAGGGCCCCTTAATTTTAGGGAATAATTGATTGGCAGATACATCCTGAATTAGTGATGTGTGGTGGCTCACCCACCTCTCAAGTCCTTGCTTAGCTCTTTGTTGGTGATTAAAATATAATCATTCCCTCATGTAAAGCTGTTTTCGCAAGCTCTTTGTAACTCTTTCTGTATTTTGGAGCCACAAAAGAGAAAAGAAGATCAAACTGATGAAGAGAGAACAGGGAAATAAATGGAATAATTATGAGCTAGAGTAACAAATACTACTTAGGTATATACCAGTTATTTCTGCAAAATCCACAATTTATGGGAAGAAATCTCGATGTTTACATATTGATCAGCTTTTATTCATACCAGAGGAGAATACTTTGTAATAAAGATTTCTCACTGATTCAGAGGGAAGTGTATTCCACTGAAGTCTTAGATTACTGCTTCATCTCATCATCTCTTATTTTTACCACCACAACAAAAACAGCTTATGTGAAGGAAAATATTGCACTATATAAATCTCTTCATGAATGAACGAGCCTAAATTGTCCAGGTTCTGTTTACTATCTGGCTATTCATGTTAATGTATTGTCTGAAATGAAAGTGGATTTGGGTAACTTGTACCAAAGTCACTGACAAAGATTTATATGGTTTCACCACCATCAGTCAACTTCTCTTTGAATGATTACAGTGACTAATGCTGCCCCTGCCTTAGCAGAAGCATTTTTAATCATATCCATGTTTTACGGAAGGTGATCTTTGGTTCCCAGAATTATGGAAGTGAAAAAATAAACTTAGAGATCATCTCCTCCATCTCCTTCTTAGAATGAATGGGAGACCAAGGCCAGAGAGATTAAATGAGGCCCACTGGGCTAATGGCAAAGGATTGTCTAGAACTCAAGTCTTCCAGTTCCAACTATAGCAGCCTTTTTCACTGCACCAAGGTATGAAGAGTAATACCAATTAGTTCTTCCGCTAAGCCTAAAGAGGCATTATAACATGCTCCCCGAAATAGACACATGCTGGTTAAAATATGGTGGAGTGTTCACGTTATCAGTGAAACATAGGGCTTCTTAGTTCCAAAATGAGAAAGGAAGTCAGCTTACAGTTTTTACTTGATATTTGATCAAGAATTCTTTCCCTTATATGTGTAATCTCACCCAGATTGCGATAATGATTGGCCAAACCAAAGATGCTTGTAAATAAGCCTTTGCTCTTCCTAGTGATCCATGGGTATCATCACCACAGCCGGTGCTCTAGACTGTCCATGTAAACATCTGGAGCACCACCTACAAGAGAGATCACTAATCTAATTAACCTATTTAACCTAATCGCAGTGTAACTGAAAGAACCACCTTCCACCCTCCCAGTCCAGTTCCCAATTCTGGATAAAATGTGAATGTATCTTTATTGTTATCACTTTCTACTTGGGGTTGTGGTGGCTACCCTAGCTAAAAATATGAATTTTTTACATTGTAAAGAAAAGATGCCATTGCCAAGTGTCTGTGTGTAGCTAAAGAGAGCTGAGTAGCTTTGTTGTTTGAAGAGGTCCTTCGGCACCAGCAAGCCTGTAGCTATGGCCTGGAAGTCAGAGAATGAATAAAGGGAAACCTATGATGCGCCACACCCCAAAGTAAAGCGGTTTTATATCTGCTGGTACATGAGGAAGGTTGTATAGCATGCATGGGATTTTTTCCTCTTTTGTTATATAGATTTGAAATGCACTGTTTCTGAGGATTAGTTTTATCTTGAGTGACATATGGGTTGGGTGAGAGGGTGTTATCCTCATGAATATTACGCCACCACATGTGGATGAAGAGACCTTAAAGGGAGCCAGAAATCGAATGCAATAGTGCACCCTGAAATGGCCTGAGGGAGCCCTTCTTGGGGTCATTATAACCAAGCCCCATGCAAAAGATAGGAAGCGTTCCAGAAAGCGAGTTAGTAGTTTAGTAGTTGCAATAGGAAGCTGTTAGAATGTCTTTGCCTCTCTCTCTCTCTCTCTCTCTCTCTCTCTCAGCACAGAGGAATTGGGGGCCACCCACAGGGAAACTGCACAAAGAGTTTAAGCTTCTGTCCTTTGCCCTTAGCTAGCAGTTCTCAGCCAGGGGTGATCTGGCCCCTTGGGAACCATTTGGCAACATTTGGAGACATTCTTTGTCGTCACAACTTGGGCCATGGTGCTGCTGGCATTTGGTTGGTGACTAAGCACGCTTTAATGCTCAGGACAGTCTCTTACAGCAAAGGATTGCATACAAAGCCCCAAATGTCATAGTGCCAAGGATGAGAAACCCTCCCTTAGGTTAAGAATAGCCACATTATACATCTTAATTTAAATTCCCTTATGGTTGAATTCTGAACCCATCTGTAGAGTGCATTCTGCACATTGTGTCTTGTGTTCACAGCACTATGGAAGATGATCGGGAAGGGGCAGCGTTGGGAAATGCGGCCTTTCCCACAGTGCCCCTCCTTGAGGTCTACACCTTGGTAGAAGCATGTCAACTAGGAGGAAAAATGTTGCCAGTTCCAGAAACTAACCAGCTGCAGAGAGCTCAGTGGCCCACTGTGCCATTTATTTACATATTATCACTGAGCCCCCTAGCTCACCCTTTCTTTGTATTCTTCTGGGAGTATGCAAACTACTTTTGCCAGATTCTCTTGCAGGCTAGATTTGCATTAAGTTCATTCTGTTAACAGGAGGTGCTGAATGGCAACTGGAGAGTGGGAAGATGGCAGAAAGGACTCCTTCCTGCTTCCAGCTCATCTCTTCAGCAGCAGAGAGCAACTACTACTCTCATCTCTAGCTTTTAAAAACACTCCAGAGCCCACCTTGTGACACTGCCCTATAGACCCCATCACCAGCCCCACGACTGTACTCCTTTCTGATAAGAACACCAGCTGTACTCACCTTCCTCAGAGACCCTATCACCAGCCATTCGGCAGCCCTGTCTCTGAGCACTAGCACCATGGGCCTGTCCTCTCAACTCCTAGGTTCTGGTGAGCACAAATTTCCCTCTTGGTTTCCTCACCCCTCTAACTGCTTCCTATAGTTGCACTTATTTTCAGGCCTTCTTTTTGCTCTTTCAGTCTTCAACACCTGTGTAACCAATGGCTTGTATTAAGTCCTCTCACTTGAATATCCTGCGAGATGTTTATTTTCCTAAATGAACCCCAGCAGATATCTCTATGGTAGAGCTGAGAGTAATAGGTAGAAGCTGGCAGCATAGAATAGAAGCCACCAAGTGGTTTGTTTGGGAGGCCACCATGAGGTGACATTCTTTTTCTTCAAAAAACACCTGGTCACACTGGAGCAAGGGGAAGCTAATGCTCTCAATGCATTATTAAAGCAGAAGTGTTTGCTCCGGCCTCTGTGGCGCAGGGGAGGAACTCTGAGGTTAGCTGTCCTTCCTCTCGCATCTGTCTTTACACAAAGGCAGTGGTGAGCAGGACAGTTCCTCTCATTTTCCTCAGCTCACACCTCCTCTGGACTGGTGGCCATAGTAGCCCCTGCCAAAGAAGCTTCCTGACAACAGGCGGAAGAAGTAGAGAGTTCAGATGACTCTTGGAAAGTACAGAGTGAAGACAACCCCCTAGTCCTGCGATCATGCTTTTGGGGGCTACCACAGATGTTCACCTCTGGGTTGAGGGGTTACAGATACTTAGTTGGGCCACCAGGAGTAACAACCAAGGCCAATGGAGTCATGAATGGTCCTGGCCAACTGATGACTATCAGATGTTGGTAACTGTGTGACACGTTCCAGTCTCAGAAATGTTAAAATGTGAACAAATGCTTGTCCTAGAAATGATTAAATGTCGAAATCCAGAACCCAGAGACAGAAGTGGTAACCAAGGAGGTTAATACAAGTAGAGTGGCTATAAACAAGAAGATAAATACACAACGAGGACAAATACCTTGAAAATGGAGATAGCTCTCCATTGCAGAATTAGAATTTGATGAAAACCCAATCCCAGAGTAAGTTCCTCATGGAGTCTCCAGATTCAATCAAATGTCAATACCTCTTTGGAATGAGGGAAATTTATTTTTAAACTTCTTTGGACAACATCCCTTTATGGATTGTATGTGGCCCACACTCCTACTTATATGGAGACAAATTGGAAAATCAATGATTTATGCCCTGGAAAGTGCCCCTATTAGAGTACTTCTGTTTCCAATAACACCGCATAGCCCCCTTGTGTTCTGTCTTATGCTTAATGTGAATATCTATAATTTTGAGAAAGAAGAAGTCATTCTTTTTATGAGTTAGTGGTTGAGTTCTACATAATAACAGGTTTTCTCTTCTCTTTCTCCAACAGTTGGCTGTGATCACTTGGATACAGGCCTGGAACATCATGGGTTATCTCCAGCAGCACTAGCAGAAGAAGAGGTTAGGATGTGGCTCAAGATCTTCATGACAAGGTAAGATAGCTGAGATGCAGCAGTCACGGACACTGGAGAGTCAGGTGAGTCATTCTGGTCTTTAAAGAGCTTACAGTCTCAGATGGGAGGCCAAGAAGCGAGCAAACACACTACTAAGTCATATGCTGAATGCTTGTGCTGAATGAGTGCACAAGATCAGTGGGAGCGTGGAGAAATGACATATTAAGTGTTTCTGGGAAGCAAGGTCAAAATTCAAAATAGAAGCGATGTTTGGGTTGAGTCTTGATGAATGGGAATTTCCCAAAAGGACAAGGTTGCAGGAAAAGGAGTGTAAATGCCAGGAATAAAGCATGGCATGCGCAAAGGCACGGTGAGAGACAATGTGTGGGCATTGTGGACCTTTCGGGAAGTTTAATACGAAGTAGGAATATTATACTGAAGACAATGGGGCCTAAAGAAAGGAGTGTCATGATGACATTTAAATTCCAACATAACCATTCCATTAGAGTTATGAACAAGTTGGAAACCCTAACCAGAGGTCATGAAGCTAATTTAAGCAAAGAGGACAGGTGCCTGAACTAAGCAGAGATAGAAATGAGTTATTAACTCAAAAGAAAAAAAAAAGACAAAATAATAATATTGTAATAACTATGTTGCTGGGTGGGTACTTGAAATATCGGGAGAATCACTTTGTAAATATATGATTGTCTAACCACTATGCAGCACACCTGAAACTAATATAAAATAATGTTGAATGTCAATTGTAATTGAAAAATATAGTTTTTAAAAATGACAAAATAGTAGAAAATGCAGAATGTGATGATTGGTTAACTGCAGGGCGTGGTGGAGAGGAGGTGGATTATGTCGATGTCATTACTAGTGCCTCCAATCTGGAATCCAAGCAGATGGAGGAAAAATAAAATGTAGCTGTTTGTCTCAGCTAGAAGTATGGTGTTGGAGCACAGAGATAGGGTCAGGCTCTGGACATGGGTTTGGAAGCGGTCAGCATTAAGGTGTTACTTGAGGCTTTGAGCATGAATGAGGTTCTATAATTGAAGAACGGAAAGAAAAGAGACCCGAGAAGGGAATGCTAGGACAGGTTGCCGGGCCATTTGGATAGGGGGGAAAACAGAAAAATGGAAAGTAGTTGGAAAAATAAAGGTCAAGGAGGCAGGAGGAAGACGGAACAGAGTGGAGTCAGGGAAACAAGGTAGAAGAACATTTCATAAAGGAAGCGGTCACTGCGGCCACACGTAGCAGAAAGTGAAAATGGAAGACCAAAGCGTGTTTATGACGGCTCCCAACTGCGCGGCCGCGGGTCGTCTTGGCTCGGGTGTGTTGGTGGGGTTGTGATGGATAAAACTTGTGTGGATTGAGGGGGAAAGAGGGAATAGAAGGAGGTAGTGAGGACCGGTTTCCCATGACGGTGGAAGGGAGTGTTGGACGGTGATGGGAAAGAAAATGAGCGATGGTTTGAGGTCAATGCGATGTTGAGAAGAGACGGGGAGACTTGGGCATGCTGGTGTGCTGAGATGACAGGCCAAGGAGAGAGGGCGAATGAAAGAAGGGGCGTGGGATATCGAGCACACGGAGGCGGCTGCTCTGGAAGAAGATGGCTTTCATTCTGGGTTAGGAGGGAAGAGTGAGTGTGATATATAGATTCATCTAATAGACCATCGGTCTGTGGGGACAAGGTGCGACGTGCTGGCAGGGAGTCTAAATGGCTGCCACCACTCACGATTCTGCTGGGAAATCTATCTAGTTCCTTGGGAAAAGTTGTCCAGCTTGGGGAGACTTGTGAAATGCTGGTTATAAACATGGGCTTTCGAGGGCAACAGGCCAGTGGGTGCTGAGTGACTCTGAACTATTTAAATTCTTTTCAAAGTAGTCCTTCACTTGTACCTGGGGGATCATAATAGCATCTATGTGATACCATTTTGTGAAGATTAAATGAAATAATGCATGTAAAGTGCCTGGCACCTCGTAATTGGGCTAAAAAATAAAAACGTGAAAACCATAGTAGGATATATGTATAGACCAGGCCAACTTGGAAACAGGAAAAAGAATCATGGGAATTTAGTGGTAACTTGGGAGACTGGCCAAGGTTAGCTACAAAACGCTTTTGGGAATCCCTCAGTTATGGTGGGGCCTGTGGGTGATAGATCTGCATTGATACCCAAAATTTAAGCCCCAACAGAAGAGTCCGCCACAGCCTCTGAGACACATTCTGCTTGTTTATAAAGGCACGTCTGCCTTTCTTCTAGGTAAAGATGGCATCTTAAGCACAGGCGCCTTCCAAGTTTCAATGACAGTGTGAAAGGGAATGGGAATTCCCTCACAAGGATGGGGGAATCTTGCATTAGTGCCCGAGCTAGGGAAGAACCCCTTTCACATGCAGAAATGTCGAGTGAGGTTTTGCTAATAAGCCCTGCTTATGAAAGACACTGGGACTCACTTATTGAGAGAGTGACGTGGCCTTGAGAGGAAAAGAGACGAAGATCCTGAGAGCCTTCGAATCATTCCCTAAAGCAGAGGGTCCACTCTGGGAGGACAGGGCGGCCGTTGACGTGCAGGGAATGTCCCCTTCGCTGATGCTACAGAACCTGAGGGAAGCCATGGCTTGCGGCCAGGCACTGGTGGCTGCATTACAGGGCCAGCGGTTGGGTTTTCTATCGAGCAGGGGATTCTCCACGCTGTTGAAGGGCTCCTTTCCCACCTGGTTTGTCGAAGCAAAAAGAATGGGGCCAGGACATTCAAGAGCCGGCCCCTTGGCTCAGTGGCTTTGCCACACACAGAGAAAGCCGTGGCCTCAGCTCCCGTAAGGTCGAGTAAACCTCTCATCAGGATGTTTTAATAACCGGGCGGGTAATGTCACATAGCGTGCCATCTAAGACAGGGTGGGAACAGAAACCAAGGGAAGTGTGATGGGATTCAGGAGAAATCTAGTCACTCTGTTTTGCAGAGAAATAACAGGCCAGATAAAATAGTCATTATTCAAGGATGAATAAACAGGCAAAATAAAAGCTCGTTATGAGGCATCTGAAAAATTTCGTAACTTTAAGAAATGAGCATATAGTACTCAAGAGGCAGAGGGAGAGCATACTTTGAAGAAGATTTACTAGGGGAAATGGGAATAAATTTTAAACAGCATATGCTTGGTGATCTAAATAACATCCGAGGATCCCATGAAGCAGGAGATGAAAAATGAGAGAAGAAAACATATTGAGGTGAGAAGGAAACGGGTAGAGAGCAGAGTGAAATAAGGAAAATGGTCTAAAACTGAATGTGAGCCAACGAAATTGAAAATATATTAGAAGCAATAAAGTGCTTGATCACCAATGCTGATAATGAAATCGTCATGCAGAGGACAAATTTGAAGCCCTCTTCCAGAATTAAAAGAATGCGAAAATGTGCTAACAATGTTAAGAAAAGAGATGATGGATTCGGAGAACAAAGAGTGGAAATCAACATGAAGAAAACTAGTATCCCAGGAGAAGATGCTGAGCAGAACAGTATTCTTATATATAACTCTGGGTCAGATAGGAGATTAAAAACATAATTACAAAATACTTAGAAAATTATAATTATAAACACAGTCCATATCGAAGCTCAAAGCTGTAATGGAGCAAATTTACAAAACATACTTTTACAATTTTTAAATAATAAAAGAAACAAATGAATTAAGCCATTAACCCGAGAAGCGAAGAGCAAAACAAAGCAGGCCTAAGGATAAAAGGAGAAAAAATTATTGCAGATGAAAACAGAAATTAAAATTTACTAAACAAAAAGGAATAGAATAGATAAATAAATCTTAGAGTGGCTCTTTAGAAAAAAGCAAACACTAAATAGAACAAGGATAAAGTATACAAACCTGTATTTATTCTAATCAAGGGAAAAATAAGAGACAAGAAGAAAACTAGGGAGAAGAAAGGAGGTGTCACCTTAGATACAAAAACATTTGAAAATCTTGATATAATGAATCATTCTCATTCATATCAAGTATGAATATTAACTGCTGAAGAAGCAGGAAACATTCTTAATGAGAAATTGAAAACGAGTGTGATCATTTACCTGTTCAGAGGATTTAAAGAAAAAGTATTTCAGATTTTAAGAAACAAATCATTTTCTGACTTGTGAAGTCTTCAAGGACATTAAAATATGTGGGGGGAAAAATCCCAATTCAAATATTGGCCAAACTCCAACACCAAAAACTTACAAACCTAACACACACAAAAGAGAAAACAACAACAAAGTAATCTCACAAATATTTAGATTTTGATGCCAAAATCTAAAATGCATTACTAAATTTATCCAGCTGTTTATGAAATAATGACAACAGCAGGTTTGTTTCAAGAATGCAAAGATAATTCAATATTATGAATTCATTAATATAATTTTAACATCAATATGTCATAGAAGAAAAATAAAGTGATTATCCCAAAGTATGCCAAAAATTATTTTGAAAAAATGCAACATCCATTTTTAGTAAAAGCACCTGATAACTTGGACCAGAATACAAATGAAACCTTCTTTCTCAAGTTGGTACAGATTATTTCTCTTAATATGAGATACCTAGTAATAAAACTCTAGGAACATTCACTTTAAAAACAGTAAAAATTATATGTGGAATCTAATGAACAAAATAAACTAATGAACAAAATAGACTCAGAGACATAGAAGTATGGAACAGACTCACGAATCTCAGAGGGAAGGTGGGGGTGGGAGGGGGGAGAGATTAACCAAAGAATTTCTATGCATATATGCATAACCCATGGACACAGACAAGAGTGTGGTGGAGGCCTGGGGGAGGCAGTGTGGGGTGGAGAGGGTCAATGCGGGGACAAGGAGACATCTGCAATACTTACAACAGTAAAGATAAATTAAAAAATAATAACTCAAGGATTGTTCTTATTATAAATATTATTCAACATTGTTTTGCAGTTTCTAACCCATGAAATAAAATCAGAAGGGAAAAATAGTTTAGTTATTTAAGAGGAAGGGGAAAATATTATTATCTACCAATATTATGATTGGCTATCCAGAAGTCTCAAAAAACGGGGAAAAAAGCAGTTAAAAAACTAATAGCCTTAATGAGAGATTTCATCTAAGTGACCAATCACAAACCAAATATATAAAAATCAATCCATTTTATATATACAAGCAATAATTAATTAGAAGATTTAATTTAAGCATCCCACTCATAATGAAATGAATAAATTATCTAAGAATATGTTTAATAAGAAATGTTTAAGACCCAAAGGAAGAAAATGACAATATTATGAATTTAAAGAAGACTTGAGTAACTAGAGAGAAACACTATACTTTGCTCCAATTTGTTTATTGAAAACTTGTAAAGCTGTCAGTTTTGAATGGGGCCCAGAGCAGTGTATCCTGGCTCTACTCATGAACATAGATGCAGAATCCTATGCAAAACAATATCAAATCAAGTTCAGCAGCATCTCAAAGAGCAACACATCTAGAGCAAATAGGGTTTACCCTGGGAATGCAACCATTGATCAACCTCAGGGCAGAAAACAGGTCTGTCTTGTTCTCATTTATATTCCTGGCATTTATCATAGTTTTTGGCCTATAATAGATGCTCAGTAAATGTGTTGGCTGAATGAACATTAAGTAATCTTTTATTTTGCTACAGATTTAAAAGAAAATCCACTTAGCATCTTTATAGATGACCCCCCCCCAAAAAAAAACCCACTCATTTGAGCAAGAAAAGTATGCTTACTATCATCTTGACTTGTCCAAATTTACTGGAAGTCTTAGTTAATAGATCAATAAAGAAAAAAATAAGAACTATGAATTAGAGGGAACAGAGAGACAAAATAGTCATTATTCATAGATGATACCATTTTATACTCAGAAACCCAAAGAAGACCAAGTGACAACAGATAAGTATAGTGATTGATTCCAAGATCAATACACAGAAATGTATGGCTTTTCCATGTCCTAGCAATAACAAAATAGAACTTTAATAATTGTTCCATTCACCATTGTAACAAAACAATTAAATTCTTAGAAATGAAACAGAAATATGCTGAGACCTAAATGAAAAAATAATAATATAAAACCTTATGGAAAACTTGAATAAATGAAGAGGAAACCATGTTCCTGAATTGTAAAGATATCACTTCTCTGTAACTTATCTCTAAATTCAATTACATCTTCATAAAAATCCAATAGGAATTTTTTTTTAAGTAACTCAGTAAGCCACTTCCAAACTTTGGAAGAAAACAATAAAAGCCTAGATATTTTTGAGAAAGAACAACAGTGAGGGACAACGTGCCATGCCAAACATGGAAATAAACTATAATCTATAGTAACTAAAAGTGTGCAATTTAGTCAGGAACTGAGAATCAATCAATAGACCAGAAAGAAAAGGAAATCTAGATGCCTACCACATCCCATTCACTAAAAGTTTATATGCATTAAAAACTGTGAGGTTTTTAAAAAAATTTAAATATAGAGGACAGAGATGCTGTTTTTATAACTTTGGCATAGAGGCCTTCATAAGCAAGCTATAAAATCCAAAAGACATGAAGTAACAGATGGACAGATTTGCCCACATAAAAATCAAAATATTCCGTATGATAAAAAGCAGTAGGAAGCTTCAAAGGAGGTTTAGACTCAAACTGCTTTTGCACCACATTTAATACATCGAGGATCCATGATTAGACTTTAGAGGGGCCTTTAAAGAGTTAACAGACAAACGACCAATTTTTTAAATGGGCAAAGGATAGGAATAAACAATTCACTAAAAAAAGAATAAATAGCCCCTAAAGATGTTTAACCTCATCAGTAACTGGGGGTAATGTGAATTACTCCCAGGGCATGGACCCAGGAGGATCGGGGAGCAGCATTCCCACACGCTGCTGGTAGAAGTGTAAATTGGGTGGCAGTTTGGCAGGATCAGAATTAAACATGCAGTTGCCCCCGATTGTATTTCTTGAGTTTCCTATTAAAAGAAAATACATGCATTCAGTCATACATTGTTTGCAACAGCCAAATATTGGATACGTCGTTTGTCTCTGACATTAGGAATCACCTCTGGTACTATGTGGCCAGAACAAAGGAATATTATGTAGGCAGAGAAAAGGAATTCTAAAGACCTGTATTTATGAACATAGAAAGCAAGACACTGTTACATAAACACGAGCGTCATGAGCTTGAGGACTTTGTTTTGTTCATCCTGCAACGAGAAATCTCTTGCGTAAATGAGTGTGAAAGAAGCAAGTGCATGAACAACTGAAACGTAATGGTCCTATTAGTGTTTAAAACTGAGTAAGTACATATGTTTTAAAGCATGGAAAAGGCATTGAAAATCTAACAGGGATTACTTCAAGAGTATAGAAATCGTCGGTGAAAGGGTATCTCAGTTTTTCTTTCCAGTGTAACGAATCACGCGCATTGGAGCAGGAGCAGCCTTAACTGAGACACTCCCTGGCTGGGTACCATCTCGGGCACTTACTGTTCAGAGTCGTTGTGACTGTTTAATACATAAACCCACGCACGATACGTCCTATATACCAAATGAAGTGTTTAGTAAAAGTTAGCTTTATTGCTCTAGCCAAAAAGAGTTTGTTTATTGTTTGTTTGCATAATCAGATTAACCTTGTCTATGGCCACCATGTATATATTTTGGGCTGCTGTGCTATAGACCAGAAAATTTCAAAAAATATGCAGTAGGTAAAATTTAAGTAAATTTGTAGGGTATGTGAGCACAGAGTGGCAATAAAATCCCCACGTTTCTAAACCTTCTTAGAAAGTTTAAAAAATGCACTTATCTGCCCAAAGAACTCTCCACGGTGCCTATTCTCAACTGGGTAAATGTCTGATTTCCAACTTTTAGGGTAGTTTAGTTTCTAACAAGAAAATATGTCTCCGTTCAAGTAGAACGCCTACCTCCCCTTCTCTTCCTAAGCGCCTTGGTATTGCGGCGCCTGGCGCGGGGCTAGAAAGTTCGATATTTACATAGAAACCCTCCTCAGGATTCCCGTGCAATTCTCTTTTCTCAAGCCTAGATGGTGAGCAAGGGCTCATAAAATGCATATCACATCGTTATATTATGTTTAAACATTTTTATTTCTCCAGGGAATTTTAAATATACAAACATGTGACTCTGTGAGGAAATGATCCAAAAAAGATTATAAATACAGCCGTAAATGTCAAAGTTCCTAAAACATTTCACTGGCTCCATCTTCAGAAGAAAGTGTTTACACAGAGAGCACACGCCGGCATGTTTTATTATTGTTATTGTGGGCATTAAATGTTACAAATGCAATCTGTTTGACATTCCCATAAACGATGGTCTCCACGAACCTGTAAGAATCACCTCTCAGGCTGCGGAGCTGATCAGCAAGAGTGAACCAGTGAGGCCGGGGCAGCTGACTCCCAGAGCAAGCAGATTGCCATGGCCAGGGACAGTTAGCAATTCCTCTTCTGCTTTTATTTGAATAAAGATTTAATTTAAACATGTTGCTGGTTTCACTTGTAGATTTTCTAGAAAGTATGATATAGTAAGTGGTTAATCATCATTTGTTTCCTGTTTGACCCGTTCAAGATGATCAAATTCTCTTTTCTTGAAAAAATAAATAAAATAAATAAATAAGATAGAAAGGAAGAAGGTGGGAGAAGAGAGAGGAGACTCATGAAGAGCAGAAACGGAGGGAGGAAGGGAGCAGGAGCCGGAGGGAGGAAGAGAAGGAGACGCCTTCCAGTCTAGACGTGTGGTATCTAGCTGGTTTCTTTTCTCGTTGGTTTCCCTTACCCGCTGGTGGTTCGGCAGTAAATTGTATCTCATCAGGTCTGCGCTCTCTTCCAAGAACTCTGCCCCAGCGCCGGCTGCCTTCCTGTTTTGTACAGTGAGAACCCCCTCCCCTATCCTATACCCAAGACCAGTGTCTCTAGAGCTGTGCTGCCCCATGGAAATACAACGTCAGCCACGTATGTGATGGTATATTTTCTGGTTTCCACATTAAGGAAAGTTAAATAGATTCAGCAACATAGAAGCATGGAACAGACATGAATCTCAGAGGGAAGGAGTGGGTGGGTGGGGAGAGATTAACCAAGAATTTATATGCATATATGCACAACCCGTGGACACAGACAATAGTGTGGTGAAGGCCTGGGGCGGGGGGCAGGTAGGAGGGGTCAATGGGGGAGAAAAGGGGGCAGCGAACAATAAAGAAAATTTTTTAAAAAGAAAAGTTAAATGGATGAAATGAATTTGAATAGTGTATTTTATTTAAGCCAGTATATCCAAAATATTGTCCTATCAGCTTGTCATTAATATAAAAAGAAAGTACTCTATATTCTTTTAATGTACTGACTTTTTGAAATCTAAGGTCTATTTTGCACTCATAGCACATCTCAGTTAGAACTAGCCACATTTCCATTATATCACGTCTTCCTATTGCTCCCTAGCATTCTTTCAAATAAGCCTCCTTTAACTTACACCAGCTTGAATTGGGCTCTGCTTTTGAAAACCAAAGCTGACTACAACAGCAAGTGGAGGGTTCGGTCACAGTGTCTTATTTGCTTCTTTCCTGTCTTTCAAGGAATTATTTGGTATGGCACCAGACTATTTTTATTCAGTTATGTGCCGTTGGAGAGGTTTGGGATTATATGTGCTGTATGGGATGATAGGGCTTAACTCTATTTTTCCTCTCCCTTTCTGTGTAATGTTATATTTTGTTTGCAAAAATACTGGCACAATGCAATTTTTCATTAGGCAATTCAAGTTCCTCTTAACAATGCCCTTTGAGACTATTAGGAAAGTTGTTAACATTAAACTGCCCTAGTGAGGTGCTGTTTTTGATACTGTATAATTTCATTAATTTAAATCCAAGTAAAGATCAAATTTTCCAATTCATCTAAGCCATTTATTAGCCCTAGCTTTCTTGGTGATTAACTTTGATGACAATAGCATTGCATGCCATGTTCAAACATAAAACTCTGCTTCTTACATTACAGTGGGGTTATCTTTTGGTAAACATTCTATTCCAGAGCAGTTTAGAGAAACCACGAGTCTGTGAGTTAATGACCCAAGCCTCAGTTTACCTATTAATTAAATGGAAGAGTTTCTTGACTGAAAAATGTGTTGAAAACAAAAGATCTTACTTATACTTATGAGTGGTGGATGAATGCAATATGACACAAGTATTATGATTGTTTTAAACATTATTGTAATGCAATTGACAATATTGAAAGATTGAGATAATTGGTTGGGGAAAATGAACACTTTTTATTACTTATGTTATTTTTTCTAATTGTAATTATTTCCTCACCTCTGACCTTGTATGTCCAGCAGGGTTGGGACTAGGATCTTTGGTGCAAAATGTAAGGGATGCCCTGAAATTCAGTAATCAAGATAAATATTTTCATGAAATATTTTTTAAAAATAAAAATTACTGTCAAAATTTATGATGAAAGAAATCAGATTTTAAATAAAGGCAGGACCAGAGATTACAGTGAACGAGAACACTGCTCCCAGACCATTAATAAGATTTAGTTACCAACCCACATGACTGCAGTTTGCGTATAAATTCAGAAGCTTCTACCATATATAGAATTTGATCAATTTTAAGCTCTTAAGCAATCACTGGGTTTTAATATTTTTTTCTTACATATTGTTGCTCTCCTCTCAATCTTCACACTTTGGGGTTCTCCCCAAATATTATATTAGGAAATTCAGATGTTTTTTACTCATCAGATCAGAATTAAAGGAGTAAGTAGTCTGTTTGTGCTGCATGATTCTAAATAACTGTGAAACCTACTTTAGGCAGAGTATAAATAACATGTTTGAGAATAGAAATCTATGAATAGTGCTTTGCGTGAAAGAACGGTGTAGCCAATTTCACTCCATTGAGGTGACATTAAACAAGATGAGCCTGTTTTATTTCATACTGAGGAATGACCAAATTAAGCATGAAAAAGTGTGACTTTTTTCCAGCTTGGATTTTTACTCTTCTGTACTGCCAGAACTAGAATTTTCAAGAGCTGCCCTCTGTTTCATGAGCCTTGGGAAACTGAGTTTGGTCTAGACCTGACTTTATCAGTGGCCTCCTGGTACTTTGTGGACTTCATCGCTGTTTCAGATGTTCAGGCCAAATGGGAAGAAGGAAGTAGTAAGCATGGTAGTCTGGGGTCTAAAGGCTAAGCCAGTGCCTAGATTGAGGCCTGAAATTCTGCATTTCTAACAAGTTCCCAGGTGAGACCAAAGTTGTTGCTTCGTGCACCAAACCTTGAATAGGAAGGATCTATGCTACCTGTGAATTTCTATTATTGCTTTTGAGACTGAATGTTTAAGAGATTACTGTATTGGAAAAATAAAGTAAGTTGCCTCTCTAAAATGTAAGGTATTTGAGAATAGAAATTTTGTCTTGTTTGTTTTAATATATATCTTTATTGATTTCAGAGAGAGGAAGGGTGAGGGAGAGAGAGAGAGAGAAGCATCAATGATGCGAGAGTCACTGATAGGCTGCCTGCTGCACTCCCGCTTCTGGGGATCGAGCCTGCAACCAGGCTTATTTGTTTTTATACCTAGTGCTTAGATCATTACAAAGCATACTGAAGGTACTTAAATATTGTTGGTGGTTGTTGAGTGAATGAATAAAGGAAATTGGGGGTCACTTCTGGAACAAAGTTTCTTAAGTTTTTTTGGTGCCATATATCTGATCTCTTTGGCAATCTGGCAAAGACTAGGAACCATTCTCAGGATAATTTTTTAAATGCATAAAGTAAAATGGATAGAGATTACAAAGAAAACCAATTATATGAAATTATAGTTATCAAAACCTGTAAAAGTCAAATGTGTAATGTAATAATGTATGTGCTTTTAAAAAACAAAATCTAGCAGTAGATCTAATAATTACTATAATTCTGAAGAAGTGATGAGTATAAACAATGTTTTCAAATATCTGCAGCAACTGTAATTTGATAGAAAAATATCTGTGATTTCTTTTGGTGATAAAGAGACAGGTACTGTTAATAGTACTATAGGCTGTTGCCTATATTCATAGTTGTGGTATATGCTCAATTGCAGTTAGAAGTAAGTGGAAATAATGTTGTCACATTCAAATTCACAGACATCCTGAGTTCTCTTCATGACCCTCTTGGGGTCTGTGAACATAAGCTTAAGAACCTGTTCTTGGACTGTTCACTGGTTTTATTTATGAGGCTTTTCCTATGTTGGCTAAGTATCATTTCATAAATTGAAATAATACTATGAAATTTAAATTCATAGAATATCAAGCTTTCCCAATGTCGGCTAACTATTATTTCATGAAAATAAAAAGAGAGCGCTACTTAGGATTATTTTATCTTATTCGACAAGGTATCTAGTGCTGGACATACTATTCCATTTTTCTTAACACAGTAAAAATCTGAAATTGCTTTTTCCGGCGGTTATTTTCCTCCCTCCCATCCATGTCTTCAGCAGTGACGAAAGTGTGAATACCCGTATCCAGTGAGTGAACAACTCACAAATGCAGCTTGTAAAGTGCGTTCCCATGGAACAGATCCATAAACCTGGCCAGCGCCCCGAGCCCCCATCAGGAGTGCTTGAGCTAAATCTTAATTTGTTGTTAGCGAACACTGCGCATGGCCCTCTAGATGAGTTATGTGCTGTCTCGTTGACAAGAACTGTAACAGATGACACATTGGAGACCCAAAACTGGGCTTGTGGGATTGTTTTAGTGAACAATTTCACAGGTGTTAACAATAGAGGTGGGCTGAAGAGTTTCAGCCGAGAGAAGGTAACTCTGAGCCAGGACTTATTCAAACACCTGTGGGTAAGTTGTTTTCTTTCCTCTATCTTACTTCCTTCGTGATCATTTTGCAGGGTCACCTTACTGGTCTTTTTCCTTTAGAGGTCAGAGAGTGAGGGGAGGGGAGGGAAGACATAGAGAAAAGAAAGAAAATAAGAGGGAGCAAACAAGGATTCGAATCTGGCACAGTACTGATGACAGCTTAATCCCTAGAGCAGAGGTCTCGATGCTGGAGCGGATGGGTTTTGTTTGCCTCATACACCATTAATAAAAATGGAATTTGAATGCTCGTAGCCAGTAGCGTGCAGGTAAATGCTTAGTAACCAGCTCCCTGGGGATGGGAGGTGGGTGGAAGCCCTGACCTGTAGTATTTCTTTCCCCATTTCTGTGGTGTAAATGGCTGATTTCAAGCTACCAAGATGAGGACACTGAAAGGGGCTTCAGGAAGAGACGCGTACAAATTGGCTCTGGTGCCCTGCAAGCCAGCTCCAGCATAACGCCTTTCAGGAGGGTGAGCCCTCTCTCGGGTTCCCACCTCCTCTTGGCATCTCCACCCTGCCGGTTTCCCTCTTCCCCACCCCAGGGTCCCAGCCCACGCGGGAATTGATGACTTCTGCCTAGAGCTTTTCTGGGCACCTGACCTTGGTCACAAAGCCAGAGTGAGGAATGTATGGGTTGCATTGAGCTGTGATCAGAGACTTTCATTCATTGTGATGGAAAGCAGGGGGATTTGGCAGAAAACAGCAAGAGCCCAGCCTGGGATGCAGCAGATCTAGGAAGCAAGTGGCTCAGGTGTCACTTGATTGGCTGCTGCCTGTCTCTGTTTTCCCATCTATCGAAAGCAGCTGGGAGGGCTAAATGAAAGGTGGAAAACAGGTTGAAAAACAATGTAGTACTATTATTTCTTCCTTTAGCTTCCCCACTCTCCGAAATGAGACACTGTGCAAGGATTGGATGCTATTCCTGTCTTCTTACACTTCTTGTGCTAATTTTCAGTGGGCTTCTGAGATCTGATATAAATGTGCAGGCGAATGGAAACTGATTGAGAGGCAGAGACATATTAAAAATTATACACATGGATTTTACCTCCCATTTGAATGTTGCCATTTTGGTGATGATCTAGTTGCTTGAAAGGAAACAAAGGCTTCGAAAATATACTGGTTAAAAAAATTGTATCACGTGTCGTTTAGCTTCACATTTAAAACAGAAAATAAAACCCCATGTTTACTGGTAGCAATGCTTAGAAAAGAAGTGAAAGGTTTTGTTCAGACTTCCCAAATCAGTAGATCATGATCCATCATTTATCACGAGATTGTAAAGCCCTGTTGAGTCCCAAACCAGTTACCAAAGAATATCTCCAGCTTCCCTCTTGCCCGACGTACACCCCCACCCCGTCTGATAGATACAGATGCTCTGTTAGGGAGGGAGCAGTGAAGCCGCTGGCTGTGGCTTCTCTACAGCCACTGCTCTCTTCCCCGCCTCGGCCCCCACGAAGTTACTATCAAGTCCCTGGTGACCGAAACAGGGCTCCTAACAGGAAGGCTGGGGACGCTGGTCTATTTCCATGGCCCTCTCTTCTCCCTCCAGTCCTCATTCTGGCTTTGAGCCATCCCCTGCCCTGCCTGCTACCAGACGGACAAGAGTGGAGCAAGCAGCACCCAGCCAGATCTCAATCCTCATTTAAAGAGCACTGTCATGGCTCTTCAGGCAGGTACACAGTGAGCCGGCTCTTAGTAATGACGATACGGAGTCCAGAAGCCATCTCCTACTACGTACTTTGTGGTAGGCACAATATCTCATTTAATTTCTCCTTCAAATGCCTGTGGTCTGAGGGGCGAGCAGGTCTGAAGACAGATTCTTATGGACACAGGCAAAGCAGTGAGAAGTAGGGCTCGTGTTCCCAGGTTTGACACCAACCTCCATCCCTCGGATGCCCAGTCTGGACAACTGGTACTCATCTTCTAAGACTCATCTCAGACACTGTAACTTTCAGGACCCTTCCATGCGTGGTTCCCCGCTGGCATCTCTCTAAGCATACTTCGCTATTCATCGCTGTTGCCACAACACAGGGTGGGACAAAAGTAGGTTTCCAGTTGGTCGTATGGAAAAGAATACAATAATTAGTAAATACTAATACAAGAATAAACTCTGTGTTCCGCATACTCACAAACTGTAAACCTACTTCTGTCCCACCCTGGGTAGTGTCCATCTGTCCCACTGCACTGTATGTTTCCTGAGAGCAGGGAATGTGACTTCATCTCAGAGGTCCCCAATGCTACTTTTTGCCTTGTATATGGTAAGTGCTCAGAAATGTTTTGTGAGTGAATGAATATTGAAGGGAGAGATAAAACAAAAAGAAGCTGGGTGGGGTTTATAGAAGAGAGGAGTGTTGAGCAGAATTTTAAAGAATGCAGTGTTTGGAGTCAGAAGATAGGTTTCCATGGAGAAATGAAGATGTAAACAAGATATATGTAGAGGAGGGTGAATCATTTTGTGCAGCTAAGGTCTGACTTTCAAATCAGTAGAAAATAGGGACAATTGGTGGACAGTTAGTTTGAAGCCACCCTGCCGAGGAATTTGGACATGACAGGAGCTTCTGACGCAACAGTGCACGTGGACACGCTGTGCATGTTGAGTGCTCAGGTGCGTGCGAGGTTTTCTTGCAAAGTCACAATTCCTGAGGGTCCCGATAGGCACACTAGGAAGGAATGAAGACAACTTTTGGCTTTCATGCTTTCATTTGGGACTGCCTCATTCAGCTGGACAAGGGAGACTGCCTTGGAAGTTTTCATTTCCCCTTCATTCCCTGGAGAGACAGCTCAGCTCCGTATAAGTTACTTTCACTAAATTATCCATTGCATCAGAAAGTGTTCCAGTTTTCACTTTTTATGGTTAAATTTCATCTTCCATGAAAATCATACGTAGTTGCTTCATCAGCTGGTGGGCAGAACAGCTTGATACCTCCGACAACCCCTTATGTCTAAGATTCTTTGTTCTCTCATTAAACACTTTGGAGGAAGGTGACCCCATTTTCTCCCTTGTATACGAGCACACACACACATAAAACACACGCACATGCTCACACACCCTCATGTCAGCACCCTCTTTAGTATCATCTACAACAAGCCTGCCTTGTATTTCTTAAAAATCTTCACCTCATAGCTCTTGTTACTGGCTTAATAAAAAGGCCACATGAAATCATTCCGGGCACCAGCAGCAGCTAACCGAAAATCTGCATTGCTTCTCCAACCCTCTTCCCCTACTCTCTCCTTTCAGAATGCCTGCCCCTTTCTATCTAATTTATTATCTTAAGGACTTTGCTATTTTCCCCTTAAGGGGAGGGGGGGAAAAACTCAGTCTTCAAGATGTTACTTTGTTTACTCCAGTTAATTATTTAAGAGGATTCTTGAAGCCCTCACCACTCAACCTTTACAATTCCACACAGAAACAAAGATAATTTAGAAGGCTGAGGGGTCTTTATGCAAATAGAGACTTTCTGAGCTGAAGAGGGCACGTCACGGTGTCAGCCTAGTCAGGGTTGGACACCAGGGCACAGTGGTGTTTGGTCGCTCGTGACGAGGGGGATTTGGGCCACAAAGCCGGAGCCATGCGTTGAACATGTAAACAAATATTAATAATACAGCATTAATGTATTGCTTCTGCAGATTATTTCTAATACTGACTTGCTGACTTGTACATGTATAATACATAAACACACCCATAAATGTTTAATGCCTTCTGAGGAGGACATTCACCCACAGCACTGCCTGCTGACACATTTTTCCTTTTCTTAACACTGCTCCCCGGAGGAGTCAACATGTGTCAAGGTGGCAGAATTAAGAATGACACCGGAGGAATGGTCAGAAAATGAACTTTTCCAAACTTTTGTGTCAATTAGACATTTGGATGGGCCTTCAGTAAACTGTGTGGTGATCATGAATGTGGCTTTAGTTTATTTTGAATTAACATCAGAAGCAGCAAAAGAACCTGTCTACATTCCAAGGGCACATTAGACCGAATTCAAAAGCTATTCTGGAGAGTACCCTAAACGTTTTGGCTAAAAAACGTTTTGCACCATTTAACAGAGTGTAGTCAATCTTGAAGAAAAGCCTCCACCCACACATTCCTTTTCAAATGAACACTTATAGAGAGGGAGCTGAATAGAGGAAGAGTGGTGATTGTCTGTAGGATCTGAGTCCTAGACTTTGGGCACATTGCCTTCCTCTCTCTTTGTCCCAGCAGCTGAGGCAAGAGCCCTGCCTTACCGAGAACTCAGATTTCTGAGGATAAGCTCTCAGTTCCTTACAGGAGAGAAAGGACACCCAGAAACACATTCACATCACTTCCTCTTCACCCTTTGCTGATTGCAAACTGGACTCACTCATAGTTTGGCTTTTTTTTTTTTTTTTTTAAGTCATTTGAATATACACTCTGCTTTTTCAGCTTCTGTGTGTCTGTTGCAGAAATGGAAGTTGGAACCAGCCAGCTCCATCCGTGCTCTACCCCCAAACAGTCTCTGAAATTTCTGTTCCTCTCCGGATAGTGGATGTTCAGTCATTTTGCAACACTCAGCTCAGCTCTAATAACAACTCTATTATGGCCCTGTGGCCTTTTTCATAACATTTATTTTCAGGTCTGCCATGTGTTGGGCATCCATAACAGCCGGGCTGACTATCTCTCTGTGGCTCCAAAGGCGTCGACAGTGAGAGTGGATCTGGACTCCTGCAAAGTGTGATGGAATTGGCTGTGTTTCATGTGACAAGCTCAGATTATGGTCCTTTGTCCAGAGCAGGCATGAAAGAAGCAGAAAGGCTTAATATAGGGCCTGCTTCCTAAGAAATTGTAGAGGGCCATTCGTGGTGATTTTTGAGACGAAAGCTCAAGTTTTTCTCCGTCCTCAAGCTCTGTTGGTTAGGTAGCCAGCTTGCTTTACTGGGAATTTTCTTGGGATCAATACTTGTAAAGGAACTTATTGTTCAAGTGAAGGTGGTTCCAGCTTATGCCTGAAACTAACATTTGGATGGCACCTTACTAATATCTTTTCTTTGGAATCAGTTATGATCACAGTCCCCGAGAACCTGGGTTCAATATCGTTTCTTGAAAATTTGAAAATCACCTGCTTAGAGGCAGGTATATACATTACCTATATCTGTCAGTGATTAACTAAATAACTATTTGTCTAATCATTGCACTTACCGAGAGCTTTATCATATCAAAAGGATATGTGAAAAATCCTAAAACATCAGCCTTGGGGAAAAGTAAGTTTAATTATAATTTATCACTGTTCCTAGACTATCTGTTTTAATATTTGTATAACTAATAGGAGAACAGCCATCTTTAAATAATACTACTAGGCTGAGACTGTTGAAGCAATTGAGAGACAGTATGTCAGCTTGCTGATCACTGACAGCTAACTGATGTCCAAAAAGCAAAATGGAGTTGCATGATTTAAACTCACAAAAATATTTTGAGTTGGATAGTTCTCAAGGATAGCCAATTGCCTACATGACATCCACTTGGATATCTAATAGATCTCTCAAATGGGTCATGAACAAAATTTCTGATTTCCTTAGTGCTTCTTCAAAATTCACTCAATCTTAGGCTTTCCCATCTCCTTAATGGTACCATTTTTGCTGAGGTGGTGAGGCTAAAAACTTGGGTATCACCCTCGATTCTCTTTTTACCAATTATCCCATTAAAGAGGTAGGGAAGCATAAGGTGATATGAGCTCTACCTTCAAAATATATCTCAAATTTGAACGTTTCTCAGCATGTCCACTCCTTCCACTCTCATCCAAGCCACCGTCCCAGCTGGCCTGGTGGGTCTAACTGGTCTCTCTGCTCTACCATTGCTCCCTGTTAGTTTTTCACACAGCAGCTGGAGTGGGAATTATTTCCTAATGTTCTCAGATTGCACTGTTTCCCTGCTGAAAACTCTCCAGTGGTTTCTTATCATACTTATGATCTACAGGATCCTACGTGATATTCCTCTGCCCATTTCCCTAAACCAGCAATTTTCATCCGGTGCGCTACAAGAATTTTTAAAATATGCAATACCTGACTCTTTAGTCAGGGGCACTGGCCTCTTTTCCCTTAGATTGTCAAGTTAAAAATATGACAACAGCCAAATAAGAATGGCCAACCAGTGTGAATGAATTAAAATTATACTTATTTTTTTGTCAGATCAGCAAAAAACATAATATATTTTTTGGTGCACTGCAGAATTTTGGTAATTCATTTATGTGTGCCATGAGATGACAGAGGTTGCAAACCGCTGCTCTGTACTCATTGCCTATCAGTCCTCTCCTCATTCACTGTGCTCCACCCAGTCTCATGTTCTTCAGACACCCTGAGATTAGATCCACCTCAGCACCATTGCCTTGCTGTTCCTTTAGCCTGGAACGTTCTATTTCTGCATCTTTGTCTGGCTCCCTCCCACGCTTGACTCAGGTTTCTGTTGAAACGTCATCTCCTAGTGGGTCCTTCCCTTGACAACCTCCCTAAACAGTACCCCCTCCATTCACACACCATCTCCCCATTTTACCTGCTCTGTATCCCTCATAGCACTTGCATCAGTACAGTTTCTGCAGAAAAATAGAACCAATGGGATTCATCTACATATAAATATGTAGGTTTATTTTAAGGAATTTGCTTATGCAGTTGCGGGGGCTGGCAAGTATGAAATCTGTACGGCAGGTTCTCAGGCTGGACATTTAGGCAGGATTTCTGTCACCATCTTGAGGCAGATTCCTTTTACCCCAAAGCAACCCGTTTTCACTCTCGATCCCTTCCACTGATTGAATGATGCCCAGCCACATTATGGAAGTTATCCTTCTTTACTTAAAATCAACTGATTGTAAATGTCAATCAGATCTATAAAACACCTTCATGTCAACATCTAGACTTGTGCTTGACCCAACCTCTGGGCACCATCACCTAGCCAAGTTGCCATATAACAGTTAATCATCACAGAACTCATCATTTGTGACCTTACACAGGCATTGATTTACTTGTTTATAATAAACCTCCTTCACTAGAATGCAAGGGCCATGAAGTGGAAATCTTATCTGTTTGGTTCAGCACCATATTCCAGTGCCTATGATAGTACCTGGCATGTGGTAGACACTGGATGAATGAATACATTGGCCTTCTCTCTTGTCTTACTTGAAGCAGCCTCCTCTGACCAGAGTCCCAGACAGTATTTTGATAGTGCAGCTATTCAACCAAGAGGTGTCAGCTACTGAGAAGTTACAGAAAAAAGCCCTTCTGTTGTGCTTATACATATTCGTGCATGTTCTCAAGGTGGGCAGGAGACCTAGTAATTGGCAGAAAAAGCTGACAACTGATAAGAAAGGGCTAGCCAATTTCAATAACCATTGTGTAAGTGCAACATCAGTTATCTAATCTCAATGCAAAAGAAGAAAACTCATGTTGGATATTAATTTTCTGTTTTAAAAAATAGCAAACAAGTCCTATAGCAAATTATCATTCATTATAAAAATATAGCACATCAAGAAATTTATTCAAGCCCAGCCAGGCGTGGCTCAGCTGTTGAGCATCGGCCTAGGTTCCAGGAGATGGAGGTTCGATTCCCGGTCAGGGAACATGCCCGGGTTGTGGGCTCAATCCTCAGTTGGGGGCCTGCAGGAGGCAGCTGATCAATGACAATTCTCTCATCATTGATGTTTCTATCTCTCTCTCTCTTCCTCTCCCTTCCTCACTCTGAAATCAATAAAGATATACTTAAAAAAAAAAAAAAGAAAGAAAGCTATTCAACTACTTAAGTTATAATTTAATTTTAACTTTGAGGTTTGGGGGATTATATAGCTAAGTTGATAGTTTTGATTGAACATTTTAAGAACTTCATATATATCTTTATGAAAAAATATTTTTTTCTTAGTTAATTTGATAGAGGGAAGATGGAAGTCACAAACATCAAGAGACTCTGGAGTTTTAGGCCAAGCACCTGGCAGAAAGTAGGACATAGCAAGCTCTTGGGATGAAGTCAAGTGGGGTTGAGATAACACATTTTCCCAGTTGTAATGTGGCTTTGCCAAGGCAAGATTGGGAAAGTCAGGCTTCCAGACAGCAGAAATCCTTAAGCACATTTGATTTTGGTAGTTATGAAAATATTTTGCAAAAATGGACCCTACAGCCCTTCCTGACTTTGGGATTTAAGAATGGTACTAATGTTCTGGATTTAGAAAATCTTATGGATAACATTTTAAGTTAGTCAGGTGACTAATATTCTGGACTTGGGAAATCTTACGAATATAGTTTTAAGTTAGTTATATGAGATTTATGGACTTCAGTATCCCACAACATTTAGCTTTCTAGTCTCCCATCCCCACTCTTTGCAAAGATCTTTCTCACATTTGTCACCTTTCTTGAGCCTTATACCACCTCTGTGAGGTAAGCAGAGTAATCATATCATCTCAATTTCACTGGAGTGGAAACTGAGGCTCTAAACGTTTAAGTTACCTGATAGAGGTCACACAGCATTAGACTTCAAACCCATCTTGGGAGCCTTTTAAATCGCACTATTCTCTCTCCTTTTTAGTGAGGACAGAGATTGTCAAGGTATAAACCTTTTCCTTCTTTGGGATTAAATGCTCGTTCTATTAACTGAGCTTGCTGGATATTTTTTCAGTGATGAATCCAAGAGTTTCATCGAAGACAGAGTTATTTGCCTTGTAACAATTTAGGAAATGCTTTGTTCTAGCAGAATATGAGAGCCAGTTCTTGCTGCAATGTGGAAGGCTTCTCTCTATTGACTATTATCGTATGTAAAGTGGCTCTATTTCACACAGAATCATAAGGAAATATTTCTTCCCAAGAGTAATAATTTCTCAGTGATCAACTCATTTTTTTTTTTTTTCTGGGTTTGGTCTTTCTTTTTTTTAGTTTATTGCATCATGATTTTTTATTTTTTGTTTTGTTTGTTTTAATTTATTTCTTCAATTTTGTACAAGCCCTGGCACATCATTTTTGCATCAACTGCTTCAGGAAATAAATTTCACCCCATATTCATAACAGTTTTGCTGACTCTTCGGGTTGATTTTCTGTTTTCGTAAGCTGTTTCTTCTTGCTATAAAGAATATATTTTGTATAAACTTGGACACAATAGTTGGTATAAATTTTATTTAGTACAAATCAAAACAACTGCCAATTTTGCAAAAATTGAAACAATAATATGAAGCACTGGAGACAGTGGAAGCAAGCAGGAAACCACCTGTCCTGTTGGTGGACCACACATGAGCACAGCCTCTTTAGAAACAGCTTGGCAATGATGATATCAAGGATTTCTAAAACTTGCATGCTCTTTGACCTTCAAATTTCATATTTAGGAATTTATTTAAAATATTGAAGGGTTTATGCAAAGGCTTAGTTACATGGCTATTTAATGAACATTGTTCAGAAGAGTAAAAATTTGGAAGTAATCTAAATAGCCGGTGTTAGGAGGTAGGTTAAATACATTTTGGTACATCCTGACTCCAGATTATTGTGCATCTATTTAAGAGAGAAGATGAGGGAAAAATGCAAGGCACACTAGAAAGATGTTTAAGATATATTTTAAAATTAAAAAAACAATTAAAAGTCATATTTTATAGTAGTATCTCACTTTTTTAAAAAGCATGTATATATAGAAATCAAAGACTGTAAAATTACACACAATTTTAATAGTAGATGTGCCTCTGATGTAGGTTTATGGATGACATATATTTTCATCTGTAGTTTCTATGTCTTTTATACTGTTTGTATTACTTTTGGAAAGAGAAAAGGTAGAAGTTATTAAAAATCACCAACATTTGATTTGGTAGGTCCTGACTGGTTATGAAGTCATTTGTCCTGCATGATTTTATGTATTTTTTAATGGTCATTTTTCTCTTCCAGGACATCTCACAGACTGACTTGAAGGTAAAATTTTTTAAAACCACTACATTTTTTAAAATGACATTTTATTAGACACTAATGAACCACATTAAAAAAGCTCATTTAAAAATGTTCCAAACTCTTTTAAAAAATGACAACTGGACTTTCCTTCTTTTTTCTATTGCAATAATAGTCTTGAGCAGCAAACTCTACACTTAGCAAGGGAAGAAACATGTGTAGGGACACTTGTTGCTGATTCTGAAATGAGTAAGCCCAAACTGAGTACAATAGGTTTGAACACATAGGATCGAGTAACTGTCTTTAGTCTTGTTGCATTTGAGATGTGAAAGGGATATGTTGCAATCTTAGAATAATAAAAATTTGGGAATTTAGAGTTGGATAACACTGGTGGGATCTTTTATCCTTACTTTGTAGACAGGAGACCAATGCCTCTCCAAGGCTAAGTGATGCATTCGAGACAAAGACCCAATTAATGTCAAAGCCATAATTAGATTTCTGATCCTCTAACCCACAGCCCAATGCTTTTTACAGGATCAGAGTTCAATACCAGGAGTATGCCATAAATATATAATCTTGAGTGAGTTATTTAACTTCCCTGGACCTTAATATTCTTATCTGTAAAGAGTATACAATATTTACTTTTAGCGTTGTGGAGGAAATGAAATAAGAGAATTTAAATAAATAGCCTAATATTGTGTCTAGAATATAGTAGGTGCTGAATAAATTGTAGCTATTATTATTGCTAGTACTGTATTATTTATCTGAGTTCCAGATGAAAGCTGGATGTGTAAGGTGGAGCTTGAAAGAGTGGTTAGAGCTTGTCTGAGGAGTTCTCTGCATGGTGATGGGATGTGGAACCAGAAAAGTGTATGATTGTTGACAGAGAGCATAGAGAGAGAAGGGAGCATCCCTGAGGATAGAACCCTGAGTAAAACCCATTGGAAGTTTGGGAGACAGAAGAGAAACCAGCTAAAAAGATGAAAGAACCAAGATGGTGTAGGATCACAGAACCCAAGGCAGCAGCGGCTGATGGGTTTGCCATTTTCACTGGTAATAATTGAGCAAATTGTTTTTCTGGGGAGAGAGGTTGAATTCAGATGCAAAAGAAAAAAGTGAGAGAGTTGTACACGTTAATATATTTTTCAATGAATTTGGTTGTTCAAGAAGGGCCAGAGTACACTGCTAATTTAAGATGGTTATAGGGTCAGGGAAAGATTTTACTTTTTAAATGTAAGGAAGATCTAAGCATGTGTGGGAATTGGTAAGAAGAGGTTGACCTAACAGGAAGAGATGTGGGACTTGAGATTAATAACAGCTGAAGTTGTAACCGGTAGGGTCAGTCATCAGATAAGATTGAGTCTTGGTAGAAAAGGGTAATCTCTTCCTCTGAATTAAGAGCTTAGGGAAACTGAGGGCAAAGTGATTTGGAGGTGCAGAGGAGAGAAAAGTAGGATTCTTATATTGTACGCTCTCAGTCTTCTGGACAAACTAAGCAGTCAAGTTATTATGAAGAGCCAGGGACAGGAGTGGGAGTCTTAGAGAGAGTCAGAAGGTTTGGAACGAACACTGGGGGGGATTTGACAGTCGACTGGAGAGTAATACAGAATATGCTGGTGTTGGCTAAAGGCCCACCTGAGGTCGTGTGGGAGACTCCATCAGCCCATATCAATATCTTAACCCCCCAGGATCTGACGTTCCACAGTGTCTCCAGGAAGAGCATTTTGGAAATATCAAGGGAGCGAGAGGCCTAGGCCATGTCAGAACCGTGGTCTTGAGGTCGGAAGGGGCGTCCAGGTAAAGATGTGTGCTCATGGACATTTGGTGGCAGGAACTGGGGAGAGTTGTAGTGAATGAAGTTTGCGCAGCGGAACAGTTCTGAGAGATGAAGTTTAAGGTCTGTGACTGAGGTGAAGCGAGGACAGATTGGAAAGTCTGGAACGGAGCAGGTTAAGAAACTGAAGCCAGAGGTTCCCGAGGCTGAGACTGGGTGCCAGCAGATGACAACGTGTCGGCCCCGGCGGCTGGGTGTGGGAGTGACGTGGAGGGCCCCGCGTCGGGGGTCCTTTAAGCGGCTTCAGCTCTGAGCTCAGTGTGTCTGCTCACTTCCCCGGCTCCCACGGAGACTTTGGGGGTCTCCCCCCAAGGAATCTCAGCAGGCTGGGGTTTTGAATCCTGGTAGGCCCGTTCATCTCAGGAGACCCTGCGGGGAGAGAATGTGCCTCCCTACGTTTTCCCTGAAGTGCTGGTGTGTGCACTCCCCGCCCTCCCCAAGATTGGCCTGCGCCTCACCGCTCATTCCCAGGGCAGTGCGATGCCACTGTCCCTTTTGCAGTCTCTGTGCACATCAAAACAAACACGCGGGACCCGTCCCAGCAGGCGTGTTGTCAGGGAATTAGCTCCCATGCTGGCGCAGCCAGACACGTTCTGATAAGAATAGCTTAAAATGAATCCTCGCAGGCAAACTGGTCACAGGCCAGAGCCATGGGATAACGTCTAGCTACATCCACTTTCTGTCCCAGCGTGCTGTTATCCTGAAAGATTCTAGTTTTCTATTTTAAAAGGAGCCAGAGGTAATGGGTAAGTGAATTAAAATTGCCTTCTCCTGACAGAAAGCTGAGGTAATCGAGGAGGTGTTTGGTTGGGAAGGTAGACAGCGTGGCTGAACATTCGAGAGCATGATGGTTTCCTGCCTCCAGGTGAATAGAAATGTGAGCTGCTTCTGCTGGAGGCTCTGCCTCCCGCAAACATTAACCACATGCCTTGGTTGGAAGGCATTTCACTCCTAGGTCAAGCCTGTGGTTCCTCCTCCATAACCTTGAAAGCTACCTATGAGCATTCTTGGACACTTGGTACCAGTTTCACATGATAAACATCTTCGGAGACTACCTCGGTCATTTCAGAAAGAAAAATAATTTTCATATCACAGTTAGCTCAGGTGCATTTGAAGCTGGTGCCTAGATTATTTTTCCATACCTCTTCCTTCAGGGAAATCTGAGTCTAGCGTTGTGACATTGCATTGGCTGTTTCAAGTTATTATTATGACTATTATTTCGACATTCCCGTGTCTGGCTGTGTGGATAGAGGATGACCCAGCAAGGGAACGAGGTGGAGAACCAGGAGTAAGATGAAGGCGTTTCAGCTGGTGATGCAGAAACTATGCACAAGCCTCACTCATGGCTGTTCTGTTTTCTGAGTCCGTGTAGTCCAGTTGCATAGGATAAACTCAGAACCATTTCAAGGTACCGCGTCTAGATCACTAGAATTGGGTGGTCTCTATATCCTGATATAGAAAGATACCTAAGAAATATGATCATATATAATAATTAATATAAATATTAGTGAATCAAGAAGCAAGGTGCAGAATGAATCACAGGCTCTAACACCATCTCTGTAAGACAGCTCCAAACATACTTTAGGGGAACTTGCGTATGTGTGCAAATGCAAGGGAAAGTTTGGAAGGTGTCATGACAAGCCATCAGTCATTTCTGAAAAGAGGGAAGGGGTGACTGTAGAGATTATGGGGGTGGCACAAAGGACATTTTCATTTTTATTGGCAATAAGGTTTCTTGAAGCATTATATGTTAATGATTAATTTTAGAACAGTAATAGATGGCATCAGTTCTCGGTCCTACACTGGCTTGGCTCTGCTCTCTCAGGACAGAAGCATCCACTGCGTTCCCTTTGGCCCGATGGGCAGATCCTTCCCTCCCTCCTCTGTCATCACAGAGCCATTTGCAGAGCCAGCCTCTCAGCACATCACCTTTCCTTTATCATTGTCATCATCATCACCATTTCTTTATCTTTCATTAAGTTGTTGCTTATTAGCCCTACGGTGGTGGCTTATCAATGGTCCCATTATAATTGGGAAGAACATGAAAACTTTAGTTGGACAGAGGCTGAGAATCTAACGGCTATGGCGTGGTTTAAAGTGGCTTATGTCTGGGGAAGGGGGAACATTTTCAAAGATCTCTATGTTCTTGAAAGTGTCTGTCTTTCCGTAGGCCTAATACAAAATCCTCTATTTCCCTGATAAATCAAAAAATAATTGGCCTCTTGAGTTTAGTTTATCCTAGTTTATAACTCTGCCCTCCTGTTCCCCCCCCCCCAACCAGGGCCCAAAACACCCCTGTCAGTAAATGAACATAGACTTGTGAGTGAGAAGAAATGGAATTTATAGCTGATTCTTATTTATTGACCAAGCAGATATACTAGGCGATGCTTAACACATATAGACAGTAGATTTAAATAGTCACGTTTCATTTTTAGGCTGAGACCAGATGGCCAGTCCCACTTCTGCGGCATCGAGCACATTCTGATTGGCTGACCCGGACAGGGACCTGCCTGCAGCTTTTCCCAGCTCTGCGCTTGCAGCAAAGTCGCACAAAGAAACCACTTTCCCCACCCAACGCTTGCTCACCGTCTAGGACTCAAATTCCAGGGGTTCTTTTATGCTCGATCTCTGGCATACGGGAAAAGATACTAGATTCTGTGCAACCCCCAAAACACAGCTTTGCTTCTATAATTCTTACGTAGGTGCTGAAAAGGAAAAAATATATATGCATGCAAAAAATTTATTTAAACCCTTACCCTGCAAAAATGGACCATAGATCTAAGTATAATAGTGAAACAATAAAACTTCCAGGAGAAACATGTTCGTGATTTGGGGTTTGGCAAAGACTTTTTAGCTACCGTACCAAAAGCATGATCCTTAAAAGAAAAAAAATGACAAGCTGGACTTGATCAAACTTGAAAACATTTGCCCTTCAGAAGATTCCATTAAAACAATGAAAAGATAGGCTACAGACTAGGCAAAAATATTTTCAAATCATATATCTAATAAAGGACTTTATTCAGAATATATAAACAAACAACTATTATAACTTCCTAATAATAAGACAAAGAATACAATTTTAAAATGGGCAAAAGATTTGATAAACATTTCGCCAAAGAAACAGAATCATAGAAACAGTGACCAGAGAAAAGGGGATGAGTGGATGGGTGAAAAAGGGGAGGGGAATATAGTCAATAATATTGTGATAAGTTTGCACGGTAACAGATGGTTACTAGAATTAGTGGGGTGATCACATTGTAAAATATAAAAATGTTGAATCACTATGTTATACACCTAAAACTAACATAGCTAATATAATATTGTATAGAAACTATACTTAAATTTTTGAAAATGTAAAAAAAATATGAATGGCTAAGAATCATATAAAATCTACTCAACATTATTAGTCATTAGAGAAATGAAAATTAAAATCACAGTGAGATAACACTCCACTAAAAGGCCCTAATCAAAAAGACATGCATTACCAAATGTTGGGAAGGATGTGTGTGGAGAAACTGGAACCCTCAAGCATTGCTGGTGGACATGTAAAATGGTACAGCTCTTCTAGGAACAGTTCGGCAGACTCTTAAAAAATTAAACCATCTTTCCGTACCTCGTAGCAATTCCACTTCTAGGAATCTACACTAGAGAAATGAAAACATGTCCACGCACAAACATGTAGGCAAATGTTCATGGCAGCATTATTTATAATTACCCCAAACTAGAAACAACCTAAATGTCCATCAGCCAGTGACTGTATAACCAAGTATGATATATCTATACTGTGGAGTGTTAGCAATAAAAAGAAATTAAATACTGATACTTGCTACGACATGGAAGGGCATCATAAAACATGCTAAGTGAAAGAAGTCAGATGAGAAGTCATATTGTATAACTCTATTTATATGAAATGTGTACCAAAGGCAAAATGATACGGACAGAAAGCCGGTCAGTGGTTGCCTAGGGCTGGAGTGAGTGCAGGGATTAATGGAAGTGGGCATAAGGAAACTTTTTGGGATAATGAAAATGCGAAAAAACTAGAATATGATGATGGTTGCAAAATCATAAATTTACTAAAGATAAATGAATTGCATATTTATGATTGGTGAATTGTTTGGGATGTAAATTACACCTCAGTAAAGCTATTTTTGAAAAAGAAAATGAATAGTAAATGTCCATGTGGTTGGCTTGGACTGGGTCATTTGATCACTCCGGCACTGGCTCAGTTATTTGCTAGCCACATTAACCAAGACCTTTTGTCCCCAGAGAAGTTTATTATTCACTCTAGGGATTGACCAGTGTTCTGTATCATTTTAAAGACAGAGTACCAAAATAGTAAAGGGCAGAGCAGATAACGAAGATGCCTACTTTATCTTTTGGTGGTTGCAATTCCGAGAAAATTCAACTTACAGGAAAAATAGCTGCCAACCTATAGTTACTTAAGGAGGCCTTGATAAGTGCTGCTGACACTTTTGTAGACAAATTCTCCCTTCTCGCCCAGGGCTGAAACTCTTCTTTCAGATTAATTTGGCCATTTTATACCCTCCCTTTCCTGGGAAGAGAGGCCCAGCCAGCAGGTTGAATCAGTCGATACGGAATCAAGATGGAGCCAGAAGTCACAGATTTGAATTCCAATTCCAACCACTCAGTGTGTGGGACTTTATAAAGCTCTCTATGCATATTAACTGGTATTATAATCTGAAATTTCTACAGTGTTTAAAAATTATTACCAATGTGAGTCCATATTTACTACAGTCTTGAACTCACTAACTCTTCTCCCAAACTTTTAACTTGCCCATTTGTTTAAGGACGTTCTTACATCTCAAGGGTAAACTTCATCCCCAAATCCTGTCTACTTGCCTTTTGACAGATTCTCCCAGATTCTCTTCTTTGCTCCATGTCAATGGGCACTACTGTGAAGTTCAGCAGCACCTGAGCTTGCAACTAAACCATTTGTTTTGCTTCTCTGTTTTAAGCCATTCCTATTGCTGTCCTGGACCCATGATTTTTTAGTCTAAAACATGCAGTGGCTCACTCCCACCTCTAGTCTTACTTTCCACTGATTCATCACCCAGGCCATGAATCTCATCTCATCCAATGGGCCCCAATCGCACTTGGCCCAACATGGACCCCCTTCTACAAACAAACCGGCCCCTTTACTGTCCACTCAGTCTTGTCTGTCTTGGTTTATGTCAGGAAGTCCCTCTTTTTATTTCTGAATGTTCCCTTCGAGGGCCATCTCAAGGCTTGCTTTGTGAATGGTGAAGTAGGCTTTGATCCTATATGCTCCTCAACCTGTCTGTTTTCTTAGACATCCAATGTCCCACAACTCTGAGTTTCCCACTGAGGTTTCTTCCAAGTGGACTTCAAAGTTATCCCTCTTGACCAGTTCATCTAAATTTCCATTTCCTTGATGTTCACATCTCAGATGCTTTTAGGAGCTTAAATGGTCTGTTAAAGTAGTTCATATTATGGAATAAATATATACACACTTTTGAAACCTGTCATGAATAAGCATCTTATTTTAAAAGGGATAGTCTGTGACACAATGCAATAGCCCAACAATCACTAATAATATAGAATTCCATGCATGTGGGAAGGGAAACGTGGTGGAAGGTGAGGTGAGTACATAGGAACATCATCCCAATGTCCCTGGCATCATTCTTTTTAAGCTTCCACCTAACTCTGCCTGTTAAAACTCTGCCTCATACTCTGTAGTATGTGTCTGATAGGTTTAGGAATCAGAAAGACCTGGTTCTAAACCCTGGCTCTGCCACTGACTAGCTGTGTGACCTTGGGAAAGTCACTCAACCTCTCTGGGCCTCACTTTTCTCATCTCCATATTGGGTACCATAATATTTAGCTTGTGGAATGACTGTGAGGGTCAGATGAAATATATGCAGAATACCTAGCGACAGTATCTATTTCACAGTAAGATGTGAACACAGAGGTAATCTATTATCTTATGAAGTCTTGCTCTTTAATTATTCCATGAATTCATGCTGCATGTCCTCGAATTGTTCTCAAAGACAAATTTTGTTTTCTTTCTTCAAAATTTCAATGGCTCCCTCCTTTGTGTGTAGGTATGTGTATTTGTATATATTTATTTATCCCCATATAATTCCATAAGGTATGCAATGTTGCTTTCCTTATTTCTAAATGAAACGTTTAAAAAATAACCTTGAATTTACATTTCATTGTAAATTAGTACAAATCTATATATAAAGTCAAAACTCAAGAAATCATTCAGTCCACTCAAGAAATGCTATTGCCTGGCTTTTTTTTTTTTTTTTTTTTTTAAATCCAGAATATCTCTAGTAACATAATACATCAACATACAGACTTTTATGAGGTCAGAATGCTTCTAAATGCATTCTTATTTCAATCCAAACACTTTCTTTTCTTTTGAATAAAAGTACTCAGTCTTTTAAAGTACTTGAATAATTTAGCTATTAGTATTTCTCCATGACAGATTTTTAAGTCGGTCTCATTTTTTAACCAATATATAATATGAACCTTTGGGATTAAAAAACAAATCAGTATTTATGAACAGTGTATTGTGCGTATGTGGTAGTGTGGTGGTTAAGAACATAGTTTTGGTTTTGGTTTGAATCTCAGTTCTTACTCTCTCAGAAATCCTTTGCTTCTCTCCCTCAGTTTCCTCATCAGAAAAATAGAATTGTACTTCAGCGTCATGCGTAGAGCTAAAATGAGGATACATGGAAATAATGAATATAAAGTGATCGGCACGATGTTTGGCACATAGCAAATTCCCAATTAGTCCTCTGTCTATCAAGTTACCATTTCGGTAATCAAATATTACACTAGACGCTTCCACACACATCTTCCCGATCCTGGGACTTACAGGTCCCGGGAATCTAGGGAAAAAGACAGTTCACCGTAACAGCCAGCATTTCTTTGATTCCTCTTCCACTCATTCTGAGGACCCTTGAGCCACCTTAATTTTTTTTTTTCTATTGGTAACTTTTTGAAATTATGGTAAACTGCACACAACATAAATGCATCATCTTCACCATCTCTAAGTGTAAGGCTGAGTAGCGGTTAGTACATTCGCATTGTTGCAACCAATCTCCAGAACTCTTTTCATCTTGCAAAATGGAAACCCTACTCTCATCAAACATTTCCCCATTCCCCCTCCACAGCCCCTGACAACCGTCATTCTGCTTTCCATCTACTCTACGTACTTCATGTAAGTGGAACACACAGTATTTGTCTTTTTTGTGATTGTCTTATTTCACTTAAGGTAATGTCCTCCAGGTTCATCCATGGTCAGAATTTCCTTCCTTTCTTAGGCTTAATAATATTCCACTGTGTGCATATACTATATTTTATTAATCCATTCACCCACTGATGGACACATGGGTTGCTTCAACCTTTTGGCTACTGAGAATAAGGCTGCTATGAGGATGGGTGTTCAGATATCTCTTTGAGATCCTGCTTTCAATTCTTTTGAGTATATACCCAAAAGTAGAATTGCTGGATCATAAGCTAATTTTTAAAAATTAAAAAAAATATATATCTTTATTGATTTCAGAGAGAGGAAAGGAGGGGGAGAGAGAGAGATAGAAACATCAATGATGAGAGAGTCATTGATCGAGCCCACAACCTGGGCATGTGCTCTGACCAGGAATCGAACCCCGATTGCCTGGATCCCAGGTCGACACTCAACCGCTGAGCCACACCTGGCCAGGTATAAGCTAATTTTATTTTTAATTTTTTATAAACTGCCATACTGTTTTCAACATGGTGTTAACCACTCTTTTAGAGTTCCTTCTTAAGTTCCAAGAATCCTCAGGGGCTGTGACACATGGCTTTACAACTGCCCCATGTCTTCCTCTCTTGTTCTGCTCACAGAGTGATATCTGCTGTGTCTCTAATTCGGGCCATCATTTCCCCTGCCCTGCCACTGACCTTGATATTTGCCACAACTGGTATTGGGGGCTGGTGTTGTCTGTGCCTTGGATAGTATATGTACTTACAGCCAAAGTTGCTTACATGGGTCAAGGGTTCTTGAGGGACCACTATGTGAGCTAAGTACCTTGCCGCATTATCTCATTTAATCCCCACAAAAACCTTCTGGAGTGGGCCTGACTACTGGCCCCTTAGACCAGTGTGGTTCTCTTAGTTGGTTGCACAGTAGACTCATGGTGGTAGTGGTGGTGGGGTATGTGTGTGTGTGTGTGTGTGTGTGTGTATGGGGGGTGGGGGGGTACAAACTTAAAAAATTCCAATGCCTGGGCCAGAATCTTTGCAGATATTTTTAAAAAGCTCTTCAGCTGATTCCAGTGTGCAGCCAAATTTGAGAAACAGGGACTTTAGAACCTGATTGTTCAAAGTGTGGTCCAGCAGCATTGAACTCACTGAGGGCTTGTCAGAAATGGAGACACCTTAGCTACACCCTACACCTGCTGAATCAGATGCCTCATTTTAACAAAAAACCGTGGGATTCCTGTGCCTGTTCAAGTATGAGAAGCATGGCCTTAGCCCACAGAACATTGGACTAGACAAATAAACCCAGTAGAGCAATTAAGCTCCCACCTGAGGGTTTTGAAGTGCCTGCCAGTCATGAGCTCATTCATCTTCCTAACAGGACACTACACCTATTTCAGAGATGCATAAAGAAAGGCATATTTGCAATTTTTAATTATGTGATTGTTTTCCATTGTTGGGTATTCTAATATCCAGGCTAAAGCTTTATGACTCTGTAAATCATTCCCTCTCTTACGATCCCTAAACCAATTTCTAAAGTAAAAATCAACTGCAGTGAGTGAGCCAATGGAGGCACATCTATACAGAGAGATGGGTCCTTGCCTGTTTTTTTTTGTTGCCTCTTCTATTTACCTGATAACCACCAAAAATGTTTCCTCTGAGGTTTTCTGCAAGCTTCTACTCATAGTGTCCTATTTGCAAGAGCCTCAGCTTCTCCCAAGACAATAGCACATCACGTGCATTCTGGTCCTAGTTCCTTAGCACTCTCCTAACCTTTCCAGCTTTATGCTAAAACAGCAAATTAGCACTCACCTTTGCCAAACCCACACATTTTGTAAAATTAAGCAGGAAGCTTTGTAGTTAGAAAGGGAAGAGGGTTCCCTTGCATTCTGTGGTGCCAAACAACCTTTTGGGGTAGGGTGGGAAGGGTGGTCAGCTAGATTGTCAAATTAGCAATATCAGATAAATAGGACAACTGTCAAGGTATTCAACAATAAATTGAAGCATTCTATTTAAGGAATGTGTAACTCAACAAATATCACATGCGGAAGTTCTCAGAAGCTCCCAGGGAGGTGGCCTACAGACAAATTCACGAGTTAAGTCACCAGAACAAGAGGTCTTACTGGGTTTCAGAAAATGCACAATCAAGGAATTCGCCTGAGACAAAACCCAAACCCCAGAGAGTAGCCGAGGGGAAGGCTTTCTGACCCCAAGCCTTACTAGAGCTCTTTGTTCACAAGGGCATTGTGAGCTAACCCACTGTACATGATCTATGCTGTGCTCTATTCAGGTTGCATCCCGACCAGGCCACGGCTTTCGGTTTCTGGTTCCCTTGGCCAGTCACAATGCTAAACCAGGCTGGACGTCAGTGGAAGCTAGATCCCAGGACTAGAGCAGATAGGGTGTGTCCCATCAGCTTCCTTCTCTCATTCTAAGAGTAACTGTCCCTTTGCTTCATTCTTTTTGGAGGGGTGGAATGTATTATCCTTAAAACAAATGTCTATCTTAAAACAGGGCGTTGTGAACAAAACCTCGCCTCTTCTGAAGGGAGAGTAAAAAAGGGGGGAGGTGGAATGGAACAGAAGTTTGAATGGAGAGGGAGGAGAGCACATCACTGCACTCGTGGAAGGTGAAAACCTATTTGGAATACAGGCCAAAGCTGAATGGCTTATACACTTGTCTTCAGAGGCCTCTGGTATCATCCTCGACTTGGGCCAGAGGCAAAGACACCCCTGGGAGAAAACACAGAAAAGGACAAGAGGAAAAACTCCACCAGAGATTTTATTTTTGCTTTATATTATTATTTTAAAAGCCATTTTATTGAGGTCTATGTGGCATGTAGAAAACTGTTCATATTTAACATATACAACTTGATGAGTTTGGGATCCATATACACTTGTGAAACCATCACCACCATCAGGGCCAGAAACATATCCACCCCCTCCCTAAGTTTCCTCCCACCTCCTTTTAGTATTGTTGTTGTTGTAATTTTTTGTATGTGTGATAAGAACACGTAACATAAGATCGACCCTCTGAGCAGATTTTAAGCATAGAGTATTGTCAGCTACAGGCATTTCGCTGTCTAGTTGATGTCCAGAACTTGCTTCTCTTGCATGACTGGAAGTTCGTACTCTTTGATCATAATTTTGAAATATGAATGCAGGTCAGCCTAGGCCAGGCTTTCTGCAAAAATCATTAGGCCTGCAAACTTTGGAGCAAGGGGCTTGTTCAGTTTACTTGTCGACTCAGGATGAGCACAATCAATTGCACTTTCAGTGCTCACCAACCTCCCAGGCTCACTTCATTACCAAGAGAAAGGAATGGAAGTTTCCTTCACACAGTAAAAACATTCACATTCCCCCCATGGACAGCTGTTCGGAATCTGATTGGTGTTCCCAGGCTTCCTTTGCTTACAAGGTGCAAAACTGGTCACAATCCATTAGAACCCTCTATTCCTTAATTGTCCTCACAGCAATTGTCAATTATTGCACTCTTTAAAATAGAGAGTAATAGGGAAAGAGGGGGACTGAGATACAAAGAAGTTAAACAGCTTACGCCAGGTTTCACAGCCAGTAAACTGCCAAGCCAGGATATGAACCCAGGTCCTCCAGTGCCAGGCCCGGCCCTTGGAACCATTCTGCTATCCTGAGCACCTCTTATTTCAGAAAACTGAAAGATTTAGACCTAAGTCCATCCACTCGGAAAATGAGATCCCCACCTCTCCAAAGACCTTCCGTGAGTTCTTAGGAGGAGGGCAATGGCAGTCTCTGGGCGCTCTCTCAGCTTGACCTCTTAGTGAGTTGCCACACGTACTGGATTTCAATGCCAGCAGTGCCATATTGCATGTGTGTGACAGAAGCCAAGTTCAGCGCTTGAAGTGACAGAAATATTCTTTCAGAAGGGGATACACCCTCCCTAAGGGTCCTTACCCTGTATGAGAATTCTCTGTTAAAAGGGGCTAGGAAGGCAATGGATAGATATCCCCCTACCTTGTATATCACCAGAAAGGCAAATTTTGGTGTAAAATAGCAGCTGTCTTCTAGTGGCATACTCTCATTCTGCGTGGCTGCTTCCTGCTCCCCACAATTTATGATATTGGCCAAGTTATCCAAGCATTACAGTTGTGCCTAATGGATAGATTTGAGAGCAAACAAGGTTCACATGTTTCTGTTTTTGTTTGTTTTAAAAAAAATCAAATCAGATCTAGCCACCACTCAACAAAATTGATAAGGAAGTCAACATTGGTCAATTATCAGTTTTAAGGGCCCTCTTCTCCTACCTTTAACTATATAGGATCTTAGGGATTACCTCATTCAGAGCAAAGAAGGAGGGCTTAGGTTCTTAGGCCCCTGTGGAGGTTTTTTGCTCAAACTGGAATAGATTATTTAAAATTCCAGCTCTGGGTCATTATACTTCTTCCATGCTAAGCTCAGACTCTGGAACCTCTAAGGCCATGGTGCTGGAAAGCCCAGCTTAGATGGGCACCATACAGCCAGCCTCCTGGGGAGGTTCACATGGTCTGCATGGTTTTTCCACACGACTTCTGATACCAAATGTGTGAGGTTTCTTCTCACACCAATCCATTCTCCAACTCTCTGGACACCAAGTGGGTGTCCTACAATTCAATTCCATTCTGACACTAACTACCTCAGATAAGAGCAGCCCCCTACAATGTAGGGACACAGTCCCACCAAGCTGCCCCCATGGCACACACCAGTTGCAAGTCTCAGGTTACCACCTGTACTTCCAACCAACCGGCTATAAATTGAGGATTCCCATGACCCTGTGTTGAGATTCTACAATTTGCTAGAACAGCTCATAGAACTCAGGAAAATACTTTACTTATAGTTACTGTTTTATTATAAAGGATACAGTTCAGGAAGAGCCAAACGTAAGAGAAACATAAAGCAAGGTATGGGGGTGAGGGTATGTGGGGAGTTCCTGGTTCTCTCCAGATGTACCATCCTCCCAGCAACTCAGTATGTTCACCAACTTGGAAGATCCCCAAACCCCATCATCTAGGGTTTTTATGGAGGTTTCATTATGTAGGAATGTTTGATTAAATCATTGGCCACTAGTAATTAACTCAACCTCCAGCCCTTCTCCCCTTGCTGGAGGTTGGAGGTTGGAGCTTGGGTTTGGGGGTTAAAGTTCCAATTCCCTAATCATACCTTGGTCTTTCTGATGACCAGTTTACTCTCAGCCACAAGTCATCTCATTAGCACACAAAAGACACTCATCACTCCAGAGATTCCAAGGGTTTTAGGAGATGTGTGCCAGGAACCCGGACAAAAACCAAATTTATATTTCTTATTATATCACACATGGAAATCTGGTCTCTGTCCCCTATAGTACTCATACTTTTCTATCACCCTTTTCCAGGTTCTAGAATCATTCAGAGTCAAACTAACCTTATTAGTCCTTGAAGTACACAGCCTCATCCCATCCCCCTTATGGCAATATGGTAGAAACTTTGATAGAGCTGTTTTATTTTGTTGAACAAACACTACCTAATATTTATGGTGGGTCAAAACCTGTTATAGACCCTTTACATGTTTTCACTCATTTAATTCTTATAACAGTACTGTGAAGTAAGTACTATTAGTATCTCCATTTGACAAATGAAAAATAAAAAACCTGAGGCATAGAGAGGTTCAGTAACTTGTATGAGGTCAAAGAGTGGTGAAACCAGGATTCAAATTCTCTATTTGCCTTGTAATCTGAAACACTGCTCTCAACTCCCTGCTTCTCCATCCACGTCCACAAAAAGTCAATCCTCTAGAAACATAGTGTTGTGTCTCTCATCGGGGGGAAATAAGGGAGATGCTGCATTTCTTCTATGATAAGCTGATAGCATAACCCCCCCCCCCCCCCAGGATACTGAATTTCTTAGAAAATCATTGGGTTAGAGAAACAAATGTCTCTAAAGCCCAAAGTCAGGCAAGAAGATCTCTGAAATAAATTGCCACAAGGGTAGGAAGAGCAAGGGCTGAGTTGAGTGGTTTGAGGAGAATGGTCCCCACAGCCCGTGTTTACCAGCCATGCCTAGGGCAGGTTTGCACCTTGAGGAAAGGGCGAGGTGAACGACTACAAAGAGCACCAGAGTCCCCAGCAAATTGTTCTAAGCTGGGCATTGACTTCCCTTACTCCTCACAAGAGACATGAAGGGTTGAGTAGAAATTTACACCAGTGGCAGCAGCAGCATCCAACACAGTAGGCTGAAGCTCATTATGGTGGGCCACACTGTGGGCTTCAGCACCTCTGGTAGCAGACAGCTTTGACAGCAGGCCACCAGCAGTTTCTGCAAGCAGTGTAGTCCTCCAGCCTCAGTAGGATGTATGTGTACAATAGCTCCTCTGTCGAAGTGAAGCAAACAGCACTGTTTATTGTGCACTTGTCACCCTTGGAGTTTCCTGGACATATCAATAATGTAGTGCATGGTGAGAGATTTTGTTTTTAGACATATTTTTTTGAAAAAAGGGTAAGACTGGAATCCAGCAGACTTGTGTTCACATTCTGACTCAGATATTCCCCTGCAGCTCACTCTCAGGGGAAAGTATTATACTTCGCTTCCACCTCTAACTTGTGACATTGGGAACATGTGACCTAACCCTGTGATTGTTGCCTGTATTTAGTGAGATAATGTTTTTCAATTCACTAATTCAATGTCTGGTTCATTAATAGCTGACAAATGATAGAAGTATTATGAGTATTATTTCTCAAATCTGCCTTACCCTCATTTCTTTATCCGTCAAATGGTGCTGCCTCACAAGGCTGTTGGGAAGAATGATTAAATAGAATTAATAATTCAAAGTGCACCCTGGCCAGTGTGGCTTGGTTGGTTGGAGCATCATCCCATGTATCATCTGTGAGCCAAAGGGTCGCGGGTTTGATTCCTGGTCAGGGCACGTACCTAGGTTGGAGGTTAGATCCCTGGTCGGGGTTGCATGCGGGGGCAGGTAGCAGCCGATTGATGTTTCTCTCTCACATCAATGTTTCTCTCTCTCTCTCCCCCTCCCCCTCCCTCTCTCTCTAAGTTCAATAAAAACATATCCTTGGGTGAGAATTAAAAAATAACAATAATAATACTTCAAAGTGCCTGGAGCAAAGGCACCAACACTATATACATTCCTAGAAACAAAACAAGCCCGGCTTCTGCACACACCTCTCCCCCTAAGCACTCCATAGATTTTTTTCATGAGGCCTTGCTGCAGAATGATTCAATTTTCTCATTCTGGTGGAACTTTTTTGAAAGGAGAAATACAATGAAACCTTGTTTTATTGCTTGTCTATTCCCACATTCAACATTTTCCTGCCTGTAATGTTCCCAGTTCCTTGAAAAATGAAAACAACATGGTTTTCTGTGTGTCTCTCAGTCTTCAAAGAACTCTCCTGCCTGCCCCTGGCAGTGGAGGCCTAGGACACGTCTCTTTATGCTGTTGTTTAGCGGTGCTTTGCATGCTTTTTAACAGCATTGGCCTCTCCACCCGCGTGGGTTCTAGCTATTTTGGCAATGGTGGGGATGTTTTTCGTTGTTTTTGTGGAAAGCAGACGTTTTGGCTGCTTCCATTGCAGCTGCTCAACTTCAGAAAAGAAAGAAATGCGAGGGTCTAAGGCATCCTGTAAGCAGACTTCCTTCTTTTTACACCCAGGTTGAATCTTTGAGGATCAACAATTATAATTACATTGTGGTTTTAATGTGATCATAAAGCGGTAATTCCGTTGTTTTTCTAAAAGAACTTTATGGGCTCTGAGGTAATTGTAACACTGCTGATCATTTATTTGACTCACAGCACTCAAATTTGACCCCTAGGTGTCTGTGCCAATAAAGAGTTTAAACTGAAAGCAAAAGAACATTTAATTAGTCTTCACTTATAACAATCTGATGAGTTGGGTTAGCTTTGAAAAGAAGAGATTCAGTTGCCAAAGAAGGATGCTAATTTTATGTATACATGCGGAGAAAGTCCAGAAATAACCTCCTTACAACATGCTACTTGGAAGCCAAGCATTTCAAGTCCACTAAATTAAAAGGTATAAGCAATCATAGTCAAATTTAGAAAGCTACTAAAATCTTAGGAACCTCTTTTTGAAAGCCCATTTTGGAGCAATGCTCTCCATTGGCTTTTACTTAAATCCAAATGCATAGGTTAAAAATTGTATTGTATCCAATTTACATAAGCTTACTAAAGTTGTCCTGTCCTTGGCTGTTAACGGGGATAAGACTTTCCTTAGAGTTATCATATTTTTATAACAGCAGCTCACTCATTCCATGGCCTGTTATATTCCTAAATATTATGAGAACATACAGAATGGTGCTTCCTAAAGATCTCTTTCCATTTGACAGAGGTAACATATTTACACTCTAAATCCTATACATAATGGGCTTTAATAAACTGTCTAATTTGGGGTATCATTTACTGAGATGAAATGGAATAGGATATGAACATAGACATGTATAAACATACACACATTCTTAAGAAAAGTTCTATAAGCAAAGGAAGTTACAATACAAAAAAGGAAAGCAATGTTGAATAAAAATAATGATTTTACTGAATGCTAGGCATTTATCTAAATTCTTTATGCATATTATTTACTTCTCAAAAGCCCCCAATAACCTAGGTTTTACCATCCTTTTATAGATGAGCTCAAAGAGGAAAAGTAACTTGCTCAGTAGCATATAACACGCAGGAATTCTGGAATTCGACCCCTCTTAGATAAGATGGCATCAGCGTAGACAAAGCAAAGGTGGAAAAAATAGTAAAATACCCCTCTCTCTTTTTGTAGAGCAAGTGAAGTGAGAAGACAAAAGAATCACCAGGAAAATTCTTACTTTGGCTATAAGTTTACTAAATTTAAACAATATAGGAAAAGTTTTATGTTTCCATGTATAAAAATGACATGCAAATTCATGATAATTTTAATATTTTTCTTAAATATGCATAGTACAACTTCAAAGGTAACCACCAAAAGGATAGAATTAGAGTGTGTAACTTCCAAACCAGTACAGGAGGAGATATTCAATAAAAGACAAATAAAACAAAAAATAAGCACTAAATAATTTTTGAAAGGGTAGAAAGGAGAAAAAGGCATTTTTTTAAAAAGCACAAAAAAGAACATGGTAGATCCAAGTTCAAACACATTAGTAATTACAATAAATGTATTTGGACAAAATTCTCAAGTTAAAAGACAGAGATTTTTAGTTGGGAATATTAAAAATTTAGTATATGCTGCTTACAGAGTGATACCCAAAATATAAAAATATGGAAAGATTGAAATAAAGAGATGGAAAACATATATCCTGAACAATATCAAAAGGAAAAACTGGTATAACTATAATCTTAACAAACAAAATAGATGTTAAGACAAAAACATTCCTAAGGATAGAAAGAGTGTATTAATTTTCTATTGCTGTGTCACAAATTATTATAAACTTGGGCTTTAAAAACACCAATTTATTATCTCAGTTTCCATGGGTCAGCGGTCTGGCACAGCTTGACTAGGCTCTGTGTTCAGGGCCTCATGAAGTTGACATTAAGGTATTGGCAAGTTACATTTCCATCTGGAGACTTGACTAGGGAGAGATTCACTGCAAGCACTTTCTGGTTGTTAGCAGGATTGATTTTTTGTTGCTCTAGGAATGAGGTCTGTGTTGTCTTGCTAGCTTTTAACCAGGGACCATTTTCAGCTCTTTGAGGCCACATTCAGGTCCTTGCCCTGTGGTTTCTTCCATCTCAGCAACAGAGAACTTCCCTTGCGTCAGATCTCTCTCATGCTTCAAATCTGACTTCAGCTCCCAGACAGAGAAACCTCTCTGCTTTTAAAAAGCTTGTGTGATTAGGTTAGGCCCACTCGGATCATCTCCGGTTCTAAAGGTCAACTGTGCCATAACATAATCATGGGGTGAAAGCCATCAATTTCACAGTTCTAGGAATTATGCTGGGTATATACAGCAAAGGGGCGGACAATCTTGAGGGACATTTTAAAATTCTGCCAACGATAAAAGGCACTATAGTCAATGGATGAGGGCTATGCCAGGGAATGGGGTCTACTCTTGGACTAAAAGGCTCAATTTGGCAGGGATATATAAATACCTGAATGTATATGGTTCATCAAAATATCTCAAAATAAGTAAATCAGTATTTAGTAGATTCAAGGAGAGAATGACATATCCATAATTATAGTGGAAAGTGTCAATATATCTCTTTCCAATGACCAAAAATTAGTAAATATAGAATATTTGAAAAGTACAACTTAAGAAGTTTTTGATTCTGGACATTCATGGAATATTGCAATAAAAAACACACACACTCTTTTCAAACAAACACAGAGCCACTACATCCTAGCAATAAATTTAAAGCTTAGACAAAATGTGAGAATTTCTAGAAAAAAATAACTTCCCAAACTTTCTCAAGGTGAATTAGAAAGTCTGCACAACCCAATAATCTCTAGAGAAATTAATTGGGAGTTAAAAATATTTTTAAAAAATAACTATCAGTTCCAGATGGGTTTTTGAGTCTATACAACTTTCAAAAAAACCAATCATTCCAAACCTAACCTAAACTTACCAGGATATAGAAAAAAAGGGGCCAATATTTTCCAATTCAACTTATGATTATAGTAAAACTTTATAGTGAGTCTTGATGAGCAGGTGATCTTATTGTTAGTGCATAAATCAATATTGTCATAGATCGTGTAAATAAGAATTCTTTTGTCATGTTGGGCACCAGGATCGTGCACAAGAAATGATTCTCTGTGTTCAGTCGCTTTATATTCCTCTGGAGTTTCAAATCCATGTAATGAAGTTGGGTTTGGAGGTCAATGTCTGTTTTGAGTTCTATTTACTTGCTTTTTTAATGAGTTTCTTCCTGGTAGCATTCACACGATGTCTTCAACATGAATATCACAGAGAGTTCTTCCAAGTACCTCCGATGTCAGTGCATCTGGGTTTTCTTCTGCGTGTCATTTTAACCTATTCAGGGTTTTAATTCCTCTTGAACATGAGCACTGTGCTGATGCTTTCCTGCCTCGCCTTGATGACGGTAATGCTATCCAAATTCTGACTAATTGTGCAAGGAGCACTGCAGACTCTTCTCTCTTCACACACTAGTATCTGACTCCTATCTCTGTTAATGAAATGGAAATGGTAACAAAAAAAGTATAACGTAGCATTGGCTTTTCTTTGTGTGAGTTTACTTCTGCCGTATTCCACCTAGAATGTTCAAATACAGATGTCCTGTTGCCAAGTAACAGAAGAAGGGTTGTTTCTGTTTTGTAGCCATTTGACCATCAGTGAAATTGTCTTACCAAAGAAATCAAACCTGAATTGGATTAAGCCTCTAAGATACAGAATATACTGTAACGGCTATATACTAATATGCAAAAAAGACAGAGGACATAAGAACATGTTAAAGGACACCACAGGGATGCGATCAGCAAAATTCAGACTGTGGGAACATCCATACAACAATGACCATGCATGGAATAAATGGAAAGGAGATAGCAATGTATGAATCTGAATTCTCATTCAAACAACTAGTCTTTAAAATTCCATGAGACAATTGGAAACATTAACAATGACTAGATATTTAAAGATATTTTAAGAGAAATAGTGGTATTGTGATCATGTTTTTAAATAAATGCAACCTATTTCCCTATCAGGCAGTTGGATTTGAGCTGAAGAACAAAAGGATTTATGGAAAGTGTGAAGGAAAGATATGCTAAGGATGCTTTTATTTTTTAAGTTTGCAGGAAGATATCTATAGAATAACAGCAGATGTCCTAGGAAAGAATGCAAAGCCTATTCTCTCTCAAGATTCTAGAGCTATTCATAAGCTGTTCAACTATTTTATGTCATCAGCAGAGTTCCTCCAGTGAATTACAGCCTTCTATCCACTTTGGGACCATCTATTACAAGATGCAACTAGCAGCCAAGATGCAGTTGGCTCATTTCACTAAGTGTTTTCATAAACAGATTTATAATGAGAGGGAAATGCATTTTTATCCATAGTAAGCAGGGCTGCAGAGAACTCCCCCAAATTATTAGGGAGCTGCTGCTAATACAGGGGCAATTTGCAGGGCTTTCTTCCTACCAGATAGTAACACAGCCCCAGCCCTGCTAGCTTTTTAAAATCTACTAAAGCATGTGAAGCCACTGTTTCATTTTTTTCTTTCTGGCTGGAGATGGTGGAAATGTTCATCACCCAGTGTGAAGTAATATGTGAAACAGGTGTTTTATTCCCCAGCAGGTAAAATGGGTTTGATTCCTGTGAGATGTAGACATTTCAAGGCTACCAGCAAGAGGTCCAGATGGTGTGTATTTTCATATCTAATATTATATAAAAGATTTCAAATGTATCCTGACTCTTAACAAACCCATAAATTTACAGCTTATTGCCATGCTGAACAGCTCTGGTAGCTGCTAATTAGTATTACTGTTTTCGCTTTGCTCTTCCTGGGATCACTAGCATATCTGAGCCTTTCATTTCTAGCTTCCGGTGAAAAGACAAAGAATTCCAGGGGAGAAGCCCGTCTCACTTCTTCGGGGCCAGCTGTGTGTAGAACATTAGCACCTTGGGGGATGCCCGACTGTTTACAGAGCCACCAGAGGAAGCCTGGGTCAACCTTCTAAGGAAGTGTCTTTCATTTTCGAGGGCAGAGACCTCTGCCTGTTTGGTCATGGAACTATTCCAAAAATATTATATATTTTAAGAATAAGGACACCTACAGCAAGCATTATTGCAAGTTTGCTTTGAGCCAGGCATTTTTCAGATTATGCTACCTACACTTTCATTCAATATCCCCGATCACCCTTGGAGAGGGCCGTGCTATCTCCGTGTTACACGGGAGGCAACCGAGGCTTAGAGAACTTCAGCCCCTTGCTCAAGAGCCGACTCAGGTGTAACAGGTAGCAGAGCCCTTGCCCTTAGTAAGAACAGTCTGCTTGCTCTTTTCTGTGTAGCATGGCTGCCCAGAAGGCACGGTGTCCATGACGCAGAAGGAGCCCCTTGGTAAGAGTTTTGTGGGATTTGTAGCTAACACCATTATGAAGAGGGGAAGTCAAGTCAACAAAATAGTGGATCAGGCCCCTCCCGGCCAGTGTGGCTCAGTGGTTGAGCATTGACCTAGGAACCAGGAGGTCACAGTTAGATTCCCAGTCAGGGCACGTGCCCAGGTTTCGAGCCGAGTCCCCAGCAGGGGGTGTGCAGGAAGCAGCTGATCAATGACTCTCTCTCATCATTGATGTTTCTCTCTCTCTCTCCCCTTCTCCCTTCCTCTCTCTGAAATCAATAAAAACATATTAAAAAAAAAAAAAAATAGTGGGTCAGGGTTGTTTCCATTCTAGAAGCAATGATCTGGGTGTAGATGAAGGGTGAGCAGGTAAACTATGGTTCTGAACAGTCACAGGCAGCACGTAACCTCCTGGTCCAGTTCTCGGGCCTCCCACTCTGATGCGCTAATCAGCGTACCAATCACAGCTCTGTGAAAGGGACAGTTTACTTCTTGTAAATATTTAATATGCTCTACAGACTGGAGGGAAAGAGAAAATATAGGAGCTGGTACTTCAGGGGGAAATCCATGATCTCAGTGTTCATTTTATAGACAAGCTCTTGTTTTCTATCAAGAGGAGTCAATAGGACTGATACCCCAAGGTTTAAGCTTTCTTGACACCAATCCATGCAAACATCCCAATTCTGCTTCATCCCCAAGAGCTTGGAGAAGGAAAAGTAATGCAGAAAGAATCCAGGCTGCTGTTCTGCCCCTCAGCTTGGCCAAGAAATTGCTTTTGTGATTTTTCGTCAGTCTTCAGTGGGACTTAGTGTTCTTACCTCTAGAAGTCTTTGTGTGAAATATGTCTAGGGGTACATATAACTTTGAAAATCAATGACTTATGAGCATGCCCATAGCTTAGTAGAGTGGGTTCATCAGAATAATATTAAAAATAAAAGCACGGGTATAATTCCCATAGTCTTACCTTCAAGGCAGACCCTGAGATGGAAAAGTTAACAGAACCCTAAAGAAATCTGACCACATTTCTTGGTGAGTTTTGTGGAATGAAGTTCATTGTTTTATCTTCATGCCACTCAAGCCTTCGAGGTCACAGAAGCATTGGTATCTTGAATTCCTAAAAGAGCCAACGGGCCACTGCATGAGAAATGAAAGCCCTTCATTTCCAGCCCTTATAGGGACTCATACAGAGAAATACAGCTTAGCTCTTACGTATCTTTTCAGTCTGGTCATTCTTTTCAAAAGTGAGAAAGATCTTGACCAACAAGGGTCTAAAGAGATTTTTCCACTTTCACCATCCACCAAATTCTGAAGGAGTCCCCCCTTCCTGCCTGCTCAGACGCGCAGAGGTCCCGGGAGAGGGAGGGATGCAGGTGGGCTGTCCTCCAGGCGGGACAAGCCATCTCTCAGCCAGTGGCGGAGCGCGGCTCCAGGCTCTGCCTCCATTTCCCAGTGCTTAGGAGTCTTCTGCCGTATCTCGTCCCCCTCGTTCCTGCAATATCTGTTTCGTGTTCGTAGTCTCTTAATGCCTGAGCAATTTGAAACCCTCGTATACAGGCAATTCCCAGGCCTCGCTCCTTAAGCGCCGATTCCCTTTCGGCTTTTCGGAGGCGCGCGCTGGGAGGGAAGGGAGGCCCCCCTGTCATCCAGCCTGCACGGAGGGTTCCCCAGGGGCACCCCTCCCCCGGCCCCGGGTGGCCTTGTGCCCGGTTGGCATCCTCTCGGAGAGCGTTTGTATTGCGTTTTCGTCTCGGAAAAGACGCTCTCGTCACAAACCAGTCATCTGCCTGTTAAGCTGTATTTAGAACAAATCACTCTGAAGCAAAACAATGACAACGGCAACAAAAGAGCTACACTTATTTTTTCCCAGACTTTTAACAAAATGTTTGATGTTGTGGAGATTTCCAAACAATTAATGTGAAATTGGGGACTGTTGTTCGCATGATTTATTTACCAGAGAGAGAGAGCTCAGCTGGAGGGCCGCTGTCAGAGAAATGTTCGCGGAGCGGGGAAGTCAGTGAACTCTCCTGAGAGGCAGCACGTTTCCCAAGGACGAATGTGCACAGGGATCACAGCGCCTAAAACCCACAGGGTACAGGAACGTCTGCCCCACACCACCAAAGGGTTCAGCTGCTTGGAACACTCAACGTGACACTCGCGATCGGTCGGTCATTGAAAGCAGGGATCTCTTGCAGGTTGAGACACAGCCTTGCATGTCATAAATCAGGGGCACGCACATACATGAAACAGAGGGTGAGAGAGTGTTTAACAGCAGGCACCTTTTATTAAAAGGAAGACCCCAGATCTACAACATCCCCAACTACCATAAACGTTACAAATCCAAAGTGGAACACTCAAAAAGAGCCCAACCCGTTTCTCATGAACAATTTCTCAGGCTCTCAGTCCAGGCCACTTGAGGTCGGCCAGGTTTCCGTTCCGCAAGGATAGTGCAGAAAGAGGCCAGGCATAAAAAAGAGCAATGGTACACACACGAAATTGTAAAAATGAAATAAAGAAGGTGTGAAGTTAGACGCTTGATTTATGTGTGGAAAACTAGCGCCAAGAATATTGTTAGGGGTCTGGCTCCTAGAGGCAAGATTTGTTAGCAAAAACTGTCTCTAAATATTTATGCTCCGCTAAATAATTGCTAAATAATTCCAGTTCTCAGCTGGAAATCCAGGCTCAGGACTAGCCTAAATTAGTAGATCTGTGAGATGGTCTATTGGTGTTTTATCCAGCAGTACAGTTGCTCATGATACTTTTAACTTCCAGCATATAATTAATATCCTTTCATAAAAGGCTTTTCATGGCCCCGCATAGAAAGGCTTCCTTTGGAAATATTTCCCTGAAATAAACAAAGCACTTAAAGCAGTCCATTGAATAGCATTTGTTTTCGGATTATTAGGGACACACAGAGTTTTGGCTTTCACCCTGTGCGATAACACGGATTCTTGCATTGGCTGATCCTTGCATGTGGAGTGGTGCATTGAACATGGGGGTGGCGGTGGCACATTTCTCCTTCAGTGGCCATTACCTTCCTGAGAATCAGCATATGTTTCTAACATTCTGCTTATGGCCTTGACTAGTGCTGAGTGGACCTAAGATTAAAAGCAGGACCCCGATCTGCAGGCACTCTAAAGAAAATATTTTGCATGAACCAAGGGACACAGAGGAGGTGTCATCATTCAATTCAACTGCCCTAGAAACACCAAACAACATTCACAATTTTCTCATATCAGAACAGGGGATTATAGCTGGGTTTTGGGGTTTTTTTGGACCTAAGTTTGAAATCATTACTTAAAAGGAAGTTAGTTGCAATGGAAGCCTATCCTTACACTTCTGTTTGTTTGTTGTTTTTTTATCTTGTACAACATAAGCATGTTTTTAAAAAATAACCTAAGAGCTATCGAGAGCTCAAAGTGGACTCTGCCATAAGCAGGTTCTGTGATTAGATACTTCCCCTCTTTGAGCTTGAGTTTCCTCATCTTGAATGGGGTGTTGGACGTGATATCTTGTGAGCCTGTCCATATTTATCTCTGACTTTTATAAGTCATGCTGCAGAAACAAAGAGTGCAACAGAGAGGACGGAAGTAATGCAAGAAACCAATTCAGTGGGAGGATGGGAGGGGTCGATGTAAATGCTTTATTTTCATGCTGTATAGGAGAAACTTTGACCTTGGCCTTTGATTTAACTATCGCTCCTCCAGAAGCCACATCATGAAGTTTTGGTAAAGAGCAATTGCCTCTTTATAGCTCATCTCACCTTTTCCCTGTCTGGGCAAGTTTCTCAACCTCTCAGCACTTTGGTTTCCTCATCTGTGTAAATGAAGATGATATATAATGAAATCTACCTCAAAAGGTCATTTGAGGATTAAACAGAATAATATGTATGGAGCACAGTGCTTGGACAGTCAAAAGTCAACTTGTGTTATCTGTTGTTATTGCTCTTTGACTACAGTGTTCTGAGCTATAGGAAAACAAGGTACTGCTGCTACTCAAAGGCATTTTGAGGAAAGGGTAAAGAAACTATATAGCTACAGCAAATAAATGTATATGCTTTCCTGTGTTGTTTTGGGTTTTGTAAGAGACTAAGAAATGGAGAGGTTTCTCTCTCCCTACCAGACAAGAGATATGGAGATGGAGCTTGGCAATCTAAAACAGATCTATTTTATCCACTAATGGAGAAATAACATCATATCCATTTCGGAAAGCTCTGGATCTGTTTAAATCAATTAAAGTAAAGTTAATGTATTTTAATATCTGAGCTCTTTCCTTATCAAGATAACTCTGCTATGTTTTCTTTTCGGAGCCCAAGGTGATGAAAAATAGACTCATTTGCTCAAATGCAGCTTGTAACTGTGGCTTCGAGAATTTTCTTTGTTTGCTTTAGTTGTGAAGCCACAAGAAGACTTTATGTGGCTCAACTGCTGTTGGTTTTCATACCACAATACACAAGGGGTTTTCTCTCCTTCAGGCTGCTATTGTTTCCAATCTGGAGATAAATGTGCTCTTGATAAAACTATTTTAATGATTCTAATATTAATACTTCAGTAGAATACTTTATCTGCTAGTAGTGGCTTTAAAGAGTGTTGAGGTTTTGTCATCTCATGCATTTTAATAGAATATTAGGTTTGTAATTAACAAGAAAAATACTGTAGATCCTTCTCTCACTTCCTTTACATCTATGTAATAATCACCAGTGGAATATTTGCTGTTTTGTACCCTTTGTTGGCCAATCAATATTTTGGTGAATGGAGAAGGCTGAAACACAGAATTGTAGTAGAATTGTAGTGTAAACAAATGAGAAACATTAAAAGTATGCTAAATATTATAGCCAGTTGATTATGTAAATTTAAACAGTGTAGAGGAAAGAAATTGCTTATTAAATTAGTCTGTTTTTAGTTCACTCTGGCATTGTTTATTGTACACCATAGCCAGATATTTCATAAATAGACTCCTTTGGAACCTGGAGGTTTGGGAATGCCAGCTGATTAATGGGCTTGGAGGCTGTGATGGAGATAACTTGTCTTATATTTCCACTGTACAGCTCAGGCCTTCTGTGGAGTGCAGACAGTGGAGAGAAAGAGAGGTGGAGAGGGACAGATTGATAGAGAGAGGAAGAGAAAAGAGAGAGCGATTGAGAGAGAGAGATTGATTGAGAGAGAGTGTGTGTGTGATAAGAGGCCCTGATGGACAGTTCATTCCAATATGAGCACCTGTTACATCAGTCTGGGAATTGGTTGCTTTTTAGCTACATCCTGTTTGTGGTTTTCATAGAAGCAACAGCCTAAGGTTTTCTACTAAGAATTAAATGAATACATTCCACACAATAGATTTTATTAGCAAGTTAGAGGAAAATTCAACATGTTTGTGACTCAAGGGTTTAGGAATACCTAAAGAAATCTCAGCCCTGCCCAGCGAGTCCCAGTTGGTTGAATGTAGTCCCATGCACCAAGAGGTCACCAGTTTGATTCCCAGTCAGGGCACGTGCCAGGGCTGGGGGCTCAATCCCCTGTAGGGGGCATGCGGGAGGCAGCCGATCAGTGTTTCTCTCTCTTATTGATGCTTTTCTCTCTCCCTCCCTCCCTCTCCCTTCCTCGCTCTCTAAAATCAATAAAATCATATTTTTTAAAAAAAGAGAGAGAAAAAAAAATTTTAGAGTAATAGAGTGGCCTGGGAAATATCTTAGAATGATGGTCAGAAGCTCAGTGGCAATCTAGGAAGGAGAGACCTGAACTGGTGGGTTGTGTCCTGTTTGAGAACTGCTAATATGTAAAAAATAACCAAAGATCAATAAATTGGCATTTCTGTTTCTTGGAAATCAGGCTATTGGGGGGAAAAAATCTGTCTTCCAGACTAATAAATCCCAACTTTGAGGACTTCCCAGTCTACCATGTTTGATGCTATTAAACCTGCGCCTTCCATTTCTAAATTCCTCAGGTTTCCTAGTGACTCTGATTTGCGTTTGGCCTTCACTCCTCCGCTTCTTTTCTACTTAGAGGCCGTACCACCCGACAACCCGGTCCCTTTAGTTCCCAACCCTCCTTGCCTTCTGTCTGTAAGAACGGAAGGGTATCTGTTCTCCCCAAGGTCTGGTTTCATGTAGTCCTTGAGACCCTTTGCTCCTGCGTTCATGGCCACTCTCCTTTGCTCCTTCTCTCCCTTGGGTAATTACTTGTCACCTGCTTAGGGCATGGCTCCACTGCCCGCATACATCTTCGCTTGGGCCTTCTCTTGCCCAACTCAGCTCCTAGATTACCTGTATCTATTCTTACTTAACCACTGAAACTCTTGAAAAGTACTTCACCGAATGAGCCTCTGTGTTCTCACACTTGCTTCTGTCTAAATCCCATACACTTTGACTTTGCCACCTGCCATTTCACAGAAACCATGCCATTGAGGGCCACCCGTGACGTTTCCGTGAGCAAACCCAGGGCCTTCTTCAGCCTGACTCTCCTGTATCTTTCTGTATCATGTGAGTCTGTGGCCCATTTCCTACTCTGGAAATCCTCTCTTTCCTTGACATTCGTGGTACTGTGCCCACCTCATTCCTCAGTCTCTGATTGCAATCTCTGATTGCTGCCTTTATGTTTTCTTTGCTTGTCTTTTCAAAAGTGCCTCGTGTAGATATGCTTTGTATATATTATCCAGAACTTTAATGGGCTAAGTATGTGATGATTGCCATTTTACAGACGAAGAGGCAAAGGCTGAAAGAATTTAAATAACCTGCTCAAAGTCACACGCCTCAGCACAGATGGAGTCAGGATTTGACAACGAAGCCCTATCCTTCAGCTGATGACTTTTAGGGGACTCCCAAATGTTTTCTTCTCAGAGCCTAAGGTGATTTAAAAAAAAGAGAGAGAGAGAGACTCATTTGTTCTATTGCATCTTACAAGTGTGGCTTTGAGATTATTTTTTGATTTATGAAGTTGTGACGCCATCGACAACTTTACCAGAACTCTTTCACCTTTCCAGCCAGCCATGTAATCTACAAATCTATCTGCATCTGGACCCACATTTTCTGCTTTTCCTCCTAGTGCCATAGAAGAACAACTCCTTCCGTTTGTGCCCTGCATCCCTCTTAAGCTGCTTTCTTACAGCCTTCCCTTCTTTCTTCTAGTCCATCACTTCCCTCCTTGCTGTTGCATCAGCTCCAGAAGCATGCAGGCCTGCTCCTCTTGGTCCCATTCCAAAAGAGGTCCTCTTTTGTGACCATGTCCCATTGCAGTTTCTGCCCCATTTCTAAAATGATTCTACACTCAACTGTCTCCGTTTGTGTTTTGTTTTAAGATTTTAAAGTTGATTTTTAGAGAGAGAGGAAGGGAGAGGGAGAGAGAAAGAGAAACATCAATGTGAGAGCTCAACATCGACGGGCTGCCCCTCGCATACTGCACACACCAGCCCCCTCCCCAGGATCGAGCCAAAACCCGGGCTTGTTCCCTGACCTGGAATGGAACCCGGAACCTCCAGGTACACAGGATGACGCCCAACCAACTGAGCCACACTGCCAGGGCCTGTCTTCCTTTCTAACATCTCATTTATGCTTCAACCTTTTCTGTTCTGACGTATGTCCCCACTACTCAACTGAAACTGCTCTCCCAAGATCTGCTGCAGATAGTTCAGTGACACCTCCCTGTCTTCACCTTTCTCTGCTCTCAGCAGTTTTCCCAGCCCGGGCTTGGCTTCCACGCTGCCACATGCTCCTGGTTTCCCTCCACCCCCCCAAGTTCTTCTCAGCCCCCTGGGCTGGCTCCTCTCCCTCCACCCCGTTATTAAATGTTGGAATGTCTCCGGGATTGCTCTTTTATTTCCTCTCTACCTCCATTTATCATTGACGATTTCTTCCAGACCTGTGGATTTAAATCCACCTATTTGATGATAATTTCAGATTCATACATCTGACCTTAGTTTTCCTGCAGGCTCCAGATTCATCGATCCAACTATCTACTGTTTAACATTCTGATTCATATGTTAACTGGCATTTTAAGTTTAACACAACAAAAGAAATCATGTGAATTTACCTCAAGCTTGCCCTTGGGTCATCTTCTCAGTCTCCGGAGATGGTACTATCACTTCCCCTCCACCCTTCAATGTAGAAATTCAGGAGTCATCTTTGATTTTCCCAGTTTTCCTCCCTCCTAACACATACTCAGTGAGCACTCCAGTTATTACTCCTTCCAATTCTATTTCAGTTCCATTCTAATGACCAACTGCATGGCCACATTTCTGGCTCTATTTCCCTCGTTTACCTTAGTACCTTACCTTTGAACAGGTATCTCACCTTCTCTTCTTGCCCCCGTCCAATCTGTTCCTCACACAGAAGCCTCTATTTTAAAATATTCATCAGGACACGTCATTTCTTTGGAACGCTTTCAGTGATTTCCCATGGACCTTGGCACGAAGCCCTCCTCTTCCTCACGCTTCCCCCCTACTCCGTCTCCTGCTCCCCCTCCCTCTCTCACAACCCTCCAGCCCTGCTCACCTCTCTCCTCTCCCTTACACACATCTAGTTCTTTTGTGCCTCAGAGCCTTTGCACATGCCGATGACTCTGCTTTGACAGCTTTTCAGAGTTGAATTCTTTAAGTTTTAGTTAAAATGCATGCTTTCCAGAGATATCTGTCCCAATCATCTTCTAAAAAGTGGCCATCCCTGTCTCCAAATGGTCACTGTCATATCCTCCTTTTATTTCCTTTAGGGTTTTCATCACAGTAGAAACCCGTATTCTTTATCTAATTATTTATTGTTTTTCTGTCTCCACCCTCTAGAACAGCATTGTCTGAGCTAATTCTCCGCAATGTTGAAAATGTTCTGTGCTGTCCTATATAATAACCACTAGCCATGTGTGGTCATCGGTCACTTGAAATTTGACTAGTGGGACTGAGGAACTGAATTTTTAACTTAATTAATTTAAATTTAGATGTAAATAGCTACATGTGGCTAGTGGCTACCATAATGCACAGAATAGCTCTCAAATGTATATTCCATGAAGGCGAGGATCTTTGTTCAATTTGTTCATTGCTGTTATCCCGAATGCTTACAGAAGTACTTGAAACACAGATAATGCTCAGTAATATTTGGTTAATGATAAATAAATGAATGAATGATTTCTGGTTGGGATGAAAATCTGGGAGCAGAAAGAATCATTCCTAATTGTGGCATGCTTTGTAAGCAATACAGCCCTCCATCCAGAAATGTTCAGACTACATACAGCTTTCCTTAGATCTGTAATTAGGATTCTGAGAGAGGAACCCCATATTGTAAATTAAATTTTTGACCATGTTAAAAACATGCTTGATTCTTTTGCTGTGTTTTGTTAACCAGTGATACAATTATGCTATCTATGGAGTTATCATACGTAATTAATGAATTAATCAATTTACTTAATTCACAGGCAGAAAGATATTCTGTTTTCTAGTGTTGTCTACTAATTATGCAGTAAATCAAGGCTTTGAGGAGTTTCAACAACCATTCATTTTTTATGAATTAATCTTTCTTTGGCTTTCTTCTCTAGGGGTGAACAAATAATGCAAACATAGACCCAAGGATACATGAAATCTGAATGCTAAGAGCATGCAGAAAATGTAACTGGATATAAAAAAATATATGGAATTAATTTTCAGGTGGTGTACTAATGTTGCCAGCCAGTCACAACCAGGGTCAGTTTGTGCCAAGAGAAGGCAAGACCCTGTGGTGCAAGGACAAATAAGTACTAAGGTCTTGCTTTCTTATAAAAAGATGCTAAATAAAATATATAATCAGTAAAAAAAGGAGTAAGAATTTGCAATCAATAAATATAAAAAAAAAAAAAATGTATGGCTGAAGTACAGCTTTGCCTTTTGGATATTAATACCAATATCAGAATAACTACAACTATTACTGCTACTACCAGTATTACTACTGCTAGTGCTATGCTACTATTTTTTGAGAGCCTACTATGTGCTAGGAACTATACTACATACTTCAGATACATGTTTCTATTTAGTAATCAGATCAGTTCTATATTTTGAATATTCATTTTTCCATTTTATAGATGATAAAACAAGCTCAGTTTAGACTCATAGTTTGTGAGTGGTGGAGCCATATTCTTGTCCAAATAAATCTGAATCCAAAGCTTGAACTCTTCAAAAGAAGAAAAGTTAAAAATCTGACATTCTCTATGACATTCAAATACAGACACATGAGAGTTTCTAGGTGTATGGAATATGATCCAGTATTGAATATGACATTTTTATAAATTTGTTTTCTCTTTTTGTGCTTCAATTGTCAGTTAATACTCATGGTCTAGAGCAAAGGGAAAGCAGGTCATGTAAATTCATAAAGCAAATTAGATGTGAGACAATAAGGAGTGGTGGGACCTGTGGCAAAATAAAAAATAAAACAAAAAACATATGCCTATCCAAAGGCACTAAAATTCATTTTAAGATGCTGTTATGGGTTGAATGATATCTCTCCAAAAAGATATTTTGAAGTCCTATATCCCAGTACCTCACCATGTGACTTTATTGGGAAATAGGGCCACTGCAGATATAATAAGTTAAAATGAGGTCATGAGGGGAAGTATGGTCATGAGGGGGAAGGGAAGTATGGTGGGCCCCAATCAAATATGGGTGGTGTACACAGAAGAGAAGAAGAGACACAGATGGGGACACAGGGGGATGCCATGTGGCAACACAATGAATATTCCTGGCAAACCACGAAAAGCTAGAAAGAGGCGAGGAAAGACTCCCTACAAGTTTCAGAGGGAATGTGGCCTGGTTGACACCTTGATTTTGGACTTCTAGCCTCCAGAACTATGAGAAAATAAATGTCTGTTGTTCTGTGATGCTTTGTGACAGCAGCCCCAGGAAAAAAACACAGATGCACTGAAACGACCATCCGTTGTCTAGATGAGCGAATCAAGAATAGTTGATTTGAACCAGCTTAAACCTTTGACACAATGATCTACAGGACAAATATAGCCATGGATCATGAATAAATAAAAGCAACTACTGCATGGCTCTGAATTTCTCTGATTGCCTATAACATAGAGCATTTAGTATGTGCTCTATACTGTACTAAGTGCTCTGTAAATATTAACTCACTCATTCCTCATAATCTGTTCACTAGAAATTAGTACTGCCCCTCCATTTTATACATGGGAAGCTTTGCACACATAGAGGCTAAGTGACAATCATGGCCACACAGCTGGTAAGTGGCAGAGCTGGAATCAAACCCAGGTATAGTCTGGTGCTGGAGTGTCCATGCTCTTGACCACTGCACCATGCCAAGCTACTGAAGATGGACACCACTCATCATCAGTTCTGTAACTCCACCCTTAGCTTTAGTGACTAGTGCGTGAATATTACACTTCCCCTCCATTCATCAAGTCTGTTACAGGGGCTCTGGTTACCATAATCCCTACAGGGCTCCCTGATGCCTTTTAATTTACTTCTTCGATATGGAGCTGGAGCAGCATCAGTTCAACTGGTCCCTTTCTGTAACAGCCATGAGTTATGCAAAGATCTAAAGAAGGATTTTGAAGGTTGCTAACATCTATTCTAACCGAATATTAAAATCTGGGGAATTAACTCTTGGATATATTCAAGGTCCTATTGGATCTACCATGAGGCAGAGCTGAGACAAACTGCCCATGAACTGTTCCTTTTCCCAGTGCAGTTACCTTGATACATATGTGCAGGCCCCTTTCTGGAAGAGCAACACGGAAAGTACGCATTAAGCACCAGTAGTGTAACAGTAGACGTCGTTTGCCAGAGTTTCTAACTTTCATCCTTGGGACTCTGGGTCCATAACTGACTGGGGTCTGGGATTGGGCGAGGGGCTATGGGCTCTAGGGTGATGGCTCTAGCTGGACTTCTAGTCACCAGCCTTGGAGTGTCTTGGGTTATTTATTAAATAAATCAAGAAAGACTTAAACGTGGTTGCTTATTAATTTCAATCCTCGCAGCCCATGTTTAATTAAGCACACCTAGAAATATCTGTGGGACAGAATAGGCTCAACATTTTTGATTGCCTCGCCAGCCTTGATGCCTGTATACAATTGGCATCTGATGTGTCTGCCACTATGAGATCATGCCCACTAAAGTCAGGGGGAGTTTCTACAGTAGTCGTTTCTAGGAGTGTTGCCATCCTAGAATGAAGAGCCAAGAGAGTTGTTGCTATGATTTTGTGCCCAAGACTTTCCTGAATGAGAAAACCTTCTGGGCCTTCTAGAAGAGCATAGATAGAGGGCGAGTGGGCAGAAACTACCTGCATTTCAGCCTCCCTGTCTTTAAATTCACTCCCCTACATTTGTGGTTCTTAAACCTGAACAGGCATCAGAATCTCCTGGAGGGCTTGCTGACACAGCTGTCCCCCTACCCCTCAAGCTCCTGATTCAGGAGGTCTGGGTGGAGCCTGAGAGTCTGCATTTCTAACAAGTTCCCATGTGCTGCTGCTGGTCTGGGAACCACACTTTGAGAACCATTGTTCTACATTATGTCACGGGATTCTGGCCTTTCAATATAATTTACTGAGGAATGCATTAGGTCTATGGATGCAGCAACCAACCTAGAGAGCTTATAGAAGCCCAGCCAGCTGTCTGAGCTGACACATCGAAGGGCAAACAAACATCCTTTTGCCAGGAGACTCATGTCACCTTGATTGAGGTTCACCAGTATTGTATTCAGTTAGGAAGGAGGCATTTCCCAAGGCAAAAGTAAGATTTCTTTTTTCTTCTTCCCAGAAAAAAAAAGAAAAGATGCCGGACAAATAAAAGCACTCAGTGTCCCCCCATGGCTGGTTACATTAAATACCTCCCTGGGATATGTGAATGGGCTTTGTAAGTAGTAACGATTTTACGTATGTTTGGGATCTTTTTTTGGTAAAATTTTTGGCTTTGGGAGAGCCAAATTTCTGGACTGTCTTTGTTCTTATTTTGGCTACTGTGAGCGCAGATTTATATGTACTTTCTTAATACATCACAATATCTTTTAAGGACAGCAAAATGAAGGACACAAGTGGGTTTAATATCCAAGAATGTAATAGTGTAAATCTCCCTTTAAACTCAAACCATATGGGTTACTGAGTAGTTGAAAATGTCTGAAAGGCTTTAATAGCCTTGACTAAATAGAAACAGACATCAAGCTAAGCACACCAACAGCCAGAACACCAATGGGATGAGAGAGGTGTACAATAAATACAATCGAAAAGACTCAGTCAAATGTAAAATGCAGCACATCAAAGGTAAAACCTTTACCTATTATTAATTATGACAGTAATTTCTATCTCATAACATTTCACATAGCAACTGTAACCAGGAACATCTGCATTTTAAACCGAAGGTGCCTCATATGCTAAAGGGAGGCAGGATATAAGCACCTCCCTAGGAGCTCAGGAAAATGGTTGTGCAACATCCAAGCTTTCATGCAAACCACCACTTGCCCTATTTGATGGTGGAAAAACAACATCTTTTGTATTACACGATAGTATATAATTCTAAATAGAGTTTGAACAAAAAGGGAGGGTAATGTGAGGGTCCTAAGTTTCTTTAGTCATGTAGGCTGTGTTTTCTATTTCAACAAATGCCATTAAAAAAATAATACCCTCTTTTCATAAGTACCATGTAACCAAAGTAGAAACAATCATAAGTATCTTTCATCTAGAACTAAGAGGACAAAAGCTGTCACAAAAGGCCAAGAATTCTTTGATAAGCAGGATTTTATTTACAATCAAATCTCTCATGACTTCTCTCATGTCTAGTCAGTCAAATTGCTGCTTTCCAGACTTCCCCTGTGTCTCCTCACACAAGTTTACAGAACCCCTGTACCTGCCTTCCAAGTCTAGCCCCACAAGTAGGCTTGCGATCTTCATGATCTCTGGTTTAGGCTTGTTCTCGATTTTTAAAAGTAAATATGGGGTCAGTCATATGAGAGCTCCTACTGGTTCAGCTCATTTTCTCTGACAAATCATCAGTTAGTGCTTAGTCTGGGTACTGGGGTCACACACAGCTTTATATAACCACTATTAATATAACTCATCTTTTTTAGGGTGTGTTATGGGCTGAACACCTACTAAACATTTTACATACATCACCTCAAGTGTTCCTCACTCCAGTTATATCTGGTAGCACTGGCAGTGGGAATCTGTTTTGATAATTCCTATGGTGTTGGTTAGGGAATTAAATGCATTTTCAACTTAGGGTATTTTCCTAAAGTGTATTAAATGAATTTTCGACTTAGGATATATTCGATTTATGACCCCATTATAAGTCAAGGAGCATCCGTATTAGGAAATAATTAGAAAGATATTGCAAAGACAGAAAGGAAAAGAGGAGCTGGTAAGGTTGCCCAGGATTAACAGCAACAGAACGTTGCTCTCATCTCTAGGGCTGGAAGGACACACGGAAGAGGTGGTGTAGCCGGAGCCCAGATGCCAGGGCTTCCCTCCGGGAGCTGGGCCAGAGAGAACAAGCAGCCGCTGCTGGGGACACAGCTCAAAGCAGGGAGTCATGGGGAGAAACACGCGAGGCTGTCCCCTTGCCCGCGTCTGCCTGCCTGCGAGGACCTTCCATCGATGGAGTCTAACTGAAAGCCGGTTGGCAAGGGAGCCTGGGAAATACAGATTTCGGTCCTTTGTGACACACAGCAAGGGTAAGGGGGGAAATCCACTGAAGAGCAACCAGCCTGGAAGTTTGCAACTAGAGCGGGATTACGCCTGCAACTGCGTCCACTTCTCCTGCCTGCATGTTATTTAATGGGCTTCTGGAGGCAACTGCTCTGTGAGCACTCGCACAGAAAGCTGTACAGATAATACACACAAAGCGTTCTCTCATGTCATCAGATTATAGTTATTTTTTAAATATTAGTGTATTTGCCTTGCCTTAGGATGAGCTTTTTATTTTTCTGTCTTCTATATATAGAACCAAGATAGTATCAGTGCTAATGAAGCCTTATAATAACAATTATTATTAGCATGCTCTTATTCCATAAACTGGCACGTTTCCGGTATGCCTTCAACTCCGTTCCCATTATTATAATCATGTAATGTCTAGCAATAGCATCACATTAAAATTTCAAAGACTGTTTCTCTGCTCCCTGAAAAAGAAAATCTTTACTTGTTTACAGATTACATTTCCCATTTTTAGTTATAAAATGGGGCAGATACAAGGCACGTCTGGTTGATGCTGCTGAAGCAAAAAGAAAGTGTGGTAAAGGATGTTGCATGCGAGTGCTGAGTGACGGTCAGTGACCACGGCGTGTCACAGGCAAAGTGGAGACTGGAAAGGGGCAGCAGGTGACAGGGAGCTGGCAGTGGTGGCCGAGGGAGAGGGCATTTAGATCATCACACAAATACTTAACAAGCACCTCTCCCCTGCCAAGCACTGTCCCAGCTGCTGGCAATAGAGGGAGAAAAAAGGTGAAACACACTCCATGCTTCTGCAGGGCTTATGTTCTAGGGGCAAAGAAAAACATGTTTAAAGTCTATGATCAATTCAGGTAGTGGGGTTTTAAGGAGGAGGCAATATTTGCTGAATGGGGAACTTGGAGAGGGTGGCCAGGAAATTCCTCTCTGAGGTGGTGACTTTGGTGCCGAGGCCTGAAGGAGGACCTCAGGGAAAAGCATTCCAGGCAGGGCATAGTCCTAGAAGCCACAACAAACTTGGTGTTTTTGAAGACTCGAAAGGCAGCCATGTGGCTGGAACACAGGGAGGGAGGGAGAGATGAGATGGGCTGGCTGCTGCAGCAGCTGCATTTTATTAAACCCACAAATTAGGGTGGAACCATTATTCCAGGATGACTGTTAAACAAATAACACTGGGATTGTAAAGAAGGGATTCTGTTCTGCAGGGCATGGTATTAGGTACTTACAGGACACAAAGATGAATGAAGCAGAGTTGCTGCCTCTCAAGATGCCCAGCTAGGCAGAAGACACCAGACTAAAAAAATGACTCGGGACAAGAAAGACAGGCTCAAAGTGCAATGGTCTCATGGAAGAAAAACACTCAAATAAGACAGCAAACCATTCAAGCAAACATTATTTTCATAAAGAAATCTAAGATGGGTCGCAGTGCTTTAAATGTGAAACAAATAATTCAACTTTAGGCAAATGTTACAAGGGACAGTTCCTTGTCTTCTGGTAACAGCCAAATCAGAGTTTTGGATGATAGAGTTCTGGAGCTAGAAGGGACTTTAATTATCACTGAGTTGAAACCCTTTTTCTAAAGAGGAAATAAGAGAGGTTAAATTACTAGCTCAAGGTCAGTAAACTGACACCTGCCCATGAATCTTTCTAAAAACATAATCTTGCTTCTTTTTTACAAATAATACTAACATGGTCATAGGTTTCAGTTTCAACCAATGTTCCACACTTCTGAAACATATAGGTCAGCAGATATAATCAATTAATCCATTCATTCATTCAACAAATATTTATTGAAAATATGCCAGTCATATGCCATCGAACATCTACTATATGCTGAGCACCTACATGCTGTTCAACACTTTAAGCTAATCATTGTACTCATGACAGTGAATCAAAAAGCAAAGTTAAAAGTGTACAGTTGTTAGTTCCCTCTAGCTGAAAGTAATGGAAAGTAAGAAGTCATTATGAGTAGAATCATAATTTTCCCCAAGCCAGACAGTAATTCTGGGTTTCCTGTCTATAAATAGGCTGGTCCACTCTAAATGGACCCCACTGCACTTCTTTAAATCACAATTACTAAGTAACCATCCACAAACAGCTGATGTTGGAATTGCATGATCTAGATGAGCAAACTTCATCCTCGGGCATTTAAAGATATGTCTGTGAGATGACTAATAGCCTATATGGAGAGTGAAATGCTCAGCTGCTCAGAATTCTTAGCAGGTCCCTGAATTCTATCTAAAAATATTGGCAGCAACATCTGCCCTCATTGTCAACACATGCTGAGAAGGCTTTAATATTCACCCAGAACAGGTAGGCTCTTGGCTTTCAGGGGGTTGAATAAAGATCCTCTACCCGGCAATTTATGTCTACTGCATTTAAACTTCCTTCGAGATACTGAAAATTGCTGGGAATTTAAATTCTGGTTTCAGGAAGATTGGTGGTATTTGTTAAAGAAATCATTCATTGGGAGTCAAGGGGTAGGTTCTAACATGCCCTGTGCTGTGAGCAAGCCTGTGGCTTTGAATGGCCTTCTATCCATCTCCTATGTATTTTTTTGCTATGCTCTGGGTGTCACCTATGGACCATATGTGAATGGTCTTCTGATCCCTGAGCATATATATTTTCTGACCCCAGTGCCTTTGCTCATACTATTTCCTCTGTCTGGAATCTCATTTCCCTGTTTCTGCACCTAAAAAAAAAAAAAAAAGGAAACAAATCTCTTGCTCATACTTTAAGGCCTAACTCAAAATTTACTTCCAGCTTTTATCAGGAAAAATGGTCACATCTTCCCTGGTCTGTAACTTTATATCACAGACCACATCCTACTATGTGCCATGTAGTTTATATGATTTCTCTCATTTAATTCTCACAATGATTTCCCTCATATATAGAGGGAATGCAAGCCAAGGTCAAGTCACTAGCAATTAGTAGAGCTGAGATTCATACCTTGAACATTTTATCCCAGACTCATGGCTTAACTATTTTACCTTTTAGTTCTCTGGTCTCTACTGGCCAACCTTATGAGAACTAGCTTTATAGATCTCTACTTATACCAGGGACTGTGAACTCTTTAACTGGAAAAACCAAGATCAAGTGGAGCTAGGGTTTGAGGAAAAAGAACAGCTCATTCTACAAACTTGAGTTATGTTCTCCCATGCTGGAGGCACAATCGAGATCTGTTACAATACAATAGTGTTAATTGGGCAGCTGTGGAACTAGAAAGCACTATTTGTTACGAACACACAAATTTCAATACTTCTGTTCCTTAGTTGTTCTATCTGTGATCTGTAGATGACACATAGAATGCAAGAGGTCTGTGAATGATTCTCTCCCATTTTTCTAGAATTACTTATCCCATTAGTTATTAGTGAGCATCTATTGTGTTCAAGGAACAATACATAGAGAGGATTCATAGAGGTATAAGGTGAAATCTATGCCTTCAAAAATATACATAAGTGACATCAAACATGTACCCACGTAACTATAATGGAACTTCGTGTAGCTGGTCGGCTTTCGGGGAAATGCTGTCTCCGTCTCACTCACGCAGATTCACACTTTTCCGCTGTCATGGCTGAGAGGAAGTAAGTTGACAGCGTAGGGAAGGGAAATGTGTAAAGCGTAGACGGGATGCTAACATACCTGAAATAAAAACAGACAGGACGTCGTGAGAGTTCTGAAGAGCGTCTCCAAGACTCATTTTCCCTTTTGTCGCAAATGATGTTTTACGTCAGAATAGATATAGTCAGATGGTGCACCATCCAAAACATTGCCCAAAACAATATAAATATATAACATTCCCCCTTTCACGTATACCTATATAACTACAGCCTGCATATAACCGAGGTCGCCGGCGTCTCAGCGGTCTGGCAGATTGTTTCATTCCTGTAGCTCTTCCCCTCATCCCTTTAGGCGAATTAGCAGAGCTCCATCAAAATGCATTCTTAATTCATAAGCAGATAATACTTGGAGCTGGCAAGTCTCAGGGCTGTGTACAGTGCTGGCACCCATTCCTTATCAACACCCCAGCAACTGCTCCATGGCCAAATCCTCTGTTAAGTCCTTCACCGCACTGTTTGTGTCTCCTGCAGGGCCTCCGGAATATATTTTGTGTGTCTCATCTCTGTCAGTCCAGAACTAGCAGCCCAACAGTATTAGGACAAACGTGAGTTTGTTCATGGGTTATTTCGCCTCGGATTCCATATCCTTAACTTATCCCTTACAACGCTCGTCCTAGCATTGCTATCAGGAGACAGCTGGTGAGTTAGGCACCAGTTGTCACTTCTGCCCCGGTGGTCAAAGAGCGCCAGCTGAAAAATGAAGACACCTCTGTTCTTTTTAAAAAAGATTTCGAGGTAAAGCATTGTAATTTGACGAAGGTTTGTTTATGTTTCATCCCTTGGTTGTGATGATTATTATAAATCTGAAACTGAATTCGTATTAAAATCATCTTCAAGACCAAAGGCCCTTGGGAGCAGAAACTGGGTGTGTTCCTCAACCCTCAGACAAAGCTTCCAGAGCGGGTGCTCGTTGCATCTGTGTTGAATCGAATTGCACATATAATTGGGGTTCGTTTTGTTTATACTGCAGTTGGAAATCTGCCGATAATGTTACCAAAGTTCAGGGGGAAATTCTCGGGTTTTTAAAGAATCTAGGTAGTAAGACAAACAGGATTTGCCTTGGTGGGATGAGTTTTGCCTTGAGTTTCCCAAATTCGTGGGGAAGTCATCAATCAACCTGCTCTGCTCTGCATCTCCCTCCCTGTGCCATGAATTCCACCCAATACGAATGCTGACCTATCAAGTTGACACTTGGATAAAAAGACAAGCAACAGTATATATGTTTGTTTTTAAAGTAGAAAATGCTGCAACCTATTTTACTCTTTTTATAGCAGAGCATTTGACCTTTGCATATGCTCCTCCCATAGTCTTATGATTTAAAAGCTTACGTTAAAGCTAACCTGCATCGTCAAGCATACGATATGTGCAGGAAGATACGGCAGTTGTGTGGAGTGCAGAGAGGGCGAGGTCCTGCTGTTTCTTTCTGTCTTCACTTTATCAGCCAGCGGAGTAAGTTTTCCCCTGTGGCTCCCTTCAGCTTGGCCGTCATTTTTCAGCAGGGGAAGCTCCATCAACAGCAGCCTTTCCAATGGCAGAGAGAGGACCTGCCACTTTAAATTTTCAGCAGGCAACTGGCATTTTATTATTTACGTATTTCATGTCATTATGTTGGATAATATAACAAATGATGCAATCAGATCCACGGGAAATTTAAAGTGGCGTACACCTGTTCTCACCTGGGAGAGGAGCAATAGCTCATACGCAGCTTCCCAGCTGAAAACCAGCAGCACACAAAGCCTTTCATAGAATGTGCTCCCGGGCTGACAAATAGGCCAAGTTGGAGAACATGAAATAGATTCCTTTAACCTTCTTTGATGAGCTTCAGGCTCGATTTTTAAAAATAAAATGGTTTCTCCTCTTATTAAAATAATGTTTTTGGGGGGGATTGCGAAATTGGTTCTCAAAATTGCCATTGAGGCAGAAATGTGAAAACCACATAGAAATCGCAACTGCTTTTCTGAGCTGCTGGCTGAATTTTCCTGCCAGTCCCAGAGATGGACCCGCTTATCAGTAATGTTACTTTTATTTAGAAATTGTATGCAGAGGAAGCATAATTGTGTTTTCTGTAGTGAGTGAACCAGGAAAATATATTTCTTAAAAGAAATTAATTCTGGGTCATGCGAAGAGCCAAGCTCACCCCTTACCCCTTTTTTAACATTCTTGAAAAACTTGGAAATTATTTCCCCCAGAATGACTTAAAATATATAGCTAGTCTGGTGTATAACTGCTCACTGTGAGTCGTATTGAGATAATGTTAGAATGAGTGGGGTACAGGAATGTTGGACACCCAAGTTCACAGCCAGTCATGTGTTACTGGGCCAGGTTCAAGGATGATGAATATTCAGGCAACATCTCACTTTTTTAGAAATGCTTTTGTCCCACATCCTAAGGAAGTCTTCTCACTAGCTAAGTTTATCTAGTAGGATTGCCAGGTAAAACATAGAACACCTAGTTAAGTTTGAATTTTAGATAAGCAGATAACCTTTTAGTATAAGTACTGCCCAAATATTGCATACTGGAGATATAAAGTATAATCCATGACCCCCCAAAAATGCACAATCTAATGAGCCAAGGCATGCAGACATATAATATAATGAAACATTAATTATACTAAAATAACATACTTAATATTATACATATGAAATATTTTATACTAAAATAATGTGTACAATATATTTATACTGGATAGTAAGTACCAAATATTGCACAGGATGTATTTATACTAAAAAATTATTTGTTGTCAATTCAAAAATTAAATTTAACTGGGCATTTGGATATTTTTGTTTGTTGGGTTGGTTTGGTTTGGTTTTTGCTAAATCGGGGAACCCTACTGAGAGGAAAAAGACTCCCAATACCTGGGCTACCTGTAAGCCTAATACTCTACATGGCCCCTTTGCCTGGACCCGCACCTACATCCCAGTGACGTACATCATTAGCTGCTCATCTTCCAGCAAAGGACGCCACAAGTAAGGTGGAGGAAAGAGATTTCCTCCTAAAGTCTATAATAGATGTGTCAGATCCTCCCCATCTGGGCTTCCACAGAAAGATGCCTCTTCCCAGATGGGAGGTGGCCCAGGCCCCTTCTTCTTGTTAAAGGTGTATAAGAAGAGAGGGAGACGAGGGGGGCCATCCTGCTTCAGGGTCTCTGAGCTCTAGGACCTTCAGTCTTAACCCTCATATCCCTACCACCAAGCACTGGTACCAGCAAGTGACCTTAGACACGGCACATCCCCATCGGCACCCTCTCCCACAGGGGTGGCAAGTCATTTCCACGAAGCCCAGGGTAGCATATTTCTGGGCCTCTGCTAATTCTTACCTAGTGATGGTATATGAGTTAAACTGACGGGCTCACATAAAGTTTATAGTACACAGGATATTTTTTATTCTTTATTTCCACTATAATATATATTAATATGTGGCACACCAGCACCGCCGTGGAAACAGATCAAGTTCTCACTTTCCTGTTGCTCAGTTAGACACTAATCAGAAGACAGTTCGCATCTTTTGAATAGTCATTTAGCTCAGTATTAGAGATGCTTCTGCCTCTCAGAGTGGTTTTGTTTCTTCATGGCCATACTTATAAAAGGCTTTTGTTCTTTCTATAATGCCCACTTCAATGGGCGTTAATCGATGTCCAGAGCTGTGACTCTCAAATTTGTATGTATCTGAATCATCTGGAGGGCTGGGTTGAATTTCTGATTCAGTAGGTCTAGGGCTGGGGTGAAGCTTGAGGATATGCATGTGTAATATGAGCCAAAAGATGTTGATGATGCTGGTCCAGGGACTACACTTTGAGAACCACTGGGCTATAGGTTAACTTTCTTATTGTGGCCAGATGTCCTCTCATGGATATAAGATTCCAGTATCCTATTAGAGAGGCCATCAGATACCTTCAAATCAATTTTAGAAGACACACATGTGTGTATACATGCACACATGTTATAATATTTATATATCAATTACTTTGAAGGACAATAAATCCATACCTAGTTAGTGTTACATTAAATATAGACCACTGTGGTTCTTACATATCTTTGCTCTTGGTGAGATGGAGAAATTTCTGTCTATACCTGAGAATATATTTCTCTTCCCACCCCCAAACCACTATGTATATAATATTAATACTTCACTCCTTTGCAAGTAAATTAACTTGTAGCTATAAACTGCTAATTACAAAATTGTTTTTCTTATTTTAATAATTAATACATATTTTAATAGAAAATTTAAATATAAAGCACCTTTAAAGTAAAGCATAGAAGTTGCCCCATGTTCCACTGCACAGGGAACCTCCATGAATTTTATATTACATATCTTTTCTGTCTTCTTTTCTTTATGTCTTACGAAATTGGAACCACACTGTATGTACTGTTTTGTAATTTTTTACCAAGTGATAAATTGTCAGCATTTTCACATTCCATTAAATATGCTTCAACAATATGATATCTAATGACTACAAGTGTTCTTTCATAAAGATAGGTCATAATTTATTTTGTTTATCCCCTATTGCTGGGCATTTAAAATACCTTTTTTTGTTCATGTAAATCATGCCAAGAGAAAATTTCAGATTAAAATCCCATCCTGGCTGGTCAACACAGCAAAACATCATATGAAGACCAGAAAATAGTGAAAACTCACAGCAATTCTAAAAACTTTGATTTATGAACAATTTAATGCTAGACTCTGAAAGGACTAACTGCTAAATATAAGACAAAAGAACTGAGCAAGCAAACAAAACTATTTAAGTTTCAGCTTATGAAATGCCTAACTACCCCTGTGAAACAGATCGCACCTGGAAGTAAAAAGATACTGTATGTCCCCCACTGTATGTTCTGGCACTGTCTGTCCCCTACTCAGAATCCACATCTTCACCAAACAGAAAACTAGAAACTGTTCTTTGCGCTACAGCTCTTGCTCTTAAGGATGCCACTCTTTCCTGTTAGGAGTCCATTAATCTACATAGCTACAGAAACAGCCATACCCAGAATGAAACCGATAAGACAAACGGCACGCTGGTGGGAATTGCTCCCATCCTAGTGGATTTAGCCCTTTAAACCAATTCTGTAACTCAGGAACACAAAGGTAAGCAGAATGCTGGGAAACGTGCATCAGAGAGTATTGTGTTCCAAGCATTCTGCTCGTTCACAGAATCACACAGCCAGACAGTAGAAGCAGCACATCCGTCCCAGCAAAGCGGAGCTGCCGTTGATGATGCCTTCTAGAAGGCGGCTGTGGCACTTGGAGTGATCCCATCAACTTCCCTCGTAGTTGTCATGATATATAAGGAATTCTGCCACCATACAAGTGGACAGAACCAAGGGAAACCACACATCTTGTTTGTTGGCATATACCAAGGTTATAACAAAAGTGAAAAGAAAGCCCCAGTAAGCCTACTAGAAACGAGTGCACCATGGAAGGTTCAGGTGAGGAGTGTAACTATGAAATGAGAAAGGGCAGTCATTAAAACCATCAAGAAGCTCATAAAAACATTTTTGGTAATGAAAATAAAGTAGAATTTCCCTTTAACATTTTTACAAAATGTTTTAGTTGAAATTTCTCTAATTTAAAATTTAATATTCACATTAAAAAACTTGTATGAAATCACCAGGGTCAAGAAAAAACATTGGAGAAGGGATTCATATCTATCAAGCTTTATTTTATTGAAATTACCATTTAGCAATAGTAATAATACAAATAAATAATAGCAGCAGGCACAGTTTACTGAGCACTTGCTAATAGGCTAAGAACTTTATATAATTATATTCTCTAATTATCCTATCACCCTATAGCAAGTATGATGATCTCCAGTGTCAGGTAAGGAAACTGAGGCTCAGAAAAGTTAGGTAACTTTCTTCAAATCTTACGCTATCAAGTGTTTGAGTCAGGATTTGTACACAGATCTATCTGACTTTTAGATGAGCGATTTTAAGGCACTGAGCATCTATATTGAGTACACCGAGTGACCTTACTGAGAATAAAATTAAGTAGCTATGTTGTCATTATTTGAAGTAGCACATGATTGATTTATCTACCCAAGAAGCCTCTAGAAGAAGGTGTACGGCATTATAATTCGTCTTTATATACAGTGAGTGTTTTATAGACTTTTGTGAATTAGAATGAATAACATTTATAATGCTCTTTATAGTTTGCTAAATACAAACCTTAAACATTCTTTCCTGCTTTCTTTATCCAGCGTTTCACCACCTGGTGGAACCACCAGCTCCTGAGTGAATATTCCTAGTTTTCACACGTGTAAGAATACGTTGAAATGTTTGAGCAGTGTTCTTGTTGCTCATCCCCCGCCCCACCTGCACACACTTATCTTCCAGAAATACATTTGAATAAAAAAGATGATAATTTTTTCCTTTTATTTATTGGATAAGCTGTTTTAGTAGAAAGGTCTCACTTCAAACTTGCCCAAAATAGATTTTCTCCCAGCGTCCCCTAACGCACGAAACTGTAGCATTATATACACATGTGTCTCCATCAACTTGACCTTGCTAACAGGATAAACTAAAGGTCATTCTTGGATTTGGGGTCCAAGAATATTCAATGTGACTATTGGCCTGTGCAACATTTCAGAAGGAAAGAATATAAATCCCTTATATTTTTGTTGTGATACTTGAGGGGAGGAAAGGAAATAAGGTTCAGTATGTTTGTATCAGGTGCAGTTGGTTCAGCTTTTGTAATGAAACACCCCAATTAACGGTGGCTTAAATGGCATAGGAATTTCTTTTTTAACATATAATAGTGAGAGCTATCATAGCAGTGCTGTTGCATGCAGATGTCAAGGGTATTCTTGAAGTTTGTGCGCCTTTATCCCTACGCAGTACCTTCATCAGCATGACCCGTGAGCCACACTTATTTCAAGTGGGAAAGAGGGAAAGAGGGAAAGAAGGACATGTTCTTTCCTATCAAGGATACAACCTGGAGGCCGCACAAGTCACATTCGAGCACATCCGCTGGCCAGCCGGGCCTAGCTGCAAGGAAGCCGGGGAAGGAAGGTTTGTCTGGGTGGCCGTGTGCCACCAATTGAACAATGAAAGGCACCTTAGCCTGAGATGTAAAGAGTTCTGGACAATGGTTGCTCAACAGTGTGAATGTACTTAGCATTACTGAACTGTACACGTAAAAATGCTCAAGATGATATATTTTATCTTATGTATATTTTACCACAACACAGAATTTAGGGCAAAAAAAAGTACCTTAGGCTAGAAGTTAAGATACATGAGTTCTAGTCCCTTGGATGATTTTAATTTTATTGAACCTGAGTTTACTCATCGAGTTATACAGTGAAACCATTATAGATTACCTTTTTTTTAAAAAAAAGGTATAACTTATTTACCTCTACATTGGCTATTTATCTTTAATAAAAGTGAATTTATTGGAAAAATGAATAGGAAACTAGAAGATGGACAAGTAAACTGGGTAAAAAAACTGCCACTATAGTAATATTCCAGGTCCAGTCTTGTCCACACTACCTCTGTGGTGAGTTCATTCTAACTGTTCCCTGTCTTCTGTCTACATTAAAAATTGTTAAGTCCTGGAAGAGACATCCTCACTGGCCCAGCCTAGATTCTGTGCATGCCCAGGGCAGGAAGAGTATGTACCTGGACACTTTGGTTTCACTACGGAAAACAGGTGATGCCTTTCACCAACACTATTCACAATGCAGGATATTCGGGAGTAGATTCAAACCCCTGCTGTCCAAAACAATATCCACTCTTTCTCCTTCCTTGACATTTTCTTCTCTGTCAGCTTCCATCACACCGCTTTCTCCTGGCTTTTCTCCTGCTTCTGCAGCATTCTTTGATCTCCTAGGCTCTGCTTTCTGATTCTGAAATCTCTGATTTCTTTAAGGGTCTTCTATAAGGCCCTGTCTTTTATCAGTACAATCCCACATGCTTGCTCAATATTATTTCAACTCCTGACTCTGCTGTCGGTTCCCACATTTCTGTCACCTGTCTGGCTTCTCTTACAGTCCGAGTACACTACGAGACCTAGGACATTTTCAAATATGCCCAGAACCACGATCCTCTTCTCCCATAGGTTACTCTGTCTTTTCTTTGGTTGTTTACCTTGGTGAGTAGGATAACAATTTCGATGACCTCAAAGGCAAAAACCCAGCAAATACACAACAGAGGAATTATCTTAAATTTGCCTCTCTTCATCGTTACCTACATCAGGCAGTTACCATGTCTTGTGGGCTGTGCCTGAGATATTTCCTGCACCCTCACTTGCTGTTTATCTACACTGACCAAGCCCTTGTCATCTTTATAAAGGCTACTGGAGCAGATATTGAGATTGAACCAGGGAAGCTGACCATGACTGTTACTTATAAAACAATGTTTTGGATCTACCATTACAATGTAAGTGTATATTGAAGGAAATTCTTAATGAAAAGTAGAATTATTTACTGTAATTACGTGATCATGTTTTCACTTTTTGTGTATTTTGTGAGCATAGCAACTTCGAAGAAATAAAGCAAAAGTCATATTAGATGCTATGTTGATACATTGACTTAATACATGAACTCAGTTTTGGATTACTCCCAGTTTATAGTCTTGGAAATATTCCAGCGCCACTGATTGGAACTTCATAACTTATTTGAAAGACTGCTTCATATCTGATGTATCAAGGAACTTTTTGGCATAGAATTTGACCAACATCATTAAAGTTTTCAGCTGACCATGGCTGCTCAGCCATCAGTATTTTCATTCTTTCACAGAACCCAGGTTTTAAAGCTGGAAACAACAAAGTCAGATTCTTATTGCAGCCTTAAATATGATGGTATAGGTCTATATCTTAAAATTCTTCTATTTAAAACAAAATTAAAAGATAATGATGCCTTTTGTTTTACATGAGGAATTAAGAAGGAAGTTATTTCTCAGTAGCTATAGAAGAGTCTATATTGTCAACAGGCATGCTTTCAATAAATATCCAAGAAACAGCTATTTTAATATAAATGTTCCAGATGGTTCCATCCCAGCTTTCCCACACCTCTGCGTTCTCCCTTGATACTTATACAAGTCTTTTTATATGTAATGATATGTACATTTATCCCTCTAAGAGCTGATGCTTTTTAATAAATGTAAAGGGGTATTTTTCTGACTTGACTTGGGAGCCAAGTGGCAACTATGAGAGCAACACTCACTCCCAAGCCAGTACGTGTATTCGATGGCTTTCACAGATATTCATGGGGACTTTCATTTGGTGACTAGTTTAGAAGGGAAGAATTTGCTTGAGGGCAGAGTCAAGAAAATACGGAATGGAGACAGGTACTCTAGAAGAGGTGATGAAGCGTCTCTGACTTACCCAGCTCTTGGGGCTGAGATTGGGTCTGTGTGGTGAAGGTCTGGGCAGAAGCAAGTCCGCTTTAGGTTCTCAGTGACAAAGGGGGGCATGCAGTCATTTGACCTAAGACATCACTAATAGAGTAGCCCTTAAATAACTTTAGTGCATGAGCCAGCTGAATGTTTAATAAAGAACTCTATGAGGTGCCAAGAATACATTCCTTTATAATACAGTGGGATTTCATTGACCAATTCTGGCAATCAGACCAGGTATTTTGTAGAGATTCAGAATCAAAAGTAAAGCACTGTAAGACTAAGTAAAACCCGTTCTTTCACAAAGTTCTTTTCCTTCTGAGTTATAGTCTATTGCAGAGACTTTTTTTTTTTAATATATCTTTATTGATTTCAGAGAGAGGAATGGAGAGGGAGAGAGAGAGATAGAGACATCAATGATGAGAGAGTCATTGATTGAACCCGCAACCCGGGCATGTGCCCTGACTAGGAATCGAACCCCGATCGCCTGGATCCTAGGTTGACGCTCAACTGCTGAGCCATGCCCAGGTGGGCGGAATCTATGTTTTTAAAAAGTACCAAGGATAATTCTCTCTGGACCACATTATGAAAGCCATGGTCTTAATCAATATGTGGTGTATTAGTGATCCCAGGTAAGCAGTTATCTGGAAAATGTTCAGTTAGCCTGTTCCACCCCCCAAGCACATTCTAGTAGCCCTGGGATTTTCTGCTGTATTTGAAAACTCTTTGTCAAAAAAGTTATGTTAAGAATAACTACCAGTGATGGAGATTTGAGAAACCCAAAGGCAACCTGGCACCAGGGAGAGGTTAGACTCAGTGGATAAATAGCCTTTCCATCCCTTAGGGGGCAATTCTGAGTTTCATTCTACATGGTTCCTCTGAGTCTCTAGTGGGATTCAGCCCCAGTTGCTCTCCTTGTAATCTACTGATTAACCCACACTCCATTGGCTTTTTTCCATTCCCTGTCTCACTTCACCAACTTTTTTCACTCTTGTCCCAGACATACTACTGGCACCCAGGTCTACGTCCTAGGGTCTGCTTTCATGGAAATTTTAAAAATTAAAAATAGAATATATTCAATATATATTTGTTGGATAACTTTTAAAATTTAGTTTCATAAAAGTAAAACATGACAAATAGAACATTAGTGAGAATGCACTAAGACACTGCAAGTTTCTGGGCAAAACACCCTCTGCATCATCTCTTTTACCTCTCTCACAATTTTTGATATTCAGTCTCCTTTTCCTGGGTTGGCCAGCAAGATTGTCAGTCATGAGCCCTGAAGTCACCTGTTACAAAAGAACCCCCATGAAGGAAAGAGAACTCCTCCTTCCTGAGTATCCTTCACTAATATTTTATAGTGTCTTTCAACAAAGAATCTGTCTTTCAAAACACTGGGCTGTGTATTTAGTGAATTTTCTTTTGTTCTGATCTTATTTAAGGCAGCATTCTTGGTCGTAATTCTTTGAAGAAGATTTTCCATCAATTTCCATTCCTCCTAACTGAATAACTACTTCTTAAGATGTTTCTTTCTCTTCAACTGGCAGGGTTTAGGACTCAATTAGTCAGCCATTGTCATGGTCTCCAAGACTCAGTGGCATTCAACAATAAATATGTATTTTTATTGTCACGAGTCTGCAGTTTCCATGTCAAATCAGCTGATCCAGGGTGGGCTCAGCTGGGCTCTGCCCAGTCTGGGCACTTGTCAGAACTTGGTTTCTCACTGTGAGCTAGACTCAGGTCAGCTCCATGTGTATTTATTGCGGCCCTCCAGCCGAAGGGCAAGGAGCTACCCAAGACATTTAAAGCCTCTGCTTGCCTCAAGGCGACTAACATTACAGGGCAAAAACAAGTTACATGGCCACACCCAGAATCGAGGGTGGGAAAATGTGCTTGGCAACGGCAAAGATGTGAATGCAAATCCAGCCACAGGAGAGTCAGGAACTGTAGCCCATAACTCAATGTCACAAAGCCCTGGCTGGCTGGGATGATGAATGGCCTTGTTCAGTGGTTCTCAAAGTTCATCTGGAAACCTGTGGGAGTCCCCGAGACCTTTGAAGAGATCTGTGAGGTTGAAACTATGTTCATAATAATAATAGTTGTTATTTGATTTATTTACTCATGAGTGTGCAGTGCAGTTTTCCAGAGTCTACAAAATGTGTAACATGGCAGCAGATTGCCTGCAGAAGCAGATATGAAAATCCAGCTGTCTTCTGAGGAGGGAGACATTATAGAAATTGCAAAATGTAAAACAATGCTACTATTCTCACTATTTTTAAATATATCATAACTTTTTTTATTAAAAATGTTATTTACCTTAACAGGTAACGACTTTTTTATTATTTTTAAGTTTATAAATAAATATTTAAAAAATTTTTCAGTTTTAATGTCAAATATGGAAAGTGTTAATAGTTAAAATCTACAGAAACAAAAGCTCTTTGGATTCTTCAATAGTATATTTTTATTTTTTTATATATATTTTTATTGTGGTAAAAAACATAATATAAAACTTACCACCTTAACCATTGTTAAGTGTATAGCCAGTGGTGTTAAGTATATTTACATTGTTGTTAAATAGATCTCCAGAACTCTTCACTTTGCATATTTGAAATTCTATACCCATTAAACAACACCTCTCCTTTTTTCCCCCCACTCCCAGCCCTGGTAACCAACATTCTACTTTCCATTTATATAAATTTGAAAACTTAAGATAGATACCATACAGGTACAGAGTATCTGGCTTTTAGTGACTGGTTTATTGCACTTAGCACAATATTCCCCAGCTCATCCATGTTGCAGCATGTGACAGGATTTCCTTCCTTGTTAAGGCTGAATGTAATATTCCTTTGTATGTACAGACCACATTTTGCTTATCCATTCATCCATCAGTGGACATTTGGGTTGCTGCAATCTCTTGGCTATTGTGAATAGTGCTGCTACAAACATAAGTGTGCAAACATCTCTCCAAGACCTTGCTTTCAATTCTTTTGGCTTTATACCCAATTGTGGAATTACTAGATCATATGGTAGTTCTATTTTTAATTCAATAATTTATTTTTAACTAAGCTCTTTATTTTGAGATAATTGTAGAGTCATATGCAGTTGCAAGAAATAATACAGAGAAATCTACGTACCCTTTACCCAGTTTTTCCAAGTGTAACATCTTAAAAACTATAGCACAATATCACAGAGGACTTTGCCACTGATACCATCAAGGTACAGAACATTTCCATCGCCACAAAGAGCCCTCGTGTTGCTCTTTTGAGACACGACAACTTCCTTCACATCCCCTCCTTAGCCTCTGTGTAGGCCTAGGCTGATATGTGTGTTTGTGCATTAAAACAAAAAAGTTTAAAATGTTAAAAAATATAAAAACTTTAAAAATAGAAAAAAGCTTATAATGTCTTAGGTCTTCACATTTGCTCACCACTCACTGACTCACCCAGAGCAACGTCTAGTCCTGCAAGCTCGGTTCATGGTAATTGCCCTATACAGGTGTACCAATTTTTATCTCCTCTACTGTATTTTTACTATACCCTTTCTATGTTTAATTATGCAGATACACAAATACTTATTACGTTACAGTTGCCTATAGTATTCGGTACAGTAACATGCTGTGTAGGTTTATAGCCTAGGACCTATAGGCTATACCATAAAGCGTAGGTGTATAGTAGGCTATACCATCTCGGTTTGTGTAAGTGTACATTATGATATTCACATAATGACAAAGTTGCCGAAGGACAGATTTCTTAAAACACATACCCATTGTTAAGTGACACATGAAAGTATTCAAAAAACATTGCGCCACTTCCTTTAGGTTTCATGTGAGAAATCCGCTGTTTTTCAAAATGTTTTCTCCCTGTCAGGTGGTGTTTCTCTCTTGCTGTTTTCAAGATAATTTATCTTTAATTTTCAGAAGTTCAGTTATAGTGTGTCTTGGTGTAGATTTCTTTGGGTTTATCATATTTGGGGTTTGCTCAGCTTATGGAGTCTGCAGGTTTATGTCGTTTGCTAAATTTGGGAGGAGTTCAGCCATTATTTCAATTACTTTTCAACTTTGCCTTCTTTGTCCTCCATTCAGTTTTTCATTTCAGTTTTTTACTTTTCAGTTCTAACATTCTGTTTGGCTCTTGTTTATATCTTCTATGCCTTTGCTTAAATTTTCTATTTCTTCATTTGTTCCAAACATGTTTGTAACTGCTTATTGAAGCATTTGATGACTGCTTTTAAATCTCTGTTGGATAATCTAACGTGTGTAATCTCAGTGTGTGTATCTAGTCATTGTCTTTTTTACACCCGGTTTGAGATTTTCTGGTTTGGGATAGGATTCAGTATATTTGTGTTGTTTTGTTTTGTTTTGTGCATGCGTGAGTGAGTGCATGTGTGTGTTACTGAAATCTGGATCTTTGGGGTATTATGTTATGAGAATCTGCGTCTTATTTAAATCCTCTGTTTTACTGACTTTCTTTGACACTGCTCTGGCAAGGGAAGTGGAAGTCCAGCTTCCCTACTTGGTTTTCACTGACATCTGGAGGGGTTCTCCTCATTGTTGTTAGGTGGGGAGTGGGAGTTCCAGCTCCCCACTAGGACTCCAGTTGTATCTGCCTGCCTAGGAAAAGTAGGAATACCTTGTTACAGCTCCTCATGTGGTCTCCACTGATACCATTTTGGGGATGTGGGATCGCTTTGTCACCACTTGTGGGTGGTGAAAGACGTGACTGTCCTCTAGGCCTCCTCTGGGAAGGCTGGGGCACCTTGTTACAGCCTCTTGAGTGTGGAAATATAGGCTCACCACTCAATTTTGCTGCCCTGGGTGGGGGTGAAGAGCAGTTTTTTTCTATGATGTATGGCTGGAGTAGGGCAGTTACTATCTAAAAACTTTCTGCCTTGCTAGGCTTCCCCTTTGTTTTCCCTTTGGCTAACGAGAGCAGGCTTTGGGGGGGCTTCTTTTGTTTGCACCCACTGACATTTCTGGATTGCTGCCTTCTTCAGCTCCCAGTTTTAGGATATATGAGGCAGGAAGGAAATGAACGGAACACACTGCTGTGTTCCTTGAGCCCTGAGGCCCCTAGCTGGTCTGCCTTCCTCTTGCCGCCTTTCAGTCTTGCAGTGTTTGTTTTATATCCATGGTTTTTAGCTGGAAGACTAACAAAAAGTATGTCTCCTCCATTGTCCTGGAAATGGAAGTCTCAGTAATTTTTACAACTATAAAGAAGTCCTGAGACCAAAAGATTTGAGAACTGCTGATTCAATTCGAAAGTTCTCAGACTTATGATTTCATGGGTATGTAAAACAAAACCAAATAAAATATTTTTAAAGGTGGTTGCTTTCTACTTATTACACCACACAAAGACAGTAAAAAATAAATGGTCCTCTGATCATTTATCACCGCCTTTTCCCAAAAGAGACATTTTACCACCAAATAGTAAGAAAACAAAAATCTCAGAAGTTGCAGTCCTTGAAAATGCACAAATATAGTATTATTAAAAATTTTACTTCGTTGTCTTTTTTTATGTTCCTCAAACTCCTTCTGGTCCAGTGGAGACTCAGCTTTACATAAGTATCTGTGGAGAGACAAGGATGAGGGGGCCCCTGCTCTAGTGTACCCCTCTGGCAACGGTAATGTTAAACTCACACTACCTGGCCCATAGTAAAGCGAGTATATAATTTTGTTAAATACAATTCTCTTCAGATTCATTCTGTGGGTTTCCAGAGAAAGATATCTTTTCACACTAGATCTGTAAAATCAAGTTGCTCGGTTCATGTAGGACACTGTACCACACATACCCAGGTTCTGGGATAATTGTCCAATATGGTGTTGCAATAAGGTCCACAAGGAGGACTGTAATAGCAGAAGCTTGTTGCTATTTTTGATAAATATTTATTATAAGTTTTTGTCTTATGTGTTTCCTATTTTCTTTTTTTACTCAGAGGCTGTTGTGATAGGTGTATGTTTATAAATAAATAAATATATTGAGTCCACTCCAGACAGAATTAGGCTATGCATCTGCTTTCCCATAGGCACACTGACAGCATTACTCAGTCCCTGCAGATTTCAAAAGCTTTAGAGTTAAGTCAGATGAGGGGAGGGCTATTTGCACCTCCTGGGTTCTCCAGTGGTCAGTAGAACATTTCTCCACGGTATGGCGCCCAGGGTCTATAGAAATGGCCTTTCTGAAATAGTGCAGGCTCTCTGTGTAAGAAGGAATCATTTAGATCCCTGTGGTCTTGTTTTACTTCAACAGAACTCTCTCTAGACAGAATCACTTCCTCAAGGGCTATCAAGCCCAAGTGACAAGTTAATCTCAAATCCTCAAAGGAGAAGCTTACAGTTGTCAGTGACGTGTCCTCTCAGGATGGAAATGAGACAGACCTAGCTTTCTGCTGGGCCAGGAAGCATTGATTTTAGTAGGAACAAATGTTCTCTCGGTCTAATCAATCTCACAGAGCAGATGGATACGGCAATTAGTGCAAAAGCAATTTTGCCAAGAATATTAACACTTCTTGAGTTTATCAAGAAAGGGTGAAGTTTCTAGTCAATAATTTTCTAAATTCACAGAAGAGTTACTGGTGAGCAACAGGGTATAGGATCTCTGGTCTTAGGGCTCTTGTGTAGGTCAATGACGTAATTAGTGGATTGAATGCTTTAGGTTCTTCATACACATCATATGAAACATGGAATTGAGAATGAAAGAGTATTCCAGTTAACATATGCTCCAACTTTCCTGAAAAATACTGAAATGATTATTTTGTTTTGACACAATTTGTCCAGATAATTGCTTTAGTTTCTCTACCTTTGTAAACCTAGGCACAGCTTAACGGTCGAGGGCAGAGGTCAACAAACATTTTCCATAAAGGTACCAGAGAGTCTCTTTCACAACCACTCTAATTCTACTGTTATACCACAAAGGCAGCTATAGACAATAAGTAAATAAATGGGCATGTCTGTGTTCCAATAAAACTTTATTTACAAAACAGGTAGCAGACTGGATTTGGCCCATGGATCATAGTTTGCCAATCTCTGATCTAAGACATTGATATTGTCACTTGTTCCCTTTCTAACATTATATATATAAATTTTTTTCCCCCAAATTAGGGTACTTACTGGAATCACTGAATTTAAAAATAGACAGTGTTTCCACAATCATTAAAAGGGGCCAGTTAGCCATGGTTTTTGTTTTGCTTTGTTTTGTTTTCCTTACAATATAAAAATATGCAGAAGGTATGCTTCCCCTTGGAGTTATCTCACTTACCAGCCAGTCTTCCTATTTCTTCCCAACATCTTCATTCTTCTCTTCCTGTGTCCCTGTTCTTTCTTCTGGCTCCCGTCTCTTCAGTTTTATTCTTTTTTAAAATTTTTGTTTTTTAACCCTCTCCCGAGGATGTTTTTTCCACTGCTTTTCAGAGAGAGTGGAAGGGAGAGAGAGAGGGAGGAACATCGACGTGAGAGAGACACTTCAATTGGTTGCCTCCCGCATGTACCCCGACCAGGGCCGGGGATCGAGCCGGCAACTGAGGTACGTGCCCTTGGCAGGAATCGATCCTGGGACCCTTCAGTCAGCGGGCCGATGCTCTAACCACTGAGCAAAAACAGCTAGGGCTAGTTTTATTCTTTAGCACAATCCTCTTCCTACCCCCTTTCCATAGTTGAACTTTATTTTGGTCAAATAGGATTTTGTGGCTTACCCTGAGCACCTAATCAAGAGTTGAGTGCTAAAGCCATGACCCTTGTGGCAAATAAGAATAAAACAATGAATGCCAAGGCAAAAACTATAGCTGCATTTTGAGAGGTGAACGAGTTGTTGGGAGCCACATCCACTGAGGCCAGTTACATAAAAACTCTTTGCCTAGTTTAATTACCAATAATAAAATAACAATAATGTACCTCCCTTTTATGGTGGTTTATTTGGATTAAATTAATTGGGATTGTAAAGGGTTTAGAACAGTGCTAGCACATAAATTTAGGAAAGAGGCAAGGATATCTATCTGCTCTTACCATTTCTATTTAACATTGTACTGGACACTCTAGAAAATAAAATAAAGCAAAGAAAGAAGACATTTATATTGGAAAGAAGAAATAAAACTGTTTGTAGATGACATGATGGTCTATAGAGAAAATCCGCTGGAATGTACAAAAAAGCTACTAGAACTATTGTGTTTAGGGTAGGTTGCAGGATAAAAGATCAATATACAAAAAACAAGTATGTTTCTGTATACTAAGGGCAAATAACTGAGCATCAAAATTTTTAAAAATATGTGCAATAGAATAAAAAATATAAAATAATTTAGGGATAAATCTGACCAGCATGCTAGAACTGTACACTGAAAGCTATAAAACATTGCGAAGAGAAACGAAAGAAAGCGAGTTCATGAACTGGAGACTCAATATTGTTAACAGGCCAGTTCCTCCCCAAGTGATCTGTGCAGTTTAAGCAATCCCGGTGAAAGTCCAGCAGATTTTTTTGGTAGAAAATGATGAGCTGAGTCTAACATTCATAGGGAAATGAAAAACCCAGAAGCAACAAAACAACTTTAAAGAAGAATAAAGTTTAAAGATGTAGATTATCTGGGACTTAATATGAAGCTATGGTAATTAAAACTGTGATCTCGGTGGAAAGAGCGACAAACCAAAATAGAAAGAGACACACATACATAACGTCAACTAATTCTTGGCAAAGATGCAAAGGCAATTCAATGGAGACAGAATAATCTTTTAAGCAAATGATACTGGAAGAATTGGAAATATATATGCAAAATAATGGGGGGGGGAATATTTTGATCTATATCTTGGTACTTTGTCACATATATAACAATTAACTCAAAATGGATCGTGGATTCAAATGTAAATCCTGAAACTATAAAACTTCTAAAAGGAAAAAATAGGAGAAAATCTTTGTGACCTTAGATTAGGCAAATATTACTTAGATACAATGAAAGCAAGACCTTTTAAAAACAGTTATATTGGATTTCACCAAAATCAAGAACTTGTCTGCTCTTTAAAGGACACTGTTGAGAATGAAAATACAAGCCACAGGCTGACAGGAAATACTTGCAAATACTGTGAACTTTAGTGTTTCTAGTATAGAATTATTAATTAAATTTAGTTCTTCATTTGAAAAGTAAGTTTACTGGACTGTACCAAATGGAATGTGAATCAGTTTAATGTAGTTTAAAATATAAGCATAACCTAATGAAGTTAGCTTTTTATGTTATTTCTATTTCTTTCTTTTTAAAAATATCTTTATTGATTCAGAGAGAGGAAGGGAGAGGGAGAGAGATAGAAACATCAATGATGAGAGTCACTGATCGGCTGCCTTCTGCACGCCCCCGACTGGGGATCGAGCCCGCAGCCCAGGCATGTGCCCTGCCCGGGAATCGAACCCCGATCGCCTGGATCCTAGGTGGATGCTCAACCGCTGAGCCATGCTGGCTGGGCATGTTATTTCTATTTCTTGAAACACACACTCCTGTTTGGAGTTGTTTTTTCCCTCTTCTCAGCCTAAAAAGATTCCTGTCCTTTTTAATTTAGCCTTTGTGGGCATGTTGCAAATATTCTGCCTTGCTATGTATTCCAGGTCTATTGTAGTAGCGCCAATTCTTCATTTCTCTGCTTCTCACCTGTTTCTGTCTATTTATTTGTGTATAAGGTGTCAAAGGAAAATGAAAGGAACACCTCGAAATACCACCTTGAAAGGGAAAATGCCAACAAATTCTTCTCTGCACCTGAAGCTTTTAATTCTTTAATCCACCATGGAATGTTGCTTAATTACATATTTTATTATGCATAACTGAAAATTATGTACTTTAGTTTAAACAATGATATGAAAGCACGTATTGTTTATAAATAAAGAGAGGCTGGTTTGCCTCTATTTTTTTATGGTACAAATATTTGTGGAATTCTCCCAGGTTCTCCTTTTAAAATTGGCTTTTTGAAAATTCTCAGAGGGCTCAGGGGAAAACTTCAACTTTTTAGTATTCTTTCTAGAAATCAGAAAATTCATGTGTATTTGAAAGTTCCTATAGTAAAGTGTATGGGTTTTTTTTTTCAATCCGGTGCATATGGGTCTTTCACCAGCACGGCAGAGTTTTGGGGTTCATGATGAAACATTTCATACACAGAATTTTAATTACTTTAGTGATGACCTTTTTATATTAGCAAAATACGTGTTACACTGTGTTTCTGAACAATTTGAACTGCAATTTTCCCCCATATTTTCTACATTTGAGAAAGTTTTGGTTTTTTTAAAGAGAAAGTAGAGACAGACATTTGTAGAGAGGAGACTTGGTTTCGGACCAACGTGGCCACTTAGCGAACAAGTCAGTGACCCCGTCTCCCCCCCCCCCGACCTTGGAACTGGGAGTTTCAGGCCCGACTCCTCCGGCGGAATGATCGCCTGTAGCGCTGCCGTGGGTCTTGTATGGTGCGGTGTTCAACACGTTGTGGCTGTCACCACTTTAAGCGTATTTGAGGAGGATGGTAGGGAGGGGGCCTCAGAAGGTAGGGAGCCTTTGCATCCTTTGCATGAGATGGTAAAACAAATATTTGGAAATTAAAATTGGAAACAAAGGTGGAGTAGTTGAAACCTGGCCCCACATTAAGATGCTGTTGGTCAGGTTGTGCTCTGGACAAATGCCCATTTTGCATCCCATTGCCACAGACTCAGTGAACTAACGGGCACATTTCAATGTTTGAACCTTGTCAGCATGCCCATCTAACAGGTACTAGAGGTTCTTTTGCGAGTGGCAAATCGGAGCAACACACGGAGCATCGTTTCTTTTTTTGGGCCTGCGGGCATGAATTAGAGACCGTCACTGGGATGAAAGCTTATTTGAATACCATAAAAAGCAAATATTCAGTAACAGTAAAAAAATTCAACTAGCAGTAAAGAAATAATGTTTAACATTTCACCTAGTGCAAAATACACTGTAGAGTTTCTTTGCGAGTGTTTATTTTGCAAGGCAACAAATATAACATACTGGTCTGTGATGCATCCCCCATTAACCACCTCATTGCAGAGAACAGGGCCCAGGTCGTGTGCCTTTGATCACAGTAGGGATGTTAGCAGAAAATAGTGGAGGGAAGAAAGTGACTTAATATACAACCTTGGTATAAGCAAGAAGCCATAACGGGGCTGTTGTAGATTTTGATAAATTAAATTTGGAAATGCATGATCCACGTAAGTAGGGTAATATAAGAAAGGCTTAAAAATGTTGCTCATCTTGTAAACAGCAATTCCAAACTATTTTTATTTAACATTTGGTATTGTAAACAGGTATCCTGGACATACACCTTCCACCACATTTCTTTAATAAGGGTACTTTATATTTTATCAAAAACGTGTGTTAATAGATTGTAGCTTAGCCTTTGTCAAAAGACATGCAAGTAGTATTTACATTAAAAGGGTTTCCCCAGAAGAAACACTGAATCCGTAATACACCCCCTTCAAAAGTCAAAAATATTTATTTGTCAGGTAAACTATAGCATCAATATCTTTTGATATTTTAGATATTAATATTTTTGGACCTCCGTTGGTTTCCACACTACCATGCAAATTTCTGGCTTGTTTTAACACAGTAGTCCTATCTCTATAGGCTATTGAATAGGGTATATACATTTTAATTGCTCTTTTTTGAAAATATCACCAGGCAGTTCAGAATAGCTCATTTATTGATAATATCGTGACATTCAAGGACCTTAATATTGGCTGATGATAACAACAGGGAATAGGTCAGACTTTAATAATGGAATGTATGGGATTGTCACTTTTCCTCAATCTTGACCCATTTGAAAATGTTTTCTACTCAAGCTATATTTTAGATAAGCACAGATATAAATATCACTACTTAGAAAAAACACTTATTTTAAGCTCAGGATTCGTTAGGGCTAAATGTTCATCTATACACACTTTATACATAATATGTACAGACTTTGTAACCAAGTGCCACACAACTAGGGCACACATACATATTAGTTACCTCGGTTTTCAAAGGTTGTGTGTCAACTCTGCATATTTTGTGCCAAGGAGATACTATCAACATTATTTTTTGCATAATGTGCAAGTATTATATGGCCACAGTGTGTAATACAAATTAGTGGCAAAGTGCTGAGGGAAGGAATCCATGACAGATTCAGATGTACAAGGTTGAATATTACCCGTAAACTACCTGACTCTGCTAAGGTCTTAACAGCACAAAGCGCTATGTCATGTCCCGCTTTTAAACTCGGACACCATGAAACTTGTTCAAGGAATTTTACCATAGCCACCGGCAATAAAAAGACTGGTACGAGTGAAAAATGACACTGGGGGAGCGATATGGAAAATCACCCAGAAAAATCGTTTCCAAAATGTGCCATCTTTCCTGAAAACAGTAATTGTGTAATGACATGTGCTTTATTTTTGGTTTAAAATATATTAGTAGGATTACACTACCAAAGTTAAAGGGCCTAAGGATTTTGTTAATCATTTATTTTTTACAAACACTCAGCAATTCATTGAGAATGTTGTTTCAAAAGTTAGACTGCGAATGGGAAAATCTTATTTGCAACCCAATTTCTCCTTCCAAAAAAAAATTAATTTCATACTTCTGATACCTTAAGTGTTGGGCTGATTTAAAAAAAGTCTCTTTGCTCTAGGGTTTTCTTTAAACTCAGAAAAAAGAGGAAGATAGTTTTCTTAGAAACTTCATGGCATACTAGTTTATATTTTTTTAATACATGAAATCTTATTTGTATTTTAATTCAAATTTCTTTTGCTCAACATGGTTTTTTAAACTCTAGTGCACAAGACTGTTTAAAAGTTTTCTCACTTAATAAAAGAATTGAAAACTTTTCAATCAATGTTAAGTTTGCAGCAAACCAGCTGCCTTCATAGTAGTTCAGCTGTGCTTCAAAAGTAAATACTTTTGAGAACTGAATTGGGAGTTTTCAATGATCCCATTTCAGTTACCTAAGTAAAAGTTCGCCACTAAAGCAACCCAGTTGCCTAGCAATGCGTGGCTTATCAGGGCCTAGGGCAATGGCAGGAAAAGAATGGGCCGTTTCAGGACCAAGTTTTAAGGAACCTGGATACCCCTATTAACATGGAGGAAACCTTAATAAAAGGAAGCAAAATACAAAGTGAATACAAAAATAAAAATAAAAACCTGTAACACTGGCCCCATCCTTCCTATGACCATTAGCACACCTAATTTTGTATCTTGACGATTGTGTTTGAGTTTCAGGTGTGTTGTTCTTACTTTCTCATGTGGTTCTTAGTTATGACATACACAACCAAATGAACTGAGTTAACTTATATTCCATTTATAACCTTAAAAAAATACACTGCTTATTAAGGAGTTTTATACAAAAGGTCCCTTTTTCCCCTACTTATTTTATGTTACTATTAATGGCCTTTAAAAACATTTGTACATTAGCTTTAAAAAAAGTGTTGCCATGAAGGAAGTACTGTGGAATAAATGCAGAAGAATCCATTCTAAGCACATAGCTGCTGGAGACTGGATTTATGTTTTTGTGGGCAAGTCTTCAGACCATCCTGCTACCTGTTTATTAAAAGCAAAATGTTAACCCCAAACAGGTTACGATCTTCATAGTTAAACTTTAAAAATGAGCATGTGTTTGTGATTTAAATTTACAGTGTGTCGAGTGACTTTTCTTTCCAATCGCTCTTTTAAGAATCAGTAAAATATCATCCAGAAAGTATTAACATGCACCTAACCGAGAGGGCCATCTTTGACTCCTGAAAGTGACTTCACATAAGCAGACAGACCCTCCCATGTCATACCATACAAACAATTTTAATTGCGTAGTTACAGTCAATAACCACTCCTAATCAGAACATTTCTGCATAAAGAAAATTGTGATACACTTATAAAAACAGCCAGCTGTAACAAAATAGCTGGTGTTTTCATAGCCTTAAACTCATAAAAAAGAAATACACCTTTATACAGAAATTTTATACAGATGTAGCTTTAAAATTGATTGTAAACCAAAGGAAGACACATTGCAAACATCAATTATTTTCACATTAATTGCATAATTTTCTAAGGTGATCTATTAGTTTTATTTACCTAAGCTTATTTGCATGGTAGTAAAAATTGCATACAACAATAAGAGTGAAGCTTATAGTATGAATTGCTTGGATAACATAGAGCACTTTTTATAGGCAACTGTGTAAAGCACATTTTCTCTATTTAAAACTTTTTAAGACACTTTGTTTTACTGCCCATCAAAATACATTTATAAATAGAAAAGAATCAGTATGGTAACAAGAGAAGCAATATTACATTTAACGGAAACTTCCAAAAAATTAATTACAACATGATGCTGCAGGATCTACAAATAAATAATGACTAAATCGTGTTTCACATTTTTCTTTTCATTTTTTAAAAAAGCATTTAACAATGAGAATGAAGAGAAAAAAAAAATTACAGTGAACTTTTATTTCCAAAATAAAAACAAATTTGAATTACGGCAGTGCCATATAATACAAGGCATTTGTTGGCATATGTCATCTTTAAACTGCATTCCACAGTCTATAGTTCTTTTGTAACATACAATAGAGTAACAAACTCTCTTTTTTTTTCTTTTTTCTTTCAAAATAAGGGGCGAGTTTCGAAAGATCAGTGTGGAGTGTTACAGAGATAATTAAAGGAAGGAAATCATCATCACAGAAGTTATAATGCTTGTTTGAGGCTCCAGAATAATAATAATTATTTAAAAAATAAAAATAAAAAATCAGAATCACTGGTATCATGCTGACGGGGTCCGCCCCTCGGTGCGTCCCGAGAACACAGATCTGCATCGTTAACACCAAACAATCCTCAGCGCCTCCCCGGGGCTGCGCGCAGTCCGCAGGGCGGCCTCGCGCCCCGCTCGGCTCTCCCGTCGCGCGGGTTTCCCACGACGCTCTGGCCCGGCGGGGGCGGCGGCGGCGGCGGGCTCCGAGCGCGGGCGCCTCCGCGCCGCTGGCCACGCGGGGGCGCTGCGGGACGGGCGCCCCGCCTCAGTCCTTCAGGTCGGCGGCGTCCGTGCGCCCCTCGGCCGCCAGCTCGTCCTCCAGCTTCACCGCGAAGAGGGTGTTGGCGTTTTTGTCCTGCGCGCTCTCCTCCGCGTCCTTCAGCAGCTCGTCGTCCTTGAGCTCGGCCACGTCCACCTCCAGGCCCGCGTTGTCCTTCAGCTTGCCGTGGTGCTTCAGGTAGTAGCGCTGGTTCTGGAAGAACTTGATGATGGTGAACTTGGGCAGGTCCAGCTGCGCGGACAGAGTCTGGATGGCCTCTTCGTCCGGGTACAGGCCCACGTCTTGGATGAAGCTCTGCAGGATCCCCAGGGCCTCCACGGAGATCTTGGTGCGCGGCCGGGGCTTCTGGCGGGCGTCGTCCTCGGCCTCGGCCGGCGAGGCCACGGGGGGCTGCCGCGGGGGCAGGCGCGGGCCCGCGGGCTGCGGCGCGGGCGGCGGGGGCGGCGCGGGCTGCGGCGCGGGCGGCTGCGGCTGCGGCTGCAAAGGAACAGGCACAGTGAGAGCTCTGCGCGCTCGGGCCGGGGGCGGCTACATGGCCCACAGCCTGGGGGGAAAATCAATAACTAGGAAGGGACTGGGTGTTTGGGGGTGCTCCTGGGCCTCCTTCTCAGGGGTCGCCGGAGCCCGTCGCCTTGATTTTCTGGCTGGCTCACCAAGTGGGAACTCGGCGCTCTGCAAACGCGAGCCTGCAACGCGCCAGAAGGCTGCACATCAGGCGCAAAGAGCAAAGCAAGCGAGGAGGTGAACGATTCATAAAGACTGAATAGGGAGCTCGAGAGGGGCTTCAAAGGCCAGAGCCGTGAAAGGGAGGTGTGTCCTGCCCCATGTCCCGGTGGCTGAAACACGGAGCAAGCACTGCAGGTTGTGTTTAAATGACCATGAAGTGAACAGTCCTCTCTCTTCTTCAGCACTGTCCCCTAGGAGTCCAAGGCGGTTTCGAGACGCGCGCACTCGTGAATCTCCTACCAGACGGCTCCGCTTTCACACACAATGTCTTACCAAATTGCACAAGGCTGACAAGGCAAGTTTTTTTCTTACCGAAACATAAATGTCCAATCCACCGCACAATGGCTAGCGAATTGTTTTGTCTATAGTAAATTCAGATGTGATTAGGATTTAAATTTAGTGTACACAGACACTTCTTTATAATTAGTATCTGTGTGTGTGCTGTAATTTCCACAGTTACACAGAACGAATGTGTGAGACACGTACGGAACTGTACTCTCTACCCGTGACTCGTCAGCAAGGCAAATCAACCCGAGTACGCGGCAAAATATCAGAACATTTATATGGAGCCTAAGCGTTTCCTTTTATCCCCCTAAGAAGCAATTTTATTAAAAACGATTTACATTTTCAAACAAGTCCTATTTTTATTACTTAACGTGTATCTTTCTCTTTTTTTGCTTCTGCTAAAGTTTTTCCAGGCTTTCACGATTATTTTAGTGCTTGATATCCTAAGGGGTTCTCCTTTTCAATTTATCTTTAATACACACTCAAGGATTCTTTTTTCCTAGTGGATGGATAACCCTATTATTGTTTTTAGCTACATATGTATTTTTTCCCCCCAGCAATACCCAGAAATAATGCAGATGATTCACCAAAGATAGTAGAATTTTAGGGCTCTGGAAGGCAATGGCATTTCCCCTTAAAGGGGAAAGCTAAAAACAGCCCCTTAGATTTAACAAAAGTAAGTTATACAGCCCAAGTTCAATTTCAACAGGATTCCTAAGCAATCGAGGCCATAAGAGCATCAACAAACTACCTGATCCCAGAGCTTCCCCATCTAAATTCTTAGGGGAGTTCCCTCAGTGGATGAATGGAGACAAGTCCCATGACACAACAAGCTAAGTACAAGGCTGAATCTGTTGGCACAGTGGTCTCTGCCCACTGCCATGGTTAGTGTGTCCTTTAAAAGTCTGAATATCCTGACCAAGGGTGCAGGTCTTTAAGCCACCCCCTCTCTGTGTCCCTCTCTTGCTGGCAAAGGTAACTTGTGCCCGCTCACCTGAGGAGCAGCACCGAGCCACGGTGCAGGGGTCAGCAGGCCTGGTAAGAAAACGCCTCTAGACTCTCCTTTCCCAAGGGTGGTGGGAGAGGGGCTCTAAAGGAAAGACAAACAGACATGACTCACCCCTAACCTGTGTTCCTTGAGGGTGCAGGGAGACAGCTACACAGTGAAGGAGGGGCAGAGGAGTCGGAAGCAAGATTCCAATTAGGTTTCCCTTCCCTCCTTTTGGACAGAAGCCAAGGTATACAGTTGTGATTCTACAAAATTCCTCTCCAGAAAACAGCAGTAATTTCTCTCCTCGGGGGCAGTGTAGGTATTAGTTTGTGCTGTTATTGTTTTTTTTTAAAAAAAAAGGTGGTATGTTTTAAACTCTGATTTTTAAAAAAAATTTAAGCTCTCACACACCAAACAACCCGATTCTAACAAAGACACACTTGCCAAACAAGAAGTGTAAAAGGGGGTTCCTGCCACTTTGGGGGTGGGGAGTGAAGAAAGCGGAACACAAAACACATGTTGGAAAAAGTGTTAATTTTCCTTTCTTCCCCGAGCAAGACGGCGGTGGATTGCTCTCTCTTGCTAAAAAGCCCACGTGGAGCCTGCTGGAAGGAGGGAGCCGCTAACTCCCCCGCTGCGTTGCACGGCTCTATGTACTCGGCGCTGTGTGGAATCGGCCAAGGCCAAGGTAAACGAACCTGAATCTGCTCCGCGGGCACGTGGATGATGTGGGGCGGCCTGTCGCCGTGGTGATGCACCGCGTTGCTCTCCTGCTCGTAGATGGCATCGCGCTCGGGCTGAGGAAGGCTGAGGAACCTGCGGATCATGGAGAGGTTCTCCCACAGGGTCCTGTTCTCCGGGGAAGGGTCTTCTTTCCAGCGTAACAGCTCACACAACCACCCCTTAGAGACAAGGGAGTAAGAGGTCAGTTCGTGCCTGGGGGGGTGCTGATCATTTCCATTAGGAGCTGAATACGGAAAGACCCTGTGAAGTTAACTTTTTTCATGAGCTCAAAACACTCCAATCTGTTTAAAAAAAAATTTTTTTTTTTTTAAACTCTGAGAATAGCTGTGGCTGCCGAAGAGACAGGCTCTGTTTCTAATAAACGTTCAGACTTGAATCTGAAAGGAGGGTGATATTTTTCAGACTCTGAGGGCAAGACACATTTACCACGGACTCTGTGACATGTGGAACAGGAGAAGAGCAAAGCTGAGAAAAAGCCCCATTTTCTCGTCCGATGAGTGGCCACCTGAGCTCCTAAAGGTACTTAAGAAGAGAGAGGACAGATTTTTAAAATAATTTTTGGAAAGGACTTCATAAGCTTATAATTTTTGTATCAGAAAGGAAACTAGGTGTGAATATTTGTGTGGGGGTGTGCGCACACGGAAGAGAAAGGTCACGTGCAACTGTGTGAGCAAGAACTTTGTGCAACGCAGGGCGTGATGGTCAGACTGGGCACCGGGAGAATCCTCAAGGAAGCACTTTCCGAAAAGGCAGCTCAGAGTCCTGCTCTTCTGCCCACCGCAGTAGACACGTAGGACTTGTCAAGCAACGATGTTAACAGATTTTCTGAGCAAAGAATGAAATGCCCAATGAATGCCAAAAATCGGAACCTTCCTGACACGTTCCAAGGCCCAGCTTTTGATCCTCAGGTTATCGATTGAGAACTGCGTAGCCTGAGGACACTGTCCATTTTCTAATCAGCATCTCAAACCCTCTTTATCTCCACCAGCCCCCCTTTACCAGCCAAGGCTGCACCCCAGCTGCTGTGCTGCCTGCTGAGACCTCACAGCCACACTCTTCTCTGGAGAAGTGTCTTGGGCCGTCTCACCCCGAGACGCCTGGACAGTTACTCCACTTCCTCTCTGGCCCCTCACCCGGCGTGGCCATGACTGGCTGACCCAGTGGTACAAAGCTCTGCCCCTTTCCCCACGCGACAACTCATTCCGCCATTCAGTCTACTGCTGTGTTCTGTAGAGGAACTGACTCCCTAGAGACGGCCCTCCCGCTCCCCATCCACACAGACTTTACCTGAGCCCACATTCTCGCTGGACCCTTCCCCATATGCTTCTTGCTCCTTCAGGTCCCTCACCCAATCACATGCACCCATCCCCACCTCGGGCTCTGCTTTAGGGAACCCCACCTAAGACAAAGGGGCTTCTTGAAAATTCCATCTCAGTTAGTTGGATGTGAATGGATAAAGTACATTTTCTTTATGATCTGATTTTTAGAACTAGCCAAGGAGAGGGTTTTGTTTGCTTGTTTTTGCTTTTATGCTTTTGTTTTTAAATGTTACCTCTGGAGTGAGAATAGTATGACTTCCCTCCCTTTCTTCTCAAACTGAACCACTGGAGAGAAAAATTCTCTTTCCAACTGCAATATATGGTGGAAAGAAGCATGGCCCATTCTCCCCGAAATGGCCTATTTGAGAGATTTTAGAGAGAACTGATACATTAGCTTCCCAAGGCCCATCTACTAACCAGCCAAGGGTGACTGCTGCTAAACCTCACGAGATCTACCAATTCTTCTAAGAGAGCTCTCATCCTCAACAGGTCTTTTAATTAAACAAATATGTACATGGGGACGGTCATGCAATCATGCACTCATTCAGTGCCACTGAACTCATAATTCAAGGCTAAGGGAGCAGGCAGTAAACTGAAGATTTGCCTAAACCAGTATTAGCCGAATAATAAAAATGGTGATTACAGTGTCACTGAACACGCTTCTCTTCTAACCATGGCGATTCTATGTTTATTTCCAGAATAATATGATATGTCATATTTCAGCTCTGTTTATGTGAGCACGATATTAACTACAAAATTGTATTCAAGTATTTGAAATATCTGAGACACACGTGCATATGGTGCCCTGGAGATGATTATTTAGCTCTTATTGGCAAATATTTACAATCCAGATTAAGCCATGAAAACACTTTATATTTCCCTACATCTAAGCTACTTCTTTATATTTTACCTCTAAGTTTTGATGCTGTGAAGACGTTAGATTTATCTTCCTGTAGGTCTGAATATTAACTATATGACTTTCCTCCTTCCCCTTGTCTCCATTCTTCAGCTATGGCAACTGACAGGCCCCCATGCCTAACACAGCAAATACTATCATTTTATTTCTCTCTCAAGAGATGTTAGAAGGTTCATAAAGAAAAGTTTTGTTTTCTTTACTTAGCTAGTCTTATTGCAGTGAGTGCTCAACATTGAGCATCTGAGAATTTTTTTAAAGAAACTAATGCTTGCAACTAAAAATTGCTAAAAGTTAAATTAAGAACGATTCATGTAAGAAAAGCTTCTTGGGGAGAGCTGAAAACTCCAATAATTTTCAAATCCTTTAGAAACTTTGTAATGCAGAGATCAGTTAGCACTTGGATATATGTGAAAAAACATGTGGATCACAGATGTTCTCTGGAAAAGAAAATCATTAGTTCTTTTAAAATGGCTAATAATGATAGCTAATTCCTAAACAATCACATGCATGCTGGTTTAACAAATATTTCAGAAAAAGAGCCCCGACTCATTCAACAAATATTTGCTCATATTGTCACTTCTGTGTCTCTGCTTATGAGATAGATCCTTATTTTTATTAATTGCCCATGACTAACATAACATTTCCAGTAGTTTGCTATTAACCTCTGCCCTTAAATAATACTTCTAATTCCTTATCTAAAAATAATTTGATGAATTAGAAGTTTGAAGCATGTCTCTGCTAACCTTTCAAGAAACACGATGATTTTAAGAGACTGAAATCAGATGCTTCTTAGAAAAATATTTAACGGTGCAGCTGGGAACTGTTAGTTCTACAAGGATATTCCAAAAAAACAAAAAGAGGGTGCTTTTCTTGATGTGTGTAGCTCTTAAAAAGTAATGGGAAACAGATATTTTGACACGCTAGTTCTCTGTCAGCAGGGAAATGAATTGGCTCATTCCCAATTTACACCGGCAAAAGTAAGATGAATTTTTTCTAATACTATTTAAATGCCCTGGAATATTCTGACTACCTCGGATCCTATCGATTGAGATTCTATTAATGATGACAGTAATCTAATCTATGTTTTGCAGAAAGCGACTGAAAAACTTTAGCCAAATGCTTTCTAATTCCCCCATACCGTTTTCTAGGCCACTTTTCCGTAAGTGATATTGTTAGAGCATATAAATTTGTGAAGAAAATGAACACGTCAGAATATTTGTAATATTTAACAAATAAGGAATAATGATTCCCCTAAGTACTGTATTGGTTTTTAAATGATAAATTTATAGATTTACTTGGTAGAGGAGAGGAATTGAAATGAAGCACTTTGTTGCAAAATGTGACCATAATTACATTTTTAAGAGAGGTGTCTGAGACTTGAAATATTATAAGACCATAGGCGGGAGTAAGCAACTACTCTCAAAATTAAATTCAATGACAACTGTTCATTGAATTGAATTAAATTCAATGAACAGTAAAGACAAAAGACTAAAAGCCTTAAAATAATGATACTGATCCAGTCTCAGAAAACTGAAATGGCACAAGGAACAACCTAAACTTTAAATGTAGTAAATTTGCCAAGCAACATTACACTGCATATAAAGCGGGCAAAATATAAACAGTAGCCACATGTAAATAAATCGGTAAAACTTTCCGGATGTTACTACTTTTCAAACTGACAAAGTTTAATTTGACACCTTCTGTTCTAAACCCTTTGTTTCTATTCAAAATCACGCCTTGAGCTGTTGCTATCAATCACAGAGCTCCCCCTATTACTTAAAAAAACTGGCATGGACCCCGAATAAGCCGAAAATGCCATGCAGATGAATTCTGAGATAATATGTTCGAACCTGTTATATACCACACAAATCCTGTAAAGTTATGTATTGTAAACCTACATTTATTGAGAACTAAAAGTCTTAAATCCATCTGCCACAAAGGAAATACTGTTACGTACTTTATAGTAACCAACAACCATCTGCAAAAGTCTAGCCACTATAAGCAAGAAAATGGTGCAAAAGATGCTAAACCTAAGGCTGCATGAAATAAATAACATTCTTCGGACTGGTTTTGGTTAGGGATCGATTAAAGGAATATGAGATAGGGCGGAGGGAAAAGGGAAAACAGAGCGACTGCCAAACCAGTACTGAAAAAAGCAAAACAAACTCAATGACAACACAATGGCAATTTATTATGGTCCAGGAAACACATGACTGTATGCTCATTTTAAAGGAAAAATTAGCAGTTCTAAACTCAATATTCTAATGATGTGCTTTACTGACAGAATCTTGTTGTACCACATTTAAATAAAAATCCTGGCACCTTCCTCTCTCAGCTGCTAATTTCCAACTAAACTCAATCTCGGATTTCCACTCTTTTTACAACAGTTAATTCAAGTAAATTTGCGTCTAACATTTTCACGGATAAGGGGTGCACGATGATTTTAATTTAGTCAGGAAAGGAACCTTATTTCACGAGTGAATTTATTGTATCTATAGAGTCTCACACATAAAAAGAGAAACCTTTCAGGGCCAGGTCTGTGACAAAGCTGGGAGCATGCAACACAGTTTAGTTTTCCAGGGGAAAGTAGACTTCCATATTCTCTGCGGAAAAAAGTCACTTAAATACAATATACAGATATGTATATGTGATCATTACGTACATATACATTTTAAACCCGAGAGCTATAAAAAGTGAAAGAAAATGACAAATAATTCTTGCTACAACTAAGACGGAAAAATACATTTAAAAAAACAGAATGGTAATTTGAGTTCTAAAAAGCAAAACATTTTATAGTCTGTATTTATCCCCCATCTTTTATGTGTTATTTGCAGAAGTATTTCGTTCCAATCTCTGGGGCACATAGCATAATAATATATGATATTAAAAGAAATCAATCTAAATAGGGAGGTATTTGATACAAACATTTTAGTGGAAAGCATGAATTACATTTTAGCAAGTAGTAGGAACCAGGATTAAGTACATAATCCATTAAATAGTACTTCTACCACAAAAAAACACAGGATTGCAGACTAAACTACACTAGGCATTTTGAATGAGTACATTCTGAACAACAACTAACTATAAAGCTAGCAAATTATCATTCAGCAAATAATTTTCTACTTTTAAAAGAATCTGTAAGTGTTACTTATGCTAATGAAGACAGTTTTTAATCTGCCCACAAACATGCTAATAGAGGGCAATTTCTTTTTATTTACAAAGCTGTCGGCACTCAAGGGTATTTTCATATCAATGTTCTATAAGCTGGGGGGGAGAGGGAGGATATGGGTTCTAATTGTCAGAGCTACTGATTCTTTCACCTTTAGAATAACGGTTTAAAGATACCACGAAAGATACAAAGTGGCTACTGATGTTTTAAAGCCACCCCTTGAACATTCCAGAAGGGTTCCATTTTCACACTTTTTAGGTTTTAGACACATTCTGTCTCAAACACAGTACTGAAATATACTACTTCTTCAGGGCCCTGATGCAGACACGCTAGGCTAATGGACCCACCCACCAACTTCAACCCTTGGACCCACTTCTAAGTCCAAGGCTTGGAGGTTCAAACACCAACTTCAACCTTTTTTCGAGAACAATGGTCACACTTTGAACAGTGAGAGACGAAACAGTGGCAAAGCAATACTGAAAGCATTTTAAATTATTTACTAGGTTAAAAGGGTGAAATGATACTTTAAATACATCAAATTTCATCATCCAGGCCATTTTTTGGTGGCAAAGTGGTATTGATCTTTCCAAATGCTTAAAATTAACTATTTTCCCGAAGGTCATTATTTGATTAAAGGCATTAAAGTTGAGGGCAAGAAGCGATGCACTTTTTCTTCTTCCCCATTCAAATCATCATGTAATTTAATAAAAACCATCCCATCATGTCCTGTAATAAAAACGCTTCTCTTAAGATATCGTTCTTTACCTAACATATTAACCTTTAAATGTTATGAAGTTCTTTAGAAGAAAAACCTTTGCAAAAAGCAGATTAGGCTGTAACATAATGAGAGGCCAACCCATTAACATTAATAAAGATACATGTTCTCCTCCATGGAATTAGTAGGAAATACATTAATCTTTCTCCTCAGTTTAATAACATCGACACTGTGTATAGTGAAGAGAATTTCAGCAGGTCCGTGAGTCAATTTTTCTGCTTTGTTAACATTGGTCTTATTAAAGGAAACCTGGGAAATAAATCTGAACAGAGACGTACCAGTAAATGCATTTTCCATTCTAAAAGTAGCACATTAACATCCACTTTATTCAAAGATGGGTTTTAAAAAGAAACATACTTAAAGGGAATATGTATGTGTGTGCGTATATATATGTGTCACCAAATATATTTATTTTCAAGGTGTGTTTTCTAATACTTGTATTTGCTAAAAAAAATTTTTTTTAATCAAGTACTCTTTTAAAATATTACTGTTTTTAAACTTCTAAACTGTTTCTGTTTTAAACTCTCTCCAGACTCCACAGTTTATGTAAGGCCCTCTATATCTTAGCCAAAAATCTCTGCGTTTCCATATTGTGGTAATGAGAGGACACAAAACGGCTCTCCATACATTTCTCATTTGAGTAAGGTTTTGCCGTTTTTTTGTCCTTAAGAGGGTAAACACATCTAAGTAGAGTTTCTGGAGGTTTGTTGTTACAAAAAAAGAAACGTTTATACAATCCGGGTGAAAGTTCCCTTTAAAATTTAGTGAATTTAGAAGGAATATTCAGAATCATATTTATTTTTCAGTTTTGCTTAAAAGTCAAGCAAAAAAGAGAAAATGATGTGTCTTCCATAGTTTTCTACCTTCTCATGGCCACTGACTTTAGGGCACACGTAAGGATGGTGTTTTTTTCTTTTGGTCCATAACAAGATTAGCAGATGACAATCTGGTTAGAGTAGATAAAAACGGTTCTCACTTAAAAACTTTTTCAGCCAAGGAGATCTCAGGTTTTAAAGAATATTTTCAGGAGGGAGAATCTGAGAAGCGGAATGAAGATAAAAGTATGACATTCTCAACAACAACATTCAACCAGCCAGCAAGAAGATAATCTCTTAATTTGAGTGAAATAGAGAATTTCTCCCGAGAGCCTTAATTTTATTTTTAATACATTCTATTTGGAAAATATCTAACTTAAACGTTTCTTTTTTTCCACATACTTCAAGCCTACTTTCGAGATGGTTCCTTCGAAGCTTAAACAAAACTAATCCTGGCTTCTATGTCTGGCTTGAATACAGATTCTGCAGAAGAACTGCTTGTGTTATTGCCTCTCGATCTAAGATGTATTTTTGACATTACATAAACTTCAGTGATACGATCTGGCTCTTGTTCAACATTTATACACTCGGCCTTAAAACCTTACTGAAGTTTTCGCCCTTTCTTTGTTCTCCAAAGCTGGTGTCCGTAGAAGATCCCCCCTCCCGAGGCTCGCCCGCGGCCCGTCGGCTGCAGCCTCCGCTTCTATGGCGGCCCCTCCACTCCGCCGTCCCCGCCTCGCGGGCTGGGCGGCCTTTCCGCTGAAGTCCATCCTCAGGCAACAAACGCTGTAAAATTACTCCCCTGGACAATTATTTTGATTTCTGAACTAAAGAACTTTGCAGTAATCACTCCTTTCCTCTCTCAATGGGGGGGGGGGGGGGTTCAGCAGTGATGACGGGAGCTTTGATGACAAGCGAGGCAGCAAGTGTCCCCACAGAGGTGCGACTTTTCCTGCAGAAAGCACAGCCCACGTCTGCCTCAGTGTCCGGCCGCCCGGCAGGCACGCGCACAGGCTTGTGCAGGCCTTCTCGGCGCCCTTGCCACCTTGGAGGTGCCCCTGGGAACAGGAGCCAGGATGAAAATCCCCGCTCCGGTCTCTCTCAAACTGCTGCCCAAGGTGACCTCGCAGCCCTCGAGCTGCCCGCGGTCCCCGGCGCTCGGTCCCGGGCAGGGCCTGTACCGGGCGTGCCGGGGGTCCCCACATTGCTCTCCACGCCTCCGATCCCTCTACCGGCAGGCCCTCCTGTTTCCTGCCCATCCAAGTACTAACCCTCCTTCGGCCGGCTCGGTGTCCCCAGGGCGGGCGCTCCTGGGGGAAGCTGAGGGAACTCCCTTCCCGAGCCTTCGGGGCCGCTCCCCAAAGTGCAGAGCGGCGGCCTGAACCTCCCGGGCCTGCGGCTGGCACGGCCGGACAGGACGGCAGCCCGGGGCCGGCCACGCGAACCCCACAAAGGCCTGACGAGCTCAACTGAAAGCTCTCCCCGCAAATGCTCACAGGGTACTGGGGAAGCTCTGACACAAAAAATTCCTACTTAGTGCAAGGCCGTACGTGCTAACCGTCGATGAGGGGCACGCTCAAGTGCGAGCCGGGGGCAGGGGCAGGAGAGAGGCGCCGGGTGGGGCAGGCGGCCCTTCCTGGGACGGTGGCGCTGGCTCGGCTTTAAGGAAGGGGCGATGTTTCGAGTGGGGAGGACAGTGGGAGGAAAGAGTGAGAGGAATTAGCGAGGAAAAGCAGCAGGCCAGCTGCTCTGAACTGACCAGGCCTGAAGTTCTGCCACTGCTCTTTACCATGCTTTCCTGAGAACATATCGCTGCGACCGTGTCTACTCTAGGCACTATATCCCTAAGATGCATTTGTTAAGGAAGCCTGGGTATTAATCCGAGTTCCTATTCTGCTACTTACTAGCCCCCTGTAATTTTGGTCATGTTATTCACGTTCTCTAGACCTCGAGTTCCTCCTCTCTGCAATGGGCGTATAGTCTTAGCACCACTCACGGGCGTTGTGAGAGCTGAGATAACTCCTGCGAGGGGCTGGGCACACACTGGTGACTGTCAGCTACTATTGTTTTTGTCATGATCACAAAGATAATCCAAAGGAATTCGAATACCAAGGGAGTTAACAAAAATAACTCAATTACCACAGTCCAACCAGAACCCAGTCTTTTCTTCCCGCAAACTAGGATCTCTTCCTATGCAGTTTAACTCAATAGCATCACCACCCACCCAGTCACCTGTGCTGAAAGGCTGTCATTTGAAGTATAAACCAGTACAATCTTTTGAAGGGCACTGTGAAAATGTTGAATGTACAAACGTCTGGCAAGCACCTTTAGAACACAAATGCCTTTTTTGATGCTCACATTACCATTATTTGTAATAGCAAAAGTTAAATATAACTGAAATACACCTCAACAGGGAATTCAAAGGTGTGTATATCATACAAATGAATGTAAGACATACATACTATATGCATAAACCACATATATATGTATACATATCTAAGTTAGCCTACAGCACGTCCTGATAGGTAAATATACTGGTTTAATTAAGCTTTTAACTTGAATCCCCTTATCCATCTTTGAGAAGTGTATATACATGCATATATATATATATACGTGTGTACATACATATACATATATAAAGAACATAAATCAGGCTATCTCTAGTTAATTGGGATTATGTGCATTTTTATATTCTTCCTTATGCTTGTGTTTTTTTACTTTTTTCTATAGTGGCTACATACTGATTTTTACTTTAAATAAATAGCAAACAGGCCTAGCCCATGTGGCTCAGTTGTTTGGAGAGTCATCCTCAACACTGAAAGGCCACAGGTTCGATTCCTGGTCAGGTCACATACCTAGGTCATAGGTTTGGTCACCAGTTGAATGTAATGTTTCTCTCTCACTTTGGTTTCTCTCCCCCCCCCCCCCCTAAAAATCAATAGACATATCCTTGGGTAAGGATTCATTTTTTTTTTAAGTAAATAAAAAAACAGTAAACAGTTTCAATTAAAAATCTTATTTTTCTTGTCTATTTCCTCCATAAGTGGACAATGATAAATTCCAGTCAGTTCCGCCCCTTCAGAAGGTCTCCTGAATTTGTTCCTTTCTGCCATCCCTGCTGTTCTGGTTCAGACCCTTGGAATGTCTTCCATGAACTAATTAAATCTGATGTGTGTTTTACTTCAGTCCACCCCCATCTGTGTTATCTGGTTACATTTATAAATAAAAGTCAACACAAACAGCCCTTTGAGGGGCACACGATTCACTTTCCTTCACCCAAGGGGCTCGGAGACCCCTGAGGCTCACCCTTCAAGGAGTGGGTATAAAACTGTAGCAAAAGATTCCTTGCAACACACTAAAGTGGCAGTAAGTTAGGGGCACAGAGAAAGATGTAAGAATGGCAAAATCTGGATCGTTTATTTAGCGGCAAGAAACTGTACACTCCTAATTCCTGAGGGTATCATGTATGGTAGCAAAGTCCCATAACTTACATTCGTAATGCTGTTGATGCATTTCACAGAACTAAGATTCAAACTGAGCTCAGCTTGCTGGGTTTAAGGAGGCAGGGAAGCACTATTAAAGGCTTCTGTCAGAGGCAAATACATTGGATTATTTAAAGAAGCAGTTTAATGAAAAACTTCACTTTTTCCAAAGCCCTCAACCCAAATAAAGATGTGCTCTCATACTGCAATGTTAGGAAGCAAATTTCTTGCCATGCTGTATCTTAAAGTCACTATTATAATTTTAAGATACATATTTTTCTGTTCAAAATTATGAAACTATGAAAAAGACTGATGAAGATCCACATATGCCCAGTGCAAAAATAAAGTAAAAATACGAACTTACAAAATGCATAATTTTTAGGTGACGATTTATCTGATACAGTCGTCGTTTGCTTACACAAATAATTTACTACCATGTTCTTCTAAACAAATATTTCTGCCATTGCATCTTGGCTTATATAAAACCTTTCAACAATGCAGATATTCCTAAAATAAACCTCACGCCCCATTATGCATATTTAGGATCTGGGATTAAAATTTTAAGTATTCCGGGATAACAAAAAATGTTTAAAACAAGGGGGAAGACAAGTTGGGATTGTAAAAGTTAAGGGACTTGTTTTCTAAGAGGAGCAGTCAAGCAGGAGGGTTCATTATGAGCTCCCAAATTGCTTATGATTCTGCTGATAAAATAACACCTATTTTGTGGTCAAAACCCACATCATTGTATCCATTTATGCAAACCTACTAATCCGAAGTTGGCCTGAGGGACTCAAATCTTGTAATTTACAAGGAAGCATTAAAAAAAGAAAAGCATAAATATTTCTGGAAACATCGTGTGAGTCCCAGTGACAATGGCCAGGTTGTAATTTTACCAATGAAAGGAGACAGGGAAGCTGGGGCGCTGGCCCTGTTTGAAGCTGGGGAGACAGGCCGAGAGGGCAGGGGGCAGGAGGGACCAGACTTCCCGAGCTCAGCGCCTCCACCCCTCACCCGGGCTCCCTTAGGAATGCACTGGTTTTGTGAGGGCGAAATTGTGAGCAGAGGAAATGTGCTTCTGAAGCATCCCGCCCTTCCACAAATAGTTACCAAGTGCCATCTGTGTGCCACCTACTGTGCCGGGTAAGAGGAAATTTGGGGACGGACGCAATGGGGAGTCATTTCTCCCAACATTTACTGTCCAGCGGGGTAAGAACAGCTTAAACTTCAGGTGTAAGGTGATATTAAAGGTGTCGTTCAACTGGCAACAATTTCTAGTCTAAGGGCAAAGGAGCTCTCTCATAAAGGGCTGCCCTGTATGTGGCATCAGGATGTTGCAGATTACCCACGAGGTTTTTGTTTGTGTTGTTGTTTTAAATGTTATTGCAAAGTTCGTAACCCCTGCTTACATGTGCTGGGAGCGAAGGGCACTTGAAAAATGAGCACATTGAAAAGTAATAAATAGCAAACAAATGTTTGCCAGGTAAATTCAAGAATTCCTCAGTGACTATATTTAAAAAAATATAATATTTCTTCCTACACAAAATTTATTTGATCACTGATCTCATCGCCTTTGTGTCATGGACTCTCTGGAACCTGGTGAAGCCCATGGATGATGCCTTTTCAGAGCAATGTTTTTATTTGCCTGAAATAAAATACATAATATGAGAAAAACCAATTATGAAATAGTTATCAAAAATTGACATAATATGTGTTTCTTTATTAACGCACTAAATAAGATCTAGCAACAGATCTAATAACTCCTACAATTTTATAGTGATGAGCGTAAGTAATATTTTGAGATACTGTAATAACCTGATATGATATGAAAGTATTTGTGATTTTTATTGGTGATAAATTCTTAGGTATTGCTAAAATTATTGTGATTTGTTGCCTACATTGATAATTGAATAAAATATGAAATTTTAGTATACCTTAATGAAAAAATTTTTTCTATCCAAGTTCATGAACACCTTGGGGAAAGGTAGGACAAAGGTTAAGACTCCCGGATAGGGTGCCCCCCCACATGATGTATATGTGTATACATAGTACTAAATGTGTATATATACACATATTTCAAACATTTTTCTAGAACTATCTTACATAAGCTCCTAGTAGACTAGAGAAGTTTGGGTTTTTGATTGACGAACTAGATTTCCTTATCATGTTTTTTTTTTGCTTTGTTTTTTGCCAAGAAAGGACCATTCCTCTTAGAGACTGGGTTGGAGGAGAACAGTTAATCACTAGTACGATGGTCCCTGAGTGTGTCTCAGGAGCGCCAGGTCCCCATCAGAGGGTTTCAGCAGTGCCTTGGCTGTGTATGTGTAGGGGGGGCGTCGATGAGAAGGCCCTGCCCGCCCAACCCTCAGGTCCATCAGAATGGGGGAAGATTTTTATCTGATTTATATAGTTCAGTTCTAGATGAGATTTCATTCATAAAACAACAGTTCTCGGGCTTGACACTCTCTGACGGCCAATCATGCTAGCAGCATGTATATACCTCACTGTGTTTTCCTGGTTCTGTTACAAACTCACAAAATGGGTTTACAACCCCTGAATAAAGCCTCAGTATTCTAACTTAGTTAACTTCATACCATCCAAGTAACTATAAAGGTAAATAAGATTAGCCGAGTATCCTCTGAGAAATGTCTGTCTGCCAGGAGAGGAACACTAACAAGTTTTTCCAAAGACACCTGGATCCTCAAATAGAAGGGAGAAAGGTGGCAGGGCAGAGAGGGGGGCAAGGACAGGGACCCAACAGTGGCAGGCAGAGGGGGCGGCTACGTGAACGCTAGGAAGCAGCAGTAATCAAATAATGGCCCTTGTCATCACTTTTCAAAGAGCAAGTGGTTATAAAGAATTTGCCTTTAAGATTTGAGGGCAGAAGGAAGCTAGTCCAAGAGGACTAAAGAGAAGAAAGTGAGTAGGAAAGATGGTAAAGGGGGGGGGGGGGCTAGGGAAAAGATAACTGAGCACATAACCATCTCGAAACTTTGTATTACGATGCTACACTTCTCCCACAAATATAAACAGAACTTTCTGTCCAGAGATTAAGATTGATGGGTAAGGCTTTAGTCCTTATGGTTATCCAGGGTGCATGTTATTTAGTCTCTTTAATCAAAATACTAAAATAAAATTATTACCCATTAGGCTATTACCCTTCCCCCAATCTCCAAACACACAAGCAAAAATTAACTGTGAGCCAGGAAGAAAGAAGGCAATTTAGACAGTAACAGCTTGGCACGGACTGAGCTGGGTTTCCTAATGGCATTTGTCTGGTTGTGAATGTATATTTTATTTACCGCCTTCACTTCCTTTGACCTTGTTGAAAGTAATTTATTTTGACCTAATCTGCATTTCATTTCAACCACCAAATACTCCATCAATGGGCCAGCTAAGCAGCACCCATGACAACCAGCACTCCTGTTGGTACCATAAGTAACACGGGTAAACATTTAAAGGAGACATTTGGGGGTGGGTACCCCTCAGCAGCTATTGAACACTGCAGGTACCAATTTATGAATTTGTAAATATGGGCATCAAGAAAGTCCCTCAAATCAGCTGTCACTCCCTAACTTTCCTTGTTTACTCTCTTTTTCACGAATCTCTTCCAAACCTGAGGGACTGAGTACATTTTTTCCCTCTGTAATGTGCTATTCTTCCCAGAAGAACTTACATCAACCCAGGGAGAGAGAATGGGGGGGGGGGGGGGTGTAAGGGTAGACTTTCAGACAGCAGTTAAAAAACCAAAATAGACATGTTTAAGGAGGAAACCTTTCATCAAACTTCAAGTTATCTCATGCTGGCAGCCACTACCCACCGCATACTAAGCCAAGCCCACTCGCCAGCCCAAGGGCGCTCGCCTCCTCTCTGCACCGTGCTGACTCGCCGGTCCCCGATAAGGAGAGATTTCCCAGTTTTCTAACAGCAGGGCTCAGTGAGGTTGTGTCAGTGCTGAGCTCATCTGGCACTACACACCACGGAGTTCACACACGGGATTCCAAGCAGTCCATTTTCCTCACTGTATACCACTCGTAATTCTTTTTGGCTACAAACCCCAAGATGGCACTTTGTCCCCCCAAACCGAGCCCTTCTGTTACTCAAAATCTCACCTCCTCTGTCTCATTCTCAGACCAACACACCTGTCGGCAGTACCTTCAATCAAAACAGCACCCTCTTCCCCACTTGTGCCCGTTTACAACAAGCTCACAGAACCTGGAACTGCAAGCACGTTAGACATAATCTGACCCAGCCTATTCACCTTCACAAAGGGAAGGTCAAAGCCTGAGAGATTAAGCAATACGACAGGCGGTAGTGGTATTGGGCCCCCACTCTTTGGAACTCTCAATGCTTCCTCTGAAAGATAAATTTGATGTACAAGGTATTATTACGCAAACCATCCGTGAGTCTGCAAACTTACCTTATTTCTATCTGATGTAGAATATCAGGAACCACGACCTCTAAATTCCCTTCAGCTCAGAATAAAAACATGAACTCCACTGTAAATGATATTGATGACCTCATCAATGATCATGAAAAATGCAGACAGCGGGTCCAAGAGGAAACAGCAAACAGTATTAAAAGGAACCAATTCTCCTTCCTGTATATTTTCATGAGGATTTGAGAGCACCGAGGAAGAGCAACTGCAGGATGGCTGAGGAAGATGGACCGCGGTGGGGCCGGATAAAGCGTGTTAACTAATACTTCGAATGAATCCTCAACTGTGACTTGCTAACAGATGCATGAAAACTGTCCTGTTATTAGACAGGGACCGAGCAGGTTCCCTAAGTAAAATTAAAAGATTTTCCTTGACAATGGGATTATTGAAGTCTAATTAAATTTAATGGAAAGGCATGCTCATACCGAAAATACTGAATATTCTCCAACTCCACCCATACCACAGCACCCCTAAACAGCAACGCTCACTGTGCTCTCTTTCCTGTTCCCATCCGTATCAACAGGTGTGCTAGGCGCAAAGAAATCCTCACACACAAAAACTAAAGTTTGCAAAACACGGAAAACTAGGGATGATTTTTCAGGTTGTAAAAGAAATTTTACACTTGCAAAAGAACAATAAAAGGTTCCTCTAAGTGGCATAGCTCTCCCACTGATTACGAAACATGATTCAATTTGCATGCTGGCTTATATCTTCAAGTAGTTGTGCAAAAACTTCAGGGTTATTAAAGCAAGGGGAGTAGCAATGAAGTCCTAAGCTGGACTTTAAATTTAACCTCCACTGTTCCTATTTCTTGGACTTATCCCCACACAACTAGGCTACATTTATCAAACCTCTTCTTGGGAAACCAAAAATTCAAGTGACTAGAGCAGCGGTGGGCTGATCTCACTAATTAGCACTGGGTGCCTTCCCCTCCGTGTTACACAGGATTCTGAGGTGTTATCTACACTCAACAGGAAACAGTGTTGTGACAGATCGGTGATGTGGGGATTGAAACAACCCTTCCACAAGAACTGCATCCTGCAAAATGACGATGAGGGTAGATTAAAGCCCTGTGAAGACACTGACCTCATGATTTGATATTAACCCTGTGAATGGCTTAGCAGCTGAGATGGAAGAAGGTTCTAACTCAGCGGCAAATACGTTTTTTTTTCCTCTAAAGCAATATCCAGGCAGAAAAATGGTGGATTTCAGAGTCGGAAGATATCATGCACCAAACACAAAACACACAGAAAATAGCCAGGCCAAGAGGGAAGGAAGTTCCAGTAAAAAAAAAAAAAAAAAAAAAATTGGGAAGATTTTTTTTTTTTAATTTGAGAAAATAACTAAGTAAGAGGGAAAATAGACCAAGGAACCAAGGGCCAAAAATATTCCACTCTTAACAGTTGGAGAATAGGAATCACCACAGAATCCTAGAAGCGTCTATGTGAGGTTCATAACTGAAGTAGTAAAACAAAGATAAAAAAGAAAGCGTATTTTATTTGGTATTAAAAGCCATTTCACTAGGCTCCATCTACGCAGTAGGTGTTCTCTAAAGCGGGTGCTGTGAACCCTCTCTTGAGGTGTGACTAAATCACCATGGCTCCCATCCCTTTCCCCTCTCTAACTTTTAGTCTTCCACCAGCTTATTTGCCTTCTTATGGCCCCAATACTTAACTTGTTTATGGCTGGATTCTTCTGAGGCTGGTGATAACTTTGGCCTTATATGGTTACCTACTGTGCCTGCACTCTCTGCCCGGTTATCTCCAATATTTCTACAGACACAGAATCCACACTGATTTTCAACTCTACCTTTCAAAGTGGTTCTGCGAATCCATAAACATCTCTAAAAATACATTTTCTGACTGGGTCCATTTCTGGTTTTGGATTGTCTGGGATATGACCATAAAGCCTAAACCACCCACTTTTCATTTAAAAAAGAAGGGAAACTGTCCTTTAAAAAACTACACATGCCCAACTGTAGCAATTCTTTCAGAATTTATGTTCAAATAAAAGGTTTAACACTGAAAAAATAAAAAAGGCATAGCTCAAAGGGGTATTATCCCACCCATTAAAAAAAATCTTACCAAAAAATGGAAAGCCCAAAGGAGAACAAATTTTTTTTCCTATTCAAGTTTTGGTGAAAGTGGGGCAAAAAGGCGATTCGGTGAAGGTTTGGATAAAAATAACCTGGAAAAAACTATGCAACTTCTCCATTTTTCTAGACACTTCTTTTCACTGTATTTTATTTTTATTTAAGCACGTTGTTAAACACACACACATACATACCCCAACTCTTTAAAAAAAAAAAAAAAGGTGGCCTGAAATTTTAGTTACACTACATGTGGTTTTCATTTGTGAAAAATGAACAAGCTGTTTGTGGTTAAACTGTCTAATCGCCTGTTATCAATCTAGCGCTGCATTCAAGATTTACAGGATACATCAGCTTCTGTGCCACATTAGCTGTAAGGGGGGGAGAGGAGGAGAGAGTTTATCCTGAGGAATAATATTTCCAATGCAGCCACACTCGCACTACATCTGGTTGTGCTGGTAGCGGCAGTTAAATTGAAATATTTCACAGCGTGTGTCAGAAACATGCAGAATGGTAATTATGACAGATCTGATTAAGCCCGAGTGCCACAAGCTCCCTGGCCAGCGCCGGTTGTGCAGGTGTGACCTTGTGCGTGCCTGCGTGTGTAAATAAAATTAATTACAAGCGAGAGGGTGAAGGCTTCAGTGACATCACAAAGCGGAGGAACTCCCAAGGGGGAGACCTAATGGAATATTTTCCCTCAGTCTAATAATACAGTTCATATTGACTTGAGGTAATTAGTGGGATCATTAAAGCAGTTTTCCCGGCGTATTTGGCTGCCTGATCAGATTAGTGAAAATGTTCTTCAGAACAAGCCCTGTGTGGTCTGCCAGAGAGGAGGAAATAAAAAGCAACAAAGCATATTTTGGAATGATAAGCAGCGCTGGACTTTTACTCCAGCAAAAAATCTCTGCTCCTCTCTGGAGCCTAAAGATCTAACTGTCCTGTCCATTTTAATTCTTCTATTCAACGTGTGCTCCTATGCAGTCTCTCCTTCCCCCTTTCTCTGTGTTAAACCAGCCTGCTTTATACACTACGAGCCATCCCAACTCCCCAACAAATCTCCCTTAAACAAGGCAATTTTAAAATTGGGGGAAAGTATCTTAAATGACTACATTCCTGTTAACTGACAATATGGAGCAATTGGGAGAAGGGGAAAAAAAGACACACACAAAAACACGGGAAGGGAAGCCACTTAAAATTCACCTGCTAAACAAAAGATTCCTCTCTTATGTAACACGTAACGGAGATTTAAATATTGATTCGCGTTTGGATCTCGAAACGGATTTGGTGCAGGCCAGAGCCGGGGCAAACGCTCCTCTGCTGAACAGAGCGCAGAAGTCCCGTCAAGGAAAGGGCCATTTGTTCGGAAAGACCCTACTGAGCATGCTCTACCTTGCCGCTGGAAGATGCCAAGCGCTGTCACAGATGGCAGGCTCTGACAGTTCCCATCCGCAGCGTCGATACTCGACAGTTCAGCACAAGATCAGTGACATTCTGTCTCATTAGAACCACGCTAATTATCACAGCTAGTTTCAGGGGAAACCATGTGTTGCAATGGTCAATTTGAAGGAGTCTGTGCATCAACAAACTGGTAATAAGGATCAGACACCTTATTATACGACAGCATGCTGTCTATGATCTGATTTACAGGAGCAGAGGCGCCGAGGCGGCCGAGGAGGCTGGCAGTTTATGAAACAGCGTGTTTAAACCCAATTCCTCAAGCACACGGGTTGAGAAGGGAATTATTTTAAAAACACACACAAAGACAACTGGAATTGTTGAGTCAAGAAATCAAAGGAGAACCGATTCTCTCTGAACATACAACAAAAGTGGATTAAGACCTAGAAAACAGACTTCATGAATTTAACAATTGCAGGGCAACACCACAGTGGATTTGAGCGTATATTTTTATAAGGTATTTAATGATAAATTATAGGATGGCTATATTTGTACTAATATCTAAAATATATACTGTACATATATTTTTAAATGGGTGGTCTATGATTTAGCTGTGTCATTTTTTTCATGCAAAAGAACTGCATGTATAAAAGCTAACAACTGTACTTAAAAAGGAATAATCTCAAATGCTACTTTTAAGATACGAAAGGTATTCTTTCGGCGGGGCAGAAAAAATTCCACAGTGGATTCGTATTACCAACATAAGTTCTATCCCTCTCTTAGCACCTCTCACTGATGTGCAATTTTAATGATGCAGTTTCTTCCAGAGCTATTTTTCTATTGTCATTTTGCATAAATGCATTTTCATAGCTCATTCATTTCACAGGGCCTTTATTTTCATTTCTCATATGAGGGAAAAGAAAGATAAAGCTAAAATAAAACCTACCTTTACTACCAAAAACATAAAAGACAACTGTTGAGACTTCTGAGAAAACACTTCGTCTTTTAACCTGGTACTTTGTTAAAGGGTTTATCAGTGTTACAGTTATATGCTGAGTTTAACTGAATGGCTGTGTTTTAAGATGAATTCCTATTGAGTTAAACCCCATTGGCTTGGGAAGAGTCCCTAGTCCCATTTTGCAGATACACGACCCTGTCCTCACGCACTAACTCTTCAACTGTCAAAGCTGATTATAGAGGAGTTTCCAAGAAGAGCTTTCATAGGATATTCTTAGTCCACACTTTTCAACTTACACTAACATTTTGGGTCAAAAGGTGGCCTCAGAGTAAAGCAGAGTCTACAAGGACATAGTAAATTAATGCTTTAGTATGTACACACTGACCTGCTTTAATATTTTTTATTGATTTACTGATTTTAGATAGAGAGGAAGAGGGAGGGGTAGGGGGAGAGAGAATGAGAGACATCAATCCATTGTTCCACCCATCCATGCATTCGCTGGTTGATTCTCGTATGCACCCCTACCCAGGATGGAACCCGTAACTTTGGCGTATTGGTATGAGGCTCCAACCAACTGAGCCACCCGGGCAGGGCCACACTGACCTGATTTACAGTGGATCACTCCTGTGGTGACCTTCCTTGGACTTCCTCACATCATGATCCTCTTTAAAGAGTTGGCCCAATATTCATAAACTGATTCTTTTCAAAGCTTGTCTAAAATTTTCTTATGATATTTTCTAAAGATGGAGAAACTGGGCTTAATGAGTTATGACTATATTTGTAACAGTTAACTTATTAAGTGGGTGAATGAATAAAATGTATTTACATGACTCTAGTTAATTAATTTTTAACTTAGGGGAAAAGAGTGAAACTTTGAAGTGATTTGAAAGTTGCAGTAAGATAACCAGAAATCTGTAAAGAGGGGGAAAACACCTCTTTACATGACTTTTTCGCTAAAAATGTAATGAGCAAGTAAGTGTTCTAGTTAATAATTCTGGACCTCCTCAATCAAACCCTAGATTTACTAAAACATATGCTTGTTTTTAGAATGTAGAAATATGAAACAAGCTCATACTCAGATCCACAAATTTAACTAACTCTTAAAACATCATCTAACATACAATCATGTGCCTTTAAGCCATTAGAGTATGTCAATATTTATGTACTTAAAGCCTTTAATTTCAATAGTCCCGTTTAACAATCAACTGGAGATATAAAGATAGGTCTATATTTAGAAAACTAAATCCAATATAGATTCCCAATATTTAGGCACAAGGGATTTTTAGAGATCGGCTACCAGCAGAGAACACCTTACACAGGTGACCGGTGGGGCTCCACACCCTTCTTACTCAAGGAAGCAGCACAGGCCGCCACGACTAGGCGGGCGGCCGGCGGAGACGGCCACCCTCTGCGTGGTCTTCCCTCCTCACTCTCCCGCTCCTGCCCCCTCCTCCTCCTGGAAGGTGATCCAGGGAGACCGAAGCTGTGTCTCCCCAGGGTCTCCTCTACCCAGTAAAAATATATAAACTTAAATACAATTAAATAAAGCACTAGATGGAGAACTTGTAAAGAGGCAGTTCTCCCCGCAGACCCTGGCCGAAGAACACTCCATCTGCCCAAGAAGGTGCCATGAGAACACAGTGTAAAAAGATCCCCCCAAAGACTGCTAGAAAAGGGGGGGCCCCCAAACAACAGAAGCCGGGACTGTGAAATCCGCAGGGGCCCCCAGTGTGTCTTAACGGGAGGCTACGCAGGTGAAGTCGTGTTGCAGCAAAGTCTGTCACATGAACATTCCGAAAGAGTGAATCAGCACAGGGCTTCAAAGTGTGGCTTCCGCGAGGCGCAACTTCACTCTAACAAAGCGAAAGAGGCCTCCCCTCGCGTGCCAGAATGCAGAGCGCAGTCGTGGTTCCCCGATGTCCCCCGATTGTACCACTGTAGATTCCTATTCCCGACAATGAACATTACATTTCTAGCCCAATTTCTAACCCATTTTATGACATATCATGTCTTACTGTATTTAAGAATTCCAATCACCATTTAAGAATTTCCAAATCCAAAGGTAAAAAAAGATGCTTTTTTTTCCACCTATGAACCCAAGGAGCAGTAAAGCTTTCTTCTTTTCTCTGTATTCTGCCCTCCCTTCTCTCTCTCACGCTAGCGGCCTTCAATCTCAATGATAAAAGTGTCTGGAAGGATGGAAGAAAGCGAAAGGCTTTGAATTATTTGGTCTCTTTGACTGCCGTGCTCTTCACAGAGGCAGAAATCCTCTTTCTTAGTGTTAAAAACTGTACCTATGAACCAACCAAAGTTGTAGCAGCCAGAGTCCTCTGACTCTACAGGACGGGTAGGTAGAGACTGCAGAAGATTATCTTGAAAGCATGTTCAGTCAAAGGGAATTTTCATCATCTAGTTGCTTTACCTGAAAGAAATACCCTGTTCAATAAAGCACGGGAAAGAAATCATTTTCTAAACACAAGTGGCGATGCAGTGTCGCTCTGTGAAAGCCCTTCACTCTTACTGTGCTCCTGTACCTGCAAACTCCACCCCTGCAAACATGAAAATCAATGTAACAAGTCGATGTACAAGGCAAGGCCTACAGCGCTGCTGATGTCCCCTTGCTGGACATACACCTTAAGTCTCAGAGCTCTCCGGGGGTTTGCCGTGGAATAAAATTAGATTCCAACATCTGCCACCATTAAGGAAAAAATTCCATTTCCATCTCCCATATGAAAACACTATAACCAATGAACAGTAACTGAACCTTGATACCGTAATGGTTATTACCCAAATCAACTATTTTTTTTTAAACAGTAAAATTAGCGAATTCTGCTCTCATAATTATTTGAATGTTATCAGACTAAATGTTTGATAAAATTCCAATATGATTCACTTGAAAAAACGGCTGCTGATTTGAACACCCAGAATATAAAGTGTACTCATTTGTAGCTATTCGCATTATGTTTAAAGCATATCATCTTTTTAAAGTTTGCATTAGCCGGCTTTCCTATCCAAGCACAAAAACAGCCTACCTTCAGGTTGCACCCACATATCTTATTCAGACATTTCTATTAGAGTTAAAAACAATCTCATTTCTATTACTCATGGAAGAGGAGAGATAATACACGTGAAACGGTGGAATCCACAGAGCTGGCTTCTTTTACTGAAAATACTTCGTGCATTAGTCAGTGCAGAGCACAGCTATGATGCGTCGGGCTCCACAACGTTCTGGGACTGTAGTAACTTTAAAATAATTGTGCTGCCTGTCATTCAGGGCATCTACCTACAGCTTTACCTTTTAAAATGAAAGGCATTTGAAATACATGAAGAGACAGTAAAAATGTCCCTGTGTGGAGGGCTGAGCCTCTTGCTTAGCACATTGGGAGACATTTTCCATTTGTGTATGGTGCTATATAATTTAAAAGCTCTTCTGCATACATTACAGCATGTAACCTCCTCCCATGTTAAAAGAATCTCTGACTCAAAAAGGTTAAATAATTTCTCAATATTATAATATCAGTGGCACAGCCAGGCCCATAGCCTCCTATGAGTTCTCTAACACGTCTCCCCTCTGTTTCCCCATCGGGCAACAAAGTGGACTCCGGCCCTACGCTGGTAAAAACCCAGGTCCCGAGAATATGTGAAAGAAAATCCCCCACTATTTCCACTATCAATCAGTCCAGTGACCCCAATTCCTCTTTCCTGGAGTGGGGTGTAACTTCACTACTGATGCCACCTGGAACCCTGAGGAGACACTAAAACAGTAGGACAGATGCAGAGACCTGGGGTTGGCTCTCCTATTTATTAGTCAGGTGAGTCTCGGGGGTACATAGCTCACAGGGTTACTCTGAGAGTTAAACGTAGATAATACGGAATGCACGAGGCGTTTAGCAGGGGAAAGATGGCGAATGCTAAGTCAACCTGGAGAATCAGGGCCAGACACAGCAGATGGAGCTGGGCGGGCTGAGAGAGACGTAACTGGCGCCTGCCGTCTTACCCAGGCTCCATTTTCAGGGCCTCTGCCTCACTCTGACAATCCTTTACATATCTCTAAGATGTAAACAGAAGTTAGGAATTCCGATTTGAAAAAGGTCAATCTGATTTGAAGGGTTTTTTTTCAATTTGTTTGCTAGTTTTTCTGTTTCCTTCACAAGAATCAGGGCAGGAGAACAGAGGTTAAGTAAATGACTACCTTCCCTTGTCAAGTCAGACCTCCTCTCTCAGGGATCCATATCATTTCTAGACTGTCTCATTTTAAAGTAACCATCAATTTTTCTACATATTTTCACAAACAAGTAGAGCTAACAACTAAACTGCACAACTAAGAGAAAACTACAGAAATGCTCTGTTAGGAAGTTGCAGTGCATTCGTATGTAGGAATCACTATCTGAGGGAATAAAGTTAACAGTTTGCTTGACTCCAGGTGGCCACCAACTGGCCCCTTGGATTCCCTTTCAACCAGCGATGAAGAGATGAGCTAATAGCTTTGGGGGGTTCTGGGAAACACCACTGTAGCAGACACAGAGAAGCGGCCAACTGACATTGCTGAAAGACTCACGGGGAGCTCTGCGGGGCCGGGGTACAGAGAGCAAGGATATTTACACCCCCGAACATCACGCACATGACCGTATCAACCAACTGCTACCACTGTCCGAATAGGTCCCAAATCAGTCACTCGGCCCAGGCAGGGAGGGTGGGGATACCGTTTAAAAGCAAGACTGAAGGTAGCGAAGAGGCTGCTAGCCATAAGGGGCTAGGCTATGGTCCTGTGATTTCCAACCGGTGTGCTGCAAGAATTCTTAAAACATGTAATACCTGACTATTTAGTCAGGGGCACTGATCTCTTTTCCCTCAGACTGTCAAATACATTAAAAAATAATAATAATAACAGCCAACACAATAGTGATCTGGTGTGAATGCCCTGTCTTGAACCATAAGTACATAGCTCATATAATAGGGATGCATCTTCCCGGTCACAGCACAATAGGGTGCTTCTGACTGGCTAACTCATGGTACTGAAAATCCTTATATACAAGTATAGGCACCTTAATTTTTAAAAAGTCACTCTGGAGCAGAAAGGGTAGGTAATTACTTATTGTTTATAAATCAATCAAAATAATACCTATTTTTTTGGTCAGATCAGCAAAACATATATATTTTTGGTGTGCCGCAGAATTTCAGTCATTAGTTTACGTGTGCCACGAGGTGAAAAAAGCTGAAAATCCCTCCCAGTCAGAAAGGAAATTGGGGGAGGGGAGCCAGATTAAATGGCATATGACAAGCAACTAAATGACAGCAAAAAGTTTTCATATTCATTTTTGTTTGTTTTATGCCTGACGCTTATTATAATACATGTCTAGTTTCTCTGTTTATTTTGGAGATTTGGAGAAAGTATTTGGCCTTGTAGGAATATAGTCTGTTATTCTTGATAATTTAATTGGATAGGTCAGAAAAGATGTAGGATCAGAAAGAAAAGCAAGATTATATACATTTAAATATGAGATCCTCATCATAATTAGACTAAATAACCGAAACAGGAATGTGCAGGGTGGGTGGGTGGGTGAGGGGTAAAGTGAGAACAGGACATTTCTCCTTAATGCATAGTCTTGGCATGTAAATGAAGACATCTGAAGAAGCACACAGGTTTGAAGCGGCTCTAACATTCTATCATAATTAGAAACATTTCAAGAGCCCTGTAATTTCCAATCAAAATTACAGTAATTTCCGATATACAAGCCATGATTCATGACAGAATTTTACATTCCATGAGAGATTACGGTGGCCTGATGTATGACACGCTGAGTACAGCACTAACATAAACAATTCAGTTTAATGTTTAAACAGCACTTGATGTTTAGAATCTCACAATAAAAGAAACATATTATTGTAGAAATTATCACTTTGACAGTGATTGAAGGGTAGGCAGGCATGTGGCCTATAAAGCTATAATTTTTACAGTCCACAGCTTGAGTTTAATCATTTTTCTATAACATTTCCAAGATATCCCTTAAGTATTTCATCCAGCCTATAACTTAAACAAGAACAACATTTCCTAAAGCAAAACTCCCATCAAGGACCACTATCAATGCTGATAAAGTGAAGTTTTAGGAAAAGCTAAAAAAAATATTATACTGTAAACACTCTCAGGGTTGCATATTTTTGTCAGAAGTTGACAGCAGTCAAGCTGTTTTATAAAAAAGGGTTCATTAATGATAATAAAAAATACATTTGTTTAAAATTTCAAGTTCCTGAAATCTTACCTGAGCCCTTGACTGCCTCTAAATTCTCACCTTGATAGTGTTATCAAATCTTTTTGCAAAGGGAAAGACAGTGTAGTATTCTTCTGGTCCTTTAAGAATTACTCAGTCTTTGAACAAGGGTTTATAGATAGTTGTGAGTTCATGCATATAGGTGACTCGGCTTTTGATAAATATAAATTATCAATATATGACAATTGTACTGATATAGAACTGAATTATCTATTCCTTGTTATGTTTTTATCTTGTGTAGGGATTTGCAACTTTTCCAATTCAAATCTATTCACTTATAATTGATCAGATATGGACAATTTTTCTAATTGTAATTCAATTTGGGTGTCACATTACCTATAGAAAAACTAAAATCATTCACATATGAAAATATATGTATGTGTGTATCAGTTTGTTTCAATAAGTGCACCTAATAGTTATAGATGCTGGAGCTGGAACAGAAGAAACTATACTGTTTCTAGTATTTTAGGATAGAAATTAAGGTGATCTAAGTAATAATGAAAAAATACTAATTCAAGTTATTTGTTCCATTACAATGGACCAGATTGAGAAACTTCCTATACATTATAATATTCTTCTGAAAACGACTATGAACTGACTCAGGGATTTACTAAGAAATCCTGGGTCTTTGGAGTGGCTGTTGGAAGAAATAAAACCAAATGTCTATTACCAGAATCTGAACATTTTGTTTCATCGGAGAGCTCTGTAAATAATCCTGGAGACTGTGACCTCTCAGTGATGGGAATTCATACTGAAAATAGATACCCTGAAAATAGATAAACATTCTCAATGCCTAGTCGAGGCTCTTACCTGGCTTTTGGTTGCTGCAACCTTTGCAAAAAGTGCTTGGGACACTTTAGCGCGCTTCATTTCCTGCTGAATCTCATCATAAATGGAAGCATTAATGTTCATGGTATTGTTCTCTGGTTTCCCATTCCTCTCAGTGGCAATAGTAGCTGTTTTCACCTATAAAACATTTTGAACATGATTGTCATTTTTCCCTGGTCAAATTGTTTTGAAGCTTCTCAGGCTCAGCATCCAAACTAGACACTGTTGCTCCTTTTACAATCAAGGTGATCAACAGCGCAGTCATTCAACATTAGTTATTACCCGGAGATCAGATTGCTTAAGTTAAGGAAGTCACACTGTCACAGGTGATTGAATCTGTAATATGACAGCAACTGCCAGCTGACAACCAGGAATTATAATGCTATAAAGTAAGTTTTCTGGAAAACGAAATAGTTTCAAAGACTTGAAAACCCTAAACTAATTGTTTCCCAATTACCTTCCATTGCAATTCTAACAAAGGAAATTCACAATTAAGATCATAATGCACAGTGCTGTATCTACACTAGGTGCCCGGTGCCTAACACACAATTGCATCACTAATAGCTATTATATACTATGGCCTTTTTAATTTTAGGCCCTTTATTTTATACCTTTTCCTCATGTTTCATTTTAAAAATCTTCCATAACAAAGCCATTTGCAGAGCTGCGTATTTAAATCTTCTATCCATCCATGAAACAGGTAGAGTGCCTTGCTTAATTATCATAAAGGCTGGTTGCGCTTTACACGTGCATGTCCAAGCTGTTCTGTATAATTATTTCATCTTTTCCTGGCACCCCTGTATATAACTATTTCTTTTTGACTTGTGGAACCAGACTATCAGAAATATTTCACAATATTTAACAGAACATTGCTGCAAGTTACACAAAATATATAATCAGTGACTTAAAAATTATATTCAAAATGTATAATCCTGAGTGAAAAATTAGTACGAATGCTTTTGGTGATAATGATAAACAGATACCAGCAGAAAACCACCACAGAATTTTAAGGGAAAAATTAAACCACATCCTCAAAATTTATTAATGCTATTATTAATCTTTAAAACTCCAAATTTAATTTTTATTACACAGTTATACTGACCAGTCTGGTAATCTTACATATGAACTACGTAGCTGCTTTTTTCACTGGGGAAATGATGAAAATGTAAATGAAAAGTTACCACAGATGCAGGAACATGTTTTTTCCTGGCAAAGTGATTCATTAAGGGCCTGATTTCTTAGAGTCCTTTACAGAACCCAGGTTTTTGTTCTCTAGAAATTTAGCATCTTGGACCATTTCTCTCATACACTGTAAACACTAGGAAATGAAATGCATTTTAGAATAAACGAGTGAGGTTTTGGCTATAAGTCTTCCAGGTTTATTTCATCCTGTCCCGAAATATTTGGCATCAAAAGTGGGACAGAGGTTATCCTGGGTTCTTCAACTCTCTGCACTTAGAGAGTAACTATGAGTCCCTTTCAAATGTGCCTTCTGAATCCCTTGAACTTCCAGACAGTTGGCAGAGTAACTCACCTCTGGCTCGTCTTGGACAGGCAGCTAGATTCTCCACCTTGACCTTCCTAACCACTGAATGGACAGTGCTGTGAAATGGTGGGACCACAGCTGGAAGTGAGGACCCAGAAGGGGAGGCAGGACAGGTGCTGGCTGGGCCTCCTCTGCCTGTCCCAACGCTGTGCACTAGACAGGGGTGCCCTTCCAGCTCTGTGACTCCAGAAAGCGAGGGCACTCACGGAGGCATACTAAGGACTGGAGGCCACTACAACACGCACAGGGCTTTGAAGCAATAATCTGCTAAACACCACTTTAGGAGCCAGAAGAGTTAATGCATCGCCATAAATTGCCTACAAAGTTGCTTTGGTGAGATTCACAACTTTGCTCTGGGGTGGTCTTGCTTTGAGGCAGAAGGATAGATTTGATCACCCCACGGGGTCCCTTTTAATACCTATTTTTCTCACTGTTTAAATGAAAGAGAAAAGAAAAGCCATTTCAATCGCTTTGAAAATTGAATGTTATGGAAATGGGGGCACGAAGTCCAGTGCACTGGAAGAAATAGTTCCGTGGCAGCAATCTGCTTAGCAATCGCTCAAAGAGAGCAGGCTTTGGAAACTTGGCGTTTCATGTTTTTCAAATAATTTGCATTCTTTTGTAAAAATTATGTTTAAGATTTTATCCTCAAGGTAGGCTACAATCATTTGTCTCTACACTGTGATATTGTTTCGAAAACTGTCTTTGGATTAACATTTGTTAAAGCAATTACAACTTGAATCAAAAAGCAAGAATTTTACATAATGGGGGGGAAAAAAATCAATCTTTTCCTAGTAGCCAACACAAAATAAAAGTGGGAAATAAATACATGAGACATTCAAAAATTAAAAAAAGGAAGTGAGAGCAACAACTTTTAAAAATATAAAGTAAGGAACTGTATTAGTCATTTGAAAAAAGATTTAGAAAAGTTGTTTATCATCTTGTTGGCTCAGACACGCATCTTATCATAGATAAGCTATTAGAATTCTGGAATCACTTTTTTTTAAAACAAAAAAACACAAGCTACTGCTTAAGGGGAACTGACTTGGACAGCTTTTCAAAAATATGAAAGCTGAATTTTTCCCCAGGTAAAAATGGAAACAAAAATCTTTTATACCTCACTCTACTAAGTACTATTTTAGCTTAGTACAAAAAGAATCTTCTTTAATCCTGGTTTAGCTTTTAATATTATATCACACATTAAAATTCATAAAGTAGTTCATTCCAGGCAAAACAAACTACTCTTCAGCTCTTCTCCGCAAATAGCACAGGAGGTGAAATAAATGCAGTTGCTTTCTGAACAGCTTTTATCAAGGCAGGGTGTCCTACTCCATCATTACGGCGGCGCCGGGAAGTAGTCAGGAACTGACGCTTCCCCATGGCCCTGCCCACGTGGGCCAGGGTGCAGCTCCAGGGTCCGCCTTGTATTTCACTAAAATTACGCCGCAGAACACACATTTTCCATGAAAATTCCATTTTGTTTTTTCATGTATTGCTGCATGCATCAAATCATACTACAAATGAACTATACATGCTACACATACACTACATATTACCTGCACAGCACACTGAATGACCTCTACTGGGCCCCCGTTGGTGAACATGCGCTATTCCTTGAGGCAGGGAAGCTGATCGCATGCGTGCATGCATGCACCCACACAGTTTCATGTAGTTTTACTAATAATTATGACAATAATAAACACTAAAATTTATTAGTTGCTTATTATGTGCTGGGCATAGTGTTAACAGACATTAACTCTAACCTGCACAATAGCCCTGAGTAGGTACTATTACTGCCCCTCTTAAACATTGAGAAAATGCTCTTAAAACAAAGAAGTCTAAGTAATTTGTCCATGGGCAAACAAAAGTCTGTCTGATGCTAATGCTTATCTTAGAAACCACTGGAAGTTCTTTATTTGGAAAAATTCTTATTTTTTAAGACATGCTGGACCTGCTTTTTGGTGGCCCTTTGCTAAATCTAGTTCATTACTATCTAATTTTTAGTAGTAAATGACTTTATTATTAATTTTACAAATCCAGTCTGAATTTATTTTTCAAGGTATGTAAACTATAAATGTTTCCTTAGTAATGTTATGATTCTTATTGGTGATGGATGTAGTCTACATTATCAAATTTTTATATATTAACACTGTCTGGAGGGTTATGGCTGTAGAAACAATATTAATTATTTTCCTAGTCCTCTAGCTTTTAAAAGATGACTATTAATGGGAAACATTTTACAAGCACATAAATAAGATCTTAAAATAATGCTGGTCAAGGAATTCATAACAAATAAAATTTTAATAATGTATTAAGCTCCTGCCCATAACTAGACCTATGTTTCATTATATTATAGGCGAGGTTGTGGTAAAGAGACAGAAGGGTGCAGCTACCAGATTGAATGCAGTCATTTCACATAAATTAATGATACACTGTTTATATAAACTTTGTACATTTTCTAAAGCATAAAATAGCACATCTTCCTTTAGGAGAAACTACAGAATTACTAAGGAGGTGTAAAAAATAAAGGGAAGAGAGAATTATATAACCAATGTAAAAGTTATAATTTGGTAATTACAGGCTTTCACACAGTCCTTATGAAAACAGAGATTGCTAATTCACCTCCCAAAGTCACACATATTAAAACACACAAATAAAACTAGAAGCAGCACGTATCTAAAGAGAAATCAACGTAAAACTGGTCTATTCTGTGGAACAGACAATTCCCAGGAAATAATAATTAATTACTATTAATAAAATTCCTCTAATAAACTCATCTGGTTTACACTCAATCTGCTAAGCAGAGTCAGAAAAGCAATCTTTAAGACCGGGGAGTCTTAAAGGTTCGGAAGGATTGGGTTCTTTCAGATATTTTCAAACAACCAAAGTAGAGGGGGGGCATCCTCCACAATCTCAGACATGCCTAGGGGTCATCTGTCAAACATTCAACGTTTTTCTACCCCTGTCCGTCTTTCCTCTTCCTAACCTAATAATAAAACTTCCCATCCTCTATGACAAACAGAAAAAGTCCCCGAGTTTCATTTTCCCTTTTCTATCATGTTCGTTTATATTTATTTTTAGCAGGTGGCCTGGGGAAGGGGGAAGAGCAACAGAATTAAAAGAGGGTTGGAAAACTTTGAGTAATCCTTAGACTTGGTTCTCATTTCCCTCCTACAAAAAGGCTGGTCTGAGGATACAATAAATTAATGTACATCAAGGTGCTGAGAAAACCGTGAGCCATTACCAAGTGCAAGGTAATCTTATCTGTTGAATTAGCACAAGTTGTGAAAATAGGCTGTCAGCAAACAGGTCTGGGCCAGAGCCCGCTGCCCCCATGAGAAGCAGCTCACCGCATGGCTGCCCCAAGGGACATGCAAAGGACAGGTGTGCGGAGGGGCACCTCACCCCGCAGGGCCAGCCAAGAGCTCTGGGGATTCCTGAGGCCAGTCCGGGCCTACCCAGGGGCGGTGTTCCTGCGAATAAAACCTAGGGCTTGACTACAACCAAGGCAGGCCCTGCTTGAAGATGATTTAGAAGCTGGTAAGTCCCTCAGTTTGGTATGAGCCAGGACCGTCTAAATCACCTTCAGTGTGGCCTAAACTCCACAGAAGGAGCTGGAAAAGAACCCAATCTCTGGGGCTTAGAGGCGGGCGGGGTCTCTGTCTGCAACATGCAGTTCTTTGGAAAGAGATCAAGGTTGGGTTTTAACCGTAGCCCAAGGCTTGTCTCACTATGTATTTTCAAATCTCTTCATTTTGGGGGAAAATGAACTGCAGCACAGTCATTTCACATAGACTCCTCTCTGGCAAAATATAAAATTAAAAAAGGCAAAATTTTGCAGTCTGTTCCTGTATTCATGGTTTCAATCCCCCCCCCCCCTTCTATTTTCATCACTTGTAATAAGCATATTAAGACCTTACAGGTGGTGTACTGGTTCCAGTTTAAGCACTAGATTTCGACTGCTGCAAAACTACTAATTCAACTGCTCTATACCACATTTTTCCAAATCTAAAGTACTTGTCTGACACTGACAATGCTTTTAATCCATTAAAAATTTCTTAAAATGTAATTCGTTGCATCATTATTAAAAGATAAAAGGTGAACAAACTGACTGTGAGCTCTATTATAATAATATTAAACAATGCAAAGGGATTCTCAGTGGGGCAAATAAGATACCATAAAGATTTATATTATAGCAGTGAAATAAAATTATACACGTATGTCAGATAATCATTTCAGAATTTTGTTAGATAGCCACTAATACTGCATTAATAGAAACCATTTTTTTTTCTCTGAAAGAGTTTCACTAAGACTCTAAAGTATCAACATACTTTGTATGTTCAACACTGTCTGAATATCCTGGCTAAGGGCTTGGTTTCAACCCTTCTTGCTAAGGGTGGCTCAATCGGTTAATCAATAATTCAAGCCAAGTAAATTATGTGTTCTATCCCAACTTATCAGCAAATACAGTCTCTAGACATATATATCAGATATATATCAGAAAGCTACTCAAGAGTATCGTAATAGTATATGGAAAAAAAATGAAGACTAAGGATAGCAGAATCACATCCGAAAAACAGAAGCATTAAAATCCTAGAAAAATTAAAAACAAAACAAAAGCTGTACTGAGGATCATTAAGTTAAATTTCTGGATATTTTTTTTTTAAAAAAGGAGAAGCTCAATGCTAAAGTTCATACTGGTCTTAAATAAGACATATTTTGGTTGGTATTGCAGATTAAGTAATAAGTAAGATAACTGCCCATGGGCCTTTCAGTGATGATGATGGTAATGACAAATTTAACTAATACTGATGTGTGTATTAACTCTAAACACCACACTACGCATTAAACCAAGTCCAAAGTACAATATTTTTTCTTTAGTCACTCTTACAATAAAAGTTATGTATCTATATAAAGAGTTCCTCATTTTTTTTCTTAAGAAATACTTTATAGAAGGCTTTACATATCAAGTTCAATAGCTGTGTGTGTGTGTGTACACAGGTGGATATGTGTGTGTGTATACATATCTACCTATAAACACACACACACACATTTTCTGCTAGAGAAGCATGACTTTCTTATTCACAATTACAGTAATGACTTCCTTACAGTCTGCTCCTATAGACATCAAGACCTAATTGATTTACATTAAATAAAATGGAGAACATGGACGTTTGTGACATTTCTAAAGAATAATCATTCCAAAATATTACAATATACAGTTTAAGACCCCCCCCGACAACAAGTGGCTAAATATAACATCTAGTCCTTATTTATGGAGTATCTGTAGCAATTTCATTTTTAGTGTTGAATGAGTTTTTTCTATAATTCTTTACTTGGAAATGTATTAATATTTTTTACTATTATATGAAAAGAAATTAACATCAAGGTATAATTTCATTATGACACTATGTTACATAAATACTTTAAGTTTATATTCCGTATTCAATTTTTATTCAGCTTTAGCTGACCTTATTTTTAAGAATTGTACATGCCACAAATTATATGTGTAAGAAATGTATTTGCTTGTGGATTATAAATCTAATCCACGATCAAACTTTTATCTACTAGTTCGTACTGAAAATTAATTTGAATTCTCATAATAGTTACTAGGCTGCCTTTTAAATTTAAGAAAACAACAACACAGTGCAGATGCACATACACAAAGTTACCTGGAAGGTGACTTTGGTCCTTCCTAAAAAGTGTAAAAATTTGGAAAATAGGAAATGTGCCCGTTTCTGGGAATACGGATGGAATTCCTTATCAGCTCCACTTAAAGCTGCCTTCAAGGATTGTATTAAACTTAATTATGAAAGATTACAAACGAGATGATGTGTAATGGGCACCAGCTGCAGTTTGCACTGGAAAGCATAAATACAAAGAGAATTATTTATTTATTTATATGTATTTACTATTCAAATGGTGGTTCTAAAACTTACAGGGATAAAAATGACTTTATTACTTTTTTCCTACTGAGTTTAAAATACTTCTTTACTTAACAGTCATAGAGACAAACACCCCACTTAAAGACTACTTTTCACCCCTAAAGAACCCCAAAGAGCAAGCAATACAATGCAGTTCTTTCCCCTAATTAGCAGCTTATTGTTTTTATACCATAATTAGTGATATGAGATCAAATTCTCCCCCAAGCAACTCTATACATTTTTGTTTGTTTTTTTAAAACAAAAATCTGTCCATCTATCTTTCTGACTTCTCATTGAGATTCTTCATCAGACATTTCTTTTTTTTAAAAAAGCCAAAGCAGAAGGGCAAGGAGGGCAGGGGGACTTCACCTGGGGAGGGCGGCTGGGCGGTGTGCTTATCAGGGGGGCAGGGCCCATGGCCGAGGCGGCGTTCAGGCTCCTTTCCCTCTCGTCCTGGTAGATTCGGTCTCTCTCAGCTTCCGGCAGCTGCAAGAAATTCTGCATCGCCCGAAGGTTGACCAGCAGCGACTGGGATGCAGTCTTGGGGTCCTCTTCCTTTCGGAGAATTTCTGAAAGCAAGCCCTGCGGGAGCGAAAGGCACAGGGTGAGGGAGCTTGCTCTGCTCAGCCCTGCTGGGCCAGCGCGACCCTTCCCTTCCCTTCCTTTCCCTTCCTTCCTTCCTTTCCTTTCCCTTCCTTTCTCTTCCTTCCTTTCCTTTCCCTTCCTTCCCCTTCCCCTTCCCCGCCCCCTGTTTAGAAAAGGAACAGCCAGGAGCACTAACTCTGCAGGCCTGTTAGTTACAGCTGAGGTGGTGGAGGCTCTGAGAGCCTCAATTGTATTCTTAATTTTATTAAGCATCTGCTTTACATACAACATAAACCGAAACGGCCTCACTGGCCTCCTTCCTCTGAGGAGCTGAACTTGCCGAGAGAGGGAGGGGAGTGAAGGGTAAACGCAGCGCCCCTAAGACAACCGCGTGGCTTCAGAGTCCTCAGGCGGCCTAGATGGAGGCCCGGCCGCAGCGGCCCAGGATGCGGGTGCGAAGCTATTTCAGGACCAGCCGAGCTTCCAAAGAAGCGAACTGCCCGCCGCGGAGGGAAACAGACAGTCCCCGGGGGCGGCCCGGCCGGGGGCTTTGCCTGCCCGGAGGCTTTGCCTGCCCGGAGGCTGCGGGGCCCCGCTTCTCCCTCACCTCAGGCTCTCCCCCTTTAAGCATGTCCTCGGGAGGATTCAGAAAATGTTACAAAAGCCGCATCCAAGACAGGCTGTATCTTCACAGGCAGCATTTTAAGTTATTCCTTAATTCTAAAGTTATGAGAGTCACTGACAAATGATTCTTGCATTTATCACGTAAGGAAACTACACTGCCAGCCCCAATGGCTCTAACTACTACTTGCTATAGTATACCTCTTGGAAACAGGCTGACACTTTGAACTTCAGAAACCATAGATTAAATCTGAAATACATAAACCCCTTTCCACATTTCAAAAATCCATGATAGCACACCAAAGGAAAAGAATATTACCCAATTTTGTAATTATCAAACTTCTTGAGAATTAAAAATATTTCTCTCTAGAAGTAGTAGTTTACAAAGCATTGGTATACTCCTTTAAGGTGTCTCTCTCTCCAAAAAGTACTTTTTTTTTTTTTTTGTAATAACGCTTTCAAAAATGGGTGGTTTTCCCCAATTTTAAGCAATTATATAAAATTGAAATATTAGAAAAATGCCTGGAATGCCAAGTTACATTTGCTTTCTACATTTAGGCAGAATATCAGTTTAACATAATATAGCTCAGAATAAAATGTTGTCAAGATCTCTGTACAGTTTGCAAATTTCACTTTCCAACCGCTCTGCAGAAAGGGTGAATGGGTACATTTGGGGAAGGGGAGGTAAAGTGTCCTGTCAAAATAATTCTCCTCCAAGAATATAGCACTTGGCTTTTTCATGGTTTCCTAGAAGTATAAGCCTAGTTTTGTTCCCCAGGGACGATGTACCATATTGCCTAAATGTAAATTAGGTGCAGACAACATAAATGCACTGACCACTTTAAAAATGGTTTACAGGCTGCTTTTTAAAAAAGAACCTCCAACAGGCTCAGGGGGCTTTGGAGTAAATTTTAATCTCTCACTTGGTCTATGCAACCAAAGTCTGGGAACTAGGCCCACACTTGCAGTTTCGCCCTTAAGACACGTAACTGAAGACGGAAGGGAACGCGTCCTTTCATGCATAATACTAACAAGTAATATTGCAACCGAGTTTACACAAGAGCAAAACATCCAGTCCCTTAACTAAAATTCAGTCAAACAGGCAGTCAATCACCCAGCTATTTAATTTGCACGAGGCCAACTAATTAGATCGACTGTGTAGATGTGTCAACATTAAAACCGAAAAATACAGGTCTCAAAAAAATGTTTGAAAATAGGTGTAAAAAAATAACCCATGTTCTCCACACTTCCCTACCAAATGTTATGTATTAAAAGATGTGCTTGGCAAAGGAATAATATGTATTAACTATACAGAAATAGAGAGAAACATACAGTATAATAAATAAAATGTTATCAATTCCTTGAGTATAATATTCTAATATTCATTTTTGTTATCCCAGCACAATGCCTACTATGTAAGTGTTTGATAAATATTTACTAAGTGGAGAAATTATGTGTATTCAGGCCACAAAAGGAAAACATTGCAAATGGGTGACAGAAACTTAGGAACAAGATATGCTACCAATGGGTAAATTCTACTGATAATTATTCATTTACTCAAGGTGAGCCTTCAAAGAAAAGTTATTGTGGTGTTTTGTAAGATGTTTATCTACACTAAGTGTTCAGTAATTTTAAAAATAGATTAAAAGGGAGCCTATAAATATTGAAGATTGGGAAATGTGAAGTTAGACATTTATAAATCTCAAATAAAATAATATATCTCTATTAAAAATTTTTTCCGACAGCACAGAACTACAGTGAGAAAAGCAAACACCTGAAAAAATACATAAGAATAGCCTCTATCAAGTCTTGCTAACATAAGACCAAGGCATTGCTGTGTGGCTTAAGCAGAAGAACAGCAGATCAGTTGGGAGAGAATTGAGAAATTTCTCTACCCATAGTCTGATGTTGGCATGCCTTCCCATTTGAGCATATAAAGTGTTTCAGGGGCAAAAGATTTTATTTCCACTTAATTTTATGTCTAGAGCAAGTGCAGTTTTTCTGCTTGTAATATGTTGAAGGTCTAAAGCGATATTTCAAACCCTGGAACACTAAGAGCTCTAAAGCAGCCAGTGTAGACATCTCAGGTGTTTTAGAAACCTTCAGAGTTTTTTTTTTTTCCTTTCTTTCTTTTTTTTTTTTTTGGCCCAGGCTTTCAATGAGGGGAGTGCCCTCTGGTGGAAATGCTTGAAAATATTGTTAGAAAATGTTTTTATTAGAATGTGTTAATTACCAAAAAAAAAAAAAAAATTACGTCGCTTGAGAATAATTCTGGATGCAAAATGACTATTAGAATCCGGATATGGCCATGAATGTTTGGTCCTGTTCAGGTTGTTGTTACTTGAATAGCTGCATTTATGGGTTCAGGATGTATGTGGCCCTTGTTTCCCATTTTCCCACAGTGGAAAATACAGTTCAGACTTGCCAAGTTAGGTCAAGGTCACTTGTAGTAACCCCCCATCGAGGACAGTAAGAGGGATCTCTTACCAAAAATTCTTCTTCATGCAAAAAAGTAATATGTCATTTTATTTACCTTATCTGCTATCTCAGAGAGTATGCAGAAACGCCAGGACTAAACTATATTGTCAATACTGTGCATCATAGGTGCTCAATAAATTTGTTGAAGAAAATTAAACAAAATCATTAGCCATTCTTGTTTCTGAAAAGAACTTGAGAATTTCTATGTTATGTAGTAAGTTATCAGCACCTCATGAATATTAATTTTATTGGAAATGAGAAGCTGCTTTTCACTGGGACGTCATGTCTTCAAATAACTCGGTATGTTCTCTATATACGAAAGCATAAAATGGTTCTGCATTGTCATTACATGGTGGTTAAGAGAGAATTCTAATTTTTTCAATTAAAGAGCAAACTTACTGATGAATTCCTAAACCTTTTTTACATTCCAAAAAGAGTTTACAAGTTATTACAAGTAAAATTCATTAGTAATTGTAAAAGAAAGAAAAAAACCTTCAATAAATATTATCAGTACTTCCAAATGCTAATTATGAATTCTTTAAAACAACAGATAAGCGATAGAGACTGCCAATCCGAACAAAAAGCCGGTCTGGCCTCCCGTTTGTCTCCTCTTTGAACATAATCACTGATTCAAATAGATTTTATCAGTTTCATGGAACTTCAAAGCCTCAGAAGGAAAATATGATTTGATAAAACCTCCCTACTAAACAGAAAATATGTGGAATATTCTTCAAGGCTACCTGCCTCCGTGGTTTGGTGAATTTTTAAACACATGTCCAGGTGAAAGACCATGTTCAAATTTCACCTACTATGCTGGACTTACGCCAAGTAAGTCAGAAGCAGACACATTTATCTCTGTCATTTAGGGAGGCTAAACGAGAGCTGTCACATTGGGGTAATAGCACCTTTTTACCTCTTACTCAAGAGTGATATGGAGAGTGGACTTTTCTTAAATTACACTGTGAAGAATTAGAGAAACACAGTAGCAATCTCTCTTATACTTAAGCAGGCAGATTTCTCTCCACCACATAATTTACAGAACTCAAATTCAATAAAACATTACATGATGGTCCATTACTGTTATCAGTTTTGAATAATCCATCTTCATTCTTTATTTTACTGGAAAATAAAGTGTGCCAAAGACAAGGGGGGGGGGGGGGGGAAGAAAAAAGGAAAAAAGCCACAGGATGGGATCAGAGTTAAACTCTGGGTTTTATTTTTAAAAAGGCACTAAAGAATATATGTTCGTCTGTCACAACCTTTAAACGGCAATAATAGAGAGAAGTGAACTGAAAAGTATAAATCTAGAAGCTTTGGCAATTATTTTTAGCCATAGGTTTCCATTAAAAAGACATCAAGTAGGAATACCTGAATGAATGACATCTGCTAAAAGCTGGTGTCTTCGGTAGCAATTAAAGAACATATGCCCATTAATTCAAAAGGGGAAAAAGTACTTAAAACAAGTAATTATATAAATTCATCATAAATTTTCAGAAAAGGTAGACTTTAAAAAAAATAGTCATGTGTGAAAGTCTTAAGAGAGGAGTATGATTTAATTTAGGAGGCCCAATTACGGTGATGAGAAAATTCTCCAATTAAGAGTTAAAACATGAAATTCAGGATTTCAGAGTTCTGCAGAGCTGAATGACTAAAATTGTCTCGAGTCATAACAGCATTATCTATTATACTAATGTTTTAACACACTGTGTACAGGGTACCCATGTCTTTACCTGATCATATCATATAACTCCGCATTTGTACGTACATATTTTACATTAATTTTTTAAACCTGGAGTTGGAATCGCACATTGTGATGTGCGATTTAATTCTGCAGAGCTCCTCGTCTATACATATGCATCAGCATGTGTATTTTCGTACTCCGCACTCACACCATACACCCGCACTCTGCACCTGCTTTTATTGAAATGCATACACTGAAATAAACACACTACATGCATTCGTATGAATGTATAATCATTAAAAGAAATGTAGTTGTGCGTGCGCTCGATGCATGTGTGTGATGGTTCTTAAGCGTGACACCAAAAATGCGTGCACGCCTGCTTGCACGTTCAAAACCTAGTTCCCAAAAAGTGAACACTTCAATGTACATAGAAAACTGCTCTGTTAAATCAGACAGCTTCAAATATGGGCCAGCATCCACTTGGGCAGAGAAGTTACCACTGTAAAGGTGTAAAACCAAACCCCTCTACTATTCCGAGCTCCAAATAATATTTTGGTGATGTCTTTTTCTAAATTGGTGATTATTAATAAAGAGACATTGGTATCACACTGTACCAGGTTTTCCCTCTCTCACTCTCAGAAAAAGAAAGTCACTTTTTGATGTTAACCACAGAGGCGACTATCTTTTCAAAGTGATTAATATGGCATAAAAAGGGAATTCTACCTTTCTTACAGTAACAAATCCTATAGATATTTGTGGAATTTGTCAGTGTAAGAACCAAAGGCAGAACAAATGGTCAACTCTTCAGAGTAACGGCTGGGACATCACAGCCCCAGAGAAGAGAAGTACCCCAAGGGGTGGTGACTTCACCCTTGTCTCCCTCAGCTGGACTCTTGTCATTCCTTCACCATATAAAGTACACTTTTGCCAGCGCTTTAAGAAACACTTTGCTCAATTTTTAAAATGCTTATCAGTAAATCTGTATGGCATTTGTGTCTATGTCAATGTTCTCTTTGTCTGTGGGGTTTTAATTCAGTTCAACAACTCTTATCTATTTTTTGCCCAGTACTGAGAACTACTAGCAATGACTGCTATTTACATTAAAAAAAAAAAAAAAAAAAGAATGCTGCCAGAAGCAGGAGTATCTAACCAGACGGCTGACTTCTGATCCATTCATTCACTCATTTAATTTTTTAAAAATAATTACTCCCCAAATGAATTTAGGTGTCATACTAAATTTATCAGCTAATAATAAACACATTTTTTAAGTTGTAAAAATACAGAACTAGGCAAAACCATACAATTTTAACCTGAGACAGAACCTTCTACAATCACCCTTTTAAAAACAGACAAACAATGTACAAAAAAAGCAGATAAAGAAACTGAAAACACAGAGTTAAAGGCTTTGTCAGGCCTCCTGACTTTCAGTCCAGTTAAGGCAAGCCAAAAATAAGTTACAGCTGGGGTTCTCCTAGGTATGGAAACTCTGCCAACAAGGAATTAATACTAGATTATTTTTGTACCAGAATTTTATTCTTATAATCATCTAATAAACAAAATAATTTTTATATATATATATATGGGAGGAAAGTATGAGTCAGGGCCCCAAAGAAGTTGACAAAAGAACCAACAGTGGTAAAACAGGAAAGCTGAAAGGACATCATGTCCCCATTCTAATCAAAGTTACATGTTCTTTTAGAGGTTTTTTTTTTTTTAGTGTGCCTGGGCCAAAAATAAACACCATATATATCATTCTAGTTTCCAAAAAGGGAGATTAAAAATCCTCTCATTCACAGTTTAACAGAATCAATTTGTTTAGAACTTTTTATCTTGGGCCTTTGTCTCCCATCTCCCTCTCTCTCTGTCTTCTGAAGCGTCTTCCACGATGATAGCAACCTGCCCAGGACAAAGGTGTGGACACAGGGAGTATATGCAGACAGAGGCCTGCAGACCAAAGCTACCCCAGGGGCCCCTTAATGAGGTGGGAGGAAGGGCAGCTGCAATGCGAAGAGGGAGGGAGAGCACAAAGCCGGGAAAGTTTTTGCTAGCAAGTCATACATGTTTTTCTAAATGGCTTCTTAGAATTAAATGGCAGAAATTGCTATTGAGTCCCAAGATGTTTTTTGAGGTTGTAGAGGAACTTCAACAGGGCACATTTATATACTCATGTTCGATGTGGGTGGTAACATGGGGAAAAATTGTAGGCTAGACGCCTGGAGTCCTACCAGTGGCCTTGACCAAGTCATGAGACTTTTCTCAACCTGCTACTACTGTCTCTGATTCCGTCAGGGAAGAGCACGGGTAATCCCAGCTGGAAACATTTTTCATATTTCACTTATTCTTTCGAGGCCCCTGAATGAGGATCAGGCGGTACCCAGCTTCCTCCTGGAGGAGGAGGGTTAGGGTCGGGAAAGGGGGGAGTCAACTGAGGCACCACCAGGAACAGAGACTAGGACCACGCTACTTTGTTAGCGCAGAGTCAAAGAAGAAACATCGGGATGCACGGGACCGAAGACAGGAGAAAGAGAGAGAAGAACCATTAAGCAAAAAACGAAACTGACCTGAGTTCTGTTAAAAGCCACACGTGCAAATACTGCCTGGGAGATGCCCGCTCGTTTCAGTTCATCGCGCACCCACTGGTAGATTTCGGAAGACACCTCTGTGTTGGTCGAGACCTGCTGCTCCAAAGGCTTATTCATAGATCTACTGACAGGGGGAGGGTGGTTCAAGTATTGTTGGTTTAAGGACTGCTGGGCTAAAAGTCTGTTCACTGCATACTGCTGGTTCAGCAGCTGAGCCATCACCAGCTGCTGGTTGACCAACTGAGGGCTGATGGGCGTCGACACAAGCCCAGGATGCAGATTCGGGAGCGGGGTCCGCACGGAGGGCTGGCTGCCGTGGGACAGCTGTGCGGGGGACGGGGGCTGCTCGGCGGTGTTCCCTGGGACCGGCTGCTGGCCAAAGTTGACATGGTTGGCACCTTGCTGGGAGAGTTCAGAAAGACTATCCATTTCGACTAAGATGGACAGAAAGTAAAATCATGGTAAGTCAACAAGGATGGGTATTGGTAAGCATTCCTGATCATTCCCTAAACAGAGATAGTAGGCACATCAAAATCCAATTAAAGGAAGAAAATTTCAAGACAGAACTCAACCTGCTGTGTATTTACTTCCTTTTTTTGCACAACTCCACAAACTTTAAAAGTGGTACAATACCGACTTAATTTTATAACATCATTTAGACTTAAGGCATGAAATCAATTATTTTCCAATTCTATATAACTAGTTTTGGGGTCAAACTATTATTCATTTTCATTACTCCAAGAAGGCTGATAAGCAATGTTTACTTTAAGATAACTTCTAGAAGAATGCCATTTGCTTAATGGCAGCTAGAAAGAGTGAGTCGAGCTAAGAAAAGACATCATAAGCAACTAAACAAAAAAGAAATACATAAGTATTTTCTCATGATATATTTTAACTGTTATCACTCTAGGCAAAAGGTTTGAAAGAAAAAAAGATGACATAAATGTTGTCAACGTTCAATTCTTACCCAGACATGAATATAAAGTAGCAATCAATATAATAAATAATGAAAGTGGTCATAATGACAAGTAATAATAACTGAGTGCATATTGAACACTGGGCTGAGTATCTTATACAGTTTGCTTTACTTAATTCTAACCATCACGGGCAGCAGGTATATCTGCAAATATTTCTTAGAATGAGGCAAATGATTTATTGTATTACAAGCCAGTCTACCCAGGGTTGCTAAGACCCAAATGTTTCTTGAAGAAGCTATAGCTATCACCAGATGCTAAAGACAATCTTTCAAGGAAGAGGCGGGGAGTTGTTCTGGTACAATGGGGATACTGTCATGATTTTGCAATTTATTACCACCTACCCAAGATGAATGCTTCTCCCTTGGCTACATCCCTCACATGCATTGGCTGAGAGTCAGCTCGAAGTGTGTCAAATGCTTTGCTGCTGCGAGGAGGAGACTGGCCTGATGCTCTTGACTAGAAACGCTGGGCACGACGGTGTATGGACATAGGTGAGGATTTCTAAAGAGCACGCCATACTTTCCACGTATAGGCTCTGGCTGGATTTTAATCATCACTCCTCTTTTCATTAAATATTCAGGTTTTATATTTAGAGGAACTTATCATATTTCTATAATCACTGATATATGCCAAATATAACTAAGAATTGGGGAAGAAACCTTCCATTTTACCAGTGATATCAGCCCAAGTGGGCCATTCACAGGGAATAGTAATTCAAGCAATTATTCCAAAAATGATGCATTGTCTTCATTATAGCTCTAAGCTATAAAAGGCAAAGAATCTGTTTGGGTAGATGGATGGTTTTGCTTCAAATATTAAAAGCTAAAACATGCTCAAAATTCAGATTCTCTTGTCTCTTAAAATCTTTGGAAATGTTGTTGTTGTTGTTATTAAATGAATGTAACAGAAGTAAACAGAAATAGATGTAAAACGGCATAATGCTATGCATATTAAATATCCCATTCCTGTATTATTTTAAAATATATTATTTGGAGGGTACAAGTTATGTGAAAGAAAACATTAATAGAAATTAAAACATTAACCTTAATCACAGTGTTTGCTCTGGCAAACACTCACAAACTCAATAGGGAGAAAATGTCATAATCTAAATGCTTAGGTACAACACACAACTTTTATCTGTCATTTTACACTGCAGATAATTTTAATGTATTTCCTGAGTAACAAATATTGACCTAAAGTTACGTTAAGATAGGATGCTCTATTGGAATTAAAAGTTCAGAAATGATTCAATGATTTTCTGGGATGGGCGGTAAAGCAGTGTGTTCACCAAAGCACCTACATGCAGGGCTGGGGATTAGGTCAATAAAAATCACTTGCTCTCAATTGTGGAAACTAGAAATACAATTTAATTTCCTCAAAAATTGGATGTAAAAAATAGGCACTTTCTCTTTCTCTTGAACAAAAACGAAAAACATAAAAGAATGATTTATCTCTGAGAGAAATCACAGCTAATGTTAGTTATTCAAGGCCTGGTTAGGTCTTCACTGAAATGTTAAGAAATGGCAGCTCCCCTCCTGACGCCTCGATTTCCTGCATGTCTGACAACCAAGTCAGTTTGGCTGATTTAAACACAAACATTTATTGAATTTAATTATCTCATTATACTCATCCCCACTCCCCACCCTCAAAGAAACATTCTAAATTGATCTCTAATTGGGCAATCAAAAGACCTGGCTTTAGATGTGACTTTGATAAACCCCCAAATGACACTTAATGGTATGTAGCCACCGTGGCAACGGTTTTTGCTTACCCATCATATCTTTTGTCTTCTTGAAATGTTTGTACCACCTTCCAAATTCTTGACATTTTGCTGCTGAGACATTTGCATAGTAAGTGCTGTTCACAATGGAAGAAATCATACTCTGCGTGAAGAGAGGGGAAACGTTTGTAATACACAGAGGCACAAGGTGGAACACAGAAAGGATTTCAATTGTGGAAACTGTATTTTTTTTTAATCAACTGAGTACCAATACATTTCTTTTTGTTTCACACTTAACCTTAAAGCCTCGACTTCTTAAAACTCATCAAGTAGATCATCAAATGCTTATTTAAGTAGAAAGCCACCACCCACTGAGACCAGTAGAAAAAAAGCTTATCAAACACACAGGCTTTGCTCTAGTATTTATGGAACCTTCAACAATGTCATCTATTCCTAGGCTGACAAACTTATACTGATCCCAATAAATCCACTTATGTGAAGATGACTTTATGATTGTTCTCAAATAAATGCTACTTCAAGTTTTAGTGTCTGTACTCTACATCCTTGCTTCTCAAACTATGGCCCAGGGACCAGCAATATCAGCATCACCTAGAAGCTTATTAGAAATTCATAAACTGCAGCCCCACCCCAGACCTAGTCAATCGCCACCTGCATTTTACCAAGATCCCCAGGGTCTTTGGGCGTGCATTAAAATTTGGGAAACACCACCTGCATTTTCCACTTCTATTATTTGGTTTTCAATTGGAGGCACATTAACTGCCTTAACACTGTTCAAAGGTTGCCTGACCACATTTAAGGAGAAAATAAACTATTCAGAGATCCTTTATCAGAAGGAAAAAAATTCTACAATTTTTGAGTTTTGAATTTCCAACTAACCATAAAAATTTTAAATATGTACATTTTATATGTACTAAATTTCTCAAAGATGGCATGAAAAAGAATATGACTTATTCTGTCACTTGTCTTCATCCTGAAAACAGCCAACAGTTTAACACACAAAAATGAAGACAAAAATAACAATGATTTTGATCTATTAGTTTTTTCGAACTCATTTTCAACAAAGAAAAGTGTTTTCTTCCCAGCAAATTTTAGTTATGGTCATTTCAGTGACTTAATTCACAGTTATTTTTAACCATAACACCCATATTATCCTCTAGTAGCAGCTAAATTAATTTCCAGTTGCGTCTTAGGAATAATTGAGACTTTGCAGCACCCACCCATCCCCCACTCCCATGTGCAGAAACATGAGAACTTGCATTTCAACTTCAGTTGGTCTACGGTGACATAGTTCACAGAGGGCAGCATTGTTTGGGAGCAGGGAACAACCAGAAAAGCCAGTTTGGGAACAAAAGTATTTTTATATAATTATCTTCTTTAAGCGACTTCTAATTTAAAGCTCTTTTGGTTATTATTGACTCTCCTAACATCCATTACCGGTGTTAATTCTGCAACAGGAACACATTCTGTAATATGCAAATCTTGAGGATCTTTGAAGAACTTGCAGGGAAGGATAAGCTGGAATTGCATTATTTATGTAAAACATGGCTATCTTTCTTAAGAAAAATTGTGATATCCTTTTTTTTTTTTTTTGACACTTTCTACTTTATAGTACTTTCCTCATTTTATTTCTCTAAAAAGACATTCTTAATGGGCTCATGATGCCCTGCCATTAATCTAGAAGCTTGCAATCTTACTAAGAGCCTCCCTCAGTCCAGAGTACAAAAAGATACTTAGCAAGGTTGCCAGAACCAGAGCCAGAGGATCACCCGATCCAGTTAACAATCCGTCAGCTTCAATCACCTTACTCTATTGTAATAATGGATCAATAAAGTCAGACACTAATAAAACTATTGAGATCGCTGATGGATAACGGTGATTCTGAAAATGGATGACAGTTGATGTTCTTCCACTTTGCTTCAATTTTTTAAAAATTATTACTCTTACACCTAGACATTCTGGCAGTTTCTTAAATGTTAATATAATAGTTCACATAAATTTTAGATATAGCATGTGTCTTAATTTTCAGAAATGTTTAGAATATCTAAATTTTCCTGAGGTTTTTGACAAACATCCAATCTATTTTAGTTTGCCAATAGTTCTATATGTGAATTTTGCTCTTTGCTGCACACCTATTATGTGCCTGGCTGGTACTAGGGCAGACAAGACAGAGCCTCTGCCTAAAAAAGCTTACAATCTATTAGGAAGACAGATATGTAAACAGATCATTTCAATTTAATGTGGTTTGGTGTATCAACAGTGAAGAAATATATATATATGAGGAAAAAAGAATAATACACAGTGTGTAGAAAAAAAAGTCTGAAATATTTTTATACAACTAGAGCCCATATGTAATAGTGCTGTGTAGTTCATTATTACCCATATGTGAAAAATAATATCCATATGTGCATGATCATCAAAGCTTCCCCCTGCCCTTGTTTAACTCTAACTGGTAGGCTCTGTCCTTAAGAGACTTTCTGGATGCTTTCCACTCTGTCCCGACTGGTGTGTGCTTAGGGAACTGATTACTGTAAATATTAGCCTAAGCAAGACATAAATCAAAGGCTAATCCACAGGTTATGACGTATGCCAAAGAAACTTTTTAGGTTCTCTATCTTTCTGTGCTTCTTGAGGGCTGGAAAATATTCCATAATTTAGGCAACTTGGGGTCACTTCAATTTTTATCGGAACAATATGCATGCAGTAAACTTCCCATGTAGCCACTAACAGACACTGTTTTTCTTGTGGTAAAATCCTATTGAAATCTCAGGCATAGCACCTGACTAGACTAGTAAGTTTCAAGGGCAGGGAAGAGAGATTTCAGAATCTTATGGGGCCCATGGCATTTGAAAGATCATACTCAGTGTCATAATCTTCAGTTTGGAAAATCATAAAGAAACACCTATTGTTTTGATAATACAAATGAAAGTCAAGATTGATAATATTTTCATAGGTGGGAAGGGTGTACAAGGAGTTCACCAAGATCCATGTTTTTAAGGAGAGAGGCCTGGGATTCTTGTCAATCAAAAGGAGACGTTGGTTTAAAAAGATTACATGAGGCTGTGAGTTCACGAAGATTCGGGTTCCATATTACTTTCCAGCCCAAATGTCTGGCAGATATTACATACACACTAAACATTCATGTGACGAAACAGAATCAGCTAAATCTACGTTCAAATCCAAGATGTGCTGCACACTGCTGGTGTGACCCCAGTCAAATCGACTACTTCTTCACAACTCCCCATACTAAACAGCAGTGAGAGCAGCACTCGCCCCATGGGGTTGTTCTGAGACTCCATTCATTCTGGCTTTTTTTTTTTTTCCATTCACTCACCATATATTTATTGAACTCCTATTATGTGCTAAGCACTGGGCGAGTGACTAGAAAAGTAATGACTTCAAGAGCCATACTGTCTGCCCGTGGACAGACAATAAAGAAAGTAATGAATGCGCTACAATTAGCATAGTGCCTGGAACATACCAAGTATGGACTTAAGAGATGTTAATTACTATGACAACCCTGTGCCACCACCTCCTCGCTGGGCTTTTATTATATGATCACATTTCAGATCAGCTGGAAGACTGTGCTGTAAAATAACAGAAAGGTATCAGGTAAAATTTCAAATGATATATTTTAAAGAAAATTCATTTTCTTATGAAGAATGAAGATTGTACTCAGTTACAAGTCGAGTGGGAACAAAGGGAAAATACCAAGGAACATAGTATTTCCATTGGTTGCAATATTCAAATTTGATGGTGTCTTCTAAAGTTGGCCTGCGCCTGGTAGCTGACATCAGAAAGACACACACCACTTCCCTGGCTTGGACGGACGGCCAGGCCCTCTCCCATTTCTAGCTAACAGCTGTTCATCCCTGAGGACGTATTTCAGGTATCTTTGCTCTGCCTTTCCTGAGTCCCAAACACCCCACACGTGGTACCACTAGAGCACTTGTTATGCTGCTGATTTTCTACTAGAGCCTTGGTTCTGATCTCCAAATAGCGTGCGCTCATCACAGACAGGGCTGGGAACGTATTAGTTGATCAACAAAAGGCCACTGAAATAAGCTATTACTGCAGACTACCAGAAAACCCTCGTGTGTGTGTGTGTGTGTGTGTGTGTGTGTGCGCGCGCACTTAAAGTCAAAGGGAATGGCAGCTTAGGTGTTAAATGATTCCTTTAAAATCATCACTTTGGGGTGTCACAATAAAACTCATAGTTTAAAGAATCTTTGTTCATTAGTTTGCAAGAGATACCTGCCCAGGTTTTTCCAAAATGCATCCACATGGATGTCTGGGAAGTCACAGTGCTTGCTGATTATGCCATCCCAGTCCCCTCCCGGTGTCTATTTATACAAGCTGTCCAGAGCTCTTGGAGAAAGACACAATTTCTATCGCAAGTTTTCCCAGTCAGTGGCCAGTCAGTGTAAAACATCCATGTGCAGGGAATAAAGGACTCAGGCCGACAAAACTCAGTCGGTTTAAATCCCAAGTTCAAACGCTACACACACCGACCAGCGCATCGCCACAGCTTTCCATGCCAGGAAACAGAATTTGAAAGTCGGCAGAAATTGGCCGTGGATCTCATAACCCCAGTGTGACACGATACACTCGTCCTAGGAGCCAAGTTGTAAGCTTTTCTAAGATCCATGAAGCACATGTCTACTCCCTAGGAGGAGCTTCGGCTCTTTCTGGGAGTCTGCTGAAGTTCCGATCTGAAAGAATGCCATCTTCGCAGAAACCCCGGCACTCTAGAATGATACCATCTGCCACAGGCTGAGCTTCCTTTGCAGCCAAATACATTATTTATAACCTTTCTAATTGTGAAAAGGTAAGGGTGGAATTTTTCTAAAGCCTGACGCACATATAGTGAGAACGTTCTGGACCTCTGCTCTAAAATACTGCATGTCTCTAAATTTGAAAAACAACAAAACCCCACAAGGAATCAGGGGAGGTTACATAATCTTTCAAAACGTTATATTCTTGCAAACCCCTGCTAGAATGGGACATACACTGGAGGTATGTATTTATAACACATTCAGAAACTAAGGGCAGATACTTTTATTCTTCTACTTGGTCACCTTAGTAGCCAATGAAGAGGTTTGGGGGCGAGGTGAAGCCTTCTGAAAAAGAAGTTCATCAATTGGGGAAAGGCAGTGATCTGATTACCCTTAAAATTGCTTTGTTGTGCCTTTAACAACAACAAAAAACCCACCCCAAAACAATGCTAATCAGGTTATTCAATCATTTAAACCAAAACTGTTCATGCTTTTCTGCCAAATCAACCAACCACAGCAAAATCTGTTATCTCTGATTGCTCAGCTTCCAGTCAAAAAACAGTTAACCCTCACCGTACCAAAAGTTTTCCAAAATACCCTCCAAGCTCTGCACGCTCATGGAGAAAAGAGAGAAAGCCATGTCACCTTGCAGGGCGCCCGGAGTGTGGCACCGACCTGCTTGTTACAAGACGCTCTAATGACCGGACGCCGGAGCGGCGGCCTGCAACCCCCTAGAATGCACGCGGGCTCCATCCTGGCGTTTTGCTCACGGTTCTGCTGTGTTTTTAAACAGGTCTGGAATATCACGACCAAAACTTGCTGAAGACTTGCTGATGGTTTCACGGAGGTGGGCAAGAGAACCTACAAAATGGTGGTTCACCCCCGTTTAAAGCTTTCAGGCTCCATCAGCAGAGAGGGCAAAGGCTACCACGTCTTATTTACACAATTATCTAAATACGATTAAACAGCTGATGGACAAATATTAAACTAGAAAATGTATAGTCATTTCAGCTTAATGTAATCCTCTTTCTGTAAACACCCAAGATGATTTTTTTTCAACCAGAACAGTCCTGACATCTCATAAGCCTAAGGGTGAATAGCAAGAGATTGTTTTTGATAGTTATAAATATTCAAAAGACATGCAGACCATCTGCTTTCATAATACAGGTAAAGCAAGACTGAAATGGGGACTGCTGTATAAAAATGATTCTTTTAACAAAGTCTTCCTCTCCTCGAAAACTATAAAGACAGATGTCAAAAACTGTTTACACAGAGCAATCAGGAGCGTGCAAAATGTAATATTCCTTTTACACACAGTGCTTGCTAAAGAGATTTTTTTTTTCTTTTTCTTCCCATCTGTGTGTTGCAACACATTTCTACAAGTTAAAAACATTTTTTTCAAACAGAGATCTCATGAATACCCAAAAACATGCTATCTGGTTTCTGAATGCTAATTAATTTCAACTAAGGAATCTGAATATCTTTTTCTGTAGGAAGGAAATGTATGTTTTGAATTGGAACACTCTAGAGAGGCAGCAAGAGAAATCATCTTGCACAGGTTTAATTCTATAAGGCGATTTTCATGGTTCTACCTTGCCTGATGTGTGTGTGTGTATATATATATATATATATCAGTTATGTCCAAGCTTTAAATGAAAGTGCATCACTGCTAATGTCTTTGGCGTAAAGTCTAAAATAATTGTTTTCTGAGATAAATGTCTGCACATGCAAAACACACACACACACGCCTTTAATTTAGCTTCTAAGTCGATGTAGAGTGATGCAAAAAGCTCTAAAGTTAATTTTCAGAACTGGAACACTAATCTTGACAGTAACCTTTTTATGTATTGTATTAATGGCACAAAGGCATTAAGCACCTTTTTATAATTTTCAATAAAATGAGCATTTACTGAACAATCTGTCAAACTGCTGGCTCTCTATTCTTTTACGTTTTTATTTTTTGATTAGTCCAACTTCGTACATTCCGATGTCCCTTCCCTTTTCTCCATGTCCTGCCTGCCTATGGCCTGAATTTTTACAGCTTTTTTTTTTTTTTTTTGGTATGCATGTGAAAAACTCAAAGGTCAAACTTTAATTTCAGGTCAAATAGAATCAATTCCACATTCAAATACAATTTTAATAGAATTTTCAGAAAATGGGGTTTTCTTTTAATTCCAAAGGATATTTAATCCTACAAACAAGCTCTAAAAGGCATCTTATGAGATGGTGACATGGCACAAATTTGTTGAAAATTAACAGGTAGTCCCCATCTGGTATTTGGGGGTGGGAAGGAAGGAAAATGGGCTTCAATTTATGAGAAGCAAATGGCAGGATTTCTAAGTGTAATATTCTGTTTGTGCATGTTAGCTTATGTTCCCCAAATCTTTCCCTCTGGATCCTCTATTGCTTTCTAAGCTATTCTCTTGGGAGATACAACTGGGGCATATTCAGAATCTCAATTTGTTGAGAAGAGACTAATCACTTCTAAATTTTACTTAAACTCCAATTGTCATAGTTATGGCTCTTGCCATCTTGATCAATCCCAATGCCTGAAAATGGCATTGTCACACAAAGTAACCCTATAAGGGTTACTAAAATGCGCTAAAAACAGAAACTCAATACAAAGCTCTACAGGAACACAAAAGGAAGCACAAAGAGACCATATCCAATTCTGTTTTAATTTTCTGAGCACATCTCCTAAAGATGAAAATGCAATCATTTCAAACACAGAAATTTTATTTAATTATTTAAATATCCAATTCATAATTTTTAAAGAAAACGTGGGTTCACAGTTCATATGGCTTTTTCACGTAATTAAAGTAATTTTACTAAGACCCAGATAATATCTTTGACCAGATCCTCTATTCAGTTCTTTTATATAAGTACCTATCTAGATTTTTCTTATTACACTGAAACCTTCTTACTCAAATTCATTGAATATATTAGTAAAGAGCTTAAATTAGAAAATATTTGTTAAAAGGTGTATTATTACTAAAGGTGTATAATATTTCAAATTAACTGCACAGAGAGGCTTACATTTGCTCCTCTGCAATAGGAAGGGAATTGAACTAGAAATTCTCCAAGGTCCCTTTTAACAGCTTTAAGATTCTATGAAATCTGTATGTCTTCCCGAACAGAGGTCCTATAAGGTCTCCTTTAGTGACTAAAGAAGATGCAATTGTAATATTCATCATCCATTCTCAGGCACTCACTGTGCAAAGGTACCCAACTATAGTCTATTTTTAGAATGGTTAAAACCCCTTGGTATCTTGCTTATAATATGATTGTTAAAAATATACTCATCACTCAGCTAAACATTATGCTATTCCAAATAGGATTTTCACAAGTTTTTTCTTAGATAAATCTAAAGCCAATGAGTTTGATTTTTATAACAAAAATTGTTTCCTAAAATTCTAAATCTCTATCAACTTACACATTTGGAGAATGCTTGCTTATCCTTACTCTGACGGCCCTTGTGTGGTTAAATCTCCCATCCTCTGTGGAAATCAAATTTTCTAGCATCTGTGCTTAGAAATAGCAGAAAAAAGATACTAAATTTGTGTTAAGTTCCAGGGGTCCTACATAGAACATACTGAAAAGCTTTAAGCCACAGAGTGAGGGGGTGGGATGGGTAACTAGTTTGAAAAATCTATTGTTCTAAAAGTAAACACTAGATTTAGGCTCTGTAACTCTTCACAGATTTTATATTCCCTCTTTGCATTCCTTCTTTATAGGAATACTATTAGATTTTAAACCACATTGCCTAAAAATTGGGGAGGAAAAACAGTCTGGCTTTTAGCTTTTGATGAGGCCAACAGAACTCTGGGAATCTCAGGAAACCTAGGGAAACTATCCCCACACATGCTCCCAAAGGTGCCTTATAACTTTTGGGTCTGCACAAACCTGAGGAAGCTCATTGCAGGGTCTGTGGACCCCATTCAGATCTGATCCAAGATTTTACAGGAGACTAGGAGCTAAATCATGTCCTTGATTTCTGTGTATTATTATTAGCTATCCACCAAGACTTCTCATGTCCACTAGATAAATGTAAATCAATGTCACCTCTGGGTTAGGTCAGAAAAAAACCCAAATTAATCTGATTCATCTCTATCAATATTACAAAAATGCTTCCGTTTAGGAAAATGCCGTATAGTGGTAATCACCTCCTTAGTTGTAGTGAAATGGTAAAAAATGTGTTGGATGGGTTGGACATCGTGAATTAATGAGCCGTGTCCATCACTGGAGGTGTGTGCTCCAGGCTGAGCTGGTGCTCATGCACAGGGGTGGACAAAGGGACAAACCAAGTCCCCGAGGCGCATTCTGGAATGGCTGGACAGTTATCTACACTTGCAGCTCTCCCTAAATTCAGGTGATTCTGGACCTTTATATAGCTGAAACACACATTATATGTTTACAGCTTTACACAAAGTCTCCAAGGCCAAATGTGGACCAAGAACATCAACTGAGGAATGGACACTGTGAGCTCACATGGGGTGGTATTGACTGTTAGCATTTCTGTGTTGGCAGCATCAGCATCTTTGTCTATAAATTATTTGACTCTGAGAAATGGAAAAATGGAACTAAAAATGTTAGTGAAGAGATTTTACTAACTCAAAGTGATTTTAGATTCAGTGAAAGAAATTGAGGATCTCAACTATAACACTTTTGAGACAGAATGAAAAGTAGTAACCACACTGAAATATATGTTCAATTATGAAAAATGGAAAGTGTGCATAGAAATATGGTGCTGAAGATTGTGCTTAATCGTGATGTATAATTAGGTCTTTTATAGCATTTTTTAAGATCTCTGGGTCCCATGTATCCCCCCAAGACTATTGTTCTGCTTACAAACATATATATTTTATACATATATTTAAGAACATTACAATGTAAGTAAAAATATGAAACAGCTTGGAATGTGAGTAGGTTTTCTTAGGAAAAAACAGCTCAGAAGCAATTTGCTCTTGGTTAGGTAAATTCAAAATTCAGTTTAATAGGAAAAATATTTTATAAGGTAGGATACTGCAGATAAGAGTATCTATAAAATACTAATAATAAAACTACTGACAGAATTTATTGGTTCATGAAATTAAGATGGTGAAAATTCTATGAGGGTATTTCAGTTTTCCAAATATTTTTGAGATCCTAATGTGTGCCAGCATTCATGACTGCGATGATGAATAAAACTTAATCCCTAGTTAGTCCACAGGTAATTTCAGAACAATGCAGAAAGTACTATGATGGGTGCATACGGGGAGACCAGAGCCTTGAGCGTGGGCAGTGGTGTGAGGAAAGTCATAGGAAAGGACACGGGAAAACTCACGGCCAGACGACAGTCCCAGAGGCATCTGTATCTTCTTTGACACTGTTCAGTCTAACGTATCGTATCTGCTTAACTGGACATCGTGCTTATTTAGAGCACAAGGCCTGAGTCTTCCCCACTTCCATTTTAAAATACATCAGCGCTTTTTAATGATCCCAAGGACGATGCTAAAGGGTCCCTTAAAAGTGAGAATAAGTTATAACATGGTCCTCTAATTTCTTCACAAATGGAAGGTTCTTGATCGTTTCCATGAAAAGGAAGCTTACATCAAATCTTCTACGTAGCAGCAAAGTTTCTTGGACTATGAAGCACCGGCAAACACAATTTCAAACTCTCCAGCCCGCGTCTTAGAAAATCAACTACTTTACACCCAAGTGCTGTTCTAAACATTGCACAAGTATTAACTCATGTAATTCTCATAACCACCCTGAAAAAAATGGTATTATTGTCTTCTACTTTGCCGATGAGGAAACTGGGGAGGGACAGTCCTGTGCCCCAGCTCCCAGCCTGACCTCATGTGAACGCCACCAGCTCGGAGTCAAAGCGATGTCGCGGGGCAGGGACACGCAGACCCACCCAAGGGGGACAGAAGGAAGGTGCTGGAAAAACACACTTCTCCAAAAAATAGTTCCATTAAGAAACAAGAAGAAAACACAACCACGCTCGGTCCTATGTTAACATAACCCAGGGGAGTTTCAACACGTTTTGGGAAATATCTATTTGTGAAGTATCAAACAGTTAATACTTGTTTCAGTTAGCTCCCTATTTTTTAATTGCCGGGGAATAAACGCTGAATTGACAGTGAAATGGGACAAGCCCAGGACAGTCGGTGGTGCCCAATGAAGTACCCTGTGTCCTGTCACCTAGATAAACAATGTGATCTCAAATAAGGCTAACAACTAAAGTGTCACTCTTAACTTTCAACATATCATCTGGTTTGCTTCTTTAACCCCTGAGTAAATTAAATTAGATCAGCATGTTCATGGGGAAATATTGTGATTCAAAGTATTTTTTAAAAAAAGAAGAGGATGATTATAAAGGATAAAGTTTTAGAGTAAGAATGAGAGAAAGAAAAAGAGGCTATTAAAGGAAGTCAGACACCTTCTCTACAATGAGGAATTCTGCAACCTTATGAATTGCCCATGATGAAACTCCAGCACCCCGTAATAATACTGAATATTAGAACACAATACAATCTTGCATTTCTGTTGCGCCCTTCATGCAAGCATCCCAGGGTGCTTTACAATCATTATGAGTTAAAATTAAAACTGAAGCACATACAATTCCTAATAGAATCATTTTAAAAATGCTAAACAGAACAAATAACTTTTAAGTCTAGATTTAAAAGTCCCAGCAGCCAGAGCGTTCCTTACTTCAATTGGCAATGAGCTGCAGAGCCCTGGCTAAGGCTCTCCCCTGTTATGTTAAAGGCTCTCTTATGTTTTCTATGCTCAGAGCCTGTTATGATCAAGTGGTTTCCAATGAAAAAGAAGAAAAAAAAAACAATAAAAATGGGTGTATCTGTTTGTTTGGATTATCCTGAATTTAGGGCTTTTTTTTGTTTGGTTATGAGTTTGTACGGGGCCCAAAATCTGACCTGAAATAAAGCAGGTTTAAAAAGCAAATCCAGATAGAGCCCAACTTGAAATTTAAGTCATAATTGTGAAAAAAGACACTCAAAAAGCACTCTAAAGCTAGCTCTGTTTTAGCAGGAAAAACAGATTAATTAGCATGTACTGGTTAACTTAAAAAAAGAAAACAATTAGAAAATAGCATTTAATAGGCTTTCACCCAGGCCATGTCTGCTCCTAAGCCTTGAAAGTATTTATTATTCTGCAGATCAGAAAAAATATAGGGGAAATGCTCTCATGATATGGTAATTTTTCTTGCATTAGTGATTTTGAGGTCAAAGGAAACCTGTTCAAGATCTAAAACAAAGCAGAGGTAAAAATCTATTAAGTGAAAATGAAGTACTTACACATTGTTAAGCATCCCTAAACTGGCATGGCTTAGGTTCTTTTATGTTGTACTATTGTGAAAAGATAGTGGCCATAAAATACTTGAGATCAATCCACTTTAAGTTAGATGCTTTATTAAGTTCAGCTTTTTTTTGATTAATATTTCTAAAAGGTGATAGAGAACTAACACCAAGCTACAGTAAAACCTTTATGTATCTAAACCAGCTAAAAATGAGATTCAAAAAGTAAAACTTGCAATTTAGAGGACACTTCTACAGTAGAGTCTATTATAACATTAATACAGAGCAGATAACTCACTGTCTGAAATGAGGAACTAGAATGAAGCAATAACTGGTTCACAAATGGAGGCAGAAAAAATTATTTGGTGTAAGTTCTGCAATTCACACAATTATGCACATAAGACTGGTTTACCATTTCCATTATGGATCTTGCCATTAATGCAATTGCTGAAAGTGGTAATAAAATCCAATTAGTATCAAGTACTTCAGTGCCTGGCTAAGCAGGTATTCATAAGCTGGTATTCCCATGGTCAGTAGGGTAAGGACTGGGATGTTCTATAATTTTAAAAAAGGAAATATAGATATTCCCCAAAATGCATGGTAATTAAGAACAAGATTTGTAATATTATACTAGGAAGGACCAAGTACAAAAATCCTACAAGCACACCTCAAACAGGAAACTTTCTAGCTTGTTTTTGTTGTTACTGTTTTTATTTTAGAGGGAGGAAGTGGGGGAGGGCGAGAGGGAGTGAGAGTGAGAGTGTGAGAGAGAGAGAGAGAGAGAAACATGGATCGGTTGCCTCCAGTACTCGCCCAGACTGGGGAATGGAACCTGAAACCCGGGTATGTGCCCTGACTGGGCATCAAACCCGCGACCTTCTGGTGGATGGGACGACACTCCCACCAACCGAGCCACACCGGCCAGGGCAGGAAACTTTCTCATTTTAAGTAGAGCTGCCAGCTACACTCTCATCTATAATACCAGGCCAACGGATGACTAAGGTCTATACTTTCAAATAGACACAAGAACTGCCCACTGTTTCCAACGAAACGCCTAGCACTGTCTTGGGGTTCACTCGAAACAAAGGGTTACTGGCTCCGTTATACCTACTGATCGAGGTGGATGTGAGGGTGGGGGAGAGAAGTGACTGCCACAGAGCTGTTACACTTAAGCCTTCTGGAACCTCAAACACCAGATTATTCCAGAAGTCAGTGCCTATAATCTAAATCACTCTCTCATGCTCAAAATGAAGGGCACGAGATGATGGTACTTTTAAAGCAAGTCAATGTACAAACGACAAATCAAAGATATAAAAACACATGTTACGAGAAAAATTTCAATAGTGAGAAGAAACACAACTGGAAAACTCTAAGTAGTTATCAGTACTTCACAGAAATCTAAGTATTTTATAAAACATCAAATTAATTTCAGAAAGCCTTTTAAAAAGTCTTTCACTATATACGGGACCAAGAGGATACCTGGCTAAGCACACTAGCTCCAGATAGAAGTCTTCCCCCTCTACCAGCAATGGAACCGTGGGCACTCATTTAAACATCCTATGCCTCAGGTTCCTGAACTGAAAATGGGAAAATATAGAACAGGGTGATAGAAGTGCTTTTGATACATCAAAAGCACTAAATGAAAGTTAACTATTATTACCTCAACTATTAAGATGGATCATCCTTATTATTACATTGGAAATAGGATCCTCATGTCACTCAGCAGACTGAGGATACACATTTCTGAATGTATAAATATGTAACTATGTGAATAAATGTCATAGGTTAGGCTCTCACAGGAAATACAATATATGAATACCGATGCTGCATAATCCTTTGAGAGAATGTGATTATCAATGTTTGCTAAAAAAATGTTTTTAAATGTCACTTCGGTCCAAAAATTATGAAAAAAAATTACACAAAGTGCAGTTAAAAAATCTGTAACAGATAGGGCTTTTTAATTTGTTGCTCCAGTGTTATTTATAATACAGACTGAAAATCAACTAACACAGGTTTATTAAATGCCTATGGAAATGACTGTCAAGTTTCAGAGTATGAGCATAGTTAAATGCTAAGCTTCAGGAGGGCAGGATGGTTTCCTTTTTTATCTGTTTTGCCAATACATAATAAAAAATCTAACACATATTAGATCCTGAGATGTAGGCAGGAAAATGAAAACCAAAAAATCATTTTTCTCAATATTACTTCTAAATGCAACGTTCACATTTTCATTCGTTTTATATAGCTTTTGCTACTTGAAAATAAAAATGACAATTCCTGCTTGCTCTGTGTAGGACTTGGGCTTGGAGGTACTTTTCCCCAGGTGAGAGACAGAAAACAATGAAACAGAAGACAATCCAGTGCCTTACAAATGTGAAGGCTGTGATGATGTGTATGTGTATACACACAGGTGTGTGGTGGGGATGGGTGGTAAACATGCACATATCAGATGAGAATCTCTCAGGAATATTTGACCTAAACATTTTCAGAAGGAAGGCATTAGGCTGGCAGAAATAATAACTGACTTTTTACTTATGGTACTTTCAACAAAATGAATCTAAGGGTGGGTGGGTGGGTGGGGGTGTGTGTGTGTGTGTGTGTGTCTGTGTGTGTGTGTGTGTGTGTCTGTGTGTGTGTGTGTATATATATACCCAGTATTTTTAAGGTCAATTTCTAAAACTTCAAGGAAAACTAAAATCAAAATGAAATGTTTCATTTTAAGTCAAAACGTGTATTTTTTCAACTCCCAACTGACCTCCCGAATCCATACTCTCCAAGTTCTCATGACCACAGGCTTTCCTGTCCCCGAGTCAGTCTTCATTCTCTGCCTTACCTGCAGTGCAGAATACAACCTCCGACTTACCTAACCGCACCCACTGAAAGGAGCAAGAGCAACACAAGGCCCCACCTCAGACCTCTAACAAGCTAGGCGTTTCTTATGTCTTAGAACATTTTACAAAAATAAACAAACATGTGGTACCAAAACTTAATCAATGGATGTCAATCTATGTGGGCAGACTTATGACAAGAAAGCAGTACCAGAAATAAAGAAAGGTCTGAGTGATAAATTAAACCACATGCACATGTATGGAACTTCTGCAGCTGGAGAGAACTTCGTAAATATTATCAAAGAAAACATTACTGCACCAAAACATTACGTATTCATTTTTAAATCAGCACTTTAAAACGTATCACTGGGAAAGGACTTTGGGGTCAGTCGCTAACCAGCATTTTGACTTTAATCTCCAGGGACACTGGCTCCTTCATCTGTCCAGAGAGGAGTCTGGGAAAGTAACACCTCCTAGTTCTATGATTCCGAGTCCAAAATGGACTTCTGCTTAGGAGTCTGAGACAACCTTCCTAAGAGCATCGGAGGCAGGGCTTGTCAGACACCACAAGGCAAATTCCTGCTGGCTCCCCCTTCCCATTCCTTCCTGGCTACTACTCTGCAAAGGGAGGCTATTGCCCACAGGGTGGACATTCTGCTCAACATAATCTTAGGGGATCCTATAGCCAAGCTCTTAATGGATAGCAAAATGTGAACCCTGAGTTGTGTGCTGGAAGTTCTTAAATGAATGAACCAAAACCCCACAGGGGGTAAAAAGGTCTTGACACTTAGGATTTCTTGGTGTCGGGTCCTATTTTGTACAAGACAGAGACAATGTTTATTTGCTATGCATTTCTCACCATAGCATCTTCATCACCAAATCTTAGCCACAGGAGAAAGAAAGAGTAGTTTTATCAAACTTAGTATATATTTTGGGCTTAGGCCTTAGAGAGCCTATATTTCTCATCTTTAACTAATAAGTTATGACAGAAAATAAAATAAAAAAGAAATGGAAAATAGTTCATTATTAAAACATTCTTAATTGAATATCACATTCATGGAATTTATTCTAGAGGAAGAACAGAAGATGATGTAGCAGGATATAAAATAAGTCCCTCATTTATTGGGCTGCACTTTTTTCATAGTATAAATATTAAATTAATTGCAAACATTTGCTGCCACCGCTAAACTGTGCAGAATTTTTTCAAAAGATTTTTTTAAAGAAAAGATGACTGTAATTACAACTGGTGTTGAAAGTACAGCTTAGCTTCACCACTGAATGACTGCAGTAAAGTCTCCAGATACACATGGACGCATGTTCTTCTAAAGGCCTCTCTCCAGAAATTCACCAAATATATGTCTCCAAAACTAAGTCCCAAATTTCATTTTGTCATTCGGTTTAATGTTATAATTGCCAGTATTCAATTCATTTCCCATGATAACATTAAGTAAATTCACAATTATATTTATAAGCTACAGTGAGGTGGAGTTTATTGGCTGAATGCTGATGTCATTTAACAATTAGTTCTCACTGCGTATATCGATAAATACTTGTACCCTCTTCTCCAGCTCACAGTAAATGCCTTAAATCTTTGCCTGAACTTACTTCCAATATCAATGGGACACTTAGTAACATGCAGATACATGAGCTGCCTATTCTGGGTGTTTCTACAAGTATTAACTCTGAATTTAAAAAAAGTTTATTTCTAGGACATTTCAAATTTTCAAATGCTAGTAACCAAGTAACATGTTATTTGGAGTTATCTGCAAAACCCAAACTCCCAGAGGTAAGAGTCACCTGCTTCATTATATCATCCTCATTGATTTAACTGTGTTTAATTAATTTAAATTACTTTATTGGATGGGTATAAATTCACATCCTTTCTACTCCAAGGGTGAGAGAGGAAGGGTAGAAGGAGATGAGCTAAAATGACAAAAAGAGTTTGCTCTGAATTTCAAGAAACTCATACTTAACAATCCAGAGGATATTTTACCTGTGGCTAACACTCACCTTAAAAAAGCATAGAAAGTCATCATTAACTATAAACTTAATTCATTTGCTTCACTCCTATAACTGCTAACAAATATCAAAGCAAAGCTGATAGACTGTAACGCAGCAAACCTGAAACGCATGGAGTTCCCATGAAAAGGGAGCACGAAAGCTCACAAGCTTCCTTCCAAAGGCGCCCAGTACCTTCATGAGCATCATTTTAAGACTACCTCAACTGCAGAAATGTTTACAGCAGTCACACGGCTCAAGTTCAAATGACCAACAAGACTAACATTCAGAATTACATTTTAAACTTGAATTAAAAAAAACAACTACCTAAAAATCTAGTTAGATCAGCACTTTAATTATACTAAGTCATGGAATGACCTCACACTGCGTTTGATGGCTTTAGACCACGTCTACGCAGTGACCACACAGGCAGCCCACGAAAAGCAGGTTCGTAGCACCTTTGCTTTTTTTTTTTTTTACCTGAAATTAGCTGAGCACTATCAAAAATGTTTGGTTTTACATTTAGAAACAGGGACAGTCTCTAGCTACAGTTTTAGGTGCTCTCCATCAAAATTCATTCTAAAAAATCAAGCACTCGTTTGAAAAACCCCTGGTGGTGTAACAGGCATCTCGGGGGGAGGGGGGAAAAGGTAAACCAGTGCCCCCAAACTGGTGAGAAAATCCTAACAAACAATAACCACTCAGCCTTTAGTTACAGGGAAGAGATTTCTATTCTTATTTTTGTAATTATTTTTACTCACTGCTCTTTGTTAATTTGTGTTATTTTTGTAATGAACAAAGTCTCGGGAAACTGCACTCTCATTTTTATTTGGGCAGCATGACCAAGGTTCCCACGCTAACGCTTACAGCCCATTCACCGAAGGCTCCTGGAGTCGCCGCCTTTCCTGTCCCTTGAACAGGGCACGCGGCCCTCGGCCCTCGGGAGAATGCAGCTTCCAGGCTCGGAGCGCTCAGAAGGGGAAGCGAAAAAGAAGCTGGCAGAGTCTTCTGCTGAGCTGTTTTTCCTTCCCTCTTCTCCCGGGGGAGGAAAAGTGTAAAGGCTCCGTTCAGATGAATCGGGCATATTTTTTAAAGTCACTAGTGGTCAAGCCACTTTGCATTTCTGGCGGAGCCTCACTTCCCATACCAGTTGCTTTCAGCGGCGGAGCCCCATCCAGCCTCAAACCAGGGCCGCCGTGAGGTCTCATTGTTTCACACCCGCTCTGCTAAGTACCTGCGAAAGGGGGCACTCCTTGGCCAACGAACTCTGGTTCATATCTTTCAGCAAGTCCTTCAGAGCATTCCTCACTGTGGTGTGCGACCATTGTTCAGGAGGCAGGTCTTCGAGTTTGGGGCAACTATTTGAGACATAGATTAGAAAGGGGATTATTACAAGATTGCATCCCGCTGCAAAACATTCCTTTAAGACAGACAGATTTCATTTTGCGCATCAAACAGATGCATCTGGAGATTGCTCTCGGTCTCCTGATTGTTCCGATTAGTTAATTACTTTATACAACACATCTGCTGTATCGATGCATGAATTATACATCAGCTGCCTGTGGTGGCTATTTTTTCATGTTACTTCTACCTTCCTGCTCGGATGCGCTTGGGAAGACAATTTAAGGTGTACTGCTTTCTCAGGAGCCATCGGGAGGAGCATTAACGTTATTAACCATTTTCCTTTCGTGACTCTGTTCATACGAATTGAAACAGTAAAAAAATATATAAATAAAGAAGAGCACGGCAATAGTGAACAAGGCATTCTTTCACAAAATGTACACAGATGGCACTGTTCATGATATGCAAAAATATTTTTCTCTTAAGTAAACTTTATGTAAAATGCCTTCTTGTAATGCATCATTTAATTGACTAAATATAAAAAGTCTTGTCTTTTGATAACCTGCACAAACCTACAAATTTGGGGGGTGGGGGGGCTGCTTTTAAATTCTACACTGAAGTTAGGAAAATAAAGCAGAAAGGGAAAGGTGACAAAATCAGTTTTAATTAACCCTTCTGAAACACAGAGGAAATAAAAATTAAAGGTTGACCAGAGATGCTTTCATTAAAAAAAAAAAAAATCAGGCAAGCAGACCCTTTTCCCCTCGAACACTGTCCTGACTCACCTGTGTAACTGAATTTTCAATGTGACCACATGATACACGTCCTGAAGCATATCTGCTACCGTAGCATCAGGGGCATCTGTCACGTAAGACAGTGGAACTGGATTCCACTTTCCAACCTGGATTAGCCCTATTCCAGATAAAGAGAATATGTCACTAAACGTTGTACCCTTCAGATAAGATATCTGGTGGGTCTTTTTTTCCTTTCATGGCCCCCACCACGAGCAATATTGTTATTTCTGTTTGAATGACTCCCTTCCCTCTAAAAGGCAGGTCAATGAAAATATTCATAGCTTAGCTTTCCAAATTGTGAAATTATGTAAATGACTGTCGGGTTGTTTATTATTTTGGAAATCAAACCCCATCAATAAAACCTATGCAGAGGCCACGTTTCCCTAACTTAACAGGAAGTTCTAATAAGACATAGCTGAACCAGTTCTAAATGGCTTTACGATTTAGATAAGATTCTCTATTGCAAAGGGAATCAGCATTGAAAAATACTTTACAGCCCATAAAACCATCAGAAACAGAATAAAAGAAACAGAACTAGATATTCAGTCATAAATGCAAATTGACTCTCAACAGTCCATCTGCTCAAATACGCTCCTCACTTCCTTGTGGGTCCTCAGTGGAGCAGATTATTAAGGTCAATAAGCATACTAATGATTCAGCTGAAGTAATTTAAAAAAAAAAAATCTACCTCGACATTCCACATGAGCAAAATGTGTGTTAACTAAACCAAACTGAATTAAGCCAATTTTTTAAAGCCACAGTCTATAAGGAACCAATGTAATACACAGGCTACAGTTCTTTGAATAAAAATATTCAGTGCTTTCTCTGCAAGGTAAACAAAGGATGCCAAGCAATTTTTCCAGCCCCACATACGCATTATTTACCTTTGGCCTGGGCAGCAGAGCTGTGCGAATAACCTAGAGACAGCAATGCCATTTCTATCAGCTGGTTGAAAAGCATGTCCTTTCTCACCAACACAAATTCCGCATGCTCCTCCTTACAGTCATATTCAATGGCGTTTTCATAATGTTCCACCACGCAAAAAACCGGTAGCATGGTTCCTATCAGAGAGACAGAGAGAGAGAGATGCAAACCAACAATCTTCAGAAATACAGTCTGGGGGAGGAAAAAAACTAAGCCATGAAAATAAATCTTCACAACAGTGAGAGAAGGGGAGAGACTGTTTCCAGGCAGACAGGGCACAGACACACAGGCACACACACGCAAACATACACAATCTTTTCTTCTGTAAAGTTGTAAGAGGAATATTTAAATAGAATGTGAACTTGGTCCTACAGTAAGTCAGGCTCTGCTTTCAGTAAAATTAGTTAGTGCAGAATTACCTTTCTGGTCAAATAGCAATGCTGACGAGAGGGAAGTAAGTGTCTTGTCTGATCTGTTGTGAACGGTATACAGTGTGCAAACGTACCTCACTACAGTCATCTTCACGAGAACCAACTTCATGCTTCCTACAGGCTTTTGTTATATTAAATTTCTTGTTTGTGCCCAAACAAATTATCTTTGACTATAAAATTATTAGCCTTTTTCTTCCTTTTCAAAGATTTTACTTTAAAACACTTACATAAAAGAAACACAAAACTTAACCAAAGTGATGCTCAAAATATATGATTTCAGTATATGCATAAAGTAGATAAATACGATTTATTTTCATGGCTACTCATTTAATCTACCTAAAAAAGATATCACAGTAACCATGTGTCTTTAAAATGAACAATCTTTTTAATAGTAAATGGGTGAACATGACAGAGAGACAAGGAACCTGGCCTCATCAGGACATGTTAGGATAAAGGAATCTGTGTAGATTTGATGTTCTCTCTTTATTTACTTTAATCTAATGTAGTACCTCAGTAGCCAGATGATTAATACCCACAGGCCACGCCAGTGTTAGAAAAGAGGCTTCCGGAAACTGAAATCACGGAATGCTGTGGCACTCAAGGTGTTTACACAGCGCACTGCCAGCCTTCCAGTGATGAACAGAAAGGGGTTAAAAGCAGATGCATCTGAACTGTACTGTGGCAAACTGCCAGGAGGGTATCATCTTTACCATAAATGATGACAAGGGTTACTCTAACAGGGCACCCAGGATCCTCAATTAGTCCTGTAACATTAATGCCTCTATAAGCTCTGCCCTCTGGACTCGCAGAATCCTACCAACTTCTGAGGATGTCTAGTGCATGCCAGCCAGAGCTAAAAAAAAAAAAAATTGGGATTTTCTACTGACACCGGAGATGCCCTTTAAAAATGCTCTATTCTGCGAACAAAAGCTGGCAGTAACACAGCTACATTTTTCTACATGTGCACCTTCACCAGGGCTTTAGTGAACTGTTCACAAGAGATGCTAGCTCTGAAAAACAAAAAAACAAAACAAAAAAACCTTTAGGTTTACTTAGAAAACTCACAAACTCATCCGGAGGTACCCAACAGGCTAGGCATAAAAAACAAGCCGTAGAGCTTGCCAATATTCTTGTCATTCATTCAGCTGTTTTATACCAGAGAGAGAACCCGTCAGGGATCAGAAGACGACTTGGGGAGACCACAGCAAATATAGCACTATACAAACTGGTGATTTCTTTCTTGGCTTGAAGGCACTGTAGCAAAATCTCTTGAACAAGTAAACAAAAACATTCAACCCCTTTTTGTTAAGCCACATCTCAGCCACAATTTTTATCTAGCACCTGTCAAACAGAAACCATGCACAAAAATAAGATTAAAAAAACAAAACACTAACACTAAAAGGCTTTCGTGATTTTGTTGTTTGAAATAAACAGAGAACCTTCTACAATTAAACTGCATTTTGAAATAAGTCCCTACCAATGCAATGCTTTAAGAAAAAAAAATCCTTTGAGCAGGAAGTGAAATTACTGTTCTCTGGTTTCCCCTCCTGGTCCTGATGTCTTCAAAGAGTTGGGTTAGTGCGACAAAAACACACGCATTGATTTTTCCCCTTAAAAGATGATACAGACTTGTTCTACTACATGCTGTTCCTTAGACCTATGACATAACTGTAGGTTTTACAAACTACTGAAATATAGTGCATGTATTTTCAACTTTATTCAGAGGTACCCTGTCGGTAATTAAAGGTGGCTAGTGATAAAGTGACAATGGTGTCATTTCATTCCAAACCTAGCTGCTAAACCTTCCAGCAAACTGTCACAGTTGCCCTCCTGATATTGGGAGTAATGCTAAACAGGAGCCTACTCTGAACTGTCTGATTATTTGTGCTAGTGTTTGGAGAGACTTCCAACTACAGCAACTTCATAACCTTCCAGCATTAAAGGGGGAGTGCACTGGTCACTGCTGGATGCTAAAAATACCACATGATTTAAACCTGGAGGCAGTCTTAGAAGCTTTTGCTGAAGGTTTATGAGCCTGTGTAAACAGCACGTCTGCCATAAGGAGCAGTGAAGTCTGTAGAATCCTTGTCTAAAACTGTCCTGGCATTAAAGTTTGCTGTGCAAATATCACATAATACCAGAGACAGCTGAAATCTCCTATTTAGGAATTTATGGAACTTATATGTTTGCAGGCGTCAGAAAGTCTTTTTTATAGAGCCCCAGTGCTTCACAGTACAATATTAATGCACTCTGTTTGAAAAGCCGTAATAAATTATATTTTTAATGCTCTTACCCTGGCTTTCTTAAGATGCATACATTCTTGGCAAACAATCAATAAATAGGGTAATCATGAGTAGAGGCCAAAGAATTTGCTGAAGTGCTGTTTTTCCATTTTTAATAGATAAAGATCTAACAATACGGACTGCTGTGTCTGTTCATTTCAGGATCAATATATTCTTTGTTTTCGCCAAACCAAGGAAAAAATAAATGATTGTATGATAAATGTTATGCATCAAACACAATGAAATTCCTCTGCCTTCTAACTTTGTCTACTTAATATTCTTAGTTGCTAAAAGATGGCATTTTTAATCCTTTGCTTAGCAAATGTAAGGAAAATCTGAATCCTGTACACATTTATTCAGAGACAAAATAAAGACCATTACGAGGCACACACATTGTAACCAGCACAGACACTGCTTTACATAAACAACAGTGCTGAACACCGTCAAAGTTGTTAAACTTCACGAGTTTAATATAAAATTGGTAGAAAGGACTCACAGTTACATGTCCTCCCCTCATAAACTTGCCTCAATCTGCCCTTCCTTTATCAAAAATACCCAATTATAGCAGAAATCAAAACCTAGAATCATCAGGTTTTTCATGGCTAAACAATACCTTCGCTCTTAAAAAAAACAAACCACAAAAATGACATCACAAAACTTTTACATCATATCACGTAAGATCTCCATGACCTCTGAAACTGCCTTTTACAATTAGCAATCTTACGAAAAAGTGAGGGTGGCACTCCCAACAATTTAAGTGTCTTCTTCTTAATCAGGGTGAGTTTAAGCAATAGCCACCTCTGTAGCCTCTACTACAAGAACAACTTATCAACGGAAGCCTCGGGTAGCTAAAGACCATTATGTTGAATTCAGTCCTTAGCATCCTCCATGCCCAATGATTCCAGCCTCTAGGAGAGGAAGATGCTCCACTCGAGCACAGAGCCTTCACTTTCAAAATGTGCCCAACACTGCAGCCAGGGATGTAACTGACTTCACATCAGAGAGAGAATCAAGGAAAATAACCTACAAAGACATGGGTCTGCCTCTCCACACCCACACGAAGTGGCCTTGGGTAGACACAGGGCTCACAGCTTTCCAGGATTTGGCTCGGAAGTATTTACCTTTCCTAAGGTTGGTTTTCATCAGATGGCCCGAGTGTTTTAAAGGCACTCCCTGCATTTTTCCACCTGTACTCCCAAGCCTTCCTCTTCCTAGCGGGCTCCCGTTCTGCTCCAGGCGGGCAATCTTGGCTGGTGGACCCTTCGGATCGCTCACATTGTTAGACATTTCTGAATGTTCTTTCCCCTGAGTTGCCTCGTTCAAATGATCCATACTCAGTTACCCTCTAAAGATCACCTGCCAGAATTTAAAAAGAAGACGACATTAGAATTGGGTGGGTGGGAGTCTCTCTCTCTCTCTCCCCGTATTTGTATACATACATCATATAAATTTTTTACCCCTAGATTTCTCTTCATAAATATAAGGTATCTGTAAGATTACTCAGCTAGATATATAATATGATGCAGATGTTACTATGCTTCTAGATAACAGCATTCTTTGTCCATTCAAGGGAACAGATTCATTTGTGAAAACTGTACCAACACACATGAATAAAAGGTAATTGTGACCTACCAACAAAACTAAGTGGGGGAAAATGGGCTTACTTTTAAAACAATCACAAGTATAGCCAGAAAGAAACTAAGTTATATTCATAAAGTTCCAATTTTTAAAAATTAAAAACTCATTACAGAACAAACAGGAACACTTAAATTATCACAGTCCGAAATGTTCATTAAATTTGATGTAAATATTCATTAAACCTATATTTTTAACATATAGCTTTTATGAGGGGAAAAATGTATATATATTTTAAATAAATGTACATATTTTATAAAAAAATTTGTACATATATATGTATACACCACCCCAAAAGAAGGTAGCAAACATCTAATTTTTAAACTGCCCATTGGCTTTACAGGTTAATTTGTAGAAAAAGTTTTCTATTATGAAAGTTTCAAGAGTTACGTGACCTGTTAAAGGTCTAGTCAAGTCTTGGTGTGATTGGATCATTTTACCCCTAAACAAATGGATGTTAGTGGAGGAGTTCTTCAAATACTGAAGCATTAGGACTCATATGTTTTACAGTTAATATCTAGGAGTACATTGGTAATAGAATGCTCTTAATTTAAGTAGCAAAAAACCTGAAAATACTTTGTGATATAAGCATCAGATTCAAGTGCCAAACTGGCTTTTCAAAAAAAATCTTGATGATTTCTGTAAAACACAATCGCCAGTTTTTAAACATGATCTCAGTATGCAATGAAGTTAAACATCTTAACTTCAAAAAAACTTAGATAATTTTCAGTTATACAGTGGACATCAATTTTCATTCAGTTTATGATAAAGCAATGAGTACAATATCCAAGTCACTTCTAAAATAGTTATAACGAGAACTGATAAGAACAGGTGAGTGGAATTATGAACTTTCATAGTACTGAAAGTATTGGGCTTACCAATACTAAGGGGGAGGGATTATATTTAGGAAAATCAGATAGAATGTGATAATTACTACTTTCTTCCAGCTGTCTAGTAATTTGACATCTCTTGTACTTTTAAAAAATTATTATACTGGAGAAGCTATTTAGACCCAATTTATTGAAAGCCAGCTTATATTAGCATGGCTTTCCTATAAGCATATTTTTCTTCTGTTTAACTATAGATTACTTTGTCCATTATAATCAAGAAAAGAGGTGAATGGGGAGGAGGGAGCAATGGTAATCTGTAGGCTTAAAAGCAACCTTAAGAATGCCAATTGAGGAACTCTAAAGTTTGAGAAATAATGGCCATTTATCCTTGTACTCCAGGGTGGCACGCTGAGAACTAAAGGTTTACCGTTGATCGAGGTCCCATCTGTTTTTGGTTATGAGGTTCATTAACAATAAATGTGCCTCTTTTAACCACTTTTTATCAAGATTACTCTCCTCCATTATATTAAACTAAAGCCAAAATTAGAGAGCGATGATTATTAACTTATTCAAAACACTCTTTATAATGTTACATATGGATTATAATACAGAGCTGCTTTTTCTGAAATTAGTTGCCTTACCCTAGAGCAGAAAATGAATTTCAAAACATAAATACTTAAACGGTGGGGCAATTTAAGAAGAAAAAAAAAAAAGAGGAAGAAAAAAAAGTAGATAACAGCATCAAAGTTAATGCTACAAAACATATTAAGTAGTCATGAGGCTTAGGAGCATTATAAAGTACACAGCAAATGAAACTGATAATGTAGTTAATGCACTGATAATCAAAACATCATATAGGTCATGCAAAATTGTCCTTCCAATATACCCACCTATAAGCATCTATTAAACAATCAGTCATCTTGTAAAAAGCTTTACATTATAAAGCAAAATTACATGCACATAAAACACCCAATTTACTCATTTCAACTCTATGCCCAAGGCTCAAGTTCACCAAACCTCAGTTTGGAAACGCACAGAGCAGTCTCCACTGGGCCTGCTGGACTGACAGCACAGGACCTAACTACGGTCTCAACAGATGCCAGGCTGAAGAGTTTTCTTCTGAGTTACACATTTTTAAAATCCATTTTCGTGGAACGTCCGGTTGGCACACAGAAAGCAGGCTGCTTTCTCAAAAATCCCATTTCCCTGTCCATAAACTAAGTCCGCACGTGATAATTACTGAATAAAACAGCGAATTCAGACACAGCCATTATTTCCCTTTAAAAGAAAAAGCAAAGCACGAAATTCCGGTTTCAAGAACCTATTTCTCGGCAATGTGGGATCCTTCTCAACGAGTTCCTGGCTGGACGGCCTCCCTCGCCCCCACAGAACCCCATAATCCCATTTTCAGAGACTGTGCCCTTATCCATTCCATATGGCCGGCACGATCCAGGCCAAGCTTTCACTGTGACCTTTTAAAGAGACAAAGAAGCAAAGTACTATCTAGAAACAGAAACACTGCAGTTTTACTGAGTGAAATTAGCAAAACCGACCTGAAACTCACCACTTCAAAACTTGACAGCATATAAATAACAAAAACAAAGGAGATTTCCTTTGCAGCCCGGGTTCTTGAAGAGAAGTTCAAGACTGATGTTTTCTGTCCCTTTTTTTTTTTTTAATTAAAAAAAAAAAAAAAAAAAAAAGCAGCAGACCTGAAGGCGACTTCCCCTGAAATTGTATTATTTTCCCTTCCCCTACCCCCGCCCCCCTAAGCGGGGGAAGGGCAGAAATAAGCGTCTAGAAGAGTAGCCATGGAGGTGGGGGTGGGAGGGGGAGTGTTAAAAAAAAAAAAAATCACAATTCGAAAAACAACGTATATGGTTTGTAAAATGTCTAACCTCAGAGAACGGGGTTTTCGATGGGGGAGGAGGGGAGAGTGGGAAGGAGGGAGGGCGAAGATAAAATTGATCTGACAAGTGATTCGTTGGGGGGAAGAATCGTAAAAACAAAGCAAAACCCGTTACGAGCTGTGCACTGGTGGAGCTGGGAAGGCGAGGTGGTGGTGACTGAGGATTCTCTCCAACAGAAAAAGGGGGGAAATTCACTGCGGACAGGTCTCCAGGAAGGGGAGAGGGCTCCCCTCGCTGTGCCCCCGCCCTCGGCCCGCCCGGGTTGCGGTGCGAGGACAGAAAGTCTACTTCTGGCTGTCACTTGGCAGGATCCCTCTCCGGTGACCCCCGAGAGCGCAGGACGCCAAGGCCGCCTCGCTCCCCTCCCACCGCCCCCGCCGCCCTCCCCCCGACAATTGCGACTGATACCAACAAACCTTAAACTTTCTTCCCACAGCCTCGCACCCTCCCCGAGGGCAGCGGCCGGGGGACGGCGCGGGTGGGGGGTAGGAGGTCGCGGAAAAAGCCCCGGGAAGGCACTGAAATGCCACTTTTGAGTCGGCCCTCGCTGACGACAGCCGCGAGGACCCTCTCCCTGCCCATTGACGCGGGGCTGCGAGCGTCTGGGGAGCCCAGGGAGTGAGTGAAGGGGAGAGAGAGGGTTTTGGGGGGAGGGAGAGAAGAGGGGGAAAGAATCAGAAGGCACCCCCAGTCACCTCCGCCGCCTCGGCGGCGACAAACTCCCCGCCCCCTCCCCCCCCAAAAAAGTCGCCGCGCTCTCACTCAGCCGGAGTCCGAGGTAAACAACAAGCACCACAATGGCACTAGGACTTAGGGGGAGGAGAGACCCAGAAACCCCGGCCAAACTGATGAGGAGTTTCCCAAAATGCAAGACCGGGGCGGGAGGGGGTGGGAAGCGTCCTCGGGAGTCGCCCAGGCGCCCCGCTCGGTCCCCGGGCGGGCAGGAGGGCGGCAGCGGCTGCCGCTGTCGCGCCGAGGCCGGCGGCGGCCGGGTGGCCCTGGAGAGGTGTGTGTGCGCGCCCGAGTGTGTGCGTGTGAGCGCGAGTCCCCGGACGGGGCTGCTGCTCGCGCTCTCCCCCTGCTCGCTCGCTCGCGCTCTCCCCCTCGCTGCCGCCTCGGCCCCCATTAAATTATGAGTTGACTCATCCCGGCCGCTGTCGCCGCCGCCGCCGTGCCCCGCCGGGCTCCGCGCGTCCGCCCGGGCTGCCGCCCTCCGCGCCGCTGCTCCTGCTGCCGCCGCTGCTGCCGCCGCCGCCGCTGTGGCTGCCTCTTCTTCCTCCTCCTCATTTTAATACAAAATCACCCCGCTCGCAGCCCCAGCCCCGAGCACGCAGCCTCCTCCCGGCCGCCCGCCGCCGCCCCGAGCCCTTCCCCAGCGGGGCCGGCTCATCCGCCGCGTCCGGGGAGCGGGAGCGAGCGAGAAAGTGGCGGCGGCGGCGGCGGCGGAGGAGGAGGAGGAGCGGGGAGGGAGAGGAGGAGGAAGGGGGTGCGGAGCGGAGGAGGAAGGCGGCGGGGGGGCGGGGGGGCAGGGTGCAAGGAGCGGGCGGAGAAGGGATGGGGATTAAAACCCGGGCTGGAGGGCCGGGATCGGGGGAGGGGGCGGGGGCGGCGAGTTAAAAAGCGGAGAGACAAGTAACTAGTGAATGAGTGAGCGCAGGGGAGGGGGGAGCGCACGGTTTCCGGCCTCGGGCGCGCAAGAATTTGTAATGAGCTTGATTAGAGTGAGGCGGCCCGACATTTATTACACACAATACCCAGAATAACAGGGCGCCGCGCGAGGGCTCGCGCTGGCCGCCGCCGGGCGCGCCGGGGAGGGCGCGGGGCGGGGCGGGGGCGGCGGCGCGGGGGCTTCCCGGGCAGCGGCCGCCGCGCCGCGCCGCGCGGGGAGGGGCGGGCGGGGAGGGGAGCGCGCGGCGCGCGGGCGGCTGGGGCAGGTGTGCGAGCGGGAGCCTAGGGGAGGAGGGCGGGGCTGGCGGCGGGGGGGGGGCTCTGAAAGTGCGGGGGAGGAGGGGGCGAGGGCCGGGGGAAAGCTAACCACCCACCCACACGCCACAAAAGCCACAAAAAGGAATACGCCGGGAGCGTCGCGGGCTGGCACCCCAGGACCGGGCGAGGCGGGGAGGGCGCCCGGCCCCGCGGGAGGAGGGCCGGCGCCGGAGCCGGGGTAGAGTCGGAGGTAGGGGGACTTCAGCAAGTGGCTGGGGGGGGCGGTCGGGAGGGCGCGCTCCCCCGGGGCGCGCGGCGGGGCGGCGGGGTTCGCCGGGCAACCGAGGCCGGCAGCCTTGAAACGCTCTCGCGAATCTGTATCCTCAAAGAGGCTGAGTCCTAAAGTATGGCCAGAGCCCACGTTAGAGCCACGGGAGCGAGAGCTTTCTCTCCGAGTCAGGGGGAGGTTCAAAACTCCCTCGCTTCTGAGCCACAGAACACGCTGGAGGAAGAAGTACGTGGTCCACGGTGGCCGAGTTCAACAGAATTGGGGTCACTTAATAAAAGAGAGCTGACTTGTTATTAATAAGGGAAAGATGCCACCATTCTTAAACTAATTTCACACCTGCGAAAGACAAGAAAGTTTGGGTGGGTAAATACTGTGCATCTGCTGTTGCAATAAATACTTCTGCAATCTAGGCGAAGTTACCCAGTTGGATAAATGGTCATTAAGCACATGACTATGATCCTCTTATTTAGATACTCTATTAAATGCAATTCCTATAAAAATGAAGACCAGTACAATCTCATCCAAAATAGAGAGAGATGCAGTGTTTATGGCTTAGGTTTGAGCACTAACGTCTCAGTCCCTGAAGGCAGTTAATCATTAAACAAAAACAAAAATGTTGCAAGAATTATTTTTCAGAATCTACTAATAGGGAAAAGAAAAAAAAAATCTGTCAGATAAACATTTTGTTACTCATAAAAAAGCAACAAGTTAACACAAGCACTGAGATAAGAGGAAAATATGCTAATTAACCTCTTTAAAGCTACCAATACACACTTAGAGACACTGTTTACACTAGAAATCTAAGAAAAGCAGAAGGTAAAGCTGAAGATAAAGCATAGGAAATAATGGCCTCCTAGGGAGGACAAGTTTAGGAGAGACACAATGAAAATATATCACTCTAATGGCACCCAAGTTTCACCCACAAACTGGAAGGGTTAGTCGAAATTGAGGAAGGCAACCATGAATCTTGGCACATACAAAGCCAAGCCTCGAGCAAAAGAAAGAACATGTGATGATAAAACACAGCATCACAAACAGGAAAAAACCCAAATGAGATCAAATTTTTAAAAGTTGAAAGTGGGGAAATATGGAGAAGAATGTTTTAATTAAAGTATAAGAAATATAATAAATAAGGAAATATTTAAAAGAAAAACAGCAGTGAATTATCTCTATGACAATGATTTTTGCAACATGATAGATTAAGTTAGGAATTTCCAAGATGTATATTTTAATAGTTGCTTCAAACTGGTGATGCCTGACATGTTTTCCTGCCTGGTATTCAGTAGGGACAGGGCATTCTAGTGTCACACTGCACAAATTTACAAGAATAGCAACATAAAAAATTTAAGAGAAATTATAGACTCCAAAAATAAAAAATAAAAATTTCCATGCAACTTCACCTGAAGTTGAGTGTTTTTAAAAGAGGAAAAGAAAGTTTTTAAACAAAAACAAAATTTGAGCAAAGATAAGACTAAAAAAAGGGTTACTGAAAATACCAATATTAAGACACTGGAATAAAGTATTGTAAATACATTTATCCCATTATTTACACAATAAATAAGACAAAAAGATTCCTGATTGCCTTAGCCTCCTAACGATTTAGCCAATGCTAATGTAAGGTGGGAATTAAAATAGTAATCTTTAAATGTGAATAGCATCTTTTATCCAGGAATTACAAACTAATTCTCAAACACAAGACATAGAAGTATGTAGTAAGGATGGATATGGACTTGGAAAAAGTGATAAACAGAAAAATGAGGTTTAAAAACACCTAATAATGACTTTATTATCAATAATGATACAGTACAGTTATGAATCTATGAATCACATGTACATACTAATTTCCCTTCAAGACCATCCTTTATTTTAGAACTATATGATTGTAAGAAAGGACATAAGTAAAGTGATACACAGAGGTTTATGCCCTCCAAGTCATATAATACAATGGCAAACTTAATTACTATTAAGTAGCTCCCCCTTAGAATACTCATTATAGCCACTGAGCATTGGTCAGTATAAACCCAGGTTGAAATAAAGAAGAAGAAAAAGAAAGGTAACTAGAAAAATGCCACTGTCCTGGGCACCTGTCAGTATAAACTATCAAGGGGGAAAAACATTAGTCTACACAGGCATCTTATATTTGGCAGTAAAGATGCAAGCAAGTATTGGAAAAAGTTAAAACAAAATAAACTTTATAAATGTAGATATCAAAATAGTCAACCTCAGGAACATGAAATAGTGCAAGTCAAATACGTGAACTTAATTAACATGTGGATGTACAGTTAAAACTGAGTGCATCAATTTTTTTTTCCCACGAGAAGGCATTCAGACTGGCTACAAAAAGGGTAGCAAAGATAAAATATTGTAACAGATATACAATATTTTTTTTAAAAAACTTAATAATGAAAGGACTACTTACTGCATGTTTCAGATGGCACCGTATTAAGATAAATATGCAGGCAGATATCCGAAAAGCATTAAAACACATTCAGAGTTCTGAATAGCACATACATTTGTAATAAACAGAGAAAGCATTTAGAATTTGAACGCTTTTAAGATATGGCAACTCCGCCAGTGACTGTGTTAGCAAAGCAATGCTTACCACCATAGCACTTTCTAAGGACATTTTTTTTCCATCTTTTTAAATTCAAATACAGTTGGCTATCTCCCTACATTTTTTAAGCAGCACAATTTACGTAGCATATTGCTCTTTTTGTCCTGTCAACTCTTTGTTTTTTGGCTTTAGCTGCAGGTGGTGTTTTCCATATATGAATTTCTGGGAATATGGTCTGTGTTGGCCATATAAGGATGTCTATTTGAGCCATATGTTCCACTGTCATGTGTCTCATTTTGTCTGTCTGGGATGTCAGGACTGATTTCCACGTCGTTTCTTGAATAGACCGAATACAAATTTGTAAGAGCAGAGAGGAAAAAAGCTGGGGCTGGAGCCCAAACAACGTTGTCAAAACATATATTGGAGAGGAAATGCAATATCCTGTAAACATTTGCACCCTTCTTCTCACATCTTATCTGTGACTGACATCATCGCAACTGCATAGTTTAAGACACAATCTACTTGCTCAGGTTCAGAAGTTTGCAGTAAGTGTATGCACACAGCTTAATCAGACAGACCCTGCCGTCTTTGGAGGTCATGGCAAGGCATGCTTCTACTCTAGAGCCATGGGTTCTGCAGCCAGCTTGACCCAGCCTTGAACTTGGGGAAGGGAGGCTGTCTCATGCTTTCCTTGTTTCAGAGAATAAACGAAACTCTGATGAAACTTTCTGACTAATCTTACAAGAAAGTATTAGCCCCCATTTTGTACTCTCACAGCCTCTTGCATTTCTCTCTTGTAAGTCATCACAGTCTTAATGAGCAATTTGGGTAATTATTGGGTTAATAAATGTCTCCCGTACTAGACTGTAAGCCCTATGAGAACAGAGACGGTGTGACTTGCTCACTGCCACATTACCAGGAATGCATATGCTGTCTTTGTACTATTTACATTATGAATAAATAAATGAGAGCAAAAAGCCCAGTGTCACTTGCAACCCATTCCCACTGCTAACTACAATCACAATCCCTTGTAGAGAATTGCCAAAGGAGGTAACAGTGGGGAAGGTGGCTATTATAATTTAAATTTGAATTAATTGAAATTAAATAAAATTTACAATCGAGTTCCTCAGCCACATTTCAAGTGTTTAATAGCCCCATGTGGGTATTGGGCAGCGTGGATTATAAAACATGTCCTCCACTGCAGAAAGTTCTATTGGACAGCACTTACCTAGGGAACTTCTCTCAAAGATGACTAAGTAAATCTAGGACCTGGTCTGGAGTCTTAGAGGTGCTGAATGACTTTTAAACATTCTAATGATGTCCAAATTGAAATCATTTTCTGTAAAGTTGCATGCAGTGAGGCTTGTGTAACATTGCACACAAATTTAAGATGACTTTCTAGACACGTCTGCATTTGAAAGGGCCCTGTACTACATCTAAAATAATATGCATTTACCCCAAATGCTGCTTTCTATGAGGTTTTTTTTTAATATGTCTTTATTGATTTCAGAGAGAAGGAGGGAAAGAGAAACATCAATGATGAGTCATTGATGGGCTGCCTCCTGCGCGCCCACTACTGGGGATGGAGCCGGCAACCCGGGCATGTGCCCTGACCGGGGAATCAAACCATGACCTCCAGGGTCCCAGGGTCCTAGGTCGATGCTGAACTGCTGAGCCACGCCCAGCGGGCTTCCATGAGCATTTAAATAGCTCAGAGGTGAAGCTAAAAACCACAGAGTCATTCCCCTCCTCACTCCCACCCCCACATTAAATAAGCATCATTGCCATTAGAAATAGGTCTTTTGGAAGCTTTAATATCGATACCAACTCAAACTGGGAGGGCATCCTGATACCAAACGAATAATGGTATACTGCAGGAAAAATAGCAAAAACCTTGAATATGTTTCAGGGAAGATAAAGGAGCAGTGATAATCAACTCTAAATATGGGGCTTCGAGATTTTTCTTTGTGTTTTTTCCCTAATAAGTGGGGTTTCCATTATAGCCAGACTGATAGTGATCAAAAGTTGTTTCCTAATTACATTGGGGTGGTTGTAAATACCCACTGGTAATTTGTGATATGGTTTTAATAGACAAAGGTCATTATGAAAGCAGAGCAAAGAGAGGCCGATGTTGATGCTAGTTTAGGGAAAGCTGGATAAAGGGAAAAGAAGAGCCATTGTAGTTGGCTTCTAGAACCTGAGAGACTACCTGGGCCTTTTACCTAGAAATACTACTTTTTTAAAAAAAAACAAAAACACAAGAATGCATTGGGCAAAAAATAAAAATTGAAAGCCACCTTTCCTTCCATAGATGTCAGTATAGATCATAACCTTAACAAGACACAAAGGTGATAATTCCATCAAAGTTGGTATTTCTATCTAGACTTAGATCCAAAACTTGAGCAGGGAAAGATTCCTGTGATGGCTGTTGAGCGCTCTAGTGTAGATACCACCACCAGAATGCTTACAGTTTCAGGCTGCCTCAGTTTCCCCCCTGAACTGCTTCTGGAGTGAGTGCCCTTCCTCCCCTTCTCACCTGGGGACCTCCCTCCTACCGTATCTGCAGTATGCAGCTTGATTGCACCTCTTCTGTCCAAAGCCTTCTCCAGCTGTTCCTTGTACCCGTCTCAATGCTCCATCAAGCTACCTGTCCTTCAGTGTGACATTCCCTATTTGCGTGCCTGCCCTTCCAAACTGCAAGTCTGTCAGCACCTTAAAGGTGTATTCCTGGAGTCCCTCACAGTGCCTGTCATCACAGGGAACAAAGGAACCCAAGAACTATTTTTATGAGTGAGTGCTGGTAAGAAATTTTAGGAAGATTCTCGCAATCTTAGACAGTAAAGCCAGGTGCAGGGATCAGAAGTTAGCTCACTGGCTCCCAAAATGTGCTTCACAGCAGCATCACCGGAGGAGCTCCTTCAATAATCCAGATGTCCACGCTGCATCCCACGGCAATGGCCAGGCATTCCGTTGCTTAGAGCTCCCAGGGCGATTCCAATGCACAGCCCAGTTTGGCATCCACTGGTTAGGTACTGTTTTGAAGCTAGGAAATCAAATATACCTGCTAGGACATCCTCAAGTGAAGTTTTTAACCCAATCCCGAGGTCACTCGAAAAGTTAAGGCTGTGCTACGAACCAGCACTAGCTCAGAATTTAAGGAATGTATGTGCAGGTAAGTCACTACATTCAAACAAAAAAAGGGAGGGGGACAAATATTAGATCACTGATTTGTCAATTAAAGGTATGCTGTTTGAGGAACCATGATAAACTAGCATTTTGCACTTGCTTGAGATTTACTAAGGTGCCAGAAATCCTGTACAGGTATGTGATTTACCATCACAGACATAAGTGACTAACCACAAAATTACACATAGAAGTAAAGTTCTAAAACCAGTCTATTATTTACTGGAGCCAGAACCATCCCAGTTTCCTCCATTTCTTTTGTCAACACAGTCGAGCATGACTTCTCTCCCAGAAAACTTCAACCTTGAGTGAGATTCTCCTTGAACGGTTGAAACTGTACCACTTACTGCCAGGCTAAGCCACTGCACTTAAGCACAACTGAAGTGTTCACATTGTCCATTCCCAAGAGCCTGTGACAGGTCATCACAGTCCTGGCTGCCGTGCAGTCCTCTCGGGAAGCTCAGGGGATTTTAATGCCAACAGCGTCAAAAAGCAACTGTTCCCAAGCAACCCTTTTAGCCAAGACATAACCAAATCTTTAGTGATGTGAATGTTTTGTGTTTTTGTTTTTGTTTTTTAATATGTATTTCAGAGAGAGGAAGGGGGAGAGAGAAAGAGAAACATCAATGATGAGAGAGTCATTGATCGGCTGCCTCCTGCTCGCCCCCTGCTGGGCATCGAGCCCGCAACCCGGGCATGTGCCCTGACCGGGAATCGAACCTCGCTCTCCTGGATCCTAGGCCGACGCTCAAGCGCCGAGCCAGCCCGGCCGGCAGCGACGTGAGTGTCAAAGCGCATCTTTCCTGGCTTTACTGGAGGGAGAAAACCAGACTGAGGTTACCATGGACCTGCGTTCCAGCTCAGATCCTCGTGGCGGAGTGGGCATCAGTCAAGAGCATCTTCTGATGAGCCGCCACGCTCGCCACCACAGGCAACGGGCAGGAGCTGCCCATCAGGGAAGAAAGCCGCCACCCGAAACCATCGCACCTGCGCGGTCACTAAACTCCACCGTCGTGCTTGAAACTGGCTGAAGCGAGGGAGAAGTTAATTCAGAAGTAAAGCACGTCCTATTGGGGACGATGGAGAAGATCTGGAAGCAGACGGTGTTGATGGCTGCACACAGCGTGACTATAATTAATGTCACCGAGCTGCACGCTCAGTTGTCAGAGTGGCATACTTTATGTTATATATCTTTTACCCCAATTAAGAAAACTTCTAAACAAAACTAAAGCAAACCAATTTTTCACCCATTCCTAAGTTTGGCGGATATATATCATCACGAAAACATCATGCCAAGTAGAGAAACAATGAGCTATAACCTGACGAACCACCCCATGCTCACTGACAACCTTCCATTGCTTTCTCCTTCCCCGCCAACAGCTACAGTCCAGTCTATGCAAGATAATTAATTCATATGGTGAATACCTGACCCAGGGATAATGAACATGGATTGGTAATTAGAGACCAAGATCCCACCCAAAGTGGGTAATTTGATGGTCCTCTAATGCAAGAAAATGGTTCTCTTTTCAGATTTTATTCTATGCTATTGTATTTTTGCAAAAGAAGAGAATGAAGCATAAACAAAAACAAACAAGAGTACGTTAAGTCCAAAAATTCTTTTTGGATGTTTTTCAAGGGAGTAAAAATGAACTACATTCCTGAAATAGAGACCCTTCCAATTGAACAGTATTTGGAGTGTTGAACATTTACATGCAGTGCAGCCACAGATGTGTAACAACTGTATAAATGTAGTCAATGCATTAACTTATAAAATGTCTCTGTATAAAGACTTTAGATAATATTTTTAAATTAAAAATATAATTTTTGTTTAAAAAAGCCTGAAAGTCTTTCAACTTTAATTTTCAGTCACATTTTAGTGATAATAATTAGGATTAAAGTTTTTACTTCTGCATGCAATAATTTTTATCATCATTTTCTGTAATATATTGTCTTGCATTCTGTTTCCTATCATCTGTTCTTACAGATTTCATATTTATTTTTATATTAGGGACTTTTATATCAATGATGAAATTTTTAATGTATTGGAAATTCATATATAAATTATCTTACTGAAGTTCATACCTACGATACATATTTTGATGCATGATTAAGAAAGACTAATACATAGTAAAACCAAACTAAAATTACATATTTATTATGTATAAAAGCATAAATGAAATACTAAAAAAATAGTTTTGCAGTATAGCTATAGCTAGACATATCCAGTTACCAATTTTGCAGCTGCGTCTTTATTTATTAGTGTGTTTACTGAGGAATTTAATTCATTAAATAACTAACATGAACCATAAGTATATATGCAAATTTGCAGCTGATATGAAGCAAAAAGTTGATAAATAATGCTTCTGTATAACTATAAAAACTGAACAAGTGAGCCTTGAGGCTATTTTTTAATCATTTATTTTTATTTAGTCTGTAAAGTCTATTTTCATTTGTATTTTTAAGATATATACATATAAATACACTTGGGAGAGAAACAAACAGCATATTTATGAAAAATTTTGATGGCAACCAGCTTGTAACTGTTTTGAAGCTGTATTGCTTTAAAGATGGACAATACCCATCATTGTATTACTTCTACAACTGAGAAAACACTACACATTCACACTATCCTTAATTAAAATTAAACTTATATGTCCATGAAGATAACAAGGCTCTCAAAAATAACTTTTTAGTTCGCTCTGCACAAAGGGGTTTTGTCACTAAGAATTTTTCAGCATTGCAAGTGTACAGGCATCTTCGTGGCTGGCAATATGCCGCAGGTTAGGATATAAACCAAATCTTGGGGCATTCTCTAGAGATTTGGGAAATCCAATTGTTTGGCCAACATCCAAGTGTGAATAACTGTAGATATAACGTGCATATAGCATATTATGATACACATTCACAGATACTATTTGCGGGTCATACAAGAGAATATTACACACTTTGAAACTAGTCTCCCACAGTCTTCATTAGAAATTCTTTAAAACCCAGAGTTAGTGTAGCGCCTCTATCATTAAGCAGCTCCCACAAAACAGGACAAATGACAGCGGGTGAAGCAGTGGAGAGAAGGTAGAGAACCTGGATGGGGGCTGGCTCCGCCCTGTGCCAGCCAGCTGGGTGAGCCTTCCTAAGTCAACAGGATCGGCCTCCCTCTCCACAAAGTGATGAAAAGAATCTGGGCATCTTTAAGGCCACATAAAAAATTATCTGCCCTGTAATTTAATTTACAAAGTCAAGTTCACTTTAAAGAGAATATAGAGAGAGAAGGAAATTTCTCACATGCCACATGAGATGTTTATCTGTCTATGAGACAGGTGTCAAACAAACAAATAAAAAAAAACCCCACTAAGGCAAAGAGAAACTTTAACTCACCAGATTCCATCTGTTACATTTGAATTCATGCATAATTGATTATCCATGACTGGTAAGTTCTTTTCTCACTAGCCGACCACAGTTTTCTAAACATTATGTATTAAATCACTACTAAAGTAGACCACAGTTCAGAAACAGCAAGGGCAGAATAAGAATATTTTAAATGAAAAATTACATGCTGGTTAATAATAATACAGCTGACCTATGTTTAAGGGAGAGAAATTTTAATCATGTGCATATTAAATATTAATAACCTATTCTGTTATTGTTATAATAAGGTTAAGTAGGCTTCTCCCTGCTTAAGGAAAGAGAGAGAAGTAGGAATGCACATTGGTGCAAAAAGATACAGAGACGGGAGACAGACATAAGAAAATGTGTCAACAATAAACAAGAGGAAATGAGAAAGGAGAAAAAGATGAAGGTGGAAACTAATCTCTATGTGTCATTATGACTGCCAGAGTACTGGCAAAGAAGCAGCATCCTTTTATTTCAATTTTAATCATTTCTGAATTTTAATACCCAGCTCCTTTTGTAATTCTCCTGGCATTCCCCATATGCCTCCATCCCGGCCAAAACACCAGCGTAAATTAAATGGCAGGCAACCACACCACTGACGTGGCCTCCCCAAAGAGCCTACCAGGTGACCAAAAGCAAAAAAAGGTATGTCTCCCTTACATCCCCGAGGACGTCTAGCCAATTAACTGCCTGAATGTTCTCTACTTTCTTTAATTTTGAAAAGAAAGGACAGTCGTTAGGTAATCTACGGATAGATTTTATGAAAAAAAATAAATAAACAAATAAAGCAAGCCAGTAGTAATACAATAATCAGTGACCATCAGGGCCTGGAAAAATGAGTTTGCTCTCACTGGCACTAAGGAGCATCACATGATTATTTAATTACAGCTCTAATTTTTGTCTCGTGGATGGCAACATATCAACAATTAATAGGGCAAATAGAGGAGACTGTTTTTAAAGAGACAGAATGTGGGTGATAATATACCAGGTCACACAGCAATGTACTGCTTCGGGATACTTTCCGGGAACTAAACAGGACTGTCTTGCAAATAGTCCCTTACATGTTTTTAAAAGAAAATAAATTTAAAGAGGAAGTATGTTTTTTAGATAACTTTCATAGAATGCCCAGAACTTTTCAGAATGTTTCAGATGCAGCTAATACAACCCCATTGGAACTCTAGTATTAATTTGAAGGAATGGAGTGGAATTTCATTCACATAAATACCCTAAATCTTAAAACATTAAAAAATAGAGAGAGTTACAATGAAAAGTATATTTTTATGTGGTAATCATGGCTGATATTTTTTTCAATGGGACCCTGAAAAAAATCATTACTGTAAGAAAGAATAGGTAGAGGTCAATCAGCCTTGGGCCACTGGTAAATAGTATTTTTGGTCCCAGAAAATCAGGAAGACCATTACATGGTGGCCTAACTGTAAGGACCCAGGGGAGTGCTCTGTAGACAGCTTGTTACCACAACCAAACACCAAAGGACCATGAACCTGAACAGAGATGCTTCACCTAGTCCTTGAGGTCAGACAATAAGGGATAAAACAGACCTCAGTGCTACTGTCAAAAAATGACAGAGCACATAGTTAAAGACAGAAAAACATTCAATTATCCAGAAAGCCGGACATGTGTAGATTAAGTGTTCAGATAAACCCAGTAAAAACAGAAAATTAGAGAGAAAGGTCCCCCCACCCCCATTAAATCAGTATTGCGGCACAAGCTAAATTCACTGTTTTATTATTAATTTAGCAAATCTTTAATGAATGTTCACTCTGCAAGGCACAGAATGTTAACTGTGAACTTTTCTCTATTTTATATAACAGAGACCTGCACCTTACACTGAATTTCTTTTCTGTAGTTTAATATCTTACAGAAATAAAAATATAAGCAGCACCTAAAAATCATAAAGTGGGAATACTAGTGCATTTTTTTAGTGCTACATTCCATGGCTACAAGGTCTACATATCCAAATTAACCAAGGAAATTCAAAGAGTTAACCAATCTGATAGAATTGCCTAAGTAAGGCTAAGTCCAGCGTCAAACTCATCTGGCCAACCCATTTGTTCTGCCATGTCCAAAGCCAAGGCAAAAACTCAGGTCTGAAATCCGGAAAATGAAATAGTCTTAGAACTACCACTGTGATCCACTGCTCAAATCTATCTTAAGTATCAGGTTTTGGAGCATTTTAAGAAAACAGAACTTGGATAAAAGAACAATGACTGAAAGGATTCCACAAAAAAGAAGTATTCAGAAGGGCTAAATCAAGGCAATAAGCTTGCAATGGCTTGGGCTGCCCAAAGTTTAGCATAAAGCAAGAAAATGTGAGTATCTGAAAATACAATGTGGGAAAGGTCTAACTGCTGAGGGGCAACAATTTCTAATGCCACTGGCAAAAGTGATCAAGCCGATACTAACTACAAGGAAAGAAAAATATAAACAAAACAGGAGGAAAATTTTGTATCCCAGTGAAAAAAGTTCTAAAATTAAATTGTTTTAGTAGAAAACATTTTGGTGATTCTGGACTAAACTGTGACTCCATACATTCTAAAAGCATATTTTTAAGAGTCTAGCAAGCAGCAGCTTGTATGTAAGCATATACATCATTTTTTTTTTACATGACTGTTTAATATAGAGTTAACATGTCTCAGAAAAGGCTGTAATTAACTGTCTACTGCTCTAATAACACTAATAAGCGTACAGTATTATTAAAATACAATGACTGCATACAAAGTAAGGCTGTCATTTTTTTCACTTTTAAGATAATGTTCTAAATTGTTTTTGAGTCTTTTCAACCACCTGAAAGAGCCCACCTCTAAGATTTGTTTTATAAAGTGTAGCTATTAAAATATTGTTATTTCCCCCCACAGTCTGAAGAAATCTGGCTCACATTAAACAGGATATCTAGGTATGATTTTGATTGGTAAAGACACAATGGGAAGTACTGGGATTATTTTACCAATTCTGTACATTCTTTTAAAATTTCAAAGTGTAAGAATTTTAGTTTAGTATCCTCAGTGACTGCTAAAATACTTGAATGGGGAAAGAAAGGTTAGCTTTATCAAGAACCAGAGAGCCATGCTGTTAATTCCCAATGATTTCCATTGTCTGGTTCACTGGGACAGGAAAAAATTGCATTCAACATCAAACAGCTAATTATGGACATGCTCTATTCAAGCCTATCTCATTTTAAAAGATATCTGTGTACACTGGGTTCTATTTTATTTATAATAATTATTATAATAAAATATTTATAACATAAAACCTCTTTTACCTTAAAGTCCTTAACATTATAAATGTTAAGAGGCCAAATTCTCATTTACATGCTCTTAACAGCATTACAGAAACCATTGAGTAAGACTAGAAAGGAACATCTAGCAATCAGGTTTGCTCTACGCCTGGCTTCCTGGAAAACTGCATCTGAAGAATTCCCTTTTCTTTAAATATATCAAGGAAAGACAGTCTAATAACTTCCCCTGGGAGCTTTCTACCATATTTTGCCACCCACAAAAGAATGCCCCCTGAAGAATTTTTGTTGGGATCTGGTCTCCAAGCATCTCTAGCTGAGAAAAAGCATCATCCCAACGCAGAGACCGCCCCCCAGACACTCACTGTCTGCCTCTCCCTGTGGCTGTAGCCCTGACTCTCCATATGGAATTGATGGGAACATTTCTGGCACTTACCCTCCAAATATCAGAAGCTGCTCTCTGAATCTAGCCCTACAGGAGAGCTACCAAAAAGTAGTCTTTGCTGAGGTGTCAATGACGGAAGTTCAAGCTGGCAGCGCTAGCAAGGCAGGAGCATCCCCAAATGAGGTGGTTACCAGTTGCCTGCGAAGCAGCTGGACCATTACTGCAGTTCTGAGGGTGCGTCACAAATCAGGTCATAGCTCTGGGTAGAGTCCACCCACTTCACCCTGCACAACGCCCCCTCCGCTTCCTGCACACCTGAGGGGGGAGGGGGAGGGGCAATGCAGGTCCACAGGCGTTCTTGCAAAGGCACAACCAGGTGCCTACTGACATCGGCTTCTTCCACACGCATTTCAGCTTCATTTGGGGGATCTGCACCCCAAGGTACTCAAAATGTGTGCCACAATAAGCAGGTTCTAAAATGAGCCATGAGCATGATAAAATACCGCCTAGTTCAATGTTTTATCCAGCAAGACCTTTCCTCCACTGGAAGCTGAACCAAGTCTTAATTTCTGATTACAAGACACTTCGCTACCAAATGTCAAATAACTGGTCTGAGATTTCAGGAGAATCTAGGGACATAAATGCTGGGGTAGCAGTTAACTAATTTCCATCTCTCACAACTAAACTAGATCACGGCATAAACGGAATTGCATCCTTTGAAAGTCCATTGAAAGAGATGATGAGAATTTCTGTTAGGAACCAAGCCTCAGACAGCAACGGTGGAAGTGACAAGGAATAACTGAAAAGATTAAAAATAGGCCAATATGCTGGAAAAATGCTATGCTACTAGATCTCACCCTGAGTACATAGACACACAATCTGTATCTATTTACTCTGAAATGAAATATCGGATCTTAGAAAAGACTAAAGAAATAAACAGCAAAAGGTACCATAAGTTCAGAAGTACTAAATAATGGGTGGATCCCACTCCATGAAGCCATCAAGTTCACGTAGACTTACCATTGAGAACAGCGCTGGCGGAGAGTATATAAATTACCGTAGTAGACACTCTTTCTTTGGTATAGTGAAGCAGAAGAAACTTGTGTAACACATTTGATTTATATGCTGTATTAAGACCACATTCTGTTCTGATGTCGATGAAACATGTCATTAGAGATTGACAACTGTGTGAATACGAGTGTAAGAGCTACTTATAGAATGTAAGTGAAAATAAGCATGTTCTCAAGTGAACCATACGTTGGAGAATTCAACTTGAACGTAGGGTTTTGATGTTTCCAGGAGTTTGAAAGAGAAGGGACTTTTCATTTAAAAAGAAAACCAGAAATGCATTTAGTATTGTAAGACAGCTGAAATCACCCTTATCGCAGGGTTGACAGATTAACAAGGAATCAGAGGAAAGACAACACTATCAAGCAACCCACGGGCCCTACTTTGTACTTTTATTTGCAGATTTCCATTAAAAACTGAAACATTCCATCTAAGACTTGGAAGGCAAGACACTTTATCAAAGTTATCATCAAAGTAATCAAAAGAGTTTAAGTAACCTATCTGGAACTTTGTCGAAAGTTAATTTAGAAAACACACACTTGAATGTGTGTGAAAGTATTTGTCCTGAGGTTGCTCTAAGATGACTATTTTAAGTGGCATGCAGATTATTTGGGGGTTTTGAGGTTATAGTTGAGGTATGTAAAGGAACATTTCTTCCAACTGGTTCTCACACGACAAGAAATGAAATGACTTTTAAGGTTTTGCCACCGGGAAATGAGAAAAACTGCTCTCGACCCCTACCCCCAACCAGGAAGAGTCTGAAGCCCTGGATTACAGCACAGGTAGATATTAAAACGGAGACAGAGCCGTTATTTAGTGGTGACAGGAATATAAATACGTGCACTAACCTATAAACTGGTACTTACTTCAGGAAGGTAAGTAATATTTTTCCTCTGATTGCTGAGCTGTCAGTTTAATGCAGCGTAAATAAACAGTAGGTGCCTGCTAGCTCGAAGTAGGAAGTGTTCATTCCACACGAGGAACAGATTACTGAAGCCTCATGCTCATGATGCTGCAACATAACTTTCATTTTACCAGAAAATACACCCTACCGTGGATGACTTTTCGTGCCTGATCTATTAATTAACTTAACTCTGCTCTGTCAAAATGTAAACCAATTTGTTAAAATCATCCCAGAGTTTGGGAGTTTGAAAACCAAATCAATTTGAAAAGCAAGAGTAATGACTGCTCTGTAATCTGATCACAAATGCTAAAACCGAATACTTAACAGAATAAGTAATAACTGTACAAAGCCAAAAAAAAGGGGGGGGGGGAGAACGTATTTAAGTAAAGAATTTAATAATCTGAGTTACGGAGTTTACTCGAAATCCTCCTCCTTTGCTAATTAAAAGCAACTGGCACCTTTACTTTTCTGACACCTTGTGCTACTTAGGCCCGTTAAATATGTGTGCTTTTTCTGCTCTCTGAAATATCTAAAGGTAAACCACTCATAAAAATCAAATCACACTCCTTAATTCTAACAGAAACATTACTGAACTCTGCTGAGAGAAGTGGCACGCTTTAAGATCAAATGACGACACCCTTCCTAACAGCATTCGTATAAAATGTGGTTTTCTTCCCATTTCTATATGCCACAAAGCTATGACAATATATAGCAACTAATTTTCTCCTTACGTACAAGTACTGAGCAAAATACCTCATGGCATCATTTAAGGCGGAACTCGTCTTATCTAAAAAGTACATAAGGCATTTTAGGGAGGTTTTCATTTAAAACATGAACAAATTCTGATAATTAACCAATGGATTGTAAAGGGAAAAGAGGGGTTTTAAAATATTTTTGCATTCAACTACAGCATGTGTAGACATGGTCTGAAGACTGATCCAGGGACACGTATTTATTTTATATACTTCATCAATCCCAAGTACTAATATAATAAGAGTCATCCAAGATAACATATCGTGAAAGAAATGATGTGTTTGTGTAAAGGGCATATCTATGTATGGCCCTTTTGGAAATTTACAGAGCAGATGACAAACCACTGGAGTGCTTTATAGAGTCCCTATTGTATATCCATGTTGTCTTTAGCTTAATAATGTTTGTAACCAAAAGATTTTTACAATAATGAGGAACAGGTGCCTGTCACCTGACCTTTTAGGCCTAATTTACAATCCACAACCTGTCACCTGAAAAAATAATTCAAAATCTCCTCCAGATATTTCAGTCTTTGCTAATTTAATGTAGTCTTTCTCAGCATATCATATCTTATTAAGTCCCAGGTTCTTATAGCTGGCAACAGACTTCTTTGCAGAAATAAGCCAATATTCATTTTGTTGTTGTTCTTGTTTCAGAGGCTGAGAGACAAAAGAACTACTTTTGTAGATTATCAACCAGAGAATATATTAATTTATTACAACAACTGAACAAAAGGCATTCCTTTTGAATACTTTTACATACAAAGAACTATTATTTATTACATATTTCAGCTTGTGGGAAAATGAGGAATGCATTGATTCTGGAAATAACTATTCAGGCTTGGGGAAGTTCTTTAGGTTTTCTTTATCTCTTTTCCCCCCTTCTCCCCATTCTCTCCCACCCCCGACACATTTTAAGGCGCTAGTACTTTAGGAGGGAAATCTCTGTTCTTTTTCATACATCATTTGTATTCATTATATGGAAAAGAATACAAAATTGAGCAGTGATTTTTATTTCTCTTGTACAATCTTGTTACATGTAGGCACACTCAAATTTAACAGTGCTTTGTATTTTATAGCTACTGTTTACATATTATGTATTACATATGACGGAACAGCCCTACATTTAAAATATTGTTTCCATTAGAAAAAACATGAAGTAATAAGTGTCAAATGGAGATGAAGAATAAACATGCTTGGTATATTTATAAAATGCATAGTGATTTAAAATATGCAGAAATAGGATACATATTTTGCTACTGTTACATAGTATGCACATTGTTTTAAAGTATATTTAATAATGTGCCTAACCAAGTTAATTAAAGTATTTATGTCTGGTGATTGTGTTAAACACTTGAAGAGGTAGTGAAAGATACAGCCAGTTACTTCTGCAAACTAAAGTTGAAATTATGCACTTATTATAACCTTTTCTAACAATGTGAGAAAAACAGAGTAAATATATTGAATTTGTTTCACAACAGATGCTTAGGTTGTTAATATTTAAGATGCCTATTCATGCTATTCCTGTCTGCACATTTGTCAAAAATGTAAGCTTGAATGCTAATGTTTGCCAGCAGACTGGAGCAGCCAGTATATGAATGTACTACTGTTCTACTAAAATAATATGCAATAGAAATAAAGAACTGCTGCTAAATCATAGCACCAGTACCACACAGCAGATTAAAGGTTTGTAGAGCAAACACCTCAACCTTGGTTTTCTCCAGTCTTAAAGTACCGGGCAAATTTTTTTGCAGCTACATTTTGACTATAGAATAAATCTTATATTCCTGACATCGCAGAAAAATCCACTTTAGACAGGATGTAAATTTCAATAAAGTTTCAGTGGGATGAGTTACTCCGTCCGTCAGCAGCACCAACACTGCAGATTTCGGGAACTGCTTCGGACAAAACCTGGCACGGAGCAGCAGACTTTTAATCATTCTTACCCCCCTCCTCTGTCCTCCTGGGAAAGTCAGGTGGCCTGGCCTCCCAGGACGCAAGCATGGAACCCAGGTTCTGCCCTGAAAATGGGGCGCCTTTCTGTTTTCCCCGTCTCTCTTACAACCCTGTGGAGTCCACGTCTTAACAACGTTCGCCTGGAAATTCCGAATGCCGCTGAGAATGTTCGCCGAGGAAGGGCGCAGAGGTCAAAGTTGCCAACCAGGGCACTTCGGGAGGCGATCCTGTGGTTGACATTTGTAAGTGAAATTTGCAACGCCCTAGTGGAGGTCCGGGCCACAACCTCCTGCCGGAGCCCTCAGTCCCTCTCGGTATTCTGGGGCCGTCTCAAGAGTCCCGCTCAGTGAATTTCCCCGGTACTCGCGCGTCACTGCCCGGACCTGCCACCTGCCCGCGTCGCCCCCTCTCACGGTGGCTGCCCCCACCGGCGCTGCGCCGCCCCGGGAGCCTCGGCCGTGGGGCGCTCGGAGGAGGCCGCCGCGCTCGAGTGGGGACCGCGGGAGGGAGACCCCGGGGCCGCTCCTGTGACGTCCCGGTCCCTGCAACGAGGGCAGCACCTCTACCTGCCTCCGGCCCGTCTCCAACCCCACATTCACGCCGGGAGTCCCTTCAGGACCGGTCTCGCTACAGCCAGCGAGGGCTGGGAACGCGCAGCGCCGCGGCTTTCAAACTCCTGGCTCCAACTTGAGCGCCCCGGCGCCCGAGTGGTTCCCGGGATGGAGAAGTTGCCACAAACTTCCCGGGTCCCCGTCCGCCGCCGCTCCCAGCCCGCGGCGCGGGCGGGGGGCGGAGGAAGGCGGGGAAGGGCCGGGGAAGGATGCTGGGCTGCCCCGCGCCCCGCGGGGGAGCGTGTCCACTCCCCCGGCCGACTCCGCGGGCCACCCTGCTGCCAGCCCGGCTGGGAGGCGCGCAGACCGGCTCCCCCTTGCTCCGGAGGCTTCCTTCGGTCTTTTCGGCTCCCCTTTTCTCTTCCAAAAGGGGTCACACTGACGACCCGAAGGAGTTTGTTCATCCAGGGTCTGTCGGGCAGGTGTGGCAGCGCGTGCACACCCCGAGAGAGCGCGACTGGCATCTTCGAGTCCCCCGTCCCGCGCGCTCTCCCTCACCCTAGCGGCCCACCCCTCCGCAGCCGGCTGCGCGCGCGAGAAGGGGCTCCGCAGACCCCCGCCGCCCGGCGCCCCCGAGAGGGGAGGCCACGGGCGCCGTGGGTGGGTGGGTGCTGCAAAGAAGTTTGGATCGGTTCCGAAAAAAAAGAGAGACAGAGATAAAAGCGCGAGAGTAGGGAGAAAAAGAGGCAAAGGCGCAGAACTCACTCAGGCATGGGCGCTGGGGGCGGCGGTGGCTGTCGGGTGCGGGCCGGAGCCCGGGAACGGCTCCCCGGGCGGGCGCACCGGCGTCGGACTTCCGAGGCGGCGGCTTCTGCCTCCTGTGCCGCCGCCGCCGGAGCTGCGGCTGCCGCGGAAGTTAATTGCAACTTGACTTCAAGTTGTCTTCTTTCCCCATCCGAAGTGGGCGTTTAAAGGGGAGAGCGAGGCGAGGAGCGAGCTAGCGAGCGCGCGGGGCCGAGGGAAGGAAGGGAAGGGGGGAGGGAGGAGATGTTACCGGGGGGGAGGGGGCGGGGGCGGGAGGGGGAAGGGGCCGGCGGGAGCTGCTCGCGGCTCGGCGGTCGCCGCGCCCGCAGTCTGCAGGCGCAGCGGAGCGGCCGGCGCGCCCCCCGCGGGAGCCCGCAGCCCCCGCGGCGCGCATCCAGCCGCGGCTCCTCGCGCTCGGCGCGCTGCGCCCTAGGGCTCCGTGGACCCCGCGTCGCCTCCGCTTCGGAGAGTGTGCGGCGCGGGCTGGCCGGCGGGGCGGCGAGGGCCCGGCCCGCCTCCCCTGCGCCCGCCCCGGCTTCTCCCCCTGGCGGTGGAGCCTCGGCGGCCGCTGGCAACACTAGTCGCGCCGGAGCCCGAGCCGAGCCGAGCCCGAGCCGCCGCCGCCGCCGCGCGCCGCTCCCAGGCTCCCTCCCAGCGCGCGGGCCGGGGTGTTGGGGGGCGGCGGGCGGGAGGGACGGGGGCGGGCGAGGGGCGCGCACGGGGATTGGCACCGAGGATCGGACCCTCAGCCGCGAGGGGTAAGTGTGGGCGCCTTGGAGTGCGCTTGGGGGTGCGCGGCGCGGTTCTCGACGCCCGCCAACCCTACCCCCTCACCTCTCCCGGGCCCCCACCTCGCGCACCCCTCCTCTTGCCGCTTGCGGCTTCCTCTTGTTGTTCGTTGTTTGGCTGGGCTTTTTTTTTTTTTTTTTTTTTTTTGAGGGGGAGCAAAGGGGTGACTGCAGTGTGTGCCAGCCGAGGAGGAAGTCAGGTGAGAGGCCCCGACGCCCCCCCAACCCCGCCTGCGTGGGATGTATCACTCCCCACTAGGGGCATGCGGGCCAGTTTTTTTTCTCGTCAGTGTTCGGTGAAGACGATCTTTCCTAGAGGGCCTCCTTCCCCTACAGCCTGTTCGGTGCATCTCCCTTCATCTCACCCTCGCCCCCTTAGCACCCCGCAGAGGAGCGCTGCGCCCCGCAGGAGCACGTGGCGGAAGGAAGGGGCGCGGACCCCGGGACCCCGCGCGGGCCCTGCCCGCCTGCTTACTGTTTACCCTCCATCAGCCGCTGGGCTGCTGCTCTGCTCCCTGAGCGTGACGCCTAAGCTGAGGTCCCATTTCTCCAAAAAGCTGGAAGCGGAGAGGGCCGGTGAGGAGGGGCGAGGAAACGTTCCCCAAAAGGTACGGAAACTCCAAAAGCCCCTGCGACACCAGGGGCGACGCGAGGCTCAGGACCCCAGCCGAGGCGAAACTGAAATTCAACTTTGCCCCTCTCCTCTTGCCCTTCTTCCCCCGCCAACTCTAAGGAAGCTAACAGGTTTTTTTTTTTGTTTTTGTTTTTGTGTTGTGTCGTCTTTGGGAAATTTGCATTGATGGGACAACAGAAAATTACTGCTGTTTACTCAGAGTTAAGGGGATTGCACAAAGGGAAAAAGAAACATAGTCTTTACTTTTTCTCTTCGCGTGTGTGTGTGTGTGTGTGTGTGTGTGTGTGTGTGGTTGTTAGGTCCATGGCTTGAATTGCAAAACGTCAGTTTGTAACAATAAGAACTGCAGAGCCGCCTGGGTGTATTTTTAGAAGCTGCACTTTCTTGAGTTCCTTTCACACAAGGCTTGCTCTCTCATTAAGTCCCCATAAATAATTGTATTTAGAGAGGAGGAAACTATGGAAGCAGGAGGGAGACCGCTAAGCTCTCCATCCCGCCAGCCTGGAGCACAGTGTGCAGTGAAGTTCCTGGAAAGTGACTGTGGGCTGAGAATTCAGTTTTTCCTAAAAGCCTGTTAGGTCCTCTCTGTCGAATGTCTATGAATAAAGCACTCTGGGAAAATCCTGGTCCCCGTGCAGTCTTATTTTATCTTTTACACAGTGGCTGACTCCACTTTCAAACCCTGGTAACAAACACGTCAACTGTGCTGTATTTTGGTGTGGGTTTTCTAAATAAAGGAGAGGAGCGCCTGTATTCATGCTGCTTTCTCATCTGCCGGTTCTTTTCTATCAATGGGTGTTGAATTCACCGGAATGTATCCGTCTTTTTCAGTTGATTGTCATGTTAGGCGGAGACGACAGTTCCAAAGATGTAAGAATATAAAAAGTTTCTTTTAGAGAACTAGCCCTCATTTTTTTAAGACCTCTGCTCCTGGTTCTGTAAAGCAAGACAACAAGGTATAAATGATGGCAATGGGAAAAACAAAAAATAAAGCACAAAAGTTTGTTTTTTCCTGGACCACTTCCTTCCCCTACCGGACCCAGGAGACACCAAACCCTGCCTTAGTTTCCCAAAATGCTGAATTGCCTTACCAGTACCAATATCGCCATCTGGGAATGACATCAGGTTTGGAATGGAAAGAATAAATAAATCCGCAGTCTTTAATTACTGCTTATTAGCAATTTCTTGTAGCAGGCAGCTGATTCTCCAATTCTAAGAGCCTGAAATGAACCTTCACAGAAACTGAAATACAAAAAAAGAAAAAAGATTTTTTTTTTCTCCCTTACGCACTCATCTACTCCCCCAACTTATCAAGTAATCCCTCAGAATTTAAGGTGTGATATGCTCCCCTGCATTAAACCAAGGGAACATTTTGCCCCAACCTTTTGAATTTTCTTCCCCCACAAATGGCATTGTACGGAGAGATCACAGACTCTATTATAATACAGAATTATGTAATGATGGGTAAAGTGTATTAAGTAACATATCTTGATAATCTCGTGTAAACCTTGCCCCCTGGCACATAGTAGGAATACACTAAGTACTTACTGAATTAAGATGTTAATGAAACATTGTAACTGGCCACAAATTCAATAATACAGAGCTAAGACTTTTTTTTCAGGGAAGAAAAAAAAAGGCATTTTGCTTGAAAGTTATTAGGGTAATACATTTGTATTCCTAGACTTTTTTTAATAAGTCCAAATAAACATAAATAGTTGAAAGACAAATAAATCTGAAACATATAAAATAATAATAACTAGTGTCAAAAGCTGATTATTTTCCTCGGAGAATAGACAATAATATATTGCCTACTAAATAGTATGAGAAAGACGTAAAGGAGAGATAAAACAATATTGGCCTTCAAGGAATTTATTTGCTGGGGAAATGACATTAAAATGTGAAAAGACAACTCAATAAATCAGTAAATTGTTTGAATCAAAGGAATGGTTGAGAAAATAGATTTTTTTTTTTTTTCTTTTTTAGACCAGAGGAAATAGCATCCTGAAGCTCTGGGTTGTAGGGTATTTTTCCAGTCAAAACTTTAGGGGCCATCAACGCAAACGTCTTGGGTGAAGGGGAACTTGCCACTTACCTCCACAAAGGCAGGGATTTGAGCTACAGAATACTTAACACACCGTAGACTTCAGTGTATATTGTGTGAATGGATGAATCAAATCCTAAGCAGTTTATTTCATCTTTGTACACTTTAATATTGCATTTTCTTAAATTGCACAGAATTGGTCTTCCTAAAACTTCCAACCATTAGTCTTTTTCTGTCATTTGCCGCAAAACAGAGCACGTCTGCTTTACTAATCAGGATAGGCTGTATTATGCCGGAGTAGCAAACAATCCCAAGTTCTAGCAGCCTGTGACTCGAGAGTTGTTTTCTTGGTCATGCTATGAGTCCCTGGCACAACAGCTGGCCTGTTCCGTGTCTTCTTACGCAGGGTCCTAGGCTGAAGGAACAGTTGCCATCTTGAGTGTTTCCTCTGGTTGTGGCAAAAACAAAGATCACCCTGAAGAGTCTCATGCTGGCATTTAAATGATATGGCCAGAAGTGACTTGCGTTATCTGGACTCACAACTATTGACCAGGACTAGTTGCATGGTTCCGTGGAATCATTGCCATGAGGCCCGATAATGCAGCCTGCCTTGTGTCCGAAAGTAGAGAGCTGTGGTGCACAGCTCGAAGGACTGCCATACTCCTACTGACCCTTTTCCGCCTGATAGCCTGCAGCCAAAGGATCATTTCCTGCCCGTGTGGCCCAAATGTTTCATTCTTGCCTGCCAACATTGCCAGAGGCCACCAGCCTTGCAGGGAGATGTGTGGTGATTTCTTTCACCATCTATTACCTCTTTGAAGGTAGCACTACAGTCGCACCCATATCACGCCCCACAGCATGGTGCTCTATCAATTTAAGTCACTCTTTATATATTTACTAATATTATATGTATCTTATTTTTTCAAGGCTTGCTTTCCTGGAAAGGGTACAATAAACAGGAACTTTTGAGAACTGTTATTTGAAGATGTCATTATCATTATCAGAATTTGAGATTTCATTTTGAGTAAGTTACTTCTCTTATTGTAAACCTGAAAATCTTGCAACAAAAAATTCTCTTGGAAGTATCCATCCATCCATCCATCCATCCATCCATCCATCCATCCATCCATCCATCTTTTTGTTCATTCCATAAATGTTCATGTTTCTCTACCAGATGCCAGGCCCTCTGTTAAGGATCAGGGATGGAGATATGGAGATGATTAAGAGTTCCCTTCAAGAAACACATTTTCCAGTTGGGCAGGCAGAAAGAAAAAGTCATTGCGATGCTAATAGAGGCACAAAATGCGAGAACACTTAGGAAGAAACAAGTAACCCTCTGGCAGGACTTAGGAGAGTTCCACAGAGGACTGAACTGCGTCCTGAGGCTAAGTGAGACTCCTCTAGGCAGAGAAGGGAGCTGCAGGGAGAATACGTCCAGCAGAGGGACCGGCACAAGGCAAGGCACTGAGGACAAAGCTCGTTGTCTAGGGAACAACACAGAATTCAGTGTGGCCTTTGTGAAGGATGAAACCAAGTAGTTCCAAATTGTGAGGGACCTCGCAGACACTACCTCGAGGTTAGACATGATCCCACCCACCCGGGATTGCAAACTTAGTACACCTTGGGCCGGGCCTGGCTACGAGGGAGCAAAGCAGACCAAGCTGACACCACACGCAGCGGTGGGAACTGTGGCGACTTGGAGAACACATTCCGTCAAAATGGGATAGTCAGTGCCAACGATGCCAAATGTCAGTTCTTCACTTTCTAAGGAGAAGCTAGAAATTCAGCTTATATGAAAAACTGAAATATTAAGTGTTGAGAACTTACTCATACTTCAAAGCACTGTACACATGTTGGGGAGGGGCATGTGTAGTGGTCAAACTGAGGTTAATGTCAGTGTCCCCTGCATGAGGCAGGGGTCTCGCGTATGAGATGGGGCGTCATTAAAGATTGTAAGGATGGGAGAAACACCATCAAGTCTCTTTAGGAAGATCACTCTCTGGTGGCAAAGTGGACAGGAAAAGTCTATCCTGGGAGGCTATAGTCAATACTCTGTACTGTCTTGAAGGATGAGGCAAAGCCCTTTATAACACTGCCGATTTTATAGTACACAACCCTCCACTATTTATCAGGTGGTGCCTGATAAATATTTGCAGGGTTAATGAATGAAAGAAAAGAAAGCTAATGTTTCAGAAGAAGGGCACGTTTCTGAAGGCTCCTTATGCCATACGCTTCCTTGCTAGATTATCTTTCAAGAGCACAATGATCTTATATTGATCGATACAATTTTCTGTATCTATGATAAAGATTATTGGTTTTTAAAAATGCATTTAAGTCCTTCAGTGCAGGACAGAAAGATCCGCACAGCATCAGCATACCTACTGTCTAGGACTAAGCTTACTGAGCCTGCTGTGAGGAATCCTGGCTGACGAGACCCTAAAACCCTGAACTCTCGGGCTCTGTAACACTACACTAGACTCCTTGTATAGTTCATGTATGTTTCTAGTGAAGGCTAAACTCTTTACTACCCCTTGGAATATACAGGGCGTCCCAAAAAGGGTATACACACTTTGAATAATTAATTTCAATGGGTTAAATCTGAAAAGAAAGAAACATCAATTGAGCTATCAGCTTAAATGTGTATATACCTTTTTTAGGACACCCTATATTATAGCATAGTCTGCCCCATAGCCATGGGCCTCAGACTGTCCTTACAAGGTTTAATTTTTCAATTTTTTAAAAAACTGAATTCAACCTTAGCTGGTTTGGCTCAGTGGTTAGAGCGTCAGCCCACAGACTGAAGGGTTCCAGGTTCGATTCTGGTCAAGGGCACGTACCTTAGTTGCAGGCTCGATCCCTGGCCCAATTGGGGGGCATGCGGGAGGCAGCCAACCGATGTGTCTCTTTCACATTGATGTTCCTTTTTCTCTCACTCTCTTCCTCTCTTCCTCTATCTCTCTCTCTCCCTTCCCCTCTCTCTGAAAAGAAATGGAAAAAATATTCTCAGTGAGGATTTAAAAAAATAAAATAAAAATCTGAGTTCACTAAACAATTGTCAGCTCCTTTCTTGCTTTGAAACCATACTTGCCAGCCACTGCACAGTCTGTGATCTGTAAGAACACCCTACCCTCTCCCGTAAATTCCCATAAAATGGTAAAAATACTAGGTATTCTTTCAACCAGCTGCTCACTGGTTCCTTGTAGGTTCTGTTCCCATGGGCACATCCATGTTCCTAAAGCCACTCAATTCACTGAACGAGCACGTCTTGAAATCCTTAACTCGGATCTACAACTTGTAATTTTTTTATTCAACTTTCTTGAGGTATAATTATATACAATGAAATTCACCCATTTTATATGTTCTACGGATTTTTGAATACAAAGGAGCAGCATGGGCAAATTGTAGTATTTTCAGTGAATTTCAGAGTAAATTAATATGTATATATAGGCAAAGGAAACTTGGGTGTCAGCTTGCCTGGACTGTAGTCCCGATTCAGCCAGTTACTCCCTGCATGACCTTGAGCAAGTCTCCTAATTTTCCTGCGTCAATTTACTCGTCCATATTACGGGGAATGATAGTTGCACCCATCTCCTGGAGTTAATAGATGCACAACACTTCAACACAGTTAATGCTCAGTACAAACTAACTGTTGCTTTTTGTGTTAGTGTGATTGTTGTCAGTGTTCTAATAGAGAAGAAATCCTGGAGCCTGAACAAGAATAGAAAATGAACTGGCTGGACTGTAAATGGGATAGAAACAAGTCCCCATTGGGTGACTCGCTGGTGTGCCGGGATACACGAAGCCAGAGAATAATTATGGCCTCTATTTCTGGAATATTTATTTGTTACTTAAAGATTTTGGAAGAAATTATTTTTCTACTAAAACAGTTACGCATACAATGGGATTGAATGTGGCATTTTGCATGACTTTTTAGCAAAAAAGCAAGTCTTCAAAGACCTTCTGGTGACCTGAGACTGAGGGGAAGGGTGGGTACTGCATTTGTTTCCTCCTCGCGCTCCCTGTCCTCTATTGCTTTCGTGGGAATGTTTGCAAATTTCAGACCATATACAGTAGTTACATTTACCTTGAAATTGTTAAAACACCTCCTATTTGAATATGCTAGGAAGCTGCCCAAATGTAGAATCTTTGCCTTTAATAAAAGTGCGTATTTTAGACCCAAGATGCATTGGAGTAGGGAAGGAAATTGCTAGAGCATGACCTTGGGGAAATCAAGTCACCAGGAAGAAAGCAGTGAAACTCAATGCTAGTTCTGATTCTGTCACTAACCAGCTAGTTTGTTTGATATCTGAAGGCAGGGATCTTTGCTCTTTTCACTCTTAATTCCCACACACCTAGAATAAATATGTATTGTTGAATGAACTTGGGAAAGACACCTGGTCTTTATTAGTCTCAGTTTCCTCAGTCATGAAATAAGGGGGCTAAATTAGTAGATCTCAAACTTTAGTGTGAATAGGAATTAAATCGAATGCTTATTAAAAATACAGATTTCAGCCCTGGCAGGGGTGGCTTAGTTGGTTGGGCGTGGTCCCACGTACAGAAGGGTCGCCGGTTCAATTTCCAGTGAGGGCAAATGTCCCGGTTGTGGACTCGATCCCTGGGGGGGGGGGGGTGCAGGAGGCATCCGATGGATGTGGCACTCTTGGATCGATGTTTCTTTCTCTCTCTCTCCCTCTCCCTTCCTCTCTCTCAAAAAAAAAATCAATGAAACATTTTAAAAGAAAGACAAATTTCTGGTTCCATGTCCATAAATTCAGATTTGGTAGAAATAAGCTAGGATCCAGAAATGCACATGGATTTGGGGAACTTGGGTTGTAAGGGGGAGAAATCCAACTCAAAAATCAAGGTTTTGTTTCACTTTTACTCCCCCACCCCTAACCAAACACACACCTCAACTGGAAAATACAGTGTAAGGACTGCTTTAGGCATAAGGAGATCTAGCTGCCCAAGTAATGTCACCAATTATCTCTTGGTCCTGCTTGCTTCTACGTTAACTTCTGTTTTTATTTTTGATCTAGTTTTCCTTTTACTATAGTAAGCTAGTCCCTCCAGACTTCCATTCTTCTGATACAGAAACCCCAGCACAAAGAGCATTCCTCTTTCTCAAAGATTCCAGCGAAAGAACCACACGTGACCGTGACCGGATCCAATTGCATTGTGGACCCACACCCGCACTCATCACTATGGTCAAAGGCTGTGGTTCTTTAACTCACCAGCCTTGGGTCCGCTGCCCACCTTGGATTTGGGAGTGCAGCCACCCTACACAGATCATATAGGCTGGGAGTGGGGAGGTACAGTTCTCCAAGATAAATTGGGGATAATTTTTCCAGAAGTAGGAAAAATGGATGCTTATTCGTCAAAACTATCGATTTTTCATTCACTACTGTGTAGTTTTAAAGACATACATAGATGTGAATGAGCCAACTGCTGTGCTACAAAAGGAGAGCCAGTATGCCAAGGTATTGAGGCCTTGGGCCTTCAAGGTGACCCAGCAGGGCCTGGGAAGGGCTTAGGATGGTCAGAGTCCTTGAGCCAGTTACCTCAGTCGCTTACCCCAGCGTTCTTGGAAAATATTAAGCATTTGCTATGTGTGCCATGAAGGTGGTTTATATGCAGGTTATCTGTGATTTGTGCATTGGGAATCACTGGATTTTGAGAATCATTCAATCTTTGAGGTCCTCTCAAACATGCAAGAATGTTACTCTGGGATCTTCAGGAGATAACTTGGAAGCTGGTTTATGCAACTGAAAGGACAGCAAAGCTCCAATTATGGTACAAAGAAGTGGGACAGACAAACAGGACCAGCCGTTGAATCCTACTTTGACTTGATTATCTGTGTGGTTTTATGTAATGTTTTGGGGCAAATGTACTCCGTTTCATCTAATGGATACAGTCCCAGCCTGGATTTCACCATCCTTGGCTTCTTTTAATGTTTGGAGCATAAGTGGGTGCGCATTACAGAGGTAATGGAAAAGGGTAAGCTGGCAACATGGAACAGAAAACAAAGTTGGACATTAGTCATCAGGTATGTTTTAGGTGCATTACATGTGCATTCGCGGAAGAAGTGCATTCTGATGAATGAATTATTAATCCATTCCTTTGATAAGTGAAGAAGCTACAATCATTTTCTCAAACTCATTAGTAAAATGAATAAAATACATCTACCTGTTCATTTTAGTATTATCATTAGTTTAGTTTCAGGTGACCTCTCCATCCTTGCTCTCATTTTCACCACCATGCCAACCCAATGTGCAAAAGAAAGTATTTTCAATAAATAGTGCTAGAATAACTAGATATCATATAGAAACAAAACAAAACAAAACACTTTGACTCCTACCTCACACCATATTCAAAAATTCATTTGGAATGATTATAGATCTAAATGTAGAAGCTAAAAACCATAAAGATTTTAGAGGAAAACATAATGTAACTTGAAGATAGACAAAGGTTTCTTAGATAAACCATAAAAACAATAACCATAAAACAATATATATATATATATATATTAATATTTCAAAACTTCTCACTTAAAGGAGAGTAGGGGGAGGGGTAAGGCCTGGAAATCCCTGATTAAACAATCATTACCACTAGGGGGATTTCCCCTCTTGTGCAATAGTTCAAGTTATTTTGACTTGTGAGTGATAGAAGCTGACTCTCTGAGTTTAAACAAAACGAGAAAAGCACACTGGGGCTTTTCATGGAATTCACAGTCAGTGCAATGGAGCCTCAGGAGTAGAAGTACTTAAAAGTGCTATAGGAAACCCATCAATCTTCTCTCTCTGTATGTCTTCTTTGTCTTTGTTCTTCAGAGCGGTCCAGCTCCCTCCTCTCCTCATTTACATAGCAGATCATGGTTGCCAGTTGTTCTCGAGCTGCAAATGTTCTGGTCAAGCCACCCAGAGAAAGACCCATCCTTCTGTCTTTCACAATCCTCAGGGAAGAGTCTGATTGGCCCACTTGGGTCCGGAGACCACTGTTCATCCAATACATTGTGACCAGAGGCAGGGCGATATTTTTTAAAACTTGGCAGCTCCTATTATCCATGGGAATGGAGAATGAAAGAAACTGCATTCCAATAATATCTACATTTTGTTAGACAAGAGAAAGAGTTGATGAAAATTTTGTACATGGTCACAGTTTTTAACTGCTGTAAGTTTTGGTATATTGCTATACTAGCTGTTTAATGATCTCATATCAGCATCTCTGCCTCTTTACAAGTTGACTGATATATATTAGGAACCATAAAAAGAAAATTAGTCCATTTTAAAAATGGGCATATTTATTTGTAAATTATTAGTGAAGATCTATACAAATGCAGACAAGCTTTGTCCTAGTCTGAATATACAATAAAATTAATTTAAATAACTTTAATCAGCTTCAAAAACAGCAAATTCCAAGACAATTAGGTTAACTTTAAGAACTCATATTTATTGAGTTAACAGATGGTAAATTAAAAAACAATGAAGTTAATTTTTAAAATCATTCATTGAATTTAAAAAACAGACATTTAACAAAACTGTTTTTAAGCTGTGTTTTCATCCCAATGTGCATATTTTAAGATTCCAATTTGGGGGACTTCTGGGAAGACACCAAATGAGTTGCAGTATATGAACACTCTTCTACTGATTTAGTTTTTGAAAAGCTTTAGAACCACCTGAAAAAGAATTTTGTACATCAACAATAAAAACATAGGAAATAAGCATATTCCCGATATTGAAAGGAATAAGGGTTGGCTTCCCCAGTCCCGGTTTGTTCTGTAACATGCTCCCGTGGCCTTCTATTTGCTCCTGCTGGACCTCGGGCATTTCCTAGGCTTAGCAGAGTAAAAATTAATCCTGGCCAGAACTGCCTTTCTGCATTTTAACCTTCAAACATAAAAGACTTCCCTTTGATGGCTTCTTGGGCCTTGTGCACCAGGACTTGAAATATATGAACAACACAAAAATATTCTCCTTTGTTCTTTTCTGTGTTTTCCTTTGCTCTCGTTGTAAATGCTAGAAGCTCACTGCAAGTTTACAGGAAAAGGAGAATTTTGTGGAAGCAGATGGAAGGCATGGGTGTTTTTCCTCCTGGGTCTCCTTCAGTTTTTGGAGATGGAGCAATGAACATATCCCAATATCCCAACAGACTCTGGCTGTTTCCATATAAGACTTCAATCATTTCTTTTACTTCCCATGGTTTTATAGATGGAATTGGAAATAATATCATTGATACATTAAGATACATCGTTTGCATAGTACTGGCTATTATTAGTTTTAACATAATGGCACGTTTAGAACTAAAGTTAATCATGCAGAAACTAAGTTATTCCATAAAAATATTTGGGGAAAAATTTGTCTGAATGGCTGATTGGTTGCTCAATTGGTGTTATAGTCTTTTCTTTACCTTGGATAGTTGCAAATTGTAATATAATTTATTTTATGGTCCCAGTTTAAGATCTGGTCTTACTTTACACTGTACGTCCTACATTGCTTGATCAGTAATGTTGAGAATTGTATTTACTGGTTTTGATAGACTAATTTATTAGTTGTAATTTGAATTAAAAACACTTAGAGATATAAAAACATTTATTATTGAAATTATTGTAGTAAAAATTATCTTATTGTGTGTTTGAAACTTTTTAGCCCCTAGCCCCTTTTCTTCTTGAGATAATTGTTTTTATAATAACCTTTTGATAATGTGAGGTTTCTTAGAAATGCAATTATAACAATATAGTAGGAGAGACTATATTGTTTTTAATTAAACAAGAACAGGTGAAAATAAGAATAGATTGTGACTAAATAAAAAATTCAGTAGGTGAAATTTTTGTTTTGCAGAAGTAGAAATCAGGGACACGAAAGAAAAAGTTTATAAATAGTCTAAACATCCAAAGGAAATGAGTAAATGTTATAAGATAAGAAGAAATTGGAAAGACAAATTATTGAGTTCTCACTTAGAATATAACCTTCTTGACAGCAATAAATAGCTATAATTGCAACCTTCTCCCTAACAGAGTGTTTAACACATAGTATATTCTATTGGTATTAAATAAACGTTTCTTGTATTTATGAATAAAATAATTGGCATTCCCCTGAGTATAGACCCTATGAATCAGAAGTAAAAATTAAAGTTAAAACAGAGGAAAACTTTCTGAAGAAAATGTTGCACAGACATTGTATGTTTTCTTTTGAACAAAATTTAGGAGTAGAAAAAAATGCCTAATCACAGGCTGGTTAATTTTAAAATTTCTAAAACAAGTCTTCCGAGTAGTTAAACAGATATATATATACGTGCACACATATCTACACATATATACATATATATATATATACACACACAACTACTGTAGATTGTCCTTATATTTTTATATCCAACAAGAACTTTTTTAATACCACAGGAAAATTTCTACATAAGTTTATGAGAAACAAGTTTGATTTTGATTTTGCAAGTTTTCTGCCTACTTAATTATTGGCTTATGTGTAAAAGCGACAGAAGAATATTGTAAAATATGCAAGATGCCAGGACATATAACACCTAAGAGTATTTTCTGCAAAAATTGCAGAGATATCTTCCAGATCACTGAGAGGTGAGACAATATAAAAACTCAAGAATAGGAAATTTCTGGAAAAAAATATTAGTGCTAAGCTTTGAAGGTAAAGACAAAGTAATAAATGAAGACAGTGTAGTGAAAATGAAGTGAATTAAGAATTGATACTGATAGCTATATTTTTACTGAGGGAGCAATGTTTTCAATAAAATTATTCTGAAGAGAAGGATTTTAGCCCTGTCCAGTGTTGTTCAGTGGTTAGAAAGTCAGCTTGTGCACCAAAGGGTCACGGGTTCGATTCCCAGTCAAGGGAACATTCCTCGGTTTGGGATTTGCTCCCCACCCCCATTTGGGGTGGTGCAGGAGACAACCAGTCAATGTATCTCTCTCACATTGATGTTTCTCTTTGTCTCTTCCCCCCCCCACCCCTTCCTTCTACTCTCTCTGAAAAGCAATGAAAAATATCCTCAGGTGAGGATTAACCAAAAAAAAAAAAAAAGAAGAAGGGGGTTTTAAATTTTTAAATGAAGAGTTTATAACTAATGTTCACAATGTGAAAAGAGGAAATGGAGAAAACAAAGGCATTAGAAGTTGTTGCTTTATTTTTAAATGATTAGATAAAAATACAGTTTAATAGTTGTGAACAATTTAATGTAGGCATTGGTTGAATTGGAAACAAAATATATATTTTATAAGAAATTGTAGAAGATAAATGTAAACAAAATATAGTCCATGCAAAAGGAGCAAATGCAAAGGAAACAATAAAGAACTATTGAAAAGAACAAAGTATAAAATAATTCCAGTTAAGCTTAAAGATTATGACAAGTATAAATGGCTAAATTTTCTTATTCAAAAGGAAAGATCTTCACAATAAATTAAGATAAAAAATCTTATGATTTGGTAGTGCTTACAAGAGTCATACTAAAAGAAAAATAGCATAAAAGTATGTTTTTAAAAGCAAAGATTTTTTCCAGCCTTATCTGCTCACACATCTAAAACAAATAAAGCTCTATGAATATAAAACAAAGAGGAATTTCTGTCAAAAACAGTAAATAAGGCAAAGGGAATACTTTCTAATCATGAATAGCGTAATGTTATTGAAGGAACAATGGTACTGAAAGATTATGTATTAAATAACTCTAAATAAAAAATAATTTATAATGCTATACTTTAAATGCAATAAAACTCACCACAGCAAAATAATTAAAATTATGTATATTAAGCAAAGGAAAAGTTTATAAAATTAGAAACTATACTAATGAAATCTGTGGTATAAGTGGGTTAAATAAGAAAAAGTTGTTATTTTAATGAATTATTTTTAAAAGCATTGGATAAAATTTAATACCTGTTCTTGATAAAATGGTAAAAAAAAAGAAAAAGAAAATATTTCCTCAACATGATGATAAATATTATTAACCAATAGTCAACATTACAATTAATGTAAAAGTACTAAAAATGTACTTGTTTAAAGCCAGGAGTGGGAAAAGAAGTTGGTATAATGGTTTTGCCATAATAATGTTATTAAATGTTATTTTAAAAGCCCTAATGAATGTAATAAAACATATTAAAGAAAGAAGAGCTATAAAGAGTAAAAAAGATACAACATTATCCAACATTATTATTATGTATAGAAAAAAAAATGTTTTATAGCTTGAAAATTCAAATAAGTCAATGAAAATTTGAATAGACTTAATAAGTTAATAAAATGTTAAAAATCAGATGAAAATTTACATAAATTAGTAGTATTCCTAAATATTAGCAACCACTAATTCAACATAAACTTTTAAAAGATTCATTTTATAAGAGCAACAAAATATATTAAGCTCTATGATTGATTTTAAACAAAAAATATGTGACCTATCTAAACAAAATTTTTGAGGAGTCAAAAATATTAAATTAAATAATCAAAAGACTGTTTCTTTTTATTATTTGGTTATTTTGATTATTTTAACATGGCTGAAGTTCTCCTAAAAAACTTTTTGGGAGTTACAAAAATATTAAGTTAAATAATCAAAGGACAAGCTTTTGCTTTGAAAGATAACATACCATTTTAATTGTTACTTCTTTCCAGCATATATATCTTATGGAAAGCTAATATCAATTGCTCTTTTGTTTCCACATTTTGAGGTCATGATGAGGGGAACTTGATTTTGACCTAAATCTGGAAAATAAAATAAACAAGAATAGCAAGCAAATATCAGTTTTAAGAAAAAAAAGTAATGAAAGACTGACTTTATCAAATATTAAAATACATTATAAAGTTATAATAATTAAAACCATGTGATACTGGCACCAAATAGATTAATGAGGCAAATATGTGATCAAAATAAATTATATTTTATATAATAATAAAATATTGGGTAATAGCAAGTCATAAATCAATGGAAAGGGAAAACATTTTGAAATACATGGGCTGATTAACAGTTTGGAAAAAATCAATATACACTCATCGTACACATGTAATAAATTAGCAAAACTCAAACCATGGAAAGTCTAAAGGGACTTGTTTTTATAGGCTTAGAATACTGTAACTAATTGCAAGGTGAAAGATAAAATAGATTTGATTCTATTAAAACAACCAATAAAATAAGCAAACTGTAGCCTAAGTACAATTATTTGGATATAATAACAGAAAGGGTTAATGTGATTATTACACAGAAGCTCATACAAACTCATCATAACACTGCAACTGAAAACTAATACAGGAGATAAGAACAGAATCACATTTAACCAATATGTGAGATAAGACCGAAATCACATTTCACAAAAGGTGAAGTGTAACACATTTGCAAACATACAAAGACATTTAGCTTTGCTAATAATCAAGTGAATATACATTAAAACAAAAATAAGTTATATTTAGGTTGAATTCATTATTTTTAAATTAGTGTCAATGACTTATACTCCAGCTGTTACAGATTATTGTCATTTAGATCAACTCATCCTCCAAGAGCAGGTAGAAAAGCTGGATAAAATATCTAGCAAATATTAGTTCAGACGAATCAGAGGGCTTCCAGGTAGAAAGGGCTTGAGAGGCCAAGCACCCAGGGAGCAGGAAACCCAAGAGAGGCCTCACTCCCCTGGCTGCGTGTCAGAAGCTACAGGAAAACATCACTTGGCTAGGATATGATCACCCGCAGGCTCAAATGATGTTGACGATTTTCTGTGCACAATGTCTGGTATTCAATAAAATTACCAGGCGTACCAGCAGACAAGATAAAATGAGCAAAAACAGACCTACGGGAGATGCAGGTATAAGAGTAACAGACTTCAGATGAGAAGATAGAGAATTTCAGCAGCTTACTGGAAACTAGGGTAAAAATCAAATGGAAATTCCAGAACTGAGAAATAAACAGATAGAAATGAAAAACTCAACAGATGGGTTTAAGATCAGTTTAGAAAAAGCTGAAGAACAGATTAATAAACTAGAAGACAAAGCAAAAGAAAATTTAATGTCAATACCCAAAGTCATGAAGAGTGCGTAAAAACATGGTTTCCTCTTACGTAACTGGTGGCATGTAAATCTATATAACACTTTGGAAGTGCTTTGGTAACATCAATCAGATATTAGAACAAAAAAAGTTTATATCTTCTGACCCAATAATATTATGCCTGGGAATGTATGACAAGAAAACACTTATCATACATAAAAAATGTGAATTTCTTTACGTATAAAGATGTTCACTATAGACTTAGTTATGATAGTAATAACTATTTGCAGACAATTTTAAGTGTTTTACTTCAATTAATGCAGTTAATTCTCTCAAAAACCCAACAAGGTGAAAGTAGTTACTATTAATAACCTCATTTTGCATATGGGAAAACTGATACATTGAGAAGTCAACTAACTTACTCAAGATTCTGTAGCTAGTGAGTAGACGAGCGTGAACCTGCTCGAGGCTTTTGGAAGCAACCGAAGCAGCTAACAACTGGAGACTTGCGAAGTACAGTATACACAGTCCATTTAATATTATGCGGGTATTAAAAGTGAGCATCATGAACTCTTTTAGCAACGTGGGAAATACTTCTGATACAATGTGAAGAGAGAAAAAAATCATAGAACTATAATAAAGTTTAAAATATGCATATAAATATGATTGAAAGCAAATATCCTCAAAGGCTGCCAACAATTATTTGAGGTTAGAAGCAATACAGTATCTTTCCTTCTCTTTCTCACTTTCTCAAACTTAATAATGTGTGTTTTCTATATTGAAAAAATATATCATTATCTCTATGTAAAAAAATAGAGTCGATTGGGTAAGAGCATGGACTCTGGTGACCTTGGACAAGCTGTTGAACTTCTAAGTTTCAAAGTTTATCCTGTAAAATGAAGATAATAAGGTGCCGACTTTGTAGGGTCATTGTGAGGATTAAATATGTTAAAAGTGTATTTAGAACAGTGTCTGTAACTTAGAAAATACATAAGCATGATCTAGTATTGTTATTGTTCTTTTTCAAACGAACATTACTATCAAGTTTTGTTTCTATATATAGATCTTACTTTGTCCTTACTATGAATTTCCCAACGCAAAGATTTCTGGGAACCTACCTACCGCTGAGGGCACCTCTGAACTCTTTCCAAGTAGCAGTGACAAAAATCAAATGTCTGATATGTTTTTATTTTTGAGAAGCTCAGTCTCTCTGCTTGTGTCACATCTCTGAGGACATGTACATGAGTGATTGGAAATGCCCATAGAAGCCTGTGTCCCATCAACATCATCAACACTAAATTAGAAAAAATACTTACCTACTTCCCCAATTTCCACCCTTCTCCAGATGCATGGCTTTTTACCAGCTGGCAGGCTGAGGGACAATAAAAAGCTCTTTAAGAAATAAGACATTTGTTGTGACTTGATTTTCCTGAACTGAACACCCCAGGAGACCTGAAAATGAGCTTTCAAATTTTTTTCCACCTGGCAGATCCAAAAAGCTTGGAAGATTTGGGTAGAATTTTCTCATTACTTGAAACAGTTTTATTGAAATTGTGTAAAAAAAAAAAAAAAAAAAAAAAAAAATCTGTTAAGATGCCAAGATTTATTGTTAGCTGTCTTAATGGCTAATGAAATAAGGCCTTATAAAAACTCCTGCCAATTAAACTGACAGGTGTTTACCAGGTAGAATATTGCAGTACCTGAAAGAGGAAAGGGTACAAATTGCTATTATATAAATTTGTGAGAACGGTCACCCTTGATGTATCTGTTTGGTTTTCAGGATGTTGCAGGACCCTGCTCTTTAAGACTTCAGCTGGAGAACCAACGAGGAACCCTCCTACATGAATTAGCCATTTCTTTACTGCTGTCTATCTCTTATCTGCCTCTATCAAGGTTCTGTGACATTCATTGCCAATGTCCTTTGGTTAAACTCCCTAATAATTCTCAGCTCTGTAACAGGGTAAAGGTCTAACAGATTGCTTCGATGTCTGAGTGTTCCATTTTTGCTAAAGTTACTACTTTTGAGGTTATTCATGAAGACATCTCTGGGTTTATCTACCCCAACCCCACTTTGTTCCAGGATTTAGCCACAACTTTTCACACTCTCCTTTCTAATAGCCTTGTTCTAACTCAGACAGAACCACTTGTTAAGACAAGATTTAGTATCTAAGTCACAGGCTAGCATTTCCCAATTGGTGATGACTAGTCACACGAAGAACAAGGGAAGAGTATGGTAACAGGGAAATTCCTTTCTCCTTCTGGAAAAATGGATCAAAGGATTCAACCAGGAAATGGTGAATTGATGACAAATTGACAATAAAGTGAGAGACTGTGTTACTAAAAGGTAATCTCAAGACTATTATTGTACAATGATGATCTCAAGATTATTACTGTATAGTGAACTAATTTCTTATGTAGATAAGTGCCGGATAATTACTTATTGTAATAGTATAATTGGAGGTGATTTCATGTGTTCATGTTGCCACATGAAGTTAAATGGAATTGGGTTTGGTCTCCTCTCTAACATGCCATCAATTTCTGAAGTTGGGCAAGTTTCTAAGCAATTCTGGGCTTCAGTATCTCCACTTAAAAATGGGAGGAACAGTATTTAACTATTAGGTTATGAAGGCAAAATGTCATAACATAAAGCAGCTGGTAGCCAACAGTCACCTTAATTAATGTTAGCTCTCCCCACCCCTATTTCTGGAGATAGAAAGCAAAGAGATGACACACAACTCTCCTTTCATCCTCATTATGTTCTTAATTGATTATCTTATGAATATAATCATTGACTCAGGATAGGTGAAATTTTCATCTCTCCATCTTTATTCCTTTATTCAATTCTCAGTGCTTTGGTGAGCATCTACCATGAGCTAAGTATTGAGTGGTGTGGGACAGTAAAAGGAGAGCAGTATCTTGATCCTATTCTCAAGGAGACTGGGTTCTAGAAAGGGAGGTTATCTTTTTTCAAAATGCCAGTAGAGAAACAAAATAAAGTACTACACTAGTTTATAAGAAGGAGAAATTATTTTAACTAGGATTATCAGGAAAGGCTTTTATGGAGAAAATAGTGTTGGATTGGTTTTTAAAGAAGGGATACAATTTGGACAGCAGGAAGAGAGGGGATACAATGAGCCAAGACTGAAGTAGTATGATTGGACGGAAAAAACATTGACCTGGAACTGAAAAGACCTGGGTTGGCATTACCTTGGATAAACCTCTTTTCCCTGGCCTACAATGCCTTCGTCAGTGAAATGTGTAATCTCTGCCCTGGTGAAGATCGAATGGGAGCTTGAATATGGAAACTCTTTAAAAACCATGGAGCCAACTTGTAAATGAAAAAGATATATATTTTTTCTCTATTCCCTCATGTCATAAACTTCATGAGGGCACTTGACAAAGCTAGTCCTGTTGGTCTTTAAAAGGTGTTTGATGAAGTATATAAAAATATCACATTATAAACCTTAAATATTAATAATTTTTGTTAATTCTACCTCAATAAAGCCGAAAAAAGTTTGGTGAAATAATGAACCATTGAATGAATGAATCCATGAGCATTATGGGTTGAATGTCTATATCCTTCATATGTTGAAGACCCAATCCTCAAGGTGGTGGTATTAGGAGGTATTTAAGCCTTTGGGAGGTAATTAGGTTTAGATGAAGTCATGAAGTTGGAGCCCCATGATGGAATTAGTGTCCTTACAAGGACAGGAAGAGATACTAGCACTTCCTCTCTCCATCATGTGAAGACACAGTGAGAGGGTGGCCGTCTGTAAGCCAAGAAGAGAGCCCTCACCAAGAACTGAAACTACTGGGACCTTGATCTTGGATTTCCCAGGCTCCGGAACTGTGAGAAATAAATGTCTGTTGTTTAACCTACCCAGTCTATGGTATTTTGTTAGAGCACTCTGAGCAGACTAAGACAATGAGGGAATAAATGAATGAAACAAAGCAAAGGCACAGAATAGGAAAGCAGATGCATACCTGTGAACAAGGAATAAAGGGTTGCCTTTGAAAACAAGTGCTATAGCTGGGTATTAGGAATATAACCTGAGGCTAGATGGAATGGGTCTACTAGGCCAGTGGTTCTCAAAGTGGTCCGTGGACAAGCAGCATCAGTATTACCTGGGAATTTGTTAGTAATGCAAGTTTTTGGGTCCCCACCAAGGCCTACTGAATCTGAAACTCAGGGGTGGGGCCAGCAATCGGTGTTTTAGCAATCCTCCAGGTCATTCTGATACATAGTAAAGTTTGAGATCCATGACTTTGTACTAACATGGGGAGTTTTGAAACTATTCTCCTGTAAATACAGTGTTGATTGAAGGTTTTATCTGTGGATAGACATAGTCCGAACTGTATTTCTAGGATGATGAGGCATGAAATTGTGCCAAAAAACTGTATGGCTTCAACAAAGAACAACTGAAAATATTGGAAAATGCATAGTATTTGCCAAACCCCAGAGTTGAAGATTTTGGTTTTTCCTAATTCCAAATAATATCCACATCATTACCTAAGAGGCAAAGCAGAGCAGGTGTTGCTCCCAGGTACTGGGAGACTTGCTTGGTCTACAGAAACCAGGTGGGTTGAATATGTTTATGCAAAAGTCCGTGAGTGAACTGTGAAATATGGACCCAAGTGATCTCAGAGAGGCCTCTTAGCCTTCACCAACTGTGGGAAAACATTAATGGAACCTTCCAAAGCAAGTTAAATAGAAGCTCTTCCTAAAATGGGGCTAAATACACTGGCTGCAAATGCAGCTGTCTCTAGGGCTGGTGGAGACAGATCTGGCGAAGGAGAGGACACGGTGTGGAGGAGATACGAAGAGCCTCAGGGGAAAACATTTATGTTAAGAGAGGGAAGAGTCCAGGAGCAACTACATAAAGGTCAGTTGGGGATAGAGGGGGAGAGAAACAGGAGAAGGGCTGGTTCAGAGTGGTTTGGGGCTCCTGGGTTTTTCCACAGTGGTTGGGGGTTTTCAGGGACACAGGATGTTCAGGACAATCCCTGTCATACCAAGGAAGTCACCCTACAACTATGCTCCCTTACCTATGTTCAAGATCTAGAGAGAACACAGGGTGAAGGCAGAAAAATCACTGCTCTAAACCTTGTTTCTCAAAATATTGTCTGTGGGCAGACATTGGCATCACCTGGGAGCTTGTTGGAAATGCGGCTCTTTGGGCCCACCCACGACCTGCAGGATCACACCTGCAGGAGAACCCCAGGTGATTGTCTGCACAACTGTTTGAAAAAGAGGGCTTAGGAGATCCTATAAGTTCTCACCTGTATTTATCTCACCTCAGACCAGTAACCGTTTGTAGACTGGCATAGTCTATGGGCCATATTTTGAGTAACATTGTTTAAGATGACTTTCTTTTTCCCAGATTCTCTACCTTCCTTCTTCTCCCTTCTCTTTCCCAAGATGGCATCAGAGTATATGAGAGGGATCTTATTTTATCTTTTAGCACCCTTGGATCATGCACTATCATCCGGACAGTCAATGATTTCCCATTTAGAGGGGCTAGGTTCATCTTCTCCCTGCAACTGGGACCACTGAAATGTGACTAGGTCCCATTTGATCTCTTGGGATCATGTCTGCTGGCCCACACTATTGCTGCCATAGCCCTGAACATTTTCCCTGGTTTCACAGTTCCATCCCCCATGGCCTCTTTCCCTGTTCCTAGACCTCGGCTAGTCCACCAGCAGTCCCACTGGGGAAGTGAGAAACTCTGGAGACTCCTGCTTCCCACACAAAGGCCACAAGGAGACAGGAATGCTTTCTAAGTCCCCTCTACCTACCCAGCTTCTGCCACCACCTCCCTGCCATTGCTCCTGAGCTACGTGGGATGCGGTGCGGCCGAGACAAATGGTCAGAATCCCTACGAGCGATGGAGTGCTGGAGGGAGCTCATAAATTGTTAATTTTTCAGAAATTTTGCGCTCCAGTTATTAAACACAGCCATTATTAAAAATTAAATAATGTAAACACACATATAAACAAATTATATTAAATGTAAAGATAATTAATACTCAAAAGCATCACTTCCTATTTATCTTACTACATTTTACCATTGTCTATGTTTATTATATGTGCTTGGTAAAAGCTCTATGTAATAGTCCACACAGCTCTTTCCATCTCAGTTCAGCAATGTTATGCTGATAGCTTCAAGTCAGCAGAGGTAGGAGCATTTACACTATGGAAATGAAAAAACATAAATCAGGGCTCCACTCTCCCTCACCTCCACCTTCCCAATGCCAGTTGTTGAACATTTACCAGAACACACTGCTTAGAGCCTAAATCTGGGAAAGTGAGCCACTAACCCAGTGGCCTCCCATTACCCTTTATTATCTAGATGTCACAAAGCTGCCCTTCCCCTGATTGTTAGCCCCCAAAAAGTGTTTGCAGAAAAAATATTGAAAACTAGAACCCCAATATCGTCTTATTTATTTGCCCCACTTCTGTCTCCTGTCTCTCTACCATTTCTTGGGACCAAAAGGAACAGACTTCTGCCTTTTATTTCCTCCACAGCTTATCCTTATATATTAAGGATAAACATTCATGGCCTAATATCATCCTCTGATATTCTCCCCCAAAACCTACCAATTTAGTTTAATCATGAGAAAACGTTTCATGAACTCAAACTGAGGGACATTCTGCAAAATATCGACCCAATTCTTTTAAAAACTGTCAAGATCATGAAAGACAAGGACAGATAAAGACCCATCACAGCACTAAATTCAATGTGGTCACATGGGATCGCACCCTGGAAAAGAAAGAAAATAGAGAAACTGGGAAAATACAAACAAAGTCTGAGTATTGTACTAGTGTTAATTTCTTCATTTCAACCATTGTATCATGGCTACATAAAAGGTTAACATTATGCAAAGGGTATATAAAAGCTCGCTGAACTATAGTCTTCTGTAAATATACAATTATTTCAAAACAAAACTAATAAGGGAAATAATTCAAGTAATAGGTGAAATAGATTTTTTTTCTATTCTATGGAGAAAACTTATGATCTACACCACCTGCTTCACAATATGATAACAGGAGGAAAGACAGGGATGGTAGACAATCATTTTCTTTTAGAAACTTGACTTCCAAGTCTTTTATCTTTCCCAGAATAAAAACTTTTATTTTGGATGTTGTAGGCTGAACATTAACTCTTTCTTTACAGCCTTGCTTTAACAAAACAAATTCCCTACCCTGAGAGTGAATGTCTTCAGACAACGATAGCGGTCATACACATAGAAAGTAGATGAATATAAATTTAAAATATTACCTTCATTTCATGTCTAGCTGAAAATGGCCTGTTCAGAGAGCTACTCCTCTTTCTAAATGGAAGAAAAGCCAGAAAGTAGAATCCCTGAATGAGGAAGGGTAAATGGGCTCTAGGGCAATGCTTCTTAACCTTTCAGTTGTCTTTGCGTCTCTTGGGGGAACTTGTTAACATGCAGATTCCACGGATGAACCTGGAGATGATTATACTAAGTGAAATGAGCCCGTCAGAAAAAGACAAATACCATATGATCTCACTTATATGTGGAATCTAATGAACAAAATAAACTGACGAACAAAATAGAAGCAGAGGCGTGGACACATGGAACAGACTGAGAGCTGTCAGAGGGGAGGGTGTCGTGGGCCTGGATGATACACAGGGGGAAAGAGGGGTGGGGGTAGGTGGAGGTGGGCAAAGGGGGGGGAAATGTGGACGGACAGAGCCTCTGCTTAGGACGATGGGAGCGTGATGCAGTGTGTAGATGATGTTTTATTGAGTTGTACACTTGAAACCTATATGGTTTTGGGAATCAATGTCACCCCAATAAATTCGATAAAAAATAAAATAATATAAAATGCAGATTCCAATTCAGTAGGTTTGGGATGCGGACGCATATTTTGATTTTCTAACAAGTTCCCTGATGATGTCTTGCTGCTGGTCTTAGAGTGGAGGACCCTTTCTTAGGTGTTTCTTCTTTCTTTGGCCAGGGGCCTAAAGACACATAGGAAATGCACAGTATCTCCGTAAGACCAGAAATAAACAAGTTAAACAAAGAAAAACATTAATCAAAATATGACATTCTTGTACACATTGAGATGGAGTGAAAGATGGACTATCCAGGCGTTCACTGGATATAAGTGAAGCTGTTTTTGGAATTCAATTTAAAGCCCCAAATAAGAGTCATTGTATCTAGTCACACCCTTTCACTAGAGAGGGAAAATTCTGCATTTTCTATTAAGGAGACACTAAAGCTCTCGGAATTACTAAGTTGTTCAGCGCTAATTTACATGAATCTCTTTCCTTCTCCAAACACTTCTAATGATTATGGTTCTGAAAAACAATATATCATGTTTTTGATGCCTACTCTTAACCTACAAAAAAATTCTTCCAAAATTTTAATCTAGAAAAACAGGTAATTTATTTGTGCCACAGAGACCATCCATGCCAGTCAAAAACAGAGATTTGTAGAATTTGGAACATTACAAGGAGAATAAAGGATTATGCATGTACACATGCACGTTTTCCCCCCCACATTCTTAGGAGCTTCCGAGGTCTAACATGCATTTACAGAGCCAGCCTCTTAGAAATTAAACTGGGAGGCATGTTTCCAGGAGACTTGCTCAGCAGTCCCGTAGGCTCTCTGGCAACCTTACGTGTGATTTAGAAACGTTGTGACATGCTCGACCGAGGTGGACCTGACTTTGCTAATCACCTATCAGTTCTTTTACCCACTATCGCTTTGTTTCAGAAGCAATGTTTCTTGCCTTGCGGATATATATTATCCAATTTGCAACAAATGTAAATAATATCGCAAACAGCAAAATGAAATCCTGTGTGATCCCTGTATCCCGGTGGGCACAGTCCTATCTAGTAAGAGGGTTATTCTTTGCACTGTTGCTGCTGCCAAACAAACTACTATGCAATCTTTGGCTTTTTGAATATCTCTTTGGGGATCAGTAGAGTGTTTCTCTTTTCCTAGACGCCAACTTCATCTCTTTACACTCCAAGAATACAGTATTAGCCTAAAGGACTATTCAATTTAAAGCAGCGTTGGAGAGACTTAGTCACCCCCGAATGATGTTGGGTGAATAGGAAAAAAAATGTATGTTGATTTTATCTGTTGCCTTTCAGATCTTTGAAGGGGAAAGAGGAGTGGTTTTTAAAACTGCTCGGTTGTTTGAAAGTAATCCTAGCCTACGTTGCTCTTCTGATTTTCATCTACAGAAATGGGCAGGTGTATGTGTCAGCTGCTTTTTTTAAGTATTCGCCTTCATTTCTGTCTTGAAATGAATGTTAATAATTAGAAATTATTGAATTGTCATTTTAATGGTTTGCATGAAATAAATTTGATAGGCGTATTGACAACAAAGACTTATGTCTCATACCGGAAAGAACAACATGAAGCCAAATTTTAAGCTCAAACAGAGCTATGTTAGTGTATTTCCTTGGCTCTTTTGGTCTGTTTTTAATTTTAATTATATGACTTAAAAATATAGTTAAAATTATATTTAAAATATAAATACACTTGTCTCCAATTTTTTGGTGCACAGGTGAGTGTACAAGTAAGTACATTTAAATAACTTATGATGAGATTTCTATCGGGAAGTTTCTTACTTTGCATGCGGCAACTATCTCTCAGTTGTTTTTGCACACACGAGTTTTGGCTGAGCCTAATTCTTTTTTGTAAGAAAAATGGGTGGATCTGAAATGAAAGTGCAAAATATTATCTTTCATGCAAATATATTAGTAATACTAAAGAAAGCAAGTAAATGTGCTTAAAAAAGAATTGTCCTTGACAAGAGATTTTTAAATAGGAGCTTACTCAATAAATTTTGTTTTATATATATATTTAGCTGCAGCTATGTTCTCTTGGACTTTTTCATTTTCAAATGACCTTGTACTTTCTTTGCAACTCACACTAAATAATTGTGTTGTTTTGCACTTTTTATATCAGGAAGCACAATATTTAAAAATTGATCAAGCCCAGCCGGGCGTGGCTCAGCGGTTGAGCGTCGACCTGGGATCCAGGAGATCGTGGTTTGATTCCCGGTCAGGGCACATGCCCGGGCTGCGGGCTCGATCAATGACTCTCTCATCATTGATGTTTCTATCTCTCTCTCTGTCCCTCTCCTTTCCTCTCTCTGAAATCAATAAAGATATATTAAAAAAAAATTGATCAAAGTTGCAGGAAAAAGGACACTCCCACAATAAAAAAGAGCAAACGTACCTTGATTTCATCATATCTAAAGGTGAGCATGGTTCCTTTAAAAACATAAAATGATTGAAAGTTGTTTTGGGTACCACTGATTGAGATAGTAAATTGGCACAACAGTTGGGTGACAGCCTTTAAAACACAGAAACAAAAACCTTAAAATGTACATAGCAACCCATATAGAGATATTGGCTTTTAGAAACTTAGGTTGAGAAAACTTATGGTCACAATTAAGTATAAGAATATTCATTGTGCTTGGCCGGGCGTGGCTCAGCGGTTGAGCATCGACCTAGGATCCAGGAGATCGCGGTTCGATTCCCGGTCAGGGCACATGCCCAGGTTGTGGCTCGATCCCCAGTCCGGGCGCGCAGGAGGCAGCCGATCAATGACTCTCTCATCATTGATGCTTCTATCTCTCTCTCTCCCTCTCTCTCTCTGAAATCAAGAAAGATATATTTGGAAAAAAAAGAATATTCATTGTGGCATAACATTTATTGGGGGAAAATTGGAAACACCCTAATGTCCAAACATAGATACTAATTTAATAAATTATAATACATCCAGCCTGTAAAATTCAATTTACTGTCACAAATAATGTAGAAAATATTTAATGGTGTGAGAAATATGAAACATTAAGTAAAAAAAGTAAGTTAGAACACAGTTTGATCACACATATGTTAAAGGGTCAATTATATCTCTCAATAAAGCTGCAAAAATATGTTAACAGTATCTGTTTCTGGGTATTGAGCTTACGGGATTATTTTCTGTTTGTTTATCTATATTTTCTTTATTAAAAAAAATCAAAGAATTATATTAATACTCTCTGATTTATCCTTTGAAAATCTGATAGTTTTATATGTTAACAATTCTGTAAAAGGTAGTTGATCTTTAAAATGGAAATAGATCAGATAGTTGTTCTAAAGCAAAGCTAGAAAGGGTGGTGTAAAATACTATAGTGACTTACTTTATTAATAAACCATAAATATTCTGATGAATTATTTCCGGGCGAGATATAAGAATTGCCCCAGCTGAGGGTTACATTTTCTTGGAATACCATCAAAGCCATAAGCAATTTGCACAGCTATCCTAACTTTGTATCTTAAGGAGTAGTTTTTAACATTCCTGCTTAGATAAGATAGCTCCTGGAATCTTCCCAGTGCTCAACTATTTCTTTGATGACTCACTATAGTGGTTGATTTGTTGATATGAATGTTAAACTGACATACATTTATTAAATGTCTATTAGGGTATTTAGATATTACTAACTACTAAGCATACCAGAGTTTGAGATATGGCCTCTAACCTAAAGGAGCTGCAGTATTGAATAAATAATATGAAAGAAATAGAAAAAAATTTGAAGAATATAACTCAAACCCTAAATTAACTGAAGGGATAAAAACCATGCATGGTATTGATAAAAAGCAAATGATAAATGTAGGCTGAGAGTTTGGGAAAAGATTCAAGGAAAGGATGTGACTTGCACTGACTTGAGAAAGTTGAGTGGCATTTGGGCCTGAGAGAGACAGGGCGGGGGAGACATTTCAGTTAGAGGGATGAAGGTCTAAAATTCATGGGGTTGAACTTGTGAGTTGTAGCTGTTTTTATAGCACTGTGGTCAGTTAGGGATTTGGGCGGGCCAGGTCAACAAGGACATGCTGCTGAAAGGTTCCTGTGTTTCTGAAGAGGGACTAGTGAGATAAGGGCAGGGAATAGGTAGGATGCTTTATGGGCCACCCTACATTTAAAACTGAGGGTTTTCCTTTCTTGGCCTCTCTGACACCATGCTGTAGTTTCCTCCCACTACTCTTGACAATTCTTTCTCTGTCTCCTTTGCTGGCTCCCGACCCCTTCTCTACTCAACCCTGAATGCTGGGCTTCTCCAAGTTCTTCTCAGCTTCTTTCCTGACTTGTTTGTTTCCCCCCGGGTGAGAGTAGTGGGTTCTAAACTTCCCACCCCTATCATTTAAAACATTTATGTAGGTCTTTAGAGAAGTGATTGGTTTTAAAGTTGGTTCTAAGAGCTAATAGATGAGCCTAGAGGATCTTAGTATCAAGAAATAAGAAAATACTAAGGATGTTGAAAAGATGTAGGAGCCGATCTGAAAGAGCTCTCAGCGGGGAAAGCTGGAAACACGTCAGCAACAAAATAAAATATTGGATTATCAAGCAATAATATAAATACTTAGAAGTACAGACTGATATAAATAAATAATCAAATCAACAAATAAAGGGTGAAAAATGGACAGAAGAATTCTGAGTAATAAATATTAAAGGAAACAAGGAAACAGCAAATCATTAGAACATCAGTAAAAATTGCTATAGGCAGGATCCACCTATGAATGCTAAAATTAGTGGGAAAGTTTAAGGAGAAAAATGGTTATTTGCCTAGCCTCCAAGTATAAATTCCAAAATATTTATTACTTACACAGGGAAAAGTAGTAACTTTAAAACATAGTAGATACCATCGTAAGTAAGTGACCAAGGTTAACGTCACCGGTAATAATTCACGCCCCTCTGATATCATGCACTGACGGGGCACCTCCCCTCTGTGATATCATTCCCATTAATGCATAACCTCAATCTGATCGTGAGAAAACACCAAACAAATGAAAATTGAGGAACATTTTACAAAATATCAGACCAGTACTCATCGAGAGTGTCAAGGTCAGGAAAAGCAAGGATATACTAAAGAACTGTTGCAGATTGGGGGAGACTAAAAAGACACAACTACTAAACACCATGTGGAATCCTGAATAGAACCTTGGAACACAAATAGGACATTAGAAGAAAACTGATAAAGTCTGAATGCGGTTTGTAACTTAGTACCATATTCTACTCATCTGTCTTGGATTAGGCATTGCTGAGTGAAAATATCTTCTTTCTTTCCTTCATCATCCAAATTATTTTCCTCCCTCCTAGAGTCAGTTTGCTTTGACTTTTCTATAGAGATCTTAATGATTTCTCTCTCTTCCTTAAACTTCTATGTTATTGGATCTGAAACACCCAACTAAGTAATCAATTATGCTCTACACCACGGGTTAGGAACCTACTACCTGCTTTTGTATGGTCTGCAAGCTAAGAATGGTTGGAAAAAATCAAAAGATGAATATTTCATGGCATGGAAAAATGTATGCAATGCAACTTTTGCGTCCCCTTTAGTGTCCCAATAAATTTGTATTGGGACACAGCCATGCCCTTTCATTTATGTATTGTCTGTAGCTGTTTCCATAATACAAAGACGGAGTAGTTGCCACAAAGAACATACAGCCAACAATGAATGAACTGAACTGTTAACTTTCTGACCTTTAAAACAGATGAAGTTTGCCAATCTCTCTTCTACCCTATATCCTAATTTTGTCATACATATAAATCTTGCCTCTCAAGTTTGCCTGAAAACTACTGAAGTCAGGGACACTATCATATGTTGTTTTACCTCCCCAACATCTGATTCCATCTAGGACAGTTATGGATTTTCTTTAGCAAATTCTGGCATGTCATGTGCATGATTTTAAGAAATGAATCTGACTTCATAGTGCAGAATACATTAGATAGAAAGAGGAATAGCAGCAGCTAATATTTAGGCTTGAAGGCAGATGCCATGCTATCAGGGGGCTGTGATATTATGTAACCTGACTAACTGCAGCGCTGCGGGATGGGGTGGTGGATGCAGGAGTAAGATACTGCCAGTCAGGTGGTTTAGGCCAGGAGGGAGAAAATGGGAGGAGATTCAGTCTGGCGGACAGAACATAGTTTCCTGAGGGTTCAGCCTCATGCAATCCAGAACGCATTGGGCAACAGAGGCCAAAGAGCACTGAGGATTAAAGGGAGAGGAGTCAAAGCCACAAGGCATCTAGAGGCCCACGGGGCAAGCAGGCAGGGCACAGTTACCAGGGAAGTCAGCTGGCTGGACTGCATACCTGAGGTTAGGAAATAGAGACATTAGCCTAGCTGGGACTTGGGGGAAGAAACCGGAGAATCAAGCTTTTCAGCTATCAAGTTTGAATGGGTCTTATGGGTACAAGGGTCTCAGTTTCAAGCTTTTAGCAGAACTAGATGTGGCAATATTTAAATGCTAAGTTCTAGAGTATTCAGTTAGATCTTAAGTCTTTTCTACCTAAAATCAGATTTAGTTCTAGAAAGTAGGTGGGATGGCCAAGTGACATATACCACAGCTCCCAAAACATGCAGCATCCACCTTCATGCTGGAATAACCAAACATATGATATAAAGAAATTGCTGAAAATGTGGCAAACTATGCTAAGTAAGGCAGGGCCTCTGACACACAGAACACCATCAGTGGCAATGAAAGGAAAGAGTTGACCCTGAGAGATATTTGAAACAAATAATTGATTTGTCACATTCTTCCAAGAAATCAAAAAGAGATTTGATAAAAATGACAACATATGACAAGAGGGAGGTTTTATAGTGCAGCAGACACCATCAGGGCTCTGCCCACATCCCCTAGGCGTTCACCTCTGTGCAGAGGGCTTCTTACTGCGAACACCTGCACCTCTGCAAGAAGCTTTGTTCTGGTGGCAAGCGAGCTCAGTTGTGAGCACAGCTGTCAACGGCCCAGAAACAGCCATTAACCAATGATGGCCCGGGAGGTGGGTAAAGGCCCCAGCTTGTTTGCCCCTCAGGTTGCATAACTCTGAGGCACGTTCAACATCTGCGCTGTCCCATGGCATGGCCACTAGCCAGTTGTCGCTATTGAGTAGATAGAATGTAGCATTGTGACTTGAGGAACTGAATTTTTTATTTGATTTGGTTTTAATTGGATTAAAAATGATACCTGTCAGCCCTGGCTGGGTGGTTCAGTTGGTTGGAGTGTTGTCCTACACACCCAAAGGTTGTGGGTTCGATCCCCGGTCGGGGCGTGTATGGGAGGCAACTGCTGGATGCTTCTCTCACATCAGTGTTTTTCTCTCTCTCCCTCTCTATTCCTTCCTCTCTCTCTAAAATATCAATAAAAACATATCCTCTGGTGAAGATTAAAAAATTAATAAATAAAGATACTCTTCTGTTATTGGAAAACCTTTAATCATATCTGGAAAAACTTGGCTATACAAATCTACCTTTCCAGCTATAAATTTAATAAAATCTAAATATCTCATGAAATAATTTTTACATGTTGAAATGTAATATTTTGGATTTAATGGGTTGAATAAATTATTAAAATTAACATCCCCTGTTTCTTTTTACCTTTTTTTAATGTGGCTACTAGAAAATGTAAAGCCACTGGTTTGGCTCGCATTGTATTCCTGTTGGACAGTGCTGGGCTCCGCAGCCTCCCTGGGCTCCGCAGAGGGATTGAACCCCCGCTGCCCACAGCGGCAACTGGCTTGATAACACACGCTTTATCGGCTTCCTATTCTGTCTTGTTTTCCGACTTCTCTCTTAAGTTTCCTGGGATTCCTTCCTAGGTTGCACTGTAATCCTGTTCTCATGGTCTGTTTCCAGAGAACCCAAACCAAGACAAATAGCATTAAAAACAGAAAAAAAAAAAAATTTATAGGTCAACTACTCTAACCACTTAAATTTATAGATTAAAAAAATGAGGTTCAGGGAGGTTCTGTGACTTAGCCAGGGCCACTCAACTCTTAAGCCGTGAATTCAGAATTCAGTTTCAGTTCTCATCATTACAAATCCATCCATTTGCTCACTATATTACATTCCCTTTTTACGATCGTTGGCAGTTTTTGAGAAAATGGTCTCAAAGAGCAATGAAGCATTTAGGACTCTTGGGATGAAATTATGATAAACAATTTATATTTGTTTCCCACGTTCCCTTTGCACCTGCTCAGGTTGAAAACCTGGAGCGTCTCATTGACTCTTCTGGTTCGTCTCCCGTATCTGCAAGTCCCTGGTCACTTTTAGTCACAGCCTCCTATCAGAAATCGGAGCGTGCAGTTCTGATACGGACCCAACTGGATTTAAAGTGACCTTCTGTCCCCGCTCCCCTCCCTCCCGCTTTCTCATTGCAGCGCAGGGCCCACCAGGGGCAGGAGACCAGAGGCAGGAGACGGGGAAGCGCCAGAACCCCTGACCAGGTACCATTTTAAGAGGCCGATGCTGTCTCTGTGCCTGGCAGACACTTATTTACAACTGACACTTTCTCTCACACTTTGTGAGGTTCTTTAGAGTTTCCACTGCCGGGCCTCTCTCACCGAAACTGCCTTGATGTGGCGAGCTCTCGGCAGCCGCCCCCTGCAGCCTCTGGCTCTCTAGAGGTCCCTCCCCAGGCTCCGCACACACTCTCCCTGGGGTCCTCTCGGCAAGATTTCACTCCAGCCTGACTCGCCTCCCCTGGGACTGAGGCACCTTTTCCCTGTTGTCAGAGGAGAGCAGTTACCCCCAGAAGGCAAGGCCCCCCCACTGTGCTGGCCAGGCTCCTTCAGCTCGCGTAGGAGTCCAGCGAAGGTTCTCCGCAAGGAACACGTGCCCAGTGGCAACCTAAGGGGTCCAGAGGTTTCAGTTGTTTTGGATCATCTTTGATTCCCTCAACTGCTCTTTTTTTCCCCCCCAGCATGGTAGCATTTTTGCAATTTGTATATGACAATGAACAATAAAAGTTGGTGTCACTATAATTAATTTGAAGACTGTGGCTGTGTCTACACCATAAAATCACATGCAGCCATCATCTTGACCTTTTTCTTGGTAGATTCTTATTTATTTCCACATATACAGCAACTGGAGCAACAGTGAGCCAATGCCTTCTTTCCTTCCCAACAGAAATCATTTTTAAATTTGGGACCATGTCACAGTCTTGAAGTTTAGAGTTGAAGCATTTCAAACAGCATTCCTGCTTGAAAACTTACCACTGTCTTTGATGGGAATAGCAGAATGTTTAGTCACCAAACTCCAAATACACCAAACTGAATGTCTTGTTTGAAAACAAAAACACAAAATGCCTAAGTTGATAATACACAATCGGTCTTTGCCTGTGTTGTTTAGAAAACAAAATAGCTAGGCTTTGTGTGATGGGCAGTTCATCAAGATTTCCCTCCAGCAATCGCGTGCAGTGATTTGAGGGGGAGCGTGCTCGATTCTGATGCCACATCCACAGAGCATAAGTCATGACCGTTTTCTGCAGTTTTAGCTTTCAGTCCCTATTAGCTTTGTTTTAAAATGAACAATGAGGAAAAGAGAAAGATGTCATGTTAATAGGCTTCCTTTTGTGATCTCCCAGGGACAGGTCTTTTCAAATAAGGGGCTTGAACTTGACCTTCAATGGCACAGAGGTCCAGGGCACAGTTTTTAAAGTTATATTTAAATTTTAATTTGACTCATTGGAGGCAGTTAGAACCAGACTCTCAAAACCTAATCCTCAATCTTTTCGTGTAACTGATTGGTAAAGAAGGGAAGCTTAAGGAAAAAGTCAGTAATTTCTGTATTCCACAGAGTTAAACTGCTTTCAGGTCATTTGATTTTGAAAATAACAATTTAAGACAGAGTTAGAATGAAAACACTTTTCATTTCATGATAAATCTAGTTTTATAGACCTGATATTTAACAAATTAGATTTAAAAAAATAATAATCTCAGTGTTGGAAAAAATGATGTGAAAGGGGGGCACTGTCGTATGCTGTTGGTGAGAGTGTAATTTTTAAAAATCTTTCTGGAAGATAGTATGGCCATTTCTATTGAATGCCTCACGATTTTGCATCAAGTCTTTAAACCATGCATTTTTACTTTGGGGGATTCACGCTAGGAAAAGTCATACATGTTTGCAAAATTATAGCTACAAGGTTTTTATGGAAGTGTTTTGGGTAGAAACAAGTAGTGAATAAAACATAAATATTTAACAACAAGGCTTTATTTAGCCACTAAAAATGATACTAAAGAAATATTTAATGCCATAGAAAAGGTGGGAAATGCTGATTAAAAACAGTATGCACAATGTGATTCCCTTCTGTAAAAAAAAAAAAAAAAGAAGAAAAGAAGGTATTTCCATTAAAAAAATTGGATGAAAACAAATAGAAATGTTAACAGCAGTATCTCTACATGAAGAAGTTATGCACACTATTTTCTCCAGCATGGAAATAGCTTTATTTTAAAAATACTTTAAAAGTTTGAATGTATATAGGTGTAGACAACTCAAACCATAGGAAAGCGAAGTAAAAACAAATAAATAATTGTGAGCCTTGCCGTACCCTGCTATTGCATCACTTGGTAGAACACAGATACATTATTCAACAGCATATATTGGGGAGCTTTACATTTAATTTCATGGAGATCTGTTTCATTCTTTTTAATTGCTGCCTAATATTCCATAATAAAATATGTAATAATCTTCCCTATCAATTACTCTCAACCTGACCATTCTGTTCCATCAGCAGGATCTCTAGGTTATTGACTGATTTCCTCTGCTCTTCACTTTTCATCTTTTTAAACTTGAACAGTTATTATTTCAGTTAGACTCTTTCTCTTTTTTGCCCCTATCTGCAAAACCACAACTCTCAGTGTCCTCTAACCAAGTAGGAAGGCTCTGCTAAAGAAAGATTTTGCCACAGGGCAGCAACATCGCATCTTGAATAGATGCTCAACACTACCTACCCATCCTAATAATTTCTCTGGTCACTCCCCCTCCCCCTGTCTGCCTTTAAACTGCCTCCACTCCCTTCAAATGTCAGATTCTCCAGCTTTCATCTTAGAGGTGGATGGTGCCTCCCCACTTTGAGAAAACTGAAGCTTCGAATCCTATATACCAATTTACAAACCGTCTCATTTGCATCTTTTTTCTCTCCTTCCTTCTTGCTACACTAGAGAAAATTTGCTTTGTTATTATTTTATTTAGGAACTTTGTACATATTTCTAAGTAATATTGCTTTGATGGGTTTCCTGTGTATACATATTTTTGTTAGTCTTGACATTAGGGTTATTTTACTTGATTTGTAGAATGAATTGGGGCACTTTCTTTTGTTTGTTTTCTTTTTCTAAGTGTTTAGGGATTTAAATAAAAAAAATGATCCATTCCTTGAAAGTTTGGTAGCAGCATTTTTGGCACAGGCCTTCGATAGTGGTAAGGATGATGCAGTATGTGTATGTGTGTGTAAATCTTTAATTACCCTCAAGTTTTTCTTATATTTATCAGTCTATTCCATTTTACCCACTTCCTGAGTTAGTTTCGGTAATTTTTATCATAGAAAACATCTATTTGATCTAGATCAGGGATTCTTGACTTTTTAAAAAATGCTTGGACCCTTTGGCAGTTGAAATCTATGAACCACTTCTTAGAATCATTTTTAAAACAATGTTCTTCCTGGAATTTGACTCATTGTGAGTGGAGCCACCTGACTTTCCATGCCTTCCTACAAATAACGCGTGTGAGGTTTTTCCTGATTGTGTTTATGGTGTTCTCGCAATGTTACTTTCAATATGCTCGGTCTTCTGATGGAATAAAATGCACAAAACCTGCTTGCATAACATAGTCTGTGTGCTTGCCTTTACCTTATAACACAGTGTGCAAAGCAAGCATTGAAGAGGAAACCAAGTAAAGAACCTCTGTTACTCAGAATTTGTAGCATGCATGGCCTGTATCACTGCACGATCTTTGCATACTAATAAGTTACTTTAAATAATACTTCAATAGTAATCTCAATCATGTGATTTGTTTCAACTTGCAAGGCTTATACTTGTAGCTCACTCAGTTATCTGTATTGCAAAACACCATACTGACTTATGTAGAGTTAAAAATAGATTCAGTGACATGGAAGCATGGATCCAACTGAGGAATCTCAGAGGGAAGGTGGGGGTGGGTGGGGAGAGAGTAACCAACTAATCTATATGCATATACGCATAACCCACGGACACAGACGATAGTGTGGTGAAGGCCTGGGGAGGGGGGAAGGAGTCAATGGGGAAAAAGGGGACATAATATAATATTTTGAACAAACAAAAAAATTCTCATGTCAATTGTTTAATGTCACAACACTTTAACAAGGGAGGGGGAAAGCTTAGCTTTTTTCAAGTATTGATGAACAGCGGTAAATAAGGATATTAAAGAGTGAAATGGCTAGTGGAGTCCCAAATGTGAGAACAGCTGAGGGGGTGGTCGGCTCATTGGCAGGATCATCTGTGGATGGAAACTTGGAGGTTCTGTGCAATGTACAGGCTGATCTAATGATTCTCATAAATGATGCTTTCACATACCTGCACCAACTGAAAAGTCATTTAAACATCTGTGGTTTACACCTATGAAAGTCACAGGTATTGCTGAAACCACTACTATATTTATTGCCAAGAGTCATAATGGAAGGTCATGCTAAATTTCAGTTAGAGGTTAGCGGAGATAAAGATATAATTTATTTGACCATCCAAGATCATGAACCCACAGGAATCTAGAATTTAGGGTTATAGAATCTAGATTTTTAGATTTATCAAAATAGTGGTATAAAGAAATATACAATATAATATTCTCTTATTTTATGTTTTTTCATTTGCTATTTTGAAACATTTGCTTTGTTATTTTACAAGGAAATTTAGGCATTTCTAGGGCATAAAAGTTACAGAATTTTCTTAAATGTCTTAGTCAATAATGATCATTTAAGCTAAATCTAAAGTTTAACTGCTTTATTTTTTGCTAACTTTTCCTTTTAGCCTATGCTTTTCTCTTTATGATATATAACATATATATTTTTTTGCTGTGAGTATTGCACTGAGTAATTCTTATACAAAGAGTTTGTGGATTTTAAGCTGTCTGAGTCTTTCTTTGCCCCTAAATGTTTTTCTTTTCCTCTTTCCTTGATTGGTACTTTTGCTGGATATAGATTTATAGGTGCAAAATAATTTGATCTCAGAGCCTGAGAAGACATTCTTTCATTCCAGCATCCAGATTTGCAGATGATACATCTGCATTTTCATTCTAACTCCATTCCTTTGAAGCTGAAGGGAATGCTTTTCATATTTCTGTGATTTTAGTTTTTATGATTTTCTCTTTATCTTTGAAGCTGAATTTTCAGTAAGTTGAGAACATTCCAGCTTGGCAGTTGATAGGCCTTTCAAACAAAAGATTTGTATCTTTTCTTTGTAGCTCAGGGGAATTTTCTTCTATTATATTTGAATTATACAACCTTGCATCCCCTTGGTTCCCTCTCCCTGGAATTCCTCTTAAGTAGAAATGGAAACTCTGAATCTGTCCTTTATTTCACCTAATGGCTCCCTCACACTTTCCACATCTTTACCCTTTCAGTGTGTTGGGAGACAATGCTCTGCTTGCTCTTCCAGGTCGCTGATTTGTTCATCAGTTGTATCCATGCTAAAAACAAAAGCCAAAAACCAAAACAAAAGAAAACCCAGATTTTCCTAAATTTAACTAGAAATCATGAAAATTTATAAGAGCTTTTCTTTTTGACATGGATTGGGTCACAGATTCCTCAGCTATCCTGGTTTTTAGACACTAACGTTTGCATCTTCCTCAAACCTCTGGCTGAGTTCACGGCTGTTTGCTCTCTTTCTGGTTTCCAGTGGTGCCGTGGACATATTTTCACCTTCCTTTTTCCCCTGTGACTTGGACTGGAGGGATGTTGACAGTTTTCACCAACCGTCTTGAACCTGGAACTTGTCTTTTGCTGTGTAGTATGCGTCAGGTTCCATGTGAGTCAACGGATGGACAAAGCAGACACTTAGAGCCCCCAACGAGTGAGGTGTGGGGAACATCCCAACACGAGCCTTCTTCTCTGAGGCTCACAGGGGAAGGCAGGAGCCCCAGGAGAGGGGGGTGGTCCGAACGAGAAGCTGGGGCCACATCATTAAGGCTTTGTAAAAAATATATTTTTGGAAGGAGTTCGAATTTTCTTCTAGAAGCAGTAGGGATCTAGCAAGAGATTAAAAGGTTTTAGGAAGGTTATTTTGTTAATAGTTTGGAGGATGAGGAGGAAAAAGGCAAAACTGGAAAGGGGAGGCCACTTGGGAGGCGATGGCTGAAATCCCCAAGAACCATTACTACCTGAACTTCTGTGATGACGTCATGGACGGGAAGGGGAGCATGGTGCGCCTGGCCCAACATCTTTCCTATATGTACTTTTATTCAAAAATGGAATGAGATTCCATGTCAGGATCTATGCCACTGACCAGCAGCCAGGATGGCCGCCTTTTTGTCTCTGGTTTTGTTTCCTGCTTTTTCTTACCCACACTGCCGTCGGGAAGACTACTCTCAATAAATGTACATGACTTCACTCTTCTGTGCCATGTGGATTCGGGTCCATAGTCTATGTGTCATGCCTGCCGGAGATGAGGCTGCATTAGGACTGGGTGGGTGCTTGAACATTAGTGAGAAGGAATCACGAGCAATTCCGAATTGTGAACCCAAGCAGCCAGATGCGATGCTGAGTGGGCGAGACAATTCTTCCCCACGCTCCACGGTGGATCTAAAGTTCGTCCCCAAATATGTGCTGGGTAGTTAAAGAAGACAGTGTTCCCTGGAAGAGCAGGGGTAGTCTTTGGTCAAGGATAATCCAATCGCTGTAGTAGAATTTACAGATAAGGTCAGACGTCTCTGATTAGAAAAGGTAGGCCCTGGGGAAGTTTAGCAAAAGTGTAGTAGCCAAAGTAATAAAAGTTCTTGCTGTATTCCAAGCTCTTGCTCTCCACGGTCCAATGTCTGATGAAGCACTGAGGTTATCCTGACAAGGCAGATGTGGAGCAGATGTTGAAATTTAAGTCGATGGGTGAGGTATAGAGGCAGTGGAGCAGTAACGGAGATGAAGGAGGTCATCAAGGAAATGGGTATGTAGCGATGTATTGAGAAAATGCCTTTACATTGTTTTCTTTCAAAAGCTTTCTAATGCCAAGTGTAAGGCAGAGTTTTCAGGTTTAAAGTTTTGACTGTAAAATGAACCTAGTTTTGTCAGACTTACGTGTTTTGTTAAGATTTTCTTGTAAAAATGAGTGAGGCGCGGTGATGCGGCTCAGTCTCCTGAGAGATCAGTTTTGGAGGATATTGGAATAAACCCTGTGCATTATAGAGGTTTGTCACTTTATCTTTTTAAAGATGTCTGTTTTTATATCTTTCTGATTATCGCCTCCCTGTGCTAAATATTAAACTTCCTCTTCTTTATTTAGTCGTTATTTTAAGGAGCTACAGGCTTCACATGCCAACGTTTTAATTTGATTGATCAGAAGCAAAACTCATTTTCCTCATCACGCTTTGCTTGGTGGTGCCCAGCTCAACTCGGGGTGGGAGGAAAGGTTGCGAAACAAACGAGCAATCTGCACCTTTTCCAGAAAAGTTCTGGACAGTAAGAACAGACGTAAAATTGTACCCAAATAAGCAAAGCTAGTCAAGGGACGGACTTGCGTTTTAAATCAATCAGTCAATGAAAGGAAATAACTGGATGCCTTTTTCTTTGAAAATTAAGTACTTAATTTGTGTTCACATTTTTGGTTAGGAGAATTTGTACACTTACCCCAAAGACTAGTGCTAGATTGTTCCTATTAATAAGACCAAAGGAATATTTGCTCAGTTCTCGCTAAGTGCTGTGCCAGGTAAACTAAAGGGTCAGAAAGCTTTGAGTGCCCGTGTGTGTGTGTGTGTGTGTGTGTGTGTGTACTTTGCAGTGTAAATTATAATCACACTGTAACTTGGTAACACTGAAACATAGCATGTCATACTGTTCTTTTACCCTACAGTAAATCATTTTCAATTTTTAAAATTCACTTGATACACAGATAAATTTTAACTCCTACTATCTGGTCAGCCCTAGAAATAGACAGAAACAAGTAGGACGAGGCTTTTGATCTCACTGAACTCACGGGTTATTGGTGGAGCCAAAGGGGCTGCAGATATCACAGCGCCCTGACTGGGGGAAGGACCAGCTCCTATGAGGGAAGGACCAGCTCCTAGGGGACCTTATAGGAAGAACTGTCCCATTCAGCAGGGTAAGGTGATGGAGATGGAACATTCCAGAGAAAGCCCCCGGGAAGGTGGAGTGGAGCTGAGTCTCAGGCAAAGCAGGATTTAGCTAAGTGAAGGAGGTATAGGGGAGGCATTGCAGATAGAGGAGACAGTCTACCAAGCAAGGATGCATGAGAGAACATTGGAAACACTTGTCTTTGCTAAATGCAGTGACATTTACACTCACAGAAAAATTAGCAAAATAAAGATGCTGTTTGGAAGATTGATATCCCATTTCACATCTGAATTATTGCGAAATCCTCACACAAGAAATGTGCACTCCTCTGCCATTCTTGAAAGCTGGACTTTTGCACATTTCCCCTTTTGCCAAAAATTAACTCTTCATAGTAAACTATAGTGTGTTTTTTTTCATTTTCTAAGTATTAGAAATATAGATTTTCCTTGCATCTATAAATTTGCGTAATTTTATACATTATTTTGGAATTAGCAATACACAATGAGAGAGAAATTCGGCTTTGGTCTGGAGCCATCTGCCTGATCCTGCTAGAAAATTTGAGACCCTCCCACTACTACATCTGAGACAGAGCTGCCAACAGCATCAGGAACATCAGTACAAGATTTTCACACCCTCACACACACACGCACGCACGCACGCACGCACAAATAATGAGTTTCATGCATTTTCCTTGGAAATAAAGCAAATGGTATGTTTCCTTCAGCAAAGTGACATGTTAGATATTATGTGATTTAAAAATAACAAATATTTTCACTTGGTACACTCAGAACAGAGCCAGTAAGCTCATTCTGTTGGGCCCAGATAGATGACCCTGGACTGTCTAGGTCAGAATCACCTGGAATATTTCAGTAAAGTAGGAATTTCCTGATTTCACTCAGGACCTGTTGAATCAGTATCTCTAGGTGTGGGTCCAGATGGCTTATCTTCAACAAGCCCCCATGGGAGTTTCGATGCACCCTACAGTTTGTGAATCCCTGGTATAGATCTTGCACCAACTCTGGCCTATGGTTAACCATTTAGGGCAAAAGTAAGTGAAACTCAGCAGCACGAGTTTGACTCAATCCACTGAGCTTAAAAAATTGCCGACAGGTCAGAATTGTAGCCTTGCAGTCCCATTTTTATAATTTCAAATCTCCTTACCATTAAGAAGTAACACCACAAACATCGTAACTTTTTTGCACACACACTGCTTTCAGAAACCTAAAGCTCAGTTCTATCAGGAGCCCGCAGCATTTATTTCTCCCTGGCACATTTCAATTTGTCTTACAAAGAAACTTTTATTCTTTGCTGATTTACACCTCTCAAGGTTACATTTGCCTACAGATTTTTCTTTTGGTATTTTGGTGTTTATGATGGGCGCTGGAACCTATTTAAATGATTTCTGAGCTACATCTCCTTTCCAATGCCATAAGCATTTCATTGTCTCACCAAAATGTCTAGTGATGCTTTTTCTCTACTTCTGATGGAACCTGCCATCAGGATGGCACTCTCACCAACGGAGCTCCCCAGCCAGGACTAAGGTGAAACTACCTCCACAGATAGTTTCTTTAGTAAGAACGCTGCCCCCCCACCCATCACACCCTCACACTCACCATATACGACATAGTCATTCTCATATTAGTAGTTCTCAACTGGGTATGACTCTGACCCCCCAAGGGATATTTGGTAAAGTCTGAAAACATGTTTCATTCTCATAACTGATGCTGGGAGTTGCTACTAGAATCTAGTGGGCAGAGGCCAGGAATGTTGCTAAATGTCCTATAATTCAGAGGACAGCACCTGATAACAAAGAATTACCTGGTCCGAAATATCAATAGTGCTGAGGTCGATTCAATCTGCCCTGTATGGAATACAGTTCCAGCAAGTTGCCAGAGTGGAACTTAGGTCAGGAATAATACCTAAGGTTTTCTTTTTTACACAGCCTAAAATGATTTAAAAATTTGAAGGGATCATAAATTTCCTTTTCGGATGTAAAAGGACTTTAGGCATTCTGCCTTTCCAACATTCATAATTTATGAACAAACCATTTTAGATAGACTATGAACCACTCAAACTCTTCTTTAAGATTCAGACTGAAAAAATTCTTAGACTTTTGAGACTTTGCCTATTAGTTTTCATTTTCAACTCTCATTCTGGCTCCTAACCCAAACCTAAGGGATGCGTATGTATTTGTGCATGTGTGGGTGTGTACACGCACACACACACACACACACACTATGTTTTAGCTATTTCTGTCAGAAATTTTTTAAGAACCTTCCCACCTTATTTTAAAGGCTACGAAGTGCATATAAATTGGTGAAAGCCCTTTCCTCATTAACCCAGGGCTAACAATGTACATAGAATGCTGTGATTTTTCAAACTGTAACTGCAGATATAGGCTGATAGGAGTATTAAACTTGCCATGGATTCTCCATGACGCTGTCCTTGGAGAGGTTTAAATCTTCAAGGTTTCCCCTTCAGAACAAAGCAGAGCACAATTTAAAACAAAACGAGATAAACTGGTCATAACCCAAAACAAGTTAGAATTGTACACCGCAATAAATTAGACTTTCTTAGAGCAGAGAAAAAGAAAAATGTCGAAAGGGGATACCAGGGACAGCTTCTCCATCAGGTTTTTAAATAAGAATTTAAAAATAAGAACGAGTGGAAATCAGGTATGTGCCTTAGCTCCGTTTTCTTCCCCAGACCCAGCTCTTGAGCTACCCTAGGCCTGGATGGCCACCAAGTTCGCTCACTCACTGTGCTCACCCCAACACACCCCACCTGCTCCCTCCTGAAGGTGTGTGGTCACGGGGGCCTACCTTACCAGGAAAGATGCGCCGAGGGCCTCTCTCAACTGGGAGGGGCTGTTTGATGTGCCTGCTCCAAAGAAGAGCTTACTGATGACGGGACAGCGGGTAGTTATTCGAATGCCTTAATTGACATTTACTATATCAGCTCAGGCCTGAGGATTTTTGTAAAATTGTGACAGGAGAGGGGATGGTGGGAGAGAGAATGAGAGGGAGAGAGAGAAAGAGAGGAAATTCTTGCGAATTCAAGAATCCATTCAGATCAACAAAATAATTCCCCTAAGCTATGGATGAGACCAAGTTCACAGCTATAATTTAAATCACTTCAGTTGCCTCAACAACAGATTAATTCCATTTTCAGCTGAAAGGTTGATCTCATGAAAGCAGTATTTTACTGGAGAGAAATTGCTGAAGTCTGTTTGCTTAACAAAGCCATTATTGATAACTTGCAATTGCTTATTTCTGCCTAAATTATCAGCTTGTTAGCAAAAGCAGTCTCGTGTCTCAATCAGGGAAGTCTGATAAGTGATATTTTTTTCATAGAGAGATATCAGAAAATAATAACCCTTAAACTATGACATGTCATATCCGCATAAGCTCCAGGGGTGTTACCAAAGTCCAGCCACGTGCTGCTTAAGGATGGGGGGAGGGGGGGATACATTCTGAGAAATGCGTCGGTAGGTGATTTCATGGTTGTGCAAATACCACAGAGTGTATTTACACAAACCTGGATGGTATAGCCTGCTACTGTAATTGTATGTGAGACACTTTTACACAACTGGCAACACAGCATAACCACAAATGTGTGAGTAACGCATTGTGCTACGACGTTAGGACTCTGCAGAGTCACTAGGTGATGGGGGTTCTCAGCTCCACTGTGGGGGCGCCGTGGCCTCCGTGGTCCACCCTTGAGGGAGCCGTCCTAGTGCGGCGCAGGACCGTGACAAGTACATTGCGATTTCTGCCGCAGGCGTCCTGACCTTTGCCTTTCCACGGACGGCTCCCTTCAGAATAACAGGACAGATAATGCAACAGACGTCTCTAACTGGGCGCCAGGGAAGCAAGCTCTTTTCCTTTAGGCCTTCGCACGGGCGTCTCCCAAAGGGCAGTGAAGGAACTCGTTTTGAAGTGCCTCGGGGATGCGAACGGCTTCTTTGCAGCCGCAGCAGAACGTAAGCAGCCTTGAGACAGCTGTTGGCTTCGCTGTTTTGCGTCAAGGCCTTGCCTTCTCCCCGGCCCCCGATCTTGAGTTCTGGGGAGTGTACAGCACTGGTTTTGAAGCATTGCCTCCCCTGGTTCCCGAGGTATAACTGCGCTGCTTCGATGACTCACAGACCTCTCCTAGGCGTTTCTTCCTTGGGAGAGTGGCAATGGGAGCCGTGCAAGATGAAGACTCTTTTCTAGCAGCCTCCGCAATACCACCTGACACGCACAGAGTGTCACAGCTTTTCAAAGGACACTTCAGTGCTTCGCGGAGAGGCAGTCCAATGGAACGGTCAAAAGCTTAGGCTTTGGAGTCAAGGGGACACACTTTTTTTTTTTAGCAATGTAAAGGCTCCGTCTCTTTATCTGTAAAATAGAAATAACAGCACCCAAATTGTAGCATTACACTGTAGATTAGACGCATTTAAATAGCTTAGCCTGTGGCTGCACCCTGGTGAACACTGCGTAACTAGTAGCTATTATTGGTGCTACCGGCATGCAGGTGTCCTTCTGCATATATGTTTCATATATTTAGATCTTAAAATAGCTATTATAGGTTTACTGCTAAAGCACAGAATTGAAAAAAAAATCCACATCAAAACTGAGGTCCCTGGGAAACTGGCTCCACATTTCTGCGAGAGAGCACCTATTAGGCAGATATTAGAACCACCTATGACCAAATAAACGCTATTCCCATTAAAAGCTCCTCCAAGATCAGGGGTTCCAGCTGGCACCTTCTGAATCGTATCTTCCTTCAAACTCTGTAAACCCAGGCTAAGAGCATCAAGGTTATTCATTTTAAACAAGAGTCTAAAATTTGGAGAATGCTGATGGAGCACCAAATAGTCTGAGGCAGATGGACCTGGCTTCCCCCTTTGCGCTCCACGCCGTCAGGAACACCTTTTTGACGATCTTTTTTTCTCAGGTTCTAATTCAAGTAAACAAACAGCACACATTACCCCAGGCACCATATCCTGCAGGCCTCTCCCAAGTTGCCCATATTCCTTGGGAGAGTTCTGAGGCCACAGAAAGCCCAGCAACTGTTTCCGAGCCTGCCGCCTGGGGTGCCAAAGAATTATGCACAAAGAAAACCCTGGCGGGAAATTGTCAAGATGCTAAACTAAGCATCTTAAAGAATAAATATGTGAAAGAACTGAAAAGCTTTAAACCACCCAGCAAAATTCAAATGAGAAATGGATAGTCACATAAAGGATCTGAATTAAAATACAAAAATAACCTGCTGAAGCCTGGCTTGGGGGGGGGGGGGGGAGCAAACACATTCACTGATTCTGAGATGGGATGCTGGTCTGATGTACCGCATTTTAGAAAAGTCCCAAATGCCAAATTGAAATGTAGACGTGTAGAAACTAGGGGGAAATGCTTTGAATAGCAGGCTCTGTTTGAACATTGAAAAAAATATGACAGAGCTAAAAAGCAATATATGTATATCTTTTATAGAAATGCATCAACTTTGTTGAAAGCTTCAGCCAACGTTGCCCTGAGAGGGGGCTGTGGAGGAGAGCCGGGGGCTTTGAGCAGCTGCTCTAGGTCTGTTTATAAGAATGTAATAACTGGGATGAATTTACCTTCGCCTTGATGTCATCCTAAACCTTAAGCTATTTATTTTTTGTCTTCCCCTCACCCTGGACACAGCACTTTTGAAAAAGCTTTTCATTGAGAAAACTTGAGAAAGCTGTGAGACTTCAGGAGAGCGGTTTGAGGGTTGAACGCCACCCAGCATGTTGAACAGGACTCTGCAGGTTTCTGTTGTCACCTTCCCCTTCCCTTATGCCTCTTACGAAGGGTTCTGGTCTAGTGTTAAAATGTGGGGTGTGTGTGTGTGTGTGTGTGGTAGATGGTTCTACTCCGTTGGAAAATAGTGCTTCTGATGTGGCATGTCAGGTGAGCTCTTATTATCTAAGGAGTTCTGCCAATTATCTGGGTATGTTTTGCTCGAATAGAGATAAATATGTTTTTCCTCTAAGGTTTTCCTGACAAAACTGTAACTTTTGCTTAAGGTTTTCTTTTCTCTGACTCTCATACACCCCCCTCCACCTCCATCAACACATGCACACACTTTATAGTTCTGGAAGGTCATTTTTGGGGGGTCTTCCAAATCCTTTAACTCTCTCTTTTTAAAAAATTTCTGTTTTTTCTTCTTTTTCCAAGAACCAATATGAGCCCCACCCAGTGTCCCTCTAATTCTTATGTACTGCTCTAGTCATGAAATGTAATTTAATTTACTCAGGAAGGTTGCTTTTTCCCCCCCTGAGAATCCCAAAAAGGAAAAGTAACAAAAATTGCTTCTTTTGGTCAAAATTTTCTCATGTGTCAAAGCTCTGATCAGGAAAGAAAAGAAATCTTTCTTTTACTTGTGCATTGAAGGATTTCTGCAAATCCATTTGAAATTTGGGACAGAAATAAGTTCCTTGGAATATATACAGGAATGTTTTCTTCCCCTGAAAAGATCTGGTTCTTGAGGTCATCATCTGGAACAGAGAGTGCATTATTTTAAAATAATTATAAATATCGCCCCACCAAGTTCTAGAAACTTCCTTTCAGAGCTACTGTAAACATTGAACAGTTGCTCATGAATCAGAGAAGTGAGGCCGTTTCGCACGAGTCATTCACAAGGGCCTCAGGAAACTAGTTTTATTGCAGAAAGGACCTGCCTTGTAGGAGTGAAAATGCTGGTGAGCTGGGCATTCCAAGGTGTCCCCTGCACCTGAAAACAGCGCTGCGATGCAGTGACGATGCCATGTGCACCTTCTGGGTCGCCTTTGGACGAGGGCCTGGGCTTTCTGGCAGGCAGGGTGCACATCGGTGTGGGAGGCGCGTCTTGGTGACTTCCGGCTCCGAGCACATGCACAGCTTCCTGTTTTGCTCTGATCGCTTCCCCTGGGCTCTCACATGCAAAGTCACCCACGCAGAGATGGGCTGCCATGCAAAAGAGGAGGCTGCTTATTTTTGGAAAGCTTTGCTTCATATCATCTTCATTGTTTTATCCTACTAAGCCCATTGCCTCTTGTATTTTACACTTAAAATGTCCTTTCACCTGTCTGTGGGGAATATTTCATTTTCCTTCTTACGTGCAATCCTCTGGTCACTGTTTTTTTCTCTCTCTCTTGGCACTGCTCTACTATTCCTGCTTCATGTGCTTACACTATGAATGGCCAGCTAAAATGTCTTCGGAGATACATGGTTAGTTCATTCGGTCGATCCCTGCAACACACCTGTGAGCCTGTCTTGTCTCCACAGCTATGCAGAACCTCAGGGTGCAAAGGTGTTCCCTCTGTTTTCTGGTTTACAGTGGGAGTTGTGAGTTAAAAATGCACAAACAGTAGCACAAAATGAAAAATGATTGACTCCTGAAGCAGGTAAGGAGGAGAGCTACGAGGAATTTTCTTACGTGTCTTTTTTGCCCTTGTGCCTCCTCCTTTGTGACGTTGCTGTTCAAATATTTTGCCCATAATTTTGCATTAGAATTTTGTTTTAACTTTTGAGTTGAAAAAGTTGTTTTTATAGTTAAGCATAAGTCTTTCGTATGTATGTTTATTCCAGTAGATGGCTTGTTTATTCATTTTCTTAAGGTTTTCATTTTGGTATAGTATGCTGTATATGTATATAGTTTTCTTTTAATGTTAGTGCTTCTTGGGTCCTATCAAAGAGATTTTTGCCTACTCCAAAGTCATGAAGATATACTCCTGATACTCCTGTGTTTCTTTCACATTTAGGTCTACCTTGTAAGTCATTAGGAAAACGTTATAAGGAAAATGCAAACTAAAGCAAATGCGTTATCACTAAATACTCACTAGAATGGCTAAAATTAAAAATACTGGCAATACTAAGTGTTGACAAGGATGTGGAGCAACTGGAATCATCGTACACTGCTAGTTGGAATATAAAATAACAAAATCGCTTTGGAAATCAGCCTGATGATTTCTCATATATGTAAACATACATGTAACCTATGGGTAAGCACTTATACTTTTAGCTTTCACCCCAAAGAAATTAAGATATATATCAACAAAAATACTTGTATGAGAATGTTCATAGCATCCTTATTTATAAAAGCCAATCATCCATCTGTTTATTAATAAAAGAGTAGATAAACAAACATTGATTTATTCATATAACAGAATATTACTCAGCAATAAAGACACTAAATACAGGTACACATAAATAAAATAGCTTATTCTCAAAATGCTGAGGTAAAGAAGCCTTCCACAAAAGAGTGCATGCTGTATGATTTCATTTATATGAAATTCTAGAACAGATAAAACTTATTTGTAATGAAATAAAGCAGTGGGTACTTTCCAGGGGGATTGACTGGGACAAGGAAGGAGGAAACTTTCTGGGGTGATGGAAATGGTCTATATTTTACTAGGAGTGTGAGTTGACACAAGTGTATATACTTGTCAACACGATCAATATTTATTTAGGATTTGTGCATTTCATTGTATGTAAATAATATTTCCATAAAAGCAATGAAAAGCAGTCCTAAAGGGTTGAATTTAGCAACTGATTGATTAGAAATATAGCCTAATGGTTTTAAGAGTGTTTTTATACTTAGAGGGCCCTGGATTCAAATCATGGTTCTGAAACTTATTAGCTGTGAAACTTTGGGTAACTAATAGAACTTCCCTGAACTTCAGTTTTCCCTTTGCCAAACTGAAATGATACCTTCTTTCAAGAGATGTGAGGATGTTTGGAAAAAGCTTATCACAAGGGCTGACATAATGTGTTAAAACAGTGCCACTTGAATAATTTCCCTCCTCCTTTATTTCCATTTTTTTCCCTTCATGCAAAGTGTTGAATACAGTTGTGAGGTTTTTAGCTTTGCTGTTTAGGAAGATAGTAAGTTGTTAACAGAAGTACAGAACACACTAGTAAGATCATATCTGGGAAACAATAGGATGAGGTCTCTTTTGAACCTAATGAATTTGATGAGAAATGTTCTGATGTAGTTGGCAATAATGGGTCTGAAATTTGGGAGAGAAACCAGAAAAGTTGTTTTGAATTTGAGCTGTGATGAGCTGGTAAACCAGATCTCCAGTAAAGAAAAAAAGACTGATATGTGGCATTTGCTGATTTCCTTGCTGTAAATACCCTCGTCATGGCCAGTTTCAAGTTACCAAACCGGTTTGCAAAATTCCTGTACATTTACTAATTGGCTCTCTCCAGCTGGTGTCTGCTGGCTCTAGTACACTATGAGATATGAGTCATTTAATGAGGCAGAGAATGAGAGAGATACACATCTTTTCTCACCTTGCACCAGGTCCTCTTGGCTATGAGACATATAGAGTTTAAGTTCTTTAGCTATGAATCCCCATTTTTGAGTGTGTGTATATATGTGGCTCACACCTTTTTCTTCTGTGGAATGGAAATAACTTACTGTCTCATGTCCACTGCTTAAAATTTTTTAAATTTATTTTACTTATTAACTTTAGAGAGAAAGGAAGGGAGAAAGAAAGAAAAACACTGATTTTGTTGTTCCCCTCATTTATATATTCATTGGTTGTTTCCTGTTTGTGCCCTGATCAGGGACCAAACCAGCAACCCTGGTGTATGGGGACAAGGCTCTAACCAATTGAGCTACCCGGCCAGGGCTCATGTCCACTGCTTTTAAAGAGGGCTTTGTGGCACCGTGGTTCATCAGTTCCCCTGTTGACATGACAGTTGCCTTAACCTTTTATAATACAGAAGTTTTTTCCCCAGAAATACCCACCAGGTGCCTCATTCTGGGAGGGGTTCAAGCCCAACCTCACACTGTGAGAGGAGCAACTCTGCAGAGTTTCCCTCACTGTCTGGTGCATCTTCCAGGGTTAGTCTCCTGCCTCACTTAAGAGTATTTTCATTCCTCCCTTTCTGGAGAGGAAAGGAATGCTTTATTTGTTCTTTTTGCAATTTATCTTTATTGTTGAAAGTATTGCAGATGTCCCCATCTTTTCAGTTCATTATCTCCTATCTTCCACCCCACCCCTGTCTAGTGCATAAGTCTGTGTTCGCATGAACTGCAGGTCTACACAGGGTTCAGGTCTTTTCCCACGGGCTGCTGGAATGCTGACAAACCATGGGATGGGGTTCAGCTTGTATTTAATATCATGGAGCTGTTTGTAGCAATAAAGACAGTTTGTTAAGAGCACATGGGGACTATATTTAAACCATAGGCCAGCTACAGTGCTCTGATAAATATATATTTCCAGAAATTCTTTGTCCTAAAAATAATAAGCATGTAATGTCTTTTTCCCAGATGTTTCTTTTCATTATTTATTATAACAAAATAAAATTAAAACAACCTATATGCCCACATTTCCAATGTGAAATATGACATACCCATTTAAAATAATATCATGTTGTTCTTTAAATTATTTATAAAATATTTTATTCGCCCGGCTAGTGTGGCTCAGTTGGGTGAGTGCTGTCCCATACACCAAAAGTTCACTGGTTCGATTCCACCATCAGTGCATATTTCTATCTCTCTTCCTCTCCCTTCCTCTCTCTAAACTCAATTTTTAAAAAAAATGTCTTTATTGATTTCAGAGAGAGGAAGGGAAAGGGAGAGAGAGAGATAGAAACATCAATGATTAGAGTCATTGATCGGTTGCCTCCTGCACGCCCCCTACTGGGGATCGAGCCCGCAACCCTGGCATGTGCCCTGACCAGGAATCAAACGGCGATCTCCTGGATCACAGGTCGATGCTAAACTGCTGAGCCACACTGGCTGGGCTCAAATAAATTTAAAGAAATAAAAATATTTTTAAAAATATTTTATTCACATGAAATATACTATATGGAAATATTATATTTACCATTTTAACTCTGTTAAAAATATGGAATAAATAATGATTGGAAATAAATTTCTCAAACTATTAACAGTGATTTTTTTTTTTTGGTGGTAGAGTTATTATATAGTTTCTTCCCTCTTCACTGTGCACTTAAGAGCTTTTCCAAATTTTTTGCGCAACCAGCAAAAAATGTCTTTAACAAATTCTCAGGGCTCCAGAGACCATACTTATATTCCAATATCCTTAGTTTATCCACTCCAGTTTTGTTTTTTAAAATTAAAACTCCATCTGAAGTCTACAGCCAAATTATCTAAAACACATAAGACATATGTCTTGTGCCATAAAACTGGGGTCCTTCATTCATGCTGTGTAGGGGTACTTTCCTGGTTATTTCTTTCTATACTTCAATAAAAGAGGGTAGTTTAAAAAATAAAAACCTAAGCTTTCCTCACTGCAAAGTACCTTTAATTTGTAGGGAATGCAAATCTTCAACCTTTTAAAAAAGTATGTACTTATATATTCCTGAGTTGTACTTTTCCAACATTTTATTATGAAAAATTTCAAACATACAGAAAAGTTGAAAGAATATTTCAGTGAACACTCATAGATCTACCATCTCAATTCTGTAACATTTAATATAGTTGCTTTATCACATATCTATTTATCCAGCCATCAGTCCATCTTACTTTTGATACATTTCACGTAAGTAGCAGACATGAAGACATTTTACTTTTAGATACTACATGCATATCTTTAACTAGAATTCAATGTCTCTTATACTTCTTTTAGGACTTTCAGGGTAAAATTTATATGCAATAGAATATATAAATCTTAAGTGATCATTCAATCAGTTTTGACAAATGCATGTACCTGTGTCACCTAAACACCAGTCAAGATATAGAACATCACCATCATCCAGAAAGTTTCCTCATGTTCCTTCCCAGTAATCCCTGCACTGACCCTCCCAGAGCCAACCGTGGTTTTGATTTGATTCCACCACATAATTGTTTCTCCAAATCTAAAACTTCATATGAAAGGAGTCACACAGCAAGTACTTTATCGTATTTGGCTATGTTCACTCAGCATAACATTTTTGAGATTCATCTATGTTGTGTTTCTTGTACAATCTTTTTTGTGGACATATGTTTTCATTTCTTTCAGGAAAATGCCCAGGAAAGGAACTGCTGAGTTATAGAGTAGGTGTATACTTAGTTTTATAAGAAATTGGTTGACCTTTTTCCAAAGAAGTTGTACCATTTTACATTCCCCCCTACAACTTACGAGGGTCTCATTTGCTCCTATACTTGGCAACAATTGGCATTGTCCCTCTTTCATTTTTAATTTTAGTCATCTCATGGTAGCTAAACTGTATTTCAAAATATGTGAATACTTGGTCAGTTTCTTTGCTGTCAAAGTGGGAAACAGGGCAAGAGCCAAGTTTTGCTCCGAGAGACCTGGCCTCATTGAGTCTACACACATTGAAATGGAAAAACGCCAGCATTTTGTAAGAATTGATTTTTCTCCCAAGAGAACTCTTCCTTTTGGACATTTGAATGGTATTTACTATAGACTCACTTTATAATTATCCCCATCGCGGTGGTTGGTTCCTTCCTCTTATTCTCTTACTTCTTCCATGGTCCATTTTCCTTGAACCGCTTGTAGGGATGATGGATTTGCTTCATATATTCTGGGTGTCTGTTGCGTAGCTTGTCACATGTTACCTTAGGATGTAGGCATTTGTGTCCACTTCTCATCTCTCTTTTTAATCTACAGACATTTTGGAGAAAGGACAATTGTAATTTATCTTTGCACAGCTCCTTGCACCTGGTAGGTAGGTGCTCACTGAACATTCATTAAACATGTAATTGAATGAGAGGTGGAGTAGTTACGAACATAGGCCTTGGGGCCAGACTCTACCACCTATCAGCTGTGTGATGACAAGAAGGTTACTCATTCTCTCTGAACCTCAGTTTCCATCTGAAAAATGAAGATATGAAGAAAATTTACCTTAATGAACTTTTGTGGGGATGAGTTAACTTTTTTAAAGTGCTTAGGACAGTGCCCTGAACAAAGTAAATAATCACAAACAAAATTTACCTGAAGTTTTTGGATAGGATATACAACTTCATTTAAAAATACTGGATTTCTAAATGTATTTCCCCCTGCAACATGCAAAATTTATTGGGGAAAAAACATCCAACAACAAGAAACAATGCAATAATGTAACTCTAAACTACCTCTTTCAAGTATTGTGATTCCAGGATTTGGTGAACCAGTGTATTTACACCTGGTGATTTTGTAACCTTTGACCCTTTAGATTCTTAGACTAAGCTGATCCTAGCATCTTTTCTTCTTATCTTGGGTCTTTTACTGTCTTTCTCGAAGTGCCCCTGATCCGACTTATAATACTTGAGATGTAAACTCTACTCCCCCTTCTTTTAAAGAGAAGGAAAATTAAACCCTTCATGGTTCTAAATATCAGGTTATCTTACATTTAACTACTCTATATAACAAAGGAATGTATCTTTAATAATGAAGTAAACAGGAAACACTGACATTACTTATTAACAGTATTTATGGTCGATGGGACCTACATATTCTAAATGGTCATGATGTACAATCTTTAAGGAAAACTTAGGGATTTTCTGCCAAAAGGAATTAAAAAGGAAGACTTGGAGGGGTTCTCAGAGTAATGCCCTGAAGAGCAAAAGGCCAAATGCTATCCCAGGATTTTCAGTATCAATGATACTCCACTGGACTTGACTCCATAATGAAGCATCTGTATTTCCTGGAGTCAGAATGCTTCTGTGTATCCACACAACACGGAGAAAACATGCTCATAAAATCAGAGACCATCGACCATTGTGACCTGTTTAAACGCATTTCCCTGCTTTGATTCAGATGAAAGATTTCAAGTCTCAGATTAATGCGGTGAAAAATATTGAATCGGGAAACGCTAATATTTCCTTCCCACATCGATTCATGCTTCGTTTGTAAAGTGAGAACAAGAGAGAAGAGAGTCACGATCACCTTGTCTGCTTCCTCGCGACCTCCAGCGTGGCTCAGATTTTAAATTGAATCTGGATTGGGGTGTCTGGGAGCAGGGAGCGGAAATCCACAGGGTGCAAAGTAAAGTAAAGGCTAGATGTGTCCACTCGGTATTAAAGGAATGCTTTTGCAAGCAAAAAAAGAGATGGTGTTTGATAAAAATGAGTGTCGTTTTCCCCGGCTCCGGCATCTGCTTGCTTTCTCAATGGCCGCAGTGTTTTTCGTTACCTGGTAGGTGGCCTCGCCATGTATCGATGAGGCACTGCGTGAAAATGGGCCTCCTTATGTCGGAGGGAAATTTGCTTTCCCTTCTTTCCCCGGCTCTTCTGTGCCTCCCTTTGTTCTAATCATACACGTGAGGAGAAAAGCCAGTGATACCAGCAACCATTTTCTTCTCTAGCCACTTTTTGGAGTTAATAATTCAAATGGATCTTTTACAAACTCTCATTTTATTCTTAGAAATGGCCTTATTGCTAACAGTCTGCTCTCCAGTTGTACTTTATCAAGCAGCAGATCTGTTGTAAAATGTGATGACTGGATTTCATCTGTTTTGCCACCCCCTAAGAATTCATTGCCCACAGTGCTTCAACTGCTGTTATAAGAGGCGGTTTAATTTTTGTGGTACATTGATTGATAACTGGGCTCCCTGGTAGCATGGTCTTCCTTGAATAGGACTGCTGTTTTCTAGGTCTCAGATCCCCCGAAGATGCTACATAACTCTCTGTATGAAACCAATCTTCCACGCCCTAATAGTAATATCCCAAATCCCCAAATGAACAGATAACACACACAAGTGCCTATAGGTATTTTCATGCCTGAAGGTGATACAATATGGGAAAGGGAGGTGCCCCTGGTCTTCGGTAGGATAGAGTCAGATATGCAGAAAGATAAACAAACAAACAAGTAAACAAACAAACAAAATGGAAAGATTTGCCACAGTTCTGGAAAGTTATCTCAGTTGGTCTCCTCGGTGTAATAAAATGCAGGTACTGCTTCACTCCTCGACTAATTTTCTCTTGCTTTCAGGTGAACAATGCAGAGCCCCTGCTATGTATCTTCAAATTTAAAAAATAATAACAACAAAAAAGAAGGCAATAAAGGGGTTGGCAAAGAGGAGAATTGTAAAAATCAGAAAAGCAAAGGACAGAAACTCTTACTCTGCCCATCTTCTTTTTTATTTGGGGTAAATGAAATAGGTTAGATAAAACTATCTCCCTAGTAACTGACCATAATACATTCATTCATCAGATATCCATTGAGTATCTACTCTGTTTCCAGCCCTAGGAGCTTGGAATTCAGTATTGAACAAAACAAGGAAAATGTCTGCCTTCATGGATCTCACATTTCAGTGAATAAGACAGACAATAAACAAAATATATAAAGTAAATGACATATCTGATAGGGATAAGGGATAATAATAAATAAAGGAGGGGAGGAGGAGACGTTTTAGACAGAGTAGGAAAAAGTAGCTTCACTGAGAAGATGATTTTAGGTAAAGACCTGAAGAAAGTGGGAGAACTAGCCATGTAGCTATCTGGGGATGAGTAGTCCAGGCAGAGGGAAGAGCAAGTGCAAAGGCCATGGGGCTGGGGCATGCCTGACAATATTTTTATTGATTTGAGAGAGAGGTAAGGAGAGAGAAAAACATCAGTCTGTTGTTCACCCACCCATGCATTCATTGGTTGAGTCCTGCCCATGCCCCGACCAAGGATCCAACTGCAGCCCAATGCACCAGCACAGCGCTCTAACCAGCGGAGCCACTCAGCCAGGGCAAGTGTTCTAAATTTCTTAGGAGCACTATCCTATAAACTAAGGCATGGAAACGCTGTGATTTTAAAAATAAGCAAATAAGCAAAGAAACAAACAAATAGAACATCATCCAGATAGGATTACCATAGGTAATAGGCTTTAACAGAAACCATGACAACGGGAAAAGAGGCCTTGTAGGAAATCTGCATATGTGTGTGCACTTTCTCAATGTATTTATCATGCTGTGGCCTTGGCAAGAGCCAGAGCTCCTCGTCTTTTGGAAACAAACAAAACCGGTCTAATGTAAGTGGTTAGGAATCCTCTCTATAGTTATTGATTTAAATGTAAAAATCCAATTAAAAAATGGATGGAGTTGCAGTTGTGTGGGTAGATTTGGTAGAAAGTCTAATTATGCTACAGAGTGGAAGATAATCTTGGCTAAAACAACAGCATACCCTTTTAATTTTTAGAAGGCCTCAAAATCAGTCTGATTGGAGTGAAAATTGGTAAAAGAGGAGAGAGACAGAAGGGAGCGATCACATTAATTTTAAAATTGAAAAAAATGTTACATTTTGCCCCCTGAAACTCAGGAAGGGGAGAAATGCATATGAGAAATAGTGATGGTATTGCTTTACAGGGTTGGGTTTGCATTTTGGGCAGCCACGACTTACTGAAATACAGCCTCTTAAAAGAAAGCTGTCGCAAAGCTCATGCAGTAGAGTACAGGCATGGTACTGGCCCGGGGGGCCGAGGGAACATGAAACATGCTGATTCCGGGTGGCCATTTGATTTCCCCTTAAATTCGGGGCAGCAGGTATACTAATTGCTGACAAATCCAGAAGCTGGGCGCAACGAGGAGAGGAGAAACAGAGATGAGAGACCGCCCATGAGAGGAACACATTACTTAAGTCCTTTAGCTGCCCCTCAGGAGTGGTGGCTGGACAGTGAGATGCAACGAACTCCCATCCTTGGTGGTCTTCAGCTCTGAAATCTCTGCAGGTGGACTTATAAACCATCCTGACATATTTTCACATCTCCTGTGCAGTGCCTCGGGGAACTGGCTGGCAATTCCCCTGGATGCTTTTGGAGAGTTCTTCACTGCTCTTGCCCTGAATCTGTCTCTGGAAGACCTCAGACGCTTGTCTTTCCTCTCCAGTTCCAGTGTGTTTGTATTGGTGCCTCAGGTGTTTGATTCTCATGTCTCCTTCTCCACGGTAACTCGTGTAAGAGGCCTTGTTCTAACTCCTCAAGACCCTGCCTCTAGACAGAGTCTCTTGCAAGAGGAGAGGAGACAGAGCAGAATTGCATCCATGGCTGGGAAGTGTTTGATCCCTCATGGGCTCAGTAGGACAAAAACAAGGTGAAAATTGACAAAGCGACAAAATTGAATTATTTCAGAAACGCCCATGCCACCTACTTAAAACCTCCTTTACTTCCTTTAATTTCCTAAATTATTCACTGTGTGCTACAGTTTGTCTGTAGTGTGATGGGTTAAGGAAGTTGCCCTGTTTGGAAATCTTTTTTCAGGACATGTATCTACCTGAGCAAAATTCGGTGTTATCTTTCTTAAACTCAGGTATTTGAAAAACTTGCACTATGAGGAAGTGAGGATGATAATTATATTGGTAAATTGTCTTAGGTCAGGACCCCAGAGGCAGATCCTGAGATGAGCATTTGTGCACAAATGATTTATTAAGGAAATGCTCCCAGGAGAACCTGGTGAGAAAGTGGGGGAATCAGGATGGGAAAAGCGAAGAAGTTAAGCAACATGTGTTGTCTGAGGCCAAGGCCCATAACAGCAGCTTTAGCCCCATCTTGCAAGGGAAGCCTGGAGTGGGGGTGAGCTGTCCACCCCCAGGCAGCTGGGAGGAGGCTGGGCTTCTATGCTCTTGCATCACCACTCACTGCTGAGGCCCAGCCCAGGGCCATGTAAACTCCCAGGTATTTCTGCTCCAAGGGCCCTAAGGTAATCCTCTGAAGGAGAGGCAGATGTGAGGGTCACTGGAAGCAAAAGCCAGGAGCAGAAAAGAATGCACAGAAATGGCCAAAGGAATTAAGAGGATTTGGGTGGGGCTCCGGAGTGTCTGCCACATCCTTAGAAACATTTATTGAGCCTTTGCCAGTGCTAGGAAAGCTTTTCTTCCATGTAGTATATTATTTCATTTTCACAATACCCCCATGAATTATCTCCATCTTAGATACTAAGGAACTACAGTGTTAAGTAGTTTTTAAGAGTATTCAAAAAAGATCAGTGACAGAGATTTCAAATCCTGCTCTATCTAAATGCTATGTCCACGGTCACATTCTCTCCTCTTACTATGTTCCTTCTGGTCGCTTATTCTATTCCTTACTCCTCTCCTCTTATTATATTCCTAACTTTTCTCTCCTCTTATTATATTCCAATATTTCTTTTGGTTATAGTCCATGATCAAAGTGAGAGGGTCAGTTCAGGAAAGGACTGGAATACTGGGACAGAGTAAATTGGAAAGACAGAGATGGTAGTTTGTAAGGAAGAAATATTACAGCAAATGAGAGAGGATAATGCCATGCCCAGGAGAAGGGAAGAAATCTAATAAAGACCTTCAAGCACCCAAAAGGTGTTGACATAGAATAGGTTGACCAGCTGTGCTCAACTATCTACAGAGTAAAATAGAAACCTCCTTGCTACTAGAGCAGGAGGGTTTTAGATTGAACCAAAGTTTGGCTTTAAGGGCTATTGAGCACTAGAGTGAAATCCTGTAAACTCAGAAAGGCAAGAAAAGAAATAACGGAAAGATGCAAGCCCTGTCTGCCACACTGCAAATGTATGAGATGTTACCTTGGATACAGCTGATTCACACCTGCAGCCTTGCACTGAGGGGGAGCTGTGAATTAAAGGAGGGAGGGAGGGAGGGAAGGAGGGAAGGAGGGAGGGAGGGAGGGAGGAAGGGAAGGAAGGAAGGAAGGAAGGAAGGAAGGAAGGAAGGAAGGAAGGAAGGAAGGAAGGAAGGAGGGAGGGAGGGAGGGAGGGAAGGAAGAAGGAAGGAAGGAAGGAAGGAAGGAAGGAAGGAAGGAAGGAAGGAAGGAAGGAAGGAAGGAAGGAGGGAGGGAGGGAGGGAGGGAGGGAGGGAGGGAGAGAGAGAGAGAGAGAGAGAAAGAGAGAAAGAGAGAAAGAGAGAAAGAGAGAAAGAGAGAAAGAAAATCCACTGAAGCTGAAGATGTGAGGATGTGAGGATGCTGGCCCTCCAGAAACTATCACATTGTCTGTGCCGTGGAAGAGATACACAGTGGTCTGGTCTGGTAGTTTGTTCCATAAAGAGAACTCTATTTTTTATTTTTTATTTTTTATTTTACTTTTGTTTCTTCTCCCCCAAGGACAGATCTCAAATGCTACTACATATATGTAGAAGAGCATTTTATGGAGAAACACAGAGAAAGAACATTTGTTGATGCTACAAACGTGGCATCGAGCCAAGGCCTGCATGCAGAGGGAGCAGACTTGGACAGCGTACCTTGAGAAGTGGTGCACAGCTGTGAGTAGCCTGGCGTTCTGCTGTTTTGCTGTCCCTGCCCAACCGCTGCTCCTGGCCCTGGAGATTTTCTGTGTAAGATGGCTCCATTTAGGTTTCTTAAATATTATATATATATATATACACACATATATGTATATATATGTGTGTATATATATATATGTATAAAATATACATTTGATGTATCCGTGTGATGTGTACTGCAGCCAGATTCAATTATCTCACTATTTCATAAGGAGGTGTTACTGAAAATTCATTTAGAAGTCACTTATGACAGGCCATACCTCCCCCATAGAAACTCTGACGTGAGTGGACTTAGGATTTGGGCAGAAGACCGTTGCAATCACACCAGATGTACCTGTGAAGGTATGATGTTTCAGCTACACTGAGAACTAAATTTATAATTCTGAGCTAGTGTAGGATCTCAATCACCATTCATATCATTCTTTTTCTGGAAAAATAAAGATCCCAATTTGGATTTGGGACCCCAGGAATATTTCTATCCTAATATACTTCTCAGCGGAGGCTTGTAAGGGATTTTCTACATATTGAGGGAGGCCCACAGTGAAATATCAATTCCCCCTGAAGTTCACAGCTGCTCTTCTCTAACCAGAGTAGTGAGTTGTTCTCTATAAAAGAGAATTCCCCTGCCTTCCATTTCAATAGCAACTGTCCACAGAGCTGAAGAATTTGTACAAGAGTCACAAGTATTCTTATTGAGCATCCAGTATGGATCAGATGCTATGTCATTCACTGCATGTATATTGCCTTATATAGCCTTCAAAATAACTTTTGGATGCAGGTATTATTGTCACAATTTTAAAAGGAAACTGACTTAAAAGAATCAACTTGCCTGAGGTTCTGTAAATAATAAATGATGGGATCTGACAGAATCAGATGGAATTAAAGCTTCAGACTGCCTGACTCTAAAGACTAATCATTCAATGATGTTGTGGTGGACATTTATTGGTTGTACCCCTGAAATCCATCTCTTGCCATTATTTTCCTTTGGAAAATTTAGACCTCACTACCTCTCTCCCACACCACACCACTCCACAGCGATTTAGTTTGTGTGGACTTGACCCTACCACCTGCTTTGGGAATGAGCCCAGATTGACATCAACCAACCACCAGATTCTATTCATCTCCTCCAACCCCACCTGACACTTGCCTATTTCAGAGATGAATGACTAAGTAACTCAGTTGGAACCAATGAAAAAGGCCAGATTTTTGCTCTTTTTCTGGGAATGAGACGCTCCCTTCCTTAACTGTGTTGTATACAGATGTGAGTTCTGAAATGATGGCAGCATTTTCTTACCTATAGGAAAGAGCATGGCTCTAATGGGGTAACCACTATGTGCAGCCTGAGTTTGAAGCCACTGGGGCAGAAGACAGGGGTCAGAGACAGAGGAAATTCAGGTTCATACTGATAACCATTAAGTTCCTGGATCAAACCTCACCTGAAGTTTCTGGACTTAACTGTAAACCGATTTGCTCAAAAAACTATTTATAGCCTGAGGAACTTTATAGGTTTTGTGCCACTTTCACCACAAAGAGTTGCGTATGACACAGGTTCTCCCCGGGGAATGTACTTGAGTGAAGAACCCTTCATCTTCCACACCCCTGGGGTGATGAGAATTGACTTCCAGAGTCACACTCCTGAAACCGTTCCTCAACCTAACTAATCAAATTCAATTACATTTAGGCTATTCTCACTAAGTGAGAAAAGCTGTCCACTTACAGTTTACAAAGATTCTGAAAAACACAGAATGAAAAAAAAAAAATGCTTTGTTTAATGATTTTAAGTTAGGCAGAAAAAAATTAAATGATGCTATTTTCTGACAATTCTAGTTAATTGAAATTTTAATTCCATAGGAATAATAAAAACTGGGGTCTGGGTTTATGTCTGAGAAGCAAACTTTTCAAATTATTTACATATGCTTAATTAAACAAAAAGGTCTGTACCCATTGGTTTCTCCTCTGAGGCAATATGTTAATATATCTTAGGGAAAGTAAGATATATTTTGATAATTTTTATCTTGATAATTCCTTATTTTGCAGAAATTATCTCTAGTCCTTTCCCTATATGTGATAAGAATATATAGCTGTAGTTCTCAAGGAGTTATATAGATCACATATAAAGCCAAATGCCTATCTTAAGCCTAAATTAAGAAACTAAAAGAAGCTGGAGATGGCATTGAAAGGAGAAAGCAAACAGTACAGAGAAAATGAGAAGGTGTAGGAAGAAGTAATCATGGTTTATTTCAAAGATCATTTCACTGGGAAACTAATGAAGTTTAAGCATCATGAGCCCTCACTTCTCCTAAGACTGTGAGAGGAACTCTAGCAATGTGTTCATACCGTTGTAGGATTTTCCAAAATTTTCAAAAGCTAGATATTTTTACTGCAATTGGTTAAGACGGCTGTCTGTTCTCCCCTCTCATCTTCTCTGCCTTATATTCTACCTGGGTTGGGCAGCATTGCAGTGACTATAGAAACCTTAAAGAACTGGCTAAGGGGATGCGATTCAACAGGCATGTGGGTCATAGACACTTTCATATTTAGTGAAGGTATTGCTAGCCACCCCAGTGTAGCTTCGCCTTCCAGGAAGACTCATTCTGCCAACTGTGCCAACCCAACTGGCATTGGGACAAGAACCTAGGGGATTAGAGGTGTTATCACAATATGAATGGGCACTAAGATGTCCAGCACCAGAAATCTATAGTAGTGAGGAGAGATACCTGAGTTGAAATGTACAGAGATAGGAGCTGATCTATGGAAATTCTTCCAATTATCAGAAATATAAAATTACCAGCGGAAGATTCAGATTTTATCAATATGAAATCACGCAGGAAGTTTGCTCACTTAAGGAATATAATAAATAAATCTGCATATACAATTACTAATGGTATATGCATGTCTGTGGAGGCAAGACTGAAATCTATTTTTATTTTCTTACAGATACTGTTACAAAATTATCATAAGTGAGATGGACAGAAATTTTGTGCAAAAGTATTAAGAAGTGTGCTAAGAGGTAGATTAATAAATAGCATTTTTCATTTTTATAAATTTTGTCCAATTTGTGGTGTGTTTGAGCTTTTTAAAATTAGATTTTCCTGTTTTCTTATTATGTATTCATATTCACTTCCAAACTTAATTTAATATTTTAAATTTTGTATTTCTTTTCTTAAATTAATGTCCTCAAATTAACATTCCTTAAGCTCCAAACATTTGGATCTGAAGTTGGCCTTTTTAAGCTTGAGGTAAAAAGGAATTTTGTCAACATGTAGATAAATCCTGTTAGTTCTTGAGTTCACAGCCTGATGACCGTTTGTGGGGTCACCATAAGTATCACCTCAAAGCCCCTTTCATTAAAGGACTTCTGGATTTTTGTATAAAAGGAACGATCAAGTCTACTCATTTCATATTTAAATTTAAAAAATCTGCTTTATTGAATAATAATTGACATAAAATAAGCAGTGCATATTTTAAGTGTACAGTTTGGTTTTCTGTCATGAAAGGTTAGTTTGCATTTTCTAGAAATTTATATGAATGGAATCAAACATTATGTACCTTTTTTTTAGAGGGGGGCGTTTGGCTTTTTTTTGCTTGGCATAATTATTTGGAGATTCACCCATGCTGTTGCTTGTATCAGTGGTTCACTCATTTTTATTGCTGAGTAGTATTCCATTGTGTTACTGTACCACAGTTGGTTTATCTTGTTTATCCATTTTCCTGTGCTGAATATTCTCATAATATTTCAATTTTTTCATTATTATTATATTTAAGTTGATCTGTGATCAGTGATCTTTAATGTTACAATTATAATTGTTTGGGGGTACCACAAATCACGCCTACATAAGAACCGGAATTAATTGATAAATGTTGTATATATTTTGGCTGCTCCACCAACTGGCCATCCTCCTATCTCTTTCCCTCTCATTAGGCCTCCCAATTTCCTAAGGAACAATATTGAAATTAGGACAATTAATAGCCCTTTGATGACATCTAAGCTTACAAGTGAAAGGAAGAGTCCCACGTCTCTCACTTTAAGTAAAAAGCTAGAAATAATTAGGCTAATCAAGGAAGGCATGTCAAAAGCCAAGACATGCCAAAAGCCAAGATATGCCTTTTGCACCAAACAGTTAATCACATTGTGAATGTAAAGAGAATGTTCTTGAAGGAAATTTAAAATGCAGCTCCACTGAATATTCAATGAGAAAACAAAGGAGCCTTATTGTTAATATGGAGAAAGTTTTAGTGGTCTGGGTAGATCAAATCAGCCATCACATCTCCTTAAGAATACAGAGAAAGGCCCTAACTCTCTTAAATTCTGTGAAGGCTGAGAAAGACAAGGAAGCTGCAGAACAAAAGTATGAAGCTAGCAGAGGTTGGTTTATGAGGCTTAAGAAAAGAAGCCATCTCAATAACATAAAAGTGCAAGGTGAAACAATTGCTGATGAAGACACTACAGCAAGTTATCCAGAAAATCTAGCCAAGATAATTAATGAAGGTGGCTATACTAAACAACAGATTTTCAGTATATATCAAACAGCCTTATACTGGAAAAAGTTGCCATCTAGGACTTCCATAGCCAGAGAGAAGTAAATGCCTGCTTCAAAACTGCGAAAGACAGGCTGACTCTCTTGTTAGGGCCTAATGCAGCTGGTGACTTTAAAGGTAAGCCAATGCTCATTTACCATTCTGAAAATCCTAGGGCCCTTAAGAATTATGCTAAATCTACTCTGCCTGTGCTCTATAAATAGAAAAACAAAGCCTAAACGACAACACATCTGTTTACAACATGGTTTACTGAATATTTAAGTCCACTGTTGAGAATACTACTCAGACAAAAAGATACCTTTCAAAAAATTCCTGCTCATTGAAAATGCACTTTGTATCGCAAGTGCTCTGATGGAGATGCACAACATTAATGTTCTTTTCATGTCTGCTGTTACTTCTTATGATGAGCAAAGAAATTGGTTTCTTGGGATGGTATCTACTTCTGGTGAAGATTCTGTGAAAATTGTTGAACTCATAAGGATTTGAAATATTACATGAATTTAATTGATAAAGCAGCAGCAGGGTATGAGAAAATTAATCACAATTTTGAAAGAAGTTCTACGGATAAAGTGCTATCAAATTATATCACATACTATAGAGAAATCATTTATGAAAGGAAGAGTCAACTGATGTGTCATTTTTGGCTTATTTTAAGAAATTGCAACAACCACCCCTCAATGATTAATGGCTACTGATTGATCAGGGGTTGCTGAAGTTTAGGGTAGTCTATAGTGCTATCACCTCTCTTATTTCTGATGCTGATAATTTATATTTTCTCTTTTCCCTGATTAGTCTAGAGATTTGTCAATTTTTACTGACCTTCTCAAAGAAGTTGATGAATTCTTTCAGCCTCTGTATGTTGAAAAAAGTCTTTATTTTGTTTTCATGTTTGAAAGAACGTTTCACTAGGTATAGAATTCCAGAATGACATATTATTTTTTTCCTTTCAATACTTTAAAGATGTTGCTTTACTCTTTTTCTTTTTTGTATTGTTTGCAACAACAACAAAAATCTGTTATTTTTTTCTTTGTTTCTTTGTACACATCTTTTTCTCTGATTGTTTTCAATGTTTTCTATTTAACACTGGTTTTGGTCAATTTGATAATGCTGTGACTTGGTATCATTTTTCTTTATGTTTCTTTAGCTTCTCATATACGTGTTTATAGTTTTTATCAAATTTGGAAAATTTTTGTCTTTAATTTCTTCAAGTATTTTTTCCCATATCCCCATTGTGACTCCAATTACTCATATGTTAGACTGTTTGATGTTGTCCACACCTTTCTGATACTGTGTTAATTTTTTAAAGTTCTCTTTGTTTCATTTTGAATGGTTTCTATTGCTATGCTTTCAAATTCACCAATCTTTTCTTCCATAATGTCTAATCTACTGTTAATCCTAAAAAGTGTATTTTTTATCTCACACATTGTAGTTTTTACCACAGGAAGTTTATTTGAATTTTTTATATCTTCCACATTTTTGCCTAACTTTTTGAACATATGGAATACAATTATAATAACCATTTTAATGTCCTTCTCTGCTAACTAACATCTGTGGTTAGTTCTTAATCAGATTCAATTGATTGATTTATCTCCTCATTATGGATCATATTTTCCTCTTCCTTTGTGGGTCTGGAACTTTTTGATTGGATGCCAGAGATTGTAAATTATACCTTGTGGGATGCTGAATATTTTTGTGTTCCTATAAATACTCTTGAGCTTTTTTCTGGAACATAGTTAAGTTACTTGGAAACAGTTTGGTCCTATCTGATCTTTTATTTACTGGGTAGAACCAATGTAGTGAATAGTCATGGGCTAATTATTTCCCACTACTGAGGGAGACCCTTCTGAGTACTGTACTCAATGCCCTATAAATTTTCAAGTTTCCAGTCTGCCTGATGGGTAAGAAGGTACTATTCTTACCCCTGATTGTTCACTGGGCACTGGTATCTCTAATTCTTTTTGGTGATTTTTTCCCTCTGGCCTCAGGTAGTTACAGATCAGGGCACATGCATGCACTGATCTGTGCTCAGTTGAATACTCAAGAGGGGCACTCAGTGGATACCTACAGTGATATCTGTGCAGCAATTTCCTCTCTGGTGCTCTGTACTGTGAACTATAGCTGCCTTGTACTCTCAACTTCATTTCCTCAACTCAGGAAGTCAACTCTTTCTCTCTGGATGTGGCCTGGACCCTCCTTTAAGGTAGTAAGGTGGAACAACATAGGGTTTATGTCACTTTTTTCTCATCTCTCAAGGATCAGCATCCTTCATCATCCCATGATCCAATGTCTTAAAAACCATCACTTTGCCTAATTTTTCCTTGTTTCAAGTGGGAAAGTAAATTGGTTCCATTTTCTCCATTCTGGCCAGAGGCAGGAGTTCTCATTATTTGAGTTTCCTTTTTGGTGTATACTGGATCCTTTAAGATCAGAATAAAAAAAATAAAAGAGTCTTTTTGGAACTCACAAAGAGACTTCAGGTATCTAGCATAGGTGTTTGATAATTAAATAGAGCAGTGGGCCAGTCTCAATTTCATTTTCATTAATCTTCTTAGAAAAAAGAGGGATTTGCATGAAATTCACCACTCAGATTGCCATGTTAGTCACCATGTCAGGAGGCTTGAGAGCTGAGCTCTGGAGAAACAAAATCCCTGACAGTTGTTGATGTTTTTTTAATAGGAGACTTCTGTTATTTTAGCAAACAGAAAGACTGCATAAAAATGTCAAAAAGAAACTACTTTTGAGGAAAAAAATAGAAATTGACTCACTAAAGGGACCTTTTGGGGATAATTACCCAGAGCCTGTGGTAGATCGGGAAGGCTGATTTAAAGTTATTGTTTTTGCAAATTCTGCAAAAAACAAGAAACAAAACAAAGATTTTTCCATGGCTTTGCCAGCAGTGGAAAAATTCCTCCCATAGCCGTAATCTCATGTAAACTACAAAAGTGGATTTTTTCTCTTTGAGTTCCTCAAACCTCCTTTTCTCTAATTTAGAGCAATATTGGCTTTTGATAAAAACTTAAAAGCTATAATTTAAACTAGCATTTTGATTTTTGTTTTACAGTCTGATAATAGATTATAGGGTCTTTAGTGCGTTGATTTCCTGCTGCCTGAGGTCAGTAAAGCCTGAACTTCTCATCTGACACCTGTTCAACTGTGAGGATGCTGATTAATTCATGGTGGAAAGGTATCAATTTCACAACCCAGTCCTCCACATTCCTCAAATGCCTGTCTCATGGGAGACATTAGATGACCTTTGAATTAATTGAGATAAATAACTATTCGATCTTTTGGATATTAGTACATTCTCTTTCGTTCAAAAAATGTCTTCTTCCTTGAAATTTATCACCAATAAAATTATATTAAAAAGTTAAATTCAGTTAATAGCACCACAAGAATCACCATATTTCTTCTGAATTATTTCCATGCCTTCCTGGTTAACCACATACCAGTTGTTCTTAATTTATATCAATATACCTTTTATTAAAATCCAACCATTCAGTTTAAAATTGAGAGAGCTTTGTTAGAAAAGAATTTCAATGGGATTTCAAACAGATTTAACAACAAAAATGGTTAAATATAAACCATACCTGTGAGTACTTGTGGGATAATTGACTGGCTGATTACATTTTTGTAAATCAGTGCTATCTTCTGAGACTTGAAAGTGTTCAGGTATTAATTTACATTCAGCCCTAATGGCTGATGTCATGTTTCTTCCTCTATATCTCCTTTGGAGTGTGGACATTCTGGGATGTTGTAAGAATGGAGTTTCCATGGAATTAGATAAGTATCGAGCAAAGTATTATGGCAAAGTATTGTGTGGCCAAGTGTCCTTCCTACCAGATAGTCAACAACAGAAGGGCTAGAAGTTAACTGACTTGTACTTTTCTCTGTTGATAAGACGAACCAATGGTGTAGTCCCTGGATAGTGGCCATGGTGGCGTAAGTGACCCCACCCTCCACTTCTTATGGGACTCCTGGGCATGCGAATAATGGAAATTGCTAGATCTTGTTCACAGCTCTTCTTAGGCTAAGGGGCACTTAGTAACCTTGGCAACTTCTAACTTGCTGGAGCTTCATCTGCTAATCCTCTGAATCATTCGGCCCTGACTTTTTAGAAGGTATTCAGAGGTGTTCTCTCTCTTCTCAAAACTATTATTCTCCTGTTCTTTCTCAATAGACTCTGAGGGCTTATTAAACCCTAAGACCCAAATTGTTAACAACTAAAAAATTAGTTTCCATTTTCTTGAGAGATATGACAGATTAATCTTCACGTCCTTTCCAGAGGTTAGGGGAAATATTTGCATGTCATCTTTCTAGAGGTGTGAAGGAAGGAAGGTGAACAGAGAGGAGGAGGTGATTTCAGAGAGTAGAAGCAATAAGTATACATAGAGCTGCCAAAAAATTTGGGAATTGCAGAACCAGCGGAAGGTATGCGAATGTTGTGCTTACCAATAAGTCACATGCAAAATACAAATACTTGGAAGCCTAGAAATTTTTACGGAGAAAATTTTCTAGGTGTTCTTCTAGTTTTATCTTATCATTTTAGAGATACAAAAACTGAGTCCCAAAGAGAAGTGACTTGGTTAAGATCACACCCAAGGTAGAGTCCTGTATCTCTTGGGTTGTATTCAATGCTCTTACTGTTATGTGCTGCCATTTTAAGGTCTGTAATTTCCAGAGAGGGAGATGATTTCAGCTCCTTGATATATCAAACTAAGGTATCCATATTTTTTTTCTTGAGTTTGTGCTTGCTTATGAGAATGAATAAATAATAACCATGTGCCTTTCAAGTTTTAAGTCATATTGTTTTTTAGTATAAAATTGTATTAAAGACTAGGTTCAGGAACAATGCTATCTATACCTCTCTAGTTGAAAGGTGAGATGATATAGGTTGCATGTCAGGAATACAGAGCTGCTACAGTCCAAATCTTGCCTAGTTTGATATTATCATCAAGTGATTCAATGATAGAAAAAATTGTTTACAGCTTTTCTTTACTTTGCTGTATTTACTGGGGATACAACGTTTTCTTCCTGGTTTGTATAATAGAGATTTAAACATTGTAAGAGAAAATATCAGAGAATGAAGGAAAGACTCAACATCATAACACGTTAGGAATCCACATATTTAAAAGCTTAAACACTTATTATTCAAGATCCTTTATGATCTGGCCAATCTTATTTTCCCAGCTATATCCCATACTATTTTCCTTTGCATATAGTTTAATCCAAACAAACTAAATGACTTAGTTTATTTGTTTTTCTACCTTTAAACCTATTCTCATGCCTCTTTATCCACCCAACATTCTCTGTTCCAAAGCTTAGATTGTTTAAATTTGACTTAGTTTTGGTTCCCTGACAATCAGACACTGAGATGTGCTTTTAAGCTCAAGTAGTTTGTTAGAAGGTCAAGGCAGGAGGATGGGTAAGTGAAAGTAGGCAGGAAAGTTGACGCCCGAAGAGCGTGTGGTCCAGCCAGCTTTCAGTTCCAGGCAGCAGCAGAAGCAGCAGGAGCTGGGGAAGCTCTGGCGGCCCGTGTAAGTCATCCCACTTTGGAGTTACCCCACCCAAGGAGTGAGGGAGCTACAGGGCTTCCACATTGCTCAGCGACCGCTTGAGAGTTGCTCCTGAAGACATGAATTCTAGAAACGTCACACCTGTTGAACAGGTGGCAGAGTGAGTTCCATCAGTGAGAGGACACCCTCAACAAAGAACTGCTGGTGCTAGGAGCTGGAATTTGGGCCAAGTGCAAACAAGTGTAACAGGGAGGTAATCTTGGAGAGCCACTGACACCATCTGCTACAAAACTGTGCCCAAGAGAAAAGATGACATTCAGGACAAATGAGTGTCTATTAAAAAATTCAAAAATAATACTTGGTCTCTCGTGTCAGTTGGGATAAGGGTGGTGAAGTTATTCTGAAAATAAGAAAATTTTGTTTTGTTACTGGAGATTGCTTCCCCCCCCCGCCCCCCCCCCCCCCCGGGGTGGTTATCCGTTAGATTAAATTAGAGTTTTGTGATAGTGACAACTCCAAAATTCCAGTGGCTTAAAACAATAAAAATTTATTTCTTGTGCATGATAGATTTCCAAAGCAAATTAGCAATGGGACTCTGTTCATTATAGTCACTCATGAAGCTGGTAGATGGAGGCTGTATCTCAAAATATGAATCCACATCACAGTGGAAAGAAAGGGTCGTGGCAAATTGTGCCGTGGTTCGTTAGCTGCCACCTGCACGTGATACACACCCTTGTGTTCCATTGGCCCGTGCAAGTCGCATGAGCACCTCTCGCTTCAAGGAGACGGGGGAGGGGGGGTGCAATCTCACCACGTGTGTATTCTGAGGAATGGGGGGTGGGATTTTTCCCCATGTAAAATCGCCAACATTTCCATATTTTTCAACATCCCGGTTTGGTCTCCTTTCTCTTGAGGACTCTTTTTGTCTATATCATAACCGCTTGCACATAAATGGCTCCCCAGGACACATTCTTCCTCTCACCCATGCCCACAGCTAAGCTGCCTCTAGCTATTTTCTTACTCCTGTTGTTACCATATAAGCAAATTATTGCAGCGCAAGTGAATTTTACTACACTTAGGTGATCCTAGCTGAGGGTCTATTGATTTCTTTACTCTAGGGATCTAAAGGGAGCACCTTTGACCTACTAGCAGTTAGCGATTTGCTTTAAAATAACAATTCTCTTGATTTTTTAAATTGCCATTTTCAACAAATACAAAGCCAATTGGTACATTACCATATTTCCCAGGGTGAGTGGGGACTCAATAACTATTAAGTGGTGAGAATAGTTGCCATGATTAAAATTATAAAGTAAATGCTTACATTTGAAAAAGTGGATCTTTACACAAGCTTTGAGAATTAAGAGCTCTTTTTTTTTTCTTAGTTATCACACTTGATATGAAATATATAATTTACTGTGAAATGGATGCTCTAAGTAGGCTAGGTAGGTTGTCATCTTTCTGCCCAGTTCGAACCCTAGCATATATAAACTCTATGCTCATTTTTGCATTATTTTAACACTTTATCTGAAAAAGAATATTTTGTTTGTTTTATTTGTAGAATATATGTGCTTCTCTATATTTTCTGTTCAAGTGTTACTTATTTATAATAAAGCCACTTAAAGTTCCATTGCTAAATCCACACCTTAGTAGGAACAAAATTCAAATGACTTTGGTAAACACAAATGGAAATAAAAAAACACAGGATATTATATTTTTCCAACAGTAAATTTAACATGTACACAAATTAGAAATAACATTTTTAACCATGGAAAAAATGACGAAGGCGACTCACTTGGGTAGCAAGCTAATTCTTGGCAATGTTATTTAGTAATTGCAAAGAATATATTTTACTAACAGCATAGAAAAGATTAAATAAATTATGATGTCATTATAAAAGAGAATATTATTATATTTATAAATAATTTAAATTATGGGACAGTAGAAAATGCATAAGTTGCCTTTTTGAACTACTTAAAACAATATGCATAAACAAGAAATATGACAAATTGTAAAGAGGTGCTGGGATTAGGGGTGATTTCTATTATTTTATATTATTCCCCTTAGTTTTACCTGTACAAGTTCAGATATCTAATGGATTCAGTTCTGGGCTTTTGAATCAAAAGAACATCTTCAGAAAAATAAAGAAGATAATAGAAGAGAAACATGAAGATGACTAAAAGTTTGGAAATATGAATCAAGATTATTAGACCTAGCAGAGAACTGGCTGGATGACATTTCAGTAGAAGATGGATTCCTACACAGAGCAGGACATAATAGTCACTCAATCATCATTTTAAATGATTTTTTAAAAGTGAATGAATGGCTGATTATTATACATCTTTCCTGAACCCATAAGAAAAAGAATTAAAACTATAGAGAAAGAGCAATCTCCACTTGGTATAAGGTGATATAAGTTTAGTCAAAATATGGAAGATACTGTATTGGCTCTTTCTAGAAAGGGTTGGGAAGGGTTAGAACGTGAGAGGAAAAATTGGGGTACTGAGTAAGCATAATTGCACAAACACCTAACTTCTGAGGTTCCTTAAGAAATGGACACAAAGACCCAAACCAAGCAATAAAGTTTCTAAGCCTGGCATTGCAAATAAAAGCAGAAACTAGCAAAGAAGACAGAGAGAACTGGTCCAGTTGACATTATGAGATCCCCTGGATACAGAGGTGCCTCAAATAAGCAAGATCCTGGACTTCTCAGTTATGTGACTGAATAAATTTAATTTTATTAAATTCATTCATTCATTCATTTTGGGAAAGCCAATTTGAATAAAGTTTCTTTTATTTATAGCCAAGTAAGTCTGATGAATGCAAGATTCTTATTAATGAAATTGTCAGAACCATTAAGAAAATTAGAGATGCTTTACTATTTTATAGATGGTTTTTGTTTGTTTTATTAAGGAAACTAAAGTTTGAATTTCTCAGAACCTCAAGGAAATTTCTGGTCAAATCACTCAGCCCATCAACACATATTAAATGAGCTCCCCATCTGGGCCCATTACTCTGCTAGGCATAATAGGAAAGTGAAACTATGTAGAAAGCCTGGTCCTTTCCTTCAATAAGCTTACAATCCACTCAGACCAAATACATTAGAAGTAACTTGGGAGATAAAAAGCACATAAGCTTCAGTGGAAAGAAGTGTTAATTAGCATGCTTTTAGAGTGTTCTATGAGCCAAATGTTGCAAGAAGTGTTGCCGAAGGACCCTAGGAAACAAATAGTACAACCACTGCCCTCAAGGAGCACATAGTCGAGAACATATAACACAAACTCCAGAAATTAACTGAGGGCATTGCAAAGCAGCATGTCATAACTTAATATCAAAAAGACACCTAGTACTAAAGCCTTACTAAGTAGCTTTAGGAAGAGTAAATGGAGAAAAATGTTAAATACAGGAGAAAGGTCTAATAAAATTAAGAGATGTTCTTTGGATTTGACACAATCCCTGTCCTCAAACAGCTTTTGTTGATGGCACAAAGCACAGTCCTTGGAAATGCACAAGGCCTTTAAAAGCAGCATATCACAATATGATGTAAATGGTACATAAGTGCGGAGGCATCAAATGAATGACACTATAAATACATTTCAATTTATTCCCTGCATAAAAGCTCAGAGGCTGACTCTGCTCTGGTTCTAAGCCACTCAGCCATCGCTCTGGGAACCAGGAAAATGGCGCTACTGTTGAGCATTATTTGAAACGATGCCTTTGGTGGCTGTTGGCTTGCAAAGATTTCAGTCATATCTCTGTTTTCAAGAGGGTGAAGTGTGACTCTTACTCTAAGGTTATGTGGTGACTATTGATCATGTTTATCAGTAAAATTTTGATCAGTTTAATTTTAGTAAGAGATCACTCACATAATTTTGTGATCATCAATATGAAAGAGAAATTCTTGCATTAGAGTTACTCGAACATTACTATTCAGCTGGATAATGGGTTTCTATTATTTAAATATATCAGTTTTTTATAGAGCTTAACGAATATTCCATTAATTCATGTTAAAGATCTTGCTTTATGGGTGACTATGCATGCGCAGGGATGGAGGCAGGCGAAGTCTGGTCCTCAGTGTCGTTTACCCATATAGGCACTTTGAAAACATCCATTGCCTTATCTGATCCTCAAAAATCTCTGTCCACAATGGCGGTCACATTCATTGTCTTGTCTGGTCACCATCGGAGATATTCCTTCTTCCCTTATGCATGATCATTGGTCACTTCAGGTCCAGTGGCTCTCTTGCTGACTCTGAGCCACACTTGACCAAGTCAATCATCTTCCTTCTTCTCTGCCAACTGCAGGATGGGAAATTCTGATACTGTAAAGGCTCTACCTGCCTAAATGAACTCAGCAGTCACTTTTTCTCTTAGGTTTTGCCTTCTTTGGGTCAACCTAGATTCCACAAACTTTTTTGGGGTTTTGTTCCCTGACTTGCACTCGGCCTTGGAGCACAGGCAGGGACCCTCCCTTGGGAGGACACCGAAGTCTGCGCTTGCATTGCATTTCCTTCGCTCCTACCTCCGTCAACATTCAGAGAACACTGTTTTCTAAACTGGCCATGGGGATATAAAGTCATGTACTTTGCCGTGATATTTTATATCTTTTGCTAGATCACGACTCCTTTCTACTCTCTACGGCCTTTAGTCTTTTGCACCCAAAAGCCAAGACGCATCTACTTTTTTCTTTGTTTTCTGCTGTCACAGTCCTTCTCTGAAACAATTAGATGGGAGCAGCCTAGCTGGCTGAACAGCGGGCAAGCCAAAGACCACTTGGGGTGTGTGGGTGGGATCATGCTGGCTAATATTCTAACATTGTTATTCCATCACTCAATTAAATGTCAACTTTTTATTTAAAAATAAGAGTTTGAAGTTTTCAAGTTGTGCAATTTCCATTTCAGTGCTTCGTGTTCTCCATGCATTAACAGAGGGGTTAGTGAAAATTCAAAGGGAAAACTAAGGTAGCAGAATAGCTACTAGAGAACCTTTAATTCTTGGATTTTCTCTATTCTATTACTGAGATGTCCTTTGTGTTCTTGGTATGTGAATAATTACAGTACTAATCTAATCTATCTCCCACACCCTCTGAAGAAATTATAAAGGAGTAGATAAAATAAATAAGGATCCTAATTTGGTAAATTTTATTCTCAACTCCCCCCCCCCCCCCAGCCTCCCCTTCTTCCAAAGTTGGAAACCTTCAGAACACATACGTGCACACACACATTTGCTGGAGAGTCATTTAGATGAACGAACTCTTCCTTTGGAGTGCAAAAGTGACTCTACTCAATAGTAGTTTGTATCCAAAGGAGTCAGGATTTGGAAGTTGAAGGGAAGAAGAAAACCAGAGGGGGAGGGGGAAACACAGAGATTTTTATCAACATGGATCCAATTTTTGCTCTCCTGTAGCCATCCTTCTACCTCCTTTATTTTCTGTCTGAAAACTAGGTTAAGCTGCGCTTGGATCACTCTGTAGAAGGTTTAGAGTTGGAGAGGCGGTGGAGGGTTAGAGAATGATTTGGAGTTAAAGAATCACAAGGAGTTGGGGAATAATGAAAAGTTGGAGAACGATGGGGAGTTGGGGAGCAGTGGAGGTTTGTTTTATTGTTTAAAGAATAACATGTCTCAACAGAGAAGTCATGGGATCTGTGGTGGGGTTTGGAGAAGACCCCTAACTCTAGTGATCCAAAGGTTAGGTGGAATTAGCTCTAAGGTGGAAGCTGGTGACTTTTGGGAGCCGTATGAGAAGCTCTGAGCTTTTAGGGTATTTCAGTAAAGTAATTACCATGCTACTTAGTAAGGCCTTAGTACTAAGGTGTCATTTTTGTTATTAAATTATGACATGCTGCTAATTTCTGGAATTTGCGTTTTATATTCTTGACTATGTGCTCCTTGAGGACAGTGGTTGTACTATCTGTTTCTTAGGATCCTCCTACAACACTTCCTATGATGCGTGGCTCACAGAAAGCACTTAAGGCATGAGACAATATAATTATAGATAAAACAACAACAAATAAAACAAAACAGAAAAAACCAGACAAACCCCAAACCTGGATGTTGTAAGTGGTATGTATGGTTTCTCTTGGGCTTCTTGATAAATTGGAAAAAGCTCTACAACCTTCAATCCTGTCCCTACCTCTCCTACCATCATAGGAAACCGAGTTGGACACTGCTGCTAAAATTTGTTTTAATACAGAGTTTTTCAGACCTAACTTTGCATCAGAATCACAGGGATTATAAGGGAATACTGATGCTCAGGTCCCATGACTAGAGGTTCTTATTTTGTAAACCTGGAGAAGAAATAAGGCATTGGAGGGAATTTTTGCAAACACTTAGTGAACATAACGTGCAGCCAGAATTGGGGACCTCTGCAGAACTTGCTCCTTTGAAGTGTATATCAGGAATCACAAGCAATGAACACAATTGCACCTGAGATAGCTTAAGCCTGCAACTGCAAACAGGTGCACCATTCACTCCCTCTGTCCATCACACCTCTGCAAAAACACAGCGAGCCAGACTGTAATCACTGTAGAGAAGTTCAGAGAAAGGTTGACACCAAGGATGTGTTTTTCCTTTTGCTCATACACTAATTTTCTCTTCACATTTACAAAGAGCGACTGGTTTACATTTTTGGCAGGGCTCTGCTCCTGAGTTAATATGCATTATGTGTGCCAGTTAAACGAAGTTTTCCCAAGAACTTCAGCGTTGTTTGTGGTTTAGAGGTCACTCATAATAGCTTAAGGGGGTTAGCTGGAGTTTTGATCTTGCATTTTTTGCTTTTCCTGCAGAATGCTATTATTTTTTCTTAATTAATTAAATATGGTCCTCCAAGAAGGTACAGGTTGTACCATGAACAATTCTGCCATGTGATTTAATCTGGGCATGTCTACATTTTAAAGACATTTAAGGAGATATGAACAACGAAGCAGAACCCAACAAGGTTTGTACTGAAAAGGGGGCAGTAAGTTGATGTAGGGACAGAATCCACGGAAAACTTAGAAAACTATCAAATACAAATGACATTTAAATTTGGAGGTCTCCATGGTGCATCATCAAGACATATTTCTGTTATGGTGTGATGGGAACATTCGGTATGGCTATAGCTCCAGTAAATGTATGATCTGAGGATCTAGGGAAAATGAGATTTAAATGATCTCTTTGGTTGTTGCCATAAATCATCAAAATTTCATTATTCAGGCAAAGAAACAACATATCTCTGATTGTTTTCTTCTCAGCTGCCCCTAAAGTATCTGATTTGGGGTTTGGAAAATCAGAATGACACAAAAATAGACCAAATAAGGCCTGTGGTGAAATGCAATTAGTAAAATTCAGGAGTGAGCCTACTTTTACATGAGGGAGAACACTGAGCTGTTTTATCATAGATTATGAAAGGATTATAGGAAATGAAAAGTCTGGAATAAGTGAAACTATTTTTGGATTTTCCCAGTCTCACAGTTTAAACTCTACAACCTAGCACAGTTAACATTTGAATCCATTCCATAAACCTTGACTTGAGTCAAAGAAGAAATTTAGCTTTTGAAATTGACATGTAAGCTGAAAGATAATCCAAGAATTTGCTAATTGTTTCTGGTCTCAATTTTACTACTTTTGGCCAAAAACATTACAAGATTTACATGGTATCAAGGATATATAGTATGGTCTCTAAAATAATTTGTGAATATTGAAATAGAACAAAGTTGGAATGACATATTAAATGTAAGAAGTGAGAGTATGTTAGAGGTGATTTCCTAAAATAACTTCAGGTCAATAATAATTGTTTCTTCCCTGATGTAGAGAGTATTTTATATTTAGCTATGATATATATTATGATCCAGCCATACAAATTAGCAAAATCTGAGGTCATAATGAGACAGAGAACAAGTATGAATATTAATTAAATCTCTGACTCAAGTGAACAATCCTTTACTTGTTTGAGATACCAATGTGAGATGAATCATCCCACTAAAAATCTCAGTGTTTGAGAGTTCTGGATGCTCCACATTCTCACCAACATTTGGTATTGTCAGTCTTTGTAATTTTAGACACTCTGGTAGAAGAGTATGAATATGGCATCTCATCATGGTTCTAATTTGCATTTTTTGATGACTAATGATACTGAACAGTTATTCATGTGCTTTTTTTTGCCATCTGTTTATCTTCTTTGTAGAAATGTCTGTTCAAATATTTTGCCCATGTTTTTATTGAGTGTTTGTATTCTTATCTTTGAGTTGTAAAAGTCATATATTCAGATGCAAGTCCTTTTTCACATATATGTATTGTAAATATTTGCTCCCAGTCTGTTGCTTGCCTTTTCATTTCCTTAGTGCTGCTTTTAGAAAAACAGAAAATTTTAACTTTGATGAAGTCTTATATATAAAATTTTTTTCTTTTATGGTTTGTGCTTTTCGTGTCCTATCTAAGGATTTTTTTTGCCTATGCTAAGACTGAAAATATTTCCTCCCAGCAGCTTTATGGTTAAAATCACTTTGGAAAACCACATGAATGGTAGTTTAGCTTTTATAAAGTTAAACATACACTTTCCATACCCAGGAATTCCACTAGTAGGTATTTGCCCAAGAGAAATGAAAACACATATTCATAGAAATATTTGAACACAAATGTTTATGACACCTTTATTCATAATATCCCCAAATGGGAACAACTATAGTGACCTCCATCAGGTGAATGCATAAAAATGTGTGCTCTATGCATACATGCGGTCTATATATGCGCAGCAATAAAAAGGGAACAGACTACTATACACGCAACAGTATAGACTACCCTTAAAACATTTTGCTGAGTGAAAGGAGACAGATACAAAAGAGTACAAACTGTATGATTCTGTGAAGTTCTGGAACATGAAAAACTAATCTATAGTGATAGAAAACAGATCAGTGGTTTCCTGCTTTTAGAAGTAGAAGATTTGACTGGGAGCGTAAGACAACTTTTTGGACTAAGGGACATGTTCTATATCTTGATCATGGTGTGGTTATATGGGTGTGTATGCTTGTCAAAAGTTATGAACAGGCCACATTTTAATGCATTTTACAGCATGTAAAATCAGGGAAAAAATTGATTAAATTTTGATTAAAAGATGATTTTAAAATACCACAAGGTTAGCCAATAATGATATACTTATTGGAAACACATATTGGCTGATTTTTAAAATGTGATTATTGGTAGAACTTCCAGCTCTTAAACCTCCAGATCATGACACCATCATTTATAATTTAAAATGGATATTTCCTTAATAGGAATTTTAAAACTACACAAAAGTTATAAGAATAAAAAGAAATTACTCCTTACTTCAGCACTCAAACCTGACCATTTTTTCTATGCTTTGTACTTAAAACATTCTGATTGGTTTTTAGAGAGGAAGCGGGGGAGAGAAGAGAGAGTGAAAGAGAGAAACACTGATGTGAGAGCAACACATAGATTGGCTGCCTACTGGTGACTGAACCTGAAACCAGGCCTGTGCCCTGACCGGGAATTGAACTGGGAACCTTTTGGTTGGTGCACAGGGCGACACTCAATCAACTGAGCCACATCGGCCAGGGCCAGGCTTTCTATTTTTCTTTTTCACATTTGTAGTCACACTCTTTATTTAACATTTTATGAATTACATTCAAAATGTTACTACTTTTGTCATTTAACATGATATTTTCCCAAATAAATCTATAATGTTCATAAATATGACTTTAAGTTACATAATATTCAGAGAAATATACACCATAAATTATTTAAAACATCTCCTACTTTTGAACACTTTTCTTTCTTGTTTGTTTTAAAATTTTTTTCCTATTTAATGCTATGATGATTCTCTAGAACATTTTCCCTGCTTAGAATTATTTACTTAGTATAGGTTCCCAAACACTTTGATCAAAGGATAATACAGACATTACTTATAACCAAAGATTAACACTTGCCCCTGCTGCATGGCTTCTCTTTTGGGTTTTCATTCTGGAAAATCTTTTACTTTCCTCACTTTCCAATGAGTTATTGTTTTCCGAGGCAGGAAGGTAAGGAGAAAGGATTTTCACCTACTCTTCAGAATGTACTGCGTTGCCTGAATTAGTCTCATCTGTCAAAGTGCCCAGAAACCATGATGATAGGAGCTGTGGAAATAGATATCTAGCATATGGGAACCTGCTTGTAATTTCTTGCTCACAGCATTTATCCCACATACAGCATTTATCTTTAAAAGAGCAAGACTAATGAACCCGTATGTATTGTTTTCTACTTATAGCATATCCTCATTTGAAATACATCCCATGGAAAATAAAGCTCTGCTAATGAGTAAGGCATTGCAGTGTTTTATAGTGAGTAGTATCACAATGCCTTAGTGTAATTCTTGCTTTTGCCACTGACCTTACTGGGTCCTTTTTTGTTTTAATCAGAGAGACAACCTGTTGTCTGTAAAATGCTTTCATTATTCTGATCTAGAGCGCTCTGTAACTACACCTTTCAATAAAAATTAACCTTGTTTCAAGACAGTTGGGGTTCACCAAACATTACTGAGGAGGTGTCCACTTGGGAACTTATTTTTGCGTTGACAAAGGATTCAAAATAGTACTCCCAGAAATGTTAAACTCCTTTAATGAATTAGAACTATGGCTTGAGTTACAGAAATTCAGGTGGTGATCAACTCCTTTAGTAATACGTCTGTTATTAAACGATAGACAATGTAGAATCGTGGTTAAGCTCTGTCTTTTAAAAGCTACGTGTTTTCAGGCAAGTTACACGGCCTTTCTAAGTCTTAATTTCATTCTCTGTAACATGGGCAATGAAGTAACTTCCCCATAAATTGTCATGAATTTTAAATGAGATAATGTATGTAAAATGCATACCTCATACATTGTGGATACTCAAGAATGCTCATAATTGTGGCTATGTTTATAGAAAAAGCAGGACCTGGGAATAGGTTCATTGTGCTTCACAATTCTGCTTGTCATCTTCTCATTCCCGAGTCTTTGAACTACCTTCATTTCCAAATCCTGACACGCTCCCCCCTTGGGAGGTAAACTATCCTAGAGATTCAAACTCTTTGATAAGTGTCCAGTGTCCACATCACCACTTGGACTGAAATGTGGCTACCTTCTGAAGACCTCACTACTCAGAAGCTCTCTCTTTTAAAGAGATTTTTTGTTTGATTTTTCCGCTTTATCAGGACTGGAAGGGGTCATAATTCCAACCTCCTCTGCACCATGCTGGTTTTAAACCAGTATTCCCCTTCTTCCTACACAATGGCTGCAACGTTGAGGCTGAGCTCTTCTAGGTAGACCATCATCTTCTTCTTGTGACCAGTGTTTATAAGATTCTTCAAAACCATTTCTCTTCTTTCATTAAATTTTGTCTCAGTGTTTTCATTCCCTTCTACACTCTTTCCTTTTATTGTTCTTGGGAACTTGACTTCTCAGGTTCTTTACTTCTCTTTGAAGTGATCTTTTTCTCTCCACCCACTCTAAAATCTCAAATGCATGCTATCTCGTTCCCTGACCACAACTATCCATTATTCTGGCACTTCCTACTTCATGACTTTCAATCCACTGGTCCCATTGCTTACTTACAATCCTTTAGCTCATTTCTGCAATCGTGTGTTTTCATTTCTAGCTTAAATTTTAGGATACATTATTATAATTTTTCTCTTGTAAATATTCTCAATGCTCTTGTCCTTTCTCCCTCTGTTGTATAATCTTTGCAAAATTTCCCCTTGGTTCAACTTTTCTTGCCTTTTCTATATCTGCATATGAAGATGTAAAACATAAATCAAGATATCAGACCCCAAATGACTTCTCAACACCACAAAACAATTCTACGTTAAAAAAATTAAGCACCATTTAAAAATTCCTTCTGCTCTCACTTCGTTCCCTTTCATTTCAGCTAATAAACCTATTGTCATTATGAAAGTAGAAACCATAAGATGAGAACTTTGTCATTTTTTCCAACACCAAATTGGTGACCTAAACCTACTTGCAACAGTACCTATTCTCTTCTTTCTTACTATTAAAATGAAGTGCATATCTTTTCTCCTTTAAATGTTGCTACCCCAATACATACTCCAAATCTCATCCTCTCTCATTAAGGTCTCATTAAGGTCTTTGCTCCTTTGGCCATTCCCTCTCTTTCTTACATCATCAATCTTTCTCTTCCTAAAGAATCTTTCTCACAATACAAATGTGCTGTATTATCTCCCATCTTCACACTTCCTTTACTCTATAACCCCTCCTGCTACCCCCCAATTTCCCCACACCTTTTCATAGATCAGTTTCTCAAGATTGTTCTACAAATGCTACTTTTACATTTTCATTGAATTCAGTCTTCAACAAATTCCAGAATGGCTTCTACCTTTACCTGTTCAATGTAATTGCTTTTGTTAAGACCACCATCAAGCTTCATGGACCAATTTCAAAGGTTGATTTTCTGTCCTATTTCCTACCTAACAGCATTCAGTGGTATCTTTAGCAAAATAAGACCTCAGTTCTCTAAAATTGGCCAAGATGAAGAACCTCCAAAGGGGAGAGAAATAAAAATTTTGCCTGTAGGCTTGTCTCTCTATTCCCAAGGTGCTTGTTTGCTTCAGAAAATACATACCCACACAGGGGCCTCTGTGCCTTTTTCCCTCTAACTCCAAATTGAGATGTGGACTTGAGGCTCTTCCAATTATATCTCTCACTACTCCGAATTCAGATGTAGACTTAAGGCTCTTCTTTAGGACCTCTCAGCACAGCAGAAACATGTAAGAAAAAACTTAACTAAAAACTCAGGAATAACAAAAGAAAATAAACCCAGAAAGAATCTGTCCAGCCAACATTCTGGTCTGTAGGCATGGCTTACTCTTCTGTAGTTTAGGATTCCCAAAGTGCTGGTTCTTAAAAAATGGTGTGTGGCCCCATGGTTGCCCAGTAACAGTCTCCTTTAGACACATGTCTTTTCTTTCATGCTTAGAAATTAGGGGCAAATAACATGTCATTTCATAGCCTTTATTTCTGTATCTGACCAAGAGCTATACAGTATATGAATAACTTATTAGTTAAGTATTAATTACCCCAACTTGGTTGGGTTATTCAGTTGGTATTGACTAGTACCAATTATAAGTTGGTTTTCATACTAAAATGACTAAATAACGAGATTTTGTCAAGAACTTTATTCTACAAATAAGTCTGGCAACATTACGAAGCTCCCTTTGATAATAGCTCAACCAAATAAATACAATACCACTGCTACTGTACATGGAAGGGAAAAGAAAATCTTTGGCTTGGCTATGAGGGTGGCAGTGCGAACTAGAGAGCCACTGGTCACATCTACCACTGGGCCATGTGGTAGATGTCACCTTAGCAGCACCCTGCAGAAACCAGTTCTCTCTCAAAGCTAGATGTAAAGAGAAAGGTCCTTAGAATAAAAATTCGAAGTTAGTGTTTCAAAATTAGAATGAAAGGAAACTTCTATATTTGGGAGGGGGGAGGACGGAGACTTGTTGTCTTGGGCCTGAACTTTAAGAATCCTGGATACGTTCAAAGTGACTGATTCCATAGTGATGGGGGAAAGGTGGCCTTTGTCATGTTGACACAGCCTGGGAGCAAGACTGAGAGTCACTCCTTGGCTGTGGTAGGCTTTTGGATTTCTGAGATCAGTAAAATTTAAAAAGCGAGAGAACAACACAGAATGACTAACTTTCCATTTTACCAAATTAGGACACCAAAAAAGCAAATGTAATCTATTATGACAAGATGGACTATTTATGATAATAAGCAGAGGGAGAAAATAACCTCAGAATTAATAAAATAAGTATAATTCACAACATAATCGCATATAACATGAAAATCTCACTGCATTTCGCTCTATTGCATCTTGCTGTGTGGTACACCAGTGGAAACTCCATCCGAATTTTGCTGTGGCATATGGAAATCAATGCTCCATCAGACAGCTTGATAAAGATGTAACGTGTGAATCGGTTTTCTAAATTGTATATTCCTTTTGCTGACTCTTCCTATTATTTTCCATCCCCGAATCTGTGGTAAAATCTGGTTTACATATTCTCACCTCAGCAAAAAAAAGAAAAAATTTTAAAAAAAGAACTTCGAATCCATATTTGGGGCCAAGAGGCCCTTTGAAACCAGCACAAGGGTAGCTGTGATAATGCTGTAGTGATCTCCAGGAAAATGTAAATTTCAAGGAGGAGAATTCAGGGTGAAGGTACAGATGCCTGTTACAAGCAGAGATGTTTCCCTGTACTCTTTATTGGAGGTTTATGGTTCAGTTTCCTTGAGTGAGCTGCAAGTTTCTCTAGTAGACCTTCCTCACGTTTCTGGGGCTGCCTTTTTGGAATCCCTGGAAAGCAGAAAGGAATTCCTGACACATCTCAGTGCCACCCCACTTCTTTCAGGGGTCCATTGAAAGATACCAGCTTCGGCAGGTAGAACGTAATGCAGGCTTCATTGCCTGTAGTGGGGAGGGGGGGCAGAGGGGTTCTCCTTGGCCTCGACCCCACTGCACTGCTTGGCTTCCTCTCCCCACGTCCCCTGGGAGCTGTCTTGGATGGGAGTCAACAGTTGGCACCCAGGGAGGCAGGCGGAAAGCTGGCAGAAGTGGCCCCTGGGGGAAGACCTGGCCTGGTGGGAGGGCGGCGGGCAAGGGCGACTGAGCGAAGGGCAGAGCCGAGAAGAGGGGCTGCAGCCGCTCGGTGAGTATTTATCAGGCTGCGGCGAGGTCCTGTGTCAAGGCCTGTGAGTGTCACCGGCCTCAGAGCCATCAGCTCCTTTCCTAGACCTTTGACAGGGGGCGGGGTGAGGCTGTGAGGCAGGGTCTGCACTCTGTTTTGCTCCTCACATGCCCTGAACCGGGTCAGGTGGAACCGAGTCGAGGCTGCCCGTAAGACTCATGTTCACCGGGTCTTTTCCAGACGAGCTCAGTGTGGATCTATTAAGAAAACCCTAAATACAGGTCTCTGTTCAGAGGCAGCGTTTAAGAGTCTACGGAGATTAGCGCTGTGAAGTTGGGCAAACAAACAAAGAAAGAGAGATAAAAATAAGAAGAGAAGAGGTGCGCGAGGCTCTGGGGATCACCACGAGCCTGCGGACCAGGCGTCCTGGCCCTGCCGCACGCTGAGCCGGCTGACAGGGCTGAGGAAATGTGGCTGTGGCTCTGCACAGCCGAGGCGTCTGGCTGCGCCGTGCTGAGGTGGACTGAACCTTCAAGGGCATCCAGTGACATCTTTGTTTCGTCACCGGGCTGCCCACTCCTGCGTTTATCCGGGAGGCAGTGCAATCTCTCTATATATTTTTTAACTTCACACCATGGTGTCTGATTTATAATTTCCCGAGGGCAGTATTTTTTTACAGCGACTGGCAGGATTTTTTGTTCTTCATTAGGCCTTTTATTAACCCACTGCCAGAGCTCTGGATGTAACCACTCCCAGTGTTTCAGTGATCATATTATCAGTAATAGCATATTTCCTTTGGGAGATATGAATACAGTCTATTGCAGGTGGAAGACCGGGGAGGCGGGGACAAGCGGAGGAGTGTTCACATTTCTGTTCCTGCTCTGCCTTCAGACTCTCTCCACTGAACTTGCGGATGTTGCTGACTGGAGGCTTTGATGGTTCCTTAACTTCATTTTTATGCGTAAGAGCAGCAACTTTATTTGTTCAGGAAGTTTTATAAACCTAGGACATCCTACGCCACAAAAAGCAGATTTCGCCTTGTGTTTGGGAGTATGAACTCCCGAGGTTTCCTTAAGATGTTTCTTTACCAAAAAAACCCCAAAGTCTAGATAGTTAATGCACGTGGACCAGCTTGCAAAGAGAGCCATACCGTGCAGAGGGGGTGGTTCCTTCCTGTCTGGCTAAGGAACTCAGATGAAAGGGCGTACAGAAGCCTAAAGCTTAATTATTATCATCACTGCTCTTCCATTTAGAGAGAAAGAAACTGTCCCAATTACAGGGCTAGCAGGACACTTATGAGAGGCCTTCTGGTCTCTTTTCTTATCTTCAGTAGGGACCACATATCAAAACACTGTAATCAGAAGGGAATATACTTGGTTCCTAAAAGATCTACAAGGGAGGACGTTCCATAAGTTTCCTTGGCATCCCACTTAAGCTCCCAACAATGCCATCTTCTTATTTCAACATGAATATTTATGAGCAGGGTAGACTTGAACAAGTCACTTAATCTCTTAGAACCTCATTTGTCAAGTTTGAATTCTAATAATGATCTGTGGAACTTGTTTTATTGCTGTGAAGATCAAACAAAAAACAACAACCCACTTTAAAGGGATTTTCAAATTGTGAAGTATTGTGCAATGAGAAGCTCCTATGATATTAAACATAATTCCTATGTATGGAGCAGAAGACAGTCAAAGAAAACATGTTCTGCCACTAAGACAAAACATTGATGTTATATTTGAATATTCGTTTGATTCCTGGACTCTAGTTTTCATGCCATATGAATTATATTCCAAATGGATAAAGAAAATTATAGCCTTAATTTATAAACTGGTACTGTGGCTATTTCAGAGCCTTGAATTCATCTTCCTAAGATCTTTCAGTGAGTTAGCCTGAGAAACAGAGTGAGAAATACCTCCCTGAGTATCTGGTGCCTTCCACTAATAATGTGAGATTTCATTCTCTACATAATTCTATTTTAATTAGGGTCTTTTTATTGAGATACTGCCCAGAAAAAACAAAAAATCACTCAAAAGTGAAGTCTATTGGGTTTGGATAGTATTTTTCTGTAACTTTCTCCCCCCTCAACAGATTGGCCACTGTGCTTTGGCAGAGACAAAGGTTCTGTTGTCTGGGCAAAGCTCATAGATGTATCCAGAAGATCAGTTCTTAAAAAGAAATCACTTGCTGTTAAACTAAAAAGGGAAAGGAGGAAGACAGGGAGGAAATAGGACAGGAATTTCTCGCTCACTGGTTCTGGGTGATCTGGGCTTTAGATGCAATCACTCTGCATGATCTGAAATGGTCCTGTGAACATCACCAACAGCTTTCAACTTTCATCTGAATGGACATTCCATTAAGCTCCTGGAGCTGGTCCATAGATGTTTTCTCTGACTAATCTCTCCTAATGCTTCAAGGCATCTAGCTTGGTCAAACACTACACAATTAAGTCAAAGAGAAAAGGGAGTTTTCCAAGCCCACCTTGACGGGAGGTGGACATCCTTTTCATAAATGGAGAGAAAAGTAGCTTCTACGTGACTGATTGTATTTAACAATCATAAAATTAACACACTGACTTAACAGCACTTAAGAGATTTCCCCCCATTTCCCAAAAGGCAACTCTGCCATCAGATCCTTGACGATGCCAAAACAATCCAAAACACAAAAGCATGGCTCTCATTTCAAAGGACAAATAGTGAGAATTCCCCCCAAACAAATTCCAGAACAATGTGTTTACTTGTCAGCCACCTAAAAATACTCGAGCGCATTCACTGTGCCAGGCACTACGCCGATCCCTTCTCGTAGTTAATTCTCACAACAAACCTGAGGTGAGGACCATTTTCACTTTCTTTTTTCAGAGGCTGGAGAGGCCGAGTAACTTGTTCAACGGTGTGTGGCCAGGAGCCGGTGCAGCCGGGATCTGACTCATTTCTGTGGCTCTCCAAGGCTTTCCCCCCTAATCACTGTAATAACACCGTCTCCCCGGAGCGTTAAGCCACAGAAGGCGAGCTCTGCTGTGCAATCGCTTCTTTCCCTCCAGGAATCTCGCAGAATTGCTGCCACACCCTCCCCAAAGACGGTCCCCCCAGATATTGTTTGTGTGGCCCAGGACTCTGCCTCCGGCTGGCTGTCATTCTCCATGCCTGCCACAGGGTGGCTCAGGGCAGAGCGGCCTCGCCTCCGGGGGATTCCCGGGAGGCGGGCGCGGTGCGGGAGGGGACCCCGCCGCCTGTCCTACCTGGGGTCACTGGGCAGGCTCCTCCTGGTTCTGCAGAAGGAGGGGCCGCGCCTCGGCCAAAGGGAGCTGAAGGCTGTGCTCAGAGGCCCCAAAGGGAGCCTCACGGGAAGCTGCTCACATTTCTGCAGAAGTCTCTGGAAGCACCATTAACCTCGACGGACTGGACGCTTATTGGCAATTCTTTCCTAAAGGACACAAGTGAGATGCAGAGAGAGCTGAGAACATTTCAAGCAAAGACGTTTGTGCCCTGATTCAAAAAACAACACACACACACACACACACATAACTAGCTGCCAGTGGAGAACACCTGGGAAGGTAAAGCGCCCCTCAAGAAAGAGATGATGAAGTTTTTAAAGAATGTCAAGGTTTGCTGGGTTGTGATTATCCCCCCCCCCCACCCCCCAGACTTCTATCGTCAAACTTTGGAGGATAATGTTTTTTCTGAAAGAAAATTCTGTTCAGGCTGTGGAAGGCTGCCATGGGGTTTGCCCGTCGCTGAGGCTGAAATGAACTCTTTCACCCTGTTTAAATATTTAAAAACAGAAAAATCTCCTGATACAGGCAAATAGGTCACGCAGTGCCAAAAAAAAAAATATGTCTGAGAATACATCTGCCTTTGAGATCAGGACTCCCGATCATTCTCTGTCCGTTTTGATTTGCTTTACTGCTCAAATGTGAGAGTCACCAAAATCCCAGCACAAGGAGTAACTCGAATGCCCAGTGCCCCAGGAAAGGGAGATCCCATCAGCGTAAATGAAATTAATGTCCTGTCACTCAAATGGGTAGCTTTAGGCTTATTGTGGTCATCTTTTCCCTTGGAGCAAGGGACAGATGAACTTAACACATTCATTCTGGGTGCAAATAATTAATAATATTCTCCTGTTTGAAGAGGATGGTGGGCAGGTAGACACAGGTCGAGTGTAAAGGCTTGGAAAGAGCAGAGAGAGCAATCAGATATTTTTCATCTACTTGACAGTTGAGCCTTTTGCTGAGACCAAATCCTGTCCACAATCTATAGACCATTGTTTCCTCACTATAAGGCTACATTTTGCATGATTTGTTCAGAGATCTCTCTGTTCAGAGTAAGAGGATTTGAAATAGAAGAAAAGCCTAGAAACAGTATGATCACAACTTTAAATTCATTACCACTTGTTACTCAAAATGACTCTGCATCCTTCATGTGGACCCTTGACCTCTAGATGACCTGGGATCCATATCGATTGTACCATAGGTTCAATAGTTTGAACTGGAATTCAATCTCTGTGTGGAATTCATGTGTTTATTGAGGAGCTTTGGGCAGCCACTTCCTGCATTGGAGAGAGAGAAAAACACTAGTAGAAACGAGAGAGGCAGTGTTATGAATTTCTAGTTCCCCAACTCAGATCATCAATTTTATGGGATGCCATCGTAGCCTCTTAATAAGATCACATTGATTTGCTTGAGTTAAGTCAGTTTCTGCTACTTGCAATCAAAGTTTTCTGATTAATACCAATCATTGTGTATATCTCTGTTACTCTAGGGTTGGCAAGAAGCTCTATAGATTACTGTACGTATAGGAGCATGAATGGGGAACGATAAAGGGAGAGTTATCAATCGTTCAAATATTTAACAACATCCGTTTTACACCTCTGCAGTCCATCTCCAGCAGTCACCAGATAAAGCTCTTCTATAAACTTGTTTGTAGTGATTTTCCAAAGATCCCCTTCACCTAGGAATCCGCTTGTTGCAATGCAGGCTACGAGGCCCTGCTCCTTACTGAGTCAGACTTGCTGAAGGTGAATCCAGGAATCCGTATTTTAACAATGCCCCAGATGATTCCTAAACACAGTAGAGTTTGGGCACTAATGGATTAAGAGATGGATGGTGCCAGAACTTCTGTGACTAGCCCTAGGAAAGTGGATATCCTCTATTCATACTGCTGATGCTGAGCTCTTCAATTTTTATTAGCAGAAGTACCGGACCAAAACTGTTTCTCCATAGACTCTTGGTCCAACAGTCCTGGCTCTCACCACTTAGGCTTTTGCTTACCTCCCTTCCCAGTCTAGGTTCTTAATTAGATGGGTTTACAGCTTTCTGGATCCAGAATTCTCCAATTGCTTCTGAAGGGGATTCACCTGTGCAGCTGTGCTTGTGACAACAGAGAAAGTTAGTTTGTAGGTTCCTTGGGGGCCATTGGCAAGATTTGGTGTGAGTTTTGTTTAAGCTCTTTAAAGCATCTCTGGCACAGGACCAAGAAATGGGTGCTTAAAAACGGGGGGAAAAATCAATGGGCCAATCAATATGATGAATCTATGGCTCCATTAGCTACTTCCCGGTCTCTAGCAACTGGATGATGGTTTCTGCATTTTCTCACTTGCGAGTTTTTGATGGAATTAGGGGAAGCTGTCACTGCCTATTTTGAAGCTGCCTCATCTTATCTCAATGGCTAGTTTTGGACATTTCCACACTTGAGACACGAGAGACTTAAAGAGCCTCTTGGATCAACAAGTCTGTTTTCCTTCCCTAGCCCTCCTGAGAGTTTAAGACTTCTCCAGAGAGGACATTCAATTGCCTGCCACCTACTCATTACCTGGTGACTTCACTCCATGAATACGCTCCTTTGCTGAGCTGATCTGAACAGTGACCCTGAATTTTTTTCTCAAGTGCCTTGCTTAGCAACATTCTATGACTCTACTCTTGACGGAGGCATACAGTTCAAACTATGACTTTACAAAGGGAGATTCACGAAGTGCGTACTTCTCAAGTGATTCTAGAAACTCGAGAGGGAATGATTAAGGGGCATGAGCTAGCTATAGTTTGTTGAGTTTCCATATTGAAAAATAATGGGTTTACATAGAACACAAGCACTCTCCAAAGATGTTTCTACAAAACATACTTATTCTAGTCGAAGTAGTGCTGCAGAGAAATGTTTCTCGGTTCAGGGTTACAGAGAGAAATTGCTAAACCTCAACCAAACTGAAAAGGGGGTTTTCAGAAATGTCCTCTTCTCTCAGAGAGAGGTTAGGTACATACAATAAGTACTGAGTCAACATTTGTTTTTTTGCTAACCACTCAGTAAATTCTAGCTGAGATCTTTTATACTGAGCTGTAGTCCTAACAATGAAAGTGGGACCTGTTTAGCAGTTTATGTTTCTATTGTACAGCAGAACGACTTCCTACCTTAAGTGACTGTGCTTTTATTAGAGGTTATTATGATGTAAAGGGATTTCCAGTCCTCAAGGGTTATAAGGAGGTAATAATGGACTCTTCTGGCCTCATTGTATTTCCCTGGGGAATATTCAATAGACCCCATACAGACCACTAAAAAATCCTAAGATATGAGAATCTCTCCTCTAAGAATTCCTACAGGATGTAGACATGAGAGAGGCCCTCCTAAGGGTTTATGGCCTAGTCACCAAGTTGAACATAAAAAGGCAAGTGAAGAAAATAGAGTTAACATGTAAGATTCAAATAAGGTGTTTAGCTAAGGGCACTGTGCATGTAATGAGAGTGCTGAAGACAATGAAGAGTCATCAGAAAGTGGGACAAGATTATCTGGGACAGAGAGTTTGCTCTTGGCAGTAATAGGAGGTGTGATTGGGATGCTAGATTGGGGTAAAATGGTGGGCAAATGTTTTGCCAATGAGAAGTTTGGATTTTATTTTTTAGGCTACTGTGCAATAGTTACATAAGTTTTAGGTATTCCAACTGTCCAGACAAAAATGTAGTTATATTTTTTTATGGAAAAAGATGGATGTGTTCCATTAGTCAGACAGGAAAAAGTTTGTTTACTCTTATTTAAGGGATAATGACTATTGCTGTAGACAATCTTTTTGACCGTGATTTTGCTCACAAGGACTTGGTCTTAATTGAAATGAAAGCCAAGGCGGAAGTCTTGACATGTGTGGCCATGTGACTTTGGGAAGGCTGTTCTGAGAAGCCTACATTAATTAGTTTCAAACATGGAGCTTTCTGATGACTTAATTTGATAACAGGGCAGGCACATCCCTTAACTTAACCTTCTCAGACAATTGCCTCACTAAATGTTTCAGGTCTCTAGCAAGAGTTGTGAAGTAGTAGATTCTAGAAAGCAATTTTGCAATTACCACCAAAAAGAGCCTCATAAAGGGTCAACCAGAAATTCCATGTCTAGAAATCTACCTTATCCATGTCAGAAAGAATCTGAAACACACAAAGATGTTCATTTCAGTAATAGGTATAATAGCAAAAAAAAAAAAAAGGGGGGGGGAATACAAATGTTTAATTGTAAACACTTTGGATATGACACATGAGAAAATGTCATAAAGCCATTGACCTAGTAACAAAGAACATAACTGACATGAGGCTGATGCTTTCAAGTGAATAAGCAGGATGCATATGAAACTTAAAATAGTCCTTGGCAATGAGTGGTGATGCACTGATTTTAAATATTGCTGGTAGTTACTATAGACAATGTTACCTGAAATATAGAAAATGTGCATAGAAAAGACAAGAAAAACATGTTAAAGTGCTAATTACTATGACATTACTACCAAGAGTGATAATTGCCATGGCAAAACTATTAAGAGAGACTGTTTTGGTGTTTTACAATTTTTCTATAATAAGAGATTATACTTTAAGAACATGAAAAAATCCTATATAATTATAAAAAGAAAATTTTACCATTAAATGTTAAGTTTGGCATTCTTGTCTCTCACTGACTTAAGGGCAATGATGTGTTTGGATATCAGACACGGAGGAGGCAGAGTTGTCTAAAGTGAGAGGAATTGCTCAGAAGCAGGTAGGAAGACCAGTTGCATCCTCAGGTGGAGGGTGGTAATGGGGGTGCCTCAAGAAGGCCCCAAACTCATGCCTAAAACCCTGAATCTCCTTGAGAGGTCTGATAAAATTAAGAAAATCAATTAATTAAGAAAATTAATTAAGAAAATCAATCTCTAGTGTGGTCAGGAGCCAGCCTCCCTGGGTGCAAACCCTGTCTCCATTGCTTTCTGTTTGTATGAACTTGAGCAGGTCGCTTAGCCCTCTGTGGCATCGTTGTCTCATCTTATGGAGTTACTGTGAAGATTAAAGCATGAACTGGAAGGTACCTCAAACAGCTCCTTGCTCTCAGTAAGATCTCAATAAACGTGAGCCACCATTCAATCCAAGGCTCCATATCTAAGGCTTGATTGTAATTACTGTGTTGGACTCCACAGCTCCTGGTGCCCTTAGCTGCCTCTGGCCCGTGACATTCTTTGTTTCGGTAAGGACACAAAGAAACTTCATGTAAAATGTCTTTCTAAATTCTTTCTAGAAAGGATGAAAACAGATTCACGATTATTCACTCATAGGCACAAATGTCTTTTATAAACTAAGGACATCTTGCTTATCCAGATGATTGGTTCAATGATAGGAAGATAACTCTAATGAATTAATTTGCTAATTACCCATCCTGGCTCCATAAAACAACTGGTCTTCAGTAAAGATGTGGGCACATTATTCATTGTTGCCAAAGGAATGAAAAAAGATGTGGAATAGGAAGCTGCCTAAAGGAAACGAAGGCCCAGAAAACGAAATAATCTCAGCTCGGAGCTGGGTTTGGCCTCGATATTAACAGTTACAAAATAAAAAGAGTACGGGGACCCCGTACCCCTGTACCCCATGAAGAACACACAAGAGTCTGCTGAGAAAAAGTCCAGATTGCTCGCAAGCGCCTCAGCACCTTGAGTTTTTGAAGAAAACGGTATCAGCACCGCTAATTACTAACAGAAATAAAAATAGAGCTGCAGGACCATAGACTTTCCAAATTTTCATCAGTTGACATTGTACTGAGATGCTTTCTTAAAAATACGTCTGAGGGAGTTTGGAAATCAGGCCCCCCACCCCCCTGAAATGGAGCCTTTTTGAGAAGCCGGTCATACATTAATTCTATTGAAATATATGCTTCACTTGTTAGTGAAACAAAACAGTTTGAATTCAAAAGGTCACACTAAACCAGGCCTTTGCTCTGAAGTTAAAGGCTCTAAGTAGATCAAAACATTCTTTGTAATGCCCTTGAGTGATCCATTTATTGCACTTAACTTTCTCATTACTTAAATGCAAAAGACTAAAGTTGAAGAGGCCAGAACATACATTTGGAAATTTCAGAAAACATAATAGGCTGAGAGAGATAATGTAATACTTAGCCACGAAGAGGAGAGCTTGAATATCTTGATTACAGACTCCCTGCCCATCCCTCACACATTCAAATCCAATATATGTGCTTTTATTAATGCGTGAGTGCAGAGATATGCATAAATGAATATTGATAAGGCAAGATACTGTATATTTATGAGGTTTTATATGTTTTCTCTTTATGTTTTATTTGTATTTATACCCACTGCTGCATACTGTATGTATGTGTTTATAAGTACAGCAGCTACGGAAAGAAATAAGATTTTAATCGATTTCATAATATTTTGCAACCACATACACACCACCATCTATTCTGCTGATGTGTATTGGTACGGGGGTGGGTGGGCTTTCTCCTGGGCTCAGTGAGGACTTGTAATAAATATCTTAGTGTTCGGGTGAGATTTCATAAACAACCTTGTGCTATAATGCCACTGTATCCTTGAAATTTCACATGCATAAAAGTCAGAAATTTGGAGTTGTCATAGTAACATTAATTCCGGCCCTTTCCAAGAGTGCAGTATTTTGTCATATAGCATAAAATGTTAATGCTCGTGCCGCTGTGACTCGGCAGTGAGACGGCGTTACATTTGCCACGGAAATCATGAGTTTGGAGAGCTTTACTGTCGGCATTTAAAATCAGAGGCATAACATGTTGCACTAAATTTCCCTAATTAAAAAAAAACCAAGACAGAGGAACAAACTGGACAAAAGGGCAAAGAACAATGATTATTATTTTTGAAATGGATTGAACAAATGGAAGAGAAAAGTGGGAAGATGTTCAGACATTTGCTGGGAGGAACTTAGCGACTCAGACGTGTTTGTTCAAATACAGCGCACATTTGGACAAAGGCTCCACCACGGCGGTTGGTGCATTTTGCCATGAAAATACAGGTCCCTGTTCAGGATAAGCCACCTCTGGATAAAATGCCGCAGCAAACAAACAAGGCAGAATGTCGCATGTTTGTCTCTAGGGATCTGCAAGAAGGAAATAAATAATCCTCTTGCGTGGGGGGGGGGGGTGTGCAGGATAAACAAATACCTGTCTGAAGACAATATCTGATTGGAGTGGTTTTTGATGTCTTTTTTGGTTCTAGAATTCTATGTTTTTTAATAAAAGTACCTATTTCTCAATGTGCCTATAAAGCCTCATGATGTGAGCTGGATGCAGTGCAGATGTTAATCGCACAGATGAAGGTAAAGGAAAAGTCTTCTCTTTGGCCTCTAAGCTAGAAGCCCAGAAATAGCAGGAGTGGGGATGGGATGAGAGAGAGGAAGCGGTTTTCTTTTCTGACTGTCTCATGACGGTGGCAGCACCTCCGATGAAGACCCTTTGGGACCAGAACTCAAAAGAGGCTTTACCCGAAGCCGGAGTTAACCTAAGCACAGGCGGGCTCTCGCATGCCCAGGGGCTCACAGTGGTTCCCCCGGGTTGTACTGAGAAGCAGTTGACATACATCACTACGTACGTTTAAGGCGTAGAGCGTGATGGTTTGGTTCACATTTATGGTGAAATAATTACCACAGTCGGTTAAGCTAGCATCTATCGTCTCTCACAGATATAATGAAGGGAAGAGAAAGACGAAAGGCAAACCACTTTTTCCTTGTGACAAGAACTCTTAGGATTTCCTCTCTTAACAACTTTCCTGTGTACCACACGGCAGTGTAGCTCTGGCCGTCATGACTTGCGTTCAATCTCCAGTGTTTACTTTCTTGTAACTGGTAGTTTGAACCTTTTGACCCCCTTCCTTTAATTAATTCTCTCCCCACCTTCCACCTCTGGTAGCCACAAATCTAATCTCTTTTTCCATGAGCTCCTTTCTTTCCCTCCCTTCCTTCCTTCCTTCCTTCCTTCCTTCCTTCCTTCCTTCCTTCCTTCCTTCCTTCCTTCCTTCCTTCCTTCCTTCCTTCCTCTTTCTTTCTTTCTTTCTTTCTTTCTTTCTTTCTTTCTTTCTTTCTTTCTTTCTTTCTTTCTTTCTTTCTTTCTTTCTTTCTTTCTTTCTTTTTCTTTCTTCCACATATAAGTGAGATCATACAGTATTTGTCTTTCTCTGTCTGACTTATTTCACTTATAATAAGGCCTTCAAGGTCCATTTGTGTTGTTGCAAGTGGTCTAATTTCTTTGTTTTTTGAAACTGGATATTTTCCCATTTTCTCTACATTCACACACACACACACACACACACACACACACACCCCACATTGTCTCTATCCATTCATTCATGCTCACGGTGGTTTTGACCCCTACACTGTTCCCATCTCTTTCATTGGGGTCAGTGGTGAGGAATGATACTATAATTCTATTCATTTTGGAACCCAAGTCACCCTGCCCCTCTTCTCATCTGTTCTTTACCTTCTAATATTATTACCTTATACATTTTTTTTACTCTAGTTATTGTTTGTGTACAAATTTTAGCCAGAATTTTCTGAGAATCTGATAATACAAATTGGAATCTATCCACATAGCTAAAGTTTCTTCCTTCAATTAAAAAAAGACCTATGTTTGTAAAGAAACCCTTTACCCTCATATATACTCCATTCTCTTGAGTCTGGAAAGCCTGGCTGTTAGAATTGGAAGGAGTTTTTCCCCTCTTCCCCTCTGAGGAAAGCTGTGATTATATTGGTGGCGCACCTTATAATTGAAGGTATCCTAAAAATACAGTCATGTCAATGCCCTTCCCAGTCTGGCCTTTCTAATAACTTTGAGTTGGGCCACACACGATTTTGAAAAGAATGTCTCTTTTTGTCTGTGTTCTTTCTAAAGTTGTTCTGGTGCGTGATGATGGCTGTTGTTATTACTTTAATTTTAGTCACCAGTTCATTCCTAAGCCGTTGCAATTCAGTCCTGCCCCCATCATACCTCTGCAGGTATCAAAGGTCATCAGCAGTCACTGAATACCTGCGGCCCATGGAAATGTCTTGGTCATGCATTGCCTCATGATTGTCATATCTTTACTGAAACTATTTACCACTCCTCCCTCCTAAAAGGGTTTGTTTTTTGTTTTTTGTCTCCTTAACTTTCCTTAAGGCTATCTTTTGGGAGTTGTCCTACCCACCCCCTTTCATGCTTCCCTTTAAGGATCTCTGCCTCCTCCCAACCGTAAATGCTACTTCTTTCTGGGGTTCTGCACCTGCTCTTCCCGGGACTCACTGGCTTATTTCACCCATTCCCTCAGCTGCAATTATCATCCGCATCTGCGGTGTCTAGTAGGGCAGCCGCTAGACATATAGAGATACTTTAATTTAATTTAAACCTCAGTCCTTACGCTAGCCACATTTCAAATATTCACCAGCCGCATGGGCTAGTAGTTGCTGCATGGGACAGCACAGATACAGACTAATGTCTTCATTGCGAATGTTCTGTTGAACAGAATTGCTCCACATGCTACCGATTCCCTAATTGCCCCTGAAATCCGAACCTCCTGCTGAGGTCCAGACTTACAGTTAACAGGTAGATAGAGAAGTAAGGTGGGAACAAACTTCAGCATTCAGTTATTTAGGTGTTTTGGCTGTCAAAGGACATTAACCTTTTGCGTCTGGAAGTAGCTGAGAGAAGGGGCTCTTAACTTGTTCTTTGCCAAGACATATAAGAGGAACGACAACCGCTGGAGCCCAGATTTTGATAGCATCAAAAAATCTCTTGCTGGGAGGTAACACTCTACATCGATTTGAAATCACTGCAACCCTTGACGGCATGATAACAATGGCCTGCAGCTCCGAGGAGGCAGGCTGCACATGGAAGGCGATTTCCAGAAGCAGGGGAACATCTCCTTTGTGTGCTCCCACCTGCTGCCGTGACGCGCCCTGAGATTTGTATCAGTCTTCCTGAAATGCCTCTACAACTCATCCGGCCGTGCCCCTTGTCTCTGCTCATGACATCACCTCCTCCTCGGCCCCCAGATTGGAACTGCAGAGTCAGCTACGGTTCCTTCCCCTTTTTTCTGCACCCTACTCATTTTCTCACAAGGTATTAGTGGCTTCATCACTGAGCTCCAGTCCCTTCTCCCGTTCTCAGTCCCACGGCCACTTGGGAAGGTCAAGCCTTTGTGTTAACTCCAACCCTTTCCTCACCAAACCTCCCACTTCCACTACCTGGACAACAATTGCAATTATTTCCTCCTTATTAGGATAGTTCCCCGAGCTCCCAGGAGCTCCTCCACCTCCTCAGGCTGGCATTTCTCAATGCCAACACCAGACTCCTCACTCTGGCATTCTGGTGACCTCCAATTACTTTTCCTCTCCTATTCGTTACCTTTCCTACCCCACTCCCATCTCTTTCAAACATTTCCCTTCTTCATGGTACATTATTAAAAGTCATTTGTTTCCCCTTGAAGCTTTTTCCTGAGTTTTTCCTTTTCATAGTCCAATCGGTTGTGATCTCTGTCTCTTAAGCTATATCTATGTCAGGAGCCAGTAAACTGTGGCCCTCGGGCCAGATCTAGCTCTCCTGTTTTTGAACAGTTTGTGAGCTAAGGATGTTTTAAACATTTTTAAATTGGAAAAAAAAAGCAACAAAAAAGAAGACTATTTTGCAATATGTGAAAATTATATGAAATTCAAATTCCAATGTCCATAAATAAAGTCTTATTGAAAAGCAGCCATGCCCATTGATTTACATATTGATTATGGCTACTTTTAGCTACAATGGCAGGGCCTAGTAGTGGCAACAATGACTGTATGGCTCACAAAACTTAATTTATTTACTACTGGCCCTTCCAGGAAAAAACTTGACAACCCTTGATCTATACCCATCTTTACATCTGTCTCTATACATAATTTTTGAAATAGCCATACCATTATCTTTACATCTCTGTTCTTGTCATTTGACCATGTTTACCTAATAGTTGTTTGTTTACTTGTCTTTCTAACCACCTGACACACTGTAAGCTCCTTGAGAGCATATATATTGAATTTGTGTTCACCTTTGTATCCCTTGCTAGCACTGAGCACAAGACTTTGCACATACATAGCGCTCACTAAATATTTTTTATTGAAGTGATACACTATGGTTTGGCATGCAAAATCACTTCAGGCTTAACTTTGGTGTGAATTAAAACACACTGTGATATAAAACCTTATATATGCTCAAATACACACAATACACAAATATATGTATGATTATTTATACCCAAACAAATGTAAATATATGCATGGTATTTAAAAACAGAAGATTGAAATTTTTGTAGAGATAAAATTGATATAATAGCATGGAAATAGATTGAGATGTTTATCAGATATGGACACACATATTCCAAATATTTTATATTTGAACTGTTTACTCATGTTCCCAATTGAACTGTAGTATTTTCCTTATCTGATAGATGCTTAATCCTACTATAAGTGGTGGAAAAAATTGCTCATTTGGGCTCTCATGTTTTCAGCATATTCAATCTTGTCAAAGAGTATGCTTTTGACTATCAGTTAACACATGTGTTAGAGGAAGCAATAAACAAACAGCAAAAGTGTGCTGGTTGAAGGATGGCTTAACACCACAGAACACTTTTCTACAGTCCAGAAAAGTGTCAGCTTTCTACCTCTTACAGAGCATGTGCTTTGATTTTTGCCACATTGGCAAAAATTCAGCTAAGTAATTTCTTTTGGGCTCCTTTGGCCAAACTATGTATTTAAAAAAAAATTTTTTTTTTGAGAAGACAGGCAGGAGTTAGAGCATCGGTACCTGGAACAAAGCCATACCGGTTGATGCCCTGAAAACTTGGACCTGTATCCTTGACCCCAGGAGAATTGTGGTCAAATCTCTGGAAAGCCTTGTAAGAGTGGAGAAAGAAAGAGGTGGAAGGAGGGAGGGAGCCACAGACAGAATTCTCTAATTTGCAGGTAGCTTGAAATGTTAAGGACTGGAGGAGTTTGCCATGTTACGTATGGAATATTTTTGACAGTGTTGGACTCAAAGCACTTTAGTTTGGAAATAGCCTGAGTTGTTTGTGGCTTCTGCTCTCAACATTTACTTTCTGCAGAGGCCACATGATGAATGGTCATTCACATGCAGACTTTAACCAGACTTTGACCCCCACCCTTACCAAGGCTAGACACTGTCATCTTACATCAGCCCCCACCTCTATGAGTCTGTAGGGGCAGATGCCATCAGCTGTGGATGGCATGTACGTCCTCAGGTTGGTAGGAATTCTACCCTCTTTCATTTAAGTCTACTCATGAGAATATGTTGGAGCCCAAGACATTATTAAAAGGATTAACTTTGAATTCAAGAAGTGTTTTCTAATTTTAATTTAGTAATGCTTACAATAAAAAATGTTGACATTTCATAACTGATCTCACATTTATATCTGCCTAGACAACGTCATTGAGATTTGCTGATCTATAAAATCAATTTAATCTTATTATTACAATTATCAATAGCTTTTAAAAATATTTTGATTACACAAATAATACATTATTCATTCAGAGAAAATAAAAAATAAATTAAAAACATGTGCACATAATTCCAGTAGCCAAAGATAATCAGGTCAGGGTTAAGATAATGAGAATAAAAAGTGCTTTTTTTTAAAAAATTAAAGTTCCATGTGTGTGTATAAATTTGAGCAAAAATGGGATTATATTATGCATATGGCTTTGTATCTTTTTATTTAACATTATACCGTAAACATATTTCCTTTTAATTTAATACACATTTAAATCCCAATTTCAACTAACTGCAAGTGTTCTAATACATGAATATACCACAGGCTGTTTAACTAATTTTCTCTTATTGCACATGGCAGCTATTGCCCATTCTGTTACAAAGCTATGATGAAATCATTGCACAGCTTTTTTACACTTATCCAGACTATTTCCTTAGGATAAGTCCTTGGGAATAAATGTGATTGAAATAGTAGGTGACATCTCCAGGCATTTGATATTATTGCCAAATTGCCCCCTAGAAAATTGGTACCTATCTTTATCCCCAGCAGAAGAGAGAGCTCTAACCCCATCCTCGGTCCCTGCCCAGACATTATCATGGTAATTTTTTTCTAGTTTGAAAAAGAAAGGGAAACCATCTCACTGTTATTGTCTTTTACATTTCTAATATTATTCATGAGGTTAAACAGTCTTTCTGTGTGTGTAGTGACAATTTGGGGTGGTGGTGAATTGTGTAGTTGTTAAAAGTGTATGTATGTAGGCTTTGGAATTAGAAGGCGTGGGTACATGCCTGGTTCTAGTATCTGCTAGTTCTGTGGCCTTTGGCAAGTTATTTATACACCCTATATTTCAGCTCTTTCACTTATAAAATGGGGAAGCCAATAGTGCCTTCTGCACCAGCTTGCTATGAGAAATAAACAAGATATTTTATATAAAATACCTTAGCATAGTGCCTGGAAGATAGTAAGTACTGGTGAAATGTTAGAGGTTGCTAGAGAGAAGATTTTCTAAGCAATCATAGCATCTCCTTGTGTCTTCTTAGGTCATGTTGGTATGACAGTGAGTCAGAGGCTGCATTTAAGGACTCCACCTGGCTTGGCCTAGTTTGATCCTGAATCTAGAGATGTTTAAGACGTTCAAGTGTGAGGACAACTACAAACTGGCCTCGGAACCACCCAGAGTCCCAACAGAACCCTGGAACAAGGGAGACCCGGGGCCCATTCCTATTGTGTTTCAGAGATTAGATAAGAATTGAATTTTCTTAGAACCCGTGTATGGCTTGCTTCCATGGGTTCCTGTAACACTTGTCCATACCTGAATTGTGCCCCACTGTTTAGGAAAGGAGCCCTGGCCAAAGAAGGGACCGCATTTGAAGGAGGCAAAAACACTGCTAAGAGCAGTAGAAGTCTTTGGGCTTGGGGACCAAGAGACCCAATGAAGCCCTAGCCTTGCTGATGCCCGCAGAGCCCATGTGGCCATGGCTATTTTAAGGACATTTCTTAATCCTGTGAGAACTTTTCATCCATCTGTGTGATTTTTGATTTAAGTGACCAGCTGCTTTAAAATAAACTAAGCATATGACACGGGCACTCAGTCCATCTTGAGAAGTAGAAATAAATTTATCCACTTAAAACTGTATTTCTGTAACTCCTGCACAGTTTACCCCTGAATTATCTTTCACCAAAGCATCTGATGTTAGTAGAAAAGATTCCTTCCACGCCACTCTGAATCCAAACAAACAGCACCTTTCCATCCCGCAGCTGGTTTCTTCGGGCTGCTAGTTGTGGCCTTTCCAGTGCCATTTAGACCTGGCGTGGGTTTCAGGAGGCCGAAGGAAAGAGAAGGACAGTTCAGGGCAGATGCACCGCGCCTAGCAATGCAGGCGACGCAGGACATCAGGGGTTTAGAACCTGGCTTGAGCTCCTTTCTCTGGGGACCACCGAAATGCAATCAATAAGCCAGCCAGCCTAGTTCAGAAAGGAGTCATTTTAGAGATTCAGGAACACTTCTTTCTAGCTCAGGTTATTTAGCACAGGTGTTTTAATAATTGTAATATATTGAAAACCTCGCACTGCTGGGCGGCCCTCAGACTCGCGGGGGTTGCCTCCTGCTTGGGCCCCATCCTGCCCTTGAAGACAAGGGGAATTGTGAGCCCGCAGTCGTTTCAAAGCCTCGCCTCAGACTGAAATCGGATAGCGTCTGAGTTCTGGCAGCCGCTACACCTTTGTCTGGGTTGAGCTTGAAGCCTGTGCTTTCTGGAGGCAGTTCTTCGGATCTGCATTTACAATTAGCACATTGAAAAAGAGGGATGGAAGGGAAGGCTGTGCGCTGTGTGGGAATCAGAGAGACCCCCTGCACGCTACTCATTGCATTTTTTCCCAAGGAATCTCAGGAACACATAAAGCACAGGTGGCAATGCGGCGGAGGGGAGGGTGAGTGCGAGGGGGGTGATAATTGATGGGGGCCCGGAGTCCAGGCCGCAGCTGTCCCCAGGTGCGCCCGACCGCATCTGTTCTTCTGCGAGGTACTCCGCAGTAGCAGGTTTTGGATTATTTAAGCGGGGGAAAACGTATCGGGAAAGTTAACGATGCTCTTGGAGAAAGAAGGTGAGGAGGTGCGATTGCCACGTCTGAGGAAAGGAGCTATGAGGAAGGGAATAAATTGGATCGGGGGGGTTGGCACCCGGCATCCGAGACACCTCCCCTCTTATCACCTGTGAACTTTGCGGTTCCGAGAAAGGCGTGCAGGTGGAGGCGGAGAGCTCGCAGGCTCCGCACTGCCCCACTCTTTTGAACAGGTGTCGTATTTTTATCACGCACGAATTTGTGTGCGACGTGAAGGGGAATGATAAAACTAAGATGGAGCTGTACTCCGTCTGTCTCCTTTTTTCTTTCATCTTTATTGGGACTACAGGAAGGAAATAGAACTATCAGCAGCTACCAGGAATGTTATTCCAAGCCAGTGTTCTCCCCAACTCTCCCTGATGCAATGATATTGGTAAAAGAAATAAATTCATTTACTGGATGTGATACTTAATGCAGGCCCGCGTCTGGAGTCCCACTGTCTGTCCTCAGTCAGTGAGGAGGAAGGCCAAATTGACAACATTGGGATGATGGGAAACCCAGGCTATTTGTCATCCACAATTCAGATCGTATGATGTATTTTGAGATTTCTCCTGACATAGTTTACATTGGTAAAGTCTTGAAAGGTCTCCACAAAGTACCAGTAAAATCTGACAGTGAGAGAAACGGGTTCTTCCTTTTTTTTTTCTTTTTTTAATATAACTTTTCAAAGGTAGTGTTAAGGGTTGACCTGTTTTGATTTATGGGAATATGAAGACACTGTAAGAGAAGTTAGGTCGGAGTATAATTGGAAGTTTTCTTACTGTCTCGTGATGCTTTACATTAAGTGACCCTGGCAGGTAATTTCCTCCGTGGAGTGAGTGGCTAGCAGGGCAGCCATTCAGAGGACGTGGTAGAACGAGAGGCATGGCAGATGCATGTAAAGGGTCTTCTTTCGGCCTCAAAGGTGTATGATGAGTGCTGGGCCCGGGTGGCACGGTGTTGAGCACTGACCCATGAACCAAGAGGTCACCGGTTTGATTCCCGGGCAGGGCATGTGCCTGGGTTGTGGGCTCCATCCCCAATAGGGGGCATACGAGAGGCAAGGGATTGATGTTTCTCTCTCCCGTCCCTTCTCTTCTCTCTCTCTCTAAAAAAATGAAAAGAAAAAAGAAAGAACAAACGAAAAAACACATATTAAAAAAAAGTGTATGATGAAGGATGAAGTGTCCTGGATGGTAAATAAATGACTACAAAGGGCAAATTCCCCATAAAGAATTCTGATAAATGCTTACTAAAATATTTGGACTGGAATGACTTTTATTCTTCTGCATTATCACACGTATATCAATTGGTATATTTAGTATATCCAATATCTATCTATCTATCTATCTATCTATCTATCTATCTATCTATCTATCTATCTCTATCTATCTATCTATCTATCTATCTATCTATCTATCTATCTATCATCTATCCATTTTTTACTGTATAGAGAAAAATATAAGGCTTCTATTTCAGGAAGCACTAGAACAAAGCAAGTAAACTCAGTCTAAGCAATGCTTTGAAATAAACAGATTTATTTTAGGTAAAGAAAAAACATTTTTTGTTTTCAGTGATATAACCCAGGAAGTTTTGAATATTTGGTATCAATGTTTAAAATGTGTTCTTTTAATTTTTTTAAATTGATTTTTAGAGAGAGAGGAAGGGAGAGGGACAGAGGGAGAGAGAAAAACATTGATGTGAGAGAGAAACATTGATTGGCTGCCTCCCGCACACTCTGCACCAGGGACTGAGCCCACCACCTGAACATGTGTACTGACCTGGACATCAACCAGCAACCTTTCGGTGCATGGGATGATGCCCAACCAACTGAGCCACACTGACCAGGGCAAAAGGTGCTCTTGATTGACTCTTTGGTAAAGTTACTGAGTCCATTAGGTAGCATGCTTTTGGCTGCAAATAACAAAATATGCTATTAAAAGTGCATTAAACAATGAGAATTTATATGCTCACAACAAAGGAGCACTGGAAGTAGAAAACCCCAGGATTTGTTAATTCAGTCACCCAGAGATAATGCTAATGACTGAGGCTCTTCCTAAATGTCCGTTCTCCCATCCTCAGTTTGCTGGCATTTTCCCTCAGTTGGTTTCCTCATGGAAACAGGATGGTCTCTGTGGCCCTACGTGCCATGTTCTCACACAACCATACGGAGAGAGAAAAAAATTCCCCTCAAGTGTCTCCTTTTCATAAGGAGGACTTTTTTTTCCAGCTCTTAAGCAAACTTCCTGTTAAGTCTCATTGGCCAGGCCTGTGTCACATGTCATTGCCTTTGCCAATCACTTGTACTAGAAATGCAATTACCAAGAATAGTTTAGATTAATCCAGACATTGTGCATATTAAATTTTGGCACAATGGGTTTTATGCTGGTGACATTTCTACATGCAAGGTCTCCATTTCCTGATCCTACAAGAATAAACTTAAAACATAAGACTTTTTTAAAAAGTAGAAAAATACTCTAGTATCATGCACACATAACATTATCTGCGTTAAACTGTAAGCTCCATGAGGGCAGGAACTTTCTATCTTGCTCTGCGATGTATCCCCAGTGTGTGGAGTAGTGACTGACACGTTGAATGCGCAATCAGTATTTGTTGAAGGAATCAGTCCTTGCTCCTTGCCTATTCCGGAACCCCACTGGGTCTCTCACTTATGTCCTGTTCTCTCGTCCATGAACTTCCCTCCCACCCCGATCCATCCTGGAGTCCCACTACGCTTTTCAATCCACACCTGAGCCTTGTCCCATTTCTCACTTCATCACTGATACTCTGCCCATTTTTCTACCCAACTCCAACTATAACCCCACCTCCTCTCCGAGGTCTTTCTAGTTATTTCCAAGAGTCTTTGACATATCTCAGGTGTTCATGAACTTTTCTCCCCCAAGTTCAACTCTACCTGCCTTGGTGATGTGTTACCTGTGAAGCCATTTGGGAAGGGTGTCTTGCTCTGGCCACAGAGGCTGGCACTCCAGTCCCCCTAAAATCACCGATGCCCCCGCTGAAGAGGCTGCATCTCAGCCCTCAGGTCTGCAAGCCCTCCCTCAGACTTTCAAAGTGGTCTGGAGTCCCAGTGGTCCTCACAGCCTAGGGACCACACAAGGCTCTTGCCAGAAAAAACCGGAAGCCTCCCTTTCTCATGGTGGCAGTTTCCTTTATAACCACCAAATAGGGCTTCTTAACTTTGTTATCCCCCAGAGTTCTCTCGTTCCTTCCTATGAGACTCAAGCTCCCTCATAAATCCTTGGGGGCAGACTGGGATGCAGATACCACGTAATCAACCATTTTTACTACTTCTTATTCCTGCTGCCTTTTGTATCAGAAGTCACTATTTTCCAATCTCTCCTTCCCTCATTTCCTAAGACACAACTGCATGCATTTTATGTAGACTCAGCTGGAAACACAGACTTATTATTCCTCCTTTCTCCCTCCCTTTAACAATTTAAGGTGTCTATTGCAAAAGCACAAAGGTCTGGAACAGGTCGATGGCATCAGGACCACCTACAGAAAGGACTTCATCCCTTGTTATTTGAGACATACCTTTCACTGCACAGTTCCGTGACTTGTTTATGCGAAATGCTTGAGAGCCACCATGGATGCCCTGCACGTATCCTCTCAGCATCCACCTCTACAAGTTCCCAAAGCTGCTTCTGCAAGCCCTTGCAGCTCTCCAAGGGCTCTTCCTCTGATCCGAGGGAGAGGAGTGGCCCAGCCACAGTGCAAAGTGAAGCGCTAATGTCCCTAGAGGCAGCTCTCAATAGGCACAGGAGAAGTAGGCACAAACATCTGACCCCCTCGGGCCCTCAGTTGGGAGAACTCTGGGGTGTGTTCTACACCATCCCCCACAGTTCTGCGGGAGCACCGAGTCTCAGTTGTCCACAGTGATTATCTGCTTAATAAATGCACATTTTTCTGGCTTATTTTCTGCTTTGCCTCACTTCCATTCCCTTACCAAAGTTTCTTGGGACCATGTTTCATGTATTCTTACTGCACTCAAATCTTTATGTCAGGATCTGCTTCTGGGCCAACCAAATCCGGATTGACACTACAGGGTATTAACTCCATCAGGATTAATTTTTAAAAATTTCACTCCCAAATGTACTTGGATTAATATTGGTGTTGCATCCCTATTACGGACCATGTTCAAGGAGTATAATTCAGAGCAGTATAATTTCTCTGTTAGTTTCAGTAAAGGGCATGAGATATTTTGGAGACAAAAAAAAACACACACAACAACAAGACAATGTGAACGTGAATATTTCCAAGAATAATACCTTGAGTTTTTAGTGACATTTTCTCCCTTGTTTATAAGACATGTTCCTACAATATAAATGTACAGGAGGTTTTCTTTAAAAAATTTTGACTTTCTTCTGTGGTGCTTCTGTTGTTGACAGTAATTCCAACTGCCTCTTGTTTGGTACTGAAGTTCATACAACAGACTATGAGCCAAAGTTAGTGATTTACTGTTTTGAAAGAATCTCCCAAAATACACTTGTTTGTAATATGTCTTCCTTTTGTGTCTCAGGTGTAAAATAATTGGCATTTTATGCCCAACTTGCCTTTTGCATGCGATATGCTACATGCAGTGGGACTTAAGTGTCTTGGTAGAAGTCATGCTCAGAGAAGTGGCTCAGTGCGTCCCCACGACTGCCGTCCACCTGGAGCTCGGGCTTTTCGTTTCCCGTCTGTTTTCATCAGGTCACCAGGAAAATGCCAAATTTCCTTCTGGGGTAGACTGATTCCATTTTAAATATAACAATTCATAAGTGATATATGATTTTCTCTGACAGTAACCTCAACTGCATTTTTCTCTTTTGCGGATCTATAATGATATTCTTAAATAATTCCAAGTGGTTTGAACAAGTTGCCCTAATTCTGTTGCTCTCTTTTTATGGAGCCCAAAGCAGCTTATTTGGACACACTCACTTTAACAGGTGCCTCAGTTATAGACTCCGTTCCTGAGCATTGCGTTATTCTTGGCCACGGGAATGAACCGGCTATGAACAGAAGGGTTCGCTGAAATCGCCCAGTCTCAAATACTCAGATCTCTGACTTGTGAAAAGTCTAGCTCCTCCTGGGGAGCTTCAGTTGTTATCCTTGTGTCAGGCATGACATTCTTAATTTCTCTGAATCTGTTCATTTTCCTGGCTTCTCTGACCCTCCTTCTTGGACTACTGCTGTTGTCCACTTAATTCTTGCAGACACTGGACTGTGCTTCTATCCTTGGTTCCAACACTCCCCGTGCCCCGTCCAAATCACAAGTCCTTAAAACACTCCCTTTGTTGTGTGTGGCTGACTTTCTTGAAGTTTCAGGGCAATCGAGGGCATTTACATCACAGGAAACACAATCACGTTACATTAGCATTTTAGAAATGTGTAATTTGGATAATCCCTTCCTCAGGGTAGTTCGCTGACCACACCTCCCCATCGGGGGCTTTGTAATCACACTCTGCACCGTTCCCGCCTCTGTTTCCCTTTCTTATCAGTCTCAACAAAACAAGCTCAGATTTATTTCATTTTATTTCATTGAGAAATTCAGGTACACTTTGTCCCTTCTTTTTTTCCTGGGAGTCCATCTTTTCACATCTAAATGGCCCATCAAGAGATTTGCTAAACAGAGAGACAGTTCCCTCCCCAAGGGGAATTCTGCCTCCAGTTCTTAAGCTAATTGATTTTTCTTCCCCTGGCCACGTGTGCTCTCTCAAGAGCTTTGAAACTGGCCTCCTCCGGCGCTACACTGCTCCAGACCAGCCTCTGTGTTTCTAAAGTGTAAGCTTGGTCTCGTTAGGGATCCTGTGCTGAAATTTCCTGTGGTTCTCGTTGCTCTGCTGCTCGAAGGTTCCCTCACGGTGCCTCGTGTGAGAGGGGACGGCAGCCAGGGCAGGCGCTTCTCCTAGAACATTCTCCCAAAAGAGCAAAAGCCTTCCTCGGTGGTAAGATCACCTCAAGGGGTGTGTAAGTGGCTGGAACAGTGGTGGGAACTCATTGCAACTGAGGGAAGAAAATAGGAACAAAACCCTTCTACCCTGGGGAGGGGCAAACATGCCACGAGAATGCCACGGGAATGCACCGAGGCACAGGGCCCACAACCACCAAACCCAGGGACCCTGAGGATTAATCGGAGCATCAGGAAACGCTCGGCCCTTCCCACCCCTCACCACCGGCTAACGCATGCCAGTAATCACAACAGTGAAGTAAACCGGAGAGGGCTGCAGGAGACAGGGTCTCTCTGGAAAGCACACACAGGGAAGCCCGAATCCGAGAGGGAAGTGGGCCTCGAGGAAGGAGCTTCTGGAAGGCCGGCCCCAGAGCGGAGAGGGGGTGTCCCAGCAGCACCCGAAGCCCGAGGTGCAATGAGAGTAAGCACAGCAACAACCGCCCTGCACCCAGCCTGCTCCTGGGCAGGTCACACAGACTTCCGACAGTAAAGGCCAGGCAGGAGCAGCCGTGTGCTCATCTCCAAGCAGCAAAAATATTTACCCCAGTGTTTACTGTTTTACATAGATGAGTAAAAAGCTTTGACAAAAATTATGAGACTTATGCAAAGGCAAGTAAAATACACTTAGAGGAGACAAGGCAGTCATCAGAACCAGACTCAGGTATGCCCACAGACAGTGTCCGACTGACAAAAAGACAAATGCAGACCAGGGAACTAAATAGGAAACTCAAAGGTAAACTTACCTAAACATAGTCAACGTATTTTTGGACAAAAATCCAAAGGCAATTTAATGAAAAGAAGATGGTCTTTTCATCAAATGGTGAGGAAAAAGTTGATACCCCCCCAAAAAAGCTTGACACATACCTCAAACATTATACAAAAATAACTAAAAATAGATCATTGACTTAAATGTAAGACATAAAACCTCTACAAGAAAATTAATGTGACTTTGGGTTTGGCAAATAGCTTTTTAGTTATGAAATCAAGAGCACAATCTAACATGGAAAAAAATGGATAAACTGAGGTTTATAAAAATTATAAACTTTTACTCTGTGAAAGAAAGCGCTTAGAGAATGAAAAGAAAGGCCATAGAATGGGATGAAATATTTGCAAAATATTTATCTTATAAGACACTTGTATCCTGAATATATAAAGAGATCTTAAAACTCAACAATATAAAAACAAAGAACCCATTTAAATAAGGGGCAAAAATCTAAACTAGCAGTTTACCAAAGAGGAAACGTAGAGGGCAGATGGACATAGGATAATATGTTCGACATCATTAGGGAAATGCAAGGTAAGATCACAGTGGGATACCATTACACTCGAAAAGCTAAACCGAAGCAGAACCAACGACTCCCAATGCTGACAATGACAAAGCAACCGGGACTCCAGTGCCAGTGGAATGCAGAGTGGGACAGCCGCTTTGGAAAACAGTTTGGCAGTTTCTTATAAAGTCAAACATGCATTTGTCCTATGACTTACCAATCTTACTTTTCGGTATTTAACCAAGTGAGCTGAAAACTTACTATCACACAAACACATTTATGTGAATGTTTAGAAAAGCTTTATACAATCACTAAAAGCTGGAGACAGTCCAGGTGCCCTTCAACAGAATGACTGAACAACCTATAGTGTGTCCATAAAATAAAATACTACTTAGCAATGAAAAGAAACAAACTATCAGTTCATGCAACAACATACATAGGCTTTAAACACATTTTCTTAAATGAAAGAAGCCAGATATAGAAGTTTATATGTTGTGTGATTCCATTTATACGACATTCTGGTAAAGGAAAAATGATAGAAATGGAAAGCAGATCAGCAGTGGGGTGTGAGGAAGGGGCTGACTACAAGGGGCGGCGGGGCAGAGTCCTGAGGGTCATTTCTGAATGATACTGTGATGGTAGATGTGCGATCCTATGCATTTGCCCAAATCCATAGAACTATGCAATACAAAGAATGAATTTTATTTATGCAAATTTTAAAAATAACCAGGATGTCAGTGGGAGCCAAGAAGGAATTCAGACAGGGACAAACAAATGTATGATATAATTATGAAAAGTAGTGAGCAGGAAAGGAGCTGACCTATGTAACTTTGGAAGACAGTATTTTAACTATATGTTATAAGCCTGCAGACCAAAGCTGCACACAAACTATTTACTCCGGTTGATAAATTTGTTTCTTACAGTGGTAGGGGTTAGCAACTCTGAAACTACTTTACATGTCTACTAGGATTGAACAAATAAATACACATATTACAAAAAAACAAATGGCAGAGTTTTATTGCCAGAGAAAGAAGTTTACAAATGAGCAGGGAGAAGTCTAGAAAAAACCTTGTGGTTCTGATGAGATTCAGAGACATCAGTATGAAATCATGCTTATTTTAATATATATACAGTTAGATACAAAGATAACTATAGATACATATATATCTGTATGTATTCATTGGTTAGTATACGTACATACATTCTATGAGAGGGCCTCCTAGCAGTGATACTCTGGTAGCAAGAAACACATTTAGCACCCAGAATTTGGTTTCTAAATATCACTCTCCAATAAAAAGAATCAGATCTCTTAGAAGAAAGGACTGAGTGAGGAAAACACAAGATGAGAGCACAGGATCCTCTGGTTTCAAAAAGTAAGGTAGTGAGGGGGGGAAAAAAGTCAAAAGGATACAGGACTTAGCAACCTTAAAGATCTCCCCATGGCCAAATCTACAACAGCTTGAGAAAAAAAAGAATATAGTACTGAATTACAGCCCAAAAGATAAAATAGGTATTGATGAGTCCATGCTTATATAAATAAATAAGATAGGAAACTTCGCTTCTTCGGAGAGAAATTCTAATTAATAAATATAGACAGAATGAGGGAAATAGAAAATTGCCACTAGAACATTACAGCAAAAATTGCGACAGGCACGATATGCTGATGAGTGCTAAAATCAGTGGGCGAAAGTTTAAGAAGAAACTTTTGCATCACCACAAATTATCTCTCCCCAAAATGTTTCTTAATTACTGTGCTAATTGTAATCATATATCTTTGATACATCTCCCTCCAAGACATGGAGCTTATTTCTTCCCCCGTTGAGTGAGGGCTGGACTTAGTGACTCACTTCTAATCAATAAGGTAGGGAAAGGGAAAGGTAGGAACAGTGCAGCGGAGAAACCTGGCAGGAAACTATCTTAGCCATGTCGTCATGACTAACGTCGTCAGTCACAAAGGCTGTCACGCACCTCCTGAGCCCACGCTCTGAGGAAGCATCTCACCTCCCTGGTATTCTTCCCCAAATTTCATAATCTCATCAAAAAAACAATCAGACCAATCCAAATTTAGGGACCGTCTAAAAATTATCTGACCAATATTTTTCAAAAGGTCAGTGTCATGAAAAGCAATGATAAAGTGAGGAACAGTCACAGATCCCAGGAGACTGAGACACAACTAAATACAAGGTGGAATCCTGAACTGGACCTTAGAACAACAACAACAACAGATCATTAGTGAAAAACTGGTGTAATCTGCACGAAGTCTGTAATTTAGTTCATTTACACCAAATGTTAATGTAGTTTGATCACTGGACCATGATTACGTAAGATGCTAACATTAGGGGAAACTGGGTGAGGGGTATATATGACAACTTTGTACTATCTTTGCAAATCTTATGTAAATATAAAATTATTTAAAAATAAGCAGTTGCTTTTTTAAAAAAAAGGAATATAACTTTTTCTTGAAGTTTTTCCCCGTTGAGTTGATATTATCTAGTTGTCAGCTCTTTGCCTGTTGGTCCTCAGAAGGATCTCAAAATAGCTACAATGGTCTATTTTTACCTCTCAGAGGACTTCGATCCAGCCCTTTGAATGATCTTAGCAGCGATGGTCATAATAACAATTATAGTTTACATTTATTGAGTGCTTATTAAATAGGCACTTTACTACATAGATCTCCACTCATTTTATACTCACATCAATCCTATAAGGACTTCCTATCCAATTTTATAGATGTGGAAACTGAGGCCAAGAGAAGTCATGCTCAAGGTTATATGATTAGTAGGTATTGAGCAAAATAGACTCTAAGCCACTTAAGATGCCTGGCTCTACCACCAGTGTTAATTATGATAATAGTTGAGTAATTAATGTGAGCTATAGCATCAACTAATTTAGTAAGAGTGCTGTTTTGTTGAACGGCCTGCAAGGCAATCATTTTTATTGCCCTCTTTTACTGATGGGGAAACTGAATTCTGGAGAGCAACACCTTGCTGGGATGCAGACCCAGCCAGCCGGAGACTTCCCTCTCCTCCAAGTTAGCCCGCCTCACGAATTTTACAAAGACCTGCCTCTTCCCCCACTGCCGCCGACTCAGGGGCTCGAGTCATATACATCTTTTAAAAATGATATAACTGTGTTCTGATGTTTACCCTGATTTCAAATTAGTTTAAAATCAAAGTGATGTCAAAACTGTTCCTGGTAAGTGCCACAAGTCCCAGGATGCGGCTGTGGGAACACCACCGGGTCCCCTGATGTCCGGTAAGTGCCTCACACGATTTCCCATCATGATACCAGCTGAAAACTCCCCACCTACCAGCTTGTGTGGCAGGCCGCTTGTATCAGTCTAAACCTTGAGCGCTCTTCATGTCACAGGGCTTTACTTTCAAAAGCCAAACAACGAGGCATCTAGCAGAGGAGTTTTCTTCCTACTCTACACTCTGAAGTGAGCTTTGAGGTTAAAGCACCATCAAATGCTCTCAGAAAGAAAAAAAAAAAAAAAAGCAGAGATACCACAAACAAGACAGGATGGCACAAGGACACTTTGAAAGTACTTTTTAGAGTTAACCCGCAGAGCAACTCCTGAGGCCGTAGGGTAAGGATCAGATGGCCTGTGATGCATGTCACCTCTCAGGCTCGCTGCTTTCCAAAGCTGAGTCCTTGAACTGAACGTCAGGGAGCCATTGGCACAGAAAGCCATTGGCACAGAAAGGTGACATTATAGTCATGTGTGGCTGTTATGACATCACAGAGTGCAATGTTGTGCTCACACTATGGCTGCTGTTGTTATTCATCTAGCTCAACATACCTGGAGTCCCTCATCTTCATCTCTGTAAGGACAACTCTGCCCCAAAAAGAATTAGCTCATTGCCAAGTGTAAGAAAATAATTGTACCAAGTAACTCAGCCACTAGATAGTACGAGGCCAAGGACACTGGAGAGATGATGAAACCGGACTGGAAGACAAAGCATTCAGTATGAGGGGGAAAAGCACTTGAAAGCAGGACTATTAGCTATTGTCCACAACTAGGGCTGGATGAGAGCTTTTTTATTCCAATTTTTCAATTTAATACCCTTCATTTATGAGTAAATAGAAGAAGAATGTTTAGATGAAGGCAACCACATATAGCAGCAATATCTGTTGAATCATCCAACAAATATTTACTAAACACTCACCATGTACTAGGCATTATGCCAGATGCAGGAGTAGAGAGAATTATAAGACGCAGTCTCTGAATTTGAGAAACTCATAGTCCAGAGACTAGATGGCCTTGAAAACAAATAATTGCAGTGTGATCTGTCCCAATATAAAGGTGGGTACCAGCTTATCAGAAGGACCCAAAGAGGGTGGGACTTCCTCTGCTGGGATGGACCCAAGATTTCCTATACAATTTTTTTCCCCATGGGCATAAAACACTTGTTAGTATTTGATAAGACAGATTTATATGGATTTGCAAGAATGGTGTCATCTATTGTCAGACATAAAAATAATTTGAAGTTCAATTAAAGTTAACCTCATCTTTACTGCTTATTTCTGACTATTCAACGTAATTAAGCCATCTCTCTTGCACCATTGGCCTCCTGGACAGAAAAAGGCTGATTTACTCCTACCCAATTTTCCCAGGCTTACCTCCAAATGTCTCCATATGTTTCCACCTGCACCAAAGTGCCCGCGTTCCTCAAATGTATTTCCTTGTGTCCCATCTCTGTGCTTTAGCATATACTAGATCTTATACCTGGATTGTCTTCATAAATGTCAAACAAAATTCAATCCATTTTTTAAGGGTCCACCCAATATTACCTCTTCCAGGAGCAACCTATCTGGAAGTAGTCTCCCTTTTTGAATGTCTAGAGCGCAATGCTTCTGCCTCCTTTAACACACTTATCACGTGCTTCCTTAGGTTGCAGTTATTTCTGCCTCTAAATTATACATTATTTCGTACTAAGTGCCACGTGACTTTTCCAGGAGCCACCACAATAGATGGGACGTTCAACAGATTTAGCACATTTGGCAAATAAATGCACATGTGGAAAGAGGTGATGAGAAGCTGCTAGAAAACCTGGACTTGACCAGGTCAAAGTGAGTCAAAAATGCTCCACAAAGAGACAAGCAAGATACATTCCAGAATCCCCGAGCAAAGAAAAGGGAGTGAAGACATTAGTGGCCTTCTCAAACATCAGGTGGGACCCAGTAAGAACTGGCTTCATGGACATGCCACCTGTGTAGTCACACAGAGCTCCACACGTGGTTTGACGCTCTGTTCTTGCCATCTTGAAACTCTTAATACTTTGCTAACAAGAAGCCGTGCACTTTCGTTTTCCTCTGGGTCTTTCAGATTATAGAGCTGGTCTTGGACACAGTCTAGGAAGCAGGTTGAAGATTCAGAAGAGCAAGAACTAGTGCATACCAGCCATTGTTTGTAACCTGGAGGAGCCAAAATAATATGCATTATGTCTCTGCAGAAATCACAAGGATACTATTTCCTTTCTTCTCCGGGGTGTGCCCCCCACCCAACAGTGCTATGCCTTTAGTTAGCTGTGGGCAAGTGGATGTAAGGTGGTAATTAGTTTACGAGGGCTGCTCTACTGAAGTACCTCAAACTGGGTAGCTTGAACAACAGAAATTTATTGTTTCACAGTTCTGGAGGCTGCAAGTCCAATCAAGGCAGGGTTGGTTCCTTCTGAGGGCTGTGAGATTCAATTTGTTTTAGGCCTCCCTCTGTCGCTTAGTAGCCTTGAACATTCATTGGCTTGTAAATGGTGTTCTTCCTGTCTCTTTAAATCTGTATGTGTCTATCTCTCTGTCCAAATTTCCCCTTTCTATAAGGACACCAGTCATATTGGATTAAGGCCTCATTTAACTTGATTACCTCTGTAAAGACCCAATTTCCAAATAAAGCCACATTCTGAGATACTGGGGGTTGGACTTACTATATCTTCTTTGGGGAGGTGGAGGACCCAGTTCAACCCATAACAGCTGTATCTCTGTCATACAGAACTGTTATTCTTTCTATATTAAATTCTCTTTTAATTAAGGCTGAATAAGATTGAATTAAATCTCTCATTTTTCTGTGGTATTATAAAAGGAACTATGATTTCCTTACTCCTTTCCCTTAGAAGTCTACTATTCAGAGGAAATTAAAATTGCCTTCCTCGCAGCATGTACAAGGTGTCATTAGGCTGTTTCCCCAGCTCGACCCTCATCTTCATACTAAAAAGTAACTTATACATCATGTTGACTGTTTGGCTCAAATGGTTTAGCTACATAAGAAGCACTAGACCTGCAAGGAACTCTAAAGGTAACTTAATACAATACCTTTATTTTGCTAATGAAGAAATCCAAGCTAAAGAGGTTAAAATAATTTGCTGCAGAGCACTCAGCTAATTAGGGTAGAAATGGAATCAAAGCCATGTTACTGAACTCTAAATATAGGAACTTTTTAGTATATCACTATTGTTGCCTTTGTTTTTGGTGAGAAATCCAAAAAAATCATTGCCAAGACCAGTGTCCAGGAGCTCACCCTCCGTTTTCTTCTAGGAGCGTTAAGATTTAAGGTCTATGTTTTCATCTATACGAATAAACATTCTAAAAGATTTAGGTAGAAAAATTCTCAGATACACACCACTTGTGTTCCCTCACCAATGCTTACAAATAAGTTGTAAATGCTTATATGCTCACAGGAGCCAGACAGATCAAGGAAATAAATCAACCGGGTTGGGTGTCAGGAGTAGGGAGCTGTTGCAATCTGAACACAGGCCCTTTCTATGAAAAAGGGGAAGGGAACAACCATTTCTTAGCCCAGCTACTCACTGTCCTGTGGAATTACGTGCTCACTTTTCCAGAGCTTCTATTATTTGAAGGAAATCAAAGAATCTGAAATTTATTTAAAATTTTCCAACTTTTAAGTGTGGGGGAAAAAATCAAATTTTAAGAGGCATTGTATAAGCCAAATAAAATCTTTTCAGGGTGCCTGGCCAGCTGGAAGCCTCTGATCCATATCTTCTCCTCTCCTCTTACTCATCCAATAATTCTTTCAGCCCTTGGATGTTGCTAAGTTGAAGAGCACAAAAGCATTCTCAGAAACAAATGGAATCACCTTTGGCAATGCATATCCAAAGCTTTCTGTTGCATTTCTCCAAGCTTTCTTTCAAGGTTTTTCATACCCCAAGTAGATATGCCGCTGCTAATTTTCAGGGTTTGTGTGTAACAGTAGCCACGTGTGTATAGTTAGTAATCGCTGGGGCTAAATGATTTGTCATCTTCGTATCTGAATTTCACAAAATGTCAGAAAGGCTTTGGGAGCAGGACATAACTGCCTCCGTGTGGGGGATGGTTCAAGAATTCAGCTTCTTGGAGGTGAACCTGCAGTTCAGATGTTTCATGGGAGGAGAGACAGGCTCATACTTGGCTCGACATTCATTGTACAGGTAGGGGGTTTACCCTAAAATGTGCCAAACTCAGACCTGTTAATTCTCCAGGTCGAGGTGGAATTTTTGTTTTTTAATCTTCCATTTGACTGATGGAGATCAATGAATAAATCTGTTTATTCCTGGAAAGAGCAAGGCAGTCCCTCGTTTCAACACAAATGCCTGTCAGTTTTGCATTCGTTCAGTGACCCCTTGGGCTGGAGCCTGCTGTGTAAAGCTAGGCCTCCTAGGTTGGCCCGTCACTGTTATTAAGGTGGCGTGGGGGCGTTTCCCTAGGGACAGAGCCACTTCCCACCTCCGAAGCACGTGATACGAAGGTGGCATTCCTTAGGCAACTGCAGCGGATTCTGGTTCTTTCCCTCTTTCTTTCCCCCTGTTAGCCACGCCGGCACTCCGGGGTGTTTTTCATTCTTTACAGTGCACAAATTGTGTGGAAGACAATAGGCTTGTTTCTAATTTGGTGTTTCCGAAAGCTTGGCAAAATAGAAATAAGGCTGCATTCAAAAGTTGAAAAAGAGCATGTAAATAGCAATAACTGAAATTTGTGATTAAACAATTAACAGAAAAGAGCCCTATGAAGTCATTAAAAGTATAAAGAGGGAGGCGCTTCCTGCTTCATCATTACTGGGCTGGAACTGTTATTATTTAACATTGATTGAGCACCAGCCACGTGGGAGCCATTCTGTGAACAGTGGAGTTGGAAATAGTCACTTCCCAGCGGCAGTCTCAGTAGAGCCAGCGAGAAAACCTGAAAAAGTTTTAGGGAGCATTCTACAGAGATACAGAAATAAGCAGAGGGAATTTAGACAGCATCATTATTGGGGACTATGGTAGAGAGATGATGGGCTTTGGAGCAAAACAGACTTGAGTTTGAATTTTGTCTTCCCTCCAGTGATCTCTGGGATCTTGGGCAAGTCATTTTATCTTTCTGGGTCTTAGTTTCTTCATCTATAAAATGGGAGTAATGTTACATATCTTACAGAGTGTTTGTGGGAACTGCTGATGGTTCATGGAAAGTCAAAGAACATTCTAGATACTCAGGCAGAGATAGCCATCTTATTATGAGTATGGCTACTAGCAGTCTCAATTGATCACTATCTCACTGCTTTATAAAATTGATTAATTCTAAAGATATTTAAATGTCATAAAGAACTTGAGAAAGGGGAATTTAAAGGGATCAGGAAGAAGTGTACCAGTCAGTTAGGATTATGTTATTTCATTTGGCTTTAAGCCAAGCAAATGTTCAGCTGCCAGTTAAAAATGCACCACCTGCCTTCACCCTCTCTTTAATATATTCTTTAAAGTAGTGTGGTGGAAGATATCCAGCTATAATCAGAGCATGCCTTTTAATTTTCAGTTTCAAGCACCCAAATCTAGAAGGAATCCTCGTTTTGGACCTATGAACAATAAAAGACTTACACCCAACATGTTTAAAGCCAACACTACTTTAGACAAATGCATTTGTAATATATTTTGCTCTGGATTTATCTCTGTTCATATAGAGTGATATTATTTCCCCCAATGAATAATAACAGATGCAAGTAGAAGATTATGTAAGAGTGGCTTAGTAGAGATAAGGATATTTTCACTTGTGAGAGATAAAACAAGTCAGAGGAGAGCAGGGAACAAAAGCACTCTTTGACAGCAGGGAATTTATTTGATGACCTAATGCAAATATTATAGACTTTGGAAAGTGCTTGATATTACAAGTATCATTTTGTAGTGTGCGCTTCTCTCAGCACATTTGCTATTTTATTTTAATACACGCGATTAGTACTAGAAGTGGAGAGTGTTGTGGATAAGAAATTATATAAACATGGAAAATGTAGTCCTGGTGATCAGGACAAAGCTGAGAGAGCAGGCCTGCTGGGTACCTGCAGAAGGGCTTAACCGCCCCGTGCTTGTCAAAGGCATGCAAACAGGTAACACATTGAATGGGGCCACTGCTTACAAATAAATAGAGTTTTTAAAAAGAATTTAAAATGTCTGGTACAGTGCTTGACACGTAGTAGACCCTCAATAGATGGGAACATTTTTATTAGTCTCTTTTCTTTAAGGAGCTATGACATTGTTGCTGGTTAGAGGAATATTAGAGACTGTTTATTGAGCACCTATTATGCACCGTGAATATTCTGATGAAAATCCTTTTCGCTTGCACTTTAAAAAATAATTTCTTTCTGTAGATTCATCTTCCTTGGGCTTCACACTAAAGGAGGTTTTCATATCTCTCCTATGTCCTTCATCATTCACGTTCCAGAGTGAAACGTCTAGCTGGGGCCTGTCCGGCTGTCTGAATAAGTATAAACACCAAAACAAAACCCAAACATAAAAAAACCAACAAGATTCTACCTTAAGGCAAGGCCTTAGTAATGGGAGAGACCTGGAAGGACTTCAGACTTAAAAATTTTCCACCATGGCCTTTGCCTGTCCTTTCTCCTGACAGCTGTTCCTTTCCACTGCCTCTTGCCTACAACGCTAATCTCTGAGTGTTCTCTATCCTTCCAGATAAAATCTAGATTGCCTAACAATGAGGCATGGCCTGAGAAATATGCATTTTTAACAAGCTTCTAGGTGGTACAGAGGTTGCCGGTTCAGAGGCCACACTTTGAACAGAAGGAACCAGCAGAGTCTCTCGCTAGGCTACCTATTGAGAGCATAGCGTCTTAAGATTGCACGGCTCTGAGGAATAATCAGTGGTTCTGATAGATAGCGGACCCCTGTTATTCGTATCGTGAACCATAGCATAGCCATTCTAAATAGGTAGGTGCAAAACTAAAAAGTCCTTTTGAATCATTGAAAGGTTGTAAATTACCTTTTGTTTTGTTGACTTTTCTCAATCACTGTCCAAATTTAAGTTTAAGGTGTCAACAACCAAGTTTTATAACTCAGCCATTAGTTGTCACAAATAGATTTTCTATCCTAGGCTTATGAACCATATTGTTAATTGACAATTAAGAATGATGTACATCTATTGGGTTAGTTTTAATTAATTCTTTCCCTTGGCTGATGCATAAGTTTTAAGAATGAGCACAGATGTTTATTGGGAGGGCTGAAGAATGTGTTTATAGGTCTGATAATGACCTAGAAGGTCATCATGCCCAAAGGATATTTGTGCCCACTTTCAGGAGAATTGTAAAGGAGTGTATTACTGTGGGATGGATAATGGTGGGTTTCCTCTACACTTAGCAATTTCATAGCGATGATACAGCTGTGTACTACGGGAAACCACCCAAACACTTGGCAGAAGTAGAATACCAATGGTTCATTTCTAATTAAACTTGTTTATTTTATTTTTTTCTTGTGTGTATGGCTTTAGTTCAGGTTTGAGTTCTTTCTGTGATACAAAGACCAAATGCAGACAAAATATGAAGTCAGTAAAGACAGGCTATTTTTAATGTTCTAAACTCATTTTTTTCTGGAGCTTCTCTTTCCTTCTCTCCATCCATCTTTTCATATCAGGCACCGATTGCCTCATCCTTTCTCCCTCCTCTCTTTTATGTATGATTCTGAGGAAATATTCTAATAGCAGCTTATTTATATAAATATAAACCGATGTTTCTTTTCAAAGCATACTCATATTTAAATTCTTATTTTGATTTTAAGTTGGAAAATAATGTCCCAATTATTGGGGGAAAAAAAAATCAGACATTAATTAGCTGATACAACCAGAGGGACATTAGAGGGCTTCTGGTTTGAGCACAAGTTGATAGTGGGGAATGGATTTGTTTGAAGACCAAAATAGCCCTTCCAGTTGGCTTGGGAGTTCTTTGGGACTTAACTAACTTTATAATTTGTAGACAACTGATCAATACCATGTGTTCCAGTTTGCCAAGGACTCTTCTTTCCCTTGACCCAGTAAACAGCTTAAACTTGAGAAGAATAGTTCAGATTTCAAAGCAAAGAGGGGTCATACGACATTGTACCTCGCAAAAATGTCTTCCAATTTTGCTATTTTCTCTCACCACATTTTATGTGCAGGTGTTTTTTGTTGTTGTTGTTTTTTGTTTTCTTAAAAAATGGTTGCAGGAGTAGGAAAAAAGACTAAAGAGAGGACAACCAAATATAAGGTAGCCTTTTGCACATTCATTTATTCTTTCAACAAATATTTATAAAGTACCTAGAACTGGGTAGTATAGGGGCCCCAAAGAATAAATTTTTTCCTCTTTGAGAAAACTAATTTTGGACTCATCTTAAAATAATAAATTCTTATTAAAAGAAAAACATTTAAAAACACACAACTTCCCATTGGACAAATATCTGGGTAGCATGTTGCATAACTTCACACAGTGACTTTTGCACGGAAACCTCTGTGGATGGTTGTGATACCATTGTGCCCGTCCAGTCCTGGAGTTGGGGTGTGGCCAACCTGCTGAGCCCACTGAGGCAGCCCTAAAATGCTTTAGGGGCAATGAAAAAGAATGGTTTTGTCTCTAAAAGCCTTCTCAAGATATTTTCCCCCTTTGTTAATATGATAACCTCCACATTCCATCTCATTCTTAAAACAAACAAATCGACCAAAAATTCCAAATTGGCCCAAATGCTCTAAAATGTTTTCTCTTTACAGTTCATTTCTCATGGATTTTGCACAAGGAAGAGGGGATTTTTGGAGTAATTTCTAGTGACTGTAGATAACCCTTATTATAGATCTTAGGCCTATTAAAAGGCAGGTCTATCTCCCTTTATGGATGGAACCTATTCAGTCCTTTCTTCTGATGGAAACTTCAGACAAAAATATTCTCTAGAGTCAAATGTTTAGCTTCTTTTTATAAAAATATGATTTTTTAAAAATGCGCAAATAGAGCCAGTGAGGCAAAAGGCTGAGTCGATTCTGTTCAGTCACAGAAAACCAAAATAGACTGCCTTCTCCTTTATTTTTCCTTTTTTTAAAGAAAGTAACTCACAGCTACAGGTGGGCTGTTTCTCTTGGGCCGGTGCAGACACCCAGCAGTCACAGGATTTTGTGAGTCATTAGTGATGTGAACACAACCATCACATTTTGAGATCTGAACATATCTATCCAAGCAGAGGGGAACTCGTGTAATTAATTTTGAAGCTGTTATGATGTTTCAATTGATTTGGATCAGGAAAAGGAGAACTATTAAGAAGAATCAGAAAACAATATCCCTTTTAGTGTTCTAAAGGGAAGGGAAAAATTAAATAGGAGTTTAATTGAAAAATGCTGATCTGTATGAGGGAAATGGAATGCTGTGTAGAAAGAAAGCCTGACTTATTATGGGAGAGCTAATATTGGGCCAGCGTCTTGGGCAATAAGGGTCACAGTTCTAATGACCACAGAGCCTTCAGTAGGATGGGAAAGTCAGAAGCTAAAACATTGTTTCCGGTCACTCACTGAACCCAAAACTTTTCCTTGAATAAAACTCTTCCAGAATTATTCTACTGAAAAATATTACTTTGTATTAATTCCTAATATCAAGCACAGAATATTGGCACCATTTTAGTCATACCTTAAACACTTAGAGACTATTTCACCTTCTTGATGTGGCCCATTAACTGTAAGAATTGGAATAAGCATGCTTGTATTTATAGCCCAGATCCTTCTGAATGCCATTAGTAATTTATTTGGTTAACAGAAAAAGCATATTGACATGTTTTCAGGCTAATGATAAAATTTTTAAAAATATTAATATATTTTAAAGTTTTCAATGCAACCTTTCACATAATAGGTAAGAATCACATGGTGGGAAAAATTTCATTGTCTCTATGTACATTTATCACTTACTCAATACTTAATAAATTTTTTAATTAAATGTTTACTGTGTTTATAATCTTGCTGCCTACTACTGCTCTATCCATTCTTGTAGAAAAATTGCAAAGGTTTCCTGTGTTCACTGTGAGCATAGATTCTTTCAGAAAAACGAACTGTATTGTCTTGAACCCCCCCCCAAAAAAACCATGTCTCTTAAAATTCTATTTAAATAGAGCAGTGAAGGCAATACAGACAAGAAAATATGTATCAACCACAGGTTCTACTGCTTAACACTTTGATTGAAAAATATGACATGCCAATCTGTTTATTTTTCCTTTGTTTCCCTTGCCCTGGGAGATGTATCGGCAAACATATTGCTATGAGAGGTGCCTGAGATTTTGCTGCCTATGGTTTCTTCTAGGATTTTTATGGTTTCATGACTTAAGTCTTTAATCCATTTTGGGTTTATTCTTGTGTATGGTGTAAGTTGGTGCTCTACTTTTCCCAACACCATTTATTGAAGAGACTGTCTTTTCTCCATTGTATGTTCTTGCTTCCTTGATCAAATATTAGCAGTATGGAGTTTCCTTAAAAAGTTAAAAATGGAACTGCCATTTGACCCAGTGATCTCACTTCTAGGAATATATTCTAAGAACCCTGAAACACCAGTCAGAAAGAATATATGCACCCCTGTGTTCATAGCAGCACAATTTACATAGCTAAGATCTGGAAGCAGCCCAAGTGCCCACCTAAGTGGGTAAGAAAGCTGTGGGACATTTACGCAATGGACTATTATATGACTGTAAAGAAGAAGGATCTCTTACCCTTGAGACAGCATGGAGGGACCTGGAGATTATTATGCTAAGCAAAATAAACCAGTCAGAGAAAGACAAGTATCACAGGATCTCACTTATATGTGGAATCTAATAAAAAAATAAACTGATGAGCAAAATAGATCCAGAGACACTGAAGCATGGAACAGACTGATGAATTCCAGAGGGGGAAGGGGAGGGAAGAGATTAACCAAAAACTTATATACATATATGCATAACCCATGGACAGACAATAGTGCCGTGAAGGCCTGGGGAGGGGATGGGAGTGTGGAGGGGGTCAATGGGGGGAAAAAAGGAGGACATCTGTAATACTTTCAACAATAAAGATAAAAATTTTAAAAATAAAATAAAATATGGGTCAAAAAAAATGAACAGGACTATGAATTGTGGCAGAATTTTTGTCTTGAAAAGAGACTAAAGTTAGGATTGAATAAATTTTGTTCAAATTGCACACTTCATTTTCTTTTGAGAGGTACCATTGCATGATCTTAAATCTCCTCGTGAGCCAGTTTATCAGAATGCTTCTTTGCTAATCATCTAAGAAAACTGGAGTCAAGAGAAAAGAAATGGACAAAAGTTTATATGTTATGGAGATAACCATGTCTGGCCTTTGGCTACATGAATTTATGGCCAGGAGATAGAACTCTCCTGTCTTGTGAGCTTGGTATTTTAGTTTTTTTAAATTCAAAGTATTCACTATCTTGGAAGAGAACATTCCAGGCAGGCCAGGCATGATCAAGAGTTGCTTCTACCCTCAAAATTCGACGCGATAAGATCAACGTTTAGGGCGAAGCCGTGGGGCCTGGTTAATGGTTGGTGTAGGAAACATCCTGTGAGAAGATGCAAATTCATGTCTATTTCATGACCACACATTAGAAGGTGTTAGAGAAAAGCTCCACTGTTATTCATCCCCTAGGAAAATAGCCATATACTTGAGGCTAATGGAGAATCTTGCCTGATAGTGCATCTTTCCTCAGCTCTTTCCCAATCATTTTTTTTTATTCCTCTAATGCCAGAAAGAAAAGTCAACTAGGAACAGCTCGTGGTGCATCCTGGAGGGATTTCATGTGTTTTCACCAGCTCTAACCAGCTCTGACTGAAGGACAAGGGAACGTGGGCAAATAGTGCCACTCGGCATGGACAAGCAAGATTTGGTTGCCTCACTTAGAAAACTTGAACTGTTCTTGCATTTGTGTTCCATCCACTCATCAACCTCTCTTCCTTTCTATCTGAGGGTCATTCTTTCTTTACGTCCTTCCACGCTACACTACAGAGAGATGATTTTTATGGCTTTCCTTAAGACTAGAGTGTAGTGTTGGGTGGCTGGCATTTAATGCATAGTCGGCAAAGCTTGCTCCTTAGACCCTTTCTTCTCTACAAAGAAGCTGATCTGAGAATGATGTTTGCATTTCAGCGTGGTGCTAGTAAGTCAAGGCTGCATGGAGCTTAAATTTCATTTTTTTCAACAAAACAGTGCCATTTTGAGAAGGGCAAGTTGGAGTTTCCTCTAATCATGTAATAAAAGAGACTCTAGGTGTAAGATGCTAGGACACCAGTGTTCCTTTCCTCCAATCATTTCTTGGTTTCCTGCCCCTTCACTGAATAGCCCTGTGAACATACTGCAGAGGCCTTCTTACCTGGTCGCTGAGGCCTCTGTCTCCTTGGCAACTAAACTTTTCAAAGATTACAAGGAAAATGTTTTCTTCAGCCCTGGAGCTGTTTTAATGCTTTCAAATGTCAGAAGAAAAGATTCTGCAGTCTCATGGGTGCTGGTGTGAATGGGGCAAGAGACAATATTTAACAGCGTGTTTAGGCAATTCTTCACCAGGCAGCAACCTTCAAAACAAATATAGAAAAATAAAAAATAATGTAAATAAATTGTGGAAGAAGTTTTGAAACTTATGGAGGAGAGACTTTCCTGTTTGGCTGTCCCCAGAGCTTTGGGTATAGGACATCCTGCTTTCCTCTACCCACTCTTTTTCAAGGCAGTGCAAAGATGCTTTTATAATTGCTGGGGGTGGGGAGGCAAAGGAAGTTGGGTCATGAGAGCACTCACTGATTTTCATTTTGAGTGCAAAAGAAATGCAGTTTTTAACATTTCCCTATAACTTATTAGATCTTCTCCATGAACTGCCACCTACCAAATATGTTTGTGTGTTTATTTTTTGTTTTTAAATAATCCCTAATGTGGACATTGTTGTTAAGTAATTTGGTCTAATAGAGATAATGTTTTTTTCAAACTCTTCTCCAATCCTCAACCCCACCCCCCACCCCACCCCACCCCACACACACATAACAGCGGGTGTAAGAGAAGGGCTACTGTATTTTCATGCTGGTGAGGAAATAGATTCTCAGGTCTTTACTTTGTCATCTCATGCTTTTTCTGGAATGGTGACCTTGGAGGTGTGACTGGTTCCTTCCCTGCTGACATGTACTGCTGAAGGATGCACCTGCTAGGTTTCAGATTCTCCACCCTTTCTTAGTATAGTCAGAGCACAGTGGCCCCCCTACTGATCAGACACTATTCAGACAGTCCTTGTGGTTGTAGATACTCGTGGGGGACAGCAACAGATTGATACTTGAGGTCCAAACCTGCTTTGCAGCAACCCCCCCCCCCCGACTGTATTTCCCAGGTGTCTTTCCCTCTGCTGTGGTGACTCAGCCAGACCCTAAACTGAGACCCATTTTCCCCTGGGACCCGTGTAGACACGTCTGGGTCCCTTTCATGCCTGTAAAAATCAAGTTTGACTCTGGAGAACTAACCTCTGACCCTCCTTCTTCTTAAACTATCCTGTACTACCCAGGCCACTTCCACACGGCTGATTCCAGATTGATGAGCCAGAAGCCCTGTCCCAGGGTGGCAAATGGGGACTGGGATGAAGCCCCTTGGTGTCCGAATTCACCTCAGCTTTGTTTATCACAGTAGATCCCCTCAACTCCCACTTACCCCCCCTTATGGATGGGAAACCAGAAAGCAATCCCTTAATCCCCTGCTCCTTCTTGCCGCTCCACATGTCCTTCACGTCTTCGAGAAACAGGATTCTCTTTGCTTTTTGATCTGTTTAGACCTTTTCCTGTCTTCTACTTTTCTCCAACTATACTCTTACAATTAGTTTTTAATGGCGGGAGAGTGGGGAGGAGCATAATAAGATGGAAATTTCCCAACCAAAGGAGGCTTTTCAAGTATCACACCTACTGACCCTTGTGAACAACCAAGATTATTACCGACGAGCGCCCTATGGAAGGAATCCGCAGGAGAGCGGAGGGGCGAGCGCCTTCAGCAGTGTAAAGGGACTGGAAGGAGAAAGAGGCGAAGGCCGGCAGGGAGAAGCGGGGTGGGGGGAGTTCCCAGGACAGCAGTGGGAAAAAGAGATTTTAGGGTTTCCTTAGGGACATCCTGGAATATGCCAAACAGAGGAGAAAGAATTTGGGAAGGAAGATAAGATTAGAGGTAAGAGATGCTAGTTGGGAAAAAGAGACTAGAATCTAGCACAAATAAGGAAGGGCCAGCAAAACCAGAAGGCCGGGGCGTGCCTAAGAGTAGAGTGGGCTGGCAGGTGGGGTCAGTGAGGTCAGGACCTGAGGAGTGACATTCTTCAAAATTAGGTGCATGGAAGTCATTTCCTTAATGCAAAATTCACTCAAGGGGGGCGACTCTTTGACAAATTTCAACAGAACATACCAAATCCAAAAAATATCTCACAGCACTGCTTGGGGCGGGGTGTCTATTGAAAATGAGTTCTTACTATCATTATTTTTTAAAAAAATCTCAGTCTGGGTCCCATGCAAGCTCGCTCATGTTTGTTATCTCAACTTTGAAGTCCAAGATCAGCACACAAACCATCTCACTCACCATCAACAACATTAGAGGACCACATTCATACTTATTAGGCTCTTAGCATATATTTGCCAAATGAATGAATTGATGAATGAATACATTATTCCAGTGAGTTCTTAAGGATTAAATGGCTCTAGCCCAACTCAGCTTATCCTTAACTATTATTTAAGTGCGTACTCCAATTCATTCCCAGTTAAGGAAGGGGCTGATAAGTACCAAGTCATTTAGGCAAATTAGTCACAGAAAAAAAAAGTCAAAAGGCAGGAAGTATTCTAGAAGTGACTTGTTAAGACACCCCTGTGAGAGTCTCTATTACCTTGCCAGGAAGATAAGGGCCCATCATCAATATAGGTAATTGCCGAGGCACATTGATAGGAAAGGCATCTTAATTAAAGATTCTATTGGAAACATATGTGAACCAATCCAATTTCTAGGCCACAGGGCAATAATAACCTTCCGATCTAATATGTTTCTTATTTTTATGAGCATTTATTGTTTGGAGCAATACTGGCTAATTGGACCAAGCACGGGGGAACTGAACATAAATGCTGTTTGCTGAATGTTTGGTACAGCCTTGAAATGGAAATGTGCCTGCAGAGCGCAAGGGTGAGTAAAGTCTCCATGCAACTTGACTTCCAGGACCTTAAAGACCAGGAGAAGTCCAGGCCAAGTTCACTGGCTGTAGACATGGGTGCTGTTAATATATTTGCACTCAGGTGTTGGTGCTGACTCAGCTTTCCCTTGTTTTCCAAACTTCTTCTCAGACTGAGGAGATTTTTGCTCAATGTTACTGAATCCCATAAGCATGAACCATGTCTGTCAAACTGTCAATGGATGAATAGATAAAAAAAAGTGCAGTTTGCAAACACACACACACACAGAAATATTATTCAACTATAAAAAAGAAAGAAATCTGCTATTTGCAACAACACTGATGTACCTTGAGGCTGTTATGCTAAGGGAAATAAGCCAGACAGAGAAAGGCAAATATGATATGTAGAATCTAAAAAAGCTGAACTCCTGTCTCAGGGTGATCTAATCATAAATTCCTAATTGGGCAGGTCATCGTGGGTGGTCCCCAGGCATCTATCTTTTTAGTAAAAGGTTTATCTTTGCCGTAAGCAAGCCCTGTCCATAGTTTCCGTGCATCTAGGTTAACACATCTTTGAAATAAACTATAACCACCCTCAAGAGAGCACATAATCTTTTTAACTATCCCTTTTTCCCACCTCCACATAATCTTCCTCATGTTCCCTCCTTAATTTCAAATGCATAAAAGAAGCTGCAAAATTGTTATTCCTTGAGATCTTGCTCCTTGGCATAAGTCATGACTCAAATAAGCTCATAAAATTAAAAAAGATTTAAAAATTAAAAAGCTGAACTCATAGAAATAGAGAGTAGAATTGTGGTTGCCGGAGGCTGGAGGGTGGGGGAAATGAAGACATATTGGTCAAAGGGTAAAAACCTCCAGCTATAAGGTGACTAAGCTCAGGGGATCTAATGTATAACACGGTGACTATGTTGACAATTAACAATACTGTATTATATACTTGGAAGTTAAGAAAGAGATTTTAAATATCTTCCCACTCACAAAGAATGGTAATTATGCAAGAAGATGGAGGTGTTAAATTTATTGTAATTATTTTACAATATATATGTGCATCAAACCATCACATTGTACACCTTAAACTTACATATATTATATATCAATAATACCTCCATACAGCTGGAAAAATTTAATAAAAACCTTGTATGATTTGTGGAAAACAAGAAGGTGAAAAGTAGAACTTTAAATGCCAGATAAAAAGAAAAAAATAAGGAGAAAACTGAAATTGCCATTAGAAGTAATAACATATAAATCCTGAGCGATGTACAACTTCTTTCTGCTTGCAATAAAAGACTGAACCTTAAAATAAAAATGGCTGCATATAAAACACTCTAAATTTTGGCTTAGATCAATTTGTGCATGAATTAAGATTTACTAAATTCTTTGCTGGGCTTATGTTTTTGAAATGAAGGAAAAAAAAAGATTTCTTGATTCAAAACCATTATTGGTCACATAGAATAGTTGCTGTATTTTCAATAAATAGTTCTGACTATGATCCATTGCATTCTTGGGGAGTTTCCAAGAAACAGGACAATAGATACTTTATGGTTTGCCTTTCTATACTGATTATTGACAGACAAAACCGTTTTCATCTACATTATTGTTTTAATTGTATTCTTTGGTAACATTTTACTAAAAACATGTTGCTTTTAAATGATTTGATAAACTGTGGGCTTCTGTTGATTGGATATATGTACAATTATTGCCTATGCTACAATAACACCATGATCACACCAATGAACATTTTATCAAGAAATGTTTCAGCAAAATAATTCAACCTGCCAGTGGTACGACATTGTATATCAGAGCTGACACAGTATTCCTTCTTTTTTTTTTTTTTGGCCTTCATTTATCCCTTGCCACCTTTGTTGACATCTGGAATATTCTCTATTTAGTTCTTTGCTTGCTTGTTTTAGCTCAGGTGGCCTAGAGGGCAGGGCTGGAGTAGCAAATTGGGATTAGCAGGGTTAGTATCTGCCCCTTTTTATTAGTGGTCTGTCTGGTCTTTACACCAAGGCGTGAAGACAAGAGCGTAGAAGCCAGAAGACTCGCACAGTCTAAGCAAGTGACCTTTCAGACAAAGACTTGTTGAGTCCCCTCTGTCGCATGAGAATTGTGATAAGGTGGCTCTGACCACAACAGGACATCACAAGTGGAGAGGAGGTTGAGTCTTCACTGCAGAACCTGGCGGATGATTCCTTTAGCAGTAGTTAGCTAAGAGACACTTGTTATTTGTGGCCACCCTTAATACTATGCACCATGAGATATTCTGATGTCAAATTCCTTTTGGCTATTTCTGCTAACACTTTATACTTACTAGACCAGAGATGTTTTAGGGCATGGAAGGGTTGGTGGGAGGAAGCTGACACCTGAACAAGTGAGTCATTTATAATGGAACTAAAATGTTCATAAAACTATAATTCTGGTACATCAATTAACACCTCCTCAAATAGTAAGTTGAAGCCTCTAAATGTTTGTTTAGCAGTGGATGGTGCATTTCTAAACCTAGAGGGAAATTTTGAAGTCATTACTTTTATGCTCAGTTGATCTCTTCAGATCTGGGATAGGAAATGGACTCTCATACATCAGTATAAGTAGTAGAAATGGGGGCTCGTTAGTGAGTTTACTTTCTAAGCCAATGAGTCTTCATTATTTCCAGGAAGACAGGTCACTGGTCACTTATTTAACTTGGTTACTTAACAACATTTTGCATTAGTGTTTTTTGTGTTTTGTTTTTGTTTTTTTGCTTTTTGAGGAGGAAGGGCTTGGGTACACAAAATTGGATAAATCAAATGTTTAGTTTATTATACATTTTTATAATTGGTCTTTGTATGACTAGGTTTGATTTAGTCATATAGTTGGTTAATTAATTATTTGAAATATGTAAGCAGCACTCACACAAGCTTCAAACAAAACAAAGCTAAACCTTGATAATAACCTACATCTAACTATGTCCCCTCCCAATGAACTTGTCTTACAATTTTTATCCCTGGAGGGGAAATCTGAAGTCAGAAAAGATAAACAGTTTGCCCAAGGTCACATACTGAGTAAGGGTAGAGATGGATTTCAAATACAAGTGTGAACCTCCTAACCGTTAACTCTAAGTTTAGAAAAATGATAATATGTTAGTGATATTTTAAACAAAGAAAAAGAAAGAAGAAAAGAAAAAAACTATTGGAAGAGATGACACTTTATGTACTCCAGCAGGTGAATTATCTATTACACAATAGCTAGAAATAAAAATAACATTGGGGGACATTCTTTGAGTGATATGCACTTTTCTGTGTGGCCACATAGCCTTAGTTATGTCCAAAGGAAAGATAAATGTAGTATAGGAAAAGGCAATAATATATAGACCTGAATGCCCAAAAAGCCATATGTATATATGCTAGTTACACCTGCTGAGTACTCTTAAACCATTAATCTAACATGCCTTATTTGTGCAGGCTAAACCTTTCATTATTATGTGCCACATACGATTTTAAAAATTATCACCAAGTGTCGCCTTTGACATGTCTGTTCAAGCAACATCACATCCCTTAATACAGTCACCTTGGAAGACTTGGCACTTGCTCCAACAATGCTGCCAATTTCTTGAAATGTTTTCAGAGCTTCTTTTAATTGGATTTTCACTTGCTGCCATCTTATGAGTTGCTTAATAAAACCAATTTCATTATTTTAATGTTCCATCTCCCCACACCACTACCACCCAGAAGAGCATCCATTTATTATTATATCTATCAGGATTCTGAGCTGCAAGCAACAGAAACTCTTACTGATGTAAGCAGAAAAGGAATTTATGGGCAGAAAATTGAGTAGCTCATAGAATTTCTGGGAATGCTAGAGAACTAAGCCTTTTTAACAGGTAGCTACTAAGGGCATCTATGCAGTTAGAAGCACAGCCTGAATAGTTCCCATGACTCAGCATTGTGAAGACACAACTGAGGGTGGGCTCCCACAGTTTCCACCTCTGACACCATCAGCCATGGAAGCTGGCTGCTGAACTTGTCATGATGTATGTGGTTGCCATGGACCCTGTGGCCAGAAATAATTCTCCCCTCTTCCTTGTTTCTTGATCTGCTGGCTCCAGATTCAAAATCCTGGTTGGGTCCACCTGATGGACTGACCTGCACCATGGTCCTATAATTTTCAGGAGGGCTGGGAAAAGGAGGGTCTAGCTTCATGACCTTCTTTAGTATTCAGTGACTACTCTTCTCATATGACAGAGATGGAGAGAGGCCCACTCATGTTGTGTTCTTCATCCATACGGTAGAGTTGTTTCTGATGGTTTCCTGGCCAGAGTCTTGTCAAGACCCCTGGTGACTCCAGGCCAAAGATTTTCCCCGAAGAATGATCCTACTACTTACGTAGGAAGTTTCAGCCTGTAGAGGATTCTCCTTCTGGGTTTCAAATTCTAATACCACTGACTCCACTTAATGTTTCTCATTGGCAGAGGAAATGAGATTTTTCTCTAAGGTAATTCTAATTAAACCCACTAGCTGCATTTTACACACCCTCAGGAAAATACAGAGAACACAGTCTCGGGGTACTTTTTGGCATGTCATCTTCCAGGTGAGTAGCCATGTTGGGAAAGTTGAAGTTGCTCTGAGGTCGGGCATAAGACTGGGAGGTGTTAGTGCCCAGGTAAAATAATCTCTAGAGTAAGTCACTCTTCTGATTGACAATGATGGGATTTTACTGATCATCAAAAGCCAGGGGTGTGTGTCTTACACGGTTTTTTATGGAAAGGGGCTGAATTATATCCTGCTAGGTCCAGGATGGGTCATGTGGTAGACAGATCAGGGAATCTGGCTTTTGGTTCAGGTCATCTCTATACCTTCCCCAGCTCCTAAAAAAAAAAAAAAAAAATTTAAAAGCCTTAGTTTGCATTGTGTCTTAAGCTTCTCGGAAAAACAACCCTCAGACTTCACAGAGCTCTGTTCCCCAAGCATTCTTGGATTTTACAACACTGCCCCGCCAGGCATTACTGAACAGAGGGCAGGCTGCAAGAGTTTTCCTTTCCACAGAGGTAGTTCAAATCCTCTAGGACCGAGTCACTGCCCTCAAAGGTAAAGTTATTGACAAACCTGAGATTTATCACTGAGGGTCAAGATTAAGGGAACCTTCGGGTCATAGGTTGCTTCTCTAGAAAATTCATCTCATGAAAACCGAGAAGAGAAAAATATGCCAGTGGCTTGGACTGAGATGGGAACATCAAGGTCCACAGCCTGGGCAAGTCCACATTTTTCCTGCTGTCACAAACATCATTTCAATGTTACCCCTTTAGCAAAATCTGAACAGATTAGGGTGGGGGACCCAGAGTTAGCAAGGAACATGAAAGAGTGGGCAAAGAAGAAAAGAGCCGGGCCGAGTTTTTACAAGCTCTGAAAATCATGGCTCTGCCATTAGTAGTATTTTTTCAGCTTTATGGAGGTATTATTGACAAATAAAATTGTAATATCTGTAAGGTATACAATGTGGTGATTTGAGATACATATACATTGTGGAAGGATTCCCCAAGTCGAGTTAATAAGCACATCCATCACCTCACATATTTATCCCTCCTCCCTTTTTTGGTAAGAACATTTAAGTTCTACTTCTTAGTAAATTTCCATTATAAAACACAGTATTATCAACTACAGTCACCGCATTATAAATGAGATCCTTATTTGTCTTACCACCAAAAGCTTGTACCCTTGCGCCAGGCTCTCCCTATTTCTCCTGACCCCCACTCCTGGCAACCATTATTCTGCTCTCTGATTCTGTCAGTCTGACTTTTAAAAATTTCTTTCATTTTCTTTTTCTTTTCTTTTTTAAGATTCCACATGTGGCCTAGTTGGTTGGAGTGTCTTCCTTACACCAAAGTGTGGCAGGTTCCACTCCAGTCAGGGCAGGTACTCAGGCTGCAGATTTGATCCCTAGTTGGGGTGCATGTGGGAGGCAAGTGATGGATGTTTCCTTCTCTCTCTTTCTCTCTCTCTAAGATCAATTAAAAAAAAAAAAGGCTCCACATGTGATACCATGTACTATTTGTCTCTCTCTCTCTGGCCTATTTCACTTAGCATAATGACCTCCAGCTTCATCTATGTCGTTACAAAAGGGAAGAATTTTCTTCTTTTTTAAGGCTCTCTCTTTTTACTCTCTCTCCCCCCATCTCTCTTTCACCTGGTGATTAAATTACCTATTGCCCCAAGAATTAGTATCTCAGATAGCAGGGATTAATTTTACCTCTCACAAATCTGTGTCTGGGCCTGGCGTCTCGCCAGTCTTGCTCAAGTTATTCTCATGTGGCTGTATTCGTGTGATGGGCCAACTGGAGCTGGGGAGTCTCACATGGCTTCACTCACACATCTGGGGCCTCGGTTGGCCAGAAAGTTGGGATATCTCTCTCTACATGGTTTGTTAACATTCAGTCATCTAGCCCAAGCTTCTTTACACGTTGGCCATGTTCCAAGATGGTGAGAAAGTCTCTTAAGCCTTGGGCTATAGAATTTCTGCCTGTTATTTCCTCCACACTCTATTGGTCAGAGAAAGTCACAAGGGCAGTCAGACTCAAGGGACAAGTAGATTCTGTCGCTTGATTGCAAGAGCAGCAGCATCACATCATAAAGGCTGGGCCCGGAGAGTCATGATTCGTTGAGGGCCACTATTATAATAATAGGCACACCAGGAATGGTTTTCCCCTTCACTTGGCTACTTCATGTTTATCGTATGGGCCTCAGTTTTTAGGGGCTTTCTTTTTGCACTCCTATGATCTTCTGGGCTATAATACCAGTTATAGCCCTTATCACAGTCTCTGAAATCACCTGCTTCCATGTGTGTCTTCTCTAGATCGTGAGCCTACCATTTTTATCTTTAGGGCGTGGCTCAGAGCCTAGTATCTGGGAGGAGTTCACTAAATAAGTGCGTGAGGTTCAAAAAGTTAAGGCTCTTCTCCAAGGTTATACAGAAAATAAGCTCTCGTGTACCACTGGGGAGTCGTCCCTCAGGAAAGGAAGGCATTATATCAATGTTTTAATAATAATGGTTAGCACAAGGGAATAGCCTTCTCACGTTGGCTTTTAAGAATCAATGAGTGCCCGGCCGGGCGTGGCTCAGGGGTTGAGCATCGGCCTAGGATCCAGGCGATCAGGGTTTGATTCCCGGTCAGGGCACATGCCCCGGCTGCGGGCTGCAGCAGATCAATGACTCTCTCATCATTGATGTTTCTATGTCTCTCTCTCCCTCTCCCTTCCTCTCTCTGAAATCAATAAAGATATATTAAAAAAAAAAAAAAAAAAAGAATCAATGAGTAATTTTAAAAGAAGTCTTTATCATTGCCAGGTTTGTCCTGCAGAAGAGATTGTCTATTCTGTGGATGAGAGCTGGAGCCGAGTTTTACTAATCAGTGTGGCCTAGGGACGAGGACCCCAGATGCATCAGATTGTGCTTGTTCACAAGACGCCCAGGAAACGCCTATGTGCTTTGGAAGTTCTGGAGCACTGGCTTAGAATATATTCCTGAGTGCTCTTGCACACTTCCTGCAGCAGGGACTCTTCAGAGGCAGCCTCAGAAGCAGCCTTACTCTCCGAAGTAGGTGAGATGCTATTTCTCAGCGAATAGACACCAGATTTCCAGGGTGACTTGAATTTGATTCTCTTGGGTTTGCTTAGTTTGCATACAAGCAAAGCATTGGTACCGGGCTTTTTCCTGAAATTTCTCAGTGGAGGCCTAATGGGTGTATTTGTTACTGAAACGTTGACATGATGTTTGAGCTGTTTGAGCTTATACTGAACTTTGCATTATTTAAATAGTAACAAAAGAGTAAGTGTGTGCCATGTAGGGAGACCTGGTAGTTCCAACCTTTTAACTGCATAGGGAAGTGTTTTTCAATGTAACTTTCTTTTAAAGAATGAGGCAGGTGAGTGTGCTATTCATGATAACTGGAGAAGAAAAACACAAAACCACAGCTATGGGAAGGTATGAAAAGAGATACAAGCAAAGCTTATCTAAATTTAACCAGGATTTTATTAAGTATTCAAAAGTAATCACTTTCCATGTAACACCTGTAATTCAAACCAAGACTGTCAGGTAACAATCCATTAAGTTGTGTATACCTGTTATTCACATTCTATTATTTTATATTATAATAATTACTATTATTGTTCAAATAGAAGGAGCATATTGCAAAGTCAAAGGTTAATTTGAATTTCTACTCTAAACAAGTTGGATTTTAGGGGGGTGCGTGTATGTATTTGCACGCATTTCTGTGTCTGTATGCTGAGCCTCCTTTGGATCAATCTCTGTGAATAATCTCTTCAGGAACGCCATCAGCTTCAATAAGACTTGGGTTTTCCAAGGTAGAAAAGGTACTATTTCTTACTGGGAAATTCCCTGAGCTGGGGACGATCCTTTACCCACTTAAAGGCTTTGCTGGTTCAATAAGGAACATTGAAAGTATCATCAAAGCCGGCACAAACCCCTTATTTGCATATCTTTCTTGGTGGCATCCTGCCAATTTGCTGGAGTTGCCCAAATGTTGAGCAGCCCAGTTTACTCAGCATATTAAGGGTTAAATGACTAATTCAGGAGCTGGTATGCAGTTGGGGAAAGGTTAAAGTCAGAATAAAAAATGCCAGGCTCAGCTGGATGCCTGTCCTTTTTCTATTACTGGTCAAGCAGTCCTTGAAATGCAGGCAATCTAGAGCATGATTCTCAAAGTAGAGCCAGTAGCAGAATCCCCTGGAGAGCTTATTAAACAGATATGACTGGGTCCCACTCCCTGAGTTTCTGATTCAATAGATCTGGAGTGGGCTTGAGAACTTGTATTTCTAACGACTAGATGATGCAGATGCTGCTGGTCTGGAATGCACAATTTGGAAACAACTTGTCTAGAGTTTGATTTACTGACAATGCCCCAAAAGTGAAGAGATTCTTCTGAGATCATTGCTAGGATATTCCAGAGGTCTTCTTTCTTTATTTTGTTCTGATAAGCAAGATGATGTGATGGTAAGAGCATGATTTTTTAAATCAAGTTGTTCCAGTTCAACTTCTAATTCTAGTATTTACTAGGCTAGGTAATCAAGGGCAAGGTGCCTAATATATTTTGCCTCAATGTTCTTATCTGTCAAATGGAGACATTAATATCTAATACATATTTTGTGCAGATAAAATAACATTAATATATTTAAAGCACAATGTTTTGCATTTATGAACTGTACCATAAAAATTCTTAATTATTATTAATTACTATTACTTATGCCTACATAAATGGATCGTTCCTAAAAGCTCCCTCAGGGCAATCAGGGCAGGAATGTACCTGCTATTCTAAGAGGCATGTCATATAAAAACTCAGTGTTCAGCCCTATTGCATAAATCAATTGAACTCAATTCATTTCAATAAATACTTATAGAGTGCCCATTCTGTGCTGGAGACCATGCTAAATATTGGGCAAATATCTAACCACTTTTGACTTTCATTGTATTAGTTATCTATTGCTGCATAACAAATTGCTCCCCAAATTCAGTGGCTTAAATAAACATTTATTATCTCAAAGTTTCCGTGGGTCAGAAATTCAGGAGTGGCTTGTTGGTGACACTTCTGGCTCAAGATCTCTCATGAGTTTGTAGTCAGAATGTCTTCTGTGGCTCTAATCATCCGAAGGCATAACTGAAGCTGTGAGATCTACGGGTAGCTCTGACGAGTTAGTGCTGGTTATTGGCAGAGGACCTCGTTTCTATCCCACATGGGCCCCTGCATTGGGATGCTTACTGTCCTCATAACATGGCCCCTGGCTTCTCTCAGAGCCAATGATCCAACAGGGAGCAGGAAGTAACACACAGGGCCTGTCATTACCTGGCAGGGGGAGGAGAGAACTATACAAAGGTGTGAATACCAGGAGCGGAGACTCATTTGTGCCATCCTGGAGACTGGCTACCATACAGTACACCTAAAGTTTAGGTGGAGTGATATGTCTACTAGTAAATAAGTGTTCTCAAAGATGGGACGGAATAAGTCATCAAGTGGAGCTGCAGATTGCATGGGAAGAGGTTGGTTCTGGCCAATAAGCAGATGCTTTGTGTAAGAGGAACATCTGATTTGGGCCCCGAAGGCAATGTTGAGGAAAGACACACCTGAGGGAGGAACAACATCGGGTTAGGAAAAACAAAATACTCATGGAAAACAGTGAAAGCAATTTGGTTAAATTCCAGACTCCATCTGTGTACCTGTCCTCGCTTGATGGTCCTCTACAAAACATACAGCCTTGCTCGCAATCCCTGTTTATCGCACCGAGGACTCAGTCTGGATCCTTGATGATTTAGCAGCCCTATATAACAAAGACATAACAGCTGGAAATGGGGCTTCCAACCAGACAATGGGAAAGTCTCTGTTCTCTACACTTCAATAGCTTTTATGGTCTGTATACCCATAAATAGGGTGACCATTTGTCCAGTTTGTACAAGACCCTCTTAGTTTATGCTTGTTATCCTTGTGTAATTAATAACTTCTTTCACTTTAAAAAATGTCCTGGTTTGGACAATAAATTGTATTGTCACTTGACCAACATAGGAACTGGGTGGGATGAGTTTTCTCATCATAGAACTAAGCTCTAAGTATCCTGAAAACAGATACTGCAAATTAACTTTCTTGTATTCTCCAATACTAGGCCAATACCTTGGTTAGAGAGGGTGTTAAAATAAAGATTTGTCATTGATTGGAATCAAATAAGCCTTATATAGAGTGTCAACACATTCCCAAAGTTACCCATATATTGTAAGTATCCGTGGTGAGGAGAGAATGGGAAGAGAAAACAGTAGAAGGCCACTAGTGGAGAAATGATTCATTGAGCATTTAAGGGGTTAAAGTAGTTCTTCAAGCTCTGGGTGTGAACTACATATTGTCTTAATAATACCTCTAATACCTGTGCATTTATATGAGCAGAACAAGTGAAAACCTGCCTTGCAGAAATTAGATTAAACAGTTGAAGGAGACAGTCATTTTAATAAGGAGCTTCTATATAAAAACCCCTGGTACTTCATTATCTATTTATTCCTCTCAGTCACTCAATTTTATTTTATCCTGCATAATTAAAAAAGAGACAAAACCAAATCTTTAAAAACTGATCCAATGCCACTGTGTTTTGTGTAAACAATATTGGTTGGATGTAGTTCAGTTTGTCGACGTTCACGGCCTGCTGCTATTTTTTCTCCCTTCACCCCATCTTTATGCGTCCCTCCCATGAGGTCTTTCACAGCTTTATGGGGGGGGGGGATATCTTGTGATACAGAGGCTATTATAGAGTTATGCTCACACATAGAGAATTATACCATTGCAGCATTTCAAAGATGAGGCAGGCAGTCCTAACATTTCCTTTTTTTATCACATTCTGTACTCCCTTGGTGCACCATATTTATTGGTACGAGACAGTGTTAGCTACTCGCTCATTCCCTGGTGCTCTCACAAGTCCCTTGAACAAACTTTCGTTTGGAGCTCTGCTGTAAATTTGATTCAGTGTGACGTTTCTTGGAAAGCTGTGATAAATGTTGTGCAAGGGTGTCAATATTAAGATGACACCTGGCTCCCGTGCCCCTCAAAAAAGAAGACTGCATTTGTATACAATGCATGTATATTTTCCCTAACATACATTAACCCATTTAATGAAAACTACACAATGTCCAGAGAGAGACCCCAGACAACCAAAGCTGAACACTGAACTTTCTGGCACATGGTTTTCTTAAGTGAGTAATATAAAGCTCAAAGCAATTCAATAACTTTATTTATACAATTTTTGTCAGTAAGAAATTATGAAAGTTAAGACAATTACAAAGTTTAAGGCATTAAGATCACTGTCATTTAATGTGGAGTTTGTAAAACGTTAACATGCAGTTAAGAGAGAGAGAGTTCATACCTTTAGACTGGTCTTTAGGTTACAGCCCAGGCCTTATTTGTTTCTTTATATAGTATCATGATCCACAATTGTTGTTTCCTGTGCACTGTCTTTGGTTTGGAACATTTATGTGCCCACTGAATACAAAAAGGGGAGATTGTGTAATGTAATCCTTAAATAGATTTGATATGTGAAGAGAGAATAAATTGAAAATAATTTAGCCCATGGGTTAAACTGTAAGTCTCAGCTTTTCATCGAAGTTTCCTTAATTGTGATTAGCATGTATTACCACCCATTTTCTATTAACTTTTTCTCTAGGGTTCTAGGAAATTAGGAATGAATAGATATTTAAAAACATTAAAGGGAGTGTGAGGTAGAAGGGATCAATGGGAAAAAAAGGGGACATCTGTAATACTTTTAACAATGAAGATAAATTTTAAAAAAACAATTCAAAATCAGAAAAAACAACAACCATTAACAGTGATGACAGGGAGTGGAATTCCTGGGTCACATGGTAAGTTTTGGAAAATTGCCACACTGTCCCCCAAAGTGGCAGCACCATTTTACCTTCTTTCTAGCAGTACACGAGGTTCCCAATTTCACCACATCCTCACCAGCACCTGGTATTGTCTTCTTGATTCCAGTCATTTTAGTGTGTAATGTGAGTACAAAAAACTCATTGTGATTTTAATTAATTTAGTGACTAATGTTTTGAATGTTTTTATGTGCATATTGGCCATTTGTATATCTTCTTAGTGGAAACATCTATTCACATGCTTTGCCCATTTTCAAAACTTGAGGCTTTGTCTTTTTTTTTGAGTTGTAAGCGTTCTTTACATATTTTGAATACAAGTCCTTTATCAGAGATGTAATTTGCAAATATTTTCTTCTAGTCTGTGGCTTGTCTTTGAAATTTCCTAATGGTGTCTTTTGTAGCATAGAAGTTCCCACTAATTTTAAATGCATGCTTTTTTAAAAGAACTGTGTCATCAGATATACAAAATTACTTTCTTATTTCTCCAGCTAAATAGAGTCAGAAACTACTCTATTGCCTCTAGTTCCATCATTTCAAGTACTTGAGGGGGTGCATCAGATTATTATTATTTTTTACTTATTCAACATCTACTCTGGACCAGGCTCTGTACAGTAATTCTTTCTAATTCTCACAGTTACCTTGCAAGGGAGGTGTTATGACTCCTATCTTACAAATAAGGAAACCAAGGCACAGGAGGCTTAGCAACTTGTCCAAAACTAAAAAGGGAAGAGCCAGAAGCTGGATTTGAATCCAGTTCTGTATCACACTAAACCCATGCTTCCTGGATGATCCTAATACTGGCTTTTTCGGGGGCGGCAAAGTCACAAGTTTTCCATAGTTGGAAGCAAGAGCTGAAACCTTAAAAAGTTTTGGTTGTGCCCTGTCCTTGGTCTAAGGGAGTTGGGGAAACAGCTCCCCATTTCTTTTCTGCCTCTTCGTCTGCTAGCTGTAAAGTAGCCCGTTAGTCATCACAGCTAAAAAAAAAAATACTGTTTTATTTCAAACAGTTAATATTCATCAAATGTTAATGAAAATACATAACAAATAATTACAACAAACACGGTGTCTGATTAAGATGAAAGGGATGACAATCCTGTGAATTTTTAATCTGAAAAATAAAGAATGTTACATTAATAAGCCTTAATTATATCATTAAATATTTAAAATTTTCTTCTTTAATAGATTTTATTTTTATTTAATATATTTCTTTTTTAAATGTCTATAACACTTTCATGAGATTGGTACATAAAATCCTCTCAACTGTTATGGCAAAAGAGAATTTTAACTTAATATATTCATCATATCGATTCACAACTTCCACTTTATTTATTGTTCAGAAAAGCTAATAACCCTTTTACACTTTATTATAATTGATATTTTCTCCACACAAGAGTGATAAATAATTAATACCATTACAGGGACATCATGTGCGGTACACTTATTTGGGGGGAAAAAATACAACAAACCATTTGAGTAGAGTAGTGTATTATACATTCCATTTTAATACTCTACACTTACAATTAATGCTACATTTTACAGGAAAACATAATTAACTTTGGGAATCTGTCTTGCAATGACCACATTTAGGCAGCTGAAGCTAAGGCAGGGGATCTATTCTAAGCCAGCTCTCTGGTTTTTCCACATTTCAGCTGCTTCTGAAGGATCAGGAAAATTACACACCTATCACCACGTCTTTTCACACCTTGGGAAAGGTGGTAATAAAATGGGACAGGATGGTCTTTTAGTCTTGTGCTCTCTACACAAAAATTGAATTTGATTTTTAATTTTTGCTCAGTTTTTATAATTGTGTTTTAATGAAAAAGCAACATTTCTCTCAAAATTGCTGATGTGATAATTAAATTCATTTGACCTTTCTCTCCCACCATCCCAAGAAGCCTTTTTAGGGAGGAAGAAAGTGTAGCCATTGCTTATGTTGCCATGGGTGACTTAACTGTTTATATCTTCCAGGGAGCCAATGGAACCAAGTTTCAGGCGTAGGATCTGTGTATCTGGGTCGAGATGCTAGCTCTGTCTCTTTCTAGCTTTGTAGCTTAGGCCAAGTTCCTTTAGCTCCCTGAACTTTAGTTCGTTCCTCCTAGATTGTGAGCCCCATGAGAGCCAAGACCATGTCAGTCTTATTAATTTTATTCCTCAGGCAGTGTCTGACCCATGGTGATCTTCAAATATATTTGAGAATGAATAAAGGAATAAATGATGCAGTTATTGGATTGTAGAACTCTCAGGAATAAGGGGAATTCGTTGAGAATTTTATGTGATGAAGTCGATGAGATCAGATCATCCAATTAGTCAGCTCTGATTCTGTACCAGTGGCCCAGAAAAGCTCAATCATGCACAGTGAGATCAACCAGTAACAAGGAATCCTGGACTATCTGGTCCAATCCTGGGCAATTTCTGAATTTATTTGTATCCTGGCCTCTGACTGTGACCCTTATCATGTGGACACTGATGGTCACTGCTCTTAGATCCCATGAATCTTGTTCTAGTTTTGGGTGCCTCTTCTTCAGCTTCTGTGTGTTTTTTCCTTCTCAGGACTTGTGTCTGTGAGAGACTCACTTTGGGGGCTTGACTGCGGGCACACTGAAGTCGCTTTGCCCACACTGACAGACTGTTGGCCGCGCCCTGGCCTCCTGCTTCCTTCTCCCACCAGCAGTGGCCTATCCTCAAGACTGACTGAACAGTACAGGACCGTAAAAGCCCAGTGCGAGTGCCAAGAACTGGGTAACTTACAGTCCAGAACACTCTTGTGAGATCAGCCTGAGGCTGGGACCTTTCCTGAAATTGTGCCTTGAGTTGCAGCGTCTCCTGCCCTCCACGCTGTCATCGTTTCCTGGAGGCATTTCCTGGATAAATCCTTTGCACACAGATTCTCATTTCAAGGCCTACTTCTGGGGAACTCAACCGAAGACAAAGATAGCTTTTTGATTTCCATATTTGACCAGCAACACTTCTCCTTTGCCTCACCTTTCCGATCCACTAGCTAGTGTCAATTTCATGTAATTTTCCTATCCCGAGCCCCAGGACTCTTGCTCTAGCAGTGGCACAAAGTGGCCAGACTTTGCCCCCCTGATGTGTCTGCTTCAGCTCTCCTCAAGAGAGATGGTACTTCCCTTTTGATACAGCCCACAAACAGAATTTTGCATGAGAGAAACTAGATGCATAGAAGTATACAGTCATTTATTTAAAATTTAAGAAGAGGCAAAGATAATCTCCAGTGATAAACGTGAGAATAGCAGCTACCTTTGTGTGCATGTGGGTGTGGGCAGGGACAGATAAAGCCCGCTGCACAAGAGGGGCATCTGGGTGCTAGTATTCTCTATTTCTTAACCCAGATGGTGGTTAGCCAGGTATGATTACATGGTAGAAGTGCTTTTAGCTGTGCCTTTACAGTTTGTGTGAGCTTCTGCATGCATGTTACATATCAATGAAATATTTACTTAAAAAAGACTCTATTAAAATCTATGAGGCAGGTCAAAGCAGGATAACAAGAGAATGACAAAGAAAGGTCTAGATCAATGATAAGAGGTTTTATTTTTCACTCATAAGCATTGCGTAGAGTAAAGCAATGAACTATGGACTGGGGAAGTTGGCCATCTGATCTCTCACCTCTTAGAGGTGCGTTTGTTCTTTTTTTTTTTTCATTTGTATATAGAAAGGGCTCATTTTTCCCTTTAACAAATGATACTGAGCTCCTCTTCTCTGTGGCAGGCTTTAGGTTGGAGGTGCTAGTTTGGAGTAGCCAGGTCCTTAATTATTTAGAGATGGATAAACCAGTTGATGGGTCACCCAAGCCTTTCATTATCTCCCTTCTCCCCTTCACTGATAGCTCTCTAAGGTTTCCCCTGGCTGCAGCATTGTATGGGATTCCATGTGCTTTGTATCAAGGCAAGTGGTATCTTCATTACGTGAGCCAGCCCATGGAGGGGATGGAGAGATGCATATTTTTTGTTCTTAATAAGGAAGAGCGATCTAGAGTCAGATTTTTAAATGTGCTGTTTTTGTGTCTTTTTTTTTTTTTTAACCATGAAGATTCTCTTCCTGGGAACACTGGGGACTCGATTCTGATGACCTCATTTCCTTTAAATTCTTTGATGTTTTGTTTGCTCTGCCTGAAGGGTTTTACTGTCATGCTAGTGAAACCACCGAGAAGAACCTGTAACTGAACGGCTGCCCTTTCCAAGTCCCGTGGATGTGGTGGTGGCAACGACAGTTCTTGGCTCTGCCCTGAGGTATTGGAGCTCACTGGAAGAGGTGGTGGCAGCGACCGTTCTTGGCTTTGCCCTAAGATATTGGAAGACGCAAAAGGGTTTGCTGCCTGGAGGCTCCTTTTTGTTTTCCTGGTATAGGTGGGATGGTAGGGTCAGATTAGTCAGTTTATGAATTATTCAGAGATGGATTAGCTAGCTGATGGATTATTCAGGCCTCTGTGCCTTTTCCATATCTCTTACGCTGCCAGGCCCCTGTTTATTTCATTCCAACATGGTTGTTCTCAAGATTGTAGAAAGAAGTGGGGATGGAAGATATAACGGTGACCTAGCGATGCTCTGAAAATTGGTCTAAGGAGTGTCCAGCCTGGTGGAGGTGTAGGGGGCAGGAGCTTGCAGGGACTCAGCCGCCTGGGCTGTTTCAAGGCATGCATTCAACCACGCTGAAGAACCAAACCAAGGACCTCAAGCTGACACCCAGACAGGAATAAAAAGTGAAGCTGGCATAAAGTGAAGGGTGCAGAACTTTGGGACGCGAGCGCCTATCCCAGGCACGCTCCGGCTAAAATAAATCTAAGCTCTCCAATGTGCATCTGAGCCTAGTGATCTTTGGATTGACGATTAATTTTATTTAAATTAAAATCTATTGAATGCATAATATACGGAAGATGCTTTGCAAACAGTATTAGGATTGCTTTTCATTGCAAGTTATAGCGAATCTGACTAACAATAGCTTAACCTATAATGTCAATTAATGGTTAAACATAACAGAAAGTTTAGAGATGGGGATTCCAGTGTTGGTACAGAACTATAGAGATGTCATAAAAGAGCCATGATTTTCTGATTTTTGTTGTACGCAGCATATTTTAAATTTGTTTCATATGGTTGAAAATGGCTGTTGAAGTTCAGCAGAACCATGTTCTCAGGAGGATGGGAAAAGGTGGGGGAAAACAGTCTTTCCTACTCCCACTGCTCTCTCTTTTACTAAGGAGGCAAAAACTCCTCCAGAGCCCAGAAACGGAATTCCTCTTACATCCACCGGCCAGAACTGCAGCACATGCCCACATCTAGACCAACGAGTAGTAAAATGAAATGAATTATCACCCTGGTTTAGGCCAGTCAGAATTAATCCCCGGGGGGAGGGTCATGGTCAACATAAACAAAATAAGTAATTGATAGCAAGGAATTTGGGGAAAATGAAAATTGGGCAGATAACCAATGGTGTCTGCCACTAATTTAAAATGCTCAGGGTCTGAGGGCGCTGAATCTGCAGAAAGAAGATCCGTAAGCGACTACAAAAATAGGAAAAGTGAGCATGGATGCTTGTCACTCACTCCTGTTTACACTGGTAGCCACAGGGGCCCAGTAAGCAAGATCTGTTTTCATTGTTATTAACCGTATAGTTCTTGGTGACATCGTTTCTGATTTATAGAACAGAACAAAACCCATGAGCTTGTAGTTTTAATAAATTGATATTTTCATAGGTGCTTGAGGTTGGAAATTCTTGGTGAAAGTTATTTATGAATTGGAAATACCCATTGCATCTCTCTTCATGACTAAAGATACCAAAGATAATGGGAGGGGCGCTTTACAAAATATATGTATATTTTAAATGTATGTATTCATCTGAGCTGATAATCAAGATCACAATACAGGGTGAGGCAAAAGTAGGTTTAAAGTTGTGAGTATGTGTAACACTGAGTTTATTCTCATATTATTATTTATTAATTATTGTATTATTTTCCAGAAGAGCAACTGTAAACTTACTTTTGCCCCAAACTGTGCAGTCTCAGTTCCTTTAATTCTTACTACAATTCAGATTTTGTGATATATAATTTAAAGGGATCTTCAAAAATAAATTTAAATGGCTCACTTAAATGTCGATACCCTAAAAATATTACTGGTAGTATCTACCCTACCTAATTATCCATATACTGGGATTTCCATGGCACTCTACTGCTGTTACCTCCAGGTCAAAGATTTAAATTCACACCTGCCCCTTTCCAATAAGCCTGCTGCTCTTCTCAGGGTCCTTATCTAGTTTATTGTATCACTGCGAACCGAGTTGCTTAGTTTTGAAATTATGGTTATTCTTGATGAGTCCCCTCTTCACCACATTCAATCAGCTGTCACATCTTATCAGTTCTACCTTAACACGTTTCTCATGTTTATCTTTTTTCACTTGTGTTTCAGGCCAGTGGACTATACATCAAAATGCTGATAGTGGTGATTATCTCTAGGGGATTTTTCTTGTGTTTGGAGAGCTTTTCTAAAATTTTCAAGTTTTCTATAATCATCGCCAAATAGATAAACATAAAAATGTCATAAAACCTTTTCTTCTGAGTTGTTAATTTGGTTATTCTCCATGTCCTTCATCTATTTAATTCACATATGTGAAGTGTTCCTCGATACAAGATGCACGTGTCTATCTCCGTCCGAATATAATCTTCTGGAAGGCACCCCCCCAGCCCTCCAATCTCGCACAGAGGCTAGGCACTCCGTCAATATGTGCTCAGTTAGGTTTGGTTGCTGTTTTGGGTGGACGCAGGAACCACACAAAATTTTATCATTAGGACACTCCTAAATTTAAACAAATAACTAAAGCAAATCCTTAAAATTTCAGTCCATAAAAATCCCTCAAATGGCGGAGAATTTTAAAAGGCAGAAACTAAGACAGTATGAGAAACGAGAGAGAGAGAGAGAGAGAGAGAAAACCTTTAACTTCCAGCTTCCTTTGGAAGTTGTCATTAAGCCTGCCATCAATTCAAAAATTTATTTCATTCTCTCTAACTTTCTCAACTTTTAGTTAAAATCTTTTTGTACATTCTTTCAGTAACTATTCTTTCTTATTCTGGACTTTGAGTTGAATTATATCATTAAGAATCTGGGCAAAATGTTCAGCACAGTTGAATATTAGGATATTACAGAATTCAGAATCATTTATTCTAGATCATTAATATCTACTGTTCATCTATTTAGCCTAAAATTTTGACAAAGTCTTTGACAAAGCCCGAGGGAAAGCAGTGCCCAGGGAAGGAAGAAAAGAAAAGAAATTTCATTCTAGACTGGATGGCATTTCGATTTCCTCCTACTAAGGTCCCCAAACATCGGCAGTTCATGATTTTGGTGTAAATTATACACTTTGATGAGTACAAAGGTTATGGAGCATTTTATATAAAGTAATAATATTAAGTAATTTGATTGAATCAATAACTATTTAATCTGACACCTAATTAAATAAATGACACTAAATATGACACACAAACCCTTTATGGATTTAAATTCCGGAACAGTCCAAGTGGCTATTTTTGCTGATCTTTGTAGATATAAGATTTGGTAACTGTATCAACAACTTCCAATCTTCAGTTTATAAATTGCATGGCTACTTCTAGGTAGATTGCTCAAGTCCTTTTTATTCTTATTAACCTATAAAAATTATATCTGGCTTTTAAAATGGAAGCTTATTTCTTGTTGAACTGTTATTGAAACATACACATACTTGTCATAAACTATATTCAGCAACTCATACATATCTTGATAGATGATTAAATGTCTCTCCTATTGTTGGATCCTCTCTCCCCTTCTCAACATTCTCTATAGGAGAATCCTTCCCATCAGCTGAGTAGCTTTGAATAGCAATATTTACATATTTCAGTGGGCATGTAACAACATGGTTCTTTAAAAAAAAAGGTGCTGGTATAATTAATCCATACAAATCACTGAAAACAAAAACCAAGCAAATAAAAAAGAAAAAAAGGAAATGGCAAACTAACACTGATTACAAGTTTTAAAACACTCAGAATACCTGCTTTCAAAGAATCAGAGAAATGGAGTAAGACATGGCAAGGCACTGATCTGCATGGGCACGCCAGCGGACACAGCAAGGGCACAAGCTCTTCTGGGAGTCTTGGTGAGCCAGGGCTCCGATGTCGCAATACATGGAGATTAAATGCATGTCTTTTTGAATCAAATGAATCTCCAGCCTGACCAAGCAGTTTTCCCTTCTACCACTACAATGAAAACAGTCACAGTCAAATCAGTTGGCTCCTGCAAACTTTGAACAGATTACATAAGCTTTTAATACAATTCAACAAAATGGAAGGGAATCAGAGAAATAATTCACTCGTGTATATACTTAAAATCTTCTCTTTTTCTCTCTGAGGTGCAAAAGCTTATATACACACAAAGGTTCATTTACTTTGTTTATTCTTTCTAATAATAACAACTAACATTTAAATAATTCTTACGAAGTGACAGTTTTATCCCCTTTATATAGGGTGTTCCGAAAATATGTATACACACCCTTTGAATAATTATAAAGACTCTGTTTATTAAAATATATTTCATTTTCAAAATTGAGCTAGCAGCTGTTAGAGTGTGTATACATTTTTGGGGGGACACCCTGTATATATTGACTAATTAATCTTCATACAACCCCAAGAGGAGTTATACCTGGCTGCTTTACAGAGGAGGAAACTGAGGCAATGTTAATTTACATCCTCAAGGTCACATGGCTTAAGTAGCAGATTGGATTCAAATCTAAGTATCTACACCAGAGTCTGTGCTCTTAATGCTGATGCATTTCTCTCTTCTGATACTAATAGGCTCCTTTTTAGGTGTATATTTCCTTCTTCAGCTACAGAGTAGAAATGGCCATGATTTCAGAGGCAAGTCAGGCCTGGATTCTGGATTCAAATTCTAAGAATTTATAAATTGTTCCCTCCCCCATGCAAAGGTCCTGATTTATAGTTTCAGCCAATTTCCATAAGGCGTATACTCCCAACATGACTGATTTGAAATTACCAGTAGTTTAACAACTGGCTTGCAAAATTTCTGAAATTTTAATAATCAGCTCTTGCAAGCTGACATGGGATGGCTCCAACAAGTCACTGATGGAGGGTGGGCAACTCGTTGGTCTGGTTGGAACTCCTGGGTCACTGTGATCTAGGATAGTGCTTGGCATGTGGTGGTTGCTAGCTCATGTTTATTAAAGGAGGGGATGATAATGCCCCACCTTCTCACACTCTCAGTTTACTAGATCAGTAAAATGCTCATACTAGTAGTATCAGGTTGCTGAATGGATCAGACACTGGCTGAAAAAAAGTCTGCAAAATGCCCAACCAAATGCCTGGCACTTCGTGGAATACATGTTAATTCCTGTTCTTTTGGATTGCTTTTACTTACAAAGTGTCTTTTAATTAGCAGGAATGTGATGAATGAATGAATGAATGAATGAATGAATGAATGAATGAATGAATGAAAATGAATGAATGAGAATGAATGAACAAGTGAATAATTGAGTGAAATCAATGAGCATCAGTTTCAAATAGGAAGGGGCTATTTTTGTCTTTATCATTGTGTGATGAATGGAAATATGTGGCAGTATTATGCTTTTGTGACTTCACCATAATCTTACAGGCCCTTCTTGCCTTAGCACAAGGAAATGAACTCAAATGCCAGCAGAGGCCAAGCTGTTAATGTAAATTATTACAATGCTCAACTTGAAGACAGTAGGGAGTGGTTGGGATTAAGCAAACTAGAGATCACATACCCACCACACAAATTTAAACATTTTTAGACTTCTATGTGAGCCAAATAAAACATGTCTTGGGCTGGGTTTGGCTCAAGGCCCTCCAGCATTCGGCCTTTCCTTTTGTAATGGTAAAATGCATGGACTCTGGCGCCAACACCAGCCTGATTTCAAATCTGGTTCTGCCACTTATCAGCTAGTGGCCTTAGGCAAGTTGCTTAAACTCTCTGCCGGCACATCCAAGGGGCTGCAGTGACCCCCAGAGGAAGGGGCTCTAGCAGTGATCAGGAGCAAGCCCAGGCATGTATATGACAAAGTGCCCATCTTCAGATGACTCACAGGGCAAGAGGTGGGTGGGTGGGACTATTTTACTTCACTCTTTTCCTTCTGCATGTAGGACAGGAGGAAAAATTTCTCCATGCTATCGTTGGAGACCCTATAGTATAATAACTGGTTCTCAAACTTGGGTCCCTCTTAGAGCCACTTGGAAAATTTAAAAATAGTGATTCCTGCCCTCACCGGGTAGCTCAGTTGTTTGGAAAGTTGTCCCATGCACCAAAAGGTTGAGAGTTTGATTCCTGGTCAGGGCACACACCTAGGTTTGGGGTCTGATCCCCGATCGGGGTCCGTAAGGGAGGCAACAGATCAGTGTTTCTCTTGCACATTGATGTTTCTCTCTCTCTCTCTTCCTTCCCCTCTCTCTAAAAAATCATTAAAAAACATATTCTCAGGTGAGGATTAAAAATATATATATGTATAGTGAGTCCTGGATGCCAAGCCTCACACTTTGATGTAATTGACCTGGGGGGAGGGCCGTATGGTCTGGGCATCAGGTGATTCTAATGTGAAGCCAGGGTTAAGAAACATAAAAGATGCAATGAGGAAACAAATTATATGATTTTCAGGGACATTATGTGAATTACTTTTATGTACCTCTGCAGCATGCTATTTTCTTTAACAAATGAATGCACAAAGGCTATTTCCACTGGACTTCAAATATTTAAAAACAGCCATAAAAAAGCCCACCTGTGTTCTCATGCATAGTGGCATTTATTCAAATTGCTTTCTGTTAAGAGAAATGAATTCTGCCTTCATGGGACATATAGAATAACATGTGATTGTTGCTTTAAAATGTGAATATTCCATCAGTCATCCCTCTCTGCTTGAATTCTGCCTTGTTCTCTGTACGAACCGCCACCAAGAAAAAGCTTAAGTGTCTTACCTGATTTGCCATGAGGCCGCTTACCTATTTAGGTTAGGGTACCAGAGTTGATGAGAAATTATTTGGGAAGCCAAGCACAAGTTTTTGCTTTCAACTATTTATAGCAATCAGCTGGCTTTTCCAGCCCCTCATTAGATCAATCATGGCCATTGTCTTAGAGTTGAGTGGGAAATCGTTACAGGTGGAAGGCGCGATGCCTCTAATTCAGCAGAGGCCCCCCTAACAGGAAAGCTGCAAGGAATTACAATCAAATAGGAGACTCGTCGGGGAATGGGGTTGCTTCCAAGGCAGGATTTCTGAAGACTTTCTGGATTCTGGTTGAACATAAAATAAAACGAAGAGAGAAACAGCAACAGACCGACACAGACACAAGAGAAGCCCGGCCTTTCTTTCTGGCATATTACGAGTCTGGTGTTAAGCTTTCAGCTTTAGCCGAGATGCCACTTGGTACTGACACACTTAGATTTGGCAGTGGCTTATCTTTTTTACAGGCCATTTATTTGGGAATGTGTTTTACAGGTGGCCCTGGGTGTTGGGTCCAAGCCCCCGGCTTATGTAGCGTAGTGTGCTGCACATCTTTGGGGCCGAATCAAGTGTCACATATCATGGACTGCTGGGAGCCAATAATTTGGGAAGTTCTCCCTTTTTCCTCTCTTTGCTTTTTCCCTGGCCTGTTGGGCATGACAGTCAGAAGCCAGCTGAACCCATCATGAGGGGTGGGCTAATTGCTGGAGTCCAGATTGCTGCTCAGGCCCAGACGTGGGGTCTGCGGTGACCCTCCGAGCAGGTGGGTCTTATTTGGCACCCCTTCCATTAAAACCTGTCTCGGAAATCAGTTTATTTGAAGGAGTTAACGAAAGTGCTAGATATTTTCTACCCACTGGCAGAGGGGAAAGTAGTGCACACATCTGAATAAATAACTGAAAATGGCTTCTCACTGTTCAGGAAGTACAATCAATTTGAAATTAGGATTATGGAAACATCTGCGAAAATTCAAGTGTCATCTCAATTTGAGCTCATTCAGATCCTGTATTTTTCAACTTCCCAAGCAGTGCATTTAAAATCTAATCCTAATTAACACACATAGTTTAATTATAGCCAACAAAATATTCCACAAAAATTGTGTGTGCTGGTTGGGGGGATGGGTGGGGAGGGAGGAGGCGAGGGGGAAACCAGACAAATGTTCCCTGATTGTAAAAATTCTTGTTTGGTTAATAATATAAATCCACCAGATTTTAAACACACACTGAAGTTTGCTTATCAGGAGTTGAAGTAACATAAAAAAGCATGGAGCCTTTTTTTTATTGCAGTTCTACTCTTTCCTGTCTTCCTATTTCTTGTTAACCTGGAAAGAACAAAGACCTTGTTAATTTGGCTCAGACACTCTTTTGTGAAGACCTCTGTTCCTTTGTTTATTTTCTTTCTCTGATCAGAAGATAAACCTTTATGGTTGTGTTTGAGTACAAATAAAGAAATAAATCTACTTGCATAAAGCAAACTTTATGGTCTGTTGTTTTAGTGATGAGAAACACCTCTAAGGATTTGGAGGTTTAGCTGAGAGGCACACCAACACGTTTGGATGCTTTATTGGAACTTCATCCTAATCAACCAAAACACAGCAATCAGCCATCTTGCAGAATTATCGGTGCTTTCCCCTCCCAAACCTGGCATAAATGGGATGTGCAAAGGGAACATAAATTTAAAGAAAACAAAACAAAAATCAGACAAATAAGGGAAAAATCCCATCTAGAAGCTTAAACATAATTTTAACTAAAACTAACTCTTGGAGAGAGCTTAAAAATTCAAGTTAGTCTTGATCAATCTGTATCATTATTTTGGTCAATAATACATCTAAGGGGAAAGCATGAGACTTTCTTATTCTCTTTTAAGTGTTTTGTTTCTTGTTACTCATGTTAAAATATGGAGGACTAACTACTGCTCTAGATTCTCTTGGCAGAATTTAATTGTATCCCTAACACTGGGGGAAAAAGTTCCTAATTCTTGGTGTTGTTCTGAAAATTTTACTGTGGTGTTCGTTGTAATGAAATTTGACCCTCTGTTAATGTTAAACTAGTGTAGGATTTTGAGAATAAGGTGTGATATTTCTTATTAGATTAACGCCACTGTAATTTCCCGCATCTAAGCCCAGTCTTGAAGACAGAATTCATTTTCTTTGGCACTTAATAGTCTGTATACTTGCTTTGTTTATAAATCAATTCCATTCCTTTTCCACCATGATTTTTAGGAATTTTTAACAATGGAACAGTTTTCAGTTGATTAATAGTAATAAAGAATCACAGAGGAGGTGTTATGACATTTTGTTGAAAAGAATCCTATATTTCTCTGCAGAACCCAGTGGCTCAGAGAGGCCTATATAATGGAAACATAAGGTGTTTCTTTACTTAAAGAATAATATTTATAGACTAGATTCAGCCTTGAACATGGTCTGCAGAGTAAAATTTGATTAAGATTTATTGAAGAGTGGCACAAACAATTTATAATTTTTATTTACTTTTTAAAAACCAATTCTCCTTCTGTCTCATTTTCTTTCTCTATTTCCCTTCTCCTCTTTCTTTTCTAGTGCCTTGCCCTCCAAATTCCATGAAAGAAGAGACTGTTCATTCTTAGCATTGTCATAGAGCCTAGCACAGGACCTGGCACACAATAGACAAGCAATAAATAGGAATTGAATGAATTCAACTTATTCATTGATTTCCATGATGAAATTGGAGATTTGACTTTTGGCTGGATGTAGGAAGGTAGCTATAGAATCAGGCATAATAATTTCATGCTGAAAAGGTAGCAAACAATTATAAGTCCCTTTTTCAAATGACATTTTATAACGAGAATGGCCAAAGGAAGTCACAAGGTAAGAATGGAAAGACTGCAAAGCATTTGGAGGTCAGGCATTGGGGTCAAACCACATGGGTTTAAATCTCATGTCTTCTTATTTGCTGTGTGAGATACCAAGTTGCTTCACCTCTGTAAACGTGGTATCCTCATATATAACATGGGTTTTAATATGAATCAATTGAGATAATGCTTTTAAAGTACCCAGCAAAGTGCCTGGGAATTCATTTAAGATCATAGATTGAAGTGGTTATTATCAATTAGAAATACTTTCATTCTTGGCATAATAAGTTAAAGGTCTGAAGGAAAAAATCCCACCAGCTGAACTGTACAGAACACCATGGATTGAACTGGCCCCAGATTCTCTCACTCTTTCCAGATACTCACGGCTGAAAGCTCTATGCTCTCTTTAGACTCCAGGCCCTGTTTCCTGGTAGAAAGTAGAAGCCATTGGCTTGTAGGAAGGAAGAGCTTGCTCTGCGCTGAGGAGCGGAAGTTCAGAGGCGCAGAGATGCAACTACAAATTAGGAAAAAGGGAAAAGAGACAGTTAAAAGAGATTTTCCCACCTTCATAGTTCACATTTATTTAAAGCTTTCCAAGGACACTGACTCCCAGTGTGATGGAAACCAAAACCACACTTCACCCTAGAAGGATGCTCTCCTGTGTAACAGGCATTCCATTATTGTGCTAATCAGAAATTAGTGCTCAGGTCCTGCAAATTATTGTCGAAATTAGATTAAGAATACATTTGTAAAACCAAAACGAAAAGAGCAATGATTCTATTTTGTATTAAAATATATAGTCATGACACTACGGCTATATTTTTAGCCATAGAAATTGTAAAACATGGAGATACACACAAAAAATTGGAGTCCTGAGAGGGAATTTTATTGCCATGGCTAAGCTACAAATGAGCAAGCATGATAATTTTGCTATCAACTTGTTTACGTGTGATAAAGATGACGTGAGCTGGGCTGATCAAAGATTACCAGCACCCACAGATCATGTGATCAAAAGATTAAAGATGGGTGGCAAGAGACAGTGTAGGGATGATATAGGCAGGAGTAGAAGGTTAAATATTCGATTTTTAACAGACTTTTGTGTGTTTGGGGCCTATAATAGAGGATCAGAAAAAACACTAAATGTCTAATGGCCATATTTTCAGGCCAAAATGTCACAACAAGGCAATATACAGCAGGTAGAGTCAGTTGGAAATGAAACATGGTCTGGAAATTTGGATTTCCACTCATAGGAGACTCACTGATATGGCTACATGTTTTATGGTTCCATTCCAACTATGGTTGTAACATTGCCACCAGTTTTGTTCGTGGGCCAGAGCTGATTAATGTAGGGTAGAAATGCCTGGTGTAGCTGGACAAAAGAGATTCTCTTTCTAGGGATTTGAAACCTGAGCTGAGATATTTAGAGGCTGTTAGTTTCAAGCTATTGTTTCATTATCAGTGTCCTCAAGTTCACATTGCACAGGGTCCTTTTTCAGCCCAAGGCCTTGTTCAGCTCTTCCTTAGTTCTATGAGCTGTCCAGTATTTTTGCAGTAAATATTACCAGGAGGGGGTAATAGTAAAGGGGAGGGCTTTGCATTAATTCACCAGTGTTTGCTTGCCACCAAAAGGACCCCACATGGCTCATCACCTGTGTCCTTCTATTCTCCAATGATGGTGGCTGAGCAACCATACAAGATCAAGAGGATTGGACAGCTAAGTATAAAAAAGTTGTTGGTTCTACAGAATAAGCCAGTTCGATGATTTATAAAAAACAACTCTTTGTAATAGTTCATTTCAATTTTCAAGCTTAGGGAAAATAAAGTGTAGTGATTAACTGGGTGGGCTGTGGAGTTTGAATCTGTTCTATCATTTATTATGTGACCTTAAACTATTTAAACTTTATGTGCTTGATTTCCTTATGGACAAAATGGAGATAATATAGGGTTCTGATGGGGATTAAATGAGGACCTACATATAAAACATAACTTTATATATAGTACTTTTTAACAAATCAATAATGTCGCCAATTTTTTTTTTTTACTCACATTATTATGAGATATCTCAGAAAACAGGTTGGATAAACATTACTTTTTCTATTTTATATTTTTAAAAAACTAAGGCTCTAAAAAGGTGAAATGACTTGTCCAAGGTCACACAATGGTAGAGCTAGGGCCATAATTTCAATTGTTTCAAATGTCACTTACAAATATTTATTGAGTGCCTGCAATGTATCAGATTTGGAAGATATAGGTCCTCACTTTCATAAAACTTCTAGTCTGGGGCAGGGGTCTGCTAATTGCCACCTGTAGGGCAAATCCAGCTCTTGTCTGCTTTGGTAAATAAAGTTTTATTGGAACACAGCCAATACACTTTGTTCAGTATATTGTCTGTGGCTCTTTCCTGCTACAAAGGGAGAATTGAGCAGTTGTTACAGAGACTGGCCCTCAAAGCCTAAAGTATTTACTATCTGACTCTCTTTATAGAGAACGTTTGCCAAATTCTGGCCTAGTGAATGTACGATTTATTGGCCTAGAAATGTTTTCTTTAATTGTAAAGGGCTAATAAAAACAAGAAAACAATTCCCTAAGAATATGAGAAAGTTTTATTCTTTATAGCTTTCATTACACCCAATACAGTTTTTCCTCCCACTTTCTAAGAGAAGGATTCTCTTTTTGCAACTATTAGAAGTTAGAAAATAGTTTCTGATGGATCCTCATTTCCTCTGCATTTAATCCTGGATTATCCCTCAGACCAATAGCCTCGCACATTGTCCTTGCTCTTCTGACTACAGAGGAGAAACAAGTGTTACGTTACTCAACTTGGCTGAATTACAAAACTTTTGACAGACACGCCCTTTAACCATGCAGCCTAGAAACTGTTCCTTGCATCCATTACTTAGTAATAATAAAATGTCACACACCTATATGTACTTGAAAAATTAAATAATTGCATCATTTCCGTTTTCCAGTTTCAGACTTTGAGTGCCTCTGTACACATATTTTAACATAATCTGACTGCTTTAACCTTTCTCATCTAAAATGTCCATGGTGACAGATGTGGCAGAATTGTTTCTAAAAGAAGGAGAGACTCTTCCACTAAAGGTGGTTGAGTCCTGCAAGGCCATTATCTGATCAAGTCCTCCTAGCCTTGCTGGTGGGGGCAACAAGTGGCCCTTGGACCACAAGACCCTGATGCCAGCATCTGGCTCCTGGCTGAACTCTTTGACAAGTTCTCTGGAATAGCTTTGCTTAGGGAAGGCCTACGGAACAAAATCATTGCAGATGGGCTGCCTTGCTGGGACGCATGGGGCATGGGCATCTGATTTTAAAGATATCATTGGCAGTTATTTTCTTGATGAGCAGTGGCCTGGCAAATGCTGTGGAGAAGGGTTCTAAGCCTCGTTGCTTTGAAAGAGACAGGCTGGAATAATCACAACAATTGCCACAAGCAGCAACTTCGGAAGCCCATGGAATGCACAGCATACATGTTTGATGTCTTGTTCATGTATGGTCCAGCTGACTGGCTCATGCAAGCTGCCTGGAAGAGGGGGCACACACTGCCTGATAAAATAAGAGTAGTGATTTAGAAAATAAATGCTCAGGTTTCTCATTGTATTGCAGGAAAGGACGAATATTCTTGGATAGTGAATATTGCTATCTAGGAGGAGAAACTTGGTTCTGTCCATTATAGGTCAGCCAAACCCAGCTCGTCTGTGGAAAAGGGGTTTAAATTCTCCTAGGTGTGTGAATTGCCATGAGAAACACCCAATTTAATGTGCCATCATGAGTTGACTAGGCTTTAGGAAAAAATGGTGAAAAGTAGAAAAAGATGTAGTGATTTAAGGAATTCTAGAGCAACTGGAATGAAAACTTAAATCAGAACTGGTATGCCACATTGTGAGTGTCAAGCCAATTAGAAGATTGTTACATGGCATTTTAAAACTTTTTAATTTTGAAATCTTAGCATTTCAATCTTGAAAATTGATTTTGTTTGCTTAGTTCTCTCCGGGCCTATTCCCCACTGGTCTTGCTACTAATCCTAAATGTATTTTATCAGGAAGGGGAAAGAACTGTCCCAGTGCTTGCTGAGTTCTAGCCTTGCAGAACTCCTTTGGTGGATGAAGAGGAGTCTGGGGCCACAGTGGACACCACGAAGCACAACAGAGAAGGCTGGAGCCACCTGGGCAGGTGGTGATGGGAAGCCAGTCGTGATAGATCCAATAGGAAGAAATTAGCAGCCATGTTCAGCGTTTTCTCATGATATTCCTTGTGTGCATCTCATGGTGTGCCTTAAATATCCTGTTGAGACTTCTGGGTCACCTTTTACCTAAATGTCCAAATAAGTTAATTTAGGCTCTAACCTGCTTTGGTTAGAGGAGTTCGGTTCTTTCTCCAATATATCTGAGGACCCTTGGGTAGGGCTTGGGGCAGATGCTTACAGAGCTAGTAGCTTTCTGTCACGCCTTGCTCCCAACCCTGACTCCAGGCTCCCCTTTGCTCTGCTCTGGTTTTCCAGCACCTCCCTAAGGCGTCCCAGTGTTCTTTGTTGGGCTGCGCTCTCCCAACGTGAACCCAGCCTCCGCTTCATAGACCCAGGCAGCATGCGCCAAGGCTGGGACTTCTCTGCTGTTCCTTGCCCTCACTAAAGGGCCGTGGGAGCGCGGGAGGAGCGCAGGGAGGTGAGGGATGGCAAGGGGCACCGCAGCCCAGCACGGGCCCATTTCCAATTAGGAAGCAGACATACCTTCCACCTCAGGTGGTTCAGTCATGGTGGTTTCTCTCTGGAGCCTGTTCTGCAGCCACATTGCTGGGGTTCCCCACTTTCTCCCACTTTCTCCTTCCTCTGCCCCAGGTCCCATCCCTGAGTCATGTAGCCTCCCAGAGGAAGCCTATAAATCCCTTAAAGGGCTTCACAGACTTCAACGGCCTAGGCAGATACTTTTTTGCCTTATTAAGCTGAATGTGTTTAGCCCCTCTCAGTCTCCATTCCCCTATCCCAGACCAGGCCTGTAAGTACCCTATGAATGAGAAAACCCAGAGTAATGCTATGAATGTGTGTGGGGGCGGGGAGATAAAAAGGAAAAATTTTCCATTTAAGATGGGTCAGTCCTACAGCCTTCTCTTAGATCAGGGGTGGGGAACCTTTTTCTGCCAAGGGCCATTTGGATATTTATAACAGCATTTGCGGGCCATATAAAATGATCAACTTAAAAATTAGCCATGGAAAAAAGCTCCTAGATTCATTGAATTTCAAGTCCCTCCTGCAGTTGCCTTGGCAGGGCCAGGCCAAATGATTTTGTGGGCCGTATATGGCCCGAGGGCCGGACGTTCTTTGCCACTGTCTTAGATCAACCCTCAATCAACAGTCAGTTTATAAAACAGCAAATTTGATTTTCTTCCATTAGTGAGTAGATTGGAAGAGCACTGGTTTGAAGGCTGTGGAGCCAGGGTTCTTGTCCTGACTCTGTTTCTAATAAATGTTGTGACCTTGGGAAGATCCCTTACCTCTCTGATCCTCGGGCTTCTCCTCTGTAAATAAAATAGGTAGCTCAGCACTTTCCAGACCGTGTTCTTCATATGCTAGTTTGGCGAGATGTTGATGGGTGTTCCAGGGAAAATGTGTTCTGGGGTTGACCCTTGAGAACTGCACACCTCAATGAGATTATTGGAGGGATTTCTTTGCTGCAAGACTTCTCAGATCTCCTAATGAGGGGATGTGCATTGTGACTGTGTATGAGAGAGGCGTCTCCCAAATACATTTGGAAGACTCCCCCAGAAAGAAACCTGTTAATACATTGTACAAATGCTGCTTGCCTGACACTGTCATGCTAAAGAATAGTTAATATGAGTCATTTCATCTGCTTTATGTCCATGTTCAGCTGCAACTATTTCTACCTGCTCCGTCTGAGTGAAGCTAAACCAAGTCAGCATAAAGGGAGGCCTGGCTAGTTCTTAATGGATTTATCTCTCTCTTTTTCGTTAATTTAAAAAAAACTGCCGAAAATCTTCTCAATTTCTGGAAGATCGCAAAGCAGAGGCCTGGGAAGGTTGGTAACTGCAGCGCTGTTTGTTCAGATGGCGCTGGGTTCTATCCGTGACCTAATGTAAGTCTTCGGCTACCTTCCTGAGCTGCTCTTGCTACTTAATACCTGAAGCTCAAGGTTTCCATTTGAAACATGGCTCTAATTAAGAGATTAAAGAGCCATAGACTTAGAAAGGTTAGGTTACTCCTCCTGGCTCAGTGCCATTTTCCCACCTGTTAATTCAAAGTGTAAAATTTTCTTTTTTGAAATGATTCAACACTTTTATTCATGTTGAAATGAAAATAGTTTCTTTCTAGATTTTCTGATTTCGAAATTCTGAGTAAGTGCATCAAAGCGGACTTTTTGGGTGGGTGGGTGGACAGGGTGTACATAGTTTCTCCTGTGGGGCTGGTTCTCTGAGAACATACTGGGTTTGCTAGTTGAGTAATTCAGTACTAATTAAAAGCAAGGATGAAGGTGGATTCTGGAAAGCAGTTTGAAGCTGAAGAGAAGCTGGGGCACTGCATAGCCCTGACTTAATATCCATGGCCAGCAAATGCTCTCTTCCCAACTCTCCACACCGACTTGCTTTTCTCATTCCCTCATCAGCACACGCGTACCTAATGTTTTTTTACCACTAGGTCTCCCCAGGCTCAAAGAGACATCTGATATTCTCAGCCAGTCTAAGGTGTGAGGGCCTTTGGTGGGTGCTGTGATGTCCCACCCAGGTTTCCCATCAGGAATGGGAATGTATACCCCCAGCTTCTGGAAGTACATCTCCCCAAGGTCAGACTCTTAAAGGAATTGCCTTGGCTGAAAACAGCCCTCTTGCCCAAGGTCAAGTACATTTAAAGACTGGTGGATTAGGGTCTAAAGGCCTCTTTGCTGCAACTTAGAGTAACTCTGAAGGGTGTCCCAGCTTCAGAACCGTGTGGCATTGAATGAGGCCTCCACTGAGACTGCGTTACAGCTCAGCCTCTCCCTGCCTAATCCTGCTTTCTTCCCTTCCCCCACAGTTGTTGATACTAAGAGTAAGTCAAAAATTTCAATCTTTGACTTACAGTCTGCATCCCAGAAAACCCAACATACAGCAGAGGCTTGATGTATTACCAATCCCTGGAGGATAGGTGTGTTTTAAAGGAATTCCATAGTGTTAAGGTTATATTTAACTCAAAGGAAGCTTCGCTGATGGTTCAATTGCTTGGGACTGTGACTTCTGGAAGGGAGTGGGAAGGTGGTTTATACATATGGAGGGAAGGAGTCCTTTTTGTTTTTAATCATTAGTTGGGTTTTTTTGTGTCTTGTTTAAAACATCATTTCCTAACTTAAAGTTACAAATATATTGTTCTATGTTTTCTTTTAAAAATTTAAATATTATGACATTGCCAATTTCATTTGGAATTGATATGGTATGGATGATTTTCCATTTTTATAAAGTACAAAAAGTGAGGTAAAATTAAATAAGCGCTGTTTAGGGTTATAAACATTTGTGATAAAACTATGTATAAAAGAAAGGGAATGATATATACAAAATCCAAGGTTACTATTGCATAAGTTAGTGTAGGAAAGGGTGGAATGGAGAGTAATATACAGATACTTCAATGGAATCAGTGAGGTTCTAACAGTTGAGTTGGGTGGAACACTCATGGGGCGTCTACATTTATCATTAAGCTTTATGCTCTACATATACATTATATATATTCTTTTTTTTAGAAAATATATCTTTATTGATTTCAGAGAGAGGAAGGGAGAGGGAGAGAGAGAGAGAAACATCAATGCTGAGAAAGTCGTCATTGATCGGCCGCCTCCTGCCTGCCCCCAACTGGGGATCGAGCCCGCAACCCGGGCATGTGCCCTGACTGGGAATCGAACCACAATCTCCTGGATCCTAGGTCAATGCTCAGCCACTGAGCCACGCCCAGCCAAGCTTCATATATTCTTTAGTGTATCAATATCATGTGTTTTATTTTTAATAGGAAAAATGAGGAGAGGAGAAGTGGAGATAATAAGAATTGACAACTCAATCTTTTGCTGTACAGGGCACCAGAAAAATGGGCAGTAACTTTACTTTGCCCGAGTTATAATTTTCAGCTCTGCATGGCATGTCTCACCCATTTGTTCATTTGTGCTTAATCACAAACGTTATGGAACCTCTCCCAGGTGCCAGGAGCTCATGCATGGATGCACAGTAAGATTTGCTTGAGCTACCTGTGTCCACGAGCTTCCCGAGGAGGTGTCTTGCCTTGTTCTTCTGAGTTTAGAACAACCAACTTCCTGGGAGTCCAGATCTGGCTCTACCTGCCTTCCCAGCCTCTCCAGGAGCCAGCCCCTTTACTCACTGGGGTCGTCACACCTACCTTCTTTTTTGGTTCTTGGACTTCTCAAAGCACTTTCTTTTTTAAAAATTTATCTTTACTGTTGAAAGTATTACAGGTGTCTCCTTTTTCCCCCCATTGACCCCTTCAACCTCCCCCCCAGGCCTTCACCACACTATTGCCTGTGTCCATGGGTTCTGCATATATGCACATAAGTTCTTTGGTTAGTCTCTACTTACCCACCCGCCCCTGTCCTTCCTTTGAGATCCCTCACTCTGTTCCATGCTTCTAGGTCTCTGGATCTGTTTTGTTCATGAGCTTATTTTACAGCGCTTTCTGCCTCAGGTCCACTCACGTGCAATTGCTTATCCCTGGGGTTCTCTTTCTCTTGATTACCTTCTCAAGCCTTAGCTTGCCTGTCTTTGTAAGAGGCCATCTCTCCAGCTTCAACCCCCTGCCACCGTCTTTACCACCTACATTTTGTTACCCCTTTAGTCTTGCTCACGTGACGCTTCTTCACAATACTTCACAATACTTCTTACACTTTCAGTTGCCATTACATTTCTGTTTGTTGGTCTCCCTGGCTAAAGAAGCCAAAGCCACAAGGGAAGGGCCTGACTGCTTTGCTTCCCCCAGTGTTAGCCCCTGAGCTTGGCATGGAAAATGCTTGAGAGACAGGCTGATGCCTCTGTCCTCCCGTTGCTTCCATTCTTTACTGGAGACAAGACCAAACTTGGCAAGAAAAGAAGGTTGGACGTAGATGAGGAACTAATTCTTAATCCCTGTAGTTACAGGGTTTGGTTTAGTGGCTCCTCAGCAGTTTCAAGAAAAATGAACTAATTGTCAAATCAGAGCACGTTGAGCTGGAAGGGACCCAGGAAAGCCTCATGGAAATGTCTCTAGGGTAGACAATGACAGACAAGAGGAACAGGAACAAACAGTGAAAGCTAAAAACAATTATTTATTAAGTGCTTACTATACATTAGCCTTGTGGTAAGAGCTTTACCACCATGACCTAATTTAATCCCTTCGAATTTCCTGAGAAAACGATCTATTAGCTTTATTTTACACAACCTCCAAGAGTTATGTACTTTGCCTAAAATCACACACCTTTCAAATGATTGTGCCAAGACTAAATCCCAGGTTTGCCTGACCCTAAAACAATGCTTCCCCACTTTTAATGTGGGTGCAGATCACCTGGGGATTCATTAAGATGGAAATCTGGATTCGGTAAGCCTGGGATTCTGCATTTATAGCACGTTGCCAGTGATGCTGATGCTGCTGATCCTGGAGAGACACTTAGAAAACCACTGGTCTATTTTGGCACTTTTCAAACTTTCATGTGCATACAAATCATCTGGGGATCTTGAAAAAAAAAAAAATACAGGTTGTGATCCACCAGGGCTGAAATGGAGCTCGGGATTCTGCATTTCTTGCAAGCTCCTAGTCGAGGCCTCTTCTGCTCCCCCATGGACTGCACTTCGAGCAGCCATGCTCTTGTGTGCCCTGAATTCAAATTGTATTTTGGAGATAGAGGCTGGAATGGGTCTCAGGGTTTTCTTCTGACTGTTGACAACTTCCAACTGGTGACATTTACTGACAGTGATTATGCCACCATGTGGCATCTGAGGAAGCCTTTAAAAAAGAACAAAAACCCACCCGTGGTCTAAGCACCTCTGAAGGAGAAGGGCAGGGTGGCCCATGAAGCTAACGAGGTCTGAGTTTTGTGTGATGTCAGTGGGGAGGCCTGCGAGATACGCCAAGTTCACGTGTACCTGAAGCGTAGACGCTAGCCACCCCCCTCCCTTCCCAACGTTTCAAAGCACTGTGATGTCACCCGCTCTAAAAAACCCGAGGTTCATAATGAAACTTGTAATCAGGTGAGTCTCGTTTTGTTTTGAGTCCATTCACAATGTTTCTCACAGTCCTTCCCTCAGTGACTTCAGGGGCACACTCTGGGGGTGAATTCTGGGAACTCTAACTGATCTTTCAGGTTTGCACACAGTGGGTTTGCTCCCCTCAGAAAACAGCACTTGCTTTCTTGTAAATCTTCTCCCTCTCTTGGAAGGAGGGACCTGCCTTCCCTTACTGGTGAGCACACTTGGGGACTTCAGGTGTTACATGTGCTAGTAGCTCCTCTCAGTGTCCCATCTGATGAGAACGCAGAGAAGGTGCTGCTGAGACAGTGCCAGGGCAGGTGCCCGGGGGGTGGTCATGCTCTGGAAGTTCATACCCAGGATTCCAGCCCTACTGGCCGCAGAAACCAATTAGTGCAGCGAGCTGCTGGCCTGCTGTCCCCGTGAACCCAGCCTAGCTTTTCACAGGAGTTTGCTTTTTGAGTAAGATGGATTCTCCCTCTTGAACACATGAAGACAAGGTGAAGGGCACGTGTTGAGGGGCAGCCCCTGGAGCACGATTAGAAACCACAGGATGAGCAGGGCATGCAGGGCTGAGGTGGGAGAAAGCGCTCTCCCTGGATTCCCACCACAGCGTGGGAAAAGAGGAAGGGGGAGGGTGGCCTTTAGAGACTAGCAGACCTGGATGTCAGTCCGGGCTCAATCCTTTCTTAGCAGCGAGGCCTTGGGCTGGCAATTTCACCTCTTAAGGTTTGGTTTTCCCATCTGTAAATGGGGATAATACACCTAATATCGTGTACTGTGAATATGAGGATTCGATGCCCGATGTATGCAAAGCCCTTTGTGCCTGGAGCATGGGATGCACTGCATGAAAAGAAATCTTTCTCTTCCCCCCCTTCCTTGCTCTTCCTTTTCTAGATTCCAAATGCAACAAGTAAAAACGATCAGGCCCTGCAAAAATGTCAGTTTCAAAGTGTTTTGTGCCAGCGTCCACTTAGGTTCCAAAATACTCCCATTCTGCTGCTTATTTCTGGGCTCTTGCCGTCTGATGTGTTTCTGTGCGTGTCTTTGATTACACACTGCCTGTCACTCAGCGTGCCGGCAGACACCAACAGATTCTGTTGCAGCAGCTGACTGCAGGCCTGCCTCAGCATTTGATCAGCAAAGATCCCTCTCAGACCCCGGAGGAGCCACACTCCTGGCCCACTTTATTTTAAGAAAGTGGTTACTTTATTTACGAAGAGGCCCTTCCCAAAGGTTTCCCAGCAGAATTTAAATGGGTGATTTTGTGCAAAAAAATTAAAAACAAGGTTTCAGCCCTGTCGTTAACGGAGGTCTGCCACACGTGCAATAGAGACAACGCAAGGCCTTAATGTTTTATTAGATTGGAATCATTTCTGGCACTTAAACATTTTGATGAAATTTGTTCAATTTTCTGGGTGTGTTTTAGATGAAAAAAATTAAATGTTTTTTGGCAGTTCTATTAAATAGACTCCAGCAACATCTCTGGGTAGTTTAGTGCTCAGAAATCAATGATAGGACATTTTATTTAATCCATCGACTGAGAGCTGTATTGCAGTGATTCTCTTTTCTTCTGGGTCACACATGATCATCATGACTGTATATGAAGAGTAAAACTAAAGTAGGGACTTTTTTTGAGCTACGAAAACAAGGCCACACCAAAATACACTGTCTTTGTGTGAATTAGTAAAAGGCCTCACATCCGGCCGACGTGGCCCACTGGCTCTCAGTTTGGCAAGCGGTGGGAGCTGCATCCTGGTACCCAGTCATGCTTGGCCAGTCCTCTTGTGCAGTGCACACACTGAGCAGCAGTGTCCAGGGTTCCCACAGAAAGTCTGGGTGTACCCTCATCCAAATGAGAGAGGTGTCTCTGCTTTGGGCTGCCTGTTCTTTCTTCCTTAAAGCTTTAGCCTCTAAATTCGTTGTGTTTTCCCCATAAACTGGCCATGCACATCCTAATCCTAAAAACAAGATGTTTCTTCTCTGCCCCTCAGCTCCTTAATTCATGGGTGTTTATGGAGCATCTCATGTGTGCCAATACATGGAAGATCTTTGGTGAATGTTTGTTGAAAGATTAGTTGTGCATTTATCTTGCTCAAACAGATTGAGAGATCACAGCAAAAATTAATCTAGTCCCCTTTAGGTCCTAGAGATGAAATTTGTCATATTGTGGTCAGAGGAAATAAACCCTTCCTTTCCCGCATCATTTTTACATTTCTCCAGTATCTGAGAGGGTAGATACCTGTTTCGCAGTCTGTGATTGCAGGGTAACCATTCTCTGTTGGGGATGGAGATGCAGTTGGCCTACACATGAGAGGAGGGCTTTTCTACAAATGTATTGAAGGGCTGTTAATAGAGTGTGTGGATTTGGAAAGCCCTCAAAGGCCGGGTTTGTCCCTCAAGGTCTCTCTCTTTCCTTGAATTCCTTCCTTAGCCATGACTTGAAGATGCTCTAATGCTGCGTTGGCCCTGAAAAGGGGCTGCCCTTATGTTTTCACATTTATCCTTTTAAATTGGAAAAAGAGAAAAAGGGGAAATCCGACACCATAGTAAACAAAGAACGGGAGGGAAAGAATGTAGAGAGGCCTGCAACTTTCTGGAAGCTTTTGTAAGAAGTATTTCATCCAGGGACACATTCGAGCCCAAATGTCCAAGTGACCAAGGACCGAGTGACCTGTCCTTCTTCATCTTCGTGGGGGAAAGTGTACAAAGGGCCAGAGAACTGGGCGAAGCAAAAGGCAGGACTTTACCTTAACTCAGTCCCTGAAAACTACTTTCAAAGGTTAGCACTTCATTTTCCTCTCGGATGGGATGGTGAGCGAAACCCCTGTTACCTTTTTGAGTATCTGGGGGGAAGGGGTGTTAGTTAAACATCTTCCAGTGATTCCTGGTCACGGTCTATGAATTCTAGAACCACCGACCCTGCCTTGCTTGTCTTATCCTACTCTGTTTTCAACTCATTCCTAGCTGTCTGTCTTCACTTTTCTCTCCACCCTACTTCTTGCCCCATCCACTTTGCATGAGTCATGTCTGTGGGAGGAGGAACTAAGGGGGAGACCAAAGAACACAGAGAATCTTTCATCGCCAGATCACAAACTACTTTTAAACAAGAATTAATCCTCACAACTTCCCTGTGAGGTTAGGAAGCTTAGTAATACCTTTGACATCCTGCGGGATGCAGAGGTTAAGTGTTTCTGTCAGGAATCATGGCAGGGGCAGAGAGGGGAGTTTCCTGACTTTTTTTTACCATTAGGGGCCTCTCTCTAGTTTTCCCTTGTCCCCCCTTTCCTCCAACAGAACTCTGAGGAGGAAATCTGACCTTCTGTCTTCAGTGGCTGGCATCAGAAAGGATGACAAGGAAGAATAAATAAACCCCAAGCTCCCTGTCCTTTCCACGGGCAAAAGCCCTGACTTGCAACCAGAAACCTCACTGTCATTTATTATGACAAAGTACTTCTGCTCTCTGAGCTTCATTTTCCACATCTGTAAAATGGAATAGATTCAGTTGTCATACACACAAGAGGAAGAATTTTCAACAAATTTACTGAAGGGCTATTTATATAGTATGTAGATCTGAAAAACTTTCAAAATGCCACCCTTGTCCCCAAATGTCTTTGCAAGGTTCAGTTCCTTGGGTTATTTTGAGGATTAAAAGAAACAATATACACGTAAATGCCAAGTGAAGTAGAGTTAGTACATGCTAGATGCATAAATAAGACTCATTGGAAAGAAAAAAGAAGTGTGAACAAGATCTCAGAAGAGAGACCAGGAAAGCCTTGGTCTATGCACATGGTAGAAAATTACTTACCAAAAATATTTTAATGGAAGAGAACACTCTTATAATATCCAAATACCTTTATCTTTCTTCCTTGTGACTAAAATCTTTTTAGCCTATGACGACAATTTTAAGGGGCCATCACAAGAGCAATGGGTGATAGCAGACACACTGCTGAGGGGAGAGAAGAGAGATGCAAAGAACTAGGTATGGACAGGTACATGGAGAAAGAGAACACAGAGGAAAAAGGTGGGCAACTTGATAACATCTACTCGCTACTCACAATGCTGCCTTGGGCTGGCCCCAAAGAGAAGACTGAGGATGGGGAGGTGCAGTGGGTAAGCACTGATATTAAAATTGGACTTTACACCAGTTCTGTAGACAGCAAGATATTCATTATGTGCTAAACCTTTATAATGGGATCTAGTTATATGCATTAGGATTAGCGTGTTTGGCTCCAAGCATAGAAAAACAGGCGAAGAGTAATTTAAATGAGTAAGGGCTTTATTCGTCCCTTGCTGCAGAAATCCACTGGTTGGTGGTCCAGAGCTAGTGCAATGGCTCAAGGAAGCTTTCCAAGTCCTAGCCTCTTTCCAGCTTTCTGCTGTGCCAACCTTGATGAATGGCATTTGTACTTAAGACGATTGCTACATATGCAGGTATCATGTACATACTCCAGGCAGAAGAAAAGTAAAAGGAGCAAACAGAAATTGGATTCTATATAGGAAAGGAAAAATCTTGTCTAGTAACCCTTAGCTCTCCTTTTATTGGCTAAAATTGTGTAACATGGCCACCCCTAGCTGCAAGAGAGTCTGGGGAAGAGAGTTCTGTGGCACGTACAATGCAAACTTCTCCATGTTAACACATCTTCAGTAAAACGGACATTGCTCTCTATAGAACTGCACTACCCAGTATGGCAGTCATTAAGCATATGTGGCTATTTAAATTTAAATTGGTTAAAATTAAAGTAAAATTTTATTTTCTCAGTGCTAGCCACACGTGCCTTGTGGTTACCATATTGAACAGCACCGATATAGGACATTTCCATTATCTCAGAAAATTCTACTATGTGACTAGGTAAAGGTGAAGGGTTGCAGTGTGTTGTCTAAGAGCTGGTAGAAGTAGAAAAAGGGCTGCATACAAGACAGCTGGTGCTCTTTGTGAAGACCAAGGCTGTAACTGTTGGAGGAGTGAGGCTGAGGGAACTGGACAGGGGTGGGATTCCAGAATATTTGTGATCAGTTGGTGGCAGAAGCATAGCTACTAAAGCCTGTGTTCAATAATGTGTTTTCTGGCCTTCCTCAAAATTACCTGAGGTTGCTTAGAGTCAAGTTTAGTCTTTTTTCTCACATATAGACAGCCAGGGAGTATATGCCTTCTCTGAAATGATCATGATGAATACATATTGAATTGAATTTTCTCTACAGCTAACTCAGTCCAGTCTTTAGAGGCTCCCAAAAGCAAGAGGGGTGGAGATGTGATTTAATTCCCAAGAATTTAGAAGCATTATTTGTCCAAGCATTAGAGGAAATTATTCAGCTAAGTCATGACGACTTGAATGCAAGTTTACCTCTGTGAGCCTCTGTGAGTGTATTTCCCTTTCCTTCAGCAGCACTTCGGCGTCGTTACTTGTCTGTATCATGGGTTGAATCGCACAAGATGCCCATGTGTCCAAAGGCTCATCCTGTGTGCTCACTCTGAATGGCTTCAGTTTTCACTTTACTTTGAACTCTGAACTTTCGCTTTACTCCTCCTGCTCTCCCCTGGCCACACGCACAATGAAATCACATGCTTTTTTTTCTCTGACAGATACTCTGAACCAAAACAGAGCTGTGAAAGCCACGTAACATGTTCTTTGCGAAATGGGAGCCTATTTCCCATCTGTGAATCCGTGGGCCTGGCTCTGTTAGGAGAGACGCTCTCCTGATAAATGCTGGGTATGGGACCACAGCCGAAAGTTTTCCTCTTCCAGCTCTGGCTGAAATTAATTACACTTACCGCGTCCCTTCTCATTTGTCTTTCTGTCTAGAAAAGTGATAGAAAGTTCTGATCTTCCTTTTGTGGTTCCACGGCAGTCACCGCTCCCAGTAATTACAGACACAGGGCCCATTGCAGCCACGCAATCGGAACTGGATTGTGAGCCCAGTGAACAGGGACTGTCCGCCTCTGACGATGCTTTTGCAGCTCCGTCTCTGCGGTGGAGGCCCAGTTGGTACCCAATAAGTAATAAATAATAATGATAAATAGTCTCGGCTTGTGCTTTTCAGAATGGTGCTTTGCTTTTTCTAATTTTGTAAAACGGCTTCCTGATGAAGTGGAGTGTCCATGTCACCATCACGGAAAATATGGATCGGTTTTCAATGAAATATTAATGATGATCAGCTCACCGGGCTTTTCCTTTGTGAGGACCGAAATAAAAGAGGAGCTGAGTTTCTTGATGGCGAGTTAAAATACGATTGCTTCAGTATTAACGGTGGCTGGCCCAAGCTTTTTAAATTTTTTATTTAAGAAAATTCTTCTGTCTTATCCCATCTTGCATTTTAGGTATTTCCATTTCTCAGTAGGGCATGGTTTTGATGGGTGGGGTTTGTGGTGCTAGAATAAACCAGAGATAAGTCTTAGCTCCAACATGTGCCAGCTCTTCTCTGGGAGAGCTACGTATCTGTAAGATGGACGTGTCTGTGACCCTGTGACCGGGGGACACCACTACTACTAATACCTACTTCCCGGTTCGTGGCGAGGGTTAACGAAAAAGTGCTTGTGGGATGCCTTAGCACAGTGTGTGGCACACAGTAAGATCTCAAACATTCATTTTTTTTATTATTTGGTTGGAAGGGGGCAGCCAGAAAGGAGGTCCAATACAAATCCGCCATTTGGCTCAAGTTCGCCACTTGGGTGGGTGAGGTGGCAGAGGAACTTGTCACCAGGAATGGCTGCAATGAGATCTGCGGATTATCTGTGGGTTTCTGCTTCCTGCCCTCTTCTGCTTCCTGATGCCATCTGAGAGTTTGTTCTGCTGACTCTGGACAGGCTCTGGAGCTTTCTCTCCTCCTTCACTGACTCTGTCCGGATTAGCAAGAGTCACTCAGCCCTGAAAGGCCGATGCGGCAGGAAGAGCCCAGCAAGGAGAGGTGTCTCCGGATTCTGGAAGGAAGGGGTGTTGGCTCTGGAGGGGATTCAGACTCTGGGGCTTCACTGTGTTTTTCTCCCTGGACAACTGCCACCTGCAGCCACCAGCATGCCCCTCCCCCTCGGCCCCCACCCCAGGCTGTCTGCAGCCTTATCTGGAGGCCCACAGAGGGCCGAGGTGAGATGCAGCGATAAGCAGGAAGTGCACTGGAATTTCATTCCTGGAAAAAAAAGGGACCTTGGCATGAGTTGCAGAATAGAGGGTTCGGGATGTTAATCACTGCTCCTTTTATCAGACAGCTTTATTAAGATCAATGTTTTTTGTTGCCAAATTAGAGTGGACCTAGAGCGAACTTCCCAGCAGTTATTAACACAAGTCCACATTTGCTGGAAGGATTGGGTACCTCCACGTGCTCAGCCATAGCTGGAAGTTACACAATATCTATATCATTTTTCACAGCTTTGTCATTAGCTGGTAATGATTTGATTATTTTGCAGATGAATCACAGTATAAATCTCTTTCACAAACACTACCTCCAAGTATTAATCAAAACCATTAAGGCAAAGCAGTCGGTGCAAATTAAAAAATTTGCATGTCTAAATTAAAAATTACAGTAATACATCATAAATAAATCTTTTAAATTCTCTATGGCCTCTGTGCACATCCTTTCTTTGGTGTGTATATTCTGTAATGAGACCACAAATACCAAGCTTTTCTCTCTCTCTATAATATATATATATATATATATATATATATATATATATATATATATAGGCATCATCTAATTTTAAAGGTAGAGTTCAGGTCCTTCCGTGGAACCCGATAACAGAACATGAGAGGGAAGGGGGAGGTGATTTTCTTTTTGCCCATTCATTTCTTTTTTCCCAACAAGATTTGAAGGTGGCACAAAGAACAGAATGGAAGCTATTGCAGATAATTTACAGTGTCTTCCGTTGTGGCAAAGTAAATATTTGTAAAAGGCGATGCTTCTTTTTCAAATAACTTTGAACTGTGAGGAAAATTACCAAGTTGTGTTTTAGGTAATATTTCATTTTGGGACTATTAACACATTACTCGCAATATGGGAGGAAATTAGAGGGCTTTGAGTGATGAAAGCCACCTTTGGCATTAAAAAACTATTATTATTCCCTTGAAACACTGAAGCAAATTAAAACAGGAAAATGAAACTTTCAAGTGCCCTGGATTTGAAAAGGCATTTTTTCCCCCTTTCATTTGTCAAAAACTTTTTTTAATTTTTTTTAAAAAATTACTCTTTTCACTGGAAACCTGGAAGAAATCATTTATAAAGCAGAAAATACTTTTTTTCAAAATGCCTTTGCCGAAGAGTTTAGGGGAATGACAGTGCCCTGTGTGTATGTCACCACTGTGGACCGTTTCAACACGTCTCTGAGGAGTGGGACATAGACCAGGGTGCACTGGAGATCCATCCCAGCTCCAGGTAATGCCGCCGCAGCAGCAATTAGAAAGCAGTCTCGCTCTGCCCAGGATTTAACCCAATTAACCTATCTGTAACCTATTAACCTAATTAAATAGAAGAGCTTCTCTGTGAGGGAGTTATACAGGACTCTCCCCATTTGGGGGTGCCGGTTGGGAAGGAGGGCACAGTTTAGGGAATATTATAATTTGGAGTCAGTTTTTGGGGGTTTTTTGTAACAGAATTGGGACATCAAAATGCAATTTCCAGGTGCTTGGTGTTTCCCTAACAGGAGCCCATGGAATGAACTAGCAGGTTCGCTTCACCCTTATGTCCCTGCCTTGTGGGATTTTTACCTTACTTCTTACTGACATAGAGAGATTTGGTAAGAGGCGAGGAGAACGCATCCTGCCTGTTTATCACTTGTCCCTTGCCTCCTATAGGCTTCAAGAAGAGTACAAAAAACTCTTCATTTTATTACATTCCCTAGTTTAGCTCAATTCTATGCAGTTGTTTTAATGCCATGGCTACGCTTAACATTCGTTAAAAGGTGGGATTTATATCAGGCCCCTTGCTAGCTTGTGCGACCGTAGCGAATTGCTTAATCTCTCTGGGTCACACTTTACTCATCTGTGTAAAATGAGTGGGTTGGATGAGATGGTCTCATAAAGGTTTTTTCCAGCTCTAACCATTTCATGATTTTTATATCATTACTTCTTCCTCTACTCCTTTTAATTTCATTTACCAATAAATGTTTCTTGAATGGACTTTGGCTAGAACTGGGGTGTCCAATATGGTAGCCCAGTGTCTATGTAAATTTAAATGAACTAAAATAGATACAATTAAAAAATCAGTTTCTCAGCCACAGAAGCCACCTATCACATGATCAGTAGCCACATGTGGCTAACGGCTACCTGATCGAACAGCACAGGTCTAAAACATCTCATCACTGCAGAAAGTTCTATGTTCCAAAAGAAACTTCAGTTGAGTTCTTTTCTTAGACTTCTACATTCATTTGTGGAGAAGCCAGTCTTTTATTTACAATGATGATAGGAAAATCAGTATGATCACGAGAGAAGCCAAACTCTTATGGAAAATTCATTTTCATTCAGTTTAACTTTGATGACAATCTGTATCACCCATAATGCGTTTAACGAGGCACTTGGCCAGTTACTAGCTGTATGAACTTGTGCTAACTGTTCAGGCCTTCTGAGCCCTGGTTTCCTCATCTGCAAAGTGAGTGTAATGTTGCCTGTTCTTCAGAGTAGGTTTGTTTTTGTTTTTTAAATATATCTTTATTGATTTCAGAGAGAGGAAAGAAGAGGGAGAGAGATAGAAACATCAATGATGAGAAAGTCATTGATCGAGCCCACAACTTGGGCATGTGCCCTGACCGGGAATCGAACCCCGATCACCTGGATCCTAGGTCGAAGCTCAGCCGCTGAGCCACACTTGGCCAGGCCAGAGTGGTTTTATGTAAAGCCCCTGTCGTGGTGCTGGGCAGTAGTAGATGCCTGGTAACTATTATTAGATAATTATTTTGTGGAATAATAGGGCCCATTATTTGATTGCTGAAAAACTTTTATTTGTTAAAAAAAATAATGGATGAGAATGAGACTTTGTAGAAAGATATTATAAATACAAGTATTTTGCTTGTGCAAAAAATGTTAGGTTGGAAAATTAACCAGAAGGATAGCGAAAATGTTATATGATAAGTCATATACCTGTGGGGCTAGAGGAAAGGGAGCTGGACATATAAAAGCAGAGCAGTCCCTTTAGTTTTTACCCTTTAGAGCTGTGATGTCTCCTTTCCTCCCTCCCACATTTGATACCTGACCTGCCTGAGAACAGAATATAACAGGTCTGCTGGTGCTGTTTATACCGGCTTCTGGGAGGGCACTGCTCTCCTGTAGGTTTCTAGAAGATCCGCACTGTGTAGGAGGAGAAGGTCTCTATTTCCAGTTCTAATTTCAACCTACCACAGCTATGCACCTCTTTCAAAGGGCGTAGCATGTCAAAGCATTGATATTTTGGTCGCACGTGAAACTGTGGCTTTTGTGCTATAGGAGAATGATATCAGGGAAGGCTCCAGAGAAATGTGGCCCCTCCCATTTCCCAAGGGCCAGGAATGAAGATGCAGTTCTTTTTTGAGTATGTTGACATCCCTCATAGATGTGTTCTTTGCTCCCACAACCACATATATACATATATATATATATCACTCTTACTCAAGGGCCAGGGATGGCATCCTTTGTAATTTCAATATTGTAATAAGCATGTGGGTGGATGGATGACTTAAATGTTAAATATTTTGCAAAGGAAGAGATTTATGTTTTAAACTCTTTCATAGTTAAGAGAGGTGGTGTGATTTTTGTAAGCTTGGAATATCGATTAACTTGGGCTTCCTATTAGTTTTCCCCACATACAGATTTCTCCACCTTTTATAATATTTATTATGATAATCCAACTACACAGATAATCTCTGTTGACACTTTAAACATTTAAAATGGGAGCACATGAACATATTTAGAAAATTTAAAAAAGGCAGAAAGGCACAAAACAGAATAAAAGGCACCTCAGCCCCCACTCCTCTACTCAGTTCCTCTAACAAAGACAACCACTGGCCTCTGGTGTGATCTTAAAAAAACCCATGCATACATAACACCTATAAGTAGCCTTTTAATAAACAGAATAAAAGCCATATTATACACAATGTTCTGACCCTGCTTTTGTTGTTTGGCTTAATAATATGACTGAGCTTTTTCTGTATCAGAACATGCAACACTACTGGTTTTTATTTTATTGGTGGCACAGCCTTCTATCACATGGGTATCATATTCTGTAAATCTATTCAATCCCTTTCTAAATTTAGGTTGTTTCCAGGTTTCTTCTTGCTATGACAGACTATGGTTCACGTTACTGGTGTGTACGTTTGCTTTTGCAAACATCAGATCAATTTTTAGCTGTGTAATTGTCCGGGCAAAGACAATATGTGCTTTCATTTTCATTGCTATTGCCTAATGGCCACCTAAAAACTTTTAACTTGTTAATATGTTTATTATCAGTGTTATGAAGACTGGTTCCCTGTAAGCTAACTAATATAGGTATCCTTACACTTTAGCCTTTGTTTGTCTGTTAGGTAAAACAATTTTGGGGGGGGGGGTTGATTTACATTCCTTTCATTGTGAATGAGATAAGAATTTAAAAATATTTTTACTGATTATTGCCATTTGTGCATTTCTTCCTATAAGCTGCCTGTGCAGCTATTCTTTGCTCATTTGGGGGAGGTTCATCTTTCCCACATTGTTTTGTTAGAGTGCTTTCTAAATTGACCAAATTAGCCTACTCTCTATGTTTTTCAAATGTATTTTTGTCTAATTTAGTGTTCGGCTCTGAACTTCAGTTATTGCATCTTTTCCCCACTACCCATATTGGAGTTTCCATTTTATGCAGCCAGTTTCCAATCATCTTCTCTACTGCTTCTGGGCAACTTGAACTTGTGATCTTTCTAAAGCAGAAAAGGAATAATTTGTAAAATACATCGTCCCAGTGAAATTATTAATAGTGTTTCCTTTCATTCTAAAGAATGTAGATGTTTGCATAATAAATTATACAGTCATTCTCAACTTTGGTCCTTCCCCAACTTTACTGTAATCAGACCAGCTCCTCTTTGACTTAATTTAAAATATTGGGATGCACCATGAGATGAATTTAAACCATGCTTTTTGAGCCTCCCCCCAAAGATGGAAACTCACTGATATAGGGTCTTAGTTTATTTTGTTTGGTAGGATTTATTGACACATACAACTCAAAAATCTTGTTTTAGGCAATATGAGCAATTCAAAGACAAGCTTATAATCTATTAAGAAAGACATGACAAACACTATAGTAAAAAGAAAAGTGTCTTTAACTGAAATAAGATTCTCAGCTCAATGGCACTTTTGTGAGTATATAGATACAAATTTTCTTTTCATATGTATAAACTCCAACTACTGAGAGGGCCTCTTCCAGTGCAAGTCAACCCAGAAGGTAAAAGACATGTTTAACACAATAGTTATAGAGGATCTTTTTTTTCCAAGAGGATAACAAAAATTGGCAATCAGCTTTTTCCAACAGCAAACAGACAGAATATGAGAGGCAACACTAGGCTGGTGCCTCTTAATGTAGCCAGATATAAAATATATGTGACTGAGTGATAAAGAATCGGTTGTGTAATAATAAATACTGAGTCTTGCATGTCCCTGTTTTAAAAAGAGAAGCCTTGTTCCATGTCGTCCATTGTACCATGTATCAGTACTCTCACAGTCTGCTTCAGATTTTTTCTGACTCCTAATCACCAAGAGAAATCCCAGTCTTCGTAGAAAAATTAGAAAGAAGTACAAAAAGTACAAATGAGTAAAAACAAATTTCTTTTGCTTTTAAAACTTTGTATGAACAGTTATTGATGGCTACAGAATATTCCTTTTCTATGGATGCACCATAATTATTCGAACCACCCACTTTTTGTTAAATAGGTAAGCATGTCCTTTTATATTTACTTTTTCTTTCAATTATAAACAAAATCGGGATGGATATCTTTGCACACACATCTTTCTTGGTATTGGCAAACAGCCCATCAGGAGAAATTCCTGGAAGGGAATTTATGGGGTGAAAGAGTAGGAACATTGTGAAGGCTCTGACATCCAGGAGCCAGTTCTGGGTAGAAAGGTGACAATTCCAGCTGCTGAAGCCAAGATGCCTCTCACTGGAGTCCCACTGTGCAAAGATTCTGGCACCAAAGAGGAGGGCACGTGGTCAGACCCATTTGGCAGCTTAAAATAAATGGTGCCCCCTGACAATGAAGGGAACAGCTCTCAGTTCTTTGTTCTAAAGTTTAAAATAGTTGTCCATGTGAGAGGGAATTTTATCTTTGTCTTCTAGATTGTAAATCTTCATCATATGATACAAACCAGTAAGCTTTAAACTATGCTTTTGACCTATTGTTTGCACGTTGCTTGGAAAACGCCTGCTTTCCTAATGTAGGCTCTGGGTGAAGGAGGGTAGGAAGTCATTCAAGTTCAGTCTTGAGAAACACTTTTTGCTGTCTCAATGGTTTGTCCGCCGTTTACTTTCTACTTTCCCAGACTTTCTGGAGGAAAATTTGGCCACTGTTTTGCAATAATCAGAGAAATGAGGAGAATCCCTGACAATTCTCACCACTCTGTACAGTGTGGCACATTAAGCACATGCAGAGTTTTTAAGGGTGAGCCAGGACTTACAGAGGTAAGATTTGTATTTGAACAGGAATAAATGACTGAGTCACTGGGGATGAAAACCTGTTTGGCAGTCCTCAAGAAGGGGCAGATTACTTCTGACAGGTCTAAACAGCCCAGGCAGATAGGATCATTTAACTATATTTAACTAACACTGACAAAGGAATGCTTGATTAATGTCTCCCACCCAAATATCCAGGGACTGGCAGGTCACCTTCTCAAACCAATAGGCAGTTGAAGCTACTTCAGAATTCTCCTTCATTATGTATGATTGCCAGATGCTTTAAAAGGTCTGATGAGGACACACTCCACCAGGATCTCAGGTTTCCCTCTGCTTTTCTGGCATGGGGTGGGATTCTTTCTTTAATTTTGGGTAGGCATTTGGAGGGTCTACTTACTAGAACACATATCTGTGCTAGATCAGTATTACTTTAATAATTTGAAAAGAAAATAAAAACCAAAAGAATGAATCTTTTGCTACAAAATATTTTAAATTTTTTATAGGTATTTGTACAGTACATTAACAGTGTTCATGCCAAACTCTTTTGTCAGGTGCCACTCGTTTTTATCTCTTCAACTATCTGTGAGTTTCTCACTTTTAAGATTTAAAATAAAATTTATTCTGAAGACTTACCACTAGGATTTGAGGAGGAACCTATCCTGTCCTTAAATCCAGAGGCCAATTGGGTTTCTAGCATTGGCCATTCCTAGAGCGGGAGTCATGACTCTCTCTCTCACCATAGTTACATTGCTCAAACATGTGGCAAGGAACAGGAGGCAGCCCAGTCAATTGACTCTTCTGGCCATCTAGAAGAGAGTTTGAAATTTTTTCATTGACTTTTTCTTTCTCTGGTTGCTATACACTCAGTGCCTAGAACAGAGCCTGGCACATAGCAGGTGCTCAATAAGTACTTGTTGAAAGAATGAGCTGTGGCTGCTTGGTGGCAAGAGGTTCTAATCAGAGCTACCTGGCATCATGGAGCCTGTCAGGAATATGACCTCCTGGACCAGCTAGCTCAGGAAAACACATCAGCCAGCAGAGGAAGCCATGGGCATCAGCGAGGTATGAAATGAGGAAGAAGGGACAGGAATTAGTGGGCCAGGCACTCTCTCTGACTAACTCCAACTTACTTGTGAAGTCTCAGTTAAATTCCTCAAAGAGGCTTTCTCTGACCACCCCTTCCATCCCCACGTTAAGTTTAAGACCGTATTTGCCTTCTACTGCTGCTGTAACAAATCGCCACCAACTTAGTGTCTTAAAATAACTGACAGAAAATTATCATCTTACAGTTCTATAGGTCAAAAGTCTGACAAAGGTCTCCCTGGGCTAAAATCAAGGTGTTAGCAGCCTTCTTTCTCGAGGCACTAAGGAAGCATTTTCTGGTTTTATTCTGGCTTCTACGTGTCACCCCTTACTTCTTAGCTCACAGCCCTCCCCCACCTTCAAGAACAGTAAAAGCACGTTGAGTCATTCTCACATCATATCACTCCAACCTCCTCTTCTATAGTCAAATATCCTTTCTCTTTCCCTTTTAAGGCCCCTTGTGATTGTATTGGACCTCTGGAAAATTCAGTATAACCTGTTTATCTCAAGATCCTGAACTTACTCACATTGGCAAAGGCCCTTTGGCCATGTAAGGTAACATCTTCACAGATTCGGAGGATTAAGACCTGGACATCTTTTTTGGGGGGGGGGGGGGCATTATTCAGGCCATCTCAGGGAGCTTTTATTATATACTCTTATAGCACTCTGCACTTTATTGCATTCTTTATAAACTTGACAAATGCTAATTGCTGAGCTCACTCTGTGACTATTTAATGTCTGTTTGCCCCACTACACATAAAGACCTATGAGAGCGTGGGCAGTGTCTGTTTTGTTTACTCTTGTATCCCCAGAGCCTGGTACAGTACATAGTTTATAGTAAGTGTCTGATAATATTTTTGTTAAATGAATGAACATTATATCAACCTTATCTTATGTTCCGTTCCCCTTCTGAGACAGGGTTACCATTCCCATCCCATAGAAGAAGACGCAATTTCCTAGTTTCTTCCTAGCCGGTATCCTGACTTCACATCTAAATTGTTTCACATTCTGGTATGCTGTAGGTGTTACTGGCTGCCACACCCATGGAGCATGTCAACAGACAGAAAGAAAGCTTTCAAGAAGGCCAGAGGAGATATCATCAAGGGCTGATGTCAATGCCAGGGTCGGCTTTACTCTTTTGACTGGAAATGGTTGAGTGTTTGCGATTTGGTAAGCAGGAGCATTCACTGCCAAACAGGATTTCTTGGTTAGGTAGGTTTGCCGTCAGCTGCTCTGAATAGAGGGCGAATTAGCTGTGCAGTTAACAGAGTTTTAATCACACACTGGAGCTGTGCTGCTATTTCTACACATTAAAAAAAATCTCAGCTGGACCAGGTGTGGCTCAGCAGTTGAGCGTGAACCTATGATCCAGGAGATCGTGGTTTGATTCCCGGTCAGGGCACATGCCAGGGTTGTGAGCTCGATCGTCAGTTGGGGGTGTGCAGGAGGCAGCCGATCAATGATTCTCTCACCATTGATGTTTCTCTCTCTCTCCCTCTCCCTTCCTCTCTCTGAAATCAATAAAGATATTTAAAAAAAAAAAAAAAATCTCAGTGATTAAAAGAATGTTTATTCTTCCAAATCTTCAAAACTCTGTTTTGTTCATCTCTGTATTGGTCTCCTTGGCCATGGTGCAGCTAGTATGTTTGGCATTTAGGTGCATCTACCTGCAAGAGTCTTTTATAAAGGTCAGCACCAATGGTTGGCCCACAGTAGGTACTTGGTACATATCTGCGGTATTATTCGAATGAATATTGATTGGAACTGATGTTCCTTGGTGACTATTAGGATGTTAGGATTGTGGGAAGATAATGGAAATGTTGATTTATTTATGTCCTTGATCTCCACTCATTCTGGAAAGTATTTGACATGGCTGTGGATATCATGGTGACTTTATGAAATCTAAAAACAAAAATAAGTTCTAAACCAATTGCTTTTCATGATAATGCATCTGTGGCTTCAAGAGCTACCAATCCTACAAGTTAACTGATGTTGGAAGGAGGCAACACAGAGTGACAGAATGAGAACACACTGTGCAGTAAGATAGATTCGAGTTTGTATTCCTGGATTCACCACTTAATCGGCTGTGAGAACTTGAACAAGTTACTTAAAGTATCTAAGCCTAAACTTTCATCTTTGAAATAGTATGTGCTTTAAGGTTTAAAATGAATGCTTTATGTGGAAAATACGTAACACAATATCTGGCTTTTAAAGTGGTATTTCTCTTTCTCTTTTTTCCCTCTTTCAAAGGGATTAAAGCTGCCTAAATTGCCCCAGGTTAACATAATGAAAAGAAGCAGGCAATTAATAAATGATCAGTTCAGCGTCACACTAAGTTATTAACCACACGGACAAAGAAATGACTGAAAACTCCCAGTAATCCTGGGGTAATATGCGCTACAAAGTAGAAGAGATGTGGTCCACAGGGCTGCGAGCTTTGCCGCAAGTACACAAGTGCCACAATCCAAAGGGTGTTAGGAGGAAAGCTGTACACTCCAAATCAGAATCAGTCAGGAAAGACACGTTCGGCTTTATTTAGTGACTGTCACTACCCAGCAGGATTTTGATGTGTTTATTGATGTGGTTACCTGTATAAATCAGGATTTGATAAGGTTTTAGGGCCTCTAAATGAGCTCTTTGTCTGCATTCCCGAATAGGTGAACACATGCTTGTGGCACCAAATGAGTTCCTTGAGGAAGTAATTACTCACATGGTGAGGTGCATGACAATGACTCTGAGTCTACTCGGAGCTTGTGTGAATGAAAAGTGGGGGGAAAAAAAAGCCATCAACTCCTCTGAGTTGAACTTGACGGTGACAGAGAGATGCCCTTGAAAATTAAGAAAGGGAAGAAAAGCAACAGATGAGAACACATCTTGATCTGAAGAGACAGAATAGACGGGAGGCCAGGCTTATAAAACTTGACTGCAGCCTTACTGAATAGATTCTGATTTCCAAAAAACGAATGTGCCATAAGGTGAGAGGCTGGCAAAACAGTAAAAGGAAGATCATAGAGCAAACACTAGCAGGGCCCATCCACGCCCTGTGAAGGAGCCCACGCGCTCTGGACTTCTGGCTCCACGGACGTGGCTATCGCTGTCTATGTTGGCTGCTTTCTCTCTGTCGCTGTCATTACAGTTCACTTCAGCTTCTTCCTCTGATTCTGTGTTCGTCAAGTAACCTTCTGATCATCAGTTTGACCATGATTTTCTCTATAGGGGTGGACTGGGGATGAGATAATCAGGTGGTCAATGGTCTGGTAAATGTGACACTTTGCATAGACATCGCTTCATAATCTTGTCCATTTCCAATCCAGCCTTGGGTGATCTGGTCTCAGGTAACTAACTAATTAACCACCTACCTACCCAACTGCTGTTCTGCAAAGCTTCTTATGAGATTGTCAGCCTGTTTTTCCAGGTAAGGGCACACCACTTGCACTTTTTTTTTTCTATCTGTGCCAAATTACTCTATAGATGGAGAACTGGTAAACTTTTTTCTATATATGTCCAGATGGTGAATATTTTAGACTTTGCAAGCCCTTGGTCTCTGATGCAACTACTCAGTTCTGCCATTGTGGTGGGAAGACAGTCATAGAGTTTGCACAAATGAATGGGTGTGGCTGTGTGCCAATAAAACTGTATGCACCTGGTATAGTTAGACTAAGAATGAATTTAGTGAACCAGTAAAACAGGAACACCCCCAAAAAATTGTTTTTGAAAGGATGTGCTAATTCAAAGAAAAACAGTAGAGCGATTATCATGGGGAAACAATCAGAACTTAGCTGAATATCTTTAGCTTTTAAAAAATTTAAATACTGTTTTGTTTTGAATTATAGATGGTAGTGTGGAGGGAGGTGGGCACCACCATAATCCCCTTGGGGATTAGGGCCCCTAAAGACCTCAACCTGGCCCTGATTTGGGGATATACATCTTCTTTTGGCAGGCATCACTGCATCTTGGGATTCTAGAGCACTTTATTATTGAACCTCTATAGGCACTCTCTTCAACTGCCTCTCTTCCACATGGATGAGACTCATAGTTTCTATCTTGTATTGCAGTTATTTTTATACTTGTCTTACTTTATAGATATGTTCTAGGAGCACCACATTTCTTATCTGTCTCATATTTAGTTTCTCATGTATAAACTGGGACCGGAATACATACATCAAAACCCTTGAGGGCATAGACTATATGCCACCCCCACCCATGACGCCAAGCACAGACTCGTATGTGTAGTAAGTGATTAATAAATTTTGAATGAATGGATGGATTTGATTTAAGATCTTTGGTCTTTTTCACTTTGAACTTTGGCTTCTTTTAGCTGAAGATCCCTCTGTCTTTTCTGTTTGGATACCAGACTTCTCAGTTTGTGCCCTAGACTCACTTGCCCCAGATTTTGTTGGGTGCCTGCCTACCTGTCTCTGAAACCTGAAAATTTAGGAATTCTGCCAAGCCTTGGGGTTATTTGAATATATTGTACAAGAAAAGCCTGCCTGGGATTCCCCTTTCTTGTAGTTTCGTTTTGAGTAGAAAATAGTGCTAGAAAGATAATTTACAGAAAATCTACTTAAAAAGAGAGAAATGAAGAATGTCACTTACAAAAGAAGAGTGATGCTTATTTTGAAAAAATGTGCAACACTATGTAAATCATTTTAACTCCATGTGAATGTTTAAGCTATATAGTGATAGAACAATGTATTTATCAAGTGTGCTTATGTATGTAATCAAAATGGACTGTCTCACCAGCTGGGGGTGCACACATAGTCATATATTTTGCATTTTTTCCAAATAGCCATTCAATCACTCATCTATCTACTCAGGTGTGTCAGAAACAAAACCAAATATAAATATTCTAGTGCAGAAGCTGGGATCTCTAGATCCCAAAGAGAAAATACAGAGGGCTACTCATTTGGAATATTTATATATGAAAGCCACAACACAGGCTGGCGTGCTGGAAACTCAGGCAGGATTTTTAGATTACAGGCTTGAGGCAGAAGTATTTCTCCAGCAAACTTCAGTTTTTGCTCTTAAGCCCTTCAACTAATTAGATGACGCCCAGTCATATTATTGTGGCTACTTAAAGTCAACTGATTGTGGGTGTTTATCACATCTACAAAATACGTCCACAGCAACAGCTAGACTGATGTTTGACCAAATAGCTGGGCACCATAGCCTAGACAAGTTGATACATAAAATTAACTCTACACCAGGTTAGGAGAAAATCCAGCAATTGCTCCCCAGGCCAACTGCACCCCCAAATTGTCAAGACTTCTTGGGACTTAAATTCTTGAAAGAGTTTATCTTGCTTCCAAACCACATCTTGGAGAGTACTGGAGAAGACCTCTGGACTTTTATCTGGTCACTTTGTGTTTTTTTTAACCAGGCATATTACTTCTGCTACAGCCATATGGTCTGCTAGTTGAAACTTTTCATTCACTTGCTTCCCATTACAGTACAGTGCTGTCCCATGCTTGCAGATTAGGATTACAGCTCTTTAATTCACACTCACACACTGGATCATGGCTCCAAAGCATCACTTCTATACCTACAGAATCTCTAGCTGTGGAAAGATGCTGCAGAAAACCTCATGAGCTACCTAAATCCAGACATTATGTCAGCCCTCAGTCCAGCTTCCCATTTCTATCACCTTTTCTTTTGCAGGCCTCAGTTGCTAAGCTAATTGTTTGCAGAGGTTCTTATAATATCCAACTTTCAAAGAGAAGAAACTATTCTCTTCCAGAAAGCTTCTTGCTCTTTATGCCAGTGTGCCAGCCTCCTTTCCAGCTCTGAGCTCAGTAGTCTGTGTTGCACTGGGGAGGAAGCTAAAACAGGATCTGTTATACCAAGGAAGGTGGAGAGTTCCAGCCCGGTGTTTGAATAGCTAACAAAGATCACTTTTGTATTTAGGGAGGAGTCAAAGATCTGCTTCTAGTTATTTCTGGGTATAGAACTTGGCTGGTGGTTTCTTCTGCAAAGGTTAAAATTTCTTCTCAACAGGAACTTTATTACATTCAGAAATAAACCTATGTGTGTGTATAAGTACCGTTGATCTATTTTTGCATTATATACTCTCTAATAGTATGGATCCTGTCCTATAGTCTCAGAATACAGTAACTCTGATAGGAAGAGTTGGTTTTTTGGTGCCATCTCATTATGGGACATTTTACTACTCCAAGTTTCAATGTGGAGCTAGGTATATAAATAATACATACAAGGATTTCCTGCTTCTAAATTGCCCCAACTTCATCTATAAATTTGATTCACCTCAGTTAATAGAGTCTCTTCCCTAGCCAGATTGTTCTTTGTGTGACATTATTTTGAAGTTTGCTGAAATCCTTGTGGCTCATGAAAGAGCCATGACATTTATAGCTTAGGTGGTTCGTCCTATTGTCCTTGGCTAAATTTTCTTTGTAGCCTAGTTAAACCTGGACACCTGGTTGCTTAAATTATCCCTGTAGGATATTAGTATATTAGCTACCTATAAAAATGAAATTTATCTGAGGCATCTGTTTACATTGAGCATCCCATAAAACTGTGGCAGAGAATTCAAAGGAAAAGCTTTCAAATGAAGGTTTCATAGCCAAGAGCAAAAGGCTCTTAAGAGTGGCACCTAGATAACTCATTTCCATTTTATATATTAAAAATAATTTTTTAGTAGACAAAAGATCTCTTTTTCCTCCCAAATGCCTGACTAGAAAATACAACAGATTTTAAGAATCCTTCTATGTTCATATTAGATTTTTCAGTGCTATTTACTTTACAATTATTGTTGGTTCCAAGAACAAATAAGGGAACAGAGTTTTAAGCATGACTGTGTTGACATGTCATTGAGGACTTGGTGAGCAGGAGAAGCAGCTCTGGATTCATAAGTAATTCCAACTGTTATCCAATAGTGAGAGATTATATCAAGTCAGAGACTAAAAGGAGTAAAAGGCATACAAGGGCAGGTCCCAACCTACTAACAGGAGTGTTAAAGGAAGTAATTTTGAAAGTCTACAGTAGCAATCAGGTTTCTGGACCAGTCTATTCTCTTTCTAGCCTTCTTTGGTTATAAATACAGGGAAAGTAGCTTAATTTAACTTAATTCAAAAGGAAAAAAAAGAGGGAAGGGGAATTGATTTTTAAGATATGTGATAACTCGTAGATATAAAGGAAGAGCTAAAGACTGAGCCTGGAATGAACAGGGATCAGGGCAACCTAGAAGTTACACCCAGAACAACAGGTACAGCATGGATACAGACCAAATGGAATGGATAACTGTGTGACAGCTGGTACAGTCACAGTAGAGCATGCTAACTGAAAACGAGCCCTGAATCTGGGAAGTGGGACCCAGAAGACCATCTCTTAAGGGAATTCCTGCGGCAAGAAGACGATAGCAACCCTTTCCCCTCCTGGTACCACTTCTTTTAAGAGGAAGAGTTGATTAGTCCATGTTGGTTGTTTTGTCTTTTTTTTTTTTCCTGTTTTTTCCCCCTACACCTTGAGAAGAGGGGAATACAACAACTGGATCTATATTCCACTAAGCCTGTAGACAATAGTGGAGCCATAGTTTCCAAGGGAAAACCAAGAGGCTACTATCAGAAAATGGAGATGAGATACTGGGTCAACAAAACTCACAGATGCTTTTTACATCCACCAAATTCTATGTAAACGTCAATAACTGCAATGGAGTTAACTTATTTCTTCCCATTCAGGTGAATCACATACTGTATTGAACTCATATAGAACTCTTCTCACTAAATCACATTCCCTTCCCTCTAGTTCTAGCGTTTCTCCTAATCTTCCTCCTCTTCTCCTTTCCATAGTATTTCAACTGTCGTGTAAATTAAATAGATTTGAGGAGTATGGGAAGCCTTAAGCTAAGGATATAAACATCACCATGATGTTTCTCTGGGAAAATGTGTTTGTGTTGTATCAAGAAGTGAATGGAGCATCTCAGGGAGAGTATGTGCCCCTTCGTATAAGGAGAACATGGTAACTGTCCTTAGTATTGTGCCTTGAAGTAGTGTGGCTGTCTGGAACGTAGTAAAAAAGCACGGAATGACTTCTTTCTAGTTGAATTTTCTCACCTCTTTCAGGCATAGGCCAACCTGTTACTTACATTCACAGGCACTTAAATGCTGGGAAGTATCAGTACAAAAATAGTTTTTGACATTCAAGATGACCAAGAATGGGTTCATAGGAAATACAGTAATACTAGCTACCAAGTGACAAGCCTTGTTCCAGGAGGTTGACATTCATGATAGCAACACTCAGTCATGATTGCATCCACATCAACTCCATTCAACTCCACTTCTCACAGCAGCTACCACTTTATTTCTTTTCTTTCCTTCATAGAAAACTCCTTGAAAAAAGCTTCTATTTTTACTTTCTGGAAATTTTCTCTTATTATTTCTTAAACTTGGCGAAGTTAGGCTTCCTCCACTACTATCACCACTCCACCAGAACTGCTCTTGGTCAAGTTAGCAACGGTCTTTACATTGCCAAATCAGTTCTCAGTCCTCATCGTGAATGACCTGTTGGCAGCATTTGTGATCATCAATCCTCCCTTCTTTTAGATAACACTTTCTTGACCTGGCTTCCAGAGGTGTTCTCTTGGTTTCCCCCTTACATCACTGGTCACTGGTCTGTCTTTCTGCTCCTTAGTGCTCTGTCCCTCTCTAGCTTCATTCACTTGCCTGTTGTTCTCATCTAGTATCATGGCTTTAGACATCTCTAAGAGCTGGTGCTTCTGAATTGAAATAGCCGATGCAGACTCTTCTATGAGCTTTAAAGTCATAGATCCAACTGCCTACTGAACATCTTTACTTGTATGTTCAAGAGACATCTGAAGCTTTCTATACGCAATTAAATTCCTGATCTCTCTGCCCCCAAACTTGCTCAACTTATACTTTTTCCCATGTCAGCTGATGGCAATTCTCTTCTCCCAGTTGCCCAGCCCCAAAATCTTTGAGGTTTTCTTCAACTCCTCTCTATCTCCCATACTTTATATTCACTTCATCAGGAAATCTTGTGGGCTTTCCTTCAACTTAGATCCACACTTTCACAGCATCAGTTGGATCACGTCACTGCCTTGCTCAGAACTCTGCAAAAAGTCTCCATTTCTTTCATAGTAAAAGGCAAAGTCCTCACAATAGCCCACAAGGGCCAATGTGATCTGGTCCCAGTTGCCCTTCTTGCCTTTCCCTTATTGGTCTCCACATTGCTTACTTCTTTCCAACTGTACTGGCCTCTTTGTTAGTGCCTTTGCCTCAGCTGTTCTTGCTGCCTGGAATGCCCCCCTCCCCCACATTCCCACTTGATTGACACCCTTCAAGTTGTTGCACATATTTCACCTCAACCAGCCCCACCCCAATCATCATATTTAATACTGCAACATGCTTTTCCCTCCCTTCACCCACAAAACTTCCTGCCAAATGCTCAATCCCCTTTACTCCTCTTTCTCCTGTAACATTTATAACCTTCAGCATAACATATACATTATTTACCACCTTTATTATTTAATGTCTGTCTTCTCCCACCGCAACTAAAATCTCCGTGAAGCAGAGATTTCTGTCTGCTCTGTTCACTGATGTATTCCCAAGTGTCTAGAATGGCACCTGGGATAGTAGCAGTTCACAAAGTATTTTGTTGCATGAATGAAATAATACATTATGAATAAATGATCTTACCTAATACAAAAAAAAAAAAAAATCCCAGTGGATATGAATGTCTTCTTTTTTTAGAAGAGGAGACTGGGGCTCAGAGAGATTGAGAATCAAAGTTCACAGAGCAAATCAGTGTGGAGCTGGGATTCTAAACAGGCTTATTTACTGCCTAGGTCCTTGCTTTTATTTAAACTGATCACAAATGTGTGTGGCTTCTATCTTCATGTGCTTTTCAAAAAACTTAGAATAAATTTGTTTCATTCAATGATTTTTAGGTATAGTTCCTCCCATGGGTAGGTTAATGCATCGTAGGTAGGGATAAAGAGAGTTGATATTTAGTTTTGTGTCTTTTCTGAAATTTAATTATAACATCTCAGTTAATTCCCCAAATTATAAATTTATCCCTGCTTACAGATTAGGGAGGGATCTGAAGTTCACAGGACTTAAAAAGTTAAGTGACTTACCTAATGCCATGATTAATGGCATAGGGTATTGAGTTCAGGTTTTCGATTCCAGCACTTCCCTGACGGGTGACTGAAATGACCTTTTAGATCATCCATGCATCTCTAAAACCGAACTGTGGGACAAGATATCTGAGTGCTAGGAGTAAAAATAAAATGCCTTCCTCCTGAGACTTCCTCTAATGACCCAGAGGAAAAATATGAGCCCTGGTTTGAGAGCAGACATATGTTTAATGAAAACAAAAGTAAGAAAAGTTATGTTGGAGTGTGTTTGAGGACCAAAATTCAACAATGCAGGCAACGCAGTCTGCAGTCACTGATTTTCATTAAAACAGTACTGCAATAAAGTGTTCTGCAGGAAAGCAGAAATCATGAATTTTGAAGACTTTACCCCTTTCCACTATTTCTAATGAGGGCATTAAAAGATGGGGACAGAAAAGATCAGGTCTCATTTAGAACTCAGGCAAAGTGGATGGCTGTGAATATGCTTCATGTCTGCATTCTCTCTCGCTGTCTCTTTCTGTCTCTGTCTCTGTCTCTCTCTGGGATTCTCAGCTGTAGGTGACAGTGGTGACCACACTGCAAATCTTCACCTGCTCTGTCATCTCTGAATTTAGGTTGCAATTTTTTGGTATCAGCCCCAGTGATCTTCTCTCTTTCTCTTTCTTGCATTTGCACCTCTTTGCCTCACTCACTTCCTGACAAAATAAAACTAATTTTCATTCTGAAACTGTATTTAGCCCTCTCTACTATTGCCAGTAATTCAAGCCCAATAATTCCCCAGCATGCTTATATTCAAGGAACTTTATTAAATTTCCAGGTGACTATCATGGTTTACTTTGAGAAAGCTAAAAGGAACTTTCTCACCGTGTTTCTGCGCATGGACCTGGCACTTTAGGTGTCTTCCACCATCCTTGCCAACTCGTAATCTGCCCATAGATCTATGGCAATCACTACTCTCAGTGTGTTTCCTGGCAGTGAACTTGGTAACCAAAAACTCTCTGCATTGTGAAGGCCCAGGGAAGCTTGAAAAATAGTCACTTTATTGAACGATACAGTTTAAGTTTGGGACATAATTTGGTTAATTTGAAAATTTGAAAATTTGCTCCCTTTAAATTATTGCCATCACAGTTATAGTACTTGTGACTGCATGAGACTTTAGTTGTGTGAGGACATTTCCATATTGTACATTTAAACAAGTTGCCAGTTGTGGACGTTTAGCCAGGCCTGTGCTCTACCCTGTAGCTAGCAGCTTGCTGCCCTAGCCAGTGGGACTTTCTTCACACTTGATGTTAATACTGGTTCTGCATTAGCTGAACATGTTTGGTGTTTTGAAGAATTTCACTATATAGGCAGAACTGAAGAACCGAAACTCCAAAAGTACACAAACATTTTAAAACTAATAGTAAATCCAGCCTTGAAATATCTATATAATTTCAATACTTCTTAGAGTATAGAATCATTTAGAACAAAATAAGTAGGGAAATAAAACATTAGTAAAAATATTAGTTGTATCATGCTCAGCGATTTTTAAATGACTTTACATTTAAAAATTATTTTACTCAATTTTTACAATAACCTCAGGAAGTATACTTGACAGATTTTACTAGTTTTCTCATTTTACAAGTGAGGTAATTAAGGCTAAATGATATAAATGACAAGCCTAAGGTCACACAGCAAAGATGGACACAAATATATATGTTCTTAACTCAAAATTCAGTGCTCTTACTGCTACATAAAATTGGCAGTTTTATGAACCAAAATAGAAGTGGACATTAAATAAATAACAGTAATAATAATTCAGAATAAGTAGTAATAATTATTATACTAAATATTATTACTCCAAAGCCAGAACATTCGCACATGAATATTAGTCTTTCAGAAAGACTCATTTCAAAATGGGCTTCCACAATTTTTTCTTATGGATAAATCATTAAAGTATACAAAACAAAATAGAATGGTCAGTCTTTTTTTTCTTTTTCTTTTTTCCCCATAGATTGGAGAAAAGATGCAATCCTGTTCCTTTGGCCTTTGGAGGAAGGAGAGAAAAAAATTACACTTTTCCCATGGCTAGCAAAACTGCTGAAAATGGATGAGTCACCAATTTTGATAAGATCCATGACTGGTATCATAATCTGCAGTGATTCATCTGTTTTTTGTTGGTTTTTTTTCCTTTCCAAAATAAGGTCTGAAACAAAGCCTTAGGAAAAAGATAACAACTGGCATTTTTATCTCTTTTGTGTGTGTGTGAGTATATGTGAAATGGAACTTACGTTAGATTTAGAATAGATTTGATTCTGGCACAGTAAGCAATCTGAAAGATCATCTGGCCCACCCCTCACTGTTCTTCCTCCAGATTCTAGGACTGAAGGACAGGAAGCCACAGGGTGGGTCCTTCAACTAGTTCTTGGTAAATCTAGGACCAAAATCTTATTTCTAGTCTGCTATGTTAATATCCTTGTGATGCAACATTCCTTCCTGGTTTATTTTAAAAGATAAAAAAAAATAGGAGCTGTTTCCCCCCACTGTGTGATAGGTCTTTTTACTGTTTGCTAATTGTCGTTAGTTACCTTTCTTTACTCTAACTGGTATGCAACTGGACATTATAGTTTATAGATAAATGTGTGGTGCCCAAGCACTGTAAATTGTTCCATGTTGTGATGTTTTATTCTCCCTTTTTCTTGTGCCCATGTTTCTTAGTGAAACTAAAACTAACATCCTTACATAAACCTAGAATCCTCAGGCATTTATAGCACATCCATTGGTAAGCTATATTTTAAAGGGTTCCCTTTTGTGAAATTAATAACTGAAAATAAGTTCTGAATCCTTGAGAATTTTAACAAAGAAATTCCAAAGATTGGAATGAGAAAAGCAATAGGGCTATGTTGTTTTTCTTGCTACTTTTTGAATAGCATTTAGCCAGAGATCTAGAGGAATCTTTCTGAACACTGGCAATTAGTGCTATAGCAAAATTTCTCAAATAAACTTCTCTGTTGGGATTTCAAGTTACTTGGTTCAAATGCATTTTTGAGCAGAGCATTATCTGTTTTAATCATGTTTGGGGATTTTTGTTGTTTTAGATAGAAGCAAACCTCAATCAATGCTGAGGAACTGCAGACGCCAGATTTGTATATGCACATGTCAGTTATTTGCTCTCTGCCTGCCACCGCTGTTTGTCATAATAAGAAAAGATAAAAGGAAATAATAAAGTGAACAATGAAAATATTTTTCTTTTCTTTATCTCTTTTCTCTTGGACAATTTAGCTAAAGTTTTGTTAATTTTGTTGATCTTTTCAAGTAACCAATTTTTTGTTTTATTGATTTTCCCTATTGTTTTTCTAGTCTCTATTATATTCTTTTTCACTCTGATCTTTAATATTTTCTTTCTCCTGTTTGCTTTAGGTTTAGTTTCCTTTTTTCCCAAGTGTCTTAAAGTGGGAGATTATCTTAATGACTTGAATCTTTCTTCTTTTTAACATAATGTTTTCAGCTATCAGTTTCCCTCTATGCAGAGCTGTCTTCTGTAACTTTTGGTATATTGTACCTTAATTTTCATTCATCTCAAAGTATTTTCTAATTTCCCTTGTGATTTCTTTCCTGACCCATTTTTAAGAAGACTTTGTATTTTAGTTTCCACATATTTATGAATTCCCCACATTAATTTCTGTTATTTAATTCATATCTGATATTCATTTCATTATGGTTGGGGAACATACTTGTATGAGTTCAATCATTTTAAATTTATTGAGGCTTGTTTTATGGCCTGGACTATGGTCTATCCTGAAGAATGTGCCATGTCCCCTTGAGAAGAATATCAATTCTGCTGTTATTAGGTGCAGTATTCTATAGATATGTCTTAGGTACTTGGCTTATAGTTGTTCAGGTCTTCTATGTTCTTGTTGACTTTCTGTCTAGTTGATCTATCCATTATCGTACGTGGGTATTGAAATCTCCAACTATTCTTGTTGAATTGTCTATTTATACTTTCACTTCTGTCAGTTTTTGCTTTGTGCGTTTTGGGGCTGTTTTTAGGTGACTCTATGTTTATTATTGTTATAAAATGTCCTTCCTTGTTTGTAACATTTTTGTATTAAAGTCTGCATTGTATGATTATTAGTACAGCCATTTCAGTTGTGTGTTGTTGCTTTTTTGGTTGCTGTTTGCATGACATACTTTGTCAGTTAATATTCATAAGTGAGATTAATCTATAAATTTTCCTCCCTCCCTCCCTCCCTCCCTCCCTCCCTCCCTCCCTCCCTCCCTCCCTCCCTTCTTTCTTTCTTTCTTCTTTCTTCTTTCTTCTTTGTTTCTTTCTTAATATATTTTTATTGATTTCAAAGAGAGAGGAAGGGAGAGGGAGAGATAGAAATATTAATGATGAAAGAGTCATTGATCGGCTGCCTCCTGCGAGCCCCCTGCTGGGGCATGTGCCCTGACCAGGAATCGAACTGCAATGTCCTGGATCCTAGGTCGATGCTCAACCGCTGAGCCACACTGGCTGGGCAAATTTTCTTTTATTAATTCCTCATCACATTTGGTTTAAATGCTATATTTGCATTATAAAAAAATAGTTTTCTTTTTTCCATGTTTTGGAAAAAATATACCAATTATAAATAAATTTTGGAAAAAACATGAAAATTAGATTATGGATTTGAACATTAGATGATTCCAGAGAAATACAGTTAATTTTATAGTATTATGGTTACATAAGAAAATGTTTTTATTTTTAGTGATACAAATTTCACAATAAAGGAACAAATGACACAATGTCTGGGCTTATCTTAAAATACTTGAGCAAGGAAGAAAATATCTCAAATATTTAAAATTAATAAGTCCCAGTGATGGCCACACGGAGATTTATTGTATTCTTTCTATTTTTTGTGTATTTAAAATTTTTAAGTAATGTAAGATAGAGAAAACTAAGTCCTAACTTATAGTTACCTTACTTAAAATTTCAAGTATTAAGCCAATGAACCTATATTTTTTAAAAGTTTCTCAAAAAAATTAAGAATAGTGTCTAAACCTAGATGAAGAGAGGGGAGGGAGACATTATCAGTTAAGATATTTTAATAAAACTTCTGGAGATGGGAAGCAGCATATGGAGGCATAAGAATTAATCAGATAGAGTGGGAGAAGGCACAGGTTAGAGTTTTTACAGAGAGGAACACAGAAAAGAGGAGAGATGGTGTGCACTGCAAGCTCAGATGCATCAATATGGTGACAGGGAAGAGTGAGCTATAGGACTACAAAAAGGAGGAAATTGGATGAAAATCTATATTTGAAGGAGTTGACCTCCCATTATAGCAAGCAGAAAAAAGGCATTCGCTCCCAAAGATTTAAGTTTCTTTAAGAGAAACTTAGCTTTAGGAGAGCTCATACTGACTTTCCAGAAACAATAAGGACTAAAAACTACAGATACGTCCAACTTGCAAAGAGCTGTCAGATTTGCTCCCACTGTGCTATGTATCCACACACACAAATGTTACCTTCTCAGGGAAGGTGACCTAGGACCCCACATGTGCTTTCTCCCTTCCAGCTTTACTGAGATATAATTGACACACAGCACTGTGTAAACTGAAGATGTATAAAGTGATGACTTGATGCATGTATATATCACAACGTGTTTACCACAAAGTTAGCTGACATGTCCTTTACCTATTGTAGTTACTATTTTGTTGTTATGCTGTTATGGTGAGGCTATTAAAGCTCTATTCTCATAACAACTTTCCAACATTCAATACAGTTGTTGTTAACTGTAGTTATCATGCTATACATTAGGTTTCCACAATTTACTCATTTTATAACTAAAAGTTCGTTCCCTTTGACCAACATCTCCTCATTTCTCCCAGCCCTCAGCCCCTGGTAACCACCATTCCACCCTCTGTTTTTACGAGTTTATGTTTTTAGAATCCACATGTAAGTGAGCTCCCGTGTGCTTTGACTCAATAGCCCAATAATTGATGAACAAGTCTCTGAAGCAGGGTTGCTGCTGTTCCACTCCGGTCTTCACTACTCACAAGATGGCATTTCCCAGAGGGAAATGGGGGTGAGGGGTGGTAGGAGAGGGTAAAGGGGGGATAAATGGTGTTTGAAAGAGACATGACTTGGGATGGTGAACACACAATACAATATACAGATGATGTATCATAGAATTGTACCCCTTAAACCTATATAATTTTATTAACCAATATAACCCCAATAAATTCAATTAAAAAAAAGTACTGCATTTCCTGGACTCCCTTGTGGTTAAGTATGACCAATAAAATGTGAGTAGTAGTGTGTACCGCTCAGAGACCTCCCATGTATGATCTTTCCCCCATTCGCAGGGCTGGAATGAAGTCAACCACTAACAGGAACCCAGTAGCCTCAAAATGAAATTCACCCGAGTCCCACGGTTAGTGCCTGGAAGAATGTGGCCTGCCCATTGGGAATACCACGCTAGACTTCAGATGAGTGAAAATCAGCCTGGATTGTGGTAAGCCACTGAGACTTGGGATTGACTCTCTCAGAGAAGCCAGCTTCCCGCCAGCTAACACGCCATTCTTTCCTGTTTTCTTGTCTACCTTAGCAAGTAAAGCCCAAGTCCAGCTGCACCGAAAGAGGTGCAGGGAAAAGCCATGGCTTCACTTTTGCTCTTGGTTGCCTTGCAGATAAGCAGCTGGCTTCTGGAAGCAGTGGAATGTTTCAAAGGACTGCAGAAGGCTCATTTCCAATAAGCAACACATAATAACAACAATAATGGTAATGCCATTAATGCCAATAATAATCAGCATCAATCTCTCTTTAGCAAATCCTGAATGGCGTTCAGTGGCCCAAGGGCCATTATGGCTCGGGTGTGACTAGGCCCCGCTGTGGACCTTTTCTGAGGCAAAGAGAGGGACACAAACCTCTGAGGCTGGCACACAATAGAGCATAACCTCCTCTCTATTGCTTTTCACAAGAAGCCAGCGGAGATCTGTCAGGGCAAAGCTTTCGACAGAGCCCCCTAGAATGCGAACGCCTGGTGCCCCCCGCTTTCACTGGAGCACCGGGCGGGCACAATGAAGTCAGTAATTTCTCCTGCCTGCAGCCTTGAATTAGGCCACATGGTAGAGCTTTTTAGGCTGATGGAAAAAAAAAAAATACCACAGAACCTAAGAAAAATGGTTACGCCTTATTAAATTATTTGAAATCTCTGGAGTTGCATCTCTTTTATGGCTCCAAATTGGCATCCCGGTTAACTTAGAGTGTTTAAATTTCTCTAAAATATTATTGTATTTAAGACATAGTGCCATCCCCAAACTGCACGTGAATTACAGAGCGTCAGGGAAAGAGAGAGAGACTCACCATTTCCAGGCTTAAAAACCTTCACCACAATTAGTAGTTAGTAGCTTTCAGAAACATTTGCTGGATAAGTAACCACGGTCAAATCACATAATTTTGCCCCCATTCCCTCCTTCGCTCTTTTCTTTTATTCCAGGGTTTTGAGTGCTGGTCTAAGAGCTATAATTTCATCTTTAGGCATATTTCTCCAGGCATTCTTAATGAGGCATTTGATTTGTCCAGTCCTGCCTTCCTGAATTCAGCCTTTCAGGGATTTGGGGTTGGGAGAGTGTGGGAAAAAGGGAGCGTGGAATACCACCATGCTGCTGAGAAAATACAGCCTAAGGATTCGGAGAGATTGTGAGTTATCTTCTTTGCCTCCTAGGCAAGGCTCTATCTAAAAGTAGTCGAGACAGACAATTTTCCATTCTCAAATATTTATTGCATGCCCATTGTGTGCTGTGCATATTCTAGGCACGAGAGATACAAAAATGGATTTATATTGTTTTTAAAAAGCTTTTAACAATGTGGGAGTTTTCGCATTTATGAATTCCTTTCCGCAAACTCAATCGAAGAGTAACGAAATATTCCACTTTTATTATTTAGCAACTTTGGATGCGAAAACAAGAAAGAAGGATAAGAAATAGTTTATTAAAAAAACTGGAGTTTTGTCTATCTTGTTTACTTAGTTCTGAGACCTTAAATATGTGCTCAGTGAATACTTTACCTGTAAGTAAAAAAGTTATGGGGAAGAAAGTCATTTAGATAATTCTCTGATAATTGAAATAAAACGTTTATACTGAAATAAGTTAAATATTTCCACATAAGTTAACTATTCCCATATTGGGAGTAAAAATTTTTGTACTTATTATTTGATTTTGTATGTGTGGAGTCACCAATGGGTTACATTGCTCAAGGTTCTTTCAAAGTGGAACTGAGAACTCATTGCGACAGAGAAATAATGCCAGAGGTAGTGGGTAGGTCCCCAATCTATTCCACAAAGTCTTGTAACACAGATTTTTAATGAATTAAGTAAAAACTTTAATGTGTGGTGTGTTTTTTTGTAAAATGCATATATTTTAATAGTGAAACTATGTAAGAAACCATGTTGCTTGCTTTGCTGTTATTGAGAAAACAGGTTTAATTAGGAAGTGCACAAGGACATAGATGTAGATAGTTTGGGCAGAAATTTGGAAATGGATTTTTTTGATTCCTGGCTTGAAGAAGTTAGAGCATTTCTTTATTTGTCTCCATTTTTATTTTGTCAGGGATGGGTGGGCAAGAGGCTTAATACCTCAAAATGTATTTTATTAATCCTGGAATATTGGTAGAAGTCCCCTTTTATCCATCAGGTAATGTTTGGGTTTCATCAATAAAGTGAAGGACAGGAGCAGGGAGGGCCCTGGAGGAGACCTTTCTGAGGAGAGTAAAAAATGATTGAAATTTAATTAAAAATGCAAGAAAGAAACTGAGTGGTGGAAGGAAGAGTAGTGAGTGAATGGCAAAATAGTGAGATGCCAGGGGCCCAGCCTTTGTACACCGTTCCTTAAAAGGGCAAAAACTGGTGGGAGAGAAGAGCACCTACTGGAAGTGACTGCCAGGGACAGTTTAGGTGAGCTCCTTGGGAGACTGTGGTCAGCTGGCCTGAGCATAAGAGGGATGCAGATTAACAGGGACAAGATAACATGTCCCAGAAATGAATAGAGTCTTAATGACTTGGCTGTAGGCTCGTTGGAGAAGAGGAGAGATATTTTTGTGTTTATCTTAGAGGGTGGACAGACCTTGTCCTGAATGCCAGCTTCCCGTAATATGGGGGAAATTTAAAAAATCTTTTAGTGTGTTAAGCTACTGACTGAGAACTTGATTTCCCCAAAGCTGGATGTTCAGAATGTTGAAGGAACAGAGGGGAGTTCTAACTGCAGGAAGAATTAAATTAGATTCTGGTACCTTTGATGAAGGGGTTATGTGGATGCTGGGCCTGAACCTTAAGTGTTGGTGGCACTGGGGGCTGCGATACAGGTTCAAGAGGCATGTTTGGCAGAAGGGAGTGGGTGCTGCAACGATTCAGCCTTCCTGCTTTCACGAGGTCTGTGCAGATTTAGACAATGAGCATCTTAAAGGTGAACCAAATGACCTGAAAGCTAGAGGTTCCCTCCAACGTCCCTAGGTTGCCATAGCAGATTTCTTGTAAGATTTCTAGTGAGGGGGAAAACCACTCTACAAAATGACTGAGGTGTGATTTCTTAGAACCTCTGATGTGTGGAGATTGAGCTACATTTAATGTAAATTAGGAAAACAAAAAAATACATTCTGCTGTTGGTGTGTCTTCACATACTTGTTTTTCATAATTTTACTACATATGTGATAGTCCATAAAAATACATAGAATTGTTTTGAATGTTTTAGATTTTATATAAATGGCATCATACGGTTAAGAAGAATGGGATGAGGGAGTAGAGCTCTATGTGTTCTGTGTTATTTATTTTAAAAAAGACCTGAAATAAATATAGTAAAATGTTAACATTTGTTAAATCTGGATGGTGGATATACAGGTGTCTGGTAAATTTTTATTCCTGTACTTTTCTGTATGTTTGAAACATTTGGCTATTTTTTTTTAATAAGGTAAAAACCCCCACAAAAGGTAGCATGATGTTTCTAGGCTCCAAGTGTCATGAAATGTTTAAAACTGATTTTCCTGGAAATGTTTGCTAATTGGTTTTTTGCAACTCTTGAGGTACTTTAACAACTTCAGTTGAAGTCTTGCCTATTTGATGACATCCTGACATTGCAAACATGTCCCAAAGAGGGTTCTTGGACTTTTACCACCACATCTGGTTCCCACCTGTCTGTTTTAGTAAAAGTTACAACTGTCCATTCTATTACTCCATCCATAAACCTAAGAATTATCCAGAATTCTTTTCCCCCGCTAAATTCCTATATTCAAGTCATTGATTCTGTCTCCAAATATATACATTTTCTCTCCAGCTCTGCTCTCACTACCTTATTTGGAGCCATCTTCTCTTCTCTGGAAACCCAAAAAACACCCAACTGGTTTCCCTGATCTGACTCTTCCCAGACCAGTTCCTTCTCTCTAGTAACAGCAAAAGCGATTTTCTTAAACAATTGCAATTAGATCATTTTGTTCCCCTGCCTAAAAGCTTACAATGCCTTCCCCGGATACAAACCTTCAACCACAGCCTGAATGCTCTGACTCTTGTCCTCTCCAGCCTCATGTTTGCTCCCTTCCCCAGCCCTCATTTCTGCTCCAGTTACTGTTCGTAACAGGAGCACTCTAAGCTCCTTCCCACCTTAGAGACCTTTGCATGTTCTTTCCTCTACCTGCAGCTGTCTGTATAGCCAGATCCTTCCTTCATTAAGTCTCAGCTTATGTCCCTTACTCACCACTGGACTCAAGTAAATTCCCCTCTTGCATTCTTTATTGACCCCCACTTTTGTTTCTTTCATAGAACTTTCTGGAACTTCCAATTATCTTATAAAGTCATTCATTAGTGTGTGGCTGCCCAGAATCTAAATTCCCTTCATATCTTTGGGGACTGCCCCACCTAATGAATCTAAGCCTATTTTCAGGGTAGAAGTTAAAAGTGGTCAATACTCACTTTCTCAGAGTCCCTTGCATCTTGGACACATGACTTAGACTGTGCCATTCAGATCACTTGCCCTAGACTCTGACTTAGAAGCTAGTAAAGTAATGAAGCAGCGACTGCTCAGAATTGTTATCAGTGACAATGGCAGCAGCAGCGGTTAAATCCATTTCTAGAAATGTGGGGATAGTAGTTATAGTGGAACTGCTCTGCTGTGTAGCTCCAGAATGGTGGGTAGTCCAAGTTGCGTGTGTCTGTCCAACTACACAAGCTGGATGTTGTCACTGAACCTGTGGCGTGATCTAGGGCCTTATTCCTCACCATACAGCCTCCAAAACGGTGTCCCCAGCACTCTCTGTGATTCTACGGTTCCCCAAACAAATGTCTTTTGAACAAATACCTTGTTTTTTTCTTTCCTTAAATTAAACTTTACTTGGTTTCTGTTTGCTTGTCAATATTGGGACTAGAGTGAAGCCAACCCTGTACTGCATGTCCCTAAGAGTGAAGCCCCCTTAAATTGTGTGCCTTAGGTGCCTCACACACTTCCCTCTAATCCCAGTCTTGTGTTTGCAATGGTAAGAATAAATTAAATCCTTTTCTCATGAAGCTAGGTGGTAGAATATCTCTGCAGGATTAAGCTAAGAGTGAGAAGCTTGTTTCTCCAGAATTAGCCCATCACTCTCTTCCAGTCTGTATAAGATGAGGCAAAGAATAAACTGAAATTTGAAGAGATTGGTAGGGAGAAACTTTTTTTAAGAAATTGCCAATGGGCTATGTTTCCTCTTTTTCTTACCAATGGGGGAGGGAAGTGACAAGCTTTCTCCTCACCTCAAATTGAGTAGAGCTTCAAGAGAATGCCTTGCAGTCCTGCACATCTACTGTAAGGACTGAAGGACCCAGAGACCAGAATTTTCAATCCAGTGTAAAGGTGACAGGCTATGTTAGCTTGTTGCCTTTGGATGGAAGACTAGGCTAGCATTGGAAAGGGCCAACACTTCCTGAGTTGGGCAGGACAATTTATATGTAAGTCTTTTGTTAGGAGAGTTAGGCCTTACAAATGAGAGCTGGCCTGTGTACTTTGCCTAAGAGAAGAGTATAGAGCAGCTAAGTGTTCCCAACAGAAACAAGAGGAGAGGGTCATACATGACCAGCTGACGGGCCTTGACTCTATCAAAGGAAATACAGGTCACAAGCAATAAGAGGTCTCTGAAAGTCCACAAGGTGTCTTAGGAGAAAAAGAGTCAATAGTTGGTATGTGACACATCCTGAGGGTATTGCTCTGAGATTCCAACTATTGCAGTTGGGTGAAAATTTTCTTTCCTCAACCCCTTAAAAATATCTTCTCCCTCACCAATGGGCCTGGCCCTGAAAGGCTTGAAATATAACAACTTCCATGCTATCATGATGGTCCAAGAAGCCATCACCTCTCATCTGAATATCTATAGTCATCTCCTGATTGGTCGTCCATTCTAATCACACAGCAGCAAAGTGATCTTGATAGACCCCACACAAGATTATGTCATTCCTCTGCTCAAAACCCTCCAGTGGCCCACAGTGACCTACAAGGCCTTATGTGATCTTGGTTGCTCTTTATGCTCTGGCCTCGTGTCTTTCTACTCTCCCCCTTGCACTACTCTACTCTAACCAAACTGTCTTCCTTGCTGCTTTTCAAATAAGCCAAGACATGTTTTACTCTAGACCTTTTACATTTATTCATTTTTAACCTAGAAATTCTTCCTCCATTTATCCATCCCTTTACCTTCATTTCTACTTAAGTGTCAACTTCTCTGGGCACCTCCACCTAAATAGCACTTTGTTTGTACTTACAATCGACTTTTCCACTATATTCTTTACTCTAGAATTTATCACTATCATATTATACATTTAATATATTTATCTACTAGACTATCTACTAGAATATAAGCTCCATGAAGATAAGAAATTTTGTCTAAATTTGGCCATACTTCCAGCTTCTAGAACAGTGTCTGACAGAATAGGTGCTTAATAACTATTTGTTCAAAGAATGGGTCAGTAATGGGTGGAAGTAGAAGTATATCCAGAAAGATATACTTCACATATCCCCCAAAGTCTTCCAAACCCAGGGAAGGAATCAACTGAATACGTGGTGAAAGTTTAAACTAAATGAAGTTTGGAGTTCTTATATTACACAGGACAGAGACTATTTATCACCCGATAATGACCAGAGAAGTTATGGGAAACCCCAAGGTGTCATGTTGGGGAAATGGATGCAGAGTAAATAGAAGGTTATTTACAAGTGCAGTGTACCAAATAACTCAGCTGTTTTGCTTGTGGGCACAGAAAAGAACTGCACTTCCCCTACTCCTTTTGGCATTAGGCATGACCATATGACTTCCCATTGAAATGTGAGTGGAAGTGACAAGTGTCAATTCCAGATAGGCATTAAAAGCTAGTGCAGCCCTGGACAGTTTTGTTTGAAGGGTCCTGGGTTTGATTCCAGCCAAGGGCACATACCTTGGTTGCAGGCTTGATCCCTGGCCCCTGTCAGGGTGCATTCGGGTGGCAACCAGTCAATCTCTCTCTCTTTCCCTCCCTCCCTCCCTCCCTCCCTCCCTCCCTCCCTCCCTCCCTCCCTCCCTCCCTCCCTCCCATCTACTCTCTCTGAAAGCAATGGAAAAAATAATAACATAAAAGCTAGCCCATAGTTTGCCACATTCTCTTTGTTTTGTTATGATGGTCATGAGAACACATGTTGAGATAATGCCTCAGTTAGTGTCACTAGTTAGGGTTACAGACTGACTCCAAGGAGAAAAATCCTATTACTAACTTAGGATAGACATGCTATAGGAGTGAGAAATAGACTTCTGTTGTGATGAGCCTCTATGATTTTTGGGTTGTTTAAAAGGGCTGAATATTTGGTAGACTATGGGGGTCATTAATTTTGGTCATGAAAGATTTCTAGCTTCCTGCCTTCCAGGCATGCAGTAGGTTTTAATTTCCTGTCACCTACTTGCCATGGTTAAGTTGGTCCATATGACTAATTCTGGTCAATGACTTGAGAGCAGAAGTGACACAGGTACATTAGAGATAAGAGCATTCAAATGCAGGATGAACCTCTAGAGATCTTGTTCCCTCTGCTAAAGGGCATGAAAGTTCATTTACACAACTGAGACTCTCTGGAATCTAGAGAATCAATGGAGATCTTTGAAATATAGTAATTATTTGTGAAAGGTGAGTTTGACAAACAAGAAGACTAATTCTAGTTTGTTTTTCTTTCCTTACTTCTTCCCTCCCTCTTTCCTCCCTGCCTTCTTCTTTGCGATAATTATTGTGGCTGAGCCTTCAAAAGTAATTTATTCTATATTATGAGTCTTAGCCAAATGGATAATTCCATTACCCTTGCCAGTGATTGACTTATAAATAGCATGTGACTGAAACCTGCCAGTGAAACATGTCTAAAGTCTTATGGGAAACTCTGTGAAAGGTTTCCTTTTTCCAAGAAGAAAACCCAAGAGCAAACAATTTTCTATGACTTTTAAAAAAAAAATGTATTTTCTATTGATTTCAGAAAGAGAGGAAGGGAGATGGAGAGAGAAACATCAATGATGAGGGAGTCATTGATCGGCTGCCTCCTGCACAACCCCTGCTGGGGATCAAGTGTGCAACCAGGGCACGTGCCCTGACTGGGAATTGAACAGGGATCTCCTGGATCACAGGTCAATGCTCAATCGCTGAGCCACGGCTGCCAGACTCTACATTCTTTTAATGTTGTTATGTCTAGTGTGATGCCTGGAATTCTTGCATCCATTTTTCTACTGGCCCAAGGATAAAGCAAACACAGAAATGGGCTGAGCCAAGAGGATTGCTTAAAAGCAGATACAAAGCTCCTCTTACTTCTAGACTTTTATACTGAGAGTTAATAAATCTCCATATTGTTTATATCAGTTTGAGTTAGAGCTTGCTGCTGGTTGCAGTCCAAGGAATCCAATTTGGTACACCTTTATACCTTTATTTTTCATTCACTCTACTCCAAAAAATACATTTTCATTCAAATAACAGTAAGTTAGTAAAGATATAAAGCATGCATTCAGTATGTCCATCAAAGCAAGTATCTGTCTAAGAACACAAGGAAAAGGTCATGGGTCTTGGAGAATAGAGTAAGAGAAATGCAGCCAGAAGTAACCAATAGGCCTTTGGTAAGAAACAGAATAGAGAAAATGTATTAAGCAAAACAGAAGTTGATGAAGAGGGTGGTTCAGGATTAAATCTGTGAATGCTTGTCATCTATTGAAATGTTTTGTTACATAAAGCCCCATGTATTTTCAGCTAGTAGAGCTTTTCACCATTTTCCATCTTGAGCATACTTTTATAAGTTATCTGAAATAAATGTTATTTCAGAATTATCACAACAAACCTCTGCTCTCATGGCTTTCGTGTCATGTTATAGCAGAAACTATATTGAATAGTTTTACATTTGGAATTTTGTGGTATCTTTTAATTCTAGCAGTTACTAAGAGTTTTTAAGATGAGTTAATATACTAAACATGTATTGAGAATCTACTATATTCAATCCATTAAGGTTGATGTTGTGAATATAAGAAGATTAGTGTCTACTTTAGGACTTTAAGGAGCAAGCAGTCAAGTCAGGAAGACAAGTCCATACATCACTAACTTTAAATACCCGGAGAATGGGATGCATGTGAAATGAGAGTTTTAAACATGTGCTTAAGGAAAGCCCTTTTGATGGTCATTTCATTCCAAATATGTGAATCAAAAAACTCTTGACAGAGGAAGGGACACACCTAAGTTGGGTCTTGAATATCAGATAGGCCTTCAAAAGAGAAAAATATTGACTAGTGTGCAACCATGCATACATTAAATGTTTCCAGGAAAACAGGAAATCCAGTTAGGCTGGATAGAGTTATACACCAGAGGTCTCCTGGGAAACAAGTTTGTTTGGCCAGGCACACTGACAACTGACAGTACCTGAATGTCATGTAAGGATCATGCCCCTTTTTCTCCAGGTTATCCAAAGAAACTGGTTCTCAATCAGGGGAATGAGATCAGTGCTGTGAAAGTTAATCTAGGCAGAAGGGATATAGATTCAGGGATGGGAGGGAAGAGAGATAAGAGTCAGGAAGACCTCTCAAGGAGTTACTTTGCTAATGCAGATGATAGATAAAGAGTATTGAAAAAAGGACACTGTCAGTGGGGGTGGGAATAAAGAAAAAGGTTCAGATGTCATTGGTGTAGAATCCACAAGTTTGAGGGTGGGACTTGTGACTGAGAACTAGCCAACGGAATGTGGGTGCAACTGAGATAAACCACTGAAAGGCCTGGGTCCTTCAAACATCCCAGATGACTTCCCAGTCTTCTTTTTCCTCATGAAACATTCTTGGAAAGTGTACCTGATGGTATAGCCGTGTGATGAAGGAGCTCCAATACTTTTGCCACAAGATGCTGAGGAGGGCTGTGAGGTTTTTGTACTATTTGTTATGGCAGCATAGCCTAGCCCACACTAACTTGCATCCTTATTTTCTTCAGATCGAAGTCCATGAATTTGGTTCTGGATGTGACGAGCTGGTAGTAACTACCAGGCTGTTGAAAAGTCATGTTTGTAGTTCAAGGGGATGTTAAGAATAGCATTGCCACTTTCTGATTTATCCACATAAAAATTCCTTATGAAATGATTAGTGTACACAATTCAAAGAGTCCAAGAACCTTTATTTTTTTCACATTGACCAAAAAATCTGCAGCTAAAGTTAGCTCCAAATTTTGAATTCTTTCATAATTTATCTAAATAAACTTTCCTACCACTGCACTCAAGACCAAAACTTTAGAAGGAAAACCTACTCCATCCTTCCAAAGTACTCTGGGGCTGCAGGACACAAAAAAGCAGGAGAAATCTATTTGTGTGATATGAAGGTCACCAAGGAGGGCTAAAAGCTTCTAAAAACTCTCCATCAGAAGAGATTAAAATGGCATCTGAGCAGAGCTTTATATCATCAGGCAAACCCCTTCTTTTAGGGATAAAAGCCCATTCAATCAGATGTGTTCACTCTTCTGAGTAAGAGTGAAGAGCTTCTGAAAAGGAGATTAAAAGAAGCAGCATAGATTTCTAGAGGCGTTTATTTAGTTACCACACCAAGCAGCCTTCTCTGCCCCCTTCCCTAATAGGAGAAAGCTTATACAATCAGGTCATCAGATCAAGGGCTTTCTTAGGGCTCATAATAATGACAATAACTAACATTTATCATGACCCCAAGCCCCAGCCTTATACTTATTTAATTCTCACAATAGCCCTCTGAGTTAGATTGTAATAGTCCCATTTTACAGATGAAAATAGAGGTTTAGTGATTTACTGAAGGTCATAGTATGTAATATGCCCTATAATTCAAACCCAAGAATTCTGATTTCAGAATTCAAGTTCTTAATTACTATAGTCTATTGATTTGAGAACTTAATTTTTTAAGAATTTAAGATATCTGAATTGATCTCATACTATATTTTCACTGAAAGTGTTTTTCTTTCTTTGTGTACATAAAATAATAGGACACCTTACAATTGATTGCATTTTAGATTTCATAAATATAATACAATGCTAATCGGCCTCTACTGACTGTTCAGGCATGTGTAATTATGCAGAAAAGCAGGGACTGACTTAGTAAGAAGATATGTATTAAGGAAGAGGCTTTCCAACTTTCTCACAGAGCAGAATGCATTATGCAAAAAAAATCTGACATAGAACTCCAATATGTAAAACAGAGAAAAGTGGTATTTTATTAGTATAAATGTACTTTATATTAAAATTATAGGACACGTATTTATTATATGGGTAATCAGAGAGACTACTCATTAGCACACTGAAGACATCCAGTAGGTTGAATTTCCATTTGAATGTGCAGATTTTTTTAAAAATTAGTGTTTTAAGAGTATTTGAAGATATAATTTAAGTCATTATATTCAAATCAAATAGGAAGGAAATAAGGACATACTTTTGTGGATCCATAGCTTCAAAACCATTCTGTAAGGATGGTTTAAATAACCACATGACAATTGTCTTCATAAGGCCAAAAGATCACTTTTTGTTGTTGTTCTGGACATTATTATATGGAAAGTTATTTGGAGTGAATTAACTATCCACAGATGAGCCTGGTAAAACTCGTAGAGCTTGAGGGAGTTAGAGTAATATCTTCTTCAAGTTCTCTGACCTTCATCAACATCACTCCTATCATCACCAGGCACTTTTAGCAGTGTAACAGCACTTCCTGGGGCCAGTTTTCTAGGTGTGAGTACCACCTCCATACCTTACTAACTGCATGAGTTTGGACAAGTTGTTTCACCCTTCCTAGCTTTGGATTTCATCTGTAAATCAAAATTAAAGTACCCGTAATTATTTTGTAATATCATCTTAAGAAGTAAATGACATAATACAAAAAAATCACTAACTGTAATGTCTGTAGTATACAATTAATAAATTTTTGGTTTTTATAGTTATTAAAATGCCTCTATAAAGAGAAAGTTATCATGCTAGTGGTGGGGGACAGAAAGTTGCTCAAGTGATGGTTTCTGCTATCCAGGAAGTCTCATCTATTTGAGGAGATTTGAAATAAACATGTGAGGTAAATGGCAATAAAAGTCAACACAAAATGAGAGCCAAATGAATGACAAAGACAAAGGTAATAAAAATCACATGAGTAAGAGAAGCGTGTTTTCAAATTATACTTATTAAGCAAGTTTCTAGACCTCGTGGCAATATAAATATGTATGATAGAAGTTGTAATCTGAGGATCTGTGGGAAATATCTGGGCCACTGATATGCTGATATTGGCCTGCAATCTTTAAAAAGGTTTAGAGCCAACTTTTAAATATCAAGATACATCATATACATATCGAGGTGTTCCTAGATCTGTGGCTTCCCTCAAGACTAGAGACCTCACCTCTTTCTAGCAGAAATGTGGAGCAGCAGGGAAGCTCAGTCTGAACACAGGAATCAAAGGGAAAACACATTCAAACAACTGCCCCCAAATCTACCAGCCATCCGCATGGGGCAGTGGTATGTCTCTAACCTTCCTCTGAGATGTGTCACTTATAAAGAGTAGCCCCAAAGAGAAGAGGAGACTTGACTGTCCCTCAATGGGTTTTGATGAGGTCCTCTGGAGGCTGGGGAGGGAACTTCAGAAGGGACCCCTTCCTCTTGCTGAGAACCATTTTGTTAGGACGTAGGAACCACCAACCTTTGGAGGAAGGCTCAGTGCTGATCAATACAACCAAGCATAAGATCAGAATATTGTAATAAAAAAAAAGTGAATGAAGTTCAGATTTAACTTTTGAGGGAGCAGAATAAACTACCACCCTACCATATGGGTGTGACTTCTCCATTTCTGACTGCAATTTCCATTTTTTAAATAGAAATTTTCAACCTTCTGTGCTTGTCTATGTCTGCTCGGAACAGTTTGAGACCTTGTTACTGTTTTAAAATGAATGCATGTCAAGATGACTCTCCAACCCAAGGCAAAAAATAAAACGCAAAAAGTTTTTTCTTTAAATAAAATCTGAATTTCCAGGTTCCCCTCTCTCTCCCTCCCCAACAGATCTTACACATTGGCCCTTCAACTCTGCATATTAACAATCACTTAGGACCAAGTGGTGGCTGCCACTCTTACGAAAGTGAATGGGCTCTCCGATTGGCCAGAGACCTCACCACTCCCTATCATTTCCCAATGCTGTGATTAATTACACATTTCTATTTGCACTGCCCTGTGCTTTTGTTTTTTTCTACCTCTTCTTTGTGGAAGTAAAGAGTATTACTACATGCTTACTATGCAAACAAATGTCTCTTGAACTTGGTTTGCTTTACTCATTTACCATATCTGTCTGTCTCCTGTAGGCATATGAATCTCTATTCTGAATGATTTATAGACTTGCATACAAAATGACACTTGAAGAATGCTCTCATTGGAAGAAAATGCGCAAGGAAGTAAGTGATCAGGAGCAAAAAACAAATGTTACAGTGATCAAAGGAGGGACTTGGTATTATCAGATAAGATTTCGTAGGGGAGATGTGTCTTAAAGAAACATGAGTTCTTGGAGGAAGATGATGCTGTTTGGGCAGGTAAATGTCTAAACTATGCAAAATAAATAGTTGTCTAGTGACCCTTGGTATACTTAATTCTGTCTCCAAATGTAATCACACCACTTCCCAGCTTAATAGCTTTCAATGGCTTCCCATTGTCTTCAGGATAAAATCTAGTCTTTTAGACCCATTGATATAGGGAACTCTTTATGATGTGGTCCCTGGCTACCTCCTAGGCTTGTTTCGGGCAGGGCAAATCTCTTACTTTAGCGCCTGTGAGTTAGCCATGCTCAACAGTTTACTGTTCTCTCAAAGTACTAGTCTCATATTTTGAACATACTGTTTGTTCAGATTTTACTCTTTGCCCCACCCCATCGTCACCTCTTCTGGGAAATGTTCTCCGGTAGTGCCTTCCTCTGAGGCTGAGTCTGGGCTCCTTCTCTGGGTTCACCTAGCAAGGCGAGAATTGCATCTTCACGTTTATGTCTCTTCATTTGTCTCCCTCAACAGACTCACAGCCCTTCGACCAAGGGGGCCAGTGTGCAACCCTGTGAGGAAACGATGGCAAGACTTAGCACCCTTAGGGCAGTGACTTTACGAACCAGCAGAGAGATCACTGCAGGAATGAATGCTCTTTCTTACGTAACTAAGCTGACAGCCAAGGCTTCCCGGTCCCTCAGGGATTTAAGCCAGCTCCTCACAAACTCTGAAATCCAGGGCCTTTGCCATGACTTTTACAAATTCCTGACAACTTACTTCCTCATTCGTCTGCTAGCCACATTCCCTTCCCACAGGTGAGTCCTCTCTTCTATCCGCATTTTCCTGGAGGCAGCACTCGGCCCTTCCACCGGTTTCCAGAAAAGGTCCCTTGGGAATTAGCTTTCAGCTGGATTAATTGCTTTATCAAAAATGTGAGGGGACAAGGGAGAGGTCACCACACAGATCAACAGCCTGTCCACACCTAATTCTCTACAATGCTCATCTTCTTCCTCAAGCACTTGCCAGGGTATATCCCTAAGCAAATATAGGGTGTCCCAAAAAACTGTATACTGTTTTTGAGATAGCCTGTATTGTTTCCGTTCTAAGAGTAATAGGGTGCCACCTATAACTACAATGACATTTTACATCATAAACTCATGGTGACCTTAAGTCTCTCCCTTTATGTACATATATCCATTTTCCTTACATCTACCCTATGGGATGATCCAAAATGAGTTTATCTTCTATAAGAATGACTTTCAAATCTTTCACGTAGTTTCGAACTTTTAAGTATCTTCATTGTCTTTATCCAGGATTGGGGACTTTGAGAAGTAATTTTTTTTAAATGAGAAAAATATTCACAGATTTTCATAGCAATATTTTTTGAGAGTTTTTATGTGCTAACCATTCCTCAAGGTTACCCTAAATTAATACTGTGAAATCTAGATTTTTTTTTTCCCTTGCCTTCAGATGGATGAAAACTTTGGGGACAAGTAAAATAGATTATTTCACCTGACTTATTTATACAAAGTAAAAAACAGGTCACAGCCCTTTTATTTAAGCTGATCAACTTAATTATAACTCTTTGGATGCAAGCATTTGCAATGTTTTCTGTGGTTTGGGTGTAATTTCCTGCCAGAGGGTGAAGTGGAGGCGGAGGGGAGAACAGGGGCTGCTGAGTTTTGGCAACAAATTCTTCAGTCCAGCTGCTCTCTGGTAAGTGTCAATGACCTTACTCAATAGCACCCAGACAGTCAAGGTCCCTCTAATGAGAAAACCAAATTACAGGTATGTAATTTTCACAGTTTTCTGCCAGGATCTCCAAGCTGGTGACAAATTGATATACTACTGTCTGTATGGAAGGCTGGCTTTCAGAAAACAAGCCACTCTCAGTTGAAATACTATACCTGAAGGATTGCGCAATCGCAAACCTCTAAGATAGAAAAAACATCCTTCACCCAAGTCTCTTGTAGAATGTTGAACTGTAGAGCATATTTGTTTATACTCTGAAAGCCCTGACAGAAAAAAAGTGTCTTCAAGAGACCAGGAACCAGGAGATCATGGAAAAGGAATTAACAATGGGAAGGTCATATAGGTTCTGGGAGAAAGTCTCAAATTGTGAATTTTGTTATCCGTTCTCCAGCCTAACTTTTAAATGTTGACAGTCAGGCAATAACCCCCTTATAGCTACATTCGTTTCTCAAAGGTAATTTCCTAATGCAATAATTTAAAATAGTAATTGTAACAGTAATAGAAATAACTAGCATTTATTAAGATTTTCCTATGGGTCAAGTTCAGTTCTAAACATTTCTCTTGCATTCATTCATCTCATTCTCACAAAAACTTCATAAAGTAAGGATTATTGTTGTCCCCATTTTGCAGGTGAAGATACTGAGGCACAGAGAGGGTTTAATTTGTCCGAGATTGATAGTCAGTAAGTGGCAGGACAAGCAAATCGACCCAGGCAACCTGTCCTCATAGCTCTTGGAGCTCAATTTCAAATTGGCTTTTGTAAAGCACAGTATCTTTTCCCATAAGAGCAAAGACATTATTGGGTGGTGTATCACTGACCAAGAGCTTAGCCTTGAGTAAAATAAATGATAAAATTAAAGTCCAAAAAGTAAAGATATAACTAAATGGATATCTTCTCAGTAGAAATAGTAAATAGTCAATCTGAGATCTCAGTCAGCAGTTCCCAAATGCTGGACTGCAGAAATGGGCCCCAACCCTGGAGTTATTTATTCACTGAGTCTGAGGTCAAGTATGAGACTCTCTAGTTCTAATATTTCTCCAGGTGATTCCAACGTAGATACATGTTAGGAGATTACTGATCTAAGTTTTATTTTCACATATTCATTGAGTATCTACTATTGGCTGGTTAAATAGAGGTTTAAAAAAATCAGCCATGACTTCAAGGTGCTCAAAAATTCTAGGTTTGTGTGGGGCGAGGGAGATAGGCAAGTAAACAACTATAATACAGCACAACAAAAATCGCTGATAGAGTAAGGGGGTGATAATTCTAAGAAAAGAAAAGGGGTCAAAGAATCAGAAAATTCTTTGCAGAGGAGATGACCTTCAGGCTGAATTATCTGAAAAAATGAGAATGAAAAGGTAAGTTGGAGAAAGCAGGGCAAGGGGGACATTTTCTGGACACAAGGACATATATTCATTCAACAAGAACACCTCCACCACCAACAACATCAACTATTTATTGCACATTTGCCATGTGCTAGGTATTGCTAATGTGGTGGATAAAGAACCTGCACAAAAGAATACAGAGATGAGAGCATGTTCAAGGACCAGAGAGCTGTCAGTTTTGTTTAGATGGGTAAAGGGTGGCCTGATGAGAGAGCTCGAAGGTTGTGTTTCCCGAGAAGCAGACTCTCAGGTGGAGATTAGCAAGCAGGTTGTTGATGAGGGATGCCTCCAAGATCAACATGTGCGGAAAATGAGAGGAGGAGAGGAGGACTGTGCAGGGGCAGAAGCTGAGCTCTGATGCAGCCCGGATGAAGGAGTCAGCCAAACTCAGAGGCAGCTCTAGATTTGAGGTGGTAGGATACTTAAAAATCATTATGTTTAGGACAGAAAAAGGAATCCTTTTAAATAAATGGTAACCAGTTCATTTGTAAGTGGACAAAATGGTGGGTGGGATTCCTATCTCTTGCCATAATGGGAAGATTGGGCTAAGAGTTATAATTGTTTCAGATGCTTGTTCTCTGAATATTTGACTGTGTCCCTTTAGATTTCCCTCTCCTACCCTTAACCCCTTCTAATGAATAACCCACGGTCAGGCACTGAGAGAGAGATGGAGCTCCCTTTTCTGCAACCCTTCTAGTTGCTTATGAGCTGAAAGAAAGCAGAGCCACATGGTGTCTTATGTTTGTGAAGTCGGACAAGAGAGCCACTTTGTTTCTATATTCGTAAGTGACAATCTGATGCTTAGAATTATGTAGAATACTAAGTAGAATCATCCTAAATGAGTTTTCTATTCATAAACAGAATATTGATTTTATTGCTGATATTAATAACAATTCTATAGGACATTGCCTGCAAAAGCACTTTTATCTTAATGGGCTCATTAGGCCCTTAATATATTCTGAAGAGTCAGGTGGCAAGAAAATTAGTTCCATTTTGCAGAGGGACAGATTGAGGCTAAGCGAGGTTAAGTGTGTCGCTTGGCCTAATTTCTTCTGGTTGAGGGAAAACCGTCCCTCCTCTGGAACTTGTAACTCCCCCTTGAGTCACGGGTGACGTTCATTTGTGTGTTCGTGCGTCATTCTGCACCATTGGATGGTAAAGCCTTTGAGAGGAGCGTTGTGCCTCAGGCACCTTTACATTCCTCAGTACAGGTCCTGCAGTTCTTTCACGTCTCCAGCACTCACTTGGCAAGCTGACAGGGTGAAGGAAATGAGGGAATTTTACAAAATACCATTTGAATTCAGCAGTAACGATAGGCATGTGCTTGAATTCCTGGTGACTTCCTTGTGACTCCAAGAAGGGTCTCTGGACCAGCAGCAATGCCAGGACTCGGGCCCACCCAAGACCTTCTAAGTCAGAATCTTCATTTTTACAAGATGCCCAGGTAATTCCCATGCATGTTAACACTGAGAAGCATGGCTCTAGACTACATTTCTTCACTTTCAAAATTACTGAGTGTTTGCCATGGGTAAATGCATACCCACTGGCCTTTCTTCTCTGTGGCTTTACCTGCATGGTTCAACCATGACCCCAGGGCAATGGGCCAGGAGCATATAAATCAACACCTAAGGAAACTGATGTGAAACCAACTAGTTGTGGAAATCAATATTTCATTAACACGAGATTAATAATAATAATCCTAAACATAATCCTGAGAAATAACATTTATTGAGACTCTATATGGAAGATAGTGTCCTAAGTCTTTTATTATATTTATCTCCTTTATTGTAGGCCTGGTACTTTTCTAAATTTATATGCGTGCATTATATATGTATATATAGAAATGGAATTTATTGTATTTTTTCCCTTAATTCTCATTTAGTATGAAATGAGACTTTATACACAAACACAGCCCTGTGGGTTAAGTTCTACTGTTGTCCCCACTTCACATCTGGCACTGGTGTGCCAGATGCCATGGCTGGAATGCGAGCGGCCTGGCCTTACACCCAGGCAGGCTGGCTCCTGAGCCTGTGCCCTTAATCACCATCTGAAATAGATTTAGAATGACCTTGCTCTATACATGTATTTTTTCCCCTCTGTTCCTAACTTCTACAACAGTGAAACAGCTTTGGCAGGCTGGTCCTCATACGTAGAAGAAGGGGAGGGGAAAATAAGTTGGGAAAGGCAATGGGTCCACTCTACATGGATTTTTGACATCAGATCTTTGATTCAATTCGAGCCTGGAGGTTCAGGCGCCAGCACCAACCTCCCACAACTTGAGCAACATCTTATTTCCTTAAATTCCTATTACTAGCTTAAAATTTTCATTTCGTCGTCTTGTGTTTCTCCCTCCCCCCTTGACCCCTCATGCTTATGTATCTATATAAAACTAATAAAAACTTGAGCAGGAAATATAAAATCACCATGAAACCAAACCAAACCTGCAGCAAGACCTCAGAGGGCCCTGTGCAATCAGAGCTGTGTGAAGCTATTTGCTGGGAGCTGTAAACCTAATAGTTCACTCTGTGCAAGGCACAGCTGCAAGGCTCTGGAGACAGATATGCCCCTTGTTGGAAAACAGAAGGGCTTGTAAAATTATTTTCACAAACATTTTTTTCTTTAATACTTTCCCAGCTACCTCAGGCACTCCTTCCCCTCTGCCCTACTTAGCTAAATAACGGGAGTCTGGGAGGAGCAATGATGAAAAAATAATGATTTTTCCCCCGATTTATTGCAATTGATGAATAGCAAGTTATTCTAATAATATTTTCTATTCAATTTTTAATAAATCTCTTAAAGGAAATTTTTTATTTAGAGATTTTTCAGTCTTTTTCATTTAATTTGGGATGTGTGTGTGTTTTGGGAGGGCGGTCATCCTCAGTCTGTGGCCTTAATTTTGCCACAGGAACCTTCTCTTGCTTCCAGCGACATTGCTTATATCCAAGGCAGCCTTGCCGTTGTTTGTCTCACAAGGCCCTCTCCTCACCTCAAGCAGTCATGGCTCTATCCCAACTCTTTTCTCTTGCCCACACTCACAAAAGCTCATTCTTCTTTGAACTCACATTCCTGCACAATTGTCTGTGTTTCTGGATAGTAGGATTATCATTTGGTGTGTGTTCCTAAGCCTGTTGTCCTTGTGAAAGGGATTGGATGCTCCTTTCATTTGGCTTGTGTTTCCACTCCCGTAGGCACTAAACCTTTGGAATCAGCCACGGCCAGGTTCAAATCTTGCTCCCGTGATTACTACATAAATAAAATAGCTTTAAATGAATCGTCCCATCTCTCTACACCCAGTCTCCTCAATTATAAAATGTTTCAACAGTATATACCATTTGAATAAGTCTCTGTCCACATGTTAACTCATTTAGCCCTCACATAACCCTTTAAGGGAGGTGCAGTCAATATCCTGTTTTACGGATTCAGAGAGGAGAGGCCAAAATCATGCCCGAGGTCACAGGTATGGTAAGGAAGGACCTGGAATTCTCTCATGGCTGTTATGACTCAGGAGTTTTTGCTTTTAACTACCCTGTGATGAAATCTTCTGAACTATAGAGTTATTGTGAATAGCAAAGAAATAACCAATGCTAATTCCTAGCAGACTCTGAGATAGTATGTAGTCAATGTTATTTTTCTTCCATGTATAATTCAGGTCTCCAATCATGACTTCTTTTGTCTCTAGATTCACTCCAACACCGAGACTTACTGCCTTTTGTTATCTCTGTAGAAAGCTTAGGTGGTTATTCTGTTAGGCTATGTTATCCTAAGCCTATAACCTTCAAAGTTCACATTAAATATCACACACAAATATGTGGTTTTGCATGCATATGTGTGAGTTGTCTGAGACAAGATTAAAACTTGTCACAAGTATTTTATCTTCAAAGGATGGAGACTAGACAAGCATAAAAGGATGGGGTAGGCAGTAGAGATAGATGCTCTCAATCTATGTTCAACGTTCACTCTCCAAATCACTTTCCCCTCCAGCTCCTGATCCACACAACCCCCTCATAGACCCAGAGTAAAACAAAGAAGAAGATGAAATAAAAGAATTAAACTAAAATAACCATCTAAGTCCCAATACGCCAAGGTTGCAGGTTCCATCCCCAGTCAGGGCGCATACAAGAGTCAACTAGCGACTGCATAAATAAGCAGAACAACAAATCTCTCTCTTTCTCCCCCCCACCCCTAAAATCAACAAAAATAAATTGATCATCTCAGGATGCTCAACTTCACTAAAAATGTAGCAAGATAGATTTAAGTCTTCAGAATGGTGTTCCATCTAACAGTCAGCAACTGACATCCTATATAAATATAGAGTGATGGTTCTCAAGGAATGTGCCCTTGTTCCAGCATCATATCACCTGGGAACTTGTCAAAAATGTGAATTCTTGGGCCCATCTTCAATCTACTGAACCAGAAACTCTGGAGGAGAGGTCTAAAAATCTGTTTTAACAAGTCCTCCAGATGATTCTGATTTGAGCTCAAGTTTGGTCATCATTGGCTTGGTGGGGCTGAGGAGATGAAGAGTGCAATTTGTCAAATCATAGCTGCAAGCTAAATGCAGAACCACCTGTTTTTATAAATAAAGTTTTATTGGGATACAGCCACACCCCGTTCATTTACTTATTGCCTTTGACTGCTTTGTGCTATAATGTTAGCCTTGAGTTGTTGCAACAGAGACTGTATAGCCCCCAAAGCAAAAACTAATTACTAATATCTAGGCTTTTACAGAAAAAGTTTTTTGGCCCCTGGCTTAGATAATTACAAGGACAGCATTTCCAAATCAGCCACCTTGGAAGTGGCTCTGCCACATATGTGCTTTGTGACTTTGGAAAATTTCCTTCTGATCTTTAGTTTTCTCCTCAAAATGGAGTAAGAATATTCTAGCCACCTTCTAAGTTGTGATGATTAGTTAATCTCTGCAAAGGTGCAAGTAGAAGTCCTCACACTTAATAATCACTGAAGAAGTGGTAGTTATTATTACTAGAAATAATACTAGATAAGATGTATTAATTGGTTAGTTTGTACTTTAGTCTTAACAAAAGTAGAAAAAATACCTGATATATCAACTAAATTCATTGGTTTGGTGAAGACCAAAGAAAAAGTTTAGGTCTACAATTTTTCAATAGAAAATAATAGTTTTTAAAGTAATAAAATATACTTAGGTTTACACTCAATTTTAAAATATATTTGTATATTTACTGTCTTTAACCTTGAGCACACACCCAATTAATAAATATTTATTTCTTAATACTTCAGGATTTTACAAGTCTTAGTCAATACTTTTATTCATCTTGACTATCAATAGGGAGAAAAATATTTTTGAAAACCAGACCTTAATTCAAGCACAATTCACACTTGACAATTTTTCTTCTCAGCTATGGACATTAGAATTAGAATTTCATGTGAATAATAAAAATAACTGCTACCATTCATATCACAGTGTTTACAGACATATATGTTGCAATATGTATGTGCATAAAATACATATATTATGTATTAACTGAAATGTGGGATTAAAAGTACATAACTAAAGTTTCAGTTCCTTATATCTTTACCTTGAGGTTTAAAACAATAATAATTTATTATTATTTATGATCCTGTGGGTTGGCTTGGCTCAGTTGGGCAGTTTCTACTCCATGTAGTATAGTTGAGGTTACTTATTTGTTTGGCTGCGTTCAGCTGGAAGCTTTGCCAGGGGCTGGGACTTCCAAGAAAGGCTCTTCTCTGTCCACATGACCTCTCATCAATCATTAGGCTGACTGAGTTTCATTTAGCATGCCAATAGACTTCTGTGATAGGATATTCCAAGAAGACAAGACTCAACCTGTAAGCATTTATCAAACCTCTGCTTGCATCAAACTTGCTAAGGTCCCATTGGCCAAAGCAAGTCACGTGTCTAAGCACAGTGTCAATGTGTAAAGAGCATGAACATACAAGTGCATAAATACCAGGAGGCTTGCTCAGTGGGAGCCACCAACGCAGGAGTCAACCACTACCAATAACTTCTGAATAATGAGAATTTAGTGAATCTGAAAGCCACATTGACTAGACAGCTTCCAGTTGTGTGAATAATGGAGAATTGCTATGCTATGCACTCGGATTTATTTCAACATGTGTTTGGAATCCATTGTAGAAGACAAATTTCTTTCTGAATGTTTGTTTAAGAAACCAGGTTTGGATAACCATAGTACAAAAAGAGATCTTCTATTTTTCATTTTCCTATATCCTCTTTTAGGAATTTTGTGCGTAAAGTACAGGCCAGATGTTTTGGATTAGTTTACCACTCTACACAAGGCAGCCAGAGTCATACAGCACACACATTATGCCAGATTTTTCTGAGATGAGTCAAAAGACAGGTTCTGGTAATGAGAAATCAAGGTGGCATTTGGCTGGTAATATTGAAAGAAATACCTTCCACCCCAGCCACCTGGCAATAAACAGGATTATAACTACAATAAAATGCTACAGTGACAGCCAATTTTTAATCCATGGGCAAAAACCCTGATTCCTTATCACTTGTGCTGAATATTTTAGGAGCATTACTTTTTTTTTCTCAAATGACAGTAGATTCCATTAATATGATATGCTGTTCAAATTAATAAAAATAATAAGAAAATAGGAAAATAAATAAGAAGATGGCATCATCTCCTGGAGAGGTCCAATTAATTTGAATGAGTTAGATATCATTAAAAAGCCTTCTGGCAATCTGTACCAAGCTTGAGTAGAGACTTTATTTGAGGTTCTTGAGAGGATCTGCTCAGATAACCTTTAGTAAAAAATGCCCTCTTCTCCCTGGGGAGATCATCCTCTCTAAGCAAATGCAGGACTTCAGGAGTGAGAGTGCATGTCAGCCTGAGCAGCTGAAGAGACCCTGGCGATCACTGGAGTGACTGATGGGTTTCTGGATCATTTTCACTTCTCTACAATCCTGACTTAGCATCTATGGACTATGAACCAGTCCTTAGAATTTATAATACTATTTAGTTTTCAGATAATTTAACAATAAATGTAAGTGGATATTGAATAAACTATTTGTTTTGAAGGGTGATGATGGTAACATAAGACTGCATTTGTGAAGACAGAGAATATATATGTCATGTGATAAACTTAATTCATTCACTCACTCAAGGAGTATTATTGAGTAACTATTGATGCCTATCCTGGGCACTCTGAGGAATTTTCCCTTCTTCAGGAAGGGGTTTCTGGAGTACGAAGGAGGATTGGGGTGAGGGGAGCAGAAAATGCCTGTGAATCCCCTGAAATGTTTCTAAAACCTCTGGATCATTATTTTTTCCCATAGTTTATGTTAGATTCTCAAAGGAACCCAATAACCCCCAAAATGTTAAAGCTAGTAGAGCATTATGGGTGGCTAGAGTCATGACTCTGTCCTAAAGCTCACTTTCTAGTCTAACCCCTTCATTTCTCAAGTGGGCAAGTCCCAGCCCAGAAGGCTGACATGAGTGCTTTGTTCAAAAATCACTCATCTGGTTTCTGGTAGAGCTCAGTTTAAATCTCAGTAAGTTTCATTACTTCTTGCATGGTTCCACTTGAAATGATAACTATAGTTTATCCCAACTGTAGTTTATCCAAGTTGATATAAACATCCTAAAACACAGAATGGAATTGCAGTCTCAGTAGTGAAGAGGTGTTATCCTAGCAGGAAATAAAATGTTTCCCTTGGTGTTCCCATTCTCTACCCCATCATTCCCAGGGAAAGAACAGGGGTGGGAAAGAGCACTACTTGCTTGGCTGAGGGACATGGAAACTGGGGAGAATGGCTTCAGTGAACTGATGTCCCAGGCACACAAGAAATTCTACCCACTGACCTTTATGAAATGGCAACTGGGAGCAAAATCTGCCTTCTCCTTTCTAAGTTCCTCTTTCCTGGTGCAGTGTATCAGATTGTGTTGATTAGATTGTGATCCATAAAATTAGTATACTTAGTGGACACTGAGCATGTTACATCAACATCAGAGAACTCAGGAGGGTTCTGGAGGACCTCAGGAGGTAGAGACAAGGTGCAGATGGAGGAAGGGAGCTGCAGATTGCTTACATTTTCTTGGACCACAAGACTAAAGTAGGACAACTTAAGGTCCAATCAAATGGGGTAGTGGGTCTAGTTATGACTGAACTACCAGGACCCCTTTCCAGCTACATAGTTAGAGGGCCCCTCTTCATGTACATGATGTTGTACAGAAAAAAAAGCCACACATAAATTAGGTAAGCAGTATTTATGGGTGGAGCAGCATACTAGCCTTACCATGAGTTATGGTTTGGGGAAGGATTAGGGAGAGCTCTTAGAGTTGACAGTGAGAAGATCTGCTTATCAGTGAAAGGGGTTGTGTTAAATTGGCATACACTGGAAATTCTCAGGAACTGTATATCTTTTTCGCTGACTCCTGATCCAATCATGGTTAGTGTAAGAACTAAGTGGGCATCCATGTGACCTCTCCTTTCTGGCTGGTGATCAGTGCAATAGGGAAGGTAACCCAGAGGAGGGACTTATGGAGCCACTTCTCCTCATGTGATGGCTCTTTTAGACTGGCTTCATTTATTTAAGTGGATCATGTGGATTTATTTTTGTCCTTTGTAGCTATCTATGTGGAAATGCTATCCCAACACAGCTATTTAACTAGCCATGATGCCATAAAGCATTTAGGACATCTCTTTCAAGACATTCAACTTCCTTCGTCAGAGGTCCAACTCCACCCAGCATGGATTCTTCTCCAGTCTAGAGGGCAGCTCAGAAGGAGAGAGGGGTTCAGTTTCCAGTTCTGCATGACTGCAAGACCTCAGCAAGTTCAATCATTAACTCGTTTTTTCACCACATAGAAAGACTTTAAAAATGCATGTTTGTTAAGCGTTAAGAACCTTAGCTACAAAGCTGCCTTTTAGGCATAAAATATTAATGCTGTTGGCACTGCCTGCTTTTACTTTCACCAACACCAACACTTTTTAGGCCAGTTAAGCTCAGGAGACTTCTTTTGTGGGAAAAAAAGGTTAAGCTGTAACTGTATTCCCTAGACCCTATTGCTCAAGGAAATGTGTCCCAGGAGGACACCTGTAGAGCAGTGGCAGAAAAATATGGGCCACATTGGTGCTTGGGTCTGTAAAAAGGTCATCACATTTGTCTGACAAACTATAAACTCCAGGAAGAAAGCTTTGGCTGCCCAATGCTTGGATACATGCCAACCCCATTCATCTTCTCCATAGGCAAAGAGCACTCTTTCTAAAACACAAGTCTCATTTGGCCACTCCTTTGCTTAAAACTCTTTGATGAATCCATGGTACCCACCCAAAGAGCCCAGTCTTCTCAGAATAAAATTCAAGTCACTCCCTTACCCTAATTGATTTTTCTCACCTTCTCTCATCCTCTGTGGTCTCCTTTCTCCAGCCATACCTGATAACTTGATACTGTCTCTTTCTCTCAAACTGGCACTTCTTTTTATGCCTCATACTTGTCTTTCCAACTGGGATGTCTGATGATTCTTTACAATCACTCAAAGGTCTCCTTCCTTTGGAAGCTTGTCCTGGCTAGGCTTTTCCCAAGTTAGAAAAACTTGCTCTCATATCTGCGGTTCCTCTGTTCCTCTACCCATGGCATTATAGTGGGTGTCTCTTATGACCAGCATTTGAGCTTTTAAGGAATCATACCTTATTTGTGGCTTATACCTCCAGCATTTGGCACAGTTCCTAGGAACATAGTGAATACTCAATAAGGTATGATGAAAGAGTAACTGGATGGCCATTGGTCAGACTTTGGATAGTGCTGCCATTTAGAGTGTTTCCAATGTCTCACTCTTGGGTGGAGTGGGAGAAAAGCAGCCAAATCTCGTTTTCTATGTAAGAATGCATAGAGAATCTCTTTTATTATAACAACTATCACTTCAGTGCTATTCTTATTCCATAGCAACAACTCCTTTACAGAAAAGAGACTGATAACATCCCCCACCATTTAAAAAGTCTCAACAAGCATTGAACGAGGCCAAGAGAAGACTCATTTGCATTGACTCATAGGGTGCCAAGGTCTGGTGCTGCAGCTTTTTATGTGGAAAGGCAACCGAGCGTAGTGGCTGAGAATATGGATTGAGCTGAAATCTCAGCTTTGCCGCCTACTAGCTGCATGACCTTGGGCAAGTTACATAACCTCTTTCTGTTCTAATTTTCCCACATTAAAAAAACACGAGGGCAATGATTTTTCCTACCACATAGATAACCATGAGACACGGAATAAATCTGTTAATATTAAAAGCTGAAACAATGCCTGGCATAATACCCCAGGAAGCAATATAAAGTAATGGCCAAAATCAGAGATTTTAGGGCAGATAGATCTGGCTTTGAATTTGGTTCACCCATTTACTTGCTGTGAGATCCTGGGCAAGCTGTTCATTGTCCCTGAACCTCAGTTCACCTTCTTCGTAAGTTGGAGCCAATAATTATACTTCCTTCAACCTTCACCTATTAAGTGAGATATCTCCCTGAAAGCATTTAGCATATTAAGTGTTCAACAAATGCTGCCTACTGCTGCTATTTCATAAGGGCTTCTCAACAAATATTTGGGGCTAACTCTTAATTGGGTTAATGATATGCTTCAACTTCTTTCGCCATTAACTCTTTAATTAGTTCTACTCACAAGTGAGAAAAAATGATTTTAATTTATCCTTTCTTCCTCTCTTTCCTGGTGTAAAGTAAGAGTTGAAAACAGTTTTTTTTTGCATCAACAAATAGGCTATGCATTTAGAGTTATGGAATGTGCAATCTTAGAACAGGAAGCTATCATAAATTTTAACTTTTATTTAGACTAGTCATTCTCAGTGGAGGGTGACTTTGTGCTCTTCTTCAGGTGGGGGCATATGGCAATGTCTGGGGACTGTCAGAAGTGTTGAGGGTGCTATTGTCATTTAGTGGGCAGAGGGGCCAGAAATGCTGCTAAACTTCCTACAATAGAGTACAACATAGTCTCTGACAACAAAGAATGACCCATCCCCAAAAAGTCAATAGTGACAAGGTTGAGAAACTGTTTTTAGGCTTAAGGAAGCTGAAGCCAAGACGGGCTGTAAATGACTTGCCCACGGTTATCGGTTTGATGCCATTATTTCTAGCTCCATCCAATCTGCTATGAGACACCTAAACGAACCCAGAAGGCAGAAGACAGTCTGGCATTCAGACTCTTCTGTAGCATTCCAAACCCCTCAAATATAATAGGAGTGTAGCGAACCCTTATTTCCCCACACACCAGCTTTCACCCCATTGCCCCCCATCCACCAAAACACACACATACGCACACAATTTCATCACTGGAAAAGTAATGGCATGGTTTTTCTACGTGAAGCAAAGACCGATTCCCACCCCTGGACCCCCATCCCATCTGTTTCAAACCCCCCAATTTCATGACCCCTGTGAACTCTGATGAGAAGCCTGGGTGAAAGGGCTGCACAGGGCCAGGCTTTTTGTTGCTCTAGGACTAAAACTGGGCCACGGGTCTCACATATAATACTCATGGCTTTGTGGTAAGCGGGGTCCGAGTCCAATTGCAGAAGTTCTGTGACTAAGAATCAAGAGTGAGACTAGAAAAAGGGTACGATTTGATGAGCAAGCCACACGAATTCACAGGAAGTAGACCTCATCGGTTCTAGTATCTGTGGTTTTCTTGAATTCTCTTTAGGTCTTATTCTGGGAAAAGAAAGTTATCAGGTCAATAGTGTTAATGTGCTTTGTTTTGTTTTGTTTCTGCCCTGTTCAACACCAGCAGAGCGAGGAGATGTGCGAGCTCCTAACCGACTAGGACTGCAGAAGAAAAGGGGCGCTGAGAAAGGCCCCCGATGCCCCTCGGGGAGGGAAGGGGGCACGGCCACGAGGGGGGAGACGCAGGGCTTTTCGAAGCTGAAAGAATGACCGAAAGCAGCCTGTTCTCCTCTGGTATCATTAATGAAACCACACCGTGATGTCACTTCTGATCACGCTGTAATTTGAGTTGCTGATCTTGCGATAACAAGCTTCCTTTTTGCGCACTCGCAGCGCGTCGACAGTGGAAAAGACCTGCAGGTTAACTGTGAGTAGGTGGAACGCGTCAAGAAAAATAACTTCACCACAACAACAACAAATGACGGGAGGCACAGAAACTTCTCCGGGAGAGGGAAGGGAAAAAAAGCGAAGGCTGAGTATTATTACACATGTGAAAGCGGAGTCATTTATTCAATAGAAAGTAACTCATTCACACAAATGTAACTTTGTGGTCCCTCAGAAGTACGTAAATACTACCGATCAGTCCACCACAGATTAGCATCAAAATTTCTCGGGAAATGCCTCATTAAAGAGTCTTCAAGGAATAAAATGAGTGTACACCAGTCAAATGATTTCAAAAAGACATCCAGCACTATCTACTGTAGTATAAATTTCCTTCCCTTCCATGGGGACCACATTTTGCCAAATTTAGTATGAGTTTTAAATTGAGGTCAGACCTGAACCCATTGAACCGCACTCTTCTGCAGAAGGAAGGTGCTTTCTGTCTCTGAGAGGAAGGCCTTAAATGGCCCGAGGAAAACTGTTCCTGGGCTTTAAATAGCTCCACCCAGAAATGTCTATGGGATACTTGATGAAATAATTCTATCCTATAAAACTGGATGGAAAACAAGTGGTGAAAACTAGTTAAGGATTTGTAATTCCTATACTTTGAAAGACAGTTTTAAAAAACTGATGCCCCCACCCACCCTATTTGCATATTTACTTCTCTCTATTGCTTTATTTCTGGTGTTGCAGACTCCCTTCCATCAAGAGAGTGCCAGTTGCCACATAAAGGTTTTGCTTTCCTTTTCATTGAATTTTTCGGGGTGATACTGCTTAACAAAGTTACACAGGTTTCAGGTGCACAATTTCACACCACCTCATCTATACCCTGTGTTGTGTGTTCACCACCCCAAGTCAAGTCTCCTTCCATCAGAATTTCTCCCCCTTTGCTCTCTCCTACCTCTCCTCTTCCTCACCCCATTCCCCACAATCACCACACTATTGTCTGTGTGGTCACATCATGGTTTTAATTAAACATTTTATCAGAAAGATCCACATGCAACATATTTTGAGTTGTTAATTAGTTCATTCTCTACTGTCCACTGGAGTTTATCTTCACCAGTGGTTGGCCTGCTGAAAACTCTAAGTGTCTTTGTTGTGGTTTTAGGCCAATGTATTTCTCAAAGTCAGAGTTCTTGGATCACCTGCCTCACAGTCCCCCAGGTGTGCTTGTGGGGGGAAAATAAAAGCATATTTCTATGCCAAACCCCAGGCCTACTAAATCAGAAATTGTTTGCAAGTAGAATTGTGCAATCTACACTTTAACCTGCTTCTTGAATGGATTTGTCTGTTTAGGAGTGAATGTTAAAGATTTAAATCAGGAAAGACTAATATGCATCTTACAAATTGGGAAGGAGAGAAAAAAGATGAACATAGCTGTGAAACAAACTCATAGATACAGAGAACAAACTGATGGTGGCTATGTGGGAGGGGCCTGGGGGGTGTGGGAAAGGGAAAGCATTAAAATTGCCAGTTACAAAACCAGTCATGGGGATGTAAAGCGTAGCATAGGCAATATAGTCAGTATTATTGTAATAACTATGTGTGGTGCCAGGTGGGTACTAGACTTACTGGGGTGATCACTTCATAAGTTATATAAATGTCTAGTCACTATGTTGTACACCTGAAACTAATATAATGTTGTATGTCCACTGTAACTGAAAAAAATTAGCATAGCATGGGAAGACATTTTGGAGAATATGATATTTTTGAGGAAGAAAAAAATTATACTGCAAAACCATTTTTGTGTGTGTCTATACCACGAATCTGTATATTTCTTCTTTTATCCAGGCTCTTCATGATTTTACTTTGCTTTCTTTTGTTTAGTTTGTTTTAGTCCCTCTGTCAGAAGAGAAGAAAAACAAAGAGGAAGAATAAATCCCAAGGTAAAACTTGGGATTTTAATATGCCTTTAAAAGTAATTTAGCCCAGCCGGATGTGGCTCAGCAGTTGAGCATCGACCTAGGATCCAGGAGATCAGGGTTCGATTCCCGGTCAGGGCACATGCCCGGGTTGCAGGCTCAATCCCCAGTTGGGGCGCGCAGGAGGCAGCCGATCAATGACTCTCTCATCATTGATGTTTCTTTTTCTCTCTCTTTCCCTCTCCCATCCTCTCTCTGAAATCAATAAAGATATATATATATATTTAAATTTAACATTTTTAAATGTATCTATTTTGACCTTTTTAAGTCTCTCTGGCAATATCCAGTTTGTGTTTTGTATAGTGTCATATGTTGGGAAGTGGGAAAGTTGTTAAAGTTCTTTTTCCAACAATTATTAACATTGACATTGGTGCTAAATTAGCATTATTTACTCTATTAAACTCATGTAGTTGTTTATTGACATAGTTATTTAATTACTTTAAAGGAAGAGCACATACCAAGGTGCAGGCCACTTTTTAAACATCTGAGAAGAGGCATGAATTTTTGAAGTGTACCTTATACCTAACCTTAACCACCCTTCAATGATTTTAAAACATCTACTGTTTGCCATTCTACAATAAGAAACTAGAAATTTTAAAAAACATTTCAGTATATTGAGTCTTCTGAAAACTGCTTCTCATAAAATAAAAGGAGTCTCATTATCACCCAATTCCAGCCATAATAGCAATCTTGAATCTGCTCTCAACTTGATTTCTAACACAAGGGAGAAATAATGGTTCTGCGACCACGATGTAGACTGTGCCTCAATTCCCTTGACTTCCAGGCCCACATTTAATTTCTGGCCCCTTTCGGATTGAAACCTGAAATTACGCTGTTATTCCGTTTAGAATTCTTGGTAGTCTCATAATCATCATTAGTGCGATTCTTGCTTTGTTTGGAGAGTTACTATTATAATCAGCAGTAATGATGGCTATTATTATTAACAATGCAGGGCGGACAATAAGGTTTGGCCTGAATCGGCGCACAACCGCACCTGAGAACAGCCCTAGCAGCCAGTCCAGGGTGGTTACAGGCCCACAGTGTCATGGAGAGACTTCGCCAAGTGAAGGGGAGGCAGCAGGAGGGTCGGGAACTGGGGGGTGGTCCTGCAGTGACTTAGGATGGGTGACCTTTTGAATATGGACATGCTTTTTCCCTCGGAGGTGAAGAATCAGATTAGATTTAGAACATTGGTGGAAAGGGTGGTGGCGGTGGCCAGGTCAGAATTCAGCCAAGCTAAGACAAAGTTATGTGGGGTGAAACCAGTCTATTAAAAAGTTAGGTGAGTTCAGGCCAAGTTGGGCGGAACCAAGGAGTGATGAAAATCTTGCAGTTTGTTTTCAGGTAAGCTGCACGCTCACCATCTTCGCGGAGGCAAACTTTCCTTTACCCTCACGTGCCCCGCTTCCAGCCTGATCGCCACCTTCCAGCCCCATCGCCAGAGCCCCTCGAAGGGCAGCTTTACCATTGTTTCCAAGTGAGCTCAGACAGAAAAGTGCGCCAGAGAGGCCTGGCACAGAGTGGGGAGGATCCGGGCCTGCAGGCTGGAGGGGGCCCGGGCAGGCCCGGGGCAGAGCGGCTCCCACTGGCTCAGGGGCCGACCCGCGCCGCGCGTCCCGGGAGAGGGCGAGTGAGCGGCGGCCAGGGCAGGGCAATTTCAGCACTAAGACTTTCAAAATGTGTTTGGGGTGTGTCCTTTGCCTTTAACAATTATTAGAACTGCATTTCTGTGCCTATGTTGTTATTTTTAGTCCAATGATAATAGTAATCCCCAAAGGGCCTTTACTTATCTGAAAAATTGAGAAATGCTAACAATCCTTTCAGATATTGAATGAACATGCAGCCTCTGTGTCTCTGTCTGTTTCTCTCTGTCTGTCTGTCTGTCTCTCTCTCACACACACACAGACACACAGTCAGACACACGCACGGCCACACTATTTATTTCACCTGCTCTCCAGTATTTATTCTGCTTTCTTCTGAGAGGAAGGGGCACCAGGAGAAGGGGGTTAAGGAGCCAGGGTAGCAGAGGTGATAGAGAACTGGGGCCTGCGGGAATGCCAGGGAAAGAATACACCTGAAATAAACACTCTATGCTGGGTAAATGGACCGCAGTCCCCCCCCCCTTTTAAAGCAAAACTGAGGGCCAAGCAACTGATGATAAGTGACGTGTATACCAGCACCCGGACACTGAGCTCCAGCCCCACTCCACTTCGACCTTTGCCGTGGCTTTCGGCGGATCCCTTCACCCATCTGTGCTGTTGGTCTCTTCCTCTGTAAAAACATGTTTTATCCTACTGACTTGTTTCCCAGGGAAATAAGGTGATATAGTAATATTTGCGAAGCACTTTGAGATCTGATGTAAAAGGTGCATGACACTAAGTAGTGTTCGCCTCTCTCCTTGCTCCCCACTCCCATCAATAACCCAGGCCTCTGTCATATGCATAATTTTGCAGAATTTATGTAAATGATCCCAGGCTGTTTTCTTTAAGAGAAATTAATGCCTGTGGTATTTCTCAAGAGGAATCTGACAAAATCATTACAAAATAAAAAAAAAAATTACAGAGTAACTGTAACATACAATGAAGGTGAAGGTTTAAAAAAAAGACACGTAAGAAAACATTTCAGTTCTAGGCTTGTACAGGGTTATTATAAGCAGCAGTGAGTAATAATGATTACAAAAATGAGGAAAAGTACATTGACGGTGTCATTTGGAAACAATTGTGTTAAGAGGCTTTTTACACTTATTTTACACAGTGTGGGTATCCAAAATGGGTTTTAGACAATATTAAAAGGATTGTTTTTCAAGGTATTCAATGCTCAAAGAGCAAGAATGAAAAATATGAAGAACTGGCTGATAGAAGCAGCCCAGGGAAATGATCTAGCTGCACACAGCTGGCAGTGGGACTGTGGGACAGCTACTGCCTCTCTGGGCTTTCAGGAGTTCAAATATCTTGAAACAATATGTCATTTCCTTAACACACATGCAACCTAAAATGTTTCCTTGTTTCTTCCTCTCTTGCAGTTCTCTCTCCATTTGTGGCCTGCTGATATTGGACGTGAACCCCCTTTCCTTGTTATCGATTTGATCGGCAACAAGCTTGGGCAGCGCAGTTCCTCTTTTCTAAGCCGCGTGGCATCTCTCTGCCTCTCCCTCACTCCCACAGCAAACCAGTTCCTCCTCTGACCTCCCGGATGTTCGTTAATGCAACCATCGCTTTCCTAGCCGCCCAGAACTGAAACCGCAGCGCGCTCTGACCTCACCGTGATGCTGCGTGTCCCGTCTGACACGTCACTAGGCTCCTGAAATAGGCATGTGCTTTTGACTCAATGCTTCTCAGAACTTAATGCGCACGTGAATCACCTGGGGACTGCGTTCAAGTGCAGATGCTGATTCAGTGGGTCTGGGGAGGGGCCTGAAGCTCTGCCATTCTCACCATGCAGGTGATGCCCATGCTGCTGGGTCCCGGCCCACATTGGGAACAGCAAGGCATCGACCTTTATTTTCAGGCAAGAGAATGGCTTTGTGCTGATAAAACTCTCACCTTGCTGCCCCCCCCCCCCCATACACACACCTTTTGGGGAAAAATCCCCAGCCCCAGGCAGGGCTGAGCTGATGACCTGGAGCATATCATGCTTTGAGTTAAATTTTTATTTTTAAGAAGAAAACATGAAACATCATGAGACACAAACTCCAAACAGCTGGGGAATGAAGGGAGCGTCTCCATCCACAGCGTTGCCTTCTCTGGCGATTGCCTGCACTCCATTCCCTTACATGCTGTTGGGTCCTTGTTTTTCACAATAGACTCCTTCAACCACAGTTTTTGAGACACTGTTTGTGAGACTCTAAAGTACACACAGGAAATAAAACAATGAAGTGATACGATTTCCTACCATCAATAGCTTAGCAAAGAAACACAGTAAAGTAGAATATTTTCCTGTGCCTGGAGTGCTCTTTTCACTGTTCCGAACCCCTTTTCCGCACCTCAAACCCCTCATCCCCCCTCCACACACACTACATGTGGGTTGCACTAATCAATCATTCAATTTCTATACATTTTCAAAAATTGGGATGTAATAATTGTTTTAAGAAAAAGGATTATAATTTTGAGTCTGGATTTTTTTGGCTTTACAAGGACCAAAAATTAAGAAACAAATATGACTCTACATGGTACAGAACCTGAACATCACTCAGAATGGGTAGTAAGTAAAACGCGGTAGGAATCGTCCTGGTAATAATGTAAATCCGAATGTAACATGATTGGTGACTCGCTGTCATTCTCATCTCAGCCCCTGCTCTCGGATGGAGAGTCCTGGAGCTGCAGGGAAGACCAGGGCAGGAGGGAAGCAGCAGCCACACAGCTCCACCTGGCAGGTGAGGGGCAGAGTGCAGGTCCCCAGGACGCCCAACTTCTCCCAGGCCAAATCCTTCAGAGGAGGGTCCACAATAGGCATTTACTACCCAGATGATTCTGGAATCTCTGTTGCTCTTCTGGATGTTTCAGGCAGCCCCAGGATCCAGAAACAACCCCACTGATAGTTCATCTACCACTAGTTCGAGTTAACTGTAACCAGGACTGGGGCGACTTGGGATCATGCAGCTGGACCAGAACCCACAGACTGCATCAGGAATGTGCAGATTGCCGACTGGTTTCTTTCACATCGCAATGATGCTACCCACGTTTTACACACTCGGAGTTTCCTCTATTTGATTCCAGGGAGCTCTTTACCTCTATTGATGGCATTTCTCTTTCTACCTATTAGCCCGGAGCTCCTCATTTTATCTCCTTTCACCTATTTTATAATAAAGCCTGGAGCCACTCAAACAAAAGTAGCTTGATCACTGCTAATTCCTGATCAAGACAACCCAATATCCAGCAGCGATCTGCTAATGCACCTCATTAGCCCGTCGTAAATCCTAATAAAATATAGAACAGAATGTTTGTAATGTGCCAGACATTATCCTAAGAGTTCATATAAACAAGTCATGCTCCTGAGCCTGAGATCTTATTTCAACAACAACTCTAAACATATTTAAGTGTAATAATATCAGAAAATCATTTCCACATTGTAAGTTTATTAATTTGCTAATATTCATATTAGTAGTAATAATAGTAGCAGTAGAATTCTTGCTCCTAGTAGTACTAGCCCTGTTGTTGATCAGCACATTTTTAAAAAGGGAAAGGATTGAGATTGTAAGGAGTTGAGTGAGCAGCTCCCAATCATGAAAGAAGACACTAGCATAACTAGGTTAAAAATTGATGAACAGAAGCCTGACTCCTGTTCTCTATGTATTAAACAATTCTCATAAAAGAACTCAATCATCGCCTGCCTAATGACAACCTCAAAAATACCGTTAATTGCAAAACAACTTCCCTGTATTTGCACATAGCTGTTCATCCAAACGGCAAGAGTTCCCATAATTTATTACTTCATTCATTCATGGAGCAGGTGTCCGTGAAGCCCGGTGCTGTTTTGGGCACTGTTCTAAGTACTGGAAACAAGAATGCATAAGTCACTGCCCCTCACACAAGGAAGCCAGAACCTTCAGCGTTGGTTCCACATGATATGTTTCTCGGTTCCCATTTCCTCTTTATTGCCATCCCCTAAAATGTCACCTCAAGAGCTTATGACAATCAACCTACTTCATTCATTTCTTTACTCCATCACTTATTCCGTAAATATCTCTGGACAGCTCATTACAGGCTACGGTGATGGCGACGAATGAGACAAACAGCCCCTGTCTCATGTGCCTTAGGTTTCCTAGCAAAACACACAGATTGAAAGAAAAACAAGATGATCACATGCTGTGGTAAGCACTGCAAAAGAAAGGAAGAGATAGTAATGGGGAGAGGGACCGAGTTTTAGAGGTGATGACCAGTGAAAGGTCCCTCTGGGGAGGTGAAATTTATTCTGAAATTGGAAAGATGAGATGAACCTATCTATGCAAAGGGTACAAAAATCATTTCAAGAAAATGGCACAGCATGAAGACTTTGAAGCAGAAAAGAGCTAGGAGGGTTTCCAAGCAGAAAAGAGACATAATCTGATTTGGCTTTTAAGCCTCTAATTTTGGCTGCCCCAAGGGAATAGATTGGAGGAGGGCAAGAATAAAAACTGGGGAACTCTCGCAGAGTTGGGAGATGGTGGCGAAAGTCTAGGCGAGAGCTGGTGGCTAGGGTGGTGGCCCCGGAGAGGGAACGGAGCTGGAAGATGCAAGAGAGGTACTGGAGGTGGAGTCAGTAGAACTTGTGGATGGGTTGAAAATGGCAGGAAGATGACATTAGCAATCCAGAATAATTTCCAAGTTTCTGGCTTGGAAAATTGGGCGACCATTGTTGTCATTGATGGAGATGGGGAATTCTGGGTGTTGGGAGGCAGGTTTTGGTGAGAGAACACAGAAATTGAATACAAAAGAAGAAAACATCATAAAAGCAGTCTTCCTATTCATAATTTAGAAATTATATATATATATATATGGGTAGAGCAGGGTCTCGGGAAGGATATATATGTATATATATATAATCTCATTCCAAAAGTAATATGCTTGTGCATAGCAGGAAAAAATCTCTGGTACCCTGGAATAACATCATCAGACTATCTTGGTTGGAATGGTCTTGATTCCAAATACTCTGATGCTTAAATCCCCTAAGTTACAGCCCTGCCAAGGGATCGCTCAGCCTCCGTTTGAACAGGCACAGTTACGGAGGGTGCAAGGTACAATAATAGCTGCTTCTTACATGGCACTTGATATGCACCAGGAACTCTTGTAACGAGTTAACAAAAATGAGATCTACTTGTCAAACATTTCTTATAACACTCAGAAGGAATCTGTTTCCCATTCTAGTCATTTAAAATTTAATCTTTACCCCCCAAGAAAAACCATGGTGTCAGGAGAGTATACGAGCAAGGGGACTTGCAGGGTTTGGAAGGCTTCCTTGTCGTATCCTGGCTCACTCACCCTCTTATAATTGCAGGGGGTTTTTCCTCATTGGTCAGTGACAAAGCTGGATCAGATGGCTTTTAAATTCCTCCCTGGTTCTAAATTTCTACAGCTCCAAAAATCTGTATCTCCACTTTTAAATAGACAAAGAAATATGTATAAACTATGAGAAAATGAAACTTGTGAAGGAATAAAAATGATCCAATCTGACATTTCCTATGTATGAAATTTTATATTTAACTTTTATAACAATTCATGGAATTCTTAGTCTTTTTAAAGAACAGAAGTGCCATTTATTTTTGTGCTACTTCTGATTTTTTCTCTCCAAAATCCAAGTTGAATATATTGTCCACTGTTATAGAAATATTTATTTTTCAGGGATCCCTGTGATAAATACCTTCCTGAGTTCTAAGATAAGTTAATCTCTGCAGACAAAAATGTACATTTTTCATACCTGTTTCAAGTGCCACACCTTAGCTGAGCACTATCCCAGGAGAACCACTGATGGAGAAGGGAGAAATTGAAAAGTAGCCAGGACATCACAGGGTGAAGATAAGAGAAACAAGTGCCCTCTGCTTCCCCACTCACCAAGAACCAAGGAGACATATGACAAGTAATGCCCATAAAGACACCCTGGTGTCTGGAAACCTAACATGGGAACCACAGACTAATACCATGATTTATGCCACTAATAAGGAATCTGAAAGATGATATAACAGTAACTCCTCAAGGCCTTCCCTCTCTACCCCATTTGCTTGGGGTGAGACTCACATAATGGATCTTTAAACTCAGTTCTCATTGGCCCGGAGCCAGGGTGGAACTGAGCCTGCAGATGGCTCTTTTCATCATGAGTCAATGGAGTGGAACTAACAGTAACACATTTCCCTTCTTCACTTTACTGCCAGGGCTCTCAAGGCCCAACTCTGACTAGCAGGCCATCTCAGGTGCTTGATAGCATTTATGCCTTTTGTCCAAACAGTCCTGTCCTATGTGTGATTATTTTGCAGTGGATACTAAGTACCCCTTAATCAGTGTGATACATTAATGGATGGTCTCCATTCTGTCTAGAAGAGACAGTGAGTGATGCTCTTTCTTATGAGTCTATGGGTTTATGTTCCCACCAACTGAATCAAATGTTTGCCAGGAGGTAGTTGCATTTGATCCCATGCTAGTTTATGCCAATTCTGTTATAGCAATTATTATAATGCAAATTTTAATGAAATATTCCATAAAATTTGAAATATTAGTGCAGAAAGAAATAAAATCATTTCTATGAAAATAAAGTTGTACGCTTTAGTTCAATAATGTTCAGTTGCTAAAAATAATGATGTGGAATTAGGCCTGAGAGAGGCAAGTGGAAAAGTTTGGGGAGAAAATAGGTTATCTGAAAAGATTCCATATTCTCACTGCTTTGAAAGTATCTTTAAGTTCTTCCTTCATTTAAGGAAACCAAAACTTGACATTGCAGACAGTTGATTATGAGTGTGGCCAATATTCAAAGAAAATGTTTTTAATCCTACATCCAAATATTGGTGAATAAATATATATTTGTAGATTTAAGGTAAAATGGAATGATTAAGGTATATATCTTTTATTTGTAATCTTCTTTAACCAATTTTTTTTCCAAATAACCAACTATGACATCAGATAAGAGAACATATACTGTAAAAATCAATTCTAATCAATTTGTGAGTGGAAGAAATATCAATCTAAAATATATAGAAAGGAACAAAAATTGATACACAAGTTCTTAATGAGTCTAATACCATTATTTCAATTTGGCTAAATTATCCTGGTAACAAGGTGATGAGATTGGTATCTAAGACACACATTCACTAACCTCGGGATTACTTTATACCAGACTGTCTTGCTATAGCTAATACAAGGGCATGCAACATTTGAATGACTATAATACAGGCTCAGAGCTGCAGCCTCCTATGTGCTTGGAGACTGCTTTCAGCACGTTGCTATGGTAATGGAAAGATCTTGGGCTTTTGAGTCAGCCAGGCATAGGTGTTAGGGCCCATCACTGGCCAGCACAAGTCACTCAAATTGTTGCTGTCTTGGTTCCCTCACCTGTCAAATGGGACTAGCAATTCTTCTTTCACAGAGTTGTGGAGAAGATTAAGTGCAGTAATTTATAGACAAGTATCTGCCATGGTAGCAGTGCTCAGACCTTCAATAAAGAGTACTCCTTCTTGCCTGGCTGGCGTGGCTCAGCTGGTTGGAGCTTCATCCCGTATACTGAAAGGTTGTGGGTTCGATACCCTGTCGGGGCCATTCTCTCTCTCACCCTCTCCCTTCCTTTTTCATTAAAATCAGTAAAAAGCATGCCCTCGGGTTAGGATATATATATATATAAAAGAGTACTCCTCCTGGTTTTTCCAAATGCAAAAATTAGCATTTGGGGTTATTGAGTAGACAAACAGCCAGGCTTTCCCACTGCTGCTCTTTGTTGTTTTAACATCAGAGGTCACATTTGTTTATTCTACACACATAAACATTGCATTAAAGAAGGGCATCGGCTATTGGCCCTTTAGTACGTCACAGGATTTAAAATTTATAACTCCTCAGAATGATACCAGAATGGTATCTCTTTACAACTGTTGCTTTTGACTCACTCACATAATGTTGCACAGTCTCTTAGCTTATCCACCAATTCAGACAAGAAATGGCAAAAGACTTTAGTTCCTAATCCCTAAGTCTACATGGATAAAGGGGGTAAACTGAGTCACAAGTTTCCCTTCAGGGGTTAGGCTCAGCCTGAGTGCCTGGCAATATTTCAATGCCTTGGCCTTCACATTTTTACAAATTCCACACTGACCCATCACCTTCCGTAAAACGAGTTTGGAATTGTTGTTACAGAGGAGAAACCATGTTGTAAAAGGGCCCACAGACAGGATTACATGGCCACACTGTTCTCCGGGCTGTGGTGGTAAATCTAGGCCAGCGCGCTGCTTTGAGTGGTTGACAAATTCCACTGTTGCTTTCTTTTTTTCCCCCATGAAGTTTAAAATAAACAATTAACCTATTTCTAACACAGTGTTTGGTATTGATTTAATTTAGCATGTGTTATTCATCTGCATGCCTCACAACGGTTGCTTAATTGTCTAAATCTTCCCGTGTAGAGTGCTGTCTATGGAATCTCTTTTCACAGAACACTCTTAGCAGAGTGTGGCTTACTATTTCCATAACATCTGTCTTTTCTACTACAGAGCAGATTACCAATTATGCTTCTTTTAAAGGGGTGTGTGTGTGTGTGTGTGTGTGTGTGTGCCGGCACACGTGCACCCGCATGTGTCTGTATATATTGTGTTTTCAGGGGAGGCTGGGCAAGACATTCGCTCCTTGCACAATTCTCTTTCTGGTGCAATAGGTCAGTCCCATCGCCAGGTCAGAGATCTTGCTTGTTACCCATAATGCAGCTGGCAGGATGGCCCTCCGCTTTTGCCTCAGTGTGCCACAGACGCCGCATGATTTCCATTAAACGCGATTGTCTGCGAAGGAGGCAACATATGCAACGCCCGCCTCCTCCTCCCACTCCCCACGTCACACACGCACACAGGCACACAAAGCTTCTTTCAATTGTGTTAAGCAGTAAAGCAGAAGGATTTTTTAAATTAGTGTTTTGTTTTGGCAATGGTTGCTGATGTGTTCATGTAATACAGTTTTAATCAAATCCCCAAAGCTGATAGACCTTTCAGCGTATCTTAGGCTGCACTGTGCAGGGCTTATTCCACTTGAAGTGGCCACCAGGGAGGTACAATTAGCTGTTCCCATGGAGAAGTTTGTTATAGTAATAAATAATAAGTAGCATAGGTAGCGATGGAATCAATTAAAGATATTTTTGACCATCTAATGGTTTATGGGAATGCTAAATAATTGACAACAAATTTTTGGCTGTGTTTTCTATCTGCATGTCTCCTTGTAACTAAACATTGACCATGCACATAGGACAGGGGCTGAGGTCACTACTTTTTCTGTCTTAAAGCCATATTGTCAAGGATACTATGTAAAAGACAGCTGCAGCCCTTATACAACCAAGCTGATTTTGAGAGGGTTAAAACTCTGCTGTAAATATTTGCTGCAGGCGGAAATCTAACATATGAAGCAGGAGAACAAATTGTGTTATCAGTTTCAAAAACAATCTGTTTCGCCATTCATTTATTTATTTTTTTAACCCGTGTAAAACAGAACAATAGGAGTTGACTGGCTGAGAGGGCTTTGTGCTTTGTCTCTAGGTTCCAACAGCTCTGATGTTAAAATGGAAATTTTGGCAAGTGTGACATTGGTAAAGTGCTCTAAATGCTTTTGGCATCTTGACAGGGGAAAAAAAAATCAAAATTCTCAAGCTACCTTGGTTTGAAATTGGTAAGTGTGTGCCCATGAGTTGCTTTATAAATAAAAACTCAGGAGGAAATAACGTGGATGGGTTTATTGTGTGTATTTGGGGACGAATTGATATGCCACACATCACCTAAAGCAGGTCAGTGATCCATGAGCTCAGCAAGATTTACATGAAAAGACAGGATGGTTTTTTCAAAGTTATTGGGTAAGTGACGTACAGTCTCAGTGCCAATGTAGGTATCAATGGGGATTCATCACACTAAAATTTGGGCTAAATAAAGCTTGAATTACAATTTTCATTATTTGATTATGAGAAATAGTTCTACCTGATGTTCTGTTTTATAAATGTTATTGTAAATGTAAAAACCCACTTTGTGTATTAGTTACCTTAATGCAGAATGCTTTCACCCTTTCCTGAGGATCTCTCTGAAGTCAACATGAACTATGCATTTTACAAGAGAAATAGTAATTGCCTCTATGGGCTGCTGGGGTATGAAATTTTTTTTGTACCTCGAGTGAAATGTGTTAAACATAATAGTTCCTTTTATTTTAGCAAAAACTGGAAAACTACACAGCATGGGTCAAATCTGGACCATTGTTTTTATAAATAAAGTTTTATTGAAGCACAGTGACATCCATTCATTTACCTGTTGTCTATGGCTGCTTTGAGGGTATAATATGCAGAACTGAGTAGTTGCAATGGAGACTTTATTGTATGACCCTTCTCTGCAATAGCTGAAGTGTTTGTCAACCCCTGACTTATAGGATTGCATAATCTGATGATCTATAATTTACCTACTATGCTTAACAGAGTCTTCTGAGAAAAAAATGTCTCATTCTCACCATCCTTATTTGTCAGACAGACCTGAAAACTAGAATGCAAGAAATCTAAGGATGATCAGATGATCAAAAAGGATAGTAGAATGATGCCTAATTCTTTCCTGACCATGGCTATTGACCAAGAGCATCAGGAGTTGTTCCACAGAGTGACACAGCCAACAGAGAGATACATCCCACTGTAAGGAGTTAGCCACTTGCCTCAACTTAGTCCCTGGGTCACAGGTGAGAAGGCGTATGGAAGTTTATCAGGATGGTGAGGAAATCCAAAGCGCAACAGTGGATGTCAAACTAGGAGCAAAACTAAAGAGTAAAACAAGTCGATTTGCTCTAAAATTCAGAGGGAGTGAGAACATATACAGGAACAAAGCAAAAGGCTCTAAAGGAATTGTTTGAATGTGGGAGGGAGTGTCTGGAATTCCTTTTCATTGATGACGGCTCCTGGATGGTCATCCTGTGGAGGGTGGACAAATTCTGCATTTCCACAGTAGCTATAGTCTGTAGAAAAATAGGGGCTGGTCCCTTTCTCCTTGGCCACATAAGGGATGAGCTGCAGAGAGCTGGTAAAAGCAGTAAGAGTATAAGGCATAGAAAGGTGGTCTTTCTTTGTTCTGGGCCAGGAAATCATCCAATCCCACCCCCACAGCTTGAACATGTTGACACTAACAGTGTTTCCTTTGAGTGTCTGGCCCCACAGTGGAGAACAGTATACAGTCTAGAACTGCCTCATTTGACAATTTATACATTTTTTTCTAACTAAGTAGGAATTAGTAAGTGTGACCTGGGGTTAAGATTCCTCCACTCACAAGAGAAGGATTGTTCTATTGGTACTGTTTTGTGAAAGTTATTTAATAAACAGAAAGAAGAAAAAAAAGAGTCAAGTGAAGAGAAAGGATTGGGCGGCTAGATGCTTCCTTCCTGCAGATGCAAAAGGCTGCCGGCACCCGATGTCCATGATCCAGCCACCCTGTCCTTGTCATCCCGCAAGCTCCCCATGCCCTCTTCCCTCTGCTCCAGCGTTCTCTCCCCATGTTGCCCAAATAACTTCTTTATGTATTAGCCTCAGGTTCGTTCCTCCTGACAGATAAGGGTCTTTCTGTTGCTTGATCCCAGTGTTTCTTAGTGTAGAGCATTCCCTCTATCCTTAGAATCATTAACTTCTTCTCCTTGACATCAAGCTCTATAAGGGATTGATCACTCACCGCTGGTCTCATCGTGACGATGCAATGGTTACCCAGCTTTGGAGACTGGATCTTTAGTTTAAAGACCAAGGAATCTGAGGAGAAATGTTATGCAATTGTGTTCTTCTAGGCTGGGTAACATTGATAGTTCTGTGAGGGGGCTGGTGACAGTCACAGACCTAACATTCATTGACCACCATCTCTGCCCAGCCATTGTACCTCGACTTCAAAAGCATTATGTCATTTAACCATCTCAACAAGCCTATGTGGCTGGAGCTCCCATGATCGCACCGATACAGAGAAAGTCCAGAGAGATTAAGTGACTCTCCCAGGGTCATATTTCAGGATGTAGGGAGCCAAAATTTGAATCTGATACTAACAATTTATATACAGCCCAGCTTTTCTCACTGCTCCATGCTACTTTCAGTAAATGGCTTTTCCTAGATGTGTTAGAGAAAGTCACCAATTTTTTTTGTTTCTTCCCTGTTTTCTTCCCCGTTTTTCTTTTACTCCTCATTTTATTTCTTTGTTTCTTTCCTACTGGCAGAACCTGAGACCTGTCAAAAGCATCTATAGGCAGAAGTTGTTCCGCTTTGCTTTACTTGCTTGAAATAGCAGATCTTCTCATTGTACCTCCCAGTGAAGACCATGCATTTTCAACCACCTAAACTGCCCGCAAACTTGTAATTAGGTTTTGTATAAACATTAAAGGGTTTTATTTTCCTTTTAGAAAAGGGTGTTAAGTGAGATTTGGGTGGGGATTTTTGCACATCCAATCTTTATGTTTTCAAATGACTTATTAAAAAGCAACAACCCACATACTTTTTATATAACACAAGTAGAGATGCAGCTCTCCAAAGTCATCACCCCTACTCAATGTTCTATAAAATTAGTAGAAGATTAGGTAAAACGATTAATCAAAGAAATCAAAATGGAAAAAGTAAAAGAGATGTTCGCTCGAAGTCATTTTGCCTTTGTTGTTACCTAAAGAACTCAGATGATTATGTCTGTCAAGGAGCTCTTTTGAGGCTTTTCCATGAACTAATGTTTAATCGACAAAATTAAAGCCTGAAGAAGAAAAAATTGTTGATTATCAAAATAGATTTGAAGTTAAAATTATCTTTGAATGTGACATCTAATTTTTGAGAACCTGTGCTGCCTAATAATACATATCTACTGTTGTTCTGCTAATATTATAAGGATGAGCTTACTGAGAGAATGAGGCATGGACTTTTGTCCTTCAGGATGCTGAGTTTTCACCTGTAATTCCACATTCATTCAGTATCCTTTACATTTGTTAGGAGGTTGGTAGAGCCTGAATAAGCATCTACTTCTGAACAGTCACTTGGTCAACTGAGAGCCCTGTATTCCCAGTTCACTCTGTATCTGTTCCCAGGTCCTAGTTCCACCTGCCCTGTGCCTGCCTCCTCAGCTTTATCTTGTGTGGTCCCCCTTTCACTTTATCTCCCATTAACCTGGACAAAGAGGAATTGCTGAGATTGTTCTGTCTGATGCCTTTTCACATTCTGGTGTTTTCTTGGTTTGTTTTTTACCAAAATCCATTTTCTCTCTTCTTAGTTACTCTTCAAAGCCATACTTAGGAATGATTTCTCTTTGTGATGTCTACCTGGGTGCTGAACTTCCAATGAAGTTAATTTCTCCCTCCCCTAAGCCACCTCAGCACCTCAGCCACATGTCACGTGTTGCATGGATCACACTGCCCAGCAATTATTCGTTAAATGTCTATCTATCCCAAGGGCAAGTGCCATGACCTGCCTGAATCCCTGCTACCTAACTTAGGAGCTGCATATTTTTCCTTTGGTTGGCCTTCCTACTTCCTGTATGTGTTGAACTGAACTGATGAACAGATAAAAGCAAAATTACCTGGTTCTTGGGAAAATTATCTGGTTCTTGGGAGACCAAACACAAAGTGTGGACCTTCCAACCTGCCAAGGCATTTTAAATTTTCAATATAGTTTGTCATTAGGTCTATGAGAGTTGCTTTGTTAGCGCCTACAAAGGTTGGGCTAAGATTATCGAGGGTGGTGATTAGGAGACAGAGTGAAGTTTAATTTTTTTAAATGGCTAAATTTCAATGAGATTCATCAAATTTTTGGAGTCATAGTCCATATTTACTTATATAAAAAAACCCTGATATAATCTAGTATCTGCAAAACCAACAAATACACACAAGTCCCTCCTTCTAGTGAGTCACTTGAATGCAAAATCAACTGTAATTCAAGAAACCAAAAACACTGAGGGGTGAGCTCTGTCAGACTGGACCAACTTGTTCTACCTGTTATGGACAAAGAAAGGACTGATGAGGTCTCAGGGTACAAGGAGTTGTACCTGGGGTTATGAGGAGCATTCTGTGTCTCCCCCTGCTGGTTGGTGGAGTAGCTAAGTGGAGCAACCCCTTAAGAGTCTGAACAGTCATGGTATCACAGCTTTGTATCACCTGGTCAACTGACCCTTGAAAACTTTTAATAAGGAAGGTTGATCAAGAGTTCATGTCAGGATATTTAATCTTATCCCCAGCTTTCTAACTCTAGTCAATTAGCACTCTGCATTTCTTAACAATTCTAACTTCACATCCCATTGAAATAAACCATTAAGAAACCCACTTCTTGCATATTTTAATTCCAGGCTATAACTACATTTTGATTAGATTAAAATTGTTTTAAAAAGGTTGTGTTTGAAAATAATCTCGAGTGTTACCACAGGGGATAGCATTTCTTCTAGTCTTCAAAGGATTGTTTTCGTCCACCAGTAAACTGGGAAATGTGAAAAAAGAGAGCTAATTCTTATAAACAGCAATAATAGATAAAATAAACCTACAGAAAATGTTGGGGGGGGGGGAATGTCACCAAAATATGTTTGTATAATTCTATTACCTTTATTCGGTGATTATATATCTGACAGACTCAAATTCCAAAAGAATTTTGGAAAGACTTTTTATTGTGAATATTTAAGTGAGTAGTCATGACAAGAGCTGAGACAAGCCAAGAGTCCACATAGATGGTTTACAAACAAGAAAAGGCTCTTATTCAGTGGTAACAGCTAACAAATCCAAGCTTTGCCATTATTAGCTAAAAAGTAAAGACAAAAATTGAGGGGAAAATGAGAAGAATTTAGGTAAGATGAGATATATGAACCAACAGTGAAGCACCAAGAAATCAATGCAATGGGGGGGGGGGGGGGAGGAGTAACACCAGAAAAAAAGAGAGAAAAGAAACCTTAGTGAGGAAAATGGGCCTTGAAAAGTAGGAAGGGCACACAGCAGTGCACATTGGAAACGTCCTTGTAGGTCTGTCTGTGTAGTATGGAACACTATTTGATACTAATGGTAAAAGTGTGTTTACGGTGTTGGAGAACAGTGTTACGTATTTTAAGGAATATTCGATTAAAAATAATATTAAAATTTATTTTACTTACTCACAAATACTTATTGAGTGCTGTGTTATTCAGGGTATGTTAATTTCTTAAACAATTCTAAAATATCAGTAGTCTAATGCAAGGGTTCATTTATTGCTTGTGTCACAGTCTAGTGCAAGTCATTCTGGGATCCATGCTCCTTCTACCTTAAGGTGCATCTATAGCAAATGGCCTCCAAGTTTGCTAAACAGAAAGAGAGAGAAGCATTGCTCATGAAAGATTTTACAGACCAGGCCTGGAGGTATCTTAACAACTCTTCTCCCAACGTTCCAATGACCATAAATCAGTCACATGACTTCAATCTAACTGCCAGGGGGCTCTGGAAAACATCTTACTGTTTGAAGAAAACTATAACATGGATATTGACTAACAACAATATTCTGTGTTTGAGAGTCTAGAGAGTCAGCAGTGGATTGAAGAAACACATAAGATTCCTACTGTTATGGGAAGGAAATAAACAGTAAGTGAAATAGGTAAGTTAAATGCATGGTATATTAAATGGTGATAAGAGCTAAGTAGAAAACTAAAGCACCCAGGTAAGGAGGGTAGAAAGTGTAACAGAACTCAGTTCCTATTTAAATAAGGCATTTAGAGAAGGCTTCACTGAGGAGATATTTGAGAAAAGATCTGAAGGAGATAAGGGAGTTAGTGGATATCTAGGGGAAGAAAATTTCAGGCAGAAGATATTGCAAGTCCAAGAGCCCTGAGGCAGGAGCATGACTAGCATGTTAGAAAAACTTCAAGGAGGCCAACGTGACTGGAGTGGAGTGAGGTGGTGATGGTAGTGGTGGTGGGGAATTAACAGGAGATCAGGTGAGTGAGTTATTAGGGAAGGCAGCCTTTATATTGCTTATAGGCAATTGTGAAGACTTCGGCCTTTTCTCTGAGTGAGACTGGAAGCAATAGAGAAAAATATTGGCATGCACAGGTCTATTTTTTAATAGTATCATTCTAGTTGCTTGATTGAGAATAGAATATAGGGGACAGGAGTGGACCCAGGTAGACTCATTAGACCATTCCTATAATCAAGGCGGGACTGGTAAGAATCAAAGTGATAGAAAGTGACTGGATTACACGTACATTCTGAAGGAAGAGTCAGGAAGATTTGCTAACTGATCGGAGGTATGGTGGAGAGGAGACAATGAAGTATGACTCTAAGGTTTTGTGCCTTAGCAAACAGAAGAGTGGGAGACACAGGCAGTCTGATCAGGAACTAATTTTTTCATGTTAAATTTGACATGGTTATTAGGTATTCAAGTGGAAACCTGGAGAGGTCTAGCTGAAGATAGAAATTTGTTAGTTACCAGGTCCTATCAGATGAGATCCCGGAGGCAATTAGAGAAGAGCTCCAAAGGCTGAACTCCAACATTCCAAGGTTGGCTAGATGGGACTGACCTACCAAAGGATACAGGAGATACGTGGCTGGTGAGGTAGAAGTAACACCAGGTGGAAGCTAAGGAAAGGAAGCAGTTCAAGAAGGGAGATATCAAACTTAACAAATATTGCTGATAGATCAAGTAAAACAAGGGCTGAAATTTAGAACATAGATGTCATTTATGACCTTGATAAGATCGATCTTTGTTTCCAACAAGTGGTGAAAAGAAAAGCTGGCTAGAGGGGTTCAAAGAGAATGTAAAGAGAGGATTTGTTTTGCTGTGGAAAGGATGGGGAGGAATAGGATGCTGGCTGGAGTGCGAAGTGGTTTAAGAGATAGTCGTCTTCTTTAGATATTTATATGCTGATGAGAAAGATTTCGTAGACAGGAGTTCTTGCTATAGGAGAAAGATGGGGAATTTCTAGAGCAATTTTCTCGAGTAGACAAAAGCTGATTAGATCAAGTGCACAAGGGAAGAGGTTGGCCTTTCCTGGCAGAGGGATGCTCATCCATAGCAGGGAAGACAGCAGAGTTACATGACCCAGATTCAGGTGGGTGGTGGGTGTGGGTGTGTGAACTTGTGGAGCATCTCATCTGATTGCCTCCATTTCCTCAGTAGAATGAGAGTGAGAACAAAGAAGGACCTGTTAGTTATTTGAGGAGAGGGTGAAAAATACAAAACACTCACCTAGGAAAGCAGGAAAGTGAATGGACTGAGGAAATGTAGTATGATTGTCCAGCCACATTAAGGGCTCTCTTGTGGAGAGTGAGCAGGAATTTAAAGTGAGGCGAGTCAGCAGTCCTGTGTTTATTTCCAGCTTCATTTAGTTTCACGGGTGCAGGTGAGGGTGAGAGGAGAGTTGGATTTGGCTAGAGATGCATTTTTCAAGTAAGTAAGTGAGAGAGAGAGAGAGAAAGAGAGAGAGAGAGAGAACAAAAGAGATGAGGGCATATAAAAGACATGATTCTACTAGTTGGCTACAGAATTGTACCTGGATAAGAAGTGAAATGAGAGTATAAAGAGTTAAGAGGTAGTTTCAAAGGTAGGATCAACAGGTTGTAGACGCCAGTGTTGAGTGGGAGTGTTAGAGGGTATAAGTGTAAGCTGGAAGATTGAAGATGATGAACAGAGAGGGGTGAATTAAGAAGAGGTTACTATTTTGATGACTAAGGTCTAGGTCCTGTGTGACTGACATGACTGAGAGAGGGGCTGACTGAAACAGTGTAAGGAAGGGTTCAAGGAAACGAGAAAACAGGGCTTAGGAATTATCATCTGCATGGATATTGAAATTACTAAGAATTATGATAGGAGTAGTTGATGTGTCAGGGCTAAAATATTCAGAGAGTTGGAAGGGGATGACCTCTTAGCCCCATAGCTGCTCAGAGAAAGAAGGGATGGTCTGCAGGGTAAGGTGATGGCAAGAGATTCAGAGGTGGAGAGCACTGGGAGGCAGTGAAAGGGCTAAAGGGGTTGCCTACTTCACAGCCAACCTGGTGGGATACAAGGGGTGAGAAAGAAAAGGGTGTAGGGGAAATGGTGTCCTTACGAGAGAGTCTAGTTTTAGTTGGAAAAACAAGGTACATAAGAAGAGATGGAGGATGTTGGAGATTTTGATGGGTTCCAAAGGGCACCATGGAAAGGATTCTGGGGATCAAGAGAAGTTAGAGGCGTGTTCAGAAAAGCAATTACACAGATATGCATGAGGACTAGACTTTGGGGGTAAGGGTTCCAGCTACAATAAAGGGCACTCAGTTAAATTTGAAGTTTAGATAAACAGTGGTTACTTCTTTGTACTTGTACCCACCCCATCTCATCACCCCTCATCCCTGTTCCCTGGCATCCACTCATCTGTTCATCTTTATAGTTTTGTCACTTTGAGAATGTTATTGAAGTGGATTTATACAATATGTAGCCTTTTATAATGAACATTTCTTACTAAGCATAATGCCCTTAAAGTCCAGCCAGGTTGTTTCATGTATCAATCATCCATTACTTTTTATCATGGATATGCTTGCCAAAGTTTGCCCAACCATAAGTTCATCTAAGGACCTCTGAGTTGTGTTTGGCCTGAATGTTTATGTGCTCTCAAAATTCATACATTGAGGCCCTAACAGATGTGATAGTATTTGGTGGTAGCATCTTTGATTTAGAAGAAGTGATGTAGGTGATTAGCACAAGTTGACTAATACAAGTTGTTTTTGGTATTTCGCTCTTACCAATGAAGTCACTATGAACGTTTTGTGTACAGGATTGCAACTATCTTCTTAAAGTTAGTTTTTTTCTAAGCTTTCTTGAAATCATAGGTTCAGTGTTCTTGTGTTTATTTGCTTGACTGAAAAGAAATAAATTCATAATAATTAAAATGGTAAAAAACAATGTTCATCCATGGGACAACATTGATTCACGCCCTGCAGAAGGAAACCCGCACAGCAACATGGATGGAACTTGCGCACATAAAACCGAGTGAACAGAGATGGTCAGAAAAGTTTGATTCCATTTATATAAAGTACCAACAAGCAGGGTTAGTTGATATGGTCAGAAGCCTACACAGTGGTTATCCTAGAGGAGAGGTCATCATTAATTGGCTTTGGGGTGCTGCTTATGTTCTGATATTTGATCTGGTTGATGGTTTCAAGGGTGTCAGTGAAAATTCAGAGAGCTGCATGTGTGTGAGAGGTGCACTTTTCTCAATGTATAAACGCCCCAGTAAAATTCAAAAAATGGACTTTAGCGTGGGGTTCAAGGGCTTCCCTAATGTGGTCCTTTGATCCATCGCTGGAGTCCACAGTCCCGTTTAAAGTTGTGTTCGTCAGTAACATCTTATTTTCTAATGCTCCCTGAGAGACAAGGACAGACGTGTTTCAAGCTTGGTGGCTTGAACAAACTCTCACTAATTTACTTATAGTGGTAGCATTGATTTCATCTGTAATTCTTTTTTTCCTGTAATCGATCTCACTGTCAAAGCCCAACCTGAGAACAATAGAATGGGTAAGTGGAATTTTTATTTATTAAAAGGGCAACATCTCAGAAATGAAATTACAATTTAGTTGGGATAAATTGTTTTATAACTTCATTTTTTTTTTACATTAAAGCTATAATTGAGGGGCATTATATGCTGTTTATCACTGCAATGAAAATGTAGTCAGAATGAACTTCTCGAGGCTGTTAAACTGCCTCTTATTAGCATTGAAACTATACTCACAGCCCATTATCTTGGGCTATATTTTTTGGTGTAAGGGAATTGCTATCAAAGTGTACTTAATCTGAAAGGAATTGGATTATAATTGGAGTCTTTGTGAAAGGGGGGTTAAAGTTATTCGGTACTGTCACAAGGTAGCAACATACTCTGGTCATGTTAAAGGAATGTCGCAGCAGCATTGGAAGGGTGCGCTGGTTATCATCATTTGATGTCAAAAGATGCTCTGTATTTTGGGTCCTGATCAATCTCTGTAGCAAAAGAGCGAAAAAATTATTTCTCAGTTCATCTGATAGGCCTGGTTTTTCAGAGAGCATTGCAGAATCCTCATCACGTTCCATTACCCAACCATACATATCACTTGGTTCTTCTTTACAAGGAGTGATGGAATCTGAGAGTAAGACTTTCTGTATTCGGAATACAGTAGGTGTTTCATAAATGTCAGTTAAGTTAAATCAAGTCACCCACAGGTCTGAGTAAAGGAAAACAGAATGTTCTTGCTAAGAGATTGTTTCAAAGGTAGTAAAATAATGAATGTAGGATGATTTTTTTAAATCATTTTTATATTATGATATGTCACCTTAATTATTGCCAGCCATGCCCATCAAGATAAAAAAGTAAATAAACACTGTCACATAATCTAGGTCAGAGGTTGGCAACTTCTCCTGTAAAGGGCTAGATAAAAAATATTTTAGCTTTGTAGATCATGCAGTTGTTGTCACAAATACCCAACTCTGCCACTGTACCGGAAAGCATCCATGGATGTAGCCGTGTTCGAGTAAAACTTTGAAAGCAGACAGCAGGCTGGATTTGGCCTGTGGGCCACAGTTCGCAGACCCCAATTTAGATGATTGCCTGGTAACTTTGTGATTGTAAACAGGAAAACAAACCCATGCACAGAAGTCTCATCTGTACATGGTCATAAGCTGGCCATCCAGATGCAAAATATGGCTATGTTATAATGGTATTTATCATATTATTATTAAATTATAAGGTAGTTGTAATGTAACAATTTATTTTTATTATAACATACTAATAAAAATTACAGTGTATTGTTATCATTACAAATAAATAGCACCCTAGTCTTTTCTCTTTGGAGACATTGAAATACAAGCATCTCCTACTCTTAAGTAGAAACATAAAAAGCAAGTCAGTGTGATTTCTAAACAAAGAAGGAATTTGAAAGTTCATTTGCAAGCTTGCTCCCTCTCCTTCCTCGAAAATATGCAACACTCCTCTGTGTGTGTGTGTGCGTGCCTGTGTGTGAAGTGTTGATTGAAATGCATGGCTCTAGGTGTGGGTGTTCCCCAACTCACCATTTCTTTCCCAAAGTCTAAATAAGGCAACCTGAGAGTGGGTTTAACTCTCTCCTGACTTATGAACAATTTGTTGCATTACTAAAACAGCTATTACAATAGGATCTTGCCTCAGCTTTGAGGCATTGAGAAATCCACAGATGATGAGAGGGGACTTCTTCCACTAGGGAGAGACACAGGAGGTCTCAGTGCTGACCCATGGTGGGCTGGAATTGCAGGTTCACTCAGAAATAAGCCATTAAGACTTAACTTGTGCCACCAGTTTGAGAATGGCACAAGCTACCTTGATCTGCCCAATTGCCAGATACCTCATTTGCAGAAGTGCGACAATATTCCCCACTCTCCAGGGCTGACATGTGCACTAAATGAGCTGAGATACAGAAAAGTGTGTGGTACATTCAACCAAGAACAATTGTGTTACTCATGTGTTTGCTCAGTTCTGATGCAGCTGTGACTGCTTCTTTTGTTTATGGCTTGTACTAGGTGAATCGCAGTCACTAATAAACAATCACTGACTTATTTCCCTACCTTCCCATTTGTATGTCCCTTTGAAATCTGACAGACTGATGCCAGAATGGCAGACTGGAACTGAATTGCCATGACATCTTCATATCCTTTAGCGTCACAAGCGATCTAGGGCAGCAGTGAATTTCCCAATGCTTATATTTCCGGTAGTTCTGACATTTAAAACCATTAGAACATACAGCAGAATTCAAGTACAGTTTCTTCGAGGTCGAAATCTTAGTATTTATTCATATCTCAGTTTGTTGAATAACCTTTGGATGCATAGTTAGCAAGCAAACATTGATGGGATGCAAGCAACTCAGTGCAGAGTGTCTAAAAATAAATACAAGGAGTTCATATGCTACAAAAAAAAGAGTTACATATTTAAATAAAAAAACAGCTTTGAGGTTTACAGACTCATGAGATCTCACTATTGTCTTGGATCTGATGAATATAATCAATTGGAAGACACTAAATATAGTTGTACTTACTATATCTACATTATTTAGATAAATATATCAATTTACTTTTTTGATTGCCCTGATATGACAACTTTTTCTCTATAGCTTTCTCTTACGTTATCAGATAAACCATAGACTCGGAGAGGCATGGCAAATTAATTCTGACCCCCTTTTCAATAAGCCCAGTTGAAACTTCAGAATCCATTTCAACACAGTGTTCCAGGATGTCACTGGCAATTGGTAGAAACTGGCCAATGCAACAGTATTTGAGTAATTTTTACCTCTCCCTGTATCTGTGTACTTTGCCAAGTAATTTTACATTTCCTCCTACTTCCACTCCTCCTGACTTTAGGATTGGCCACGTGACTTGCTTTGGCCAATGGGATGTTATTTAACTGATGCAAACAGAGGCTTGACATGTACATTTGTGATAATACTTCTGCTTGATTCTATTGGCCAACGAAGTCACGATTGCCAAGCAGGAGGAGACTGGAAAGTTACATGGAAAAGAGTGTGGATACTGGCAAGGGCAAAATATTGAAGTCAGTAATACAATCTGCCACAAATTTAATCACTGCTTAGTTTTGCTGCTAATAATTAAATAGTGGGCTAAGAGAGAGTACACTGGAAAGTGTGTGTTTGGGTTGAGGAAGGCAGATTTAAATAAAATGGTCAGGGAGGGCTTCTTTAAGTGGTGAAATCTGAAAGCTGGGAAGGAACCATACTTGCTAAAGGTTAGAGTAAGAGTGTTTCAGGCCTACGAGCCTCAGCCAGCACAGCTAGAATCTCTGTGTGAACTGCAGAGATATAATATACCCCTCTCTCAAGAGCTGAATTTCAATGGATGGCCTCCATCGGGCCATCTGGCTTGGATTTATATTCCCATTGGCTGAGCTGTCCCACACGGGGGCACAGACAGGGACGTCTCATGGCATGTTATGAGAACTGTAGGCCACCATAGCTTGTAAACATGATCAACTAGGAGTGATTATTTATGTCACAGAATCATTCATTATGTCATAAATATTAATCCTGAGGGCACTATAAACAGGTGGGTTTGCTAAACTAGTATGTGTCATTGCCAGAGCAGCATGCTTTTAAAGTTAAAAATGTTAAGAATCACTGCCCAACAGTTAATCACCAATAATGTCAAAGAGTCTTTGAAATAAAAATGTACGTTCATGAGAAAATACAATTTGTTTTTTTAAGGTTTACATGTGTTGTTTTTGAAACGCATCTACAAGGTAAGGCAAGTCATTACTCAAGTGAAGGTAAGACCGAAAACTATTTTTGTGAATCAAGCATTTGAGAAAGCGAAATGGCAAAAAAAAAAAAAGAGAGAAAGATTTAACTTTCTAATAAGGTTTTTTGAGATCATGAGAGCCATCCCTTCATCTTGTAATTGGAAAATGAAATGAGAGTAGATTAGTGAAGTTGGGTCCCAGCTCATCCCATTCCATGAATTGTCCAATCAAGGATCATGGTTGTTTCTGAGCACTGAGTGGAACCTGCTGGTTCTCCCTTCTCTCCTAGCAATGCTTGGTTTTGTGGCATAGCAGAAGTCAAAGAGGGAGGCCAAGGGGAAAGCTCAAATTCTATGATCCTTGATGGAAGAGCCCTGAATCTTGGGTCAGGGGTTCAGAGGAGATTCTGAAACTGTTTCAGTGGCTCCTGTTTCATGGAAGAGACAGAGGAAGGGAGACCAAGAGAACAAACATTAGGAGAAATGAGGGAGTGGAAGTGGAGCATTCTGCAGTGACAAGGCAAGCAGCTGGTGTGTGGCTGGACAGCTTGAATTCTCTGCGGGTAGATTGGCTATTTGGATGGAAGGGCATGAGTTGCTTGGCTTGGGCTTTCATTGTGAGCAGCAGGTGTTATAATGGGCAGCCTGAATAATTTTTTTGAGGGGTTGGAGAGGAAACCAGACTTTTGCCATTGCTACTTTTGTAGCAAAACATTTTTGCTATTGTTTCTAGTACATCCATTCTGAGCCTCATCTGATGGGGTTGGACAGAACTGAGCCATTTTAACAAAACTAGGCAGAATTGGGTATTTTAGGAGGGCTACGTTTGCATATTTGAATACTGGGATTCTATTTTATCTTATGGCCATAGGCTTTAGAATGAGCAGTGTTCTTTTTCAAAGAGCTATTGTGCAAAAATGTCAATTTTTTTCTTTAAGAGAGGGAGAGCCTGTGTTTACCTGTATTGTTATCACTGACTTTGGCAGATTTTGGAGTGAAATCCATTGCTGCTACAGGAGTTTTTGCTACTGAGGACAGCTATTACCTCATTATATTTTACCTGTCTTCTCCTAAAGTCTTCCTGTGACTTATACACACTGATACTATCTCCAAATTATACAAAACAAAAATTCAGACAGTTTAAAAGTGAAATGCGAGAAAAGGAATGATAGAAGCACTTCCCTAGCACCCCCCTTTCCCCAGGAGTCCAAATGCCCACCCACATGGTGGGTTTCACTGGGAGACACATAAAGTACTTGAAGGTCCAGCTGGCTTCCTGTGGGATGTGTAAGAAGGTTCTCACGCATTTCACTCTTGCTCCCTGTAAATGACCATTTTACCGTACTGACATTTCCTCCCAGAATCAGGTGGGAAGGATTTCCCCTGTGTGCCTGCTCCTTTTTGAACAGAATGCCCTTGCAATTGATGGTGCAGTTGCCCATCCGCAGCACAAGCCAGGCAAACCAGCAGAGCATTGCTTGAGCACCAGGACGGAATGTCTCACTGGTTGGGTAATGGTGACAATCTGGGAACAGGCAGTGACTTATGTTGATCAGCATCTCTCCTGCCCAAACTGATGACTGGGAAGCAAGCCCCTTGGCCCGCAGAGAGGACAGCGTGTTCCCTCTCTAGCTGGCTGCAGGGTGGGAAGCACTGCTAATCTGAGCAACGTGAGCCGTTAATCTTGGAATTATCTAAGAAAAGGCAATTGCCTGGCACTTCCTCAGCACACAAAGCAGGAACCGCTATCAGTCCTGCCATCAACAGGGTCTAATCGGACAGAGGCTTCAGAACAGCTGAATAATGGACACTCAGATATCTGCTGGTCTACGACATGCCCTCTATCTGAGTTCCAGATGAAAGTGGAAATGCACAGAACTCAGGGAGGCTGATTTAAAACTACACAGTTATACTCAAACTTTGGTGGTTAAGACACATATGCCCGGGCCCTTCTCTAAGAATTCTGAATTAGTAGGTCTGGGGTGGAGCCTCACCCTTGGAATTTCTGACAGGAGATATTCAGGCTGCAGGTGGAGGGACCACACGTTGAGTTGCACTGCTTGTGGACTGTGGAGGTTTCCCCGTTAGTTCTCAGGAAGCTTCAGTTCTGCCTGGAAATGACCTAGAACCTCTGGAATTTCTGACCACTGGTTTTAGGTGCTGGTTGGCCCAGTGCTTCATAAATGGCTCAATGATTATTAGGTTCAAAGCCAAAGAGATCTGATAAAAACACAGCCATTAGGCATCTGCTATTGTTCCACAACAAGAGGCACCATTATTGAGAGTGGAGCACGGGGGGGGGGGGGGGGGGGGGGGGGGGGGGGATGGAAAAGCTTTTAGCTATATTTCTATTTTACACTCAAATGTAGTTCTAAAAACTTTTCCCTCTGCTTCTCAGAAGATGTTAATTTAAATAAAAGTGATGAGGGAAACCTACCCAGGCCCCTGAGGGGTTAAGCACAGGCCACTCTGTATTTATACACCTCGCAAATGTTGATGATTTTGAGATGATCCCTTGATGTTGAAAACAGAGGTGTGCATTGATCCCTGCTGTGACCAGGCTGCTGGAACATTTGACTGACTCAATAATAATTATCCCAGTAGTGTTCTCAGGTAACTATTGTGGAATTGCTGGCTCCACACTCAGCCCCCCCCCCCCATTAGCTTTACTCTCAACCCTACTTAAACTGGTTTTTAAAGAAATATCATAGGCAAAATCCAATGTTAATGACCCATATTCTATAGTAACTACAATTCAGATAAGTATGGAGCTAAGTCAGATTTCCAAAAGTATGAAATAAAATTATTGGGTGAATAAATAAATTCAATTTCACTTTCACACTATGCCCACAGAGAAAAAGAGTATAAAACTCTTTTCTTGCTTGACTATGTACCGTTCAACACATTTCTTTGTCTAGCTAAATTATGAATATGTGTGTATGTGTTTTCAAGTCCCACAACAAATCAAGGGAAGCTTGATTTGATCAAATATGACTGTGTTTGTCAGGATTGACCTGGTACTTTTGTAGTTACAAATGGTCCCCCAAATCTCACACTACATACCCAAAGCTGGTCAGCACTGCTCATTAGAGTCACTCAGGGACCATGCTGATGGACAGTCTATCTTATGTGTGTGGTTCAAGTTAGAAAGACAGGGAGCCCAGCCGGGCGTGGCTCAGCGGTTGAGCGTCGATCTAGGATCCAGGCGATCAGGGTTCGATTCCCGGTCAGTGCACATGCCCGGGTTGTGGGCTGCAGCCGATCAATGACTCTCTCATCATTGATGTTTCTGTCTGTCTCTCTCTCTCTCTCTCCTTTCCTCTCTCTGAAATCAATATATTTTTTTTTAAAAAAAGAAAAAGAAAGACAGGGAAAGGGCAAGATGCAGAGTCTCACACCAGCAATTAAATGATTTTGCTCAAATGTGACACACATCATTTCTGAGCACAATCAACAAGCCCCTTGATTGACCAGAAAGTAGTCATGACCTTGCCAATCTTCAAAGAGATAATGAAGTACAACTTCCTGAGAGGGCAATTGGACATTAGTTAAACCGTAGAAAAGTGGACCTCAGGTAGAATCTATACAATAGTTTGGATATAGAAAAAAAGGAGATGGGAATGCTTTTTTTAAAAATTATTTTTAAAAATATGTTTCTATTGATTTTAGAGAGAAAGAAAGGGAGAGGGAAAGAGACAGAGAAACATCGATCGGTTGCCTCCTGTACATACCTCAACCGAGGGATTGAACCAGCAACACCAGCATGTGCCCTGAGTGGGAATCGAACCAGCGACCTTTCAGAGCATGGGGCGATCCTCAACCAACTGAGCCACGCCAGCCAGGACAAAGATGGGAATTCTGATTAGTCCACAAACTACAATTGCAGGTCAGTTTTATGGCTTGAATCCAGGCCTGACTGGGACCTTCTCTTAGAGAAGCTCAGATCTCTCTTTTTGGAAAATAGTGTAATGAACAGTTAGATCAATCACTTTGAGATAAGTGATTTAGACCACCAGGGCAGAGCTCTTGTGCCATTTGTCTATAAGATGTGGAGGGAAGTACACTGTATGAAATGAGACCATGATTCTAGCCTTGTATCTGTAACTTTAGACAAATTGCCTCATCACCTCTATATATGAAGTGGTTAGATAAAATAATCACTTAGTTTCCTTTCGGTTCCAAGATTCTGTCATTCTGTGAATTATAATCTTCATTTGGATTTATATCATATTGACCAGAATATGGTATGGTGGAAAAAATATATACTGGGAAATAATGATAATAGTGCTGGCCTTATAATGGAGCATATATAAGTTATGTAATGAGTTCCCTTTAATATCATATATATTTCTTTTTAATGCCAAGTGTTGAGTTATTACCCCCAAACCAACTGAAATGCCAAGATTACAGGGAGCAGAGCAATGGTGATTAACTGTAAAGGACAGGGACTCTGGCTTTTCACCTGCCTGGTCTCTGTAGCTTTCAGGGTCCTGACTATTTGAATCGATGTTTTGCTAATTACAAACTGTCTTTGGAAGGCTCCAGTTACTCTCTGGTGATTCATGTTTTTGCATTGATTTTTGCATAAGCTAAGATGCAGTTGCACCATTTAAGCACTTGGAAATTGGTCATCAATGAATTATTTTGGACTTAATAGATTTGATAACACTTGGAGACTCTTTATGTTTTGATTTTTTTGGATTATACTACCTAATATAGTGGGAGCTGATGCTTGTGTCCTATTTATCTACATTTATAAAAAAAAAACAAAAAAACACAAAACTTCAGTAAGGATAGGTTCTGATTTATGGCTGGGCCTCTATAGGCAGCCTGAGATGAAATAAAGCCTAAAAATTAGTTCAGTTTGCCACAGGCTACTTATTCACAGAACATTTATCTTACTTAAACTTGAAGTTGGCCCTGATAGTGAAGTGATCTTCATCCTTTACCAGGAGCCTTCTGCACTGTGATTGGACCTCAACAGCCAAACTATAAACCACGTCTAGTTCTTTAGAACAAAAGTGTTAATTCAAGAAAAATTGCAGTAACTAAGTTGTCTAACAGATACTTGGAGTGAATGATCTAAAACAATACGTACATATGTTGAGTACTCGAAAGCAATATGTATTTGATAAACACGGAGCTTGACCTAGCTGATGTGAGTTTCCTGACTTAGCAGTCCAGCTTCAAAGCTTTCTTCTGATTTTTCCAGATTGTCCTTAGGCAACTTGGTGGCATGCTAAGCCACTAAGAAAAACATTTAGGAACTTCTCCAGAAACCATGCTGCTTTGGAACTGCACTTCAGGGTATTGGTCAATAACCTGGACTTTGGAGCTCTTGAGACCTAGATCCATTTTGAACTTTTTCATTTATCATTGGTGTTTCCTCTAATTCTACAATCCTGCTTCCTTATGTGCAAAATCAAAATAATTATACCTAACTTAAAGAGCCCTCTTGAGGAGAAAATGAGAGTATGGTAATTATTAAGGTGGCTTGGCATGTAGTGAGCACACAATAAATATGTCTCCTCTTAGTAAGCGACATGCCTTCTTCAGGGCTGCAAAGCTTAATGAAAAAGAGAAAGTTTGATGCTGGTTTTGATCAGTCACTGATGCCGTGATATTTGGGTTTACATCCTAAATTTGAAAAGTAATTCATATGCAAAGGAAAAAATTAACACAACAGAAGCAATACAACAGATCCAAAAAACCATTATTTCATTCATCACATTCATTGCTCTCTATGCAACGCAAGGGTCACTGTGTGGATAGCTCCAGATCTTCCAGTATTGTAGGATCACTTTCATGGATGCTAAATAAAAGCAGTTTGAATCCATCCCATGAATACTCATGTCCTCTATGGAGATGCTTGGGCTCTGATTCTTTCTCCTAAAAACTATTATTATTATTATTATTATTGTCCTGCTTCTACCGAATTCTCCAAATCTTTCCTATTTGTCCTCCAGTGGTTGCTCTTTTCTCTTTACCTAGATTTAACCCAAATTCTTGTCCTGGTCATCCCCAAAATGTTACTTACGCAAAGCAGATGTACGAACATATGGAGGTAGTACAACACAGCTATCAGTTTAAAACCATGCCCACCACATACTGATTCTTGCAAACCAGCACTAAAGCCTTGTGATGGTTAGTTTTACATGTCAGCTTGCCTGGGCTACAGTACCCACCTATTCATTCAAGTACTAGGCATGGCTGTGAAAGTATCTTGTGCCTTCAGTTGACTTCAAGTAAAGGAGATTTTCCTCATAATGTGAGTGAGCCTCATCCGCTCAATGGAAAGGCCTTAAGAGTAAAACTAAGGTTTCCCTGAGGAGGGAGAAATTCTGCCCAAGACTGGAAAATCAGCTTCTTCCTCAGAGTCCAACCTGACCATCAGCCCCATCCCATGATTGCATAAACCAATTCTTTGAAATAAATTATCTATCATCTATCTATCTATCATCTATCTATCATCTATCTATCTATCTATCTATCTATCTATCTATCTATCATCATCTATCTATCTATATCTATCATCTATCTATCTCTATCATCTATCTATCATCATCTATCTATCATCATTTATTTATCTATCATCTGTCTTACTGCTTTTGTTTCTCTGGAGAAGCCTGACAACTGATACAGGCCCCTCTCCCATTTGAAGTTTCTCACTCATTTATTTTCTCTTACAAAGCAAGTTTTAGAGAAATAAAAAACTGATGGGAATAATGGGAATAATTTGTAACACTTGTTACTATGAATAATACTGGCTACCAGTTAGCCAGCAATGGTATGGGCCAAACAAGTCATTATTCCTGGACTCTAACGCCTACCTCTATTCACCTCTCTGTGGACTGGGAGTACATCAAGACCACATCAATTTCAACCAGATGATATAATTTTGAAGGGACCCTTGTCAGGATCTCCTACCCCAAAACATCCCCAAGTAGACTGCTTTGGTACCAGAAACTCTACTCATTCCTTTGGACAAAGGATTTATTATAGAAAATCCTTTGGAGAAAATAAACTGGGAAGGGAGCAATAATAATTCAGCTGCTACCCAAACTTTATAAAAATTTTCTTGATCGATAGGCAAAAAACAATGACCCAAATTTTTAATAAGTACAGTCTTGAGAACTGTCCCCAGGGAGCAGACCTGGATGTAGTTCCTCAGTGGGGGGCCATGGGGCACCTGCAGGATGTGGTAGAAAAAAGAGTGAGAAGAAAGGTGGGAGACTGCCAAAGGAAGCGTCAACTCCTTCACACTTGAACTGGTTCCAATCACACCTGCTCCCTTTAGGGGAAGCCTTTCCATTAAACAGTGATTGTGACGACTTGGCAGGCAGGCTGAGTTTGGATGCAGGTAGATTATCAAAAGGATATTTTTTTTCCCCTAATAGCTATAGCCTCTCCCGCACTGCAAAATATTTTCTCTGCTCCTGCCTTCTTTCTCCAGGGTCTCAGAGGAAAGAAAAGGTAATTTATTTTCCAGCGTAATGTTAGTTCTTCCAATTGTTCCTTTGACCTCAACATCTCCTGATTTCTCAAGGATTTTTTTTCCCCATCTGTCTTCCCTTTTTCTGTATTTTCCACCATCTCGGGTCTTCCTTCTCTAGTGTACCTAAGTTTCCCCCATGTTGACAACAACAACAAAATTCCCGTATCCTGCCTCTTCTCTTAGCTCACTGTAAAATATGTTTATATTGTCTCCATCTCTTCACGGTCCTTAACTCAAAGCAGTGTAATTTCTGTACATCTCATTGTATTAGAACTCTTCAGGTATCCTTTAAACCAGTTGTGAAAAACAATAGTCTTTTTTTTTTTTCAGTCCCTATCTTACTTGGCCTCTTTTTAGCACTCGGCACGTCTGGCCACAGAATACCTGGCATCTTTTCTCACCTTGGCATCCTTGAACTTGCTGATTTTTCATCTCCCTTTACTGGCTGCACTCTTTTTCCATTTTCTAAATGTCAGTTTACTCAAAGTTTAGATCTTACTTTTCTGTAATTGTATTGAGTCAAGAGTTATTCTTTCACCAAGACTTTATTATCTCTAGATAGATGTTTTTGGCTCCTGATCTAGAACATGCTCCTCAACTCCATTTCCACAAAACTCTCATTTCTACTTGGAACTTTTTCTAGCCTAACACCCTGAGAGTCTCTGCAAACAAAGGGCTTGTCCCTATTTGCAAATACTATCATCTCTCCCCAAGTGTCCTTATTTTTCGCCTAGTTACTAGAAGCTCAAACTTTGGGGGCCTTCCATCTGTACCCACAAAATCTTTGTGAGTCTGCCTTCCCAATGACTTTTACAGTAGATTATTTCACTTTATTCCCCCATCATCATCGCATCTTTAATCTTCAGCAAATAGATCTCGATTATAGTCCTGCTCTCTCAAATACTATCAGTCCTGCAAATACTATCATCTCTCCCCAAGTGTCCTTATTTTTTGCCTAGTTACTAGAAGCTCAAACTTTGGGGGCCTTCCATCTGTACCCACAAAATCTTTGTGAGTCTGCCTTCCCAATGACTTTTACAGTAGATTATTTCACTTTATTCCCCCATCATCATCGCATCTTTAATCTTCAGCAAATAGATCTCGATTATAGTCCTGCTCTCTCCCCCTGATCTGTCCGACAAACTAGTGACAAAGAAATTATGTTGTGATATCGTTTTTGACAGTTACCCTCTCCTCCATAAGCAATGGCTAAGGAATGAGGTGGGATTTCCTTCCCCCTCTATTCAGGACCCTCTCCTATTCAACCCTAATCTTACTCCCTAACTCCCACGTTCCAATGACCTGTAATCATGGGGTGACAAATCATTACCTGGCATTCCTGCCTCCAAGCACAATATTTTTACTTCTTCGGAACACCTTCTTCCTGTTCTTTTCTCCTACTCATCCTTTGGTCACCACCTCAAATTCTGACATTTGTCTGCTGCCTTTGCCAATAATGTGCCATCTGTGTCAATATCTATCTTGCTGAGCAGATCTGAAACTCCTTCAAAGTCAGGGAGTAGTTCTCTGACTTGTAAATTCCCAATATCTAAAAGAGTAGTTGTTGCTGTTGATGCCAGAGGCTTCAATAGCTTTATTTCAACAACAAAAAGGAAGCAGCATTTCGTAGTGGTTAACAGCGCAGATGTAAGACTCGGGTTTGTATTTCAACTCTGCTATGCGTTAGCTGTGTGACCTTGGTCACGTTATTTCAACTTGCTAAGCCCTATCTGAAAAATGCATATAATAATAGAACCTGTCTCAAATGGTTGTAAGAATGAAAGAGATAATATATGTAAAGTGTTCAGCATACTGCCTGGCACGTATTAAGGAGACAATAAATGTTAGCCATTTCATAGTGGGTACTCAATACGTGTATGATGAAGGACTGAATTAGTATTGTATCGCTGAATTAGAAAATTATACACTTTATAATTTTAACATGTTCTTCAAGTCCTATTTCTACATTAGTTTATCAAAACTTGAAAGACTAAAATGAATTAAATGTGTATTGCTGAATTACTTTTTACCAGGCTTAGGCTGGGAAAAGTCAGTAATATTTATTCAGTCACTGCTGAGTGTACAATGCTGTAGGAAGCTTATAGTGCTTTTGGGTATAGATTAGACTGACTTTCTATTTCAGAAGAAAAATCAGATTAGAAACATTTGAGTCTTGACTCCATTAATAATTAGCTTGCTGATTCGGGGGAGTTATTTACCTTTATGAGTTTTAGATTTTTAGCCTTTATGAGATGTAGAAAGAATTAAGTAAAAATATATTTAAAATATTTAAATAGTGTATTCTGTAAACAAAAATGCTACATGATTGATGCTCTTACTTGAATATTTTACCTTTAAAGGGGCTATAATATAATTTTAATAGGTTTAAAACTATTTTCACTGATTTTATTATTTGAAAAATATACTTTATTCTGTTTTATTAAACTCTGGGTCTTTGTTTATTCAGAGCCATTTTTCTGGCTAATGTATTATAAATGTAAGGATTACTTACTATGTGTCAGGAACTGTGCTAGGCATACACAGATACATACACACATAGGCAACGTGACGATGTTTAAAGTATTACTAAGTGCTAAGTGAACACAGAAAAAGGAGTAATTAAACCAGACACATCAAGTCAATTATTGCATGATCTTACTTAAATATAAAATCCAAAATAGCCGAACTCATAGAAGGAGAATGTAGAATGGTAATTGCTAGGGACATGGGGTGGGAAGGCAAAATGGGATGTTAACCAAAGGGTATAAAGTTTATTATGCAAGATGAATGAGTTCTGAAGATCTAATGTTCGGCATAATGATTATAGTTAATACTGTATTGTATACTTAAATTTACTCAGAGGATAGATCTGAAATCTCACGACACACACACACACACACACAATGGTAACTACTATGTAGAGGTGATAGATAAGTTATTTAGTTTGATTATAGTGATATTTTTACAATGTGCACAAATATCAAAACACTAAGCTAAACCCCTTAAATATATACAGATTTATAGGTCAAAGATATTTCAATAAAATTGCTTTTGAAATAAGAGTGTAATTAATTCTTCCTTTAGAGAGAAGTAGCAAAACTATGAAGATTTAACATTTTTATTGGACCTTATAGATTAAGTAAGACATTGCCAGATACACACGTGGGCGGGTAATAACAGAATAAGTGAAAACAGGGAGGCTTGAAAATGCTATGATATTCATAAAGTCATAGATACTCGCTATGATTACAACGTTGAAATGTGTGCATGTGTTAGAAGCAGTGGTGTGCATGGTGTCAGCTTACACAAGCTCACTCATGAGAGCCAATTGTTCACATCTCTTCCTGTCTTTGCCTTCACTGGTATCACATTAGTAGCTTGAAATTGGCCATTGTAGAAGTATTTACACCTGGGAAATTGGCAAACACTACAAACCAGAATTTATTATTGTTATTTTTCTTTAGAGCTGATCGTTAAGCATCCATCTGCACAAAACATGTTAGGAGTAGCAGTTCTGACAAGTTAATGTGAAAAGTTAAATAAGGTGATATTGTGAATGGCTTGGTAAAATAAGCTAAAGAGGTTGAATTTTTTTTTAACCCTCACCCTAGGATGTGTGGTGTGTGTTTTTAATTTATTTTGGAGAAAGAGAAAGAGAAAGAGAGAAACCCCAATGTAAGAGAGAAATATCGATCTGTTGCCTTCCATACACACACCCTGACCACTGATCAAACCCACAACCTGGGTATGTGCCCTGACAGGGAATTGAACCTGTGACCTTTCAGTGCACAGGATGACAGTCCAACCAACCGAGCCACACCAGCCAGGGCAAGGAGATTAAATTTTAAATAAAGTTTACTTATGATTTATAATGACAAGGAATATTCTGTGGGCAAAACCTTTAAAGAAAAATAAAACTTTGCAAAGGGGTAATACAAATATATCTAAACTGAAATTTGATTTTGCAGGCAAGTGGTTATAAACTGTGTGAGAAGCTCAGCATTGGCAATGATCAGGGTAGGAAGTAAAAAAATTTGGAAAATACTCGGTTGTCTTGTCAGGCAAGATAAGATGTTCTCTGCAGTTTTGAGAATTCTAAGGGTCATTTTTACTATTTATACACTTCTTGGTACTACTGACATTTCCTCTTGACAACACTTCACATTTCAGTGAAGTGTATACAGATAAACACTGAACCTATAAAATTATTTTTAAAAAATCTTTTGTCCTTGTGCTCCTTTTAGGAAAAAGTGACTGGTGAAGTCTATAATATGTACTCATGAAGTACACCTAAGTGAGGTGGGAAATGAGGCAACTTCCTTTAAAAAGATGACCGATCAAGGTAAAACTCACAAATACACGCTAATTAAAACACACACACCTGAACAACCAATAGATTGAAGAAGAAATCAAAAGAGAAATTTTACAAAATCTTGAAACAAACAATAATGGAAGCAAAATAACAAAACGTATGGGGTGAGGCAAAAGCAGATCTAAGAGCTGATTTATAGCAATAAATGACTACTTAAAGAAAGAGTTCTCAAACAAACAACCTAATGTTACATTTCACCTCAAGGAACTAGAAAAAGAAGAACAAATTAAGCCCAAAATTAGACGGAAGGAAATAATAAAGATTAGAGCAGAAGTAAATGAAATAGAAAATAGAAAAACAATAGAAATAATTAACAAAATTAAGAACTGGTTCTTTGAAAAGATAAACAAAATTGACAAACCTTTAACTAAACTAACCAAGAAAATAAGGGAGAGGAACCAAATAAATAAAATTATAAATGAAAGAGGAGACATTAAAAACTGATACCACAGAAATATAAAGGGTCATAAGAGACTACTAGAAACAATCGAATGCCAATAAATTGGACCACCTAGAAGAAATGAATAAATTCATAGAAACCTAAAACCTACTAAGACTGAATCATGGAGAAGTAAAAAATCTCAAGACTGATCATGAGTAAGGGAACTGAATCAATAATCAAAAATCTCTCAACGGCTTGGTCAGGCATGGCTCAGTGGTTGAGCATCAGCCTAGGATCCAGGAGATCGCAGTTCTATTCCCGGTCAGGGCACGTGCCCGGGTTGGGGGCTCAAGCCTCAGTTGAGGGCCTGCAGGAGGCAGACAATTAATGATGACTTTCTCATCATTGATATTTCAACTCTCTCTCTTCCTCTCCTTTCCTCTCTCTGAAATCAATAAAGATATATTTTTTTTAAAAATATCTCTCAACAACAATAACAAATAAAAGCCCAGGACAAGATGGATTCACTGGTGATATCCACCAAACATTTAAAGAAAATGCCGAGCCTTCTCAAAGTTTTCAAAAAATTAAAGAGGAAAGTAAAAGTTAAAATTAAATATTCTCAAACTCACTTTATGAGGCCAGCATTACCGATACCAAAGCAAGGTAAGGACACTACAAGAAAAAAAAACAATAGGCCAAAATTCCTGATGAGTATAGATGCAAAAATTCTCAGCGAAATACTCACAAACCTTACTGAACAACACATTTAAAGGATAATACAACATGATCAAGTAGAATTTATTCCTGGGATGCAACGATGATTTACTATACAAAAATCAATAAATGTAAAAACATCACATTAATATAATAAAAGATGAAAGTCATATTATCAGTTCAATAGATACAGAAAAAAACATTTGACAAAATTAAACATTCATTTATAATAAAATGTCTGAACAAATTAGGTATGAAAGAAACATTCCTCAGCAGAATAAAGGCCATATATAACAAACCCATAGCTAACATCATACTCAATGGGGAAAGGTTGAAAGCTTTTACTCACAAATTGGGAATAAGACAAGGACACCCATCATTGTCATCCTATTTACCAGGATACTGAAGGCCTGAGCCAGAACAATTAGGCAAAAATAAATAAATTTAGGCATCCAAATCAGAAAGGAAAAAATAAAATTGTTTGCAGATGACATAATCTTATACAGAAAAAAACACACAAAAAACACCTTAAAGAGTTCACCAGAAAACTGTTAGAATTAATCAACAAATTTAATAAAGTTGTCGGACACAAAATCAACATACAGAAATCAAATGCATTTTTAAACACTAGCAATGAAATATCTGAAAAAGAAATGAAGATGACAATCTAATTCAGCATAGCATCAAAAACAGTAAAATACTTAGGAATAAATTCAACCAAAAGGTGAGAAATCTGTACACTGAAAACTGTAAGATGTTGATAAAAGAAACTGAAGAAGTCACAAATAAATGGAAGAATATTCCATGTTCATGGATTGGAAGAATTAATATATTAAAATGTCCATACTATCCAGAACCATCTATAGACTCAATGTAAACCATGTGAAGATTCCTATGGCACTTTTTACAAAAATTAGAAAAAAATCCTAAAATTTATATAAAACCATAAAAGGCACCAATAGCCAAAGCAATGCTGTGGAGGAAGAACAAAGCAAGAGGCATTAGAATTCCTGATTTCAAACTATATTACAAACCTCTAGGAATCAAAACATTGTTGTATTGGAATAACAACAGATACATAGCTCAAGGGAACAGAAATAAGAGACCAGAAATAAACCCATGCATATACAGTCAACTGATATTTGACAAGGGAGACAAGAGCATTCAATGATGAAAGGATAATCTCTTCAATAAATGATCCTGGGAAAACTGGATCTTATACAAAAGAATGAAACTGGACCCTTATCTCAAATCACTCACAAATATTAACACTAAAAGATTAAAGACAAAGGTAACACCCGAAACCTGAAACTCTTAGAAGAAAACATAGAGATAAAACTCTTTTACAATGATCTTGGCAAGAATTTTTTAGATATGAGGACCAAAGCACAAATAACAAAAGCAAAACTGAACAAGTGGGACTACATTAAACTAAAAAGCTACTGCGTAGCAAAAGAAATGATCAACAAAATGAAAAGATACCCTATGAAACGAGAGAAAATACTTGCAAACTACATGCATGATAAGGCATTCATATAAAACCCCTAATATAAGAAACTCATACAATTTAATAGCATTGAAACAAATAATCCTTTTAAAACATGGTCAAAGACCCAGAATAGAGATTTACTCATAGGAGATATTCAAATGGGCATAGGTACATGACAAGGAGCTCAATATTACTAATGATCAGGGAAATACAAATCAAAACCACAATGAGATATCACCACACACCTGTTAGAATGGCTATTATAAAAAAGACTAGAGATAACTTGTGCTGACAAGGATGTGGAGAAAAGAGAACCTGCGTGTACTATTAGTAAGAATGTATATTGGTGTAACCACTATAAATAAGAGCATGGAGATTCTTCAAAAGTTAAAAATAGAAATACCATGTGATCCATAAATTTCAAATATAACCTTGATATATATTTGAACCAAATATAATCACCATTTTGAAGTTATATCTGCACCCCCATATTCATTGCAAGATTATCCACAATAGTAAAGACACAGAAATAACCTAAGTGTCCAATGATGGATGAATGGAAATACATATATATGAAATATTATATATAATGAAATATTATTCAGTCATAAAAAGAGGAAAATCCAGTCATTTGTGACAACATGGATGATCTTGAGGGTATTGTGCTAAGTGAAATAAGTCAGAGAAAGACTGTATAATCTCACTTGTATGCAAAAATCTAAAAAAACTGAATTCATAGAAATGGAAAGTAGACTGGTGGTTGCTAGAGATGTGTGTGGGGTGGTGGTGAAGGTGGTCTAAGGGTACAAACTTCCAGTTATAAGATGACCAAGTTCTAGGGCTGCATCGTGACTATAGTTAACAATACTGTATTGTATACTTGATAGTTGCTAAGAGTAAATGTCAAAGGTTGTGAACACACACATAGTTGTAACTATGTGAGATGATAGATGTGTTAGCTAACTTTATTATAGTAATCACTTTGCAATATATACATATAGCGGCTCATCAATTTGTACACCTTAAACATACACCAAGTTGTATGTCAATTATAGCTCAATAATGCTGGGAAAAATTAAAAAATAAGGAACAAACAAGCAACAACAACAACAACAAAACACCCCAATTTGAACCACATGTCTATAAAAAAAAAAAAGAAATGCAGGTTTTTAGGCCCCACCTCAGACCTTCAGAACCAGGAAATCTGCAGTGGGATCCATAATCTGGATTTTTTAACAAAGTCACCAAATGACTTTGTTTCCTACTAAAGTTTGAAGACAACTTCCCTATAATATACAGCCTTTATTTTCTAAGGCTAATATTCTAATGAAAGTGATCCTGTATTAAACAACATGTGGATGCATGTCACAACAAATGAGTGATCAGAAAAGTCTCGGGAATGTTGGAAAAGCAAGAACTGACACTTTTTTCTACTGCCACTGTGACTGTGTATTTCACATTCCACGGTCAGGAAAAAAACTGCACCCTGACACATGCTAAAACTTAACAGGATCACCCTGACTGGTACAGGCAGGTCCCCAGAAAAGTAAATTCTTGACTACTTCCCATTATTCTGGACTCTCTTAAAAAAAAGAAATAATTTGAGCCCTGCCAAAAGCCAGGGATGTTAAGGAAATAGACTCATGGAGATAGACTAGGCCACTGCTAACATCTTTTGACACAACACATGGCCGTTATTTGATATATGTCTTCCCCCATTAGCCTCTTAACTTCTCCAGGGCAAAGACACATCATATTTTTCTTTACATCCCCTGTGTCTAATTCAATTTTATTTGATGGATTGGTTGATATGTAGACTGCATCAAACATAGGATAGAGTCAACTGTGTCAGAAATGCAGAGATTAGAAACAGATAAATAAAGAACTAGTCTTCATGGAACTTATATCATAGTGCAATATACAGATAATACATTAATGGACAAACAAATATCAAGTATTATGCAAGGTGGCAATAGGTACCATGAAGAAAAATAAAGCAGGGCCAAAGATGGTGACTGTAGCATGCTATTTTAGATAGGGTGGCCAGGAAAAGCATCTTTGAGAAAAATTTCAGAGCTCCTGCCAGTTATTTGCTAAAGGAATAGGTGGATATTTGGATGTGCAGCAGTGGTCCAGAGGTCAGGCTGAAGTCTTAATGAATCTGCAAAGAAGTGTCCAATAGTGTCGTAGTTTGGGTTCATCCAGAAGCTGATTCTGAGACATAGATTTATTCTGGAGGCGATCTCAGAAAACACCAGCAGGCAAAACAAGCAGTTCAGACAGGGACATGAAGGTACCCAATATATTTGGGTAACTGGAGCTGAATCCCACTGTTAGGGTTTAACCACTAGTTCACAAAATTCCTGAAAATGCAATGTGAGCTTTTGCACGCTGGTGTGAGCTGACTCCAGCAGGTCACTGGGATATCTCCCCTGAGGGGACAGAGCTGGGGTATTTTTCATACTGGTTGATGGCTGCTCCTGAGGAGCTTCTCTCCTTGGGATGGTGCCCATGAGGACAGAGCCAGCACTGGAACCCAGAGAAAGCCCACAGAAGGTGGCACTGGTAATACCTAAGAGTAGTAGAATACTAACAAAGTCTTCTACAAGTAGGTAGAAAAGACGTTGGGTCCTGATAAGGTGAAGGCAAGTGAGCTTAAGGAAATGACTTCCCCGTTTTTGGGCTAGTAGAATTTTTAGGACTTTAGGGTTCACTTTAGGTTGGATCTGGTTGAATGCTACCTTATCTTATCTTTGCAGTAAGAGTCTAATAATACACACAGCAGCCGTGGTGTGTTTGGGGAAATAAAAGAGTGAGTGGCCATTTCTTGGCAGACAGCAAGACAGAGAGAGAATAGAAGCTGTAGGAATGAGCACTGAGATATTTATTGGCACTTAGAAGTCGGGAGTAGCAGAGGAGACACTAGGGAATGAGACTCTGCACCAGTCATGGCAAAATACCCCTTTCCCCCCAAACACCCCAGAGGAAGTTAATCCTTGCAAAGGGTCTGAGTGAGATCCTGCTGATCTAAAGATGCAATTAAGGTGGCAAAATCCCATGTAATATAGACATCTTTAAAAGATAGAGAAATGGTGAGTTATAAGCATATTGAGCAACTCACTTTTCACTTTTACGTATTTAAAGATTCTAACTGTCATTGATATTTTAAATCTAATATATATTCAATACCTGTTTATTGAGCCCTTCCTAGATACCAGACACTAGCCTGGAATTGTGGTGACATCAAAAATAAAATCAGTTTGATTACTTTATCAATTAAGGATGTTGCACCTTGGTTGCACTTGAATAACAGAAAGGCCTTCGTTGGTTCAAAGCACATTTCTTTCCTGTTTGCTTGCCTTTCCCAGGAGATGGCATCTAACTAGCCCCGCAGAATTAATTGCATGTTTAAAGGTATCAGGGACTGTACTAAGGCCAATTTCAGCTATGAAAATGTGCCCTCGCCCTAAGCCAAACGTCACTGTTCTATTTAATATAAGATTCCCCCATCTTCTCAGGAGCAAGCTCCCTCCTCTGCCCATTACAGAGCAAGCCAGGGGCACACAGCATCTCAAAGCCGGGTGGAACTTCAGAAGCCACTGGTCCTGTTATCTGCACTTATTCATAAGTCAGCCAGGCCTCTGGCTTCTCTTTTTAAGAAAGCTGAGAAACCCCCATAGTGAAAAAAGCATGGGATTTGAAGATGAAGACCAAGGTTAAGTCTAGCAGTGCTTCTCTGCTCAAACATTTTTTTAAAAAAACAAGTAATTATTGATCATTTACTCTCTGGCCCTATTCTAAGAAATGAAGCTGTAGTGGTATCCACAATAGAAAAGGTTCCTGGCATCATGGAGCTCAGCTTAATTTCTGGTGGGGGAATATCATAATAATCCTACAACTAATTAGCGACCTGATAAGTAACCAGGATCATTTTTAACAGTGGTTATGTGACTGTAACAGAGATCTTTGTCCACTAGAACCTTCTCTTTCCTTGTGTACTGCATTCGTAGCTGGGAAGTGGCTGGACAGCCCTTGTAGCTGGTTGTGTAGTCACAGGCTCACTCTCCCTCAAAGGAATATAAGAGAAAACAATGTCTCACTTCCAGGCCACATCTCTCTTCCCATCCCAGCAGCTGGATGGAAGCTTTGGAGAAGGGCAGAGTCACCATGTGGAAGCAACTGGGTCTCTGCATCATTGCAGGTAAAGATTCACCCTTCAATCAGGTGTTCTCACCATGTGAGAAATACACTTCTATTGTCTTTGAGCCAGTCTAACACTGGGGAGTGGGGTGAGGGAGGGTCAGCCAGCCTTCCCTACATAATACAGCAATGCAACTGCAGAAATATAAGAGAATGGTATGCTAGAGAACATGAGAGGTTGAGCTGAGGGCAACCTGAGAGTAGAGAGATAAAGGAAAACCTCTCTGAGATGAACTTAGTGATGGTAATGTTCATGCTAAGTCCAGTCATGTTATGATCTGGAGAAGAACATTTCAGGCAGTGAGAACAGCAAGTGCAAAGTCCCTGAGGCAGGAAGGGGCTTAACATGCTAGTGGAACAGACGGAAGACTTATGTGACGAGGGCAACACGAGCAATGAAGTGACAGTTTTGAGATGAGGTCAGAGAAGTCAGCAGGGGGAGGTCATGTAGAGCCTTCTAGTCCATGGTGAGGAGTTTGGATTTCATCCCAAAGCTTTGGGAATGTTTTAAGATAGAAACAAGAGATATGAATGCTTTAAAAAGAACACTCATTGCTGTGTGGAGAATGGATTATCCTTGGGCAGAACAAAAATGACATTTGCTTCTTATGATGGTTAATTTTATGTGTCAACTGGACTGAGCCAAGGGATTCCTGGATAGCTGGTGAAACATTATTTGGGGTGTATTTGTGAAGAGGCATCCTGAAGACATTAGCAATTGAATCAGTAGACTGAGTAAAGAAAATCCACCTTCTCCAGTGGGGGGGGGGGCTCATCCAATCTATTGAGGGTCCAACAGACAGAAAAACAGAGGAAAGGAAGAAAGGTAATCCACCCCCCCCCCCCTCCTCGTTGAGCTGGGATGTCTATCTTCTCCTGTCCTTGGACATGAGAGCTCCTGATTCTTGAGACTTTGCACTCTGGGACTTATACCAGGTCCCCCACTGTTCACCCCACCTAAGACCTTCAGAATTGGACTTAATTATACCACAGGGTTTCCTGGTTCTCCAGCTTGTAGATGGCAGGTTGTGGACATTTCTTGACCTCCATAACTGTGATAGAAATAGAAATATATATACATATATCTCATAGAGGGTCTGTTTCTCTGGAGAACCCTGACTAATACCCTCCTAGAAGACAGTTGAAACCCTTTCCCATGTCTTGCAAGGTCCTCCGTGATCTTGTCCTGGCTCCACACTCATTGCTCACCATTATCCTTCAGACTTTACCAGTTACTGTCAGCTCTTCTCAGCTCCTGCTTTCCTCTTCCTGAGACTACCTGTGCAGAACATTTTGCCTGGAACACCTTTTCCCCGCAGCTCTCCTCTCCCTGCTCCTACAATGGGGCTCTTCTCAAACTCTCCAGTCCCATTTTGAGCTTCAGTCATTTTGATCTACTTCTAGATCTGAGATTAGGCCATAGTCTCCCTTATTCCTGGGCCTTTGACCACGGTACATGACATTTCATTCCATTTTGGTCTTGTTAACCTCTTATTCATTATTCCAGCCTCAGTTTAGCTGGCCCTTCATTGAGAAAGCCTTCCACTTTCTTCCAAGTATGCGTAAGGCACTCTGCTCAGTGCTCCCAGAAGCCTGTAGATCTCTGGTGTTTACACTGCATTATAGTCAGTTACCCCCTGGAGTATAAGCTCTGTAAGTCAGGAACCTTTGTTCCTATTATATCCGCTGCATCTCACACATTCAACATATAGTTATTGAGTGAAACGATAAAACCAATACAACACTAAGTTCAAAGGATCTTTTTCAAGGCTACAAATGAGAGGTGAAGCCAAGATTCAGGAGCTGGGGAGAAATTCAGTTGAAATGGAATAAGGTTAAGGAAAGGTCACTGAAAATAGTCTCATATGGTAAGGTACCTCCTTACTGGTTATTGGTGCAAGAGTATTTCGACATATTTCAAGGGATAGAGTTGAGCTCACCTCTGCCTCAAAGAGAGCCGATGAACTGTGACAGCACTTTGTAAATTGGAAAGCATTTCAGGAAAAAAAAAAGATACTTTAATAATCTACACATATGTTATTTATTGTTCCCATCATTATTATTAGCACTTGTGATGGACTCATTTTTCCACCCAAAAGAGGAAAACAGCTTGGGAGTTTTCTGAAACATGCACACGTTCTAGTCTGAAGGAATGTTTGGTGATAAAGGTCACAGTGAACTTATGGAGGAGCTCAGCGGGACGGAGGCGGCATTTATTTATGTGTATTTATGTGCTTGTTCACTGATGGCTTTGCTGAGGAAAGCTATATTGTCAAGTGCCCTAATTAAGAAATAATAATGTAATTGATTTTTTATGGATTATCTTCAATTGAGTCCCTTTACAACAGCAAACTCTCATTGACTCCTCGGGGTAATTGATGGCTTCTCAGCACAATGCCCTTGGCTGATTGCAGAGCAGGTGATGCCCCGTCTGACAGTGATCATGAACAATCTCCTTTCTCCCAGTGGTGACCCCTAGCAAGGCAGCAGGCTGAAGGGGAAAGGGGCCTGTTAATTCACTGAGTGACAAAGGTCAAGTCACTTTCACTTTTTGTAAAATGAGGGAGTTGAGTTAAATCAATGGCTTGAAAACTAAAACTAAAAATTTAGCAGAGCCCTTTGTCATACAAATTTTACAGAGGACTATGTATGTAAGACAGGCCCAAGTGGTATAAAAATGAGGCTGGGAAATGCAGAGTTTGATTCAGCCCCGGGTCTGCTATCACCAGAGGGAACTCTGAAAGACACCGGCATGCACAGTTTGAAAGCTGCTGTGCTAGATGATCTCCAAGCGTGAGTCCAGTTCTAAATCTCCAGGATTCTGTGCTATGACTTCAGGGACTCCAGGATAAACTGAAATAACCATTTGTCTAACTTTGGAGTAGATGTGTCTCAAAGCATTTGCCTCATGGCCCAGTCAGAATATCCACCCTGGCTCAGAACACCCATGTGGTGGCTAAAGCCCAGTGAAACCGTCCATGCCTGTGAGTTTAGGGATCTCGTGTCAGTAGGCGAACGTTGAGATCATTTTGATGGAGAAACTTGGGAAACTCGGGGCATTTGAAATGCTGTCTTAGGAGCCAGGTGAAAAAGTGCCACAAGTGGGGTAGAGAGCCCTCCCCCGTTGTTTTTCATGGATCTGTAAGCGGATTCAGTTTGGCAGCACTATCAGAGGGGGGGTGTTGAGAGGAGAATGGTCTTGTAAAGGTCACACTAGCAGCCACATGATCCAAAGACCTCCCTCAGATGAACGAAGAAGGCAGTGTACTTCACTAGGGGTATGGGGTAGGGTAAGGGGGAGCTCAGAGCAGAGAAACTAATTCCAGAGCTTTGTTTATTTCCCATTTTTAGTTCATTAGTTTTAATTGGAGAAGATCCCTGAAGAAGTTTCTAGAACATTTTTCTCATGGCAGGTGATCAACAAGTGTCTCTTGAATGAATTAATCATTAAACAGATGAATTTAATATTTAAGCAGACTAAGAAGATTTAATTATTTTATCATAAAAATTAGTAAATAGCAAGTCAAAGAAATCTTTTTGGAGTTTTGTATTATTTAACCTTGTATCACAATGCCTGGCCCATAGTAGGTGATAATTTGCTTTAGAATAAAATACTTGATTTTATTTAGAGAACACTATAGTGCTAAACCTAGCCAAGCAACTTTTATATGTTTGGCTAATGGAACATCAGCATAGATTTTTTTTTTTTTAATGAGAAAAGCAGTGCTTCTGTTACTCCCATGGAAAAACATACCAATCCCCCCCCCTCAAAAATCTAATACAATATAACTTTGTAGATTTTTCTATTAATAGCCCCAGTGAGTGCCGATGAATGTTTGGAGTTTACCACAATGCCCAAATTAAAACCCTCAAATGGTGTGACCACAAAGGCTGTGAACTCTCAAGCCAGTCAGCTAATGGACAAAATGCTAAATATCAACCTAGGACCAGGATATATTTTTAATTACTGTTGGCGTTTTGCTCCTGCTTAATCCATTACATAGGAGCCAATGCCATGCCTTTTTTTCCAATTTCTGACTTCATCCCTTCCTGGGACTCGGCTTCCGTCGGTAACATTAGGTAGGAGGCCAACCACTAAGGAGGGGGAGTGATTGACCTGGATGATACACTCGTACCACAGACAAAACCAAGGAACCCAAAGCAGCCTGCAGACGAGGCCTTTAGATAAGCACTGCTAATGCTTTGCAGCGTTTTATGGTTCTTAGGCAAGATGCTATATTGAATTCCAGGTTGGGCTAAGGCCTTTATTTTCACTTTTCTCTTTTCCTGATCAAAGTGAGATGCAAAGTGCCATTGTGGAAAGGGCCAGGCCTAGGAGACAAAGACTTAGGGTCAGATCTTTGCACTGGGCAACAATAGATGAGGCATTAGACCTTTTTGAGTTTGTCTAATTTCTAAAATGAAAATGAAAAATACCTTCTCTATGCTTTTCACTTGCATATTATGAGGGTAGATGTAACAAAGATATTTTCGGTAAAGGGTAATATCAATGTACATGACTCTATTTTTATAATCATCATAATCCTAGCTACCAATGAGGTGTAAGGAGACGGTGTCTATTTGTCCATGATGATTTTCCTTTCGCTCATTTTTCTAAATATTTGTCCGTCTCCTGACACTGGTGCCAGTCAGATCCCTCCCCCGTCAGATGTTTATATCAATTGCCCTCTATACTTTCTCTAGTGTTTGGGGAAGTAGAGCCAAAAATCAGAAGTGTAAATAAACAGTATTTAGCAAATGCTCTTCAAAAATCCACTTATCCCTTTCTCCCCAAATCTTCTAAGAAATTTTATCAGTCAGATAATGCCATGGAACAGGCATTCACACACCAGGCTGTCTTGTTTCTTACCTGCCTGTGGGTCACTGGGGTTGGGGTGTCTGGGCTGAGCTCTGGTGGGTGGGTCCAGCTACACGTCCAGCTGGATTTGATTGTTTGCTCTGAGCGGGTTCTAGACCTGTTCTGCCTTTCTTGAGTCATGGTCACACTCAAGCATGCAGAGCAGGACTACCTGAACACTCCTACCAGTCTGCTTGTTTTAACGATTACATAGTAATCATTAAACTAGAGTTTGTTCTATTGCTAAGCTGTTTGGGCCATTTCATTCAAAAACGCTGATGAGTTGAATTGCATGCTTTCTCTTCTTGATACTATGTTCTCTACTAGGACAGAAACACGTTCGGTTTTCATGCCAGAGGAGAAAGTCAAGCTGATTTGGAATAAAGTCCAGTTAAAAATCTGTCTTTTTTTCTTTAAAGAAATGCTCGTTAACATTACAAATATTTACTAAAAAAATCAGACTCAGTGAAGATAACTGTAATCATCTACACACACACACACACTCACACACACACCTTATAAATGTCTGCTTCATAGAAGGGCTTCTTGTTTGGGATATTTAAATATTAATTGAACAGTGTATAGATTTTAGATGATTTATATGGATCTTTACTAAAAACTAAAGACGTGTATTTACAAAGTAAAATGGAGGTTTCTTTTGAGCAAATGCTCAGTTTAAACATTGCATCTAAATGAATAGGTTTACCTTTCTTGGTCCCAGAGAACTAAATTCTTATGTCACAGCAACCAAATGTCCACCGATGCGCCATACTTAAGAGTCAGCACTTTTTCGTGGTAGCATTTCCATTGTTGAGCCTATGTGAAGACTCCCTTAGGGTTGGCATCCAGGCTGCTCAGAATCTAATCCCTGGAAGAAGTATGTCCAACACCAAGCCACCTTTGGTAGAAGACCATGTGGCAAGTCAAGTTATTAAAAATACGTAGCATTCAAATCTAGTCCTTTCTCTCTCTCTCTCTCTCTCTCTCTGCCTCTCTCTCGCCTTTCTTTCTTTCTCCCTCTCTCTTCCTGAATAATGCTTTTAAAATCTTAGTTCTAAAAATGCAAATAATTAATATACAATCACATTGTTTAAAATATTTTTAAAAGGTACCTCGTGGCAAGCCTCTCATTTCCATTTCTCTCCACCCTGTGCCCATCTCCCAATATATCCACACTTGTTAGTTTTCTTATGGATAAACAAATGTAATCTCTTATTAAAAGTTTTATTTTGCATCACAAAATAAATTACAAATATGCATGAGTATGTATTAGATCTACTTGTCCACATACATACACCAGACACAAAATCTGTGTCGATTATGTATTGCCACACTACCAACCACCTCAAGACACAGTAGCATAAAACAAAAAACAATATATTCTCTCTCAGTATTTTGTGTGTTAGGAATTTGGGCAGTGCTCTTCTGGGCTGTATATCGCTGCTCTACGGTGTCGGCCAGAAGCATTTGCTTAGCTGCATTCAGTTGCAGATAGGGCTGGGCCAGAAGATCTGAGGAAGCTTCGCTTGCATACCTGGACCGCAGCACTCAGGGCAGCTTCTCTCTTTCCAAGTGACTTGGACTTTCTTTCAACAGGGTGTCTAAGGGTAGGTGCACTTCTTACATGGGAGCTGATTCTCTAGCGAACATGCTAAAAGGTAAAGGTAAAGAGGTACAAGACCTAGGGTTCTAAATTCTTACGTCATAGTAACCAAAGGGTCCAGCAGCCACCAGTGGACCATATTTGAGATTTAATAATTTTTTCATGATTGCTTTTCCATCGATGGGTCCACTTTAAGATTACCTGGGGGCTAATATCTGAAGGCTGAGCCATGAAAGTCAGAGTCACTCCTACCAGATTCCGTTGCACAAAACAAGTTCCCAAGTCACCCCTGATTTCAAGGGGAGGGAAATAGGTTCTGTCTTCCACTGGGATGAGTGACAGAAACTTTGCAGCCACCTTTAATTCACAACAAGATCTGTTTCATTTTACACATGTTTTAAAGCCCATAGACACCAGCCAGTCAGAAATGGAAGGATGTCCGCTAATTTACTATGAAAGGTTTGATTCCAGTCCTCAAAAAATAATCAGGTTACTGGGAAATACTGATGTGAGAAGCAGTACTTTTAGAAATAAAAAGAATGTTTTTAAGATAAACCCTTCATCACAAGCTCATAACTTGGCTTTAACGCCCATATTTTTGTAACAAGATGTGTTGTTAATTTTAAAAAAACAACCTCACTGAAGTATTTTTAATCACCGGGACATGTCCTGACTGCCGATCTGTGGAAAGGCCAGTTTCTTCATGCATGCTTTGACATATACATTAAACCTCCTACAATTCTCCTGATGAATCTAATTCTCATCAAACCTGTGACATAACCTGTAACTATCACCAGCTTCTTTGTAGGCGTTTACGATCGTCATGATATATGCCTCCTGAAATATACGTCTGTAGGCTTATGGTAAAATTAATAAAACCGAAATTAAAACTGACAGCTCTGAAGTGATATGGTACCCTTAGCATATGGAATAACTACCGCGAACGCTTATGGGGTTTGTTGCGAGATTATAGACAGTTGCCCAATGGGGGATAACTTCTGAACTGTGCTGCTAAATCTCATCTGACAGGTTTTAGATTTGGTATAATTTTTCTATAGCATTTTCGTGTTGGGTGAGCAATATGTTAGCTATGATTCAGCTGACATTTCATGTCCAAGCCCTTCAGTCTTTCCCCTCCAAGTTCTCCCTCTCTTCCCTGTTGCACCCTCGGCTTTCTTTCCTTCTTCCTCCCTCTCTCTATACACTCGATCTTATCTAAATATTTTAGCAGTTAGTTCATGGCTAGGGGATTCTTTTTGAGATATGATTTTAAAAAAAAAGGCTTGTCTGGCTGCCAGTGTGAGTGTGCACATCTGCAAATCTGAGGGTGCATATTAGAGTTTTACCTACCTACCTATCTATCTATTGATTTATTATGTTTTTCTTTCCCATACCTAAATGTTTATAGTCTTATTTCTTCTATAATGGCAAAAATGCAAATTGCAAGGATTTAGTCCTGTTTGTTGTGTTCAGTGACTCAAACTTTTGTAAAATCTGTCTTGGCCCCACTTCAGACATGCATGTGTACACACACACACACACACACACACACACACACACACACAGCCTTTCTTCTTCTTTTTATAGGTCTATTTATCTCTTTTTCTCATGAATGAAGGGCTGCCCACCAGATGTTGACTTTGTAAAGAATAGCCCCATCCTTACAAAAGAAAGACTTCTGCAGTTTGGAGAAAAAATAGTTAAGAATTGGTTGCTACAATAGCAAAGAAATACTCATACATTGTAATTATGCTAAAACTTCAGGATTCCATATACTGGAAACTATGTGTTCGACTAAAATAAAAAATGGGGCCAGAAGGAATTTGAGATGCTTTAAATGTATTCTTCCTCCCTTATCCCATCTTTACCTTGAAAGCATAGAAGTTATATAAACATGTTATAAAGCAAATTTTAAAATAAACACATAATAACAAATTTAGTGCTTTTGGGTAGAGATATGAAACCCACTTAAGCTCAAAAGACTTTCTATTTTTTTTTTAAATTGGGTAGACAGTTGCTTTTGTTATAGTTTAGATTGGTCTTTAAATAACTTTTTCGTAATTGGTCCTAAATAATTTCTATCCCCACAGTCAGGATTATCCACTGACATGAAACTGTTTTATAAATAACAAGATGCTACACTAGAGTTGTAGATATTCTTGCTTATTGACTCAACAGCCAATCCATTCTTCTTTCTTGGCAACAGGGATGCAACGAGCCCTGTTAAATCTTCCCGTCTCAAGTCTTCTTCCAGTTAAGCGTGAACTTGGCTTTGAACAATTAATTCTGCAAGCAGAGATCCGCTGGTCATGACTTGGAAAGCTTTTCCTCTTTTTAAAGAAGGGATGGTGCCACGTTCCCACCACTTGTCCCTCCTTATTGCTGCCTGAATGAGGGTGTGATGGTAATATGTAGCAGCCTTATTGTGACCACATGGCTTGGCCCTGACACTGTATCACGGCTGCACCCATGCTAGCAACTGTTGTCTTCCATGATTTATTATAAACTGAAAAAACCTTTCCATTTGTCTCAACTATCATGTCAAGTTTTTTGTTGTTGCTGTCAGCCAATTCGAAGTAGTTTAAATGGTAAGTAGAGGTAAAAGTTCATTTCTGGATATTAAATTTATAATTCTGATGTTAAGTTTTCTGTTGTTACTGTTGCTTTGCCTGTGTTTTTTTATATTTTTACCCCCAATTCAAATAGGTCCCAGGTTCTGTGCTTTGGCACCTAGGGATGTTTGCAATATACTTCCTGGGTGTTTTCTTCAAAAGCTTATATATCCAATGAGGAGTTTACAGTGGTAGAAAAGGAGTACCTTTCAGTCTAAAAAAATTTCCCTGGTTTGGGGGAGTCAACAGGGGTCTATGGGTCTAGTGAACCCTGAGGACTAAGAGTTATGAGGATGTGGGTTTGTGGGATATAGGGAGCTTGGATCTGAGGCCCAGGAACTAAAAAACCTCACTAAAGATGCTGTTCTCTAAATACATAGTCCTGAAGCAGCATAGACAGGGCATCTGTTAAGACAAACCTTCTCAACTGAAGTCTCCGTCACCCTCACTCCTCCGAGTGGGAATCTCCCGTGTGATCTGTCTCTGCTGTTCTTACCCATTTCCTTACCACGTGTACTCTTCAGATGAGCTGCCTCTGAGAATGATAACCTTGTTCAATAAGATGGTCATCTGGTGCTTGCCCGTGACCAGAAAAGACACAAGAATTCTCTGCAGGGCTGCTCAGACCAATGCATCTAGGCAAACAGTGTGAATGGCCCTTCTCTATGCTCCTGATCTGTGGCAGTAAGACTCGCTGCTGAGACTTAATATCACTTGGACAACCAGAGGAGTAGTAGCACCTCAGGCTCCTGTACTCTTAGACCATAGAATTATGTCAGGGGTCTATTGTCCCTTCTCTTCAGAGATAACTCTGAATTGGGGGAGGGTGTATGGGCCAAGACCCCTTGCTAGAAATATTGGCTTCTTTTACATTGTGAGTCATAATTCCCATATGAAAAGTACACAAGACATATAGTTCAGTGAACTCTCACAGAGCGAATGCCCCTGTCACTCCTTCCCGTTCAGGAAATAAAATATTGCCGCTTCCCCCAAACCCTCCTCCTGTGCTCTTGCAATAATCACTCCATCATTCTTCCCTGAAGACAATCCTGATTTATCAGTAATCTTTTTCTTGCTTTTATTTTATAGTCTTACCGTTTTCTCTATTTTTTTAAATTTTGCATAAATGGAGTCATACTGTATCCACTTTTTTTGTTTGTGGCTTTTTTCACAAAATTATTTTGTTTGTGAAATTTATATATATTATTGTGTGTAGCTGCAAATCATTAATTTTTTATTGCTGTATAATATTCCATTGCATAAAAGTACCAACATTTATTTAGCATTTAATTGTTGAAGGAAATTTTAGTTGTTTTCAGTTCTTAGAATAAGAATTTAGATGATTTTAGTAACAGCATCCAGGTTCAAAAGTAATATACAGGACCCATGCCCCAAACCACTCCCACCAACTCCCATGTTAGTTGTTTAATCTGTAGTTGAACCTCCGTCACAGAAAGAGTTCATCAAAGCGCCCTCAAGAGAACTTTCCTATTAGGTCCTAATAAACTCATTCAAGAGGATACTTGGCCTTAAGTTTCTCCAATTAGTGTCTTCCTGAGAATTTTGAATTGCAACAGGAAAACGTATGTCTTGGAGCTGCTAGAATATAACCTGTAAATCTGGGAGATATTGGCAGCTATGTTTTCCAACTGGACTGGAGAAAACTATTAGAAATCTCTGCAGATATTTTAGTAAATGGTGCATTCTTTATTAGAATATTTCCTGGTGCGTAGCAGGCACTCAATAAGTATTTGTCAAATGGAAGAATGAATGAATGACTATCCACTTGAAATGTTTTATATCCCAAGATCTAGAACATTAAGCATGTGTTCTAATGATGTCAGTTCTCACTTGGCCTTTACCATAAATCTCTATTCCTTACAAAAACCAAATGCAACCTTTCAAACATGCGTGGGCTTCTGCATCTGGGTGATTCAGAAAAGAAGGGGTTAAGGTAGAGCCGGATGCCTCCACAGGATTTCTGTGAAGCACAAAAAGTGCAAGTGCCAACAAAATCCCCAGAAGAGTAAACAAAACTTGGAACTGTTGCAAACAATAAATTGTCAATACCTTATAGAAGCAATGGGTAATGAAAACTTATCATGCCTATAGTTAGTATCCTCTTTAAAAGAATTTACAGAGTCTATGAAATTAAATTCTGTGCACAGTTCTCTTAATTTGTCCTTAATTAAACAATACTCCATAAATGGTGCATTCAGTGACCAAATGTTCAGAGACAGCAAAATGGTGGGTCCCAAGCCATTAGGAATGAAATAAAGGCAGTCCCTGGAGAGTCTGCAAGAATCTGGTCTCTCTAAGTGACAACTGATGGTTTAGGAAAGATAATTAACTTTGCAATTACAAACTGCAGCTTTCACCAGTGCTGTTTTTCCCCCAGTATAATCTTTTAAATGTTGGATTATTTCCTATAACGTGAAATAGTTTGCTTGGAAGGGGGAAAAACAAACAGATACCCTTCCTTAGTCTGCTGAGTTCATCAGGAATTTAAACCTTATTGATTAATTTAATGGGTATTTTTTTATTCCTAATGTTAGATCAATATCCACTTAATGTGCAATCTTATGGAGATTCTAAATGCTAAAATTTCAGCAGTAAATTCATACAAATAGCAAAACAACATTTAGATTTTACACAAAACCAGAAAAGATGGATTTTTTTTTTTTTAGAAAATAAACATGAAATTACTGTTCAATAAATTAAGAACTAAAACATTTAAAGAACCCTTATTTCTGCTATAGACTTAGTAACTTTATGCCATTTTTTCCCCTGCTTAAGTGATTCTCCGAAAATCTCATTACTTTATTTATTATGGATTTTTAAATTACCTTAGTACCGGAATAATCCAGTTTTCCTCAGCTGCCCCCTAAGAATTCAGTCTACCTTAACCCTACCTGGCCAACTTTCCTGAATGTAAACTGACACTGTGCATTAGGCAGATGTTAATGGCAAATAAGAATTGCTTTGTTTCTTTTAAGATTTGGTTGCCGGAAGAACAACTTGATTGTGTCTATGCAGAAAAAAATCGAGAACCGTAAAAATATTCTGGGCTAGTTTTGGACGCAAAATATCCATCTTCTCCTCAATGCTGTACAGCTCATCAGATGACAGTTCCCCTCTCTACTATTTTGTAGCCCCGCCCTGCCTGGGGGTCTCATGGGCTGTCTCAGCTGAGCCTGGACCACGTCATTTCCAGTGGAGACAAGGGATGAAGGAACACATTCAGCTGCTAACCCCCAGCCCAAAACTTCATTGCCTCCTTTTTGGACAAGTACAGACATTTCATATTTGGGCTCTCTGTGTTTATTACCCCCAACACTCAAGTTTATTATTTGCCATTTCAAGATGAATATGCCTGTGGCCCTATTCTGATCATTCTGTTCTCCAAAACTAAATCACGTTCCAAATCGTGAGCCTTATTAACTCCACAGCACTACATTCCTCGCGACAGGGATCGCATAATAGTCATTCTTGCATTTCTCTGACAACTACCACAGGGCCTTGGTAGAGTATTTCTCAACATTTATCCATCAGATGCTAATTTCGCTGAACATCAACATGCATTTTGCAGGGACAATGTCCACCAATAAATATGGGAATAGATCCCTTAACAAAAATTAAATAGCTTTCTTCACTGCAGGACTTCCCTGAGCCTTAATTGTGCTAATGTACTTGTCATATTCCAGGAGGAAGACACAGGATACGTCAGGTGGCCAGGACACTCTTTCTCCCGAGAGCATCTTGAATAGCTCGTGCTAGTGCTCGGTGGAGCACACATTTAGTGAAATACAGCTCAACAAAATAAAGTTTTAAGTATTTCGAGAGGATTAACAGGCTTTCGTGATTTGGTTCACATTTCCCTTCCTATTTCATCCTGTCTTCTATAAAGTTCCTGTTATTTCCTCCTTGTTCCTCCGCTCCATCATCAAGGCTGAAGACCCAACTTAGTGGCCTTCTGTCCCACGATGCTAAGACTTTAGGGGACTTCAGCCGATATGTCAAAGCCGAAGAGAGAGGACTGAGCTTTAGACAAGGTGTCTTAGTCAAAAACACACAGGGGGAAGAAATTTCACTTTGGTTGAGGGTTGGAAATTCAATAGAGAAGAGAGAGGGAAACCTGGGATAGAACTTCCATCTAGCCTGAGAGTGGAGAGGACTTCAGAAAAACATAGTCTGTCAGGTATGTCTAGGCCTATGGGAGCAAAGGAAACCCCAAAGAGGGATCTCGGGGCCCCAGACCTGACGCAGATAGAGGAGAGAGCTTCCAGGACAGTGGAGTAGCTCTGGACAAATGACCCCTGCCTAGCTTCACAACATCCCTCCAAACACCTTATCACTGCGCAAGATTCCAAAAGTGGGATGTGAGGAATGGCAAAGGTGAAGTTTTCCTTTCAACCAAATAAATGGGCTGATTTATGGAAAAGAGACTAATATTTCTTGCACAACTAAGTGTATAAAATAAGCTCAATACTTCCTAAGACTGCACCTTTTTTCTCCACTGGGATTATGTCTTTTCTATTGGTTTATTTTGATAAGCACTGTACTGTATAGGGAAGACATATTATCCTGAAATAAACTAAACCACTGCTAGCTAACTTGGCTGCTTTTAGAGGTTAATTGTCAGAAATAGGAGGGGGAAAAACAAAACAGGAGGCAAATTTAACTAAATTCCCCATTTGGTCATTATAATTGTATACATGAATTCTAAGTTGAAAGAGTTGGATATCATTGTTACTAATGGTGCCCCGCAGTGGTCTAACTTGATGGTTTGCTCTTTTTAGCCTAGTAGGAGAGTCAAGCTGGTATTTATATACAGAGAATGCAATCAAGTATGATATTCCAAATAAATAGAATTAAACCCTATACACTAGAAAGATAGAAGAGGGAATGATTTAATTTATAGATTGGGGGATGTGTAAGCCAGGGTCCCAATACCAAACAGGTGGGACATTTAAAATATAATTATTTTAGGAGAATTTTAAAAAACAAAAGTATAGATGTAAAAGAGCACAGGGCAAAGAGTCCACACCCAGGGCTGTGTAGAAGCTGAGCTGTTATCACCCAAAGTCCAAAGGAAAGGAAAAGGTACCAGGGGAGAGAAAGGTACCAGGACCCTGGGGGAAAGTTGTGCAGAGCCAGAAGCCTTGAGAGGGACAGTGGTCTTCATCTGAGACATAAAGCTAGATGGTGAATTCATTGGGAAAATGCACCTGCAGATCTTACCCTCTTGCCTCCTCCCCGTCTCCTCCTACAGGTCCCCACAGGCTACACCCAGCCTGAAGCTGCAGGATTTGAGAGCCCAGTTGATGTAGCCCATGAACTCTAGGCACAGGGTAGTAGAGAGAAAGGGAGGGATGCCAGAGGGACAAGCAGAGGGTCAGTGGGCTACAAATGGTGCCTTCAAGAAGGTGATGCCTCAATGACATTTTGAAGGACCCTTAGAAGTTCTCTAGGTACGTAATTAAAGGAACTAACTTAGATTCACTTTCAGGTTAGCTTTAGGTGAATAAAATGATAATTTCTAAAATTCTGAGCACATTTCCACCTATTAGATCCAAGGAGAAAAGGGGTATGCCAGAGCATCGACTGGAGGGCATTGGATTTCTTAAGATAGTCCGTTATGTTAATAATATGTCACCTGTTGTGACGGGTTGAATAGTGTCCTCCCAAAAGATGTTGAGGTCATTACACCCCCCAAGTACCTGTGAATCTGACCTTATTTGAAAATAGGGTCTCTGCAGATGATCAGGTTAAGATGAGGTTATTAGGGAGGGTCCTGATCCAATATTACTGTGTCCTTTTAAAAATGAGAAATGTGGACAGACAGACAAGCGCACTGGGAGAACACCACGTGAGGATGAAGGCAGAGATCAGGGTGATGCATCTAGAAGCCCAGGAGGAGTAAAAACTACCAGCAAACCACCAGAAGCTGGGCAAGAGGCATGGAAGAGGGTCTCCCTCATGGCCCTCCGAAGGAACCAACCCTGCTGACACCTTGACTGGGACTCCTGGCCTCCAGGATGGTGAGTGATACATTTGTTATTAAGCCACCCCATTTATGATGTCTTGTGACAGCAGCCCTAGTGCTAATACACCTGTGCCCAGTACGTCATCGATAATTCTTCTCTGTTAAAAATCACCTGTGCCCATGATAAGAAATGTCCTGCTCCTGTTTACACAAAACGTAACATAAGTGACCAGTTCTATACGGTTTTTCATAAGATTTTGCTCCCCAAGAGGTCAATTTACCATAAAACCAGGGAAACAAACTTTAAGGTCCCCCGATTGCATTGGCCCCTGCTCAGTCCATGTACCTAATCTTGTATTCTTAATTCGAGGTGTTTTTCTTAAAGAGGGTACCCCAGATTATATAAGTTTTGGACTCACAAAACCTGGATTCACTCTATCCCAACCTTTGTTGTTATAACCTCCAACCTCAGCTAGTTCCTCAGCACAGCTTGATATGATAGCTTTACATCTTAACTCCAAACATGCTCTCAACTTCATTGTTCTTATAAAGGACAACCATTAAAAATAAGCTCAAAGGAAGATACACCAGACAGAAAGAATAAACAACTTGGAGAGTCCTTGAGAGAGCACAGAGTGTCCTGGGCCCAGTGGGATTCCAGAACCAGGACAAGAAGCTTTCTCTAATCTGCACCAAATGGTGATTTTTGTATTTTATTTGTTTTTGTTGTTTGTTTTTTTTGCATGAGGGTTCCTGTGTCCAGTGAATTACCTCAAGGAGAAAGACCATTTCTAATATTCCCAGTCTCCCACCACTTTTTTCCAGGCTATGAAACCTCAATTGCTTTGGAGAGAAGATGGAATAAAATTAAAATTATGCTCATTAGCATGTCTAAATGGAAGCATCTCTCCTTACTGTGTGTACTCATTAGGAGTGAGCATCCACAGACTCCAGAATTTGCTTCATTAATTAGCTGGTGGAATCACCCACATGCCCAGTACTCCTGAGCAGGATGGGACGACCCTGGGTGTCATGACCTGCCCTGGCCGTGACTCTGGGGGCTTTCTGTATCTGTAATTTATCTCTCCCCTCTACGACAGGGGCCCTACTCCCATCTGCCATTGAAATAACCATCTTCAGGCATCACAAGTAGGTACTTAAACTTAAATCCTATTTTAGAAAGAGAAAAGCAGACATCTCTCTAAAAACTGCACAGGGCATTAGGCAAGGTAGCTCAGGTACTGCTGAGATCATCTCAGAAAAAAGGAAACCCATTTCTTTTTCCCTTTGCCCTGGAGAGCAACCTCCTGGTGCTTGTCCCAGCCATGTTGCAAATGGGAAGCTGTAGAGTTCATACACACCACCCGATATTTTCTCTTGCAAACACTTGCATGACTTTTACCTGGTGATTGGGTGGACCCCTTATTCCCTCAGGCTTCCCTCACGGAGGGGCTCCACTTGAGAAACACTTTAGGCCCCTCTGCACTCCTACCCTTCCTACCCCAGGGAAGGAGAACGCGCCTGATCGGTGAGTTGGGGAGAAGGGATTGGGGCTTCCTTGAGCAGTGCCCCCCTTCCTCCCCTCTTTGGGAGTCCACTGGTCTGTAGAAGGTGCCTGCGCCGCTGCTGTCTGCCTGGCGGTCGGTGTCCCTGGGTCAGGGATTTGAGCCCTGGCGTGATCCAGCTCTACTGATGACTAGGTGGGGAAGTCTGTTTGGATCGTCCCGGCAAACAGGCTGCCAACTACTCCTCCCCTTCCCGTCCTGGCTCGCCTACCCTCTCATCGGCGAGTTTTCCTCTCAGTGCTTTGGTCTACCACTTGGTGATGTGGAAAGAGCACTAGCTTTTGACCAATATGGGGTTGGATTTTATTTATTAGTGGATGAATAGATGGGCTTTTTTCTACCTTTTGGTTAGAACGCTGCTATGAATATTTGTGTTTTATCTTTTGTGTGAACATATGTTTTCGTTTTTCTTAGGTATATACCTAGCAAAGTGCAATGTATGAGTGTTTGAATTTCCCCATTACGATACTGGTAATTTTTTATTGTAGTCATCCCACTGGGTGCAAAGTGATATCTTATTGTGGTTTGGTCTGTATTTCTCTAAAGTACCATGATGTTGAGCATTTTTTCCTGTGCTTATTTATCATTTGTTTCTCTTCCTTGGAAATGTCTATTTATATCCATTGTTTGTCTTTAAAATTGGGTTATTTGTCTTTTTTATTGTTATTTCTTTATATATTCTGGATACAATTATTTGTCAGATTTGCAAATATTTCTTTCCATTCTAATGTGTATTTGAACTTTCTTGGTGGTGTCCTTTGCGACACAAAAGTTTTTAAGTTTGATGAAATCCAATTCATTTATTTTTCCTTTTATGGACACTCGTTATATAGATATGATGTTATATTTAGGAGCGATTTGCCTAAACCACAAACATTTATTCCTGTTTTCTTCTAAGAGTCTAATGGTTTTAGTTCTTACATTCAAAACTGTAACCAATTTTGAGTTAATTTTGTGTATGGTGTGAGGAAAGAGTCCAACTTCATTCTTCTGCATGTGAATATTCAATTGTTTCAGCACCGTTTGTTGCAAAGATTAGTCTTTTCTCTTGAATTATCTTAACACTCTTGTTGAAAAATCAATTGACCATAAATGTAAGGGCATATTTCTGCATTCTCAATTCTGTTTCATTCCTAGAATCTATTTCAGATTTATACTGACAGAGTGTAAGTGAAATATAGAAACTTTACTCTTATAGGGCTCCATTCTCTATTTCGCTTTATTTGTGCTATGGTTGTTATATTTACTATATCTGATGTCAATCACTCAGGCCATTGTCCGTGACTTGCTGTTCTCTCTCTGAATTTTTTCCCTGATTCTATACAATAAAGACTCAAGATCTAAGCTGGCAGACACCAAATTCTCCTTAATAGGGTGAGGGAAAAGAAGTTTTGAAACTCAAACATTCATTTTTATGTTTCCAGTTCACTAGAAAAACAAAAAACAAAAAAGATTGCTAATGTGGAAATCCTTCTGGAGATAAAAATGTCAGTCATGGAATGGTGAACTGGAACCCTGACATAAAATGTGGGGGGAAACCCGTTAACCTGTTTTAAGTCCTATTCTCACTTATTTTGTTCTCATCGGGTCTGGGAAAACTAAGGCATCTGAGCAGACATTTTAATAATCCCTGTCTCATAAAATTAAATTATATAACATAAAAGCTAGTTCTTCAACAGGTTTTCAATTAATGTGGATTATATTTCTACTCTCTGCCTCCTACTGGGTAATAAAGCTTATACATACCAGGAGTGGGAGAGCGCCACACCACTTCTGTAGGCTTCTCCTGGCTCCTTTAGATCTTCCTGAATATATAAAAATATGCCTAGAATGCTGGCAATGATTTCCTAGGACTTAGCAGTTGAGAAAAGAATCTTCTGAGAGTGTCTTAGGGTTACTCGCGAACATATTTACTGTACAGATGTACATTGGTAGAATTCAGGAAGAAACCGATGCAGTGTTCTACATTCGCATTAATTAACACAACACTGGCAAGAGACACGGTGCCTAATTCTTAAAATATTTTTTAACTCACTATTGTTTATGTCGACCTCTTGAACACATAACATGGAAATATTTTCCTTACCAAAAGAGTTTTTCTTCTGCTTTATGAGCCTTCTGTTTTCTCATTGGAGGTTTTCTCTCTCCTATTTTCTGTCTAATAAAGTTATAAAGTAAACATAAAGTAGATGATAGAGAGATAAGTAGACAGTCTTAGTTTGAGGTTTTAAAACACTAAGTTCATATAGAATGCTACAGTCTAGAGATAAACACACTTGGACTGGGCAATTTCTGTTTCCCAAATGTATAGAGAAAATAAATACAATTTACCAAGAAAGTGAGTCTAGATGCTATGGGGCTAAGAAAGCATTCCACTATCTACCCGCATGTTACAAACCACCATCACCACTATCATGACTAACACCACCATCATCACCACCCCGCTCCCTCCAACTCGTATCTACCACCAGGAAATTGTCACTGACAAAAGAGAACTCAAGGGAAGTCCTCTTGTCGCATTCAGAGTCTGTATCTACTTAGCTCAGCTAAGGTGAATCTGTGGCAATGACTGGGTTAAACTTAATCAATGGAGGCAATTAAATGTATATCCTTTAAATGTCTGAAGGATCCTGCTTGACTTGGAAAATTAACACATCTCTACCTAAATCTGATATGTGCCATGAAATGTCTCCTTACATTTCTCCCTGGGCACATTTATACAAAAGAAGTTTGGATTAAAATGCTATATTCTACTTAGCAGAGAAGAGAATAAGAATTTGGGATAAGAGACATAAAAGAAGAAAGCGATGTGAAAAACGAAGAGACTGGGAAAGGTGAGAACCACAAGAACAAAGGGAAAATCCACAGACCAAGAGGACCTGGGTACAGAAGAGATATCTGTGTGCCCAGGTTTACTGCAGCATTATTTATAACAACCAAGATATGAAAACAGCACAGGTGTACTTTGAAGGATTTATGCTGAGATAAGTCAGACATAGAAAGACAAATATTGTGTGATACCACACATTCATGGAATCTAAAAACACCAAAAAACAGAGAGTAGGGTGATTACCAGAGGCTGGGGTGGGGGTGGGGGGACTTGGAGAGATGTTGTTTAAGGGGACAAACTTACAACCAGTAGATAAATAAGTTCTGGAGACCTAATGCAATGCATAGTGATTATAGTCAACAATACTGTATCATAAGCTTCAAAGTTGCTAAGAGACTATTTTATTTGTTCTCACTACAGAAAAATAATAATTATGTGACATTATAGAGGTAGTAACCAGTGCTATAGTGCTCATCATATTACAATATATAAATATATCAAATTAACACATTGTATATCTTAAACTTATACAATGTTATATGTCAATTATATCTCAATAATAAATGTGTTTCACAGAAATAACTACATTTCTTTATTGATTGCATCATAATGAACTTTGACCTTTAAACTTTGCCATTTTTGTCTTCTCTTATTTACATTTATTACTTTACTCTGATGTGTTTGCAAAAGCACTTCATCTTCAATAAAAATCATAGAAAGGACCCTGAGTACAGGTCTCTGATAACTTCCAGATCATACCATTGAACTGCGTAAGAATGAACAGAACAGAGAAACTGATGGATTCACAACACTGCTCAGGAAATATCAAGATCAAGGGGAATTAATTACATGGGACTAAGTGAAACAATGAAGATGACTATTATTTTCATGACCTTCTATCTGAAATATTATTGATTCTTTAATTTCTGTTTTCCAAATATAAGACAATTTTTCCCCCTAAACTACTTATGGCTGACAGCAATTTGGTAAATTATATCTTTATAAGCAAAATTGAAACATTTATCTTTTTCTCCCTTTCCTAATCCCTTCAGAATTTGGACACTCTTAGTGAATATTCTTATTTTTATGGCAATATGGTTATTTATATAAGTTCACTAAGAATGTGTTCTTATAACAGGACACAATTGGAAACATTGGTTATATTACCAAGGCGTTGACTGGAATGCCATTTTTGAGATAGACATGCATAGAATCAGATATGGCCAGAAAGCCACATTGACCTTCTGGAGCTAATAAAGCCCATTAGAACATCAGCCTGGTACCTTGCTTACAGGGTTCCTGGCAGCCTTACGAGGGAAGTAAAAAGGTCACTTCTTGGCAAGCACAGGGACCTCAGAATATTTGGAAGACACTGACAAGAGAGGGATTAACCCAAAGATAAGGTACTCTGGGTGAAATCTGACAAATATTTGGCCTGGCTTCTTAGCCTCCAGAGGTTGGTAAAAGTTCAATCTGGAGATTCCTTATGAAAAGCTCCAGCAAAGCAGATTTAAAAGAGCCCATGCGATCAATTGCTATTCTTGCTGCATTTACGTCAACAACAAGCAAAGTTTATTGAAACTAGGTTTAGTTTGCAAACAAATTAGTCTTCATTTGACCATCTTTGGTATAAAAAAATAAAGGTGATTTTAGAGAGAAAACTTATGTCTCAGTAGAAACTATCATACACACTCGTGGATATTAGATTCTCGTTCTATTGACTTCTTTGAGATTTTTGTTATTTACCTATAAATTGGACTGGATTCTGAATTTTTCTAGGTTCCTTATTTGACAATGAATCTCCAAACTCAAGTTTTCAATTTTCTCACACTCTTTGACTTGGAACAAAAGTAGCCATTTTCCCTGAAACCCTGCACACGGAATGTGTAAGGCTTGGTAAAAAAAAATTCAGAGAATTTACCACAACAGCTCATGTTTAGACTGTCTTCTTCATGCCTGCTGTTGTGTGGGCCACTCAGAAAGTTTACCTGAACACCCAATGACATCATCTGCATTTTATTTATATTTTATTTTTAAATATATCTGTATTGATTTCAGAGAGAGGAAGGGAGAGGGAGAGAGAGAGAGAGAAACATCAATGATGAGTGTCATTGATCGGCTGCCTCCTGCAGACCCTCTAGTGGGGATCGAGCCCGAAACCCGGGCCTGTGCCCTGAATGGGAATTGACCCTTGACCTCTTGGATCATAGCTTGTTGCTCAACCACTGAGCCACGCCGGCTGGGTCATCATCTGCATTTTAAACTGCAAAGGATCTTTTGACCCCAACATATAGAAATCTTCTTGACTGGTTGCTCCCTAGGCTCAGAAACTAATTTATAGTCTGCTCCAATTATTAACCTTTGTTTTTCTCTTGTTTCCGTAGGAAAGCCTTATGAAATAGCTAATTTCTTGCATAATATAGACCTCGCTTTGGGATCCGACTTGCATGGCCCATGTAAGGAAATGACACACAGCTTTATAACCAAACTTTTTCTGAGCACTGGGAGACTGGTTCAGTGAAATGGAGCAATCTATCAACTTAGCTTCTGGACTATAAAACTTCTTGGGGAAGTTTCAAAGGCCAGACTATAGGGGAGCAGAATTTGCCATCCCCAAAATATATCTGTTTCACATAAGGATTATTTTGGGCTGGTTATTTTTAAGAATAGAAGCTCTGAAAACCAAGTAGAAGTTACCCTTTTGTAAGACATTCACATGTATAAGGAAAACCTCCATTTGCAAGGTGTCTCCCTGACTTTGCCAAGAAGAGGAGGTAACTTCCTCTTTGGAAATTTATCAATGGAGAAGGCCAGGACTTAAGTCTGCATATCAGCCTTACCCTTGTTCACTGTACTTTTCCTGGTAACTTCCTGTAACTGACACCCCACCCCAACATCTTCTTTTGTCTTTAGCTGAAGATGTTATTTAAGGTGGTGGCCTCTGCCATTTCAGAGGGTTACTCAGTTTTCCTGGGTCTCTCCCATGTGTCCAGGAGGTATATATGTTATTAAACTTGTATTTGTTTTTGATTCTGCTGATTAGTCTCTTGCCAATTTAACTGTTAGACCAGCCAGAAGAACTTAGAAGGGTAGAGGGAAATTTTTCCTCCTTGACAAACCAAAATCAAGATGTCAGCAGGGTTGATTCCTCCTGAGGGCTGTGAGGGGAAAACCTGCTGCAGGCCTCTCACCTTGGCTTGTAGATGGCCATCTTCATGTGCACATGGTATTCTCCTGTATGCATGCCTGTGTCCAAATCTCCCCTTTTATGAGGACAGCAGTCGTACTGGATTAGGGGCCTACCCTATACCAATCTGACCTCATCTTAACTAGTTACAGCTATAATGACCTTATTTCCAAATAAGATCACATTCTAAGACACTAGGGGTTAGGATTTAGGAGGAGACACAATTCAACCTACAGCAACGCTGGTGAACAAAACTTTGTGATAGTCATTTGTAATGATCACCAAGTAATTCTGGGTCTTCTCTTCCTGGACACATGGCAGGATTGTACTTCTAGCTCCACTTTCGTTACTGGACTAAAGGGGTCTGTTTGCCAGCACAGATCAAAGCCCAATAACATGCAAATAGGAGCTTGCAGTTGAGTAAGTAAAGGTTTATTTTAAGAAAATGATGCCAATCCTGGAGTTGCAGATAAGCTAGCACTCTAAAACCTGGCTTCCTGATGGCTACACAGGGACAGATTGTATATGGGGAAAACTATTAATCATGGTGATTAGGGGAGTTGGTGTCATGGCCTCTAATAATTGGTTGGGGCCACTGTAGGGAGCAGTTGGTCATTGTATCAGGTGCTGATGTCAACCATGGTGTCCTTCTGTCTTGTTTTGTGAAGGTATGGTTGGTAGGGTTATTCTGCTTTCATGGGCCTGGGGCTGAAACAGGACTGAGGTCAAGGTGTTATCTTTAATTTGACCAAAACTCTGTTTCTGTGGTCAATGAACCTGAGACTTTGTTCTTAACATAGTTTGATGTTGACTAGAATCTGGTGTCCTAAGGGTTTAATGATGAAGGAAGGAAGTGGAGGAACAGAGAAGAGAAAGGGTCATGTTAAAGAAGTTTTTGTGAGGTTACACTTTTAAGTGCATCTGACTATGAAACTATGTACTTCCAGCCTGTGAGTTCTGAGCAAAAGTGATTTGTGTCACTCCTGGAATGACCATATAGTGCCAGTGTAAAATACTCAAAAGCTCTTTTTACCTTTAGGTAAAACCACCAACAATATTCCAGACAATGGCAACTTGGCTGCCTGAGTAACTGTTATGAGCAGAGGCCCTCTCTCTGCTGTGTGATTGCTATGTAGTGCGAGTGGGAAATAAAGGTTGGCAGCTTTAAACCACTGAGATTTCCCAGTTATTTGTTATTACAGCATAACTTGACCTTTTCTGACATATGCAAACTCTTTACATTCTTTCCTGACCAGTGCAGACAGGTGTCAAGTAGGTGCTTAAATAAATCAACAAGCTGTTTCTGAGTGCCTGCTGTGGCGGAGAGGCTATTGAACCCTGGTGATACAAAGATAAAAAAATATTGTCTCTCCTGCCCTCAAAGAACTCACAGAAGAATGAGAGAGAGAGAAGGGGGGGAGGAGGCAAATGGATACGGTGTCATTGATACGCTGATAAAGTAAAGCACAGCAGAAGGACGTATGGAAATATCATTTATCGTGGGGAGCAAAAAGGGGGTGGGTGCTATTTCATTCTTCTCAGGACATCTAATGATAACTTAGCTACAGAAGAGAAAGAATAAATAGCATGAGCAGAGGCACCAAGTCGCCGTAGCATCAGGGGAAACAGTCAGCATCAGAGTAGAGAGGACGCTGGGGGCGGAGGGGAAAGAACAGAGATGTACTAAGGCCAGAGCACTGAAGGGCCACACATGCTTTTGAATCTTATCTTAAAGGCAATGAGAAATCATTTAAAGGTGCTCAAATGAAGACGAATATAACAGAGTTCAGTTTGGGTGATAGCAGGAGTTGGGTAGCACTTGCGTTTGTGCCTTGAGCCATGTCGCCTCAACCCACTTAGTCTTACCAGCTCTGCATTTCTTCCAGCTTAACACCTCCAGTGCATGCAACCGTGTTTCCTCACTTTTCTGCCTCACGACTTTTTCTAAAGCCCTGGAGAACATAGCTAGGAAGTCCATACCTTAATCCTCAAATTATAGGAGACAGTGCTTGGAAGAGAGATGTCCCAGCTTCTTACCCATTGGAAGGACCATTTCAAGATGTATATTCCCCGCGGTTCCTCAGACGTCCCCTGGCAGGATTGATCCCCGGTGCCCGCAGGAGTAACCAACCTAGCAGCACACCCTTGATCGAGTTTCCCTTCTTGCCTGTCTTGCTGTCCCGACTTCGTCCTTGTAGCTTTCTGGGGTCACCTCCAGATAAATACTTGCCCCTAAATTTGTGCCTCAGGCTCTGGTTTCTGGTAAATCTGAATTAAGATAAATAGCAAGGTCAAGTAAGATGTGTTGTGTGTTAAATGTGGGTTGTTTTCTTTTTTAAGATAAAACCATGACTCTCCTACAAATATAAGAAAAACACATATCAAAGATTTTATTTAACTTATTAATTAATGAGGGAACCAATAAGATGTTACAACTGGTTCAATGGAGAATTCAAAGTTCTACTTAAAAATAGCTCAATAGGGATCACTGAAATAACTTTACAGATGCAAAACTGTTTCTTTTCCTTTTGTTTGTCCTGTTTTTGTTTTGTTTATTCATTTATCTTTTTAGCAAGAAAGGGTCAATGCACGGAGCAGAACAATTTGCATGTGTATGGACCGGATCCATTCGAATCAGCCATCATTTATCTACAGTTAAAGAATTGTAAAATAGGTCAGAGCCCATCAAAGGCTGAAATAACAGGGGCCGGTGCTCAGCAGTTTTTATTTGTTTGTTCAAAGTCTTTAACGACTTTTCTTACAGATGAAAGTCGAGAAGATCAGAGAAGTCTTCTTAAGAACTAAACTCAACATCCACATGACATATAACAGGAGCGAGAGCTTAAGCTAATGGAGAGAGAGCTAAACTAAAGGTGCTTTTGGAAGCTGGAAAGAAAAGTGTTTGTCAACAGGCTGGATGTGGGAAATGGAGATGCAGGATTGAAAGGCAACCAGGTTTATGCAAGGCAATGGGATGTCCCCTCCCATTTATTGAACTGAATTGAATAAGTGGGAAAGAATGGGAGTAACCAAAGGTCAAAAACATTGGTGGGGCAGAGCAGTAGCTGTCACTAACCAGATCTGGTGTTACCGACATACTGCTTGCACCAGGGTGAAGCAGTTCGGAAGTGGAGGCGGCGCACCGAGGAGTTGAGACGCGGGCCTTGGCGTCAACCAAACCCGGGCTGCATCGCGATTTACCACTTCCTGGCGAGCTGCTGTTGAGAAGTTGGGCAGCCATTCTGAGATGAAGTAGAATTTTTTTTTCAGCGTTGATGTAAGGATTAACTGAACTATTGTTTGTAAAGATCTTATCTTGGTGCTAAGCAGGTAGCAGGCAGCTATCTCTCCGTACATGGTAGCTGTTATTATTTAATCCCAATTGGGAGGGAATGGTGGGCTCTGCCTGCAAGCACCAAAGGTCTGGAATGGTTCTGCTCCAAGAGTAACAATATTAAGGCCTCTACGTGGATTTCCCTCTCTATTAAACGGGGACATGGTTATAACTTGCACTTGCCTTTGTCTTTGAAAGTGTTTTACTTTTCATTAGCTAAATGAGATTTACACGAAGCTAGCATTTATCTGAAAATAGGGGGAGCACCACCACCAAGGTGCCTAGTGTAATGTGAATTATTCACTGCAACCGTCTCACAAGGAGAAGCCACTTACATTTTAAAGTTTAAATTGAAACCATACCGGCAAGCTGATTTATTGAGTCATTCCGATAATATCCCCCCCCCCCCCCCGCCATGTATCATGGTGGTTAAAGTTTTGTGTTAGGAGAAGATTAGACTTGGTGAAAAGACCATGGATATTTTGCAAGGCAAGGATTTCTTGGTACCTATATATGCCTTAGTGAGAAATAAATGCCTTTCCAGCTTGGAGTTTTACGTTGTCTGTCTTTTTTTTAAAAAAAAAATATATCTTTATTGATTTCAGAGAGAGGAAAGGAGAGGGAGAGAGAGGTAGAAACATCAATGATGAGAGTCATTGATTGGCTGCAGCCCACAACCCGGGCATGTGCCCTGACCGGGAATCGAACCCCGATCTCCTGGATTCTAGGTCGGCACTCAACCGCTGAGCCACGCCCGGCCGGGCTTATATTGTCTGTCTTCTGTGTCTCTTTGTGTTCATGAGAATAGCAAAATCTCCCAAGCTATTGCATTTTTGTCTTCCTATAAGAATTATGAAGTGTCATGATTCTTGAAAAGGAGTTCCTAGTGTTGGTGGCATGAATGATGATGATGATGATGATGATGATAGTGAGGCTGGTAGTAGCCGTGGTGTTAATTATAGCATAGGATTATTATAACTTGTGTTTGTATACATATACTTTCACTCATTTCTAGGTATTTTTTTCCTTTTTCTCAGGAGAGGTGTGCCTAGCCCTTCTAGTATTTCATAAAGTTCTGGCTCCTCACATGGGATGGTAATAAAAACATAAACCTGAGTGCAAAAGAAAAGAATTGAAAAGAGTGGGGATAGAGAGATTTTTCCCAGACTGTAAAAGGTTAGAGATTTCTCATTGCTCTGAGTGGACACCCTGGCCTCTGAGCGTGTGAAGGTGAGGGGCACGAGAGTGGGCTCCAGGCGTGAGGCCTCCCATTCTCACCAGAGCGTCTCATGACCTGAGTGTGACTAAGAAAGAGCAGAGCCCCTGGACGGACTGAAAGGTTATGGGAGGAGCCTGGACAATGGGAAGCCATAACCAGCAAGGACAGGAGAGCTTTCCCATTGCTTTATTGCTGGGAAAATAGTTGGGCTTTTGGTAGAACTGTGTGTGTGTGTGTGTATGTGTGTGTAGGGTGTAGTCTTGAGGTTTGGATTGAGTCAAGTGACCATATAATGATGATGATGACAATAAAACAGAACAAAAAATAAGAGGTGTGACTGGTTTCAGAGGTTATTTCTCTCAGGAAAATGTCACATTCTTACAACCCTGAGGTAGCCACCACATCTAAATACGGGAAGCTGGAGAAATTAACTTGTGCAAGGTAGGAAAGCAAAGGAGTTATGCAACCAAGACTAAAGCCTGGAACAGTTTGACCCCAAAGCTCCTCTTTTAATGAGTATAGTAGAGACTTTCATATCCGACCCCCAAGCTGACTCTACAGGGGAGACAGACAAGATAGCTGGCACAGCAATGGAATTTGAAAGCTGAGAAAAGATGCCCCTGAAGAACAGTATTTCCCGCTGAGGTTTGTAATTCTGGGTAATAAAGCCATTCCTGGGGGAGCAGGTTGTGGAGTACTTTCTTCTATTTAGCCAGGTCCAAATGGGGCTGGACTTCAGCACAGAGGTGACCATTAGGTGCTCCTATCAAAACAGCTGTGGGCTGCGAGCCTACGGGGGACTGGGGTGGGGGGAGGAACCTGAAGACGAGCAGGGCCATCTCTCCATAGAAAATGGAGAACGAAAATGATGCGCCTACTTCATAGTTTTCAAGAAGCTGACTCTACCCTTTTTTCCTGGTGCCTCAGGCAGCCTGACAGTCTGCCAACTAAAGTTTGGGAAAGGTAGCAACATCGTGACAGAATATGACAGCCGGGAGGGAACTTAAGATCATCTTGTCCAGAGGTTTGTCTAGTTGTCCTGAATGAGGAAGGGTTTTTAGGTAACAGATCCTATCCAGAAGCCAGGATACAGGGAGCAACTCGCCTACATTATTATAACCTCACAGCCAAATTAAGAGCTGTTTTATTCCCATTTTATTGATGGAGTTCAGATAAATTGACTAGCTGAAGATGACAAAGAAAATCAGTGCAGGAGCTGGAATTTGAATGGAATACATCTGTCTCCAAAAATTAACATTCTCCTCACTGTATCTCACTTGTTTCCTTTTATATTCCTGTTTTTCCTTCCCAAAGATCTACCCGAATCAAGAGTACCCTATAACTCCAAAGTTCAATTCCTGTCCCACACACACACACACACACACACACACACACACACACACACACACGTGGCGATCATACAGGTTTATATAAAAACAAATCAATTGAATAGTTTCAATTTCCTTAATTGAAATCACTGGACAAGCCTATCAAGACGGTAGTAGAGAGCCATGAAACTACAGCTTGTGTGCTTGGATGGGCAGTGCCCCAAATCCTAGTGGGAGGCAAAGGACAAGAGAGAGAGGGAAAGGGAGGGATGACACCGCCCTTGAAAACACTGCAGTTCTGAGCTTGGAGCATACTCCACAGGGGTGCCGAGCAAGATGAGAAACTGACCCTATATGTTCAGTGGGAAAATCAAAAAGTAGGCCAAGTGCACATTAGTTAATATTAAAGTGAGAGTCTCTGGAATTGTTTCTGCAAATCCCTCACTCACTGGTCTAATTAGGGAAAATGGAGGATCCCAATGTATCAGTAATTTCACACCAGTGGAAGCGCTGGAGTTACATAAATGTTTACCTCAATAATCCAGGCACGGGGTTATGCATTCCCCTGAAGAGCTTGCGAAGGAGGAGGGGACATGAGCGATTGCCCAGGGTTGCAGAACTTGCTCCCAGAATAAGAAAATAAAGGCTAGCCACTGGCCATTGGCCACTCTCAGCACAGAAAGAAAGAATGCGACTTGGACAAATCTCATTTTCTGGTTGTTGCCCCGCGTTGCTTCCCTCCCCACTCAGAACCTGCCCTCCTACTGGGCCGGGGCCTGGGTGCGGAGCTCCGCACATGTCTCACTTCTGGCACAGCAGCCCTAAGATGGGGAAATGAATTGTCCCTTCTGTCTCTTTTTCCTCTTGTTCACATTTGTCTTAAAATACCACTGGAAACACACGCCATAAATGACTATAGAGAACAGCACCACTCATTGTCCCAGTATATTTTGTCACTAGTTTTGTGCAATAATAATGCATAGTTGCATAGCTCTGTACAGTTTACACAACTCTTTCACCAGCATCAATGAATTACCTTTTCATATGAATACTGCTGGGAACCAGGCAGGGATGTTTAGCTGGAGTCGTAGAAACTAACTCAGACAAGTTCAGCAGCTTTCCCAGGATCACACAGCTCACGCGCTGCGAAGCCAGAGCTGGAACCCCAGGTTCTAATTCAGCCACATTTTCCTCCTCACTCTTTTGTCTGTCTTCCTGTTCATTGTGTCTCTCCTCGAGAATACCTATCTCCCAGCCAATGCCACTGTAGTAGGTTTGGGTTTTTTCTATCCTCACTGAGTGATTTTCCAATAATTTTAAAATACTCATCAGTAAAACATTTCTACAAGGTTATTAAGTCCTTCACAAGCATGTTAGAGGGCGCCTTTGCTGGCAGCCAAAAAATGCATTAATACATTCTTGTGTGTGAAGTAGATTAAAAATAATATGTACACCGGAGATAATGGAAACATGTTGACATTATTAAGGTTATAACACATTTGAAGTTACCTTAATTGTAATATTGAGTAAATTAAAGATTATCAAGTACAGTGTCCCTGAACATTCTGGAGCGACATCTTTCCCCATTTGACTAATTGCTGTGACACTTGAGATCTCAGTGTGATGTTTTCCTCCACATGAGCGGAGGCCACTGCACCTCTTTAAATAAACAGGCAGATGTGCTTAAATAATAAATTAATTTATCGAGAGAAGTCAGCGTTGCAGCCTTGATCCTTTGGCTCTGCCACACACATCCCCTGCCAGCTGAACAAAAGGGGGGTAGTTGTGATATTTGCTCCACTGAGCATACGTGATAGGAGAGTTTTTTCTTACTGCTTTACTGATAAGTGAGCCCAGGAGAGTGCAATGCCCCCGACACAACTATGATGCAGTGCAGGGGTCGGCAAACAATCAGGCCCAGAGAGTAAATGTTTCAGGCTCTGTGGCCTGGATGGTTTCTGCCGCAAATTCTCAACTCTGCTGAGGAAATAAGAAAGCCAAAGGCCATAGGTAAACAAATGGGCCTGGCTGGGTTCCAATTCAACTTTATTTTCAAAAGCAGGCAGTTGCTGGATTTGGCCAATGGGGGCGCTTTTGATTGCCTACCCATGAGGTGGTGGGTGGGGGCACTGGCCTGGGGGTGAGGAGAGACAGGCTCATCTGGTATTTGAATCAGTCATGCTGTGTGGCCTCAGATGACTCATTTGTGGTCCTAAACCTCCATCTCCTCTAGGGTCATTTCTCTCTCTGACAGTCTGAGGCTGAACCTTACTCTGGAAGAGCAGTTAGTACCCAGAAGATGGTCTAAATCAGAGAAGACAAATGTATTGGTTGCAGGTCTGGTCTTTGTTTGAGTTACCCTCAAACAGACCCTTAGATAGAATTTGGGTGCAAGTAACTTATTTTGGAGGTGATGCCACAAAGCATGTGAAATGTGGGGAAGTGAGTGAGGAAAGCGAGCATGGCTAATGAAGTGTGCTATTGAGTGGCTTACCACGGTAGGCAACTGGGACCCAATCCCGTTGGTAGTCTCTAAGAGACTTCCTGGAAACACCTCAAAATTGTCTCCCTGGGATGGCAAGGAAGCTGAGTCTTTATCCAACAACTCGTATCCCTCATTGGTTGATGGTTATTAGTGTGGGAAGTAACTCTCGGGTACCTCTGGCCTGGCCCACAGATGTGCCAAGTGCACTCCACTGGGAAGAGAACACCCTCAGGCAGAGAGATTCAGGAAGCCATCTGAACTGTTCGAAGGCAACCTCTGAGGCAGGCCAAGGGATTAGGGATAGGGCTTTGACAGCATCTGCTACATACAGGCCCCACACAGGAAATGTGAATGAGTGAAACAGACCTGTCAAGGAGACAATAGGGAATAGTGGGGATTGTGCCAAATTGGATGGCACTTGTCCAGTCTGAAGCGATTACTGATTTAGGGTGCACTGGCAGATTGTATTAGTTAGAGTTCTCCAGAAAAACAGCCCCAACAGGAGAGAGAGGGAAAGGGAAGGAGAGACAGGGAGAGGGAAGGTGAGAGAGGGAGAGGGAAGTTGAGAGAGAGAGAGAGAAAGAGAGAGAGAGAGAGAGAGAGAGAGAGGGATTATAGGAACTGGCTCATGCAATCATGGAAGTTGAGAAGTCCCACAGTCTGTTATCTGCAAGCTGGAGAACCAGGAAAGCTGGTTGTATGATTTAGTTCAAGTCTGAAGGCCTGAGACCCACAAGTGATGGGATAGGAGAAGATGAATGTCTCAGCTCAAGCAATGAGAGCAAATTCACCATTATACCACCTCTTTGCTCTACCGAGACCCTCCACAGATTGGATAATGCCCGCCCACATTAGTGAAGGTGATCTTTATTTACTTAGGCTACAGATTTAAATGCTGATCTCTTCTGGAAGCACTCTCACAGACACACCCAGACATAATATCTGCCAGCTATCTCAGCATCCCTTAGCCCGGTCACATAGATGTTTCAATTTTTCAATAGCAGTTAGAAATGCATTTTTAATGTAAAATGCTTCTTTTTTTTTAAATCTTAGCAACTCATTCAAAGTTTTAAATACACAGTGCTGGGTAAAGAAAGTCAGGGTTAGCATACTCTAACGATGAGAAGACCATCCTATATCAGTATAAAAGCAAAAGATCAAGCTTCCAAAGTGGATAAATGAGTAAATATAAGTTCAGCTGTTTCTGAGCCACTTGGATACTACGTGTTTTATATACAAACTTTCTGTTTCTTCCTTATTTAAATTACTGGTCCCAGCCCTCATCCATCCACTTGCTAAAGTCAGAAGAAAGAGATCTTAGATTTTTTTTTCCTAATTGTCTTTTTGTCACTAAGTACTTTTTTGCTTGTGTGTGTTTTCTGGGAGCCCTTGAATTCTTTCCTGTCATTTTCACTCCCGATGCCTCTGTTGCTTTAACTCAGGAGCTCATCACTTTTTACTTCTATTTTATGGTCTTATCACTTTTACTACTGGCATAGGCTATGTGAGCAGATAACCCTGCACTACTAAGCTTAGTAGTGTTGACTTCAATCTAACTTTCAGACTGCAAGGAAGCTACTCATTCTGAAGCACTGATCTGATCACATGGCTTCCAAATTTAAAGCCCATGGGGGGATCTCCATTGTCTAATTATTAACTGAAGGATAAATTGGCATGGTTTGTAATATGTATCATTATATTTGGTTCCATTCGCTATCCCTATAGCATTGTGCAGGGCCTGTACCAAGCCACCTGCTGTTCATGATCTTTTGCCCACTGGTCTGCAGTCTCTTACTGGAGCCAGGACTTCGTCACCCTCAATCCACCCAAATCCACATGAGCTCACTATCTCCATCTCCCAGTGGCCATGAGATACCTGAGGTCTTCTTGATACAAGAGAAGAAAGAGACCAATCTTCCACGCAGAACATAGAGAAATATGATGCCCACCTCCCCCTATAGGTTTAGAAAATAGACTACACCAAGCTACACTCAAAAGAATAGTTTTCTTGATGCTTATAAATGGTGGGCACCTTTTCCACACTCTACTGTCTCCATACCCCTCCTAATCTAGCCCATTTCCATCACCATGGCAATCTACTTTTCATAATTAACAAATAAAATGGAGACATCCTCTAATGTTTCTCTTTAGGGATCCCACAAAGTGGTTATTTCTTGAAGCTTGGGAGATCTTTGTACTTGTGATGTACAACACCTGCCAATTAGCTCTGTAACAGTCCCCAGATGCATCCAGGTGCTCAGACATTGAGGCACCAAATGTACCACTTAAATCTATGCATGTCCTCCCCCAATGTCCAGGATACACACATGGAATTAAGAGGAGCATTACAGTTACATAAATCTGACATAATAAATCTGGACAAAGGGAAAGATCTCTCTTATCTGACTATATTCTAATTACAAAGGAGACTATCAAACAAACCAAAGCAAAAGGGTATGTCAACTGTTACCAGATATTTAAATACCAACTGTAAGGTTGTTAGAACTGTAATCCATTATAAAGATCTTAACTGGGGGAACCCAAAAGTTCAGAATGCAATCTAAAAAGGTGAGGCAGCTTTAGAACCTCTATGGCCCTAAAAAACAAAACAAAAACAAAAGTGCAAAATGTAAAAGAGACTGTAACATGCAAAACCTGAGAATAAAAGAATAAAAAGAGAGGTTAACCAAAGAATTTCTATGCATACATGCATAAGCCATGGACACAGACAGTAGTGCCGTGAAGCTGGGGGAGAGGGGAGGGAGTGGAGGGTTAATGGAGGGGAAAGGGGGGACATCTGTAATACTTTCAACAATAAAGATAATTTAAATTTTAAAAAAGCATGTGAAAGTGGGCCTGCAATCTTTTGCCCCTGAAGTTGGGACCAACTGCAGTTCACATAGTTCCATTCGGGTGTCCCTTTCTTTTAAAGGACCAAGAATGCCCACTCCCATTGTCTACATGAGTCACTTTCCAAACTGATCTCTGGTGTCATCTCTGGAAAGGCCTCTCTGACATCTCCAGAGTTTGAATCTTGCTGAGAACATTATAATTCTTACCACACGGCTATTATACGTACATTTATCTCTCCACTAGATTTTGAGCCCTTCTGGAGGAAGGACTTGATTTTTTTTTTCTGACCTTCAATAAAAGCCTGTGGAATGAACAAGGAAATAAGCCTATAGGTGAAAGGCTAAAGGCCCCTCAAGGCAAGATCGCTCAGTAGGAAACCAAGAACATTCTTAGCATATCAGCAAAGCAGAGGCACCAAAAAATTAGAAAAATATTTTGAAAGATTTTATTTTATGATCTTATTAAAAAGTACCATGGGAGAAATCTCAATGTTATTGGATTTCTTTACTCTTGTTTACAGTTCAGAATTGCTTTTATATTATTTTGAATTACATAGGGAAGCCTACCATCTTTTCCAGGCTCAGGGTCTTAAAAATCTAAATTCATCCCTGAGTCTCCTTTTTTCTTTTATCTTTCAACATTTAACCCATTCACAAGGTCTCAATAAACTACTACATAACAGGCCTTATGCTAGTGCTAGAAATGTAAAAAAATAAAAATAAATTGTTTACCACTTTTATTTACCTCTGTTTCAGTATATACTTCAACATTGTACAGGTTATGTATTCTGTCTGTCCAACATTTCTAAGAAGACCCTCAGACTTTTTCTCCTAGAGTTTCAATTCTTCAAGATCCTAACTCTAAAATTTTGCCTTGTAAAGCATCCAGTCCCTAACCAGGAAGACATTACAAGTTTGTGAATGTATTTGATGATGATCGCGACTTTTCCCAAAATATAGGAATACATCTGTCATAATAAAAGCACTTCAGAACTCAGTTTGGCTCTCTGAAATATTTCTTGCAACAAACCCAAACTTGTCCAAATTTTTTTGCTTTTAATGTTGCTCCCCAACAAGTATGACTATTTGTTGTTACTGCTGAGGAGAAAGAAGATGATGCGGAGACATCAATGAAAGGGACGTGTTCCCTTAGGTGCCTCAAGCAATGAAAGGAAGATATGAGATAAGATCTGTGACCACAATGCTTTTCAGCGCACGTGAGGAGTCGTTTAACATATTTGTCAACTTCGGTTGATTAATGGACCAACCCTTTTGGGTTGATAGAGGTTCTTAAAAATGTGCAGGTGTTTCTGTATGGAAAATTGTTTTGTTTTGGTGAAGAAAGAGGTAGTTCAGAGAAAGTGTTTTGATCTCTAACAATGTGCCCAAAGGCACGTGCGAGAAGAGGGTACCCAACCCTATTCTTTCTTCGCGTTAAAGGGACTTGGGAGCTTGAAACTGGAGTATCAGTCATGGTTCTCAATGGGTTGGCCACAGTCTGAAAGCCATATGGGTTTTCTAAACTGCTGTGTCCTGTAGCTCAGATCCAATCGGCCCATTTCTAAGTCCTGAACATCAGGGAGCAGAGAGTAGGAATGACCAAGCTACCCAGGGTTGGGGAACAATGAGGCCTAAAGCATAGCTAACGAATGCCTTTAAAAAAAAATAAAACACCTCTATTTCCAACACTGGTTTAATGGAATGCGTGCACAGTAATGTGGAAAGAATAGTAGAAGAACAGAATTTTCATTCATTTTGCTATGGTTAAAACCAGTTGTTTAGGATAGCCACCTTTTAGCTCCTGTATTTATCAGATTTGTTGATCTCAAGACACAGATAAAGAAAATGTAAATTCAACTTTCTCAGATTGTCTTTGTTGGGAGGTTTTTGACAGCAGTTAGGTGGGGCTGTAAATTTGGTTTCCTGTTCAGGTGGGGCAGTTAGAGGAGCTCTACAGCCAGTGTGGTCCCTGTGTGGGGGCCCAAATGAGAGAGAACTGCTAATGGATCTCCCTGGCCAGATGGGGCCACCTGCTTGGCTCTGCAGATAGCCAGAGCAATTGCTTGGGATCTCAGCTCAGGCTCTGCTGCTGGCAGGAGTGTCACCTACCAAGATCTGAGTCTAGATGCTGTAATCCTTGCACACCCCTCCCTTCCTCATTTCTACCTGATCCCTAGTGGTAGAGTCCTTTAGAGTTCACCAGTGATCCCTGTGAGGTGAGACTCAAGGGTCCCTCCTAGGAAGCATCTCACAATGTTGGGTGAGCTGGATGTTCACCTTGGACCCTCTCTTTTCCCACTAGAGAATCCATAATTCCAAAGGCCCTCTAAGTGCAGTGCTCTGCTGGCCTGGGGAAAGGGCAATGTGGTCAGAGCGTAGCCACTCCTGTAACACTTTTATTGTGGTCCTTCTCTGTCTCTGGGTTGCAGCCTCACCCCTGGGTTTCAGGATTTTCACAATGGTGTTCTGTCTATGTATAGATCCTGGCTGGTCTTCTCATGAGGGGGACTGAAGTCAGAAATGACCCATGTCACCATCTTGATGACATCATTCTGTCCATGTTCTCTGCAGCCAGGTTGGCCCCAGGGCCTCAGCAGCAACTCATTTTTAGAATGAGGTTGATATCCTACCATATCTTCTCCAAAAAACTAAGGTTTTCATTCTGACATGTTTGGCAGGCAGGGAAATATTGCATGCCAATAATAACAATGTTTTATTCAATGTCGTATAACTAGTAAGTGGCAGAGCCAAAGATTCAAACTGAGGTCTGGCTTATTCTGAAGACTATGCTCCTAACATATTTTGCCATGTTGATATTGAACCTGATACTAACCACTTATAACCCCACACATACATGTATTCACATATTTGCACACAGACACTTTTTTTTAAAGAATCAAAGAAGCAGTACACTTGTCTTTTTTTTCCCTAAGTATATCTCTAGATCTGTGCTATCTAATACCACCACTATAAGCCATATGTGGCTATTTAAATTGGCATAAACACTGACCCTTTCCTATAGGTGGTTCATGGGCTAACGCTGGAGACAAACATAAAAAATGTAGTTTCTGTGTGGTCTGGAGAGAGTTGTAACATAAGTGAATGCTGTTGGAGCAGGACTAGAGAGGAAGTAGAGTCAGTGATTCTGTCACCAACATTGGAGTCACTAGGGCTAGTCCTCTGTCCTTTGAACGGTGAAACAGGACTGCGCTCGGATAAATAACTCCATGGGAAATGCACAGATCCCCTTGCTAGTCCATTTTTTAGCTGCTATCCTCAGAGTTGATTCTCTGTCTTTTCATTGCTGTGGAAAATGGCACCACGCAGCTGCATGAAACACCAGTGAGCTCTGTCCCAACGGCAGCTCTGCAATCCCTCCTTTACAAGATAATGTCTTAAAATCACCCTTAAGACCCAGGGAGCCAAACACAAACAGATTTGGATCAGCTGGGCCTCCCACTTGTCCCCAATAAATCATTTGAAATTAAGAGCACTTCTATTTGGAGCCAAGCAGCATGGGAATACTAGAGGGCAAAGGGGAAAATAAAATGGCAGAGTTGTACCATTGGATTGCCCCTAGGAATTATCTTAAGATTTGACTTGCAAACTCTGGTTAATACTGCATATGTAATGCTTTTTATGGAAGGCAGAGATAGTGATCCACATGTTGTTTGGGGAAACTTGAAGCCAACTATACACAGAAGGAATCCGAAGAGTTCTTCCCTAGGATCAGAGAGTCACAGTGGATATCTGAAGATTCTGGAATTCTTCCCTGGAGGAAAGGGAGCCATGAGCAGCAAGGAGAAGAGAGCCCTCCCATGGTTTGCGGAGGGTTCTCAGGTGGGGGTACTTCCTCCAACAGGTCATGGAGTCTGCTTCACATTTTACTTGCCACCAATTCTGAAGCTCATTTGCATATAAAGCATCTGGAATAAGCAAAGCTAATTTGAATCTTCTTTTATAAAATGTTAGCTGGATTAAAGGATCAGGTAGCTGGTTCCCTTACAAGATTCACTGGAGGAAAGTCAGACAGAGAAAGATAAAATCATTAGGTCAGTCCCACACTGGCAACTGTTCCTGTATAAACTCAGTCTCTAAAAAGGGCATATTGATCTGGCAGCTTCCTTTCTTAACCTCCGGACTTCCTAGTGATCTACAGCAGAGTTCTTTAACTGCAGATACACCTGTGACCCTCTTATCTTTCACAAATTTCTTAGGTCCTCTGATCTTCAGCCTCACCACAGGCCTGTGGGGGCACCCATAAGGTGTCCTACTTTAAACACCTGGGTAGGTCACTGCTACGGTTTCTATTGGGGACCTATTTTCTGGGTCTCCATCCCCGGTCTTTAAGGTGAAGACAACATCCAACAAAAACAATGGCACCATTCATGGATCTAAAAGAGAAGTCATTTTTAAGTTTAAAAATTCACAACAAACACAGATTTACAGCAGGCAGGAATCGTAAGACCTCACAATTAATCCCAACTCCTTCAATTACTAGAAAAGGAAACTGAAACCCAAAGAGCCAGAGGTTTCTACCAGGTCATATAACTAGTTAATGACTAAGTTAGGCTTAGAATTCAAGGCTTATTCTAGTTTACGGTTGTGTCCTTTATAATGGCATTCTGTTGAGTTTTATTTGACAAGTAGTTATTGAGAATCACCTATAAGAAAGGCTCTCTTCCGTACTTTGGGAAAATACAAAAATAATCAATATAGCACCCTGTCCCCAAGGTTTATAGATGAATGGAATGATAAAATGATTAATACAAATAAAAGTCAGAGAAATGGCCTAAGAAAGGGAGATAAAAATACTATTGAGGTTCAGAAGAAGAACTGAATAGAGTTCTAGGGTTATAGAGAATTTTAAAACTGAGGGGGAGCCATTCATTACCACATTGGGTGAGTTTTCAGCTTGTTTCAACTCATAAGACCTGGCCTTTTCTCTTCTGAATTAACCCATTGGACCACATTGGTGAGAGGAGAATGTTCCTTTGAACAAGGCTATGGCCTGCAAGCAAGCGCCCCTAGGAAATAGGAGCAATGCAGGTACAGCTTAGTGACGCCTGCCCTCCCTTCACGTCTCCTTCCTTTTGCTATGCTTCATGGGTCTTCACAACCGCTCCTCTGGAACCAGTAAAGCAGTAATAGAATGTGGAATGTCTTGAGGAAGATCTCTTCTGTTTTGTTTGCTCAGAATTTTTATCATGAATGGGTCCTAGGGTTTGTTAAATGATTTTTTCCTGCACCTATTGAGATGACCTCATCAAATGACTTCTCTTAATTTGTTAATACGGTGAATGGCAGGGACTGATTTTTGAATGTTAAACCACCCGCTCTTCCCAGTCCTTCTGTGTGCTATTTTCCTTCCCCCCTCCTGTCTTTCCTCTCTCTCTTGTGTTCTTCCTGCCTTTCTTCCTCCCCCTCTTTCTCCTCCTGGATTCTTTTAAACTACTTCTCATGCCATTTGTTTTCATCTCCTTCTGTCTTAACATGGGACGCCCCCTCAAGGCCTCAGTCCTGCCACCAAGCATTAAACATCTTTTCCTAGCTGAGCCCATTCTCATGAGAAAGGGCCACTAGTGGTTTCGTGCAAGGAACAGTGAGGTTTCCCCCAAACTAATTCTCACCTACATTTCCACCCGAAGAATGAAATTCAATCCACACTGCCGTACCTCATTCACTTTAGAAAGTTTTAAACCTGGATTGGTTTCTTTTAACACGATTTAGACATCACGGATTCTTTGCAAGTCATATTAGGCATGAAAAGAAAGCAAAACTGAGAGACTAGGAGGTAGAAATTTTTAAAAAATTTCAGCACAAGCTAAAATGGTTCAAAGCAAGACTGTCCTGCTTGCAGCCTGGTCGATTCCCAACCCTATCTATGACTTCAGGGCATCCTGATATGTTAACTGACATTCACTGAGCACTCCTACTGTGTGCTTTTGGTTCCCTTCTTTATGAATGTATTGCAATTTTGAGCACAATTAATTTTCAAAATCCCAAATGTCCTATCAGGGGAAAGAGTCAATAGCTGTGAGGTTTGATTTGTGTGTTTTCAGTGAAGTAGTTGGCAATGATCAATGCATTCCAAATAAAAGTACTGCAATGTAATTTTTTTCTATTTTCAGATTGGCCAAACAGCCAATTCCAAGAAATCTTTTTGCAGTGTTGTTCCAATTTGCCTGGAATTCTCTATCTCCTGACCTTCTCTGCTTCTCTTTGGCTTTTTAAAAACATTGTCTTCTCTACTTAAATTCTCTCACAGCGAATCTTAAAGAGTGAAGATAAATTGGCAGAAAATGTACATTTCTCTCTGCACCCTTATCTTTGAAAAACATCTGACTGAATACACATCAGACTCCTTGCATTTGCTGTGCTTTGAGTATGGAAGGATGGGACACTTCCATTTTCTGTTTTACATTTGTCGTATGGTAAATATGTATTTTCTTGCTGTATGGTCATTGAGGTGTTTTCACCTGAACTGTGAAGGGAAATTATTGGGTAGATAGGTTTACTTCTGTACTTTGATAGACAAGTGTAAGAGATAACGATGACTGTCTTTCATTATTCATGAAACACAAAAGCATTTTTACCAACTTCCAGTGGGTATTCAAAAACATTTCTTGGTCATGTGACGAGTCAAATTTAATTTTCCTATAGATTTTTCTTCATTTGTATTACACTCTTTGTACTTTTCTCTTTCAAGTAATAATAATAATATTTCAGATGTACTATGAAAATGGCTTTGTGGATGTAGAGTTTTATCCTACTTGGCTTTGGCTATTTTTCCTAATCCCTGAGAAAAGTTTGTATCTGAGGATATGGTTATCAAAAGATTTCAAGGAGAGACAAAGAGCGATGTCTAAAAGGAAAATATGCTGGGCATTACCTTCTACGGGTCCAAGGACTTGGCCTTTCACGCTAATTTATAATATTTGACTTACCTCGAACTACCACAAGGTGGCAAAGCATATGGCTTGGATTATTAAAGTCTTATGAGGTTTGGCTCTTAATAGGTAAAGGCCTGAATTCTAAAGAAAATAGAATTTGGTGACCTTTTTCTTTAAAGCAAATCTTACATTCTTGGATGGCCTCTCTTTAAAAGAAAAACAATAAAAATCTATAATTAAAATTTATCATTCTTAACTAAGCATTACAGCCGTGAAAAATGGCTAATTATTCACTGTGAGCAATATTGTAGAAATCAGATTTGCTGATTAACAAATAAACTTACAAAATATTTCCAAAAGGTTTTCTCATAAACCTGCTAAGAATTCATTTACTCTCCAAAACCCCTCCAGATCTGTAAGTTACTCTGAGGCCTTTCATATAATCCCCTTGAACACATTCTTAAAAATCCTTCAGCTTGCATTGGTATTTATCAAATATATTTAAATATTTGGCAAGAAAATTAAAATATAAAAACTAATATGGCAATTGTCCCCAAACACACAGTTTTCCAAGGTGATTTTGATGATTCAGAAGGAAATCTATGGAGGATATTTAAAATTTAAATAATGGACTGCATTCTGATAGTGCTTTTATAAAAATAAACTGGCCCAAAAATATAATAAAAATATTCAGTATAAAGTAGCTACATTTTATTTGAAAGACAGGGAACAGAGAGAGCAAAGTTACCTGCAGAGCTGTCTTCTATTAAGTAAAGTTGATGTATAAAATTCACACATGTAAGGAAGCATTTTACGGAGTATTTATTCACCTACAAAATAATCACCATAGAATATTTTTTTAAAAATAACTATACCTTATTAGTGCACTGAAAATATGATTCAATTTAGGGAAAAAATTCAGTTCAGCTTTTTACAAATATAAATACTACATAAAATTAAATATTCATGATTATTTTAAACATTAATTTTCAAACTACACATACATGCATGTATGATGTATGCATGCATGTGAGCATGTATATATGTATCGAGATATGAAAATGATAATATTTGTGTGATAATTCACCAAAGAAAGTAACTCTTGGGATCTTTAACCAATTTATGTGGATATAATACACATGCTTAGTTATGGCTGCAGAACAAATAACTTCCTTCTGTTTTTCTTTTTAAAAATAAAAATATATATATTTTTTATACAGTGCTGTTTGAATGTATATATATATAAATGTAAACAATGCAGATGCAGTTATGTCACCCTCAATGATCCCCTGTTCGTATATTTTCACTAAAGTTCATGAGATCAGCTTGGCACAGGCGTCTCTTCCGCACGTGTGCACCCAGGACACAGCTGTCTGCGAGCATGTCCCCTGGGCCAGCACCACGGCAGTGGGCGCCCTGAGGCCTGGGCTGGGCCTAGGAGAGAGCCAGGCAGAGAGGCCTCGTGGGCAGCTGTCCTCGCGAGGATAGCAGCTTTGTGGTGAATGAAGGACCCTCCCAAGGACAGTGTACAGAGAAGAAGTGATTTAGGCCCAGGACGAGCACCAGTGGGGAAGGTGAGCAGAGGAGACGGATCTGCACAGGAACCGGAGAAGAGCCGCCCGGGAGGCTGGGAAGCGCCAGAGGCTGGAACCACAGAAGCCCAGAGAGCGAGGATTTCAAAAGGCCCTTGTAATAAAAACCAAACAGACGATCAAGACTCACAGGGAGAGAAGTTTGAAATTACCTAGTTTTGTCACGGCGCCCATAAGTGTGTGATGTTTTACCTCCCTTCTTATTTCCCTGCCACTGGCCCAGCCCCGGCTAGTATGCTCCCTGACAAAGGCCTTCATTGAACTTGGGGGTGGTTAGCCTTCATTCCCTTCTCCTTCGTAATTTCCCCAGGAAACATGAAAAAAGGTTATAGTGGAATTTTTGGAAAGGAAATTCAAGTTTCTTTTCCAGGATGAATATTCTATTTTATTTCCTCCGCAGAATGACCAGTTCCCTGCAAGGCGTCTAACCAGCAGCCCCGCAGGGCCAGGCCCGGGAGCCACTCCTCCTCGATGCTCAGTTCTCTCCCCATGGATCACACTCAGCTCAACAAAACAACAGCAAAATAAGAAAAAAGGGAAGAAAAAAAAGGAGTGGGGGGGAAGCCCTTATCTGCACAGTTGCGATGAATAGACTTGATTGGGCTCTCGCACAGCGGGCAGGTGATGGCCACTGCCTGTCTATTTCGGTCTAAACGTCGCACTGGCCACAGGTGTCGTTCCGTTTTTGGCTCCGCGGCCCTGCCATCATTAAGCTCGCCTGAGGCAGCAGACAGCTCTGGGAGCCCGAAAGATGGGGGGAGGCGGGTGCGGAGACAATCCAGCTGACATCCTAAGCAGGAAACGCACCCATCTGAATGTAAAGAAGATAAACCCCCTCTACCCAGGCTCTTCCCTCGGGGGAAATTGAGGTAAAACTAACAGGGCTCGGAGAAGGGGAACGCCAGGGCACGGGCCTTTGAGATCGCCCTCGCTCTTGCCATTTTATTACTACTCGTCCCTTCTCGATACCTAGAAATATTGAAAAAGAGGAAAAGGCAGTTCTAAGGCACTGTTGTAAATTTATAATTTGGTGGAAATGTGTTTTTTTCTTTATCAGTTTCACTAATTATTTCCAACAGGCGCTTGACCTAGTGACATAAAACAAATATAAATATACGTGAACATTGGGAGGTTTCTCATTAGTATGGGTAGACTCTGTTACTGAATGTAGTCAGTAACAGAAATATAATTTCTAGGGTATATTTCTAGGATATAAATTATATTTCTAGGATACTGGACAAAATGTCTTGCCTCTTTGTCCCAACTCTCATCCCCACCCCAGGAATTTCTCATGGAGCACCAACTAGTGTTCTAAATCCCTTAACAGGAAACAAATGTTCCAAATTTGAGTTTAGGCTTGATATATAAGATAATAGAAGGGTAAATACATTACCTTACATTTATAATAGGATATAAATGGATGACATCATAGCCTGAAATTAGGTTTTGATGCAGGAATATCACTAGAACTAGAAAAGACAAGATGAAATGACAGAAGTGACAACTGTGAAGACAAATATCACTACGAATTTTACATGAGTCTGGACTTTTTTACCCTGATGAGTTTGTAAACTTCACCCTTGAGTATGTATGAGTAAATATATGCAAAATGCACATTGCTTTTCTGCATATGAAGATTTTTTAAACCAGAAGAGGAAAAATTATGTAAAATAAAATGAACACCATTGCTTACATAATTCTTAACTATAGCTTAAAAGTACAGATTCATAGGCTTTTAAAATATAGGGAGCATGGTGTAAGTTAATAGTTTTGTTTACCTATTTTTGTTTTTGCTTTTTCAACAGAGTAGATGGATTCTTCCCCAGTTATTAAAAGCTGATTTCTGGGGCACATGAAATCACAATCCTAAAGCATGTTAGAATCTTTTATTCAAGATGCCCTTAAAATCTCATGAGAGCTTAATCATTTATTTTGTGGTTGAGATGTGTTTTTAAGAAAATTAGAAAACATTATTACTGTGATATGCCTGTATGCCTGTACTTTAGGGAAGAGAATTATGTCCTAAAACATTAGAACAAATAATTTTCAAAGATCAGCCCAGCAAATTGTCAGCATTGCCAAAGTTAGAGATGAGTGAATTTTTTTTCCAAGTCCCTGTTCTAATCTGCTGGATGGTCTTCTCTTTTAGTTATCACATAAAATTATCCATGTAGCTCCAGAGAAAGGATAATTTTTTTCATCAAGTAAGCCAGGGACATCCTGGCAGCTGTTTTCTAAGTTACTACCAAGACCCTGTTACTGGGAGGTAGAAGAAGTAAGTGATGTTTACATGACTGTGTACATTTGCATGTGTTGTTTTCTTTACAGAAGGACCTCATAAATATAGAATCTTTGGTCTACTTAGACGCTGCTCAAGGACCTCCACATTTGGAATCTGGGATGGGTTTTCTCAAGCTGGAATCAATTAAGGATGCTCTAGGGGAAACCTGGCTGCTGATCGGCTGGAGGAGCTGTGGTGAATAGTATCTGGACTTGCATGTGAATCATTGCTTGGAGGAGCTAACGATGATAAACAGTCATTGACTTTGAGTTTCATCCCAGAATATGTGTGCTGGGCTAATGGATAATGGAGAAGAATTAGACAGATCAAGTATGCATTCCAGTGGGCACACTCACAGGCTTAGTCTATGAAGAGACAATGTCCTGGTACTTGCAATCTGTCACTATATACTTTCAAGAATCGACAAGAAAGACATAGTTTTTGGAGTTTTAAATTCCTTATGCATTTATGAATCATAGAAGTGTACAATCCAGTCCCTTTGGATGGATTAAGAATAAAACTAAAATGAAAGAGATCATAATTATAAATCACCTGTCTTTTTTTAACATAGTAATGGAATATACAAAGAAATATCTCTACTCAGAGCTCTCCATTGATGGTTTTGCAAGAGTATAATCTTCCTGATGGTGAGTTCTTATGGCACTAACAGAAGGAAGCCTCAGCTCATAACTGCATTTGTTTAGGATGCCTAGCAAAATGTATCTGGTTGCAAGAATATTTTCACCTACTTGACATACAAGATTAATTAATGCTTTGGTAAGAGAGAGTAATGGTTATGGAGAAGACCATACAGAGCAACAGTTCATTATGAAAAAGGAGAGTTAGTGTTTGCCTGGGTAAGAGTGATTGAGGTAATGGCGCATGTATCTCAAAGAAATCCTATTTGGAAGTAAGTTTGTTGAGCGTGTGGAATGCTCCATTGCCTAGCATTTGTTGGATAAAGTTCTTTGGGCCTCTAGATTTTATTACATTTCAGGAAAAACATGTCTGTTTTTTGTTGTTTTCTATGGGACCTTGGCCATTTTCAGACTAACTTATGTTTGTATTTCAAGATTCAGTAACTGATGCTACCTCCTCCATGAAGCTTTCTTTTCTCAACACTTCCCTACAAGTGTTTATCATATTGCTTATTAGACACTAATATAATCTTTACTTTTAGCCAGTCTGTTCCACCCCTGCCCCACCCCAAAAGTGGCACTTACTCATCCCCAGTATCACACAGTAAGTTCTCAAATAACATTGTTGACTGGCAAAGAGAAAATGAGAAAAAAAAATTAATGATTAAAGCAATATAGTTTTAAACTGCTATAGTGGTTTTTTATTCTATTAGGAGCCATATGTACATATGCTGGTTCTATTTTCCTTTCTATGAAGAACTGTTGATTTCACTGGCTAACTCTTCTTAAGGAAATAGTTATCTACAGAGTCTATGCCCTCTACCAACCCACCAAGCCCACGTAGGCATTGAGCTTTAGTCAGTGCTCTGAGTGTGTGACCCAGCCCCAATGCTTTACTCAGCCAGGGCCAGACAAATATATCTACTTACAAGACTTGGAATTTTGGTGTGTGAGAGACAGGGCCAGGGTGGGGTGTGGAGATACTGTCTGACTTGAACAGTATCTTGTCCACTGTTTCAGAAGCATTTCTGAGATTATCACAGTCAGTTTTTATTTATTCTTTCTAGAATTCAATTCCTTATCCCCACTTTCCTCCCTTTTGGCTTTTGTGACCACTGTGATTCTTGGTATCTTCCTGACTCTTCAATAGTGCTGACGATCTACCATTTCCTCCTCCACTTTTGAGTATCAGTTTTTTATATAGCCTATAAACTACCTCATTAATCAGATAGTGTAAAATCCAATTAGAAACATTAGAATCCAGAAATACAAGTGTTAAGGAATGTATTTCTTGATTGACAAGGAAGCCAAATAGACCCATCTATTTAGAATCGTAGCAACAATTAGCTGCCTTAGTTTCATTTATTGTGACATAAAAAATCTGGTTTATTGAGAGCTCTATTGAAGAAGATTTCTATGATATGCACCATGAGAAAATATCTTCAAACTAAAATGATTGTTTTGCTGTAATAAATTGAACCATATGTACACTATGTTATTCAATCTTTTTTCTTCAAGGCATAAATTGATATTAAAGAACATTTAAGTCATAACACATGGTTATCCAGGCATGAACGAGGCAATAACCCATATAAGTTGTCAAGGTGAAGCCAAAGCATTTATTAGAGGTTTGTGTTGTTTTTGAAAAGTGCATGGTTGGATAAACATGGATTAGTGCTATTATGCTGCTACGATGACTCAAGTGTGTTTTTACAGTGTCAGTAATTTTTATGTTTAAAAATCACTGGTGCAGTATATTAGCTATAATTTATGTTTATCATCTTGTGTACTCTAATAGGTTTCAACAAACCATTTAACACTTCAGCTTGTGCATATACATTACTTAATAGGTATTTATCTTAAAAAAGAGATCCTTAACGGGACTTTCAAAGCTTGCAACTGCATGCTAAGAGAGAATACTGCAGTGTGTCACATTAACTTTCTTTTCCCTGTTTGCACTTAACTTTGAACATTCTGGCCACTTGCTTCTTTGTTCAATGCACCTCCGAATGGCACAAGAAAAATATAGTCTGTTAGTGTCCTTGTCAGCAGGAATGACAAGTTCTCCCAGCACTGGGTGTCCGTCACACTTGCTAAGAAGGGTGGCTGCACAATATAGCAAACACAGCTGAAAATAGGACGAAGGTCCAGCGATCAGTCACCACATTGGGGTGCCCTTTCAGAAATGGCTAGTTTACTTCTGACTGTAGCTGTGTCTATGCAGCTTTTCAGGTTCATGTGACCTAGACTCTCATCTTAGAAGAGTCTCTGAGAGGGCTCTAGGGGCTGAATGTATGGGAGGAGGGGTTGCTGGGGAGTCAGTTGGGACCTCCCAGTCACAGGAGGTTTGTTGCAGCAATACAAGAGGGGACTTCATTTATCATGACACTATTGATTCTTCCAAATAGTGCTATGCTTATTGTTTTTGCTGCAATGATGACCTATTTCTCTTTTGGATATTCTAGGTAGATGAATTACCAGTGTTTAGTCTCTTCATAAAGGAGATTGATTCACTTTAAAAATGTTCCCAGAGTTGGTGATGCACTAATACAGTTTTGTCTTCCTTTTTTTTAAAGTTAACTACTTTTGGACGTATTGACAGCCACAATAGAGATGGATTTGGAGGGAAAATACACATGAAACTCTAGTTACCACTTAAATAAATGATGCCACTTTATTCGTTTGTGACATGGCTGGATAAAAATTTGTTTGGAATCCTGAAATTATGACTATGGTGATCCATTTAGTAATAAATTTTTAGAAAGAGACTATAAATTCTCTAGAGTCAATCAGGCACATCGGTTGGCTGAGTTAGCAAACAGGGAGAATTTATTACTCACTGGAGACAAATCAACCAAGATGGACTATGTAGTATTGTGAACTACCTTTTCCCTTGTAAAACTAGTGGTGACACACTGACATCCTATCAGAGAGAACGGTTCTATCTTGATGATCTTTTTGGTATTGACAACCTCTGCTAACTGAATCCAAAATTGCTTCCTAAATATTTCAAACTTTACTATTTTCATGATAACATCAAAATTATATGCAAAACTCCATGGACAATTTATATAAAAATACATGTGGAGTGTGTTTTCAATGAAGAAAATTAGAGGGGAAATCTCGTTAACATCCAGAATGTATACTCACAAAGATTCAAAAGGATCAAAAAGAATAATGGTCTAGCCCAAAACGTCTAATAGAACTTTCTAGAATGATGTCGAACTTTCTGGAATGATGCATCTTCTTGTCTGAGCTTTACAGTATAGTAGCCATTAGCCACATGTGACAACTGAACACTTAAAACGCTCAACTTAATATGCTAGTTGAGCAACTGAACAACTGAAATTTTAATATATTTCATTTTAACTTTAATGTACATAGCCACATGTGGCTAGCAGTTATCATGCTGGACAGTGCAGAAATGTTAGCCCCTTTAAGAAAATGCTTGAAGAACTATTTACCTGTGGGAGTAGTACTGGGTTAAAGGAGCAGAAGTGAGGATAGCGGACAGGTACCTTCTTTTAAAGGACAATTTAGGACAAATCGAAAAACTTAAAAAAAGAGAGAGGAGCCATATAGGTTTTGAAATCTGAATAGCAAGAGAGTTTGCTATAAGAGTGAAGTATCCACACACGAAACGTAACAGGTATACAAGTGGGTAAATATAGGACTTAACTTTGTGAAACATGGAACAGATAAAATAGTAAAAAAATATTTAGAGAACAGAGAGAATAGTTAGTATTGAAGTATTTTAAAGTACTTAGGAGTCATTATTAATATTGTTATTTACTTTTTGCCCTAAATGAGGCATTTTTTGTAAGTAAAAAGTATATCTGTATTTTTAAATAGTAAGAAAGCACTGAGATATTATCAAGTAAAATACCTATATGAATTTAATAGTTCGCATCTCAGTAAATGATAATTCCATTCCTCGATGCCCAAGCTTATTTCCAGTTCCTCCCTTTCTGCTCATCTTCAATACACAATCAAACACCAAGTCCTGTCCTTCTTATGTGACACAAATAATTCATGTCGATTCTCTTCTCTTTATCAACCTTGATCATTACCTTTCTTTATGCCCTTTCCTGCCCAGGCTATTTGATGTACATCCTGGTTGTTTTCCAGCTTATAGTTTGCCTTCCTCTCCCTCTTTCTAGTCAACCCTTCCCATAAGTACCAAAGTCATGTTTCTCACCTGCTTAAAATTCTTAATAGTCCTATGGACTGAATGTTTGTGTGTCTCCCTCACTCCAAGTTCATGTGTTGAAATCCTAACCCACAATGTGATGGTATTAGGAAGTGGGACCTTTGGAGGTAATTAGGTCATGAAGGTGGATCACTCCTAAATGGGATTGGTGCCCTCAGAAGGAGAGATGTGTGGGAGCTGGGAGCTTGCATCACCTCTTTCCACTCTCTGCCATGTGAAGATACAGTAAGAAGGCAGCTGTCTTCAAACCAGGAAGAGGGCCCTCACTGAATCTGCTTAGCACCTTGATCTCGGACTTCCCGGTCTCCAGAACTATGAGAAATAAATGTTTGCTGTTTAAGTCACACCATCTATGGTATTTTGTTATAGCAGCCTAGCTAAAACAAATGGTTTTTCATCACCTGTTAGTCGTGGCTCAAGATTTTTAGTACATCATACATGTCACCTCTTCATCTCCTTTCCTGCCTTTCAAGCCCTGACCCATGACACTGCCTTCCTTACAAATTCTTTTCCAGCCCTTACTGAGCCATAGTATCCCCTTTGCCAGCTCTACATCTTTGTACATATTGAATTTTCTCCCCATTTTACTTGCCCTTCAACAGTCACCTCACAGTCACCTCCTCTGAGAATACTTCTCTACCATATTGCCTCTAAAAAGAATTACTAATCTCTCCTTTGTTCTTCGTAGTCCACACCCCTCTTACAGTTGTTATGGCATTGAATTCTAATTTTTTATTTGCTTATCTCTTCTACTAGACTGGAGCTCCCAGAGGTAAGAGAAGATGACTTATTCATCTTTACATACCTACAGCCCAGCACAGTGACTGAGAGGGACTCTGTGAATGTCTGGTGATTGAATGAATGGTCACTGCTATAGCTAGTCATGTCTGAGGTAAGCCTAGCAGGGGCCTTGCTATGGCTTAGACATGTATACCTGGCAGAAACTACCAAAGATAACATCTTTATAACTTGGAGAAATTAAATACCCTTTATCTATAAACTGATGTACCAACCTCAAACTTTATTTTTAACTAAAGAATTCTTAGCATGTCATGCTATTAGAGAAGATTCTTTTAAGACCACTAATTCAATAATCCCAAATACACAGACTAATAAAAAGGCTTGTTAGGCAATTACTTTACACAAATATGATTACTTTTCAGAATTTTGTGATACTTGTGATATTTTCAGCATTTTAAAATATATCATGTCATTCATAACCATTTTCTAATTCTAAATAAATATTCACGCTTACAGCAAATTTTATGTTTATAATTTTGTGTTCTTTTTGTTAAAAGGCATTATCAAAACAGGACACTTGGTTCCTTTTTTCATTGTCAGAAAGGCAAGTGTCAACAGCATCGTGGGAAAAGTTGTGGAATCTCCCTGTCTGTGTATTGAATGAATTACAAGAACACAGATAACATCTTAAAGACCAGAGGCTTATGATTTTTTTCACTTACATGTGGAAAAACTTGGGAAATTTGGCTACAGTCTCATTATTGTTGTTCTAGTACATGGGAAAAGGGGCTCTCTGTGGACATTGGTGTGTTTAATATGTAGATAAACTTCTGCCTTGGATAACACAGTGCAACTCAAATTCTGAGACCCTTTCCTAACATCTCAGAATAAGTCCGTGCAAACTTGATGAACAGCTACAGACTCTGTATTCTTTAAAGACAAAGGAAGCCAGTAAGCTGAAATAAATGTGGGAAGAGATGGGTCAAGCAATTCCAAACATGAAGAAGCGTGCCAGACAGTTGCTGATCTTGGAGAAATGTTCTGATCATCATATTAGGCTTTCCTCATCTCTACTGTCATACAAAAGAATACTGTGACTATGTAACAAAAAAGCATATATACACAAACTCAAACTCTGTATTTCTGCCTCCTAATCCAAGATACCAAAAATTATAACTACCTAAATATTTAGAAAGAGTACTAAACTTCGTAGTTAAAACCATTTTTTTAAGATGAACACACCCACATTGCTCTTTATTGTGTGTTACGTATAAAGAGCCACTGCTGAACAAATGATTAAATAAAGAAAGTGTTGTTAATGTTTACTATTTTAATTTGGCTTTATAAGGCTCCTAAAGTGTAAGTATTTTTAGCAAATAGATGGCACTCCTAGTAATTATCAATCATTTTTATCTTTATTCACACTTTATTTATTTATACATTCATTCAGGCAATCATCACTCGCCTGACGCTCAATGTGTCTGTCACTTGCTAAGCACTGGGAGTGTAAAGGCAGATAAGACATGGTAACCATCCCCAAGATGCTCACAGTTTAGACGGGGAGACAGATGACAAAGCCGAAAGCTTACGAATGACTGAAAGGTGCCATGACTGAAGCTTCATGGTTGGAGCAGGCAGAGCCATAGATTCATAAACATGAAGTTTCCCCTCTTGAAAAGGGCAAGGCTACTGAGTGGCTAAGTCACAGAGCGGGCCTCAGAGAGGGAATGCTGAGGGGGAGCAGGTTTGGACAGGGTGAATTTGAGGGGCCTGAAAGATATCTAGATGAAAATACCAGGTAGGCTGTTGGAAGTAAGGGTCTGGGGTACAGAAGAAAACACTGGTATGTAGACCGGAGAGTCAACAGAGACTGGAGAGTCAACAGCATTCAGACAAGAGTTAAAGCCAAGGCTGTGGAGGAGATTCCCCAGGAAGAGCACTCCCCGGGAGCCAGAGAGAGCTGGTTCAGCAGAAACTTAGGGAAGTTCACCCTATGAGAGGCCAGATGACAAAAAGAGGTCTATATTGCCTGAAAACCTTTCAAATCCTTTACTGAAAGAGAGTTTGAAAGGGCATCATCAATACAAAGAAGCAGGAGAAAGTGCTGTGAAAGCAGGGCAGAGAGGAAAAATTGGGTTGAATGTTTCATATCCTCTAAGTACGTAGACAATCAGGGATGCAAACCTAGTATTCACAACCCTGTCTGTATCCCCATGAAGACCACGGGCCAAGGGCTCAGGGAGAACTTCTGAATACAGCATATTCTGTTAGAGGCAGAATAAGAGGTTTTGTGAACTTAAAGATGGGTTTCATACTCACTGTCCAAGAGTGATTTGTAAGTATATAGATTAAGTTTCCCCATAAAGTTAGGTTGGAAACCAAGGATGAAAGTGCTTGCTAAGAATGCTGATGCAAAGCTGTCTTGGAAAGGAGAGGAGTGTTATTTACCTACATAAATATGCCTCCAGGCTTGGCTCCTCTTATTATTATAGTCAGTCGGTAAAGAAGGTGTGTAACAGGTAATAAAGTACCTGGAGGACAATACCTGTGATGAGCTGTCTCCTGGTTATGATCCCCTGATCTCATCTCCTGTGGGTCTCTGCGGACAGCCACAGGAACTCCCAGCACACAGGGGTCTGGGCTGGGATGTGAGCCTCATGAGGAGGGCTGTGTGGGTTTCTAGACACCTTCCCATGCTGACTTACCATCTCTGTGACCTTGAGAAACTTTTGTAACATCTCTGAACTTTAATTTTCTCATCTGTAAAATGAATATACAAGTCCTTACCTACTGAAGATTTAACGTGATAATCTGAGCACCTTCAGAATGAGGAATTTGCCTTGTTCTGGACTGATTCCAAGCTCTTAGAGTCATAGGTACTTCATAAATATTTGTTGAGTGAACCAATGAATGCATATACATAAAGTATGTAAGGGTGTGTCTAGAATATAATAAGTGCTTAGTAATTCTTTATTTGCTTCTTTTCCCCTTCCAGAAATTAGTTTGAGCACTGCTTCTTCCCATGTCCCAAGCTCAGTTGAGTATCCTTCCATCTTATGCCTTCACATTTTATAGAAGTCTATAGATTAAGCAAACACCATTGATCAACTTTCTTGGATGTAGAAGACTATGCCTGAAAATGGATAGAGAAAGTATGACTGGATGAAATATTCTTACTAACCAATATTTCACAGTGTTCAAGTGGTTTCCTAGGACTGTTAATAGGAGCTATGTGGGAGTAAAAATGTGTTAAATCCAAAATGTTGGGGAACACTGCCTTAAGCAAGCTTTTTACTCTGGAACTTTTCAAAGCTTTTAATGTTCATATGTATATCACTGCATTCTACAAGAGGGGAACAGAATACTCAGCTTCCCAACCATATTTGATTGGGACTATCTCATGGACCTTGTATTGGTGTAACGCCTTGGGAAATGTGGATCTAATTATTGACTAGAAAAGCAGTCACAAAGCAAAAAGGATTTATTTTTATAGGACAGTAAAATGCTTTTTTAGGTCAGGGAAGGCTTATTTAAGAATGAGATGTGGAGTTCTCACAACCCAAGACAGTCATCGAGGAAGCTTCATTTCAGTGAAGCACTTAGATGAGTGAAAACAAATGAACATAAAACAAGTATATAATAACACCTTGGGAAAATTAAACATCTCTCCATTTAACATCTGTCACATAGATAATTGTAGCAACTAGATTGATTGTGGAAGAAGAAAGTGGAAGTTTAAAAGGGAAGCAGCTGAGTTTGCTTATATCACTTGCAAAGGGACTACTTTCTTTGGCAGATTGATATTGCACAAAGGTTTGAAGTTTCATTAGAGAAGTGTGGTTGGATGGTGGAACAATATGTTACACAATGTGGGTATGTATTCAGATAATACATTGCATTAGACTATCAGAGGGTATAATAGTGTGATACATACATTCTGGATTGCGCTATGCCTCAAATGACATCTTTTCACAGGGAACTACATAACATGGTGGCATATCTATAATGATGAAAATACGATCAGCACTTTAATTATAAAATGACAGTAGATTCCTCTGAATCATGATTTGGTGTCGGTTGGGACTTTTTTCCCCCTTGTGTAATTTTATGATACTTCTGTGTCTATTGTAATCGTGAAAAGCATAAGTCTGCATTTTCATAAGTCCTGCTTATGAAAAAATGGAAGAATTTGTTAAATGAGCAAAGCCAATAGCACAACAAATATCTTGAGTTAAATTATTTTTCACTTAAATTCTAAGTCAAGGAGTGTCCACACCTGCAGATTATACTCTCTTCTTTTCATGTAAACTTCCTGCTGAAAGCAGGTCAGGGTTAACAGCTGGATCAACTTGGAGAGTTTTTGGAAAAAAAAACAATTACTTTTATGTTCTTTTAAATAATTGCTTCATTATATTTTGTACATCTGTGCAGGGGTCTGATGATGACATTGGTAAATTTCCAAATAGCTGTAAAACTGGGGAATACCAGTTAAGCAATAATATAACCCATTTGTGGGTGAGAAAAAGAGGCTTTATACAATAGTCTCCACTACCCCCCCCCCCCCAACACACACAAAAAACTCATTAAACAAAAGAATTGATTCTGCTCTGTGAAGAAATGGTTCTGCCTCAGGTGAGGACATCAGACACTATATTTTTAAAGAAGATAGGCTTCAGGTAGTTCAGAAAAGACCAACAAAAATGATAAAAGGGTTGGAATACAAGACCTGTGCAAGAAAGCTAAGAGCATGGGGATATGCTTTCTAGTGGAAGGAAGATGAGGGGAAATATAACTGTCTACCTAAAAGTTAAATAAAGTTACAAGCAGAGAGGCATTTCCTATTACTAGTTGTAGAACAGGGCAGTTAGAAGAAAAGAGCTATCCCATTTTGCTTAATATTAGGAATACTTTTTGTAACAAAGAGCAGACATATATAATGGAGTTAAGTGCCAAGCTTAGCAGCTATGGGATCAAGCGTGAGTTTGTAGCAAATCCTTCAGAATAATTTGAAGTACATTGACATCAGTCTGTGGCCTGGAAAACGGGCTGGAACTCAGCTCTTGGGTTATAAATGATCATGTGAATTTTTCATTGTTTCCATAATTTGTTCAGTCAGGAAGGAAACGTGTATCAGGGCATTCATAAATCCGTAAATCATCCCTGAGGGACAAGCATCCAAATTCAGAATAAAAATATTCTTAAATATTTAAATCACAAATGGCTGGTATTTTCAGCAGAGAAGCATAATTTACAGATACAAGAGCTTTGTATCACCTTGATTTTCATTTGGGAAGCCACACTACTCTTGACCTCAGACCACGTGGTTCAAGAGGAGTTGATCCCACGCCCAACCCCAGGCATGGGCATGGGACTTAGGCCTGGTCAATGAAAGTTATTACACCCCTGGTCGTAGCAATTGGTTCAGGGATGGACTTGAAAGCCAGGCTTCAGTCATGTTGGAACGATTGGAAAGCTGACATCCTCTTTGCTTGGATACTGCTCGGCTGGTAGAAAGTAACCTGGAGTTGCTGGAGGTCATCTTGCCACTGCATAGAAAAATTTGCCTTAGGATGAGGGGGAAAAGTAAAACAGAAAAATGAAGAAAAAACACACCATATTCTTAGGCTAGTACGTGAATCCCTGGATACATGCCTGGAGCCATGCCTGCAGTTGACTATCCCTGGACTTTTATGTGAACCAATAAATTCCTTTTTGCTTTTGTTTTTTACAACAATTTTTTTAAAGGCAAGGCCTCTGCCCCATAGAAATTATTTTCTAGAGTGGAAAGACTAATAAGCAATAAGCACAATTAAAAGTATATAAACTAGTAGAAGGTGATAAGTGCAATGGAGAATGACAAAAGCAGAGCAGGACAAGATGTGTGTGTGTGGCAGGCGACCACGATTTAAATAATGGGTAGCCAAACTAAGACCCTCTGAGAAGTTGACATCTGCGTGAAGACTTGAAGTATGTGAGGGACATCTGGAGAAACAGCACTACAGAGAGTATTTTCGAAAGTCGAGGCCTTAAGACAGGAGATTAATAAAAGGATCTGAGCAACAAGAACATCTCTGCCTTACCCACCTTTCTCAGACAGAAGCATACTATTTTATTTTCAACTGTTGTATTTCAGTTGACCTTGGACAGTTACTCATTAATAAGGAGTAAAATTTAATGCTCAAAAGAAAGTTCTAGATTTTAAACACTGAAATTTAGACCAAACTTTATGTGTCTAAATATGGGTACATAATTCTTCATGGATACGGATATGGTAAAGACTTTTAAGTTTTCTTGATTTTGCTTATGGGCAAAGTTTCCAAATATGAAACTTTTCTTTTCTTTTGAAGAAAAAACAGAATTTAAGTCTGTGTACAATGATTCCACAATCAGAATTTAGAATATTTTCTAAACAACCACTTAGACAAACTATACTAAGTAAGAAACAGAAGCAATCCTGACAAACAATTATTTTCATTGCAGCACCGACAATTATGTAAATGTGTCTGGAACAGCAATGGGCACCTAATTATGACACCTAATTATGCCAATTTATTTATACACCTTCTTGAATAACATTTTATTTATAACTCCCCCATTCATTCAAAGACAGGATAAAGTAAGGAGACATCATCCTTAGATGATTGCCTCATCTTTGCACCATGAACACAGCTCATCGATATGAACCTGAACAATCTGGGGTATGCCCTGCCTATGTGAGCATTTGCTATTTGCCTGATGGCTTTTGGGTTTCAGAAAGTGAGCAGAAGTGACTGTAGCTCCGGCTGAAGAACTGATAGCATTAGCTCTCCAAGTAAATATTCCTAGCAGAGGGAGCTATCCCATATCATTCTACTTAAGCAAAAAATCAACATTGGTAATTCCTTCTATTAAGTGTGAGCAAATTATTCTATTCTAAACTACAAATAGAGTAAGGGTAACTCAAGAAGTAAATACTATTACCATACTACAGGGTCATTTTCTATCATTTAGATGGTTCAGTTCTTTAGGTTTTATTTTCTTTTAGAATCTAATAACATTTATTGGCATTAAATGGCATTTCTTGACTTTGCTAGAGGAAAGTGACATAACCTAGCTCAGATTAGTTCCCTAGGTGCAGAGCCTGGAATGAAGACTATTGCGCTAAGTGATATATTGGGGAAGTGCTATCAGATAAGGGGAGTGAAGGAAGCCAGGTATGGCAGGGAAAGAAGCAAGCAAGGAGGTGAACTCAGCTGGAGCTCATCCCCAACGTGATCAAGTGGGGAATTCTGGGGCATGAGTTGTGCTACAGAGTTGGGCCCTCCTTGAGGTGAGGGAGCTGGTGTTTGGTATCACAAGATGATCTAGTTATCCATCAAGGTCTCGGAACTATGGGAGTGGGGGAGGTGGGGTGGGGGTAGGGATTAGTAGCCTCCAGGATGGAAAGTTCCCATTTGACCCAGGGAAATTCCCCCAAATCTTGCACTCACAGCAACAGGGGAGGGGGCACACCAAGAGATCTGGGTGAGGCACAAACAGCAACCTCTGCAGGACCCCATAAAACTGATGGTTGGCACATCACTTGGGTTGTCTGAAGGATTTAAAGCTTGCCCCTTATATCACCAGACTGGTTTCAGTTTGGGAAATGTAAAATTAAGCTTCAAACAAACTCTTTTCTTATTCTTGAAATGCTGAAGTGATGCTAAAAAAGGCTAAACATATGGGTAATTCTAGGCTTTTGTTTATCCGAAAAATAAAGGGATCAGGAGACCTGTTATTTCTCAGTACTAACCCTCTCCAATTCTAAATGACTTTTGAAGGGCTTTTCTCTTTTCAAAATGTTGGCCTTACTCTACTGCTGTAAAATATCTAATCTTTACCTGCATATAGTCCCATAATAGTTAAGGGACTCAGTAGCAGAAAGGGATCCACCCAGGTCTGAAGCTGCATTTAGATACTTGTACTAAAAGTGTGTTCTGCAAACCAGCAGCATCACCTGGGAGCTCGTTAGAAATGTAGCCCCCAACTCAGATCTATTCAATCAAAATCTGCCTTTTAAAAAGATCCAGAGGATCTTTGCAGATTAAAGTTTGAGAAGCACTAAAATATAGGATCTTGTTGAAATAAACTGATAATAACTTGACCAGCCCTTCAAACTTGGGTCCTTTGGCTAAAGAGGGAGTGGAGGGCAGGGATTGGCAGTTAAGATTTGAACTAATTAAAATATCCCTCAACAGCTGGAACTGATCATTTTCTGACCTGGGTAAAATAGTTGAGGATGCCCTGAATGGGTCTATCCAAATAGCCCATTTTCAACTTAGTATTCAACTGTGAAAATATCTGTGTCAATTATTAGCCTTTGTAACCTATCATATGCTTCTTCTGGTTCCCGTTAGGGCAAGTCAGCTGAGGTGTCTGAAGGAGAGTATTCAACAACCTTCCCTAAAACTTAGAAAATTTTACTTTCATGGGTTACAGAAAGCAGAAAAAAACAAATTGAATTTTGACTGCCAAGGATAGAAGGAGTGAGTCACTCTCATTTGATGGTTGCCAAATCATCAATCATTCTAAATTAATTCCCATTCCTTCTGACACTTGAGAAGCACCAAAACACACTAGAGAAAATGTCCTGGAGAAAACCTAGGATGTAAGAGCCGTTATTTGTACTTGTAAGGGCCATCAACCCAAGAAGTTAATATTCCACACCCACTGATCAAGCTTAGGGTTGCCAATCAAGTTGGAGTCTCTACAGTATGTAATATTTGGCAAGATTCATTGGAACTCTGTAGGCCTGAGGGCACCCATATATTCCATACAATTCTTTTAAAAGTATTATCAACTTTTTTAAAGATGCAAATATGTGGGAGAGCTATAAATTCTCCTGTTTTAAATATCATGCTGTCCCTTTGGGAGAATCTCATGGGCATAGATAATTACTCCTATATGGGGAGTAATGAATCACAGCATTTCTTGATTCATATCTACACTCTTCTGGCAGATCTCTGGCACGAATCACATGTAAATAAATGAAATATTTTCTGAAGTTTACCAGCACAGCTATACTATACCTCAAACTCAGAAAATATATGTAAGATAGGGTAAGACAGAATATTTCTGTTCCACCCACTCTATTTCACTCAAAAGCATGAAATAGAAAACAATAGAATGGACCAATCTCCCATCTCACCTGAGAGAGGTGTTTAAGAGCACGGTCTTCTACAGCCCACCACAAGATCTATTGAGGATTTTTTTTTAATTTCTAAATCCCACTTAAGTTTTTTGATAAATCACACAACAGTCTTGTTTTCCAATGTCATGTAACATATGTCTTTTGTTTAATCAGCAATCAGTTATTGTGGCACCTAGCTAGCTTTCTGGAGGATCCAAAAAGGAGTAAGATCTTCTATTTATTCTTAATCAAATAAAAGTTTAATGTAGGAAGCTAATGCTCAAACCAATATTTGATTTTAAACCAAGCAAGTTTCTATTAAATTAATGAAGAAAGTACCATAGATGTGTACCATGGGTTTACAGTTGTCTGTATGGAAAATAATACAATAAATGCTAACACAAGAATAAACTCTGTTTTGCATACTCACAACTGCAAACCTACTTTTGTCCTACCCTGTAGAGAAAAAGGATAACTTTCTCTGCCAAGTGACTGAAGGCTTCCCAAAGAGGATGGTCTTTAAGAATGACGTTGCAGGCAATAAAAACTTCCTAGACTAAACGCAATACCTGGGTCATAATAGACACAATAACAGCTAATATTTGTTGCAAATTTTCCATGTCCCAGAGCCTGTTCAAGTGCTTTACTTTTATTAGTTTATTTAAAGATTCACACCATCCATATAAAGTATTTAATATTTTTAGTTACATTTAATGCATGAGTAATTTCAGGCCCATGGTGATTAATTTATAAAAATTTGCACTCATAGCCACGGAAATATTTGTGAGTCATGTTTCCAAGAACAACATCGAGTCAAGCATGGCGGGAACAACTTCAGTGGGGAGGTGTGTTGGAAGACAGGAATGGAGAGCTACAGTGGACAAGATCAGGAGGGACCTTGTCATCGTGCCAAGTGGCTTGAAGTTTATTCTGTCAGAGATGGGGGCATCAGAAGGGTTTTGAAAATTAGTTTTTAAGTTAAAAAGTTAGAAACCACATGGAGAATAAATTGGGAAAGAGTCAAATTTGCTGCATTGTCTTAGGGGACTGCTTATATTGCTAGGTAGGAGAAATGATAAATTTCAGAACTATAGATAGTAAAACTGAGAGGGGAGAGTTTATTTCTGAGACAGTAGGGGTAAGCCCTGTGGACTCCTTGATTGATGGGTTCTTTGGTTTAGATAAAGGGATTCAAGATGACTTTTACATTTTTAGATTGCGCCTTTAAAAGAGGCAGATTTCTAGATTGAGTAGCTATGTTTCCCCAAATCAATAGAAGATACTACAAAAGGAGCCAGTTTTAGGGAGGCTGTGCCTTTTTTTTGTACCGTTAGAACTGTAGCTGGAATGACTTTGGGATATCCAGTTGAAGACTCCTAGCAGGCAGCTGGGGTTCAATCTGTTCAATCATTCAGTTTAGAACACTGTTGCAGGATCTGAATGCTTCACACACTGCAGATCCTAAATAAATCAACAAGTATTCACTGAATAATGTCTGAATGGTGTCACCAACAAAAAGATGAAAGTTCCATAGTTGAAGTAGGTTTTAATCCACATCACCCCAGCTCTACTTGACATTTCAAGGACAAATTATTGTTGCCCTGTTTTTCCAAACCTGAAATGTTTATTGATGAGGTGGTAAAAATCTGTTGCTTTTCTTTTCATCATATTTTAATATTTTGCAGATTGAGGGCAAGGTAAGTGGAAAGAAAATTTACTTTCCTTCAGTGGCTGTAAAAAGATATTGAGGAAAATATAGAAATTAAATTTACAGTTGATCTAAGTTGACTATAAACCTTTAAACTAATGCCTATATTAGAAAGTCTGTTTCATCACCTGTGATTGTTTTGAAGTTTCTCAAGAGCTGCCTTTGTTTTGTTATAAAAGTCACAGCCCTATCCCAGGGCCTCCCATTTCTCCCTGAAACAAGGAGAGGAACCTGACCATAGACAAAAATTTGCCATTCCATGAATATTATTTCATAAAAGATCTTGTACAGAAAGAGCTCTGCAGATTTTTAAAAGCTTACTGGCTCTTTAAATATCCTGAAGATGGGTCAATCTCATGGTAAAAGCTATTACGTTTTTAAAAATGCATTCACTTATACTAAATATAGTTGTAGCTTGAGGTGAGGCTGATTCATATGATGCTTTTCCCTATTGTCAAATATTAATTGAACATCATACAAACATAGAGCCAAACAGAAATAAAAACCCACTGTTTCAATGCCAGGGTCTCTTCTCCCTTTGCCATTTCTCTACCTCTGTGCCTGTAAAGCAAATTACTGGTCGACAGAGATCTCCACGCTGTGTGGCTGGGCCACCGTCGCAGCAGGGAGAGTAAGGCTCAGAAGACAGTCAAAGGGGAAAGAAGAGAAAGAAAGCCGAGTGGGGAGAACCTGATCCAAGCCAAGGCCTTTAAAAAAAAACAGCAAAAAGAAAACCTGAGGTGGAAGGAAACCTTCCAGAAGGAAGGGATGTCCAAATGCTTAAAACAACGCAGAAAAACCTCTATTCAAACCAAATATGGAGAGAGAACTCATGGACGTGGACAACAGTGTGGCGATGGGGGGTAGAGGGCGGTGGGGGGGTGGAAGGGGGCATAGAGGGGGTAAACGGTGATGGGGAAAATCTAATCAAATCAAAGACCAGCCAAACAAGCAATGGCATATCATAAAATGTATCCAAGTGACTATGAAAAAGACAAAGAAGAGATAACATGCCTCAGTTGGATATTTAAAGAAATAAACTCCCCGCTGAAATGATGAAAGGAAAACGAATATACTCTCTTTAACGGGAAAAACTTCTTGTAAGGGATACGCTTACTGGTTTCCCCACTGAACCCATTTTAGCATTATTTCTTCGGACGTGGTTTCTTAGCCAGCACCTGCACGAAGAAGGTCTTTCTGTTTGGATTATTGCCTTAGCAGAAAGAACAAGAATTTTGAATTGGCCCATGTGGGATGGACATCCCAACTCTCACTTTCTATACGTGTAATCTTGGCTAAATCCCTCTGACTCTTTAAGCCTCAGCTCTTCTCCTCAGGCAAATGAAGCAAGCTTCACAGACTTCCTATGAGGCTTCAATGCAAATGGCCAGGAGACCGTCTCATTGGATTCAGTTTTGAAAATATCTCAAGAGCCCACTGTATCCGTGACAACTTTAGACTCTGAGAAGCTGCCTTCAAGAGTTTTTCCAACAGGATGTTCCCAGCAGCCTACGGTGGGAATAATGTAGGGACAACTGAAGAGGAAAGAAAACGTGTGGGAGCCTGCTCTTTGCCCCTTCTGTTTCAAATAAACCCTGCTGACTAGACCAGCAACTGAATGAACAGCTCTTCCTTGGGTCATCCATAACAGTTTTTCACTCAGAAAGATAACAAGATAGAGTGTGCATGAGAGAACTTGGAAAGCGACAGCTCTGCTTAAATGCATGACACTGTCATTATTTCTAAAGGCCCTGGAGCAAGGTATGCATGCGCCCTGTTACACCAGCGCTGGGCAGTGTGCGTCTTAAACGGAGGTCAAATGCCCGAACCCCTACTTGACTCGAACCACTGAAGCTTCCATTATCCTCTTCATTGATCCGGAGAGGCGAGCACAAATAAAGCCCGAATGACTGTCTCCAACAACAAGGAATCTTTAAATGTGCATCATTTGGCAGTGGCATTATCTTTAGACGATTATCCAGTGTATAAATGTTTATTGCCTTGCTTTAAGATGCACGATGGAAGATTAACAATCATGGTGATTTTTGTATAAATGCAATATTTCTGCTATTGTGTTTGTGGAATTCAGCTAGATAATAATTGATTCTGTGACAGGGATTGGCTAATTTGCCGACAGTATAGTATAAAACACATTTATACAGTCAATTACACCCAAGTGCATGGCCTATTTGCTTTATAATTTCATAAACTTGCCAGCAATTTAAATAAAAAAGTTCCATTAAATTATCATATCATGTGATGGAATGATATTGCCAAGTATATTAAAGCATGTGTGTTCAGCCAGAATTAATTAAATATTATTACTTTTTTCTTATTAACACATTGAACTTACCCTTCCTACTCCTGAACTTACCCTTCCTACTCTTTTCTCAAAATAGAAGCCTATTAGTGAACAAAGTAAACTTAAGGGCAAAGTTTAAACATTTTCCTGAGGGCGTTTCATTAAGAACCCTGGTTCTTTTGTTTAAACATTTGCTCTTGGTAAATGTACTTGTATTGTGAAAATATTTTATGTTCTTAGATATGAATACTGGAAAAGTTTAAAGAATACCTTTACTTAAATTATTCAGGTATTCAAAAAGGGAACATTTATGTCTTCAGCTTTGAGGAAGTCACCATACAAACTATTTCAATATTATTTGTTTATAAACCTATTATTGTTTGTGACTCCATAAATCTATCTGATCTTAGAAGGAAAAGACACAAGGCTGGATAGTTCAGCAACTCAAAGATGAAGGAAATATAACACTTTCCAATACAGAAGATACCTGTTTCCTGTGAAATAAATTAACCTGCCCTCCTCAAGGGACTCATAGTTCAATAAATCTACAGTGAACAATAAGAATTAATCCTTTAATATTAAAGGCCTTGTTTTATTTTTATGAAATATAGAGGTGAACTTCCTCCTGACATATACTAAGTATACTAATCAGGTGCTCATGGTTAGACACACACTCTGACCTTTATTCTCAGTTTTGTTTTTTGTCCATATAATTTATCAGGTTGCCTCACATTTTACCCATTTGGAATTACAAATAAATTAAAAAAATCCCTTCCTCTTTTTCTTCCTCTTGCTCTTCAATTTAGGGTTTCAGTTTTTATTTCTAAATAGTGGAACCTATTTCATTAAATAAATAAAAAGATAGTTTTCTTTCTTATTCATAAAGCAAAACCTGCATATCAGTCAGAAGCAGACTATGGCCATCGAAAGCCAAAGGGAGAAAAATTAGAGGCCACAGAATTGGCAGGTGGCTGGAGGATGAGGCTTGACAAAGGGGCAAGAACCAGGAATGTTCCAAGAGCTGGACAGCAGGTCCAGAGCAAGGTCCACCCAGAGGGATGGTTCGGTTTCATCCCACCTCTGCCCCGACAGTGACTCCTACAGCTAAATCCTTTCATGCCTGTGAGTCACTCAGTTCAGCGTCAAAGTCCTGGGAGAAGGAGCATCCTGCGGTGCCCTACAGCCCCCGCTCTGGGTGGAAAGGGCCAAGATCTGGTCTCCTGGACACCCTTGTGGGGGGTAGGCACTGTCCTCAGCCAAGCAGCACAGGGAGGGACATCCCTCAAAAGGGAGACTGAAGTACAAAGAGAAAAGTGAGGGTTTGAATGCTGAAACGCAGCACCCAAATAAATAAAGACTAAGAACACTTCTGGACTAAAACGTGCTAGTGGTGAAGACTTTAAACAGCAGAGAAGCAAATAAAATAAAAAAGTGAAAATGCCTTCGTAATTGGACTACCGGAGACTGACAATTTTAATGGCTTAGTTTCCATCTTACCAGTCTTTTGTATTGGCATGTACAAATATAATCTTACTATATCATGTATATTATTCTGTAACTGTACTTAAACTTTTACTATTAAATAGTAACCCATGTTATTTTAATATATATATAGAGAGAGAGATTTAGTCAATCCATTTTTATGGCTTCCTAGTATTCCATGAATTGGATTTTCCTAATTTATTTAACCAATTTTCCATCGATGAGTATTAAGGCTGCTTTCCATTTGCCCCGTTACAAACATTTTTGTGCATTCCTCTTTGCCTTCTCCTTCAATTATTTCCTTAGGAATAATTCTCACGAGTGCAACTTTTAGGTCAAAGGGTATCCTCATTTGGAAAATATTGCCAAATTGCCCTCCAGAAAGATAGTGACAATTTACACCCCCACAAACAGTATGTGAGACAGTCATCAGCATCATCAACTTCTTCATGATTTTTCTTCTTAATCACTAGAAAGGTGTGAAAAAAAAAAAAACACCCTACACTTAAACGTAAAGATTTATAATTACCAGCACTTACCTTAATAAGACAGTGCTTGGAACTGGGTAAGCATAACTTTAATGTCTCCTCAGACTCAGCAGGAAAAAAACTATTGCAGATATTTAATTATTACAGTCAAAAGAACCTACGTGGAATAACACTGTCGACAGAAGTCTCTCACAGACTGTATACTTTAACTTGCTTCCCGTGTACTCTGTTAAACACAGTGTTAGTTATTCTATGTAGGTGACTTTAAATTTATATAATTTTGCATCAAAGCTATGAGTCAGCCAGAATTCGGCTTATTTGTGGTGAGATAATATGGAAAAAAAGAGACTGTGCCAAGAGAGTTCGAGTTTGGACACTCCCCCTTTTCCTTTCCCATGGGTACTGAAAATCCACCTAATTTCAATAACCACTTAGAAAAATTCTCACGTTTATGAAATCCTTGTCCTAAAAGTTTTGTTGGTGCTTATCTTGAAATTTTACAGTATTTCCAATGCATTCCAGAAATCAGAGAGACTCTCTTAACAAGAGGAATCTGCATTAATGCCAAACCCAAAAAATGTGAAGATTTTGCTTATTCGAGGGAGTGGTAGTTTTGAACAAGGCAAAATCTATAATCTTAGTAAATATTACACACTATTATTAAAGAAGCAAAAAGGAATTGTGCTGAAGTTAATTAAGGCTTTAAGAACTGCCTGCTTTTATTGGCAAAAATTTTTTTTTATTGCAACAAGAAAACTAAAAATTAAGAGGATGGTTGGCAGCAATATTGATATGCTAATGGATAAACATGCTAATTTAGAAAAAACTAATCAGCAAAGACATTACTAATGGAAATGTACAGGAAAATGGCTAATGCTGTATGCAAACCTGGTATCTACAAAATTAAGCAGAAACCAGTTTTGTTTTCATAATTGTAACTTGAGAGTCGGGTCTTCTCTAACTAAGCTTTGCTCCAGGAAGATGCTGACAAACTTGCTGCGTGCTAGGGGTGCTAATTCATGTGCACACACACACACATACATACAAACACACATACACACACATATGTATGTGCACATGTGTATATATATGTATATAATTGTTATTATAACCACAAGTCCAACAGGGTACTTAGGTTTCTGTTCTTCCTGCCTCCCCACATTGTAAAATGATGAATCAGTTCACTCAAGTTTAAAGCCCCTCGATTATAAATTTTTCTCCTCTCATTCTCACCATCTTTGGTTTATGGCTAAATTCCAGAGGGACATGGGGAGCCATGGCCTTGGGGCAGGCTTCTCACCCAGGTGTTCAGATTCTGTCCGCCCTGGTATCTGCCAATAAGTACAACTGCACCTAATCCTCAGGGATGGTCAGCCCTCCACATTGTCATCTGAGAAGGAGACTGAGAATGAATCCAGTGCCTCCTTTATAGAGGGTCTCCCAAGCGTTAAGCCCACTGCTTCATTTCTGACTTTTCTCCCTCCTCTGGCCAGCCTGTGTGACTGTTATCCAGTTTGGGCTGATGGCAATAACTCATTCTGACTAATACATGTCCTTTGGTAATTCTACTACGGGTTAGGGTCTTGGAATCTGATGCTCCAAGATACAGGCTCTTGACACTCAAAAGTGCTGATCTTCTCAAAATGATTGCCTGTTTGCCTTGGAATTACAGCATCTTTTCAGAAGCTCGTGAGCTTAATATTATCAATTTCTGTTTTTTCTTTTTGCAGTAGCAACTATGCCCAAAGACAATGTGGGTCAATGCTTTTCGGAGTTCTGTTGGGAGAGGATATTGATTGCTACCTGAAAATAGTATCCCAAGTCATTAGCTATCATTATAAAGATTTCATTTTACCTTACACATCTAAGCATCTTGTTGAAAATTGACAGCTACGTGTGGATTTCATGAAAGAGGGTAACTTGGTTCAAATAAATATATTATTATAGTTGAGAACAGAAGCAAAACAGTACATGCTTATTTAAAAAATAAGACGTAATAAAATTTTAAACTTCATTCCTACTAATATCTACTCACATCACTATTTAAATTCGATATGCATCCATTCCTTCAGACCATCTTCAGTTTTTTTTTCTCTCTCCCTGGACCTTTACACATATATACACAAAGGGCTTTTCTTTTTGAAATATTATATTATAAACATATTATTTAATATGCTTTACACACTCAATTATTATTTCTCTCTTATTCATTATTTTCCAAATAGATTTCTTTTATCTGGCAAAGCTTTTGATAGGATGTGGAGAGGAAAGAGTCAAGAACTCAGTGTTATGATAAGTGGATAAAAACGTAGGCTCTAGAATCTGACCTGCTACTAATTACGGCCTCCCTTGTCACTAACTGCATGATTCTGGACAAATAACTCTTTAAGCTTCAGTTTCCTCATCTGTAAAATGGGGATGATAATAGTATACAGTCTCTCCTGTAAGATTGTCGGCAAGATTAAATAAAATAAGCATATGAAGTGCTAAGAGCAGCACCTGCAAAGATAAAAAGCTCATTTTAAAACCCTATAATACTGACTGGAAGTAGCACTCTGCTTTAGGATCTTGACTAGTTGGTGGCAGATAGGACATTTCATTGTGAATATTGAGAAGGGCACTACACCTCCACAGGTTCCCACAGGGATTCTTCAGATAAAGCCCCATTTTGTTCTGGAAGAAGATCTGGGGCCTTTATAAGAGCTTGGCTGAGAGACCCAGCACTATAGACCACCAAGTTTGGTACAAATAGCTTTGAAATGCACAATTTTCAGAGATGTTGCCAGTTATCAGCCTCGCACATAAATAAATCTCAAAATGGCCCCGTGGAAATGATAATAACAATTGCGAAAGATTTTTCACAAGGATGATCTCATTTGATCCCCATGAAAGCTCTGTGAGGTGTGTACCTTATATATATGATAATTCTTATTTTAGAGAGGAAGAAATGGAGGTTCAGAGTAACCTGATTCTTGAGCACAGACACAGAGCTGGTCCAAACTAGACCTGGGGTTCACACTGGGAAATCTAGACAACCAGAGAAACCTATGCCCCTGTCACTTCATTATGGAAAGCTTGAACCAGAACCATAATGACAAACTTGAGCCATAATATTCGACGAATGTGAATTTTTAGAGTTATCATTGTATTTCAGAATGGAATTGATCAACAGGTAGAAGAACTCCAAGTGTAGATCTGGCGGCAAATCTAGTCCTAAAACATTCACTTGTCAGTCTGCACCTTTTGGGTGGTTTACATTTTTACACCTGAATTTAGCATACTCTGGGACTCTAAGGACACGGAGGTCGGTAAGACGGTCAGCGGCCTTTCAGGGCTGTCAGCCCGCTGAACGCCGCTCCCCCTGCTCTGGGGAGTTGGTGCTGGCACAGGGTGCAGCGGTTTGCACAGTGGCCCCACCGGGGCTGTGCCCCAGCTGGCTGTTTGCAAGAGCAAGTTCACGTGCTGAGCCTCTGCCTAGTCGCCCCCTGCCAGCGTGGTGCTGTGTCGCCTTAGAGACTGTTTTCTCTGTCTGCTGTGCCCTCGCCGTTGATGTCAGCCAGAACCTTCCTTATCATCGTCTGGAGATGGAAGACAGAATGAACAAGCAGTTGGACATGTTCTTCGCTAGTCTTGCTCTTGGAATTTTCTTCTCTAGAATCTTCCTTATGCTGGCTTGTGTTGTATGTAGCTCACGGCACAATCACCTCACGCTGATGAAAAGACTGGAAAGTTCAGGGATCCGGAGTCGAAAGAGCACCTGAAAATGTCCTCCCCCCTCTTCCTTCCTTCTTTCCCTCTCTCCTCCCCTCTCCCATTTGCACCTACCCTCTCTGTGTCTCCCCCTCTTACACCTGCAGGACACACACACACACACACACACACACACACAGCCCTAACTTTTCTTTAGACATCTCAGAGCAAACTTGCTGGAAGTGCTTAAGGCTATATCAAAAGTGAATAAATGTTTTCTTTACTGAGAACTTTAACTTTTTCTTTGAAGTTTAATTTAGTTTCTGAATGCTAAAGACGATATATTTGATATCTGTAAATCTGTCTGTACTCGTCTGTGCATGTGAATGTATATACATGAGCAAAAGGAAAAAAAGGAGAAAAAATCCCTCAAACTTCTGCTTTGACTGCAAGATTAGAGGTTCTAGCTTCTTGATTAGTCCTTAACAAGAACATTTTAGAGAAATCAGTATCTTTTGTCTTCATTCCATATAGATCACTGCAGTTTGCAGACAGCCCTTTTTGCATATTATGTAAATAGAAAGTTACATTCACAACACTGTAGGTAATGCAGGAACTTTTTTTTTTTAATTTCTCTTTTTTCTTGGAGAAAGAGCTTCTGATTAAGAGCTGTGAGTGCTGCTCATCTTTATTTCCTTGCTGACTCCCCAAGTGCTGTCTGGGCCGCCTGAAACCCTTTGTGTTTCACCGTCCTCGCTGCCATTTGCATCCAGCACCACCCATCCCCGAAAGATCACAACTTGGCCCCCGTGGAAAATGTAGACTTTTGAATATATCCTGCTCTGGGTTACTGAGGTGAGGAAGAAAGTATGTGTTCAGGGGGAAGTTGGTTGTCAAAAATAAAATCTAGTATCCAAAGGTAGCATTTTGAGGAAGAGTTTTGGGAATCTAGGAGGTGGTGGGAGGAAGCAGACTTTCAGAGGCTTCAGAGCTGGAGAAATAAGCTCTCACTCCAACAGGGAACAGGAGGGAGTGGGAGCCGAGCGAGCGCCTCGATGCTCTTTCCTGGGTGTGTCAAGTTATATACACATAAATAGAGTCAGTGCTTTTGTCCGAGCATGCTGTGAATTTTGCAAAATATTAGAATAAAGAAATGCTACTCCATAGCTTGGTAGATGATTGCAGCACTTAATAGGTGCACAGAGAGATATCTAAAGGTTTTTTAAAATATCCCCCCAAGGATAATGCCGCAATAGTTACAAAAAGCTTCCCTGAGAGAGTGACCTTCATTGTCAGTGGAAACAAAACACTCAGCTTGCAAACTAACTTGGTGGCCCTGGCTCCTGACTTACCAGAAGCTGCAGATACATGGTTCTGCTTCCAGCACTGGCTTTCTAAAGGTCCCTAAAATCCATGGAAGTGAATGATTCACCAGCTTTCTAAGAATGCGATTTCTGCCTTCAGGCAGAGAAGAAAGTTGCTCGGTAGAGCCCAGTATGAGAAGCGTCTGGTTATAATTCACATAGCTACCAAACAGGATATGGTCCTATCAGTTGATGAAACTGCCTCACCTTCAAAAGGTACTAAAATTTCTCTCCCTGAGCAAATAGAGTTTATAATGTTTCTATACCATCACTGTGGAATGGATTCCTCCATGTTCTTTTTGCAAACATTTGTTGTGATGGTGTATGACACAATTTACTTACTATTGTGGCAGAAGTTTAATGTGATTGAAAACCATCAAAAGGCAAAGCATCTAAACGTCAGACATGACTTGTATCTGTAATTCCAGAAAATTTGGATGCCTGTTGAGCTCCTTTCTCATCCACAATGAATTTCCCCCCTTTCCACTAAGTGGCACTGTGTTATCTGCATTTTTCTGATCAGGTCAGATATCTGAACCTTTGGAACGCTGGTCTGAAAAGCAGTTTAAAGCTTTTCTGTAACTTTCTGCTAAATAGGTTGCATGGGGGTGGGGGGAAGAAGCAATTAAATTTTTATATATAAAAAAAAAAAACTCCCATGAAGCTTACTCTTTCTGTATTTAACTCTTTCCCACTTTTTCTTTCCAACTCCATTAGCCTCCAAATAAGCACCATATTATATATGTCAAAGGAAGTTTTATTTAGACATATAAGGGCTGATCTATTCCCATACTGTTTAAATTAATGTTCAAAAAAGAATTCAAACCACATTCTAACATTTGGACTATGTAAGAAGGAAACAGATTTTTGGGGGGGAAAAAGATGTTGTTTTAGCTAGGCAGAATGGGCGGTAGGAACATAGACACGTGCAGACGGATTTCTAAATGTGTGTATTATCTGATAAGATCTGGGCTGCTCGTGTATCAATTCAGAAAGTAAATGAGTGCATGAGCAGGATTTTTTCTTTCCTTCCTTCATTTCTTCCTTTTATATTTTGCTTTTTTCTTTCTTTTCTTTTTTTTCTCTCCACCTCTTTTATTTTTCTAAAAAATTGGGATTTACTTTTATTTTAGACACCTGCAGCCTAAGGCTTAGAAACACGGGTGCTTCCCCTAACAGGTTACTTGAAGACCAAATTAGCTCTAAAAAACTGAAGGGTGAGTTTGAAAAAAAGAAACTAGAATCTCTTGAAATAGAATGGCCTCAATTTGCATCAGACTAACATTTTGAGAATTAAGTTCAGATAATCCTCTCCCAATACAGCACATCGTGGAAAGAAAGACAGAATGCTTTGTTAGGGTGGCATCTACACAATCATCCCTCATCAAAAATAGTCATGGAAAAGAAACATAGTTACTGATTTTGTGTGTGCGTGGCCACCTTTAGATTTCAATGCAGTGGATTTTTCCAGTTTCTCAAGTGCAGCACAAAAACCCTGCCAGATAAAAAGGCACAAATGCAACCTTGGAAAGGGTTGTGAGGCCAAAATTCTGTGTGTAAGTGTGATTGTGTGTTGTAGATCGAGTTCTGTTTAAAACGAATGAATTACATTTCAATTAGCCAGCTTTTAGCAGCAGTTACTTTCTTGGTGTGCTGGCTTCTATTTGTAGCACGTATGGTAATATATTTTTTCTTATAAGTGAAGTGTATGTTTTTAATCAGAAAAAAAGAAAGAAAAGAAATTAGTGAGCCAGAAAAATGTCAAAATCTACCTTAAAATATATATATATCACCTTCTAGAGAATAGCACCACTCTCTCTTCCATGTGCAAAATATTATACGCTTGCCTTTGAAACTAGCTAACATTCAAGAAGAGAATGAATTTAGAGACTTCCTCAAATAAATGGATTACAGAGAACCTAGAGCAGCGCTGAAGGAAGCACCGTTCCCTGAGCTAGTGTTGTCAAGGAGAGGAGTGCCCTGATGTCGTCACACAAGGACAAAGGCTGGTGAAGTGGTGGAGAGTTGGGATGCATCCCTTGGTACATAAGTCCTTTTCGACAATCCTCAAGTAGAGAGTACTCTATTGGAGATGATTTAATTTCTTTACAATAGACTTGTGAAGATTCATAAACCATTAATGAATCTGAAACAACCTAAATAGCCTGTTCAATTTTGTTCAAAGGAGCTTTTCCCAAACTTGTTTGGTATTACATTCCCTTTTGCACATTACATGTATTGTAGACCCAGGGAACTAGTTTAATAGTCAGGATAGGCTAGTTTAAGCTGAGGTAACAAAAAGCTTCACAAATCTCAATGGTTTATTTCAATAAATTTTTATTTTCTGCTCATGCTCCATGTCCAGCATGTCCCTAGGGAGCAGCTGGAATATTGTGTTCATAGGAGACACTTGTGAACCAAACCTGAAGAAAGAGCTAACATGTAAAGTGGACCAGTAGCTATGCTAGAGGGAAAAGAGAAAGTTCTAGAAAGTCTCATATGCATATTGATCATGAAGTGCTCTGGATCAGAGGTGACTCAGCACTCTGATGATAATTAATTGTGCAAAACTAGTCAGACAGTTCCAGCTAAACATAAGGATGCAGGAAATGTAATCCTAACATGTGCCCAAAAGGCAAAGATCCTAAAATAATTTGGGAATACGTGGATGACTAACGTATCTTTTCTTTTTCAGGATATATTTTAAGACTTTTTGGACAATTTATGTCTCTTAGATACTCCAAATCTCATGGTGCATTTTTCCAAAATCAAGGAGAGTTGCACCTGGGGTAAGCAATTTTTTCTATTGAGAAAACTGAGACAAGTGAAATGAGCTTGTGAGCTGATATGGAATTTAAATAGTCTTTGTAAATCAGAAGGAAGCACTGGGATGTGGGAAATGTGAATAGGTTCAAAATCTGAGACAGCTGGACTAGCAAGAATGGTCACAGTTCAATTTCCTTCAGAATTCTACCAGATTTGTCCAGGACTTGTGCAAGTGTTGGGAAGATTACACAACAAAACTAAAGTGAGAAATAAAGCTCACTAACAAAAATGTAAGGAACAAAGTTTTGGTGAGGTGACAATTTGTTTCATAAATACCTTGAGAGCTTGTGGCCACCGGAAGCAATAGGCATTGAATCATTAAAAAAAAAACTCACACAGTGCTATTGCAGAGAAAGTTTTAACCTATCACTTCAGTCACCGAAAGGACAGCTAAAAGTAAGGGGAAAAAATAAATGAAAAGGAATTCTACCCTTTTCATGTGCTGTTGGACTCCTATTGAGGAAAACAAATTCTGATTTATCGCTGTCTGCCTGAGAACGAACGATGGAGGCACAGAATATTTTATAGCTTTGTTTGGGTCTGTCAGTGTAGGTGGGAGCTGGTATGCCAAGACAGCCGCTAGCAAAAGCCGCAAGCCACGCTGCATTACCTATTCCACGTCCTGCCTCACCTCCATCTCCCTCAACCTCTGAGTCTGCCGTAATTCGTCTTGCTAGGCGTACATTGCCACAGCCGCACGCCTGAGGCATTATCTCCTATCTGTGGTCTTATGTGCTATAATCCCACAGCTAAATGTGGTAACCCAAATTTCAAGTTTCAGAGAGCCCCCGAGGCAGGCTTGCTGAGATAACCCATCTCGGTCTATGGAGTGCCAGGTCGCACGGAGCCTGTAGGCTTGGAGCGCTGTGGATTCTTTGTGTAGCTTCATCCCACGCACCCTATAGCTTACCCATCCTTCCAGAGATCACAGGAACCCTAAATAGCAAATATGGCATCCTAACTAGAACACCACCTGTTTTGTGCGAGTGTGCATGGGCTTCTGCCACCCGGCTGCTTGTCTCTATCTCTCTCCCTCTCTCTTTCAAAGTTTAGAGTCTGTTTCTGTTGTCTGGCTGACCAAATACACATAAAACTGGTAGATACAGGCTTATTGTACCCAGGCTAACGGCCCCTGTGCCACCCACACAACAACAGTGACCTACATATAATTCTCACACACGATGCTTTTAAATGTGTTTGCAGGTGCTGGGATCCTAGGCAATAAAGACTGTCGCTTGACAAGCCTCTTTGTTCCATGTTTCAGAATTTTTTGTGGTTTGTTGTCAAAAGAGATATTCTCTCTCTTTTTCTCTCTCTCTCTCTTTTTCTATCTCTCTGGTGCTGGAGCGGGATTGCTTAGAAACATGCAGGTTTTGACATATGCTTTTACCTGAAAATGTATCTACTCCTGCTGCTTTATTGGACCCCCTAATTACATGTAAAAAAAAATAATAATAAATTGGGCAGGTGTTTGCTCTTCCAGTTGATTAATCGACAATGATTTTACTACAATTGACGGCAGAAAGCTAGAAAGCTGCCGGTTGGAGTTCAACGTGGAATACACATTTTTCTACTCAGCCACATGAATCAGCTTGAGAGGAGAATTTACAAAAGGCTCAAATTGCCAGCAAACTATACATGTTTTTCAGTCCAGACTTGGAGATCGCTCGGTTCCAGCATTGAGCCTTGTCACGTATATAATTCTCTGTTATATGCCTGTGAAATTCTGAAGCTGATGAAATGAGCTTAAGCATCTTTTTTCCCTCCTAAGTGAAAGAGATCACCTAGGTCGGTCACTATCATGCGTGGAAAGCAGCGCGTCTCGGGAGGACCAATGAGGCCTGACACCAGGTTGACTGCTTTTCTCTGTCAGTGCTGCTTTGCTTTTCAGTTTCACCAGCATCAGAAGCAGCAGCCTCCAGACTGAGATGGCCTCTGAGGACTGTGCCTCCCAGAGTATTAGCAAAGTGAGGTCAGGGCCATTCTGTACTAATTTTTTAAATAGCTTCAGAGAAAAACCACACATTTTCAGACTGGTGAGTAAATAAAAGTGAAGAGATCTAAATTTCAGAAACAGAGAAACAAAGCCAAGTGCCCCCCCCCCCCAGGTTTTGACTGATATGAAAACTTCCTGGTCTTACAGGAACTCAGTTGATCTACCAAAGACATGGACTATCACTGATTTTATTAGTTTAATTAAGAAGAGTCCTAGGCATAAAGGGTCATTTCAGATCACCAGGTTTTCAGAAAAGCAGTAGTTTGGCTAATAGAATTTTGTATAAAATAAGAAAGTGGTGAACCATGTAGCGTAACTCAGAGTCAAGGTTTGGCTGGAGTTCAGGCCGTATTTTTATGTTGATCCTTAGTACTCATTCATTCCCTCTATTTTCATTTTACAGCTGGGCTTGTAAGCATAAATAATGTAGATACACAAATAGCACAGAAAGTTGAGTGTAGCCAGGAGGTAGTGAGAGAGAGAGAAGAGTACATATTTCCAGAAAACAACTCCAAATAGGAAAGGCATTTTCATGCTTTTTAAAAGGTAGTAACAAATAAAGAAGACTTACTGGCAATGTATATCAATTCAAAGTACCCCTTGAAACATTTTTTTTCTAACCATAGATGTTAGGAGACCACCTTACAGAGAATTACCACAACCATTTTATAGTATGTTTTTCCTGATCAAATTTATAAAAGAAAAATAATGACATTCCAGAGTCATATCACAGAAATCATGAAATTGATAACCTCCTCTCCTCTTTCACAAAACCCCCTCAGCATATGATTGAGATTTAAAATGTTTTAAAGGAGCATTTCAACAAAGACAGCAGGTCATTTAAGAAAGAGCGAACATATAAATTCACTCTTAAATGTTCACAGAGAGGAATTATATTCACTTTGATGAAAATGATAAGGGGTAGAGTAGAGATTTTTAAATCTTGTGTGTTTTCAGCAAAGGGCTCTGGTCTCATCTCCACTCTCTGATACCCTTATCTTTGGCTATAAAACTTCTTCATGTTATTTTGATATTTTGAGTTGCCAAGCAGTTAAAGGGTTCAAATCTTCTAACTCGTCCACACAGAAACACTAGATTGAAATCTCTTTTTGGAGAGAGTATGAGTTTCCTTCTCTTGCTCCTAGGGAATTAAAAAAAAAAAAAAAAAAAAAAATCTCTTCTCACACGTTAACCTTACAGCAGGATTTGTCTGGTCAACTTTTTTTAGCTCTAAAAATTTGAGTTGAATGTGGATCTCTCTGATGAGTTTATACACCACTCTGCCACTAGAATTGGAAAATAAATCGGATGATAGCCGTAAGCCTCAATGATTCAAGAGTACTAGGCTCCTATACCTGACTCCAATGATGTATGTTTACAATTAAGACTTTCCTAGGAAAATGGCAGCAACTCCCTAACTCTAACCATTAAAAAAGTATACAGGTGAATTAACACAAGTTTAATAAAAGTTATACAGGTGAATTTATTTAAGTGCCCCAAGAAAACACAGTCCATGCCCACTAATAACAGCTTCCCCAAAGCTCCACAGATGAAATGAACTTTTCAAAAGGGAGGGAGAGAATGGCACCTGAGAACTTTGTGTAGAAAATATAGGCTTCCCTTTCATAAAATTCTCCATTTCGCAAGTTCTAGCTAAGCACCTTGATTGCTGTATGGATTAAACTGTGTATACTGCATGCCTGCTCAGGATAGGCTGTGAGTCAGGGAAGACACAAAGCAGACGGGCATATCCCAGCTGTAAAATTGCACATTCTACCTTAAGTGAGCCATCCAGACTACCTACTTCATCTCCTTCTACCAAAATATTGCATTTTCCCTCCCAATAAAGATGTTTTATAATGGCAATGAGGTGCCGTAACTCACGGAGGTTCTGCTGCTTACTTGCTCTCTGTGTCCTGTAACTCCCACTCTATCATGAGAGCATATGTTGTATCTCTGTCATGAATTATTATTTGGCGATTCCACGTTGGAATTTGCACTTGGAAGGCAGTTTCTCCACCCCCACTGCAAAGATTCCTGCTCATTCATAAAAGGTCCATATTGTCTATTGGCTTCCGTGTTGTAAAACAACTCCTTAGGTGCTGCATCCAGGGGCTTGGTCTCCTAAATTCTCAATTAGCAAAACCATCCTGAACTTATATAGGTACCTAAGGTGCTGTGCCTCTTCATTTTGAAATAACCATTTGTGTGCTCTACATTCTAGGAGACGATTTGCTCCACAATGAGCAAACTCAATGGCGAAATATTTCAGGTGGCAGTGAAACAAATCTCACCGGCACAAATCAAGGGAGAAGGCATCTTTTTTTTGTTTGTCTAATGCACTGCCTCCTACCTTTCTCCCAACTTGTAAATTTAGAGGGTGGGGAGTAATTAGATGCATTTTGTTTCGGCCTTTGTGATTCTGACTTTCATCGAAGGGTTTCCAAACTCTTTTCCTATGAGTGGGTTTTCTTTCAAATGAATATGTATTGGGCATCTCCTAGCAGTGGTATATTGGCGCCTGTTTATGCTGGCTCAGAGGAGCTGATTGGGCACATCTCTTCCCAATCTGCACATTTAGCAGATGACTCATTGTCAACTTGAAATCGGCCACCGTGGGAGTATTTACACCGTGCAATCAACAAATGCCATAAATCAGGGCTTTCTTGGGAGAAGATGGGGATTAGGTGCTAAGCAGTTACCAGCATATTGCTGGCTCCTACCTAGTAAGTAAGGTATTACACAGATACTGAAGGTACAAGGTAGAGTGGTCCTCAAACAAAAGTGGCTGAATTCTAGTTGCAAAAGTAATACATAAAGCAAGGTCAGAATCATTCAAATTACTAGTAGAAAAGATGTTGGGTTGACAGTGTAACTTACTGGTTAAGGACTTGGGCTCGGTTCAGTTTCAGTTGGTCTGCTTATTAGTTAAATGCCCTTCAGCAGCTCACTCACTTCTCTGAACCTCAGTTTTGTCCACTGTATAATGGAAATAATAAACGTTAGCTTCCCTATCCTGTTATTTTTCAATTTCCTGGGATAATGACTCAGTATACTTGGTGCTTGGCTCATACTAAAGACCCAATATATTTTAGCCATTTCTATTAAACACAGGTAGTTAAAAAAATTACCAATCTCAACTTAGTTGTAGTTCCTTGCTTACTTAGTTCCAAACACATGCCTTTTTTCTATTGTCCTCAAACACACCAAGTGTTGGACTCTGAGCCTTTGCATCTGCTGTTCCCTGTCTGAAAAATCTCTCCCTTGGATCTTTGCCTGGCTGGCACCTCATTTATTATTCTGTCATCAGCTCAGAAGTTAGCTCTTCTAAGAGGACATCCTAGGTTATTCTTCCTTGGCAAACATTCCTCCTCGCCTCTGTTTAGTCACCATGCTCCAGAATCCCTGTTCTATGCTCCTGTAGAACTTTTCATCGTAAGAAGTTTCTGCTTTGTTTGGTGATGTGTTTGAACCTAAGATCCATGAGAGCAGTGACCCTGCTCACCTCTCCACCCTTAATCTTTGAGCCCCAGGAATGGTGCCTGGCATGTGGTAGGAATGCAATAATCACCAATAAATGATGAATAAATAAATGGTGGCTTTGGAGTCAGAAAAGTTAATTCACTACTTCGATGGAGCAGATAAGTCTACAATCCTATTTTTAGTCCAATTAAGGGTTGTTTCTGATAATAAAACAGAAATATTTATGGATCCACAGGAGGTAAAGAAGTTCATTAATGCTCTGGATAAATAACAGAATGAGCAGTAGAAAATCTATTGACAGATTTAATCAGGAAATTGTGAAAACAACCAGATAGAGCTGATTTTGCAAGGCATGGAAAGATTGAATTCAGAATAACTTGATTGGATAAATTTGAAAAGATTTTCTTTCCCTATACACTGCTAAAATTTATCTCTGTGATCTTAGCGTAATGATTGGAAATAAGAAAGCAGAATTTAAAGTCTTAGTCATTAACCATTCTGATTGTTACAATTTTGGATGGAAGGAAAGATACAAGGTGGACTAGCCTTCTTGGTATGAGAGAGTTTCCGTAGGCTTTTGTGCAGGTGTGTGGGTGACACTTTGTCCCCTCATTGTATGTATTTGAGCTTATAAGGAGGAGGGATAGTGGGCACTGGGGAAGGAAAGACAAAATAAATCTGCTTGAATAACTACTTTTTAATTTTTGTGGTATCAAGTAACGAATTAAGTATTTCTATGTGAGATTTTTAAAAGAGCATGAGAGGTTTGGAGAGCCTTTAAAAAATCATTCCAGAAGTGAAGGACTTTAATTAAAAGAGAAAATATTTGCTACCTATTACACTCATATGGTAGAATGAGGGCGGTTTTATGAAAAAAGAAATTGAATTTTGTCATAGACATGTATTTCTTGCCTTATTGAGGAAAAGGCATTTTATAAGTGGAAAAGAGAATATAAATGCAAGGTATGTGAGGTAGAGCTTTTTATCTTGTATCTGGATTAAATGCTCAAAGTCCAATATTTTTCTTTATTTTTCAGATTAGCTAGGATAGAGCAGGGGTAACATGCATAACGTTGGCAGGGTTTTCAATTAAGTTGTAGGTATACAGTTAGACTGAACATCTGAAAGAATTACATAAAGTTTCAAGTATCAGTTGCAGGAGATTTAAAAGTCAGCTATTTATGCACACATATGTATGTGTATATACACGTATGTGCACACGCACAATCATCATCATCACCTTTTTAGGGCCAGTAGGTCAGATAAGTACATAACTTCCTAATTCCCATGCAGTCCTTTGGGCCTATATCATTATGTACATGTAGAATTTTAAGAAATTAGTTTCAGAGTCTTACAAATATGAAAAGCCCTGATTTCCTCTGCCAAGAATTCCACAATTGTGCTTACATGGTCTAAAATGCAAGAAATTCAGTAAAATGATATTTTATATAAAAAGAAACAGACACCTAATTACTGCACATGTAATCTATTACCAAAATGTGTAGGCACACACCACATACAAATTCTTATACCCACATTTGTACAGAGGCTAATTCTCATCGTGGTTAATATATGACACTATGAAGCCAGAGATTGATCCTAAATTAGAACAGTGTGGAGCACAGCATGTAGTAACAACATGCCATGTGCTGGAAAATTCTAGGTGCCATAAATATTTTATTTCATTTAATGCTCATAGCAATTTATATATAATATATAATATAATATAAAGATATATAACATCTTTGTTTTTCTTTTCTCTTAACCCCTTGTTATAGGACATAAGATGTATTGACCTTATATCATGGAATTTGAGTGTTGTTAACTTTATATCATGGTATTGAAGTTCTGGGATTCACAGAGAGCAGGAAACATCATCTAAGGACTTCACATCCTCCTCTGAGGAAGGGATTAGTGTGTTTTCACTGGCACACAGGATACTTACATCATGTTAGGCAGAAGTATAACCTGGTTATTGTCTTTATTTAAAGATTAAGTATGGTTTAAGGGAGATGTATATGGGTGAGAAGTTGACAGGGGGTAGACTAGTGATGGTTAATTTTAATATGTCAACTCAGCTGGGCCATGGTGCTCAGATATGCGGTCAAATATTATTCTGGAAGTTTCTGGATGGTGTTTTTGGATGAGATAAACATTTAAATCAGTGAACCATGAGTAAAGCAAGTTCCTCTTTATAATGTGGCTGGGCCTCATCCAATCAGGTGAAGGTCTGAATAGAATGAATAATTGACCTCCCCCAAGCAGAATGAAACTGTGTGGCAGACAGGTTTGGACTTGAACGGCAGCATCTGCTCTTCCTTGGGTCTCCAGCCTGCTGACACACCCTGCAGACTGTAAATATATACGCACACAGTTCAGTGAATAAAGGACTCAGCTCTCTATCCTGTAACTGAAGGGAACGAAGCACACAGAGGTGTAGTTGTCCAAGATCACAAGACCAGTAAGTAGCGGAGTTAGAATCTGAACCCTCATTTTCTAATGTGAAGGCCAACGTTCTTTTGTATGTTCTACATGACCCTCAAAAGAGGCTTCTAATAATCAATAATGTCATCAACTTATTGATTATTGGGATATTAACTGTAATCTTCTATTAATCTGTAAACTCTGCAAGGACAAGAAATATGCCTTAGCTGTCTTGCTGGCTGTATCTAGCACAATGTCTGACTCAAGAATAAGCAGAAAGCTCATAGACACACACCTCAGCCCCCTCACACACTTACCCACATCACAGGCACCTGTACATTCCCCACACTACAAATTATGTATTCCAAGGGCATCTACGATCCATGTAAACTTAGGCAATGGCTCAGTATTTTTCTTCGGTGTTTGAGCCCATGAGTAAGACCGAACAAGGCAAGTCGTCTTGACCTCTTTGAGCTTCCATTTTGTTGTTGTTGTTGTTGTTGTTGTTGTTAAATCAAAATTTGGCCTATGAAGGGATCTCCTAACTTTCTGATTGTAGACATTTGGAAATCGCCTTCCTGGTCCATTTATTTATGTGCCACCAAAAGAGCATCTACTGAGCAGCTAAAAAGAAAGCAGAGATGGCATGGAGGCGCTCAGTGAGGTCAGACCCAGCCTAAATGATTATATTGCCATTTTTTCATTACTTGTTAAGATAAATGTGGAATGTTAAAACTTTTTAATTGTCTATCTTCTTCATGAAGGACACATGTCTGGGGTAATAAAGACAATATGTCAAGACATGAATGAGAATGATTTTAGGGATTTTTGAGACAGCTCTTTGGGTCAACGGAGCTGATTTCATCTTTGGATGTTATCATCTGAATTAATGATAACTACCTTTATAGGGGCGAGATTGAAGATGAAGTGTGTGCAGGATAGGGCTAGATAAATAATCCTAGGGGTAGTCAGACAAAGAGAAATCTTGTCTGAATGCATACAGATACCCTGAAATTAAATAAAGATTTGGTTATGGGATTTTTCATGAGAGTGGGAAGGGTTAGGAAGGAAATCAGGAGTCAATACCATGAAGAACTAATAAGTGGTAATACAGCACATCATGCATCTTTATGAAGATCCTTAGTGCTTATATTTACACATGTATGAATTTACAGTATGAGAGAATATGAGCTAAGTAAGAACCGTTTCTCCTGTCAGTGACTAGTCATTTCTTGTCTAAGGTTTTTTAAGCTAGTCACTTCTCCCTAAAGCCTTGATGAGCCCAGCTACCTAGATTTCATTTCCTTTTAACTTCTAAAATCTCAAAATTATCATACCTATTTTTATGTCTAAGACACATTTTTATTCTGAAAGAACCATATTTTTAAAGAGAAGGGAGAATGTTGAATGTTAGTATTTTTCAAAGACTTCTATAAGGATTCCAGTTTGGAAGAAAGACTCAGGAAATTAAAGAATTAGTCTATTAAAATACCTTTACATTGGAAATTATTACACAAAGTAATTTGTTTCTTTTTTAACAGGCAAAGTTTATATATTTTGAAGATAATCATTAATCAGAATTATCATAATAAAAATTATCATTTATCAAATTTCAAAATGTTCCATTATGTGAAATTTCCGATCTCCATATAAATCATTGAGAACATGGCAATGGAATAAAACTCTAGTTTGGCTACACTTCTGCATGGCATTCTTCAATTAATTAAAGTCTCATGCTTTTCATTAATATATATATATATATATATATATATATATATTGAAATCTCATGTGCTCCTTGAATGTTTTTTAAAAATTAAAAGTAATCATTGTTCTGTTTCTCGGCAAAAAGGAGTAACAAGGGCTCAATTACCTGCTTACCTTGTCTACTGTTTTAAAAACCATTATTTAAAGTATTTTGGCAGGTTTTTAATTTGTTTTCTTAGGTACCACCACTTTAGAAGAGAATTTAGCGATTTATTTAAAAACAGATTCCTGCCACATAGTTCAGCGGTCCCACTCCTATTTATTTACCGCAAATGAATGAAAGCATATGTCCACACAAAGACTAATTAGCTACAAAAAGAATGGACTATTGATATATGTAACAACCTGGATGAACCTGTAATTATGTAGAATGGAAGGAGCCAGACAATGAAGAGCATCTACTGTATAAGGCCACCTATATAAAACACTAGAAAATATAAACTAATCTATAGGGACAGAAACAGATACGTGGTTGTCTGACACCAGGGTTAGAAGCGATGAAATTATTGGGAATGATGGCTATGCTCACTATCTTGATCTTGGCAATGGTTTTATGGGTTTATAAATAGATCAAAGTTACCAAATCATATACTTTAAACATGTGCATTTTACTCTTTGTCAATTATCCTTTAACAAATGTATTAAATTTTTTGGTAAGTCATTACTGTGACTAAAACTGTAAGCCATGGGACAGAGCACTGTGTTCTTTCCAAGTACTCCTCTAATCCCCAAATTAGGATACACTGCTTGCAGGAATGCTCCCTCCTCCCACCCCACCCTAATGCCTAACGAAAATACCAACTTGCAAAAGGAAGGGGTAACATCATCAGCAAGGAAGTCTGGCTCCCAGCAGACAGAATTCGAACTCCTTATGTCACTTAGTTCTTTTAAAAAATGATGGAAAGTTGCCACCTTTAAAAAAAAAAACAAACACACAAAAAAAACCAGTATTTTTATTCTCCACAGGTAAGTATTTTTATAGGAAATTGTACTATCAATATCGGATTGAGCAGATTTCTATTCCCCCTAGATTTAATGTTTTCCATCTGCAATATAAAAGAAAGATAGTGCACAATTATGCTAGTAAGAGTCTCTCTTTCAATAGTGTTTGCACTTCTCAATACCGCATTTAAAAAGGAAATAGTAGCACTTGAAAAGTTAAGAAGATGAACAAAATTGAACACAGAAAAAAATAACTGTGTGATGACGTGCTAAAAATGCATTTAACGACTCTCTGAGCAGCAGCTCAGCCAGCCAGCTTATCTTTCAAAGAGCTGAGCATCATTCAGGTGGAAATATTGGACCTGGAGACCAAAAGGGAAGGAGGAGTGCTACAAAAATATCAATGGATGAAAAATTGCTTCATTCTGGGAATCAAGCAGCAGAGGTCCAAAGTTCTGTCCCTCTGACCAGGTCAACTGTGACTTCTTTCCACTGTGTCTTTTTAATATACACAAATACCTTGCTTAATGACTTTCGTATATTTCTGAAAACTCTATCTATAAGGGGAAAGTTATTACTTGGGAAAGATTTCTTTTAATTTTATTTATTGTTTTTAATTTATTGAATTTATTGAGGTGACATTGGTTAACCAAATCATATAGGTTTCAGGTGCACAATTCTATAATACATCAGCTGTATATTGCATTGTGTGCTCACCACCCCAAGTCAAGTCTCCTTCCATCATCATTTATCCCTCCTTTGGCCTCTTCTATATGCCCCTACCCCCTTTCCCTCTGGTAATCACCATCCTGTTGTCCGTTTCTGAGGTGTGTTTTTTAATCCCTTCACCTTTTTTATCCAACTCCCTCCCCTCATCCCTGACAGCTGTCAATCTGTTCTCTGTATCTATGAGGCTGTTTCTATTTTGTTTGTTCGTTTATTTCGTTGATTAGATTCCACATATAAGTGAGATCATATGGTACTTGTTTTTCTCTGACTGCCTTCTTTCACTTAGCATAATACTCTCCAGGTCCATCCATGCCATCACAAAGCGTAAGATTTCCTTCTTTTTTACAGCCAAGTAGTATTCCATGTTGTAAATGTCCCACTGCTTTTTTATCCACTCATCTACTGATGGGCACATGGGCTGTTTCCAAATCTTGGCTATTGCAAGTAATGGTCGCAATGAACATAGGGATGCATATATTTTTTTGAATTAGTGTTTTGGGTTTCTTTGTATATATTCCCAGAAGTAGAAACACTGAGTCATAAGGTAATTCCATTTATAATTTTTTGAGGAAACTCCATACTGCTTTCCACAGTGGCTGCACTAATCTGCATTCCCACCAATAGTGCAGGAGGGTTCCCTTTTCTCCACACCTTCGCCAACACTTGTTTGTTGATTTATTGATGGTGGCCATCCTGACAGGTGTGAGGTGATATCTCATTGTGGTTTTAATTTGCATCTCTCTGATGATTAGTGAGGTTGAGCATCTTTTCATATGTCTGTTGGCCATCTGTATGGCCTCTTTGGAAAAGTGTCTATTTAGGTCATTTGCCCATTTTTAATTGGATTATTTTAAGTAGAAAAATGATGGTATGTTACATCCCAACCCATTATACCCAAAATATATCAATTGAATTATATGTATATATATAATCAATATGTATCAAAACATACTAATTTAAAAATCATTTGAGAAATATTAAGTTGAACAATGAAAGTAAGCTTGTACAAATAACAAAGAATAATATGAAGGTTAATAAGTACAGCACATAATTAAAATGTAATGAACTGGGAGTTTATTGTACTCGATGTAAGAAGAAGAAAAGATTTGATAGAAAGTAGTGGATGTAGAAGTGCTGCAAAGGAGTTATTTTTTGGAAAATGCATCTTTCTTTCTGTATCGCTTTTTTTCATGAATTGTTTTTAACCTTTGGTGGGATTATAGTTTTCTTGAAGTCAAACTAGAAATAAAGTTATAGCATAAAGAAAAAACTCTTTTAGTGAAAAATAAAAGTTAAGCTAGAGAGCCGTTCAAAGCACATAGAAATAGCACACACACACACACACACACACAGCACAGAATAAAGAGACGTCCAGAGGACACCTCCCCAACCTCCCACTCGTGTGCATATACACAGCATCTTATTTTGGGCTCAGCTGAGTATGGGAGCAATTCCAACACATGCATTTGATTTCCTCTGATTATAACTCTTGTGGAGTAAATTGGTGAGTATGTCTTTGCCTAAAACAGGAATGCCAAAATATCACTTGGTATAGTGAACTTAGTGTCATTTTGGTTTAAAAAAGTGGTTGTATAGGGTCAAAAGGAGTTGTCCAAAAATAAGTGGAAGACCTTTCCCGAGCCATTAACTGGAGAGTTGTATGAGAAGTTGCCCCCCCGCCCCGCAGTCCTGAAGTAATTGTATTAAATCCTTGTCATTCTTCTCCAAGGGTATACACTGAAAACTTGGCTCTGTCTGTGGCTCAAAAAGGAGCATGAAGTCTCATTACCACCATTGTCTTAGCAGAGGAGCTAAGAGGCACAGACCGTGTGTGCTCGTGGGTGGTTTTCCCTGGAGACAGTGCACAGGCATTAGCCTGGTCTCACTGGAGGCTCACCCGAGGTAGGTGACACGAGGTAAGCAGTGTACTTGGTCAGGGGCAGACTCATGCCTGCAGACACATAAATAAATGAATTCTTGCATGATTTCTCTTCTTATGAAATGGAATTCCAGATGAAAAAATAAAAGCAGCAGCCATGGGAATAAATATTAGAGATAATAACAAAGTGTGCAAAGCCTTTACAGATATTCAAGTGTTACTTTGCTTTCCCTGCCTTTTGTGTAGAATATAAAAGGCAGCCATTACTATTACATTGCTGTTTAAAAGTAAAGAAACCCAAAAGTTGTCTAAAGACACAAAGCCAAAACACATCCCCATGTCCATGAAATCCAGGTCTCTGAATTTCAAAACTGGGTCTTCCGCTCACAGATGTAGGCCTTCCCATATTGGCATAAACACCAGAATGTAAAAATTAAGTGAACACCAAAAAGGCATATTTTTCCCCAACCACCAGTGTTCACGGATGGAAATGGAAATAACTTACTTAGTAAATGCACTCAAATAACCTGTATACAGGCTATGAAAACCTAATCACGAGGGAGATTATTTGTATAGTCATCTTGCTTTATATTAATCCTTACACCTCTATTTAACTTTATTTTTTTAAATACACTTTTCCCCCTCAAGTAGAAAAGTCATTTTTGCCCATTTAAGGAAAGCTTGAACAATAAAAAGTATAAAAAAGATAACCGTCAAATTTCTAACGCATTCAGTAAAAGAATGGTATCAGAAGGTGTAATAACTTAGAGCTGTGGTTCTCAAACACTGGTCCTTAGTCCAGCAACATCTACAGCATCAGGAAACATTTAAAAAATGCAGATTCTCAGGTACAGCCCCAAACCAACTGAATCAGAAACCCTGGGTTGGAAACCAGCAACCAGTGTTTTAATGAGCCCATCAGGGAATTCTGATAGAGCTGTGTCTGAGAAACATTAGTTTAGAGAAAACAAGGAAATAATGTTCATATTTTAAAATAATTGACAGTTTGCTTTTTTAAGTGAGTTATTTATTTGTGCTTCAAAGTCCAGAACAGGTCCGGTGAATAGACATTTTGAGGAGGTAGATTTTAACCTAACCCAGGTAAGATCTTCTAATGGAATAGAGCTGTCTGGGGGTGAGACTGAGCCCACTTGGGGTTGATGGGGTATCTCCAGGCCAACCCTGGAGCCAGGTGCCCATGTTGGGGTGGGGGTGGGTAAGGATGCCGTGGCCTACAGTTCTCAGAAAATGTCTATGGCTCTGTATAGCTTTTTATTACTAACACTCTGTTTGAAACTCTGCTTCAGTACCCAGTATCTCTGTGTTAATGAGGTGAAGACTAGATAACATTAACAATTATCCTGTTGCTGACAACAGATGATAAAAGGAGGCCCAGAGCTCTCTTCATAGCCCTACACCAGCGATTTTCCACCAGTGTGCCGCAAGAAGTTTTAAAACATGCACTACCTATTTGGTCAGGGGCACTGACCTCTTTTCCCTTAGAGTGCCAAATAAAAAAATGACAACAGCCAACACAGCAATAGCTGTCTGGTGTTAATGAATCAAAATCATACCTATTTTTTTTGCATGAGATTAGCCAAAAATAATACCTTTTTGGTGTGCAGGAGAATTTTAGTAATTAGTTTATGTGTGCCATGAGTTGAAAAAGCTTAAAAATCACTGTCTTACACCAATTCCTCTTTCCTTAGTCTAAACATTTTCTACACTTTAGTACATGACTTTACTTAAGCAGCCCTCTGACCTAAAACCCAATGCAGTGTGACAGAAATTCTATTGAAAGCATCAGCCAATCAGAAGCTCCAGTTTTCAGTTCAGGTTCTCTTATCAAGTAGTCCTGAAGCTCAGTTTCTTCTCTGTAAAATTAAATGGTTGGAATAGATGATTCCATAAGTTTCCTTCAGCTTGAAATTCTGTGGACAACATACTGAGTTTCTCTTCTCTACACCTAACACGTTCAGCAATCACCCCAGCGGAGTTTCCAAGACTCGGAGTAGGATGGTGTTTCTCCCTTTATGAATAAAAATTATTTGCCATCTAAACAAGAGACTCTTGGTTTCTTCTCAGGTTCTAGGTCCTAGCCTAGAAATACAGAATCTAACAAAAAAGTGATGAGTTTGGAACAATTTCTTTGTTGTATCTATAAGCTCAATATGGAGTCTGACTGTAGTGGCTAGCAGATAGTTTCCTTAACTTGGAAAAAGTTTTTAAATGAGGCTCAGTGGACTAAATGTCTTTTGCACCATTACAAAGAGGAAAATAGAGAAATCTTGTAACCAAAGAAAGTGAAATCCACTTTACTTAATGTGGACCTCTGTCTCTGGTGTGCAGGTCCTCTGTGTCCAAAGATAATTAGCACTTCATAATGCTAATTATTATAATTATGTCTGAGAAAAAAATCATTAGGGGGTAAGTCCGTTCACTGATTTTCAATTGCCCCCTCTATTTAAAAATAAGGTCACTTTTCTATGAAATAGCTTTAGGAGCTCAAAGCAGAAGGAGGGTTATAGAAAATTCTGTGTAGGGATAGCCCTGAGTTTTTAATATTCTTATAAATCTGTGATGTTTCTGGGAACTGAACAGGAAGGAAAATAGTGAAGCTGTTTAGTCTAGGAGACTAAAACTCAGGACCCAGAAGAACAAATGTTTCTGTAAAAGTTAATCATCAGACAGTCATTTATTTACCATCCACCATGTGCCTGGCTCTGTGCGCCTGTGCTAAGACGTTTCTAGATGTTACCTCATTCAATAATCTTTTTTAATTTTTTTAATTTATTGATTGATTTGAGAGAGAGAGAGAGAGGAAGAGAGAGAGTGACATCAACTTGTTCACTTATTTACTCATTCATTGGTTGATTCTTGCATGTGCGGTGACCAGGGATCGAACCTGCAACCCTGACGCATCAGGAAGATGCTCTAACCAACTGAGCTACGCGGCCAGGGCTCATTTAGTAATCTCCACCACAATTCCACGAAGCAAATACTAGCACCGCATTTTTTTACAGATAAGAAGAGACGATGTCATTTGCCCAAGTAGAAAGCTCATTTCCTACTCAGGCTTGCTTACTCTAAAATCCATGGTGTAAACACTTTGCTACCCATGCTTATGTGCAAATGCACCATTTATATTAGGGCACTCAAAATACTGAGCTAAGGTATGGGGAGGAGGGGCCCAGTCTGAAAATACCTGGAATATAGGTTGTTTGAGAGAAGCCCACCGTCAGTTGATAGGGAATCAAGCCAAGAGGAAAACTGAGGACACTTTCTGAGAGCCCGAAAGTACGGTTGTGGCCCAGAGGGAAGAATTTGGGCATGGGGGCAAATGGTCTGCACATGAGGACTCGCTGGATCTCTGCCTTTCTGGGCCACCATGAAAAAGTCCCTTCACTTTGCCAGATCTCAGTTACTGATTCCTAAAACGACAAGTCCCGCATTGCCCTTTGACTACTGATCCTATTGCTACTATTATCACTGCCTTGACCAGTTGCTGAGACCTTGCTAGGAGCCAGGCAAAGTGCTAAACACACACCTTCTGCATCGTCTTATTAAATATTCACTGAGTGTTGCTATTAATCCAATTTTACACATAAGAAAGGCCAGGTTCAAAGAAGCTAAGTAACATACGTATGAACGTGCTTTATAATATGTAAAACACCATACACAGTAGATAACATTTTTACTAAAAGCCTATCAGCTGAGGAGGAGGAACTGGCCTTTCATCTTTCTAAGATGAACAGTTATCTTTCTGTTTAATGGTTTTTTAAAAATCCCCTTGTGACAAGCTCCAGAGGACAAATAATTTATTTCTTGTGGTGTATGGCTCTCTAAATGAATTAATTGATAGGCAGCCCATTGTCAGTCTGAAGGATATGGAAATAAAACAGACATAAGATGTTCTCTACCAAACTAATTTGTACTTTAAACACATAAATAATATTTTTTTTTTAAAAGGTAAATGTATGTTTACTTTCTCCCCCTGCTACGTTCGGATCCGAGAACCTGAGCCTTTGTAGCGTCTTTGTGCCGTTAGTTGAGAAGTTTGTGTTAGTTTTTCAAGTATCAGTGAATGTTGCTGGGTAGGTTGGGGGTGTAAAGTAACTCGATCCATTCCTGCCCCCATTCATTGATGGGAAAAGAAATAATAGTAATAATAGTAAACTACAGTACCTTCCAGAAGATTTCTGCACATTTCCAAAATTACTGCCTCATAGTCTCCCAGTTTTTTAATTTCTGTCCACTCCCATCTTGGAATGATTCCTTTCCAACTGGTATATTACTTTAGCCCCTTCACTCTTTTCCATAAGACACTCAGTCATACTCATGATTTCATGAAATTAGTAACTGTAACGAACACTTATGAGAGCTTGTGAACAGATCACATCGGGCACTACACAACCTACATTTTGTAGCTCCCCTGCCCAATTTTTCTCCTGCCCTTCCAAAGCTCAGCTTTCAATCACTGGGGTAACCATATAATTTAGTATTGCCCAAATCAGGACATTTTGAAATCAAAAGAGGATGCTATTAACATTACACTGGGATGATACATTTCAACCTGGACTATGTGAGAGAAAACAAAATACAGGGTTTCCTACCAATATGTGACCTTTTCTCACTGTGAATAGACAGACACACAGGAAATGCTGTCCTGTCTTCTCAGCTTGAGGGCTTCCCTTATTGGACTGGTGGACTTACCCCAGAACCCCAGGGTATTATGAAGAATAAATTTTTCTTTAATTCATTGTACTTTTTTGATACTTTAAGTTATCATCAATGGATTACCCCTCCCCTAACTTTGTTTGTGCTTCCCATAATGCCTTTTTTTCTTCTAAAGCAAAGCACAATTAACCTCAATATAATCATTTATGTACACATCTATCTTTTACCCTAAACAGTAAGCTCCTTCAGGGCAAAGGCCATACCCAGTTCATTATAGCAAAATGTTCCAGTTGTTCCCCCATATCTGTTTTCTTCCTTTACTATTATAATAGAATTTTAAGTTTTAGCTAAGCACACGATCACCCAGAATTAAAACTATATTTCTCAGCCAGTCACCTTTGTAGCTAGGAGTAACCATGTGATAAAGTTTTATACAATGGAATGTAGGGCTAGTTATGCATATATTTTCTGGGCATTTCTTCCCTTTTACCAATTTATATTTCTGCTAGATATCATATAAATATAGTGGCATAGCAAAGAATATTAGTCATCACCAATTGTATACATGGACCTCTCCATTTACCATACCCTGGTGCCAATAAGCTGGGATCGTGTGACTATCTCTTACCAACAGAATGTAATCAAAGAATGAGTTATGTCACTTGCAGAAAGAGCCAATTATCTCCCAATGTGTTTTATCCGTTTCTCTTTCTTTGTCACAGTGACTGTGGAGACCACTAGTTCCAGATATATAGCAATGAGGAGAAGGGCCACTGAACCCACATAAGGCAGCTCAGGTTTGGAGACAATCTGTTACAGTAGCACACCCCAGTGTTATTTGAGTAGAGTAGATAATGAACCACCTTGATCCATGAAGTCAAGATCAACACTTAAGAGGCAACAGAACCACAACATGGAAGGACTCTGGGTCCCTGACATTGTGGAGATGACATACCAACTCTGGACAGTTGACTTCTGAGCTTTATGTGAGAAATAAATACCCATCTTGCTTAATCCACCACTAATTTAGGTCAATTTTGCAGCAGTGGAATCTGTTCCTAACACCTTTACATTTCTCATAGTGTCTCTTCTGGACTCTCACTTATCAGAGATACTCCATTAAACATTTGGTGAATTGACATTGAATACATGAGGTGAGAGAATGAGAGGGGACACGGTGATTATGCAAAAGTAGATTGAGGGGCAGTCCTCTAAAAAGAAAAAGTTATTTAAAAAGTCTAAGCTTCCGGGCAAATTTTCCAGGCATTTCCTGACATGTCATTTGGGAAATAGAGCCCTAAACCAGAGGTGTCATCCTGTCAGCCTATGCATCTAATCACACCTACAGATGGTTTTTGTTTGGCTTGTACTATACTTTAAAAAAAAAAAAGAAAAAAGTGAATTAGTTGCCAATGTTCATAAATAGAGTATACATGGAAATCCATATTTCTGGCATCTTTTGAAAAAAGATCTGGCAAATTAGGGCACATATTTTTGGATAGTATCAAATTGGCTAGGACTATTACTGCCCTTTTTAGTCAGGACAAGAGTAACCAGTTAATAATGACTGTGACAGTATCTCTGTGACAGGGAGGCTATGTGTCAATTGCCATCTAAATCAGAGTCCTTGCTTTCTTGCTTTTCAAAAACTTGGCCTGCTTCCAAAGGGAATCTTACAAATAACTGCTATTGAGAGTCCTACCTAAGACATTGAAACACCTGCCATGGGCATTTGTTTAACGGGTAAGATCCTAGGGCACAAGGGTTGAACAGCAAGAACAAAAGGAAGAAGAAAACAACAGAGGAGTCTCGCCAACAGAGGGATCTCAGGCAATAAGGATCATGACGGGAGAAGGCATGTATCTGAGCAAGTGTGATGAGAGGACAATGATCCCAGTAGGCATATGACCATCATACTCTCTGCCTGTTCTCCCAGCCCCACCAGAAGATGAAGTGGCCCCCAGACCCCAGGTCTAATGTAAGAACCATATGCTATTGTGCTCCTTTGAGCCCTGCTCCTAGATCTTGATAGAATTCTTGACAACTTGAATGGTGATTGGTGGATCTCCAAAGACTTGGAAGATTGAGAGGAAAATAGATAGTCCATACGTCTCCCCCCATTCATCTTGGTTTCAATAAGAAATGTGATGATGGAAGGTGAAATACAAGCAAAGACAAAATGGGGTTGTAAATCAAACACTTTCTTGCTTTCCTTGCTCAGAAAAGCCTGTTGAGTGCTTAAGAGAGCAAGGGAAAGCTCGAGATGTGGGAAAGGAGGGAGGGAGGGGACCGGCATTGAGACAAAGGGAAAAGTTGTATTGTTGTGTTTGTTAATCTCTTGATGTTGGTGGGTGTAGAGCCCCAGATGTTAGAGCTAATGCAATATGCATTAGTTCATCACATTGGGAAATCTTTAGTCCCTGCAACAAGGAATTAATAAATCTGGTAATTGTGTCATGTCTGTAATATAGGCTAGGAAAGAAAGTTGTGTAAATCATTTGATAAATGTGCATGCCCAGGTAGCATGTGTTTCTGAGGCCTTCCGCAGGGATTGACCCAAAAGGTTGCCCAAGCATTTCTTCCCTTTCACTGAGCCCTCTGTAGGGGGAGCTGGTATGAAACAGAATGGTTATTTTTGAGTGTGGCGTTGGCCTTCAATTAATAGCATATAAAATCGATTCTCTATGCTTTGTTTCTTATCAAACCCCTCCCCAAAACACGAATTCTCTAAGGTAATCAGAGATAATCACAAGCTTGCCAAAATGTTCTTTTCGATTTTCTAAACATTAAAATCAAATATGGTTCCGTTTCGCTCTTAAGAAGCTCAGTTTTTTTTAAATAAAATGAACAACGAAGCAGTTGTCTACAGCATCAGGACACTAAATATGTATCCAGAATGACATATGCAATATGCTTTGTAAAACATTTCTGAATTTCTCTTTTGATTTTTCTGCAGCATGCTGAAGGATATGAAATTAAAAATTGTTGTCACATCATCATCATTGATTTTTGTACCTCTTCAGTGTGCTAAATTCTACACAGACGTATGGATTTGGAAGAAGTAAAAGAAATCTGAGAAGTAAGGGGAGTCTGAATAGAAAGTGTCTTGAGGACAGAATCATATTTACTATATCAATTTATTTGCTGCTGGAAGATTTCTATATTATGTAGTATGCTGAGTTGTGTAGGCCTGAATAAACCAGGAAACTTATAAGCTATGTCCCCATATGTACTCGAGGTGACTAATCTCTTAGAGGCTGAGTACACAATCATTTGAAGATGCCACATACCATAATCAACACAAATTATTACTGACTATATCAGCTGGATGGACCCTTTGGCAGGACTGTCTCATGACAGTCAGAAAACCACCATATTAACATTACTATACATATGCCTTCTGTCATCAATAAATTTTTTAGAAGGAAAATCCACCCCTATGGTCTTGTTGACATTAGCTTGATTTTGCCTCTTTCCAGCTTATGGATCCAAGAGGGCCAAAGGTTTTTATCTTGTATGTCAACCAGGATAGTTTTATTTGTAGCAGCTTCTAGGGCACTATTTCAGGCCACTTCCAACTGCAGTGCTACAATCCATTAGTCATGTCTAACACAGGTAAAGAAAAATTAACACTGTGGCACATTCTCTGGGTGTTTGCCAGCCTGTCCTGTCACTTTCCACTTTCTAAAGAATCTCCAGTTGACTCCTAGAAATCTCCTTTGTGAGGTTCCCTTTGCTATGAAATAGATCTTTGTGAACCAAATAAGATGGTGCTTAAAATCTTATTAGAAAGTCTGACTCCCCTTGGTATCTCTGACCCTCAGTATTCTTGCATAACTACTGTGCCTAATTCAAACTACAAAGATCAATTTCTATAGTAATGTGAAGTGTGATATATATCTTTAAAACTAGTCTAAAGATGAATGAATGAATGAATGAATGAGTCTAAGTATCTAGAAAGTCATTTTAACTCTAAGGTTTAGACCTGGCTAGAGCTGGAGGAAAATAACAGAAGAGAAGAAAAGGCAAGAAAATAAAAGGGAAGTTGACTGAACTTCAGAGGTTAAGTGACAAAGAAGCCCGTAAGGAATGTGACTAACTGTGGAGTGGCTTGTGCGATTCTATCTGGGGAAGGAAGGAGTTGGGACTTCTCTACTGTATAATCTTAAAATGAGTATGACTATAAAAGCAAAGTTGTAGGGGAGTTACTGATTTATTAGAGGGTATGAGAGGGGACTGTACATGGAGACAGAGAGAAACTAATCTTCAGAGGCTAGCTCATGGAAATGGATACGGCTTCATCTCTCTCTCTCTCTCTCAACATGTATCTTTGGAACCCCGAGCCACGTCAAAAAAATTATGCTGGAGAGACCATGTCAAAACATTATGTAAAGATAGAGAAACATGGTGGAGGAGCCCCAACTATTCGGCTCCCACTTGAAGGAGCCACCAGGCAGCATCAACCTTCAGACTTGTGAGTGAACAAGCCTTCAGGTGCCCCAGTCACCACTGCCTGATGCAACCATGTAGAGACTCCAAATGAGAACTGCCCAGTTGAACTCAATCAACTACAGGACCATTAGAGATAATAACGATAATAATAATAAATAGTGTTGTTGTAAGCCACTGGGTGTGAGTATGGGTTGTTACACAGTAATAAACAACCAGAATTATCTTTAAAACATCTTTTTGTCTGGGCCTCTCTCTCTTCATCAGCTATAGAAGTAAGGCATCTCTAAGAGTCTTCACAATTCCAAAAGACTGTAGTGGAGAATCTATGCTGAAGTCGAAGCTGATGCAGCCGAATAATATTTGAGATAATTTTTTTATTAGATTATCCCCATATTGTGTCTCTTTCCCTTCCTCTCTTTCAAAGCACAGACTTGCTGTCTAGCATTGCCTCAGGGGATGAATGCTGCAGGACTGGAACCAGGAGACGCCTTGGCTCTTTGTTTCCCAAAACTAACCTTTTAGAAAATCACATGCATTTGGAAAGGTGAAAAGAAAGAAGCAAAGTAACTGCAGGAAGAAGCAGAGTAGCTTGGAAAAAAATATAGGAGCAGGAGAGAGACATCCTTCCCCAACTAGAAGAAGATTCCTCTGGGCTAAGGTTGAGGTGGAAAGAAAGGAGAGAAATATCTGAAGGTCGAGCAAGCAGAAGGGGCTGTGTGCATCTCCTTGGCAGCAGTCTTAGGAAGGAGTCAGTCTCCAGAGAATGGAATGTCTTGACAGTGGGCTTCTGGGAGGCCTCAAAATAGAGTCCCACGTCCCAAACATGACATAAAACCCCAGAAAATGACCAAGCAGGCAAGGCCTGAAAATAAAAATAAGTTGATTTACAAAAAACTGAAGAGATGCGATTTTTCTTGTCTCCCTGAGTCTGTGAAGGGTAATTCATATCCTACATTGGGAGTTGGAAGTGATCAGAGATATCTCAGGAACTGATGAGTTGAGCTTGCAAGATTTGGAGAATTTTTTGCTGGTTTGGGAGAGGAGAGAGGTTGTTTTTGCCTGAAAGAGAGGGTGATAAGGAAAGTTCACGAGGAATGGGGAAGGAAAACAGAGTGTGCTTCTGAAGATGGTCCTTTTTCCAAACTACATAGGTTTCTGTAAAGAAAAAGAGAAGTGTGTGTGTGTGTGTGTGTGTGAGAGAGAGAGAGAGAGAGAGAGAGTCATTGTGGGCTATGAAAACACAGCCACACCAGTGCCCATTTCACAAATGGCCACACCGTGTGGAAACTGAGACCTTTTCCCTCTTATATGAATGAAACAACTTTGTTGCAAGAAATAAGTGGGAGGGAACACCACTGAAGGTCAAAGAGTCACTAGCAGCAGTGACAAGGGAAGGCTTCTAGAATTGTGGGCTGCATTAAGACAAAGGAGCAGGGCAGAAGATCAAGAAAAGACAATTCATGTGTTCATATGAAAATTTCCCAAGGATCTCCAGAAACACTGAGATGAGACTTTGAGAGGGTAACGTTTTTAAGGTATGCACATTGAGACAAAATACCAAGGAATATTATTTATTTGCCATAAAGGTGACACAATATTACTTTTAGGGTGATAAAGTCTGGGAAAATTCAGGTTCCAAAATCAATTTTTTGGAATCTAGAACAAGCATTCTAAAACAATTCTGTGACCTAATTGGCAATAACTAAGGCTCTGATAGACCACTGTGCAAATCTAATTCTATGATTCTTGGTAACTGTGAAATTAAGTTTAGTCAGAAAGCTTCATTTCCCTCTATTTCTTAAACCATGATCTAAATAAACACTGCCTTTGAGAATTAATCTCTTTCCCACATGCACTTATAGAAGTGTGATTTTTTTTTCTCCATAGTAGCAATTATCACAATCCGATTTGGGTTAGCCTTATGTTTGTGGTTGACTCCCCAAGAAACTGTGAGCTCCTGAAGGGCAATGACCTTGCCCTTTTGTGTGCCTCTCACAATTCTTATAGTCATCCATTCATTGAAAACATATATAGACTATCCGCTTTGTGCCCTGCACTCTGTTCAATAAATAATTCAGACAATTGAAAATTAAAAGCTGTGGTAACAAAACTACTAGGAAAGCTAAGCTGTTTCTCCAAAAATAATTTTTAGAGAAAAAGTAGTTATAAAAAAACTGATCACGTTTAAATATTTTATTTAGGACATTTGCCTCTACATTTGTTCATAAGAAAGATGGACCTACAATTTTCAGGTTTTGTGCTAACTTTGGTATTTATATAAGGGTTGTAATAGTTTTCTACATTGTGCTGAAATCATTGCTTTTTCATGATCTCAATAATTTTTACACCCCTAGAATCTGTTCTTTTAAGTTTAGTAAAATTCTCTGATAAAATAATTTGCATCTAACATGTGAAGAGTTTGGAAGTCATCACCCCTGTCCTCACAACAAAAAAGCTGAACAAACTGAAAATCAGTGGCTCTTCTTAGATCCAGCAGAGAATTGAGGTCATAGGGCAAACCACCAACCCCAAAACTGGAGAGACAGAAAGATGGATGTGGAATATCACAGCTTATTGGGAACAGAAGCCACTGGAACCAAGAACTGGAAGGAATACATAAATGAAAACTGACCAGTTGCTGGAGACTGAGCATGGACTAGCTTAAGAGATAAAAACTACTGGAGGCCTAGCATTAGGAGGCTCCCCACACTTCCAAAAGTTTTACCCTCATGAGCTTCACAAGCTTCTTACAGTGAAAATCAGAGACAAAGCACCTGTGCTTCTGGCAAAGGGAGGAGAAAAGCAACCGTTATGAAATATTCCCAGGGCATTCTGTTCTCCTTAAGAAAGATCTCCCTTCAAGGGAAACCATTTTGTTGGAACCTAACTGATATGTGGCAAAGGAAATACCCAACACCACTTCCCTTTAGCTTTTCAGATCGGAAAAGGGAAATGTACAACTCCAATGCCCTCAAGCCTTCCAGTCTCAGCAAAGAGGGGAAAACAGTTAAAAAGTACTATTAGAGATTACAGACCAAGGGCACAAGCCCACCAAAAGACTGAGACCTAATAATTGGCTATATTAACAGCAGATAAAGAAGATTTCAGAAGCAAGGATAATTTTCAGAGTTAAAAAGTTATTACATAATGATAAAAGGGTCAATTCTCCAAGAACACATAATAATCCTTAATGAGTAGAAGCCTAACAACAGAGAATCAAAATACATGAGGCAAAAACTGATAGACTTCAAGGAGAAATAGGCAAATATACTATTATAGGCGGAGACTTTGACACTCCTCTCACAGTAATTGGCAGATCCAGCAGGCAAAGGAAAACTCAATATTGTTAAGATATCAATTCTTCCCAATACAGGGATGCGCAAAAGTAGGTTTACAGTTGTGCTCTGACATGCTCTGCTTGTTGTCTCAACCCAGTTTTCCCAGAGCACAGTCAAGGATACTGTCTTTTAAGAATGACACAGTAGGCACCAAGTTCTAGCCCAATACATTTCTTTTTTTTTTTTTTTTTAAAGTTCTGGAATCTGACTGGAACATTATAAACATGACGGCCAAGAATAGAAAAGGCTGGCATTTGAAACTGACTTTGGTTGAATCTGGGATGTTATGCTTCCTGTTATTTCGTTTTGTCCAGAATAATTAATTAATTGCTTTCATAAAGTGGGTAGTCTCTTTAAAAATATATAAATTGAGCATTGAAAAGCCACTGGATTTGAAGGAGAAATTAATTCCACACAAGTAGCTGCATCTGCAAGTGGTATCCACACAAAAATTTTCTGAGCTTCAAATGGGATCCTAAAAATCAGAATGATTTTGAGAACTCTGAGATGGTAACTTTTCTCTACCCAATGATAATTAATACCTCTTGAAAAAAAATTAATCAAACATTAAAAAAAATTAAGCCTTTAAATAGTTAAATAAGGAATAATATTCTAAGACTAATTGGTTTGTTCTTGTTTTAATGATTTGATCTCAAGTTATTTTTAAAAAGTTATTTTCAAGGCATAGTAAAGACACACCAAACTATTATGTGGCATTGTCTGGGAGCATAACTTAGTGCACTAGTGTAAAAGGATAAATATCCAAAAGTTAACATGCCTGGCTAATGCCTTGCACAAGTTGAGTTTTATTTACATCGTAAAGATGGCAGAAGCTCACGTTCCTCCACTCCATCACCAACATTCCTCGGAAGGAAGTAGGGAGAGACCTGAATAAAGCCTAACTCTTTCGTCTCAAGGCGTAGGGTTGAAACTACAGCTTTATGACTAGAACTAAGTTAACTCTTTCATTTTACAGATTAAAAAACTGAGACCCAGAAAGGGAGTGACTACCCCAGTCCGAGAGGCACTGAACAGCATGGCCATATTTTATGTGCCTGCGTAGGTGAGAACATCCTCAACTGTCCTTGGCCACTGTCCTATACGTAACTCCCACAAGCACAGTTCCTGAAAGACATGTCTTCTATCTGCCTCATCTCCAAAGATTTACTTCATATTATGGATCATGAATTAGGATGGCTTGAACTATGTCACAACTCACAAATCTATAGGTCTGTAGCCATCAGTAATCACTGACCACGAATCTATGTCTGTAGCAATATGACCAATGACTGAGTTATGTCAACCCCCAAGGAGCCCTGGGTTTGTTCATGTCAAGATCATATAAGTCCCTTGTGTTCCACTTTGAGCCATTATTTCATTATTTTCTTTTCACATCTATAAACACAAACCAGTATAAATTATACTGGTCTTCGCATCTTTGAATTGAATATTTGATACCAAAACTTTAGATTTAGGAAGAAAATAAATCCCAGGACAGGAGAGGAAATGATCTCTGCAACAGCATTGTCTGTTTTCAGTCTATTTTATCTTGAAGATTTCTATATTAACATTACTTTTTAAAATTTTTCTTATGCTAAAAAAAAATGCTCTTGAAAAGTGCACCATCTGTGCTTTGTCTGATTAGCTGGTCCAAATGGAATGGATGTCAAATTCTGAGTCTCTTTTATTTTATGAAAATAAAAAGAAGCTTCACTTCTAACTCAGCTTTATGAGGGAATCAATGAGAAGTCATCTACTGCATAATCTTCCCCCTAGAAAGTGATAAATATTTACAGTATATAATGAGATTTCATGTCAAAAATTGATGGTATTTATTGTGTTTTAATAAAAGCAGATTTGAAAACATTAGTTTTATTAAACAAAAAACAGAATATTGTTTTAAAAATTGCCATTTTCATATTTGCTTTTTCTGTGGAGACTTACATACAAAGGCAGACTTTTAGCTAACTATATTACTATGGAAATCAGCTCCAACTGAATAGAAATAGTACAAAATAATGAAAACACTAATACATCTTTACACATTGTATTATTCATCTATCAATTACTTTCCCTTTTGTGGGGCTCACTGTTCCAGGTTTAGCTGTTTAACAGTCGTATTTTTTCCAATATTTATTCTCAATTGCTTTTCTCAATCTTGATCCTAAGAATTAACTAAAAAAGAATATTTAAAAGGTCATGTTGTCCTTTCCTGTGCAAATCTGGGAGATAAGGCTGTTACTAACGCATTTTCTAATTTTTTAAGTAAATGTTAAGGGGAACATTTGGTTCTCTTATGAAAAGATTTTCACAAACAGGTCAAAAAACACAGATTTTTCTTCACAACCTGTCTAGGTCCCCTAACTCCTGAGGAATTGGGTTCGGAAGGATCATCTCTCACCTTGCTCAGAGGATCATCTAAAACTTTGAGTTTTAGAAGCCAACTCTCTCCTACAGTGAAAAGGCTCTTAGAGATGGGTAAGGAGAAGGTAATGTGTCCACAGCCGGTGATGAAAATATCTGGTCGCGAGTGACTCTATGTCAGAGATTATTACTCAAATGCTTTTAAGCGTCTGGTATAAAATAATAGATGGCTGGTGACCACAGCGAACTAGGAAGTGCAGGCTCACATAGGGACAAGGACTGACACTTTAAAACAGCAGTGTGCTGCCCGGCTGGCGTGGCTCAGTGGTTGAGTGTTGACCTAGGACCCAGGAGGTCACAGTAAAATTCCCAGCCAGGGCACATGCCCGGTTCCGGGCTCGATCCCCAGCAGGGAGCATGCAGGAGGCAGCCGATCAATGACTCCATCATTGATGCTTCTCTCTCTCCCCTTCCCTTCCTCTCTCTGAAACCAATAAAGACTTATATTAAAAAGAAATTAAACCAGCAGTGTGTTGTCCAGAGAAAGCACCTCTGTGCTAAATCCAGCTGGCAGGGCACCAGATTCTGACCCCCAGACTACCCTCTGTGCCAGAGCTTACGGGCGGCTCTGTCCCTTCTGCTTTACGCTCCTCGGTGAGTCTGCTTGCAGGCCTGAGGTGCGCGTTTGTGCTGTTTCCCCATCGCCGTCGATGTTACTCTGGTTGTTGACTCTTTCACTGAGGTTTTGTTTTCCTAGGCCGACAGTACATTCGGGTGGCCCTGTGCTCATTACAGAGCATCACTTGGCCCTGGCGGGTGGCTGGGTTGGTGGGGGCGCCGTCCTCTAACCGAGAGGCTGGGGGCTGATCGCTGGTCGGGACACACAGGGGAGCAACGAAGTTCTGCTCTCACGTCGATGTTTTTCTCTCTCCCTCCCCCTTCCTCTCCCTCTACCATCAATAAGCATATCCTTGGGTAAGGATGCAAAAAATCATTTGGACTTTTTCTTTTTCTAACGCCCTGGAAAAGTTTAAATAGCACTAATTTATCTACTCATTAAGCCTTAGGGGGCTTCTTTTGTGAACCAAGCTGGGCCTGGTGTTTTCTGAAAGTGACTACTCTCTTTCATAAAATCTTCTGTTTCGGCTTTCTATTTCATCTGGGATAAGTTTCGAAGTGTTCTGTATTGTTGAAAATAAACATTCCATATAGGTTTTCGAATTTACTCAGATATTAGAGCAAAATTCTTTTACCGAGCATTGCATTTCCTCTGCTCCTGAGACGATTCCCCTGCCCTTCCTGAAGATCTCTGACTTTCGCTGTTCTGTTTCCCTTTCTCTTCATGGTATTAACAGTTGATCAATTTTTTAAAAAATAAAAACAAATAAAAGCTCAATAAAACTTTTTAAATAAAAACTTATAAATAAAATTTACCATTACTCTGCTTTCTAATCCATTGATCCATGTGGCCTCAGTAACAACTACAGCGTCTCCACGGTGCTCTTTGGCTCTGGAGTCGCCACGCTGGCCGCTGGCGGAGGCAGCTTCTCCCCGGGCCTTGGTGACCGCAGCGGCCCTGTGCCAGGCTGCGCGCCATGGGCCTCTCCTCCGGGTGTCCTCTGCCCTCCTCCTAGCGCCAGCAGGCTACTGGAAGCGTGTTTTTCTCACGACTTAACTGCACAAGCGCATCACAAGCCTCTACTCGCATCACATCTGCGGGCGTCCCGTCTGCCAAAGACATGCACCCGCAGGGCAGAGCAGGAGGCCAAGAGGCAGGGAGCACCCGGGGAGCGCAGGGAGCGGGCCCACACTCGACTCCCCGCCTTCCCCTGCTCGCCCTCTATTTATTTCACTTTCTATTTTCTAAATTTTTGAGTTGGATCTCTATTTATGACTCCATTTTTTTACTGCTTGTAAGTATTTTAAGATTGTGATTTTTTTTCCCCTCTAAACCCTGTTTTAATTATATCTCATAGATTCTAAAGTGTGGGGGGATTTTTTTACATTTTTTCTACATATGATGCAATTTCATTTTTTATTCCCTATCTGACCTAGATTTTAAGAAAATGTTATTAATGTTATTAAAAATTCCAGGTGTAAGTTCCTTTATGTTGTCATTTTATTACATGGCGATTAGAGAAGATGGTATCTAAGATTCTTATTTATTTTTAATTCAGAATAGATTAAGGATCTTGGGGGTGTCCAATAAATGGACAGTTTTCCCCAATATTCCAAGACATATTCTAAATTAGAAGGAACAGAATTATATTATCAATTAGCTGTACCTTATTATTTATGTTATTTCAATATACTTATTTTATACTTATATACTATTATATACTTATTTTATACTTATTACATATTTATATATACTTAATATACTTAATATATACTTATTTTCATCCAGTTGATCTGACATGGACCAAGAGAGGTGAATTAATGTCTCCCACTAGCATTTTTAAGGCTCTTTCTGCTTCCATCACCTGTAATTTATGCTTTATGAATGTTTGATGCACAGACATTCATAACTATAATATGTCCATTATAAGTTATTTACTTCTGCACTACTAGGTTTTCTTTGTTAATACCAGTTGGCTGGAGTCATTGCTTTATTTTTGTTTGTATTTTCTGGTCTGCCCTTCTTAATTTTTTTTACTTTCACCCTTACTTAAGTACTTTATTTTAGATGAGTCTGTGCCATAGAGCATAGAATTGCGTCATATGATCCATGCTGAAGATTATCTTCTTTTAAAAGCTAAGTTAAGCCTTTTAATAGGTGGGTTATTGATATAAAAATTAAGTTCTTTGTTCCATTAAATTATTTGCATTGAATTTTCTTTATGGTTTTAAAAATGGTCTTTTTTTTCTTTTCACATTTGTATGTTGCTTTTCTGCTAGTCAAGTTATGTGAGGTGTTGTTGGTTTTTTGTTACCTTTATCATCATAATTTTATATTAGACATTTATGTGCTTCTTTTACCTGCATCTCTAAGTTTCCTATTATGAATAATGATTAAAAATTAGGATATTTCCTCTTCCCTTTCCCTCTCCTCCCTCTTCTCTCTTACCTGACTCTAGTTACTAATAGTGTTTACTTTTAATAAATTAAATGAGGCAATGAGTTCATTAATTTCTGACCTTCGTTCTTTCTTGCCTACTCAGTTTTTGTTAGTTATATCACTTCTACACAGTCAAGGCACGTAACATTTATATTTCATTCTGACATCTCAATCCCCATATTTGCTTTTGTCCAGATTCTACAGGTGAATACATTCAATATTTATTTCCAGTTCTTTTGCCACTATTTACCTAGTTATTTCTCTGTTAGCTAAAATTCACTGTCTAATAATTCTTTCAAGAAGGGCTCAATGACACAATATTCTCTGAGGTCTTGCATGATCAAAACTGTTCATAGACTAGACTTTATATACCAAATAAAATGTTGGTTAAACATCCTTTGGCCCACACTCTTTATTTGGGTATCTTATTGCTCCACAGCCTTCTTGTATAAGAAATATGAAGCTAATACTTTTTTCCTCTTCTAGGAATGTTCATTTTGTTCCTGGATGCTGCTGCAGCGGTGGCTCCTCTGCCTTTTTTTTTATTTTGAAGTCCAAGTATAAGTCTTGGAGCTGACTATACTGGATTCATTTTCCTGGTTTACTGTGTGTCTATTTAAAAGGTTAAACTGTGATCCCAGAACACAACAAAGGTTAAAGAAAATCCACTTACTCTTTTTTTGTTCTAGGAAACTGCTTACTGCGAAGAACCACCCACCTCTCCATGCATGACTTAGAAGAGACTCATGGGTTCCCCGTTTACCTGTGTCAAGGGCAACACAGACCCTCCAAATTCCCATTCTGTTGTCAGGGAACCCAGCTCAGAATTCTCCAATCAGAGGGCAACACAAAGCATGGCTGTGAATCACAGGACAGAAGGACAGCTGCAATTATCTGCATGTTTTCCCTTTAAATAAGGTTTTCCCTGCAAGCAGGTGGGAGGGTGTACCTTACAGGGCCTCTGTGATTGGCTCCCAGCCAGTCTTAGGCATTTTTCACAGCTGGCATCAAGATAAACTAATTTTTTTTACTAAATTGACCCCTATTACTTTCATTTTCATAGCTCATAACCAATTGATGGGATACAATTTAATACAATGCAATTAATGTTACTGCATCCTTCATGACAAAGCACACAAAAAATGGGTTAAAACCTAAGTCTCTCACCAGTGCTGGTCAGGGATGGAGGTAAGAAATACAGAAGATAACACAACCCTAAGGGAAAAGAGAGCCGTGCAAAATACAAGAAGGATCTCTGCTGCCTACACTGAGAAAGGCATTATAAAAACAAGAGAGAAAGTAAACGGTTAATAATTACTTCTCTAAGATGCTTGTAAGAATTCAAGAAAGCTTCCCAAAGATGACATATAAGTTGAGGCTTGAGAAGTGAGGGAAGGAGGACACCAAGCTGGTGAGAAAAAGGAAGGCTCTTCCAAGCAGAGGGGAAAAGAGCAGGAGCAGAGGCTGTGAAAAGCCGATGTGGCCCCACCATCCAACACCCGCCGTCACCTCCCTGTCAGTTCCTCCCGCCCCCTACCACCTGATGCATATATTCATTTATTTATTTCTATATCAATTTAGACTCCCTACACCTCACTTGTGTAAAGTGAATGACATTTTTACATAATTAATCCCAATTTCTAATTATGGATTTAAAATAATAATGTACACTTTCCAGTTACAGGTAACCCCGTCTTTTCCAGTTTAAAATCTTCTCACTTAGAGAGATGTTTATTTTAATTTCAAGTTGAAACTCTCTTCAATCAATTTTTTTCCTTCCAGATGGTCTCTCACAATTTTCTTTTCAAAATGTGCCTGGAACTGGGGCCAATGCCTCCTGGGCTTTCACTTGTTGAACTCTGACTGAGGCCTCTCTGGCCTTATCTAAACCTGAGCAGTGAATTTTTTTCCCGTGTCTGGTTCTTCAGTGACTGTAACAGGTGTAACTCGTGGCCTGTTCTCTCAGCAAAATCAAAGGCGTGAGAGCCCTAGCCTCATCCTAGCTTCCAATATTTTGCTTCTCTTTGGCTCCCAATGACATGCTGAATCCTCTGACATCCAACTACATTCTGCTTTACTGTTTTTCCTATGGGGTCACCTTGTCATTTACTATGATGACTCATAACAGATCCACTGTCTTACTTTTCAACTATTTTCAGTTGCCCCAATAGGAGCATTGGAGAAGTTTTTAATTCCTTCCACACCACACATCTATCAAGGAAGTTTCCACGGGCAAAGTTCCCTGCTGTTTTTCTGCCTAAATATATCTACAATCTTCCCCATTCCTCTACAGCCATCTTATATGGGCACAAGAGGAGATTTTGCAAGTCAATGTGCTTTTCGGAGTTACAACTGGTAACAAGAGGGCACACACCTTAGCACTGCAACTTCCCTTGCAACTTGCCTGGGGTTGAGTCTCACCTTACTGGCACCCGCTGGATCAAGGCTCATGAAGTGGGGGCACTGGATCCCATAAGGATCCAGGCTGTTTCTTTATCTTCTACCAGTTCCTCCCAAATATCTCCCCTTTCCCTCATGAAAAGTACCATGTACTTTCTCTGGTATGCACTCCCCATACATCACTGCTTTCTGATTAACCTCCCAACATTATTTTTTGGTTGTTGTTAAGCTTAGTGATCTGTTGTTCCATTAAGCCTGAGTCTTAATATATAAAAGATCTTTGGAAGGCAGCTATGCTGATCACTATACCACCAATGCTAAAAGATCTCTTGGAATTTTTAAATCCATTCTGTCTCAATAAAGCTGAGATTTCAAGAATTTTTCTAGCCTTGGTCTTCACAAGTCCTCTTTTGGAAACTGCACACTGAATATTGATTCTGTTTCTTCAAATTTTTGCTATAATTATCTTAATTTTCCCTAAGGCACCAGGGGCTTCATATTAAACAGGGTGGTGGTCATGGGCAATGCAGAAGAGAAAGCACATTACTCTTTATGTTACTCAAGGCTTCTCAAAGCTTTTAATGTGCTATCAGATTTTATGACTCTATAAGCATGGAAGATATGGACTACAGCATTTTCCAACTTATTAAAATACAGATTCTTTCTTTTTAAAGAATCTGTGGCCAGACTAATGCTCCATTGGAAATACTCAGGTGCAAAAGGCTGCACTGCAAAATAGGAAAAGCTAGTCCCAGGGATGCCAGTGAAAGAGGCCACTTCATTGGTCCAGAAAAGGAGTGATGGAGCTGTGAACTAGAGAAAAGTCAGTAGCCAGTAAGAGAAGGAACCGATTCAATAAGTATTTAGCAAATGAAACTGCATGATCTGGTAAGAATATTTGCTCTAATGAAATGGGATCCCAGATATTTTTATCTAACAACATGTTTGGTAAATTTTTAAATTTCAAGAATGCAACTGGATGAAAGCCAGAGGCATATCTATATGAAATAGAAATAGGAGGAAACATAATTCTTTGGGGTTGACATTGAAGGGACAATTTCCCAAGATACCCAATTATGTTTTATTCTGCTCTTCTTAGTCCAAAAAATGTATTAGAAAGGTTCTCCTTGACTTCTCAAGATATTGAAAAACAGACCTACCAATGGAATGAGAAAGATTGAAAAAATTCTCAAAGGAGTGGGTCAGCTAATTTCTTGATCAAACCCAATTTTAATATTTTAAGCACCAATTTTTTTAACAACATGTAGGAATATTTTTATAGTCCTCCATTGGTTTATATTTTTCAATCACTAAGCCTAGTATGATGATTATTGTAATGTAATTTGAACAGAGGAGAAAAAAGAAGGCAAATTTAGTCATAAAATTATATATTAACTAATATAATTAAATATGGTGCAACACACTGCAAGTGTTTCGAGATTAACAGAAGTGCATCATCAGAGCAGAATTGGTGATTTTTTAAACTAAAGACAAAACAATATCACTGTGCTGCTTTTTAGCAAGGATAGCGACAATTAGATAGGAATTATAAGAAGATATGTTAAAGAAAAATTGCCTATTCCTCTATCTTTCATATACTGATAAAAAAAAGACAACACAACACACACACAAAAATAACAATAGAGAAAATAAGTTGGGGAATGTGGCAGATTGCCAGAAAAAAAATGGCTATAATTATTTTCCTCCCTCCCTTTTTTCCATGCCCTTGTGTAGTCTAACTTTGTAGCTACTTGAATCAAAACGTGAACTCTGCTTTCTCTCCCTTTGATCTGGTCTGACTTCGTGACTTGCTTTGACTAACAGAAGACAGTAAACGTGACAGTTGCAAGCCTGGGCTTCAGGTGGCCTTGGTCCCTCTACTCTCTCTTCAGGAACTCCTCCCAGCTCCATGTGAACAAGCCTGAGCTAGGTGCTGGGTGATGAAAAAGCACATGGAGCAGGACTGTGCCATCCAACTGAAACCATCCTGCACCAACCAGCTCTAATAATTGACTGCAAGTACATGAGGAAGACCAGCTGAGACCAGAAGACCTGCCCAGATAGGCCCAGCCCAAACTGCCAGTCTACTTAGTTATAAAATAAATACACCGTGGTTGTTTTTTCAGTCACTAAATTTGGAGGGTGATTTGTTTTTCAGTGACTAATTCAATAGTTTAGATTGTTTCTCTTAACTATTTTAACCCCTTATTCTACCTCCCTTCTGCCTTTCTACTTTCGTCCTAGCTATATATTGCTGTCCATTTAATTTCCTAAACACTAGTCTCATCCTACTACTTCTTACCCAGAAACACCTTTAATGGCTCCTGATTACCCCATATAATAAAGTGTCAACAAGTTTAATCTGTTATTCAAGGTCTTTCATGATTTCTCCACAACTCAAATTTTGAACCTAAGCTTCTGTTACTTGTCTTCATTCACCCTTGATTTTGTCAAAATGAGTTGTAAGTCCTTGACTGTGAGACACCATTGGTGGAGAGTCCATCATTCATTTACTATACAGCTTACCCCAAAGCCTAATGGATGGCAAGTTTCTTTTGAAGCTGATCCTAAGATAACTCATGGTGTTCTAGGCATTAAAATATAAAAAGAAAATATGACTGAGAATTAAAGAAAGAGTCCTCATTGTTTTCCATATGTCTTATATTTTCTGCTTTCTGGTCCTGTCTAGAACAATTTCCTCTGCTCTATATGATACATATTCAAATCCTACCTACCTAAATATCTAGCCAAATGCCCCTTGTCCTACAATTCTGAAGGACGTTTCTCTTCACTGAGGTGAATGTAATTACCCTACATGAACTCTCCTAGAAAATTATTAGAACCACTCATAGGCACTTGTCACTTCCTGCACTGTATTGGCAACACCTTTTCTTTGCTATTAGTCTACAAGTTGAGGGCAATTCAGCATTTATTGGATATTTCACGGCATCTTTTTGACATGCCAACTCAAAGTTCTAAGTATAATAACTATTGGGCATTGCACAATATATATTTGTTAAGCAAATAACTCAGTGAAAAACACGCAATTAATAAACCTCAGGTTTCTAACACTTTATTTTCATTTTGTCACTAATTAACCATGTGACCTTTGATAATTAACCTCGTAGGGCCGAGGCCTCACATGACAGAGGAGATAATGGGTATGTGAATACTCTGTATAAACTATAAATGGCAAGATCAATTCCAGATGTTAGCATTGCCTCCTGACCTGAGAAAGAAGGCAGTTGAACCTGACCCGTTTCAAAAACACCCTGTAAGTAGCACTCCTCAATGATGTGAACACAAGGTGCTGCTTTTTCCGTAAGTGAATTGGCCCAAAGTGTGAGATGACCAATTACAGACCTTATTGGCTAATCTCAAAACACCAATCAGAAAGAATATATGCACACCTATTTCCATAGCAATGCTATTTACAATAGCTAAGGTCTGGAAACAGCTCAAGTGCCCATCAGTAGATGAGTTAATAAAAGAGTTATGGCACATTTACCAATGGAATACTATGCAGCCATGAAAAAGGGACAGCGTGGATGGATCTGGAGATTATTATGCTAAGCAAAATAAGCCAGACAGAGATATCACATGATCTCACTTACATGTAAAATCTAATGAACAAAATAAACTGACGAACAAATAGGTCCAGAGACTTGGAAGCATGCAACAGACTCACAGATCTCAGAGGGAAGGGGAGTGGGGTGGGGAGAGATTAACCAAAGAACTTATATGCATATGTGCATAGCCCATGGACACAGACAATAGTGCGGTGAAGGCCTGGGGTGGGGCTGGGGTCTAAAGGAGAGGGACAATGGGGTGAAGGAAATGGGGAACATCTGTAATACCCTCAACAATAAAAATTTTTAAAAATAATAAAAGAAGCAGTTCTAGAACCTGCCTCAAAAGCTTCTCTTGGTAGTTGATGTACTAGTGAATCCCTACTGTGATCATCATTTCAGGCAGCTTTGCCCCATGTGGACAGGTCAAGTGAGACCAGAAGGATTATGAACCAAAGCTAATCAGGGCTCTCTCCTGTGCTCTGACACCAAAGAAGCCATTCTCAGGAAAGAGTTAGGTGTTATTACGGCAATATAAATCACCCAAGAGTTTGGTTCAGAACTTTTTTTATTAGCTAAAACTTTTATTAATAAAAGTAGATTAAAACATATTAAGAGTTCAATATTTTAAAGAATCACCCTTAGGAAATAGGCATATGGTGACTGGTGTTGGCTGTAATGATACACCGTAATTAATAAGAGAACTACAGAGTCTTGAGCCCCACATCTCTGCATCGTCGCAGATTTTCTAGTTCAGTTCAATACGGTCCAAATGAACTCACTTTAATTCAATTTATATTTGTTTCAACTCAAGGCAGCATTATGATATTGTGGAAAGAACATAGTCTTTATTTCCTGTCTTAGAATTCATGGACTTCAACATCAACTACTGTTTGTATGACCTTTGGCAACCTACCTAATCTCTCAAAACTTTAATTTCCTCATTTGCAAAAAGGGGGTAATATTAGCCATCTCATAATAGAAATAAAGTCGCCAGCACCATGATCATGTCATCTTCCTCCTACCCCTCCAATTCATGTCAGTTCCATTTGTTTAATTCAGTGTTTAAATCTAACAAATCCTGTATGGGCCTGATTTAGCCCAGATTAAGCATGAACCTGAGTCCTGGGTTCAAATCCCTGTTCTACCACTTACTAGATGCACAAGTTACTTCTGTACCTCAGTCCCTACTCTATAAAATGAGACCAACAGCACCAACCTCATAGGATGCCTATGAAGATTAAATGAGATACTAATGTATATTCTGGTTTCTAAGAGACTACTGAATGTGAATGAACTATTTATTTTATGTGGCCCTAAAAAAAGAAAAGACGGCTAATAATAAACTATGATGCCATGCTTTCTTATCACTTAGAACTGTTGTTTTATAATTATTGAAAGAGATCTTTCAGTCTTATTTTGATATAATAATTATCACCCTTGGGTGATATATAAAAGAAATATAAGTGAAATAATTTGGTTTGGTTTTCTTAAACCTCTCTACATTATGAGTTTGACAACTATGAATTAGTTTTTTACTCTGTTCCTTCCACACAGTATCATCCTTGGTTCTGTTAAGATTGTTGCTGATGATAAAGCATTTCTTAATAGATGGCTCCACCACTGTCTCCAGGAATTCTTCCAAGTTGCTGACACTCTCTTGATCTTACCAGAAAATAGTGAGAGTCTTCGTGCTGACACTCTCTTGATCTTACCAGAAAATGTCAAATCAAAAATTTTCAGACAACACAGAGAGTTGTATTCTTCTCTTAAACAGTCCTTAAGTTGAAAATTGTTGGCTAAATATTCAAAGGATTTCACTTGCTCAGTCCTCTACCAGGATTAACAACAAAAGTGTGTGCACATGCAAACATTGGCAGCTCCGCGATAGCTGTTGCTTGGCTGAGGACTGTCAGAATGTCACTGATTGTAAGATAGCTTCCTACATTTTAAGTGCAGAAAAAGAATATATTAAATTTCATCCCACAGAGTCTTTGCAAAGCTCTTAGAAGATAAGGGAATATCAAAGCATTTGATGAAGATAAATAAAATCTATATAGAGGGGGAAAGCTAGCATTTTTACTCATCTGTTTCATCACAAATTACCTGTATGGCCTTCCTTAAGACATTAATCTTTTTACCTATAAAATAGGTATAAGCAGAGTTGTATTGATTGCATGTGACAGTACATGGGTGGGTGGTGGTTACCTGTAGAATGTCATGTTAATAGGGGCTGGGAGAATCAAAATTGGGGGAAAAAGGAGTCCAGAAGTGTTCATGGATTGGGTCTCCTTGGGAGGGGCAGACTGAACCAGTATAGTTCCTCGGGAAAGTCAAATTAAGAAGCCTATAATATTCGTTTTGGCCACAAAGATAACCTACTGACGGTAAGAAGAGACAGGAAAGCTTGATCAGGAAAGGGGGAAAATAGCGGAGACAGCGCAGGCCACAGCTGAGCATTCTGGCTGGGTAGTCTCAGCTGAAGTCAGAGTTGGTCTGTCCGTCCTGGGCTGTTTGGCCACAGTGAGTCCAGGAAGAGTCTCTGTTTGTGATGTTGGGGTTTTGGGGACCCCATTTCTCCATTTAGCCTAAATCCCAAATTCCCTCCTATGAGAAAAAAAACAACGTTGCCTCAGCTTTTTGGTCCTGAATTGTACCGGTTTGACCCCTTCCCGCCCCTAAGTCCCCAGATGAATCAGGACTTAAAGAAAGAGGCCAGTGCCAGAGAGAAACCAGTCGTGGGAAGGGGCCACGCCTCTCTACCCCAGCTCCCACGATGACCGAGGATTCCACCAGCTGAGCAGGGCGTCGGATATTTCATTTACAATGATCGTGCAACAGCTGTGTAATCGATGTTGTTGGAGATACGAGTATTGCTCAGAGTGTAGCATAAATGTCCACAGCGAGCTGCCAGTGTGAATAGGAATGGCCCTGCCTGCATAGTAATTGGCATTATTATTGAAATGAATGGAAAAGCCACATATGGATGAATGGGTGGGGCTGTGGAAGGGTGCAGCCTGAGCGGCTAATGGGAGCTTTATTTTCTCGTATCTGTGCCTGTTCTTTCGAAGAACCAGCCTGAGGAGGCGGCAGGAGGGGACTGGAAGCGGGATGCAGAGCCGAAGGGACGCTGCTTCTCCACGATTCCGTATCATGCCTTTCCTCTCTGTCGGGGCCCACCCTTGCTAATCGTCATGAAGCATATCACACATCCCCTCCCTGAACACAGAATCTGTTAGGAAAGGGTAGGAGGATCCGCTCAGGTGAAGGAGGTGGGGTGTGGGGCGGCCCAGGGAAGAGAAACACTTCAGGTTAATTGGAGCTGAGAATATAAAATACTCGTCTTAAAGTGTGTGCTTCAGTTCTGAGAAGGAAAGTGTCGAGATCATAATGTTTTCTGTGTAGGATTCAACACAGCATGGGTGTTTTAAAACAAGCGGTAATCGTTTCTCGTGGAGAAATGAGAAGCCGCCGCTCCAGGCTCAGGACGAACGCACAGGAGACTTTCTCATGTCCCCAGGGAGACGCAAGGGGACACGGGGCAGCGACCGAGCGCCCTGAGCCAAATGGCAGAGTCGGTGACAGGGAGGGTTCTCCAACGTGTTCAGTGCTTTGTGCGTTTAGAAAGACAGAACGCGGAATTCTAGAATCCTGGAAAGTAGGAGGCCAGACATTTTGGTTTGGGAAATTAAACTGCCTGGCTTCTCAAGAGATTTCGAGGGAAACTGGTCAACTTTGTAATCAGGAAATAACACAGCAGCGTGACAATGATTTCTCTGGCAGAGCCGGCCCTGCGCTTTCTTTCACAGACGCCACCTTTTTGAGCCTCATGCAAAAACAGCCCCTGCCCCTTGGACAGCCCTGGGGTTTGCCTGCTCTCGGCCCGCGCGCATCCGTGAGGCATCTGAATCAGCGTCAGGCCCCTGTTTAAAGATTCATTTTTACTAGGAATAATTTCTCTAAAGTGACAAACAATGCGCTGGGTAACGCCAAGTTTAAAATTCTTAGAAATAAACGCAGGGAAATTAGTTACAATTGCTCACATAGTTCTTCAAAATGGCAACACATGAAAAGAAAGAGGGGTCCCTCTTGCCCTTTTTTTGAAGACCATCTTTGTTTACTTCGTTCCCAAGTATTAAGAGATTGCACGAGCCATTTGCATAGGATAACTAACATATACCACATCATTTGCACGTCTGCAAGTACACGTGAGTAACCGTAATTACACGTGACACCAATTACTCTATTACTTTGTATTAAATTATAATGGAAAATTCCACTAGAGAATTGAAGCCTAATTGCATCTTAATTTGCATAATTTTGCATATTAATTACATCTCAGATGAATAATAAATTTCAGCAGATTTTTAATTTATGCATAGACACAAAAACAAGTGGAGAAATAATTTAGAAAAAAAAATACCAGCAACTATTACTTAGGGCATTCAACTAATTTTGCTTAGTTTAGCAAAACAAAACTTGGTTTGTTTAATATAGCATCTTTAGGCTGATTGCTGTTTATTGCACAATATGTCAGCCTTGAAACATAGGTGAAGACATGGCTTTTCTTAATAAAAAAAAAAGTGTTCAATTAAAGCATTTTAAATTTGGGACTTTATATTTTGATAAAACTGTCTTGGGGATAACACTTTAGTTGGAAGTATCTTTAATTGTGATACATTTTTATCAAGGCTTAATTTCTGCTGCAGTTATTTTAAATGCAAGGGATTACAAAAAATAGAATGTAAGACTATCATGGTGAAGGAGATCACTAATAAAATATGTCAAATGCTTCCTCGTTTCCAGTCTAGGAAGTCACCCAAGATTGTTTTGGTAATTTTGCATGAACAATTCAGAGTGAGAAATTCCATACATTTTTGTTTGGCAGAGTAAAACGATTTACAGGAATGCCTTTTAAAGGCCACTATTATTTTCTAATTGTTTTCTTTGTTTTTCCTTGCCTGCATGGTAAACAGTAACAGTTCCTGAGTGCTAGAGACTTTGGTTTGAAATTTAGTCACCCTTGCTTTGGATTTATCAAATAAACGGAAGGTGTATTTCTCTGAGATAATTAATGCGTTTTAGTTACATGGCTGGATCTAGGTTGACAGTCATAAGAAAACACCAACTTGGGGGTCCTCAAGTGACAGTATGTAACTGAAAATTCATTTCATCTACCTCTCGCCTAAACCCAAGCCTACGGCTTTCTACCTGCTGCCACTGGTAGAGGAGGGGCAGCCCTTAGCTCTGCCTCCACCAAGCCTAATACTGTGATCATTTGCCAAATTATACAAAAGAAGAGGGTGACAACGTCCTAATAAATCAGGAAACTGTCAAGATTCATAATCTCAGCCGTCATCTGGTTTCCTATAAAAACCCTACTGGCATCAGATATTTCCCAGTTTGTTTTGCAGTTTCTGCTGGTGCAGAAGCTGGACCTGTGCCAGCCTGGTGCCATGCGACCTCTGAGAGGCCATTCTATATGTCCTTTATCGTATTAATCTGGATTTTACAACTGTGCTGGTTCGAAGGGCTGTAAGCAAGAATTCTTTACAACACATGTTCCCCTTCTCGGGTTACAGATCACCGTGATCATTTGCTATTTGATAGACAACACTTTGAGCTAAGGGTTTGGATTTATCTTTGTTTCCTTAGATTTCAATATTTTCAGTGTGGGTAAAAAAAAAAAAAAAAAAAAGTTTGCCTGTTCTTAGGCAAACTATGACCAATGGAGACATAAGGACCCACCAGCGCTTCCTTTATTACGTGCGTTTCTATTAGACACTTGACTCTGGTCTTCGGTTTTTGTTACTCAGGCTACAGCCCTAGCAGCACCTGTAATTATTTGAATGCTTAAAAGCTGAAATACTTTAGCTATCAAAAATAGAACTGCATCGATGATTGCATCTGTCCTTTTACTTTTTTTGTTCAACCCTTTTGACCAGGTTCTTATGTTAAGGAGAGATTTGAGCGGCAGGAATTCCTCAAAAGACCCAATCCTTCCAACATTTAAACAATGGTTCCCCCTTGTGACCACGCTGGAGTACTGCGATTTGTGAAAGTGGGAAAGTAAAATTTCTTGCATTAAAACGGATTGCTACGAACCATACAGTATTAAGCTACCTGCAGATTGTATTTGGAGGCCTCCCCAGGTCTCCCTGGCCTTCCGGGCCTATTTCTCAGCCAGGTACAAGGACCTCTTCTTTGGGGTACAGTGTCCACGTTTTAGGACAATTTTGAAGATGTTAACGTGAACGTTGGAGGAAAATGCCATTTTAGGCTTTCATTGAAGGCTTCAGAAATGGCTTTAGAACTTAACGACTCACAGTATTCTCTCCTGAGGAAACACGGCGAGTGTAGAATTAAATCTAGACCGTGCTTGTTCTTTCAGGTATTTTATCCTTAAAGTTCATCGGAGTGAGGGGGAAACCTTACACTTAACCAGTTGCACAAAGATGGTCTTTCCATGCGCCTTTGCTATATGCTCACAAAGATTTATTTTGAGTCAGATTTCCCCAGGGGGCCACCGTCTTACACCCTCCAAATTACAGCGGTAAAGAGCATCCTTCTGACACAACAAGCGTGAGCGGCTCCCGAGCGCTTTCTTTCGGTGTTGAGCTGTGTTCAGGATGGCAACAGCCGAGAGATGTCCCTTAAGTAGGTTTTCCCTTAAGATCATGTTTAATGTAAAAAGTAAAGTGTCGTTAGCAACAGAGACAAGAGGCTGCTCTTGCGGTCACACGGCCGTAAGCGTCTAGGCAGGGTCAAGAGGGATGCGGTTTTTTCAGTGTACTGCAAAGTCCCGGGTAAGAAAAACGCCACGTTCCAATTCTACGCTAAGGAGCCTTTCTAAAGAATAGAAGCATTTGCATTCGCCAGGCCACCTTCACGCCACAGTCCCTCTCACTCACCACAGAGCTGGTTTGCTTAGCACCTGAACACGGGCCTGAGGGTCAGGATGGAAATGACGCTTTCTGGGTGTCCTGGGGAGGCTGGTGGGAAGAGAGCCAGTCGCCAAGAAGCAAGAGCGTGGAGATCATATAATAACAACACGTTACTTGCTTTTCTGTTTCCAATTCCTTCTCCCCCTCACCCCTCCCCACCCCTGACTCAGTCGCCAAGTTACAAGGTCTTCACTTGGCTGCCAGGCAGCAAGGCCACCGCAGGCCACCTCCGCGGACCTCACTGACCAGCCTCGGTTTCCTGCAGAAGAGCGCGGGGGGTTCATTTTTAACTTCCCACCTGCACCGTGGGTCATAGAGCAGCTCGCTTAGCAAAGGGAGGTCATATATTCAGGGAGGAGACCAGCACCACCTCAGCTTTAGCCTGAATTCCGAAACGGAAACGGATGACTTTCTTCAAAGAGTGAACTTTAAAAAAAAAAAATCCCGGTGGTTCTTTGCTACCCTTTCCATCCTCGCCTTCACCTCCCTTTGTCACGCGGTCCCAGGTCCCGTGTGAGTGTCCTCGGGGAGTCAGTGCCAAACAGCTGCCTACGATTGCTTTCCCTAGACTTTCCTCTCTGCCTTTTGGTAACGACACAACAGTGAATGGCCGTGGCAAGCTCCCCGTACAAATGCACAGTTATTAGCACCTTGTGGATGTGTTTTAAAAATCATCAGCTGGTTTCTGTAGGGGACAAACCCTCAAACCCTTAATCTCTCCCTGTACTTGCCTGTACTGTCTCTCTCTCCCTCAAGTTAGCAGGTTAAAGCCCAATAATTCCTCGTAGGCGCATAGAAAAAGGATTTCAGACACGTTAGGAGGCGGACTTGATCCCATTCACACTCGCCAGCAACACGGGCACATGCCCAAGAAGGTGCAAATCTCCCTATTGTTCCATGTTCAACCCCCAAACCACCATATCACCATAGAGTATATGGATATATACATACATACACACATATATAATATGAATATAAATATATTGAGATATGCATATAGATACATATACATTGGTACACACACACACACACACACACACACACACACACACAAGTTTCTGGAACCCTTTTCTAATTAAGACCACAACCTAGGGTTTCGGTGCAGGGAGGCATATGGATTTCTTACTGGTCTTGCTCTTGGCCAACCCCTTCTGTATTTCAGATTCTCTTTCGTGAGCATGGTTCCTGATAGCTAGGGCTCAAAGGCCCACGGCTATCGTGGGCTTGTGGCTCTTGAGGGTGAGAAATCTTCTGGAGATTATCTGTCTCAGCCTTCCAAATGTACGGAAGCGGAAACTGAGACCCAGGAGAACAAAACAAGCTGGTCTTCTGACTTCCCAGCTGGGGCTTTTCCCACTCCAACCACTAGATTGACAGGAAGGAAAATCATGTGGCAATTTGCACTTTTTAAAAGAGGATTTTTTAGAGGTAATCTAATTATTTTTATATTACATTAAGAAAGAAAAGGGAAGGAAGAGCAAGTGCCAAAATCAGCAGGGTGAACTCTATGGAAAACTTGTTTTTATCCACTGGCCAGAGCCTTGGGAGCCAGGCCAGGGCCCCGAAGAAAATCCAGGACCAATCCATGCTTGGCAGAAATCACTTTTTGGGTGAGGAATCCACCCACTAGCTTGTTTTTCCCCCTCTCATCCTCCAGATAAAAAATGAGTGTTTAAAAACTGTGCTAAAATTTTCAAAAACACCTTAAAAAGATTCCATTACTTAAAGTGATTTGGATAATTGTGTTCAATGGTAGCCATTATTTAAAAATATAATTAGTTGCTGAACTCAGAGAAGGAGGGAAATTTCTGCAGGTGTTTCTCATTATTTGCTATGCATACAAACTATCTGCATAAATTACCATTATTATTCCAATGTATACTAAGAGACAATAAAGCATTAGCAAGCAAAGAAGAATGCTGTTGACCCGCAGACTGTGCGAGAGGCCCGGATCCCCAGTAATAGCGTTCTGGCCCTCAGAGCTACTGCTGCACATGTGCGACGCTTTCAGGATTGAAAGAAACAATTTTTTCACCTGTAACAATACTACATATGGAACACAACTCCATCAGAAAGGTATTGAACGTGGAGAAGGGGGCAGGGAGAAACAGCCAGGAAACAATGTGAAAAGCAACGGTGTCTGCTCTAATTGTTTCCAAAGCTTTACACGTGCTCTAGGTGGGTATTTTGGGGTATTTCTTTGAGACTAAAGCCCCCATAGAATGCACAAATGGGTTTTTCTTTACATATGTGGAGCATCTCACATTTTTATTTTGTGATGTTTCAAGAGTTTGATGGGAATTGTCAGCGCCGTCCAACAGAACTTTCTGTGATGGTGGAAATGTTCTACGTGGGCACAATTCAACACCACTGGCCACACGTGGCTGCTGACCACTTAAAATGTGGCCGATGCAACTAAGAAACTGATCTTTTTAAATTTAATTTTAATAAATTTAAATAACCACATGCTGAATTGGACAGCAAAGGACAACTTAATTTCACTGAGTTGTCCTTGTCAATAAAAATAATAACTACTATCTTTTGAGTACTTACTACATACCAGGCACTGGGCTAAACATCATCTCATTTAATTACGACACCAAATTTGTAAGGTTGGTACCATTATGGTTGAGGAGACTGAGGCCCATAGAAACTAAGTTGCTTATCTTGAAGTCACGGGAATAGCATATGGAGGGGTCAGAATATAATTTAGACAGTCTGACTCCAGAATTTTCCCCATGCAACTCTTGTTAAGGTGACATGGAGAAACATGCTATTGAATTCACTCTATTTAGTGAATTCATATGCATCAACATCTGTAGGTATATAACAGGAGATCAAATAATGAATGAATGATCAAGAAAAGTGTCACATTGGAGGAAAGATTACGCAGTGATCACCCCAGGTCTTAATATTGACAAAATGGAAGCCCAGAGGAGCTGAGCTCAAATATATTAGTCAGTGGTTGGCAAGCTCAGAACCAAGATCACTAGATCTATATGTATACATATCAAGTGCTCCAAACAGCATACCACATAGTAAACATTCATAAAATGGTGAATTAGCACCCTCTAGGGTAATCTGGTGCAGCAACCACGAAGAAAGACTTAGAAGAAGACACGTTGGGGCCTGGTCATTTGCTGGCAAAGAATACATAAAAAACAGTACCTAGGAAATTAAAGCAAGTTACTGACAATTTGATACATATTTCTGCTTTGTATTTATCATCCTTGCTTTGCATGAGTAATGCCCCACCAATACAGCCCAGCCTCTTGTAGTTCAAGAATTCACAAACCTCCTAGTGCTTAAGGCTCATCCAAGAAAGAAATGATGGATGCTAAAAGGTTGGCCAAGGACATGAGGAAGACAGAAAGTTGGTTCAGCTTATTTATCACTTGCATAGTGCAGTGGGTGTTAGCAAAAACCCATGTGGAGTCTCGCTACTATAGCAGTCTTCCTGAGATATGAAAAGATATGTAAATGTATAGAAGCCCAATGGACTAGAGGGGCCCAGAACACAGAAGAAAACTTCCTTTTGTTTCTTAACTTTATATTAGGCATTTTGCACATCCTGGTTTGGTAAAATTACGCCCACTGAATGTCAGAGAAGTTAACTTGCCCCAAATCACATAGCTCCGGGGATTGATTTCTGCTCTATCGAGTTTTGAGAATTGGCACTCTTTTTACTACTCTGACCTGCTTCTCATGGCCACACAGGAAGGTCTGTGACACTGGCTTTTAATCCTGAATTTAATACAGTCTCATGTTTGATGTTTGACACAACCAGAGTTTCAAAGACACAAACCAACTCATCAGACTTAGGTAACAACATGTCTTAAAATGCTTGCTGATTCTGCTCCTTCCAACTGAATGAGACTCCACACTCTGTGTCCCTAGCCCCTGCCTTGTACCATCTCCCACAGCTTTCCAAATTTCTAACATTTCACCGTAATTTTACTGCTCACCTGCCCCAACTTCCTCTTAGGAGCAGAGTTAATTACCCCTCCCTTAAGCTCCCACAGCCGTTCTGTTTCTGCAACTATTTCACGGTATTACGATTATTTGTTTAGGTGTCCACACCCTCCCCTCTGTTACTCACAGGTGTGTCCTACCCCTGGTTCTTTCTGCATCTTCAGTCACTAAGAAAGCGCCTACACACTGAAATTGGCGTTGAATTGAACCAGTAGCAAGTTCACACAAACTCTAGGCAAACACTAATCGAATGGAGATCTACATCATTTTCACACTGACAATAGCATTGAGGGAGCTAAGCCATAACAATGACGTTTTCATATTTGTATTTACGTATTACTTTTATAATTGTCTGCTTCTGACTCTGCCTCCCCACCAGACTGTGAGCCCTTTTAAGGGAGCATCTTACTCCTATCAGCACAGCACATAGAGTAAGAGCACAGGCTGGAGCCAGACAGCTTAACGGGGCCCATGTTCCCCCTCCTCCTTACTAGCTTTGTGGTTGAATTGTGCCTGGGTCTTAACTTGTACAGGTGACTGAGTGATGACAGGGAGAGGTTGATGGCACTGAAAGAAACAAGAGGCATGGCTCACGACCCCGGGCCGTGGGAGGAAGGACCAGGTCAGGAGGCAGCCGGGAGGGAGAGGAAAACCTAGATCAGAGCTGGGTTTCTGAGACAGGCTGCGAGGCTGGGCAGAATGAAGTTCAGAATTGGCGAATCTGAGTAACTTCAGTAGGTTTGGGGCTGTAGGGATGGTCTCCAGCGGCCTAGTACCTGGTCCTACAATGACTTAGAGCAAGGAAAATATTGGCTTGCTGTGTGAGGGTCAGATAAAGGGGGAAGTTGGGAGGGAAGACTTGGGGTGGGGTGGTTTGACTATACAAGCCATGTTCCTGGCTGAGCCCTTTGCCATCTCTGAGAACTGGCCAGTTCTCGTAGGGGCAGTCTTTCCTCAGTCAGCAAGATTTTTAAGATGTCAAAACATTATAGAAAATTTTTTACTATTTTTTTAAATTTTTTTTCTTTTATAAATATTTTTTATTTTTCAATTACAGTTAACTCACAATATTATATTAGTTTCAGATGTACCACATAGTGATCATACATTTATATAACTGACAAAGAAGTGATCACTCTGATAAATCTAGTTAGCGCCCATCTGACACCATACAAAATTATTACAATATTATTATGTAAGTAAATCCAGTTTCTCTCCCCAAATCTGAGGCCCCTACAGATTTGTAGTAGACAATCATTATGCAAATAATCAGGCAGACAAGTACAACACTGCATGTTACTAAAGTTCTGTGAAAAGAGCTGCCTGGTAGGACCAGAGGCTATCATAGAGGGAACTGACCAATCAAGGATTCTTTTTTTCTTTTTTAAAGCATGATTAATATAATGACTTCGGCAAGTTGCTCAACTCCTTTGTCTCATTTTCCTCACCTGTGAGATGGGCATAATAATTATCACAACATCGTAGGGTTGTCATGAGAATTAAATGGACATATATGTATATCGCACAGAGCAGTATGGGACACAGGAAATGGGATGTGAAAATTAGCGGTAGTATTTGTCACTCTAACACCTCTCCCAAGTGACTCCCACGAAGTAGGAGGTGCTTGGAAAGAAATGAATGAATGAATGCATGAATGAGTGACTAAGTTCCCATGATTATGCACCTTAATGTTAGGCAGTCGATATTTTCCATTTCTTAGAGACAGAAAATGAATCTACGGGTAAAACTGGCACTGGAGTGCGACAGTGAATCAAACCCAAGGTTCCCAGCAAGTGCAGGCTTAGCTGCCGTTTTCCTATAATGCTTCCTCTGGTTCATCTATCTCTGTCTCAATATTTAAGGCAGGCATTTGTCTTTCAGGTTTCTTTTGGCATCACTGCAGTCATCAAATGAAACATAATTTCCCCCATCCATAACCCGGTGAAGTTTAGTTGGACTCGGTACCACGACTCTCCCTCCCAATTTAAAAAAGAAAATTTGCATCTTTAGACATCAGCAGCATGATACAACCTAAGAAATAAGTGTGCATTAGGCCTCTAAATAGACTTTTCCTTTATTATCTGTATATAGCATCTATCTAATGGAAAACGAAGCAACAGCATCCATCTCTTTCTCCTGCCATTAAAATTCAGTGGAATCCAATGAACTCTCCTTGTTACAAGCAGAGGAGCTAGTATCATGCTCTATTTTTAATGAACCTGGCATCTCGGGGGCATGAGATGTTTAGAGTAAGGGAACTGGATGGCATTTCATCTACCCTCTAAATTTCCAAAAATAAAAGCAGATTCCAATACCCCGTCTGCCATCTCTTAACAATTCTTGGAAAAGGACTCGTTTCTATGCATTAAAGACACCCGGAATAATGTCTTGTTTTCTGAAAATGGCATCGTGGGCCAATTAATGCAGATATTTTACTGGTATTAATACAAAACTCTTACTTCAATGAACAGTGAGGCTTGGACATGTCCATCGGATGTACCCTTGATGCCAAAAGCCTGGAAGAAATCACTCATATTATAACATGGATAAGTAAGTAGCTTCTCTATTCATTGGAGTAAGTAGCTGCATTGGAACAGGCATTGGATGGAGACATCGGAGGACCAGCTCTGCCAACCTCTAGTCATGTGACTGAGTAAATCATTTAAATATTCAGTCTCTGTTTTCTTACCTGTAAAATGAAGACATTAAACCAGATGTTCAAGGTCGAGCATCTCCTGGTTTGATGAGAGGGTTTATCCTCAAACTTTATGGTACTAATTACCTACAGGTCACTTTAGTAAGCCTGAATATTAACGCCATCCTACACCACCAATGTAGGATTAAGTAGACAACATGATAATTTCATAAACATACTCTTTATCCATTTATCTTTTTTAATTTTTGGAGGCTGGGTCCTATACCAAGAGGTCCAATTAAAAAATGAGTTGAGTTATAGGCCTCTATATAGCATTCATTTTTTTTTTTTTTTTTTTGCACACTTGAAATAGAAAATGTTAGCTATTTAATTAGTCAGGTTCATAATTTAGTTTGTAAACTCAGAGACCATATCTAGGTTTTCCATAATATTGATTACACGATCAGGGCTCATTAAAGGGTAATAATTTAAAAATCACTTTTAAGTGTTAGCTTTTTCTAGCTAATTTCCCTTCCATATGAATGCTTCATATTTTAATATATCACTCCTTTCTCCTATCTACTTATTTATTTATTTTTGGCTCTAGAAAACCAGGGAGAATTCATCTAGAATGATGACAAAATTAATGGAAATTTAAATGAAAGTGTAATCTTATTGGAATTTCATTTTTGATGACATAATAATAGGCTTATAGAGCACCTTTCATCTATGGACCTCTAAGCACTTTACAAACATTAGTTAATTCATACAACAATCCTGTGAGGTTGGCAATTATAATCAGCCCCATTATGTAAATCAGGGAAGTGCAACCGGGGAGGGTAAGTTCCTCAGGCAGAGCCAGCATCAGACCATGAGCTTCCCCGTGAGCATCACACACCCACAAAGGATCCTGGAAAGCCTACCATTTTTATTGGTTGCAATGACCTCTTTACATACAAAGTCCCAAAGTGATATCTAATTTTGTGACATTTTTGGTGTTGCCCTGCAGATGTGAAGGAAAGAGAAAGGTAGGGCAAGAGAGAGGGGAACTTGCTGTGAAATGCAAACAGAATTGGTGTTGTCATGAATTTCCCACCATCCAGAAGACTCAGTGAGACCCATCTATTGATCAGCAATATTGGAAGGAAACACTTATTATCCCAACTAGTAATGTGAGTATTGTTTATAATAGCAGAAATTTTGTATTGAGCGATTACTGGCTGATGGGTCTTAGATTAGGAGTTTTATATATGTTACCTCATTTAATCCTCACAGTAACCTGAGGGTATGTTAGCCATTGCTGTATAACAAAGCACCCTAAAACTCAGTGACTTCAAATAACGTTTATTCTCGCTCACATATCTATGAGTCACCCGGGGGTTGGTGATACAGGCAGCACTAGGCTTGGCTCCAAGCAGGGGGTCAAGTCCAGGTTTGCTCTATGAACCTCTCCTCCTTAGACAGTAGGATAGCTAAAGCATGTTTTCTTCATGGCAAACCTACTTTCAACTGTTACTGCATCATAGCTACTGCAAATTATATGGCCAAGGTCAAAGCCAAATTGTGGTGAAGTCCCCTCTGCCCAGCATGAGGCCAGTCAAGCTGCATAGCCAAGCCCAACATCAGTGGGGTAGGAGAGTTTATTACTCCCATAAAGGTGGTGGAAAACTGTAAATATTTTGAGTAATAATATAACCTAGCATTGTAGTTATTCTTGTTCCCATTTTGCAGACAAGAAAGTAGGCTGCAGGCAGGAAAAGCTTAGGAGTTTGAGTTCCAGTATTTCTCTCTTCCCCTGCTCCCACTGCTGTTTCCCTTTAAGCACCAAGCACATCAAAGGCCGAGCTCTCATCCCTCAGATCATTCACTCAGACGCGATATAGACCCACCCTCTACTCTTCGCTGGAGACTGATGATGATTGAAATTACAGGGCCGAGGACCTCTCTCCATTCTGATTATGGCTTAAGCCCAGGCTAAATAGCCCTTTTTGATTCTGTGCCTACAGTTCCTCCTGGGACCAAGAAGCACTGAGTCCCCTTCATCTCTTCATCACTAGAGCATTTAAGCCATTAAACCATCCTGCTGCATTTCAAAGAACGATGCAGACAATTCACAGAAAGCACCCTTTCGCTTTTGGATGTATGAATTAATCATTTCAGCTTAACCAGATACAGAGTTCACCTAAGGTCTCTGACCTCCTCAAGATAAATATGAAACGTGTCAGACTCACTCAGTAGAAGCCATGCAAATTACCAACAGTCCCTGGGTCAAGGATCTGAGAAGAGATAAGAAGTTCAAATAAATCAGATCACGGGGTCAGGCACGAATTTTATTACTTGTGTGAACACTGAGCATGGTCCAAGACCAGCAGGGACACCAGGAAGCGCGAGATGGGCTGAATCAAATCCTGTACTTTTGCTGGCTGCTCTCTGTTTCAGCTCTATTTTCAGGCTGCAAAATCACAAACACAGGAAAAGAGAAAGATTTGCAGCTTCATTAATGTATGTCTATTGGTTTAGAAGGCACTAATAATATTTAATATCTGCAAAACTGCGAAGTGGGTAGAAGCCTCAACAGTGCAATGTTTGCTTTTCAAAGTCCGTTTTGCAGCGTGAGGATTCCCTGGCAGGGCTACAGGAGCAGCTGCAGGAGGGAAAAGGGACGCAGGGATACAGTGCCCTTGGCCTCCCCTCCCTCTACCGGAGCAGCTGCATTTTTATCTGCTTTATCAATTGAAGTCCATTACGATTACATTTGAATGAAAGCATTCTGCTGCTTAAAAAAATGGTTGAAAACCATTGGTTTCGATGATGTCTTTCTCTGCTATCATCTCCATTTTCTACACCCAACCACAGGGTTTCTCTTGAGCCTGGACTTCACATTTATTTATTTAATTTTTGGCTCTTTGTGTCTCAGCGAAGTATGGAATTATCTTTGCCACGCTTTGGCATTTTTTTTTTCTTCCCCCCAAACATGTCCCATTGTATTTTGATGGCTTGAAATCTTTTTGTTTTCTTCTCCTTATGTTCAGCCTCAAAATTGCTATTTTACTCCTAGCCTAGGGACAGGCATATTCGATGCCATTTCAAATAAATAATCTAACTGGAGATTGGAGAGGAAAACACTGTGATCTCTCAAGTCTAGGAATGGCTGTGTTTCGCTTAATTTATGCAAAGCCTTCTGTGTCTCACTCCCTCTGGAGTTTCCTTTGGAAGCCTGACCACCACCCTTCAGGAGAGGGGAGCTTCCTGGGGCACAGGGTGAGGATCCGCAGAACCCACAGGGCTTTTTCCAATCACTCCCATTTCCCTTCTCTTTTATCTAAGTGTCGTGTGTGGATGAGCGGAGAGACTACAGACTCGCGCAGGCTACTCCCTGAAAACCAAGCTGCTCTGTGTCTATTTATACAAGCACACGGTGGGATCCCTTGGACAGGTATAGCTGTGCTTTGCTGAGGATGCTACAGCTTTCTCTTTTAACACAATATCCTAAGCCTCCCTTTCTCTTACCAAACTGAGTACTGCCTCACGTCGAACCATCCCCCAGCTTCTTGGCTCTCTGAACTGTGTCATCACTGTAGCAAAGGAGGGAAAACCAAATTTAATCTTCTATGACAGCCAGTAACTCCTGGTGTCTTTTTTGGCACCATCCCTAGTGGCAAATCTCTGACCCATTTAGGCCACTGCAGCTTAAGACTTCATGAAAATCTCCTCCCTGGCTCTATTCAAAAAAGTCACACGGACTTCTTGAATGGTAGAGAAAAGCGTAACTTCAGGACTGGGAAACAGAGATGCCGGTGTTGCCAGTTTTAAACTGTTTTTATAATTCTGGTAAGTGCTGCGAAGAAACAAGGGCTCACTGAGAGTATGTAACAGGGCAATCTATCTAGACGTATCTAGAAAGGGCTCCCTGAGGACACGAGTCCACACGCATGTTAAATTTGAGATCTTTCAGGCAGATTAATTCTCTAACATCCCCTGACATAAAGTAGTGCCTTCTAATGAGTACGATTTATAGTGACTTTTAGTGACTCCAAAAAGAACTTGGAAACCCGTGTTAGAATTATTATAATTCTGATTTTAGCTACTTAAAGCAATTTTTTACAGGCTTTTTCTCCTCCTAGGTAACTACTCTATTCTCCAAATGTGCCAGACTTGAATCTCTTTGCTTCATTTCCACTCTTAGGACACAAATGTCCCACAAATCAATTCTGCAAAATGTGTCATCTAGTTGGAGAGCTGATTTTCCCAGATAACGTCACCCAACACAAAGGAGGGTTATAAAGGTGGATCATTTTAGCCATCGGTGTAAAGTGTTGGCATGTTTAATTTTTTGTTGTTAATGCTCACTCGAGGATATTTTTCATTGATTTTTAGAGAGAGTAGAAGGGAGGGAGGGAGGAGAGAGCGAGAGAGAGAGACATCAACATGAGAGAGACACATCCTTCGGTTGTTTCCCGCACACACCCCAACCAGGGTCGGAGATCGAACTTGCAACCCTTCAGTGCACTGGGCCAACACTCTAACCACTGAGCCACAGTGGCCAGGGTGGCACGTATAATTTTGACTACACAAATCTCAAAGTCTCTCCTGAGCAGAGCCAGATTCCAGAACAAACAAGAAAAAAGTTATTTATAACATATGGCACATTCGTAGAAGCCCCACTGAACCCTGCTACCTGGGTAGCTTGTCCATGCAGGGAAATACAGCATGCAGCTTTTTCAAAGATAAAGTATGAAACTTCCTCCAGCTTGTCAATCAAGTTCAGTGTTAACTGGCATCACATTTCTGCTAATGGGCTGTGATCATGTACTTGCAATTTCTGCTTACAAATGATAGCACTGCTGCTTACTAGGTCAAAAGACCACTGATAGCGCCTCTCCGCCTAAAGAGAGCGTGGCAAAGGTATTCTTGAAATTCGTTTTAAGAATAAGGTGGTTGAAAGCGCAGGCTGCAATGAAGACTCTATAAAGCAAATGCGTGCTCTTCGGCAAAAGTCCGCGTGCATTCTGAACTGAATTAATCTAGCCTCGACTGTAAACGGCACATTGTTTTAACAGAATAATAAATTGTCAAGTCTGAAATGAGAATAAGGAAACTTAATAAGCAGATTGAAAGACCGGGGGTGCTTGCGGCGACTGGCGGGCTTACACAACGGCAACGAGGCAAGAGAAGTGGGCCCGCGGTCAATGGCCACGATCCTTACCTGCTGCTGAGCTCATTTCGTGGCTCTGAGATTGTGATGATCCTTGGACAACACCTCTGGCTTCTTGAGCTTTGACTCCAGCATTACTTCCCATCAGACAGTAACATTCTGAACAGTGTTTCAAGACAAAATAACCCAAAAAATAAAAATTCCCTTACCTCTATCAGCCCAGCCAAGCAGAACTCATGCCGAAGGACCACAGGAATCCTTTCCCATGGTTTTCAGGGGCTTCTACCAGCAGCAGACAGGACGGGGTGGTGGTTCGAAGCGTGCACGTGGCCAGCGCTGGAACCCTAATCCCACTGCACTGGGTCACCTTAGGCAAGAGGCTGGAACCCCACGAGTAGCCTCAATACACATCTGTGGCCACAGTCGGAAAGACGGTCCCCTCTCTTAGACTTCAGTTTACATGTGCAGGTGGTTTTACCCAGCATAACAGTGTCCACCTTGAGGTACAATCTCTCTTTTTCCTTCAAGGAGAGTCTTCTACACAAAAATGCACATAGTAGGAGCTTGATAAATATCTGTAAGATAAAACACAGATAATTGTAAAATAATTGGTAGTGGGTTAAATTAGGTCTTTCTTGACCTTCATGGCACTTCATGACATGGACAAGAAAGATGAAAATTTCTCAACTAAAACCTTCTACTGAGGCTCAAAATTTTTCTGAGGCAGAATGGGGTACTGGTAAGAGTTGCTGGGTTTGAATATGACCCCTCTCACTTACCAGTTGTGTGATATGGGGCAAGTTTCTTATTTCTCTGTGCTTCAGTTTTCTCGTCTATAAAATAGGAACAATAACAGCATCTATATGATAAAGTGATGATGAGGCGTAAATGAGTTAATAAATGAAAAGTACTTAGAATTGTGTTTGGTGCGTAATAAGCATTTTATAATTGTCTGTTATACAAATAAGTTTATAGTCAGTATGCATCCTAGAACTGGTACATAAAATTACTGTATCTTCTCAACTAACACCCCCCAGTTTTTATTAAATCCATGGTATATCTTATAATTAATGATATCGGAAGATCAAAGCAGCACAGTAGTTAAAGGAAAGCAAAAGAAATCCAATGAGAAAAATGACTCCAGAAAATGGAGAGGAAGGGAAGAGAGTGAAAGTGGAAAGAGACACAGGAGGCAAACTCAAAACCTGGCTCATCTCTCTAGTCTGGTTTCTCCATCTTGAGATTGACAATAATCTTGTATTTTGCACTTAGGTTAGAAGATGAAGTATCTGGAAAGAACTGAGAATGAGTTGGGTGTAGCTCTGCTATAGATTAAATATTTGTGTTCCCCCAAGTACATATGTTGAAATCCCAACCCCCAATATGAGGATGTTAGGAGGTGGGGCCTTTGGGAGGTGATTAGGTCATGAGGGTGGAGACATCAATGGGATCAGTGCCCTTATAAGAGAGACCCAGAGGTCTCCCCATTTCGCTATGTGAAGGCACAGCAAGAAGTCACCATCTATGAACCAGGGAGCGAGTTCTCACCAGGCACTGAACTTGCTGGCACCTTAATCTTGCATTTCCAGCCTCCAGAACAGTGAGAGCTAAATGTTCATTATGTATAAGCCACCCAGTCTATGATAGTCTGTTGTAGCAGCCCAAATGGGCTTAGACGAGTTATTTAGCTTCTGAAGACACAGGGTTGGTTAAAAAGATCTGTACACTTTTCCCCCCAGCTCCTTCTTTCTGGTGTTGGCGCTTCTGTCAGAGGTTGTCAGGAAGGAAGCCATGTGACAACGAGGAATGTGAGGAAAACTCACTCTCCAAGTTCCCCCCAGAAACCTCAGGACAAGCATGATAGTCATAAGGTTAAGAGAGTTGAGGGGAATCCTACAAAAGCCAGGTGGAGGAGATCAGGTACATTTCTGTTTCACAATAAAATGATTTCAACCTTATCTTAAAAATACATATTCAAAAATAAGCAACTTCTCTTTTGAGAACTATGATGTCTTTAGATATTTTGTTTCAGGGTCACATTTAAAATAGGTTAGACCTGGCTTCTTAAATCATATTCTATGGAAAACTAGTTCCATGGAGTATCTGTTGTTGTTTTATCTGTATTTTTGTGTCTTTTCCACATGTAGTTTTAATAGTAATACTGTTTGTTAAGAATAATTTTTGAAAATACTTAAAAAAATCCAGTGGTCAAAAAAGTAAGGTAAACATTGAGTTAACCAAAATTTAACAAGTGTCTTTTTGGTGGCAGCTTTCAAAGCCTTTAATAGCCACCAAGCATTTTCTATCACCTAGAAAGAGATGACATAGGCAGATTTTACCAAGTGTATTTGACCACATAACATTTACAGCATTTTTCCCTGCGGTGCAGTGTAACAGGTATGTTTTAGGAAAAACTTTTCCAACGGTTTCCTTGAACAGTGTTTTACTCACAAAAATGTAAACAGTAATGCAGTGCATTTACTATTCTGTACTTTTCCAAAATACTTTCACATGTATAGTAATAACTGCCATCACCACAGTCCTTGGGAAACAACAAAAAACTAATTAGCATTGTCATGTTACAGATTAGAAAACAGAAGACTTGGAGGGTTCCATTATTTTCTTGTGGCACCATGTGGCAGCTAGGACTTAGACCCCTGATTCTAAGTCCTATCCTCTCAAACACCCTATTATTCAAGAAATAGTGGGCCTTTGTCCACACAGCCTTTCTGCGGTCTTGTACCAGCTGCCATGAATTTGCTGCAACCCTAGTGAAAGGTGACAAGGTCTGAGAACACACAGTACCCTAGGGCTTGAGCCCAGGGGTAAACCGGGAAGGGCTATTTCTGAAGAGCCACATCCAAGAGAGGCAGCATCTATGCAGCAACTGTAAGAGAAACTGGAGCAGGTCTTTTGAGACTGATAGACAAGGGAGTGGTATGGGGCTGGAAACTGGAGCTCTGAAAGTCGGGGGGCCGTCTGTCCATCCTCTTGCAGCATTATTTACAATAATCGAGATCTGGACGAACTCCAAGTGCCCATCAGCAGATGAGTGGATAAAAAAGCTGTGGGACATTTAACCAATGGAATACTACTCGGACCCGGAGAGCATTATGCTAAGTGAAATAAGTCAGACAGAGAAAGACAAGCACCATATGATCTCACTCGCATGTGGAATCTAATGAACAAAATAAACTAACAGACAAAATAGAGACAGACTCATGGATAGAGAACAGACTGGCAGCTGTCAGAGGGGAGGGGTTTAGGGGGCTGGGTGGAAAAGGTGAAGGGATTAAGCAAAGAAAAAAAAAACTTCATAGACATAACAGTATGGTGATTACAGAGGGAAAGGGGGTGGAGGGAGGCAGCAGAGGGTAAAGAGGGGATAAATGGTGATGGAAGGAGACTGGGCTTGGGGTGGTGAACACACAGTACAGTATACAGATGTGTTATAGAACTGTACCCCCCAAACTTATGTAATTTTTATTAACCAATGTCACTCCAATAAATTCTATTTAAAAATCATAAAAAAAAGCAGAAGACAGTCTGGTGGTTACTTAGGACGTGATGAACAGGAGCTATTTGGCCAAAGTTCTCTGTCCTTAGTCAGTGGCTGCATGGCCTGTGGGTAGATCATCACATAGTTGTCACAATCAGCTAATGTCAATGGAGGGGTGTGTGTTTTGGGGGGGCGGGGGCTTTCTGCTTATCAGCTCCCAGTGCTGGGAGGCCAAGAAGAGACTGGGTAGGGCCAAGAGAAAGAAATCCTGGAGCAAACTACTTTGACTTCATTCTGTTGGGAATTTTAAAGGTCAAAGACATCCTTGATGATTATACTCGACGCGGCCCAGTATATACCAAGATAAGAAAATGCCTTGGAACCCAGTACCAAACACGGTCACTGTATACGATGACACACCATCGCACCATCCAGGACTCAAGATCTCAAGGGGATGTGCTAAGTCAAGGACAAACCACGGTTTCTCAGAGAAGAGGAACCTATTCAGCCAAAAGTCAGCCGTCCTCACAATGTGTTTCATGTTGCGGAGAGGTATTTTACCGTATGAGTTGTCTGAGCAGCACGGATTGGATTGCCACCAGCTTCCAGAGCTGCAGCAAAGGAAAATGATCACTTATGTATCTCGGTGACTTATCAGCGAACATGGAAGAATTAATGTATTTATTCTTCCTTCTGAGATTAAATGTAATTGCTTTAAAAAGATAATCGTGGTATTGTTTGAATTGTATGCATTTCTTATGAAGCACTAATACATTTTCCTGTAGTCTGGCAAAGTGTATGGTCTCTTATCCTCATTTCCCTGTGGATAAATACTTTGTTAATTAATAAAGTATTATATGAGCACTTAGTGTCTGCATTTAACAGTGCAAGGATTTCATTCAGATTATGTTAATAGATTGTTCGCATTATTTCTTGCATTAATTACAACTTCTTTCAGGCTTCATCATAAGAGCATTGTCTCTGTGAATACAGGAGGCTTTTTGGATTACATTCTTGTTTGACTGCTTAAAGTAATGCTAGGAAAATATGATTATATTGAAAACTACTCTCTAGGACTTGGATCAAAAGACAGAAACAGACATTCAATTATTTCAAAATCTTAGAGGCGACACAATTAGTTAGAGTCTGCCCTGGTTGAATTAAAATCGAGCAATTAGGGAATTTCTCTGGAACCCACAATATCTTAATAACAAATTCATGAAATGGGTATTCCACATCATGATACCTTAGGCATAATTATGAGAAAAAAAAGTAAAAGGTTTCCTCCTGGTAATTGATAAATGTGGAATGCAGAGGAAGCAAATATGTGGAGTGGATATGAATCCTAGGCCACAGGTGTGCAGGAAATTTTACTTTATTTTCCTCGAATCAACTAAGTTCTGGCTTATCCTGCTGGGCTGCTGGGAAATTTAATCACAGCTATTATGTGACATGCCCCTTCCCGCTCACCTGCTCACCCGTGCCTGGTGCTGTACAAAGGCTCTGGCACCTTAGGTAACTTCTAGAGATGAGGAAGCTGCTAGGGCATCGGTCATCGGTCCATCATGGGTACAGCTGAGCTTATGGGCTTAGTTCTCAGGGTCCCTTCAGGCCTGACTGTGCTCTGTCTGTGCTCAGCAAGGTGACATAGTTTGGAAGACTAGGAGTGGCTGTGCTCCCTCCAGGGATGCACCTCCCCAGCCATACACCAAGAATGCACCCCCTCACCCGGCTACCGATGGAGCACCACCACGAAACAGGGCATTCCCACCTCCATTCTCTGCCTCTACCTCTTTTTTCCCTTTCTAGGAAATAGTTCCCTCCTCTCACCTCTTGCTCTAACAGCCACTTATGCTCCCTCTCTAGTTGCCCTCAGAAGCCATCTCAGCATTACCGGTCCAGGCTTTCACGAGTCAGGGAGACTAACTTGAGGGAACTGAAAGTTTCTGCCAGGTTGACACAGCTCAGAGGTCTATTTACAAAAGAATCGGTTATGCGCTCAGAGTACAGGTGAGAGGAGCAGACAGGGCAAACATTATTATCTAGCAACACAAACATACGCTGGAACAGAAACTGCTTTCCAAAGAAATGGAATTTTATTTTTAATAAGTTAAACTTTACAAAACACAGTTCAGCTGTCATTATTTCATGTAAAAAGAGAAATGATTTAGAAAAGCTAAATTAGGTTGAATTCAAAATTCACAAAGGGCCAAATTTGATGTAACAGTGTGGTAAAACACCAACAGTTGATGTTTTATCTGACTGTACTTGTTTATAAAAATACTTAGGTTATTTTCTTTTTATTTCTTAAATATTCCTATGAAGCATAACTCTTGAAATTAAGAAGCATATTTTCTTTCCGCCCTGTTTATGTCCACACACATTGTCACCCTCGCCTCGTGAGTCCTTCTGTTCCAGCCCCTTCAAGATGCACTCAGCTCCATCCGAGTCTCTCTCACTCACGACCACCCCTTGTTCCTTGTGTCTAGACTTCTCCCACATCTAGGGTAGTAGATTTAGCAAATAAAAATACAGAACAGTCAATCAACATTGAATTTCTGATAATAATGAAGAATTTTATTTAGTATGTCCCATGCAATCTTTGGGACATATTTATACTAAAAATGTCTTCAATGTTTACCTGAATTTCAAAGTTAACTAAGTGTTCTGTCTTTTACAGAGCAACCCTACTCAAATCCCCAGGTTAAGATCTTTTACCTCCAACCTCTCCAACCTCCTCTCACAGAAAATTGCTCCATTTAAAAAGCCATTGTCGCAAATGGGAAAGAATCTTCAAAGGAAGCCACTGTTGTTTAAATACCCCGAAACCGCTGATGAATTCTCAGCCTGTGCTCCCAGACCCTGACTTGTCTGAGAGACACAAATCTAACAGCTTCAGGATTCCACATTTAGGGTAGAAATAAAGAGTCAGGATACAAAGTTAATTTTAGGTAGGAAGAGAGTTTATGCCACATTAAAAAAAAAATTGAACAGTTTATAATAACGAGGCATTCTGAATTCATGAAATAAAGTGAAAACGATTTCACAGTGAAGTTGAAATAAAAGAGGGCTTGGGGTTTTTTTTCAAACTAATAACGCTAGAATTAGGAAAGTAGGCTTATTCCTTCAATAGTTCTTTTTAGAAATTATCCATTTGGAATATGTAGGCCTTGTTATAAAGAGAGGTGTGGCTGGGGAGGCAAAGGCCATTGAACTTGGCAATTGTGCTTTGTCAAGCATTTAATGTAGTCAAAGCAGGAGTGGAGTAGCAAGGATTGTCCCTATAGGACAACAGATTTAAACTTATAGGCCAGGCTTTACAAAATAAGAGTGCAAGGGCGAGAAAAGTAGAGGCTTTTATTTCCAGGCAAAATAAGAGCTGTGTAGGATATGGTCCTTCTGGTTCAATAAAGTCTCCGAGATGCTTTCAAGTTGAACATGTTTCTGAGCCTTGCAAGGATATTTCATAAGTGGTTTTTCTTAAGTTGTTGCATATTAAATCAAATCGGAATCTGGCAAAGTAACAGCACGGGCCAGGGGAAAGCCAGTAGATGATGCATTAATGCAGCCTTGAAAATAATTTTCAAGTCTTACTCAGCAACAAAATTTGGTTACATTCCGCTTCATATGGAATGATTTCATTCCTCTGTTTTCCTAATCAGCCCATCTTCTACAATAGCCATTTACATCAAGCATTCAGGTTATCAAAAGGGTATTTCTTATTATAATTAATTCTAAGGGAAAGGAGAATACCACCTTCTTTAGCAAACAGAGATGAGGAACTCTGATATTCAACCATATTTATATAGCATAACATTATACAGAAAAAAAATTGGCCATAGATTAAGGCAGATCTATGTCTAAAACCCATCTTCATCATTTACTAGCTTTGTGGCTTTGGGTAGGTCCATTAACCTCTCTGAGTCTCTTTCCTTAATTGTAATATGCAATAATAATGTCTCGCATGCATGACAGTTGTAAGAATTAAAAATAATATCTGTAAAGTGCTTCACGCACAATAATACCTACCATTTAATGAGGTTTATTAAGACACCCTGAGGCTCATAAAAAAGAATTGCTAAGACCTCTTGGGTGACATTTCTCAAAATGTGTTGGGAAAACATTAGTCCTGATTAGTCTTTTAAAGGGATTCTACTATCAAGTAAGTTTGGGGAATGTGTTCTAAAGGCACCTATTAGAAACTGTAAAACTCATTCATGTTTTCTAAAGCCTGAGAAACCCTGCAACTAAGAAATCTGTTTTTTTGTTTAACACTGAGTTTTCCAAGCCTAAGAATCTAGTAACCTTGTATTTGGCAGCAACAGAAATTCCAGTATTGGACAAATCTGGCTTTTTGCCTCAAAACAGAAAGCAAACTTATTGATATTTGTTCAGTGCAGGATGTATTTCCACTCGTGTTGATTTCCACATTGTTACCTCCCTTTTTCACTGATTTTTTTTTTTTAACATCCAGTTTTAATTCATGAAAAGAAATTTGCAGGAAATGCCACTTATTAAAAAGTACCAATTCATTGTCTTTCTGAGGGTCTTTCCTTGTGCAACTCTTAAGTTTAAAATTTTGTCATCTGGCCTGATCCATGTCTTTAAGGAATCAAGAAAATGCACCGATCCTTTGCCTTATGAATAAATCACGCTACCATCCCAGGGCCTGCAGATACAGACCCGGGGTTGCCTGCACTCACTCGCTTTGAGCCCCTCTCCCAGCTCATCCTCTCAGCTCTCTCCGCCTGGACCACCACTTCATCAGTCCGATATAAATATAAAACTGTTCTGTTTGCTTTGCCCTCAAGCTTCCTCTCTCCCCCACCTAGGCTCCCCATTCCCATGAGCACTTGTCTGTGAGCAGGTTTCCACAAACAGCTGTGCAGAATGTTCATAAACTGGGCCGTCTGCCCACCTGGGGTCTACATTCCCGCATCCGCTTGACTCTCCGGCTTCCTAGGGCCCCGACAGGAAGATCCTCACCTGATCTATCCCCCCTTCGAGAGGTAGATTCAGATATTTTTATTAACCCAGAAGCAAACTGTTGGTAACCAGAGAATCAAGAATTGCTGGTAATACATATATAGGGCGCCAGCAGTGATTGTTCCACGGATGCTAGAGACAACGGTCAAGGCAATGACATCTATTAGCAGATTAATACTACTCGTGAACTGTTTGGGGTCTTTGGAAGAAGGAGTCTATTGGTAACAATCCCGAAGCTGCCAATTTGCTCCCATCCAGCCTTTTTGAAAATTTTCATACCTGGCTCTCGTGCGATGAGCCCAGAGATCAACAGCTCCGATCCCACAGGCCTTGTAGAAAGTGCCAGTTGCGAGAGGCAGCCAGAGCATTCATCCCCTAATCTCACTTTCTAGAACACTGAGCCATCAAGCCGCCTGCTGGGTTGGCAGGGGCTGCCTCGGTGATGTCCAAGACCAGGGCCATGGCAGGGAAAGGGCTGAGGTGTTTTGGCAGCGGGGACGGAGAACGGTTTCTCAGCACCTGCCCACAGTATGCTTGCTTCCAGGTGCTACGACAAACACCTTGGCTTCTTTTATGACTCTCTGAAATTATTCCTCAGCCCAACATAAGACCATAAACAAAGAGAAATATGGATGAGCTCCCGAATAGTGAAACATAAGACCCCTCTTAGAGCAGAAGGCAATCTAGCTACTCATAATCAATCTCTAGTTGTGTGTGTTTTTATGTTGTTGACTTTTATGTTGCATATACAAGCTCATTGTAGTAAAATTCAAGTGCAGGTTTTCCATCAAGTTTCAACTTCCCAGAGAAGGCTTTTGAATAAAAAGCCTAATGACAAGAGCTAACACTCATCACACTTTTCTAGTAGAAGCACTATTCTAAATACTTCACATCTATTGACTATCTTAATCCCCACAACAATCCTGTGAAGTAGATACTATTATTATTCCCATTTTATAGGTGAGAAATGAAGTCAAATAACTCTGAATATGGGGGAGCAGTGTGATTGATGGGGAGCAGTTACAGAACCAACAGTCCCATTGCTGTGAGGAGGCAACAGGTGAGCACAAGAAAAAGACCTGAGGTTGACAGGCAGAGACTTTTGACCTCATGACTGTCTGAATGACAAATGAAATAAAGTCATTCGACTCACATTTGGCCTCAGTTTCCTTATCTGTAAGATGAACATATGCTCATCTTTGTCCACAGTATTTAAAAATATCATGGAAATTCATAATAAACACTGGGAATGACATGGGAGCCACTATTAATAAGTAACTTAAAGCTATGGAAACATAAGAGCCACGGTGTGGGCCATGATTACCCAATTCCTTGTGCAGTATTTTGTCTCCTGCAACTAGAATAAGGAAATGACTTAGAGTGCTGTCTGTCACCATTCAGAGGACAAGACTCTGAGCATAAAATTCTTAAGGAAATGAGGCAGTCATGTTTCATTCAGGGTGATTTTTCTGGTTGGGTCTAAACATTAAATTGAGCCAAATAAAATTGTCTATCTTCAAACACTTTGACTTAAAAAATGATAATCATACATGACCAACCTAATATAAAGCCCTACTTTATGGGCTCCTAGGAAAAAGCATGTTTGGTTAGGTCAGGTCTGCAAAAGTATAGGCTGAAATATCTAACGAAACCAGCTAACCTATATCAAACCTATTGCAACCTTAGATACACGACAGGGAGGGAGGTATGCAAACTCGACTCATTATTTGCTGAGTCAGTCTATGGGATCACAGGTAACACAGGTGATATACTGGAAATCTAGGATTTTTGTCCCCATACCTAGTGTTGCAAGAAAACTTGGTGCAGCCATGCTCAACTTTTTGAGCAGGAAACTCTAAATACAAATCTGCTAGACCTCTTGCAAAACAAATAAAACAAGACAATAACAACAAATCCTCTTCTTCGGATTTGTTTGTTCGTTTGTTTTTTGGAAAGACAGTGAGGTAATGTAATGGAACTCTGTAATACACTTCTACAGCTCCCATTGTAATCTGTGATATATCCCTACAAAAACAGATTTGGAGTCATTCCAGTTCATGCTGTCAGTTTGGACTAAGACAAGGAGTACAAATGGGCAGACAATTTTTTTGATAATGAAATCTAGAAATTTGTTTGGGAGACCCTGAGCAATATCATTGGTGCTGTCTGATTCTGCCTTGCCATCAGCATGAGGTGGAACAGCCCTGCTCTAAAGTGCTTGGCAAAAAAGGCGCATGTCTCCGCATCTCAGGAGCACAAGCCATAAACATCATGCTACTGTAAATTGTATTTTTCACAGCAGAGATTAATAATGCATCAGTGTGCATTTCTTACTGCCATTCCAATGAATTTCCAGAAGACTTCTAATTCTAAATTTTTAAAAAGATGTGTTTATATTTTTCATGTTTTCATGTGTGTGCTATACATGTAGTAAAAGACACAGACACATAAAGGGAAAACACAAATTATGAATTTTGGAAGAATTATCTTTCTATCCACAACAATTTTTGATGTCTCTGGAGAGATCAAACGTGTCACTGCAAATATTCAGAAAGTAAGAAAAGAACAGAAGCATATTGATGTTATCGCTTCCTGGAGATTTCATGATTTATAAGTGAATTGTGCAGGTGAGTGCAAAGGAATGGTTTCATATCACTCCTCCAAGAAATCCCTCAGAATTTCAAAATTCATGTGAAGGTTGCCTCCAGAACGCCTGACCTGGAAAATGCCATTTATGTGAAGGTGCATGTTCATCTTCACATAACGCACATACATGCACACACATGTGCACACACATAATGTGCACAAATACACACGCACACATAACATACACATAGATAGAACGTGATGACTGAGACCGTCTTCCTGTAGTCAAGATACAAATTCTTAAATTGGAAACTTCATTTTTCAGTGTGTGAAGTCATTCAGCCTCACACTTAGACCACAGATGGGAAATTAGATTCAGGAGGCCCACCTGTGAGCTCTTCGGCTCGCTGTGATTAAATCAGCCAGCTCTGCAGTTGGGTGAAAAGTACTTGCTGTTCCATCACTTGGATTGTTGAATGAGCTCTACAACTTCTGCTTGTCTCTCTGCTTTTGGCTCCTCCTCTTCTTTATTATGGTATCCCAGATTTTTAATCTATCTTATTTTTAGATGTTAGAAACTATCTCTCCCCAACCCACACTACCCACATACAATGTAGGTGGGCCTCTAATTGCATGAGGCCATTAGAATAGTCATATACCTATCTCTAGGGTCCATTCTTCAGAAATTGATTTTACAAAATAATCTCAGAGGGATGTACCAACCTTGCTGTGAGATAATTTGAGTTTTGCTTGTGCTCACCTCATGTGGAACAGGATTATAATTGGTGACCTAATATTAACTCCTCAATGCCCTCTTTCTTGTTCAGGGTGGCAATGTACCCAGTTAAAAATAGTCTTTTGCAGTTAGAGGTGACCATGGGACATAATTCTAGCCAAGAAAAATGGCTAAGGCTTTCTGAGAATGTTTAGATTTCACAATGTAGGTATTACTCCTTCCTGTTCGACCTTTTTCTTCCTGTAATGGAAATGAGAGGAAGGTGTGGCCCATATAGTGCAACCGGGAGGTGGCAAGAGGCTTGGACTCACTACCTTTGTACTTTTTATTACTTGATCAAAGTAAACCTTATATGCTTAAGTGACTATAGTCATGTTTTCTGTTATTTGCAGCTGACCCCTTCCTCAACTGACATACGCCATTAGTCAGGGTTATACAGAGTAACAGGGCCAATAAAGATATATTAACGGGAATTGGCTCATGTGATTATGGAAGTGAGAAGTCCCACAATCTGCCATCTACAACCTGGAGACACAGAGCTGACGGTCTTTGGACTCTAGTCGGAAGCCAAAGGCCTGAGAATCAGGAAGGCCTATGGTGTAAATCCTAATCCAAGGCAGGACTAGTCCAATGTTCCAGGTCATGCAGTCAAACAGTGAAGGTAAATTCCCCTCTCCTCTGCCTTTTTGTACTGATCAGTCCCTCAGTACATTGGATGGTGTCCACCTACATTTGGGAAGGTTATCTGCTTTACTCAGGCTACTGACTCAAATGCTAGTCTTGTCCAGAAACACCCTCACAGACACACCCAGAAATCTTTAACCAAATACCTGGGCACGCTGTGATTCACTCAAGTTGACACATAATATTAAACATCACACATACCGTATACTGCCTGTAAGGTATCAACAATAGAAGTTTTGAAAAATACTGTCTATAAACTAGACTTCCTGGTATCTGGAGAATACTCTCCCCAGCAGGAGCAGAACACATATTCCTCTTAAATACACATGCGATACTCTCCAAGGCAGGCATATGTTAGGCCAAAACACAAGCCACAGCACATCTAAAAGGGTTTAAGTCATACAGAATACGTCCTCTTATTACAACACAGTGAAATTATAAATATGTAACAGAAATAAATTTGGGAATTTCACAAGCATATAGAAATTAAACAAGACACCCCTGAATATTCGATGTCAAAGAAGAAATCACAAGGTTAGATAGAAAACACTTTACAATGAATGAAAAGAAGACACAGCATACCACAGTTTATGAAATACAGCTAATGTAAAGCAGTTTAACATAGAATAATAGCCAAATGTCAGGATCTCTGTAAGGCGAGAAATGTAGGAACATATATGCAAATACATAAATCATACATATTTTCTCCGTCCAATACAGTAGTCACTAGCCACATGTGCCTATCTAAATTTACAATTTCATTAATTAGAGTTAAGCATAATTCAAATTTCAGTTTTTTACTTGCGGTTACAATATTTCAAGTCTTCAATATTCACATGGGGCAAGTGGCTCCATATTAAACAGTGTGTATGTAGCACATACCCATCATCTCAGAAAATTCTATTGGACATCGATACCTATAATGTATATATCACAAATTTATTTTTATATTAATAACTTTATAAGTACAAATTGTCCTACTTAAGAAAAAGTCCTTACTTGGAAATGTTTGTCCTTTCTGATTTTTTTTCTAATAATAGATGTTATTTTTTTTAAATGTCCTTACCTTGAAAGAAAAATTTAAAAGGTGGCCAATCTATATTAGCTCCCTGCTCCTATCTCCAGTCTCATCAAGAAGTCCAGGGCCGTGGATGTGTAATATTTTCAACAGCACCTCTGTTTGAAAGTTTATACAGAAGAAAAGTAGTTTGTAAGACTGAAGGCAGAGAAAGGTGAGTCTTGGCATATTGAGTTCTTTCCTATTAGTATGTAAATAATGGGCATTCATTTAAAGACCAAGGTGGCTTTGACAGTGAAGTGCTAATATTTCAACCTCACCTGCGAAGGAAACAAGCAGTTGACTGAACGAAAGGCGTTCAAGAAGGGAGGGTAATTTCAGTTGCCGTGTCACTCAAGGATACGAGAAGGGTACAGAAATATTCTGTTGATATATGTTGTCATCTGAGTTTGCTTTTCCACTGTCCTCGATGTGTGTGTCTGACTATTGCATGTCTCCCTCGCGAACAATATCACAATACGTCAGGATCGTCAGAATTCAACGACAAAGCAGTCAACACAAGGGTACCAGTTTTCATGTCTATCAGCACCTCCCGCTTAGACGTGGAGGCCTTCAAGTTAACTCGAGCCATTTAAAAAAATATACACCAGACACAAAGCAGAACGTGCGGCCTCACAAAAGACTTCCTTTATGGCTCATCGGAGTAAATTTCTTGTCAAAACATTCCCCGCGCTAAGTAAAGGTTATCTATTCAGATGAACACCTGACTTATAAAATCAATCAGGGCACAATAAGAAAGACGCCTGCTTTTTGCAAGCATTCAAGTTGTTGCTTCCATCAACTTAACTTCCTAAAAATATACTTTTTTTTCCAGTCTGCTCTGCATAACTCATTAACATCATAATCGCCAGCAATAATTGCCTGAAGTGAGTAAAGAAAATCACGGGAGATGAAGAGTTGAATTACCACTTAATGAAAGAAGAAGGAAAAAAAAGACGACAATTTAAATCAACAGTCTGCAGTGCTGCCACGACTCCCTTCCTCGAGAAAATGTATAGTAATTGTGTTCTCTGGAGCTTGATGTGTTTATAAATGAGGATTCTCAGACAGTGAGTTCTCAGGATGATTCCAAGGGCTTAACTGATGATATGAACCAGATGAACTCGAGAATATTTGCTCAGTGATCTAAAGATGCGTTTTTATAGCAAGTTGAAAAATAATAGCCTTTAGAATATTTCAGAATTATCTCTACGGCAATTAGAGGCCCTGACCAAACAAAATGTTACCTCTAGGTCTTCAAAATGTGTGAAATCTATCAAGGACGTGTTTTACGATTTGGGAGACTTAATGAGTATCCCCAAAGCAGTGCTTCTCAACGAGAGTTGGTTTTGACTCCCACGAAACATTTGTACAATGTCTGGAGAAATTTGGGGTTATCACGAGTTAGAGGATGCTACTGGCATCTAGGACAACTTCCCACTACAAAGAACCATCTGACCCAAAATCTCAATAGTACGAAGGTGGAGGGATCCTGATTTCTATCAACAAAAGTACCTAAAAGCTTATAGAACACAGAAAAACCTGATCAAAGCTAAAAAAAAAAAAAAAATTAATGCAATAGTTTACAAAACAATCATTTATTTTACAGTTTGGCAAGCAAGCCGGAGCTCAGGATATGGGGAGGAAGGGCAATGACACATTACTCCAGCTGCCCTGCCTGGCCAATCCTTCAAGTCATGGTGATTTAGGTCTGATGAGTGTCAGATAGTCAGCAGGCTCTAATTGTAGTAAAGTGTAATTATGATATATCATCTTTATAGCTATTTCTTAAATCGGTAAACGTATGAGTTACTGTGAGAAACAGATTAAGTGGGTTGACAAGTTCAGCCAAGTACACATGTGAGAGGATATTACAGTGGAATTTTGGCAGATGCCTTAAAACATTGGCCCTCAAACATGAGTGTACATCAGAGTCACCTGGAGGGTTTGCTAGAACACATTTCCGAACTGAACCCCTAGAATCTCTCTCTGACCTAGTAGCTCGGGGGTGGGCTCTGAGAATTGGCACTTTTACTAAGTCCCCCAGGGGTGCCAATAAAACCATTTGAGAACCACAGCCCTAGTTCAATGGACATGCATCCTAAAATGAAGTGCAAGGCAGCTGGGATGCAAATTTTTTGAAGGAGGTGAATAAAGCTCCTCCCCAAAACAAGGATATAAAAGGAGTAGAAGCTGAGAGCTGAATGAAGTGGGGGGTTTTGTGTGCTGGGAGTCCCCTCCTCTCATGGGTGGTAGGGGGTGGCTGTAGAGTGCAGGCACCTCCCATCACAAGTAGAGAAAAAAACTTCAATCTGACCACTTAGGCAAGTTCCTTACAGTGTGTAGACACGGTGGGGCCCGTATTCCTCTCACCTGAGAAATCTAAGCAGCCAGAGAGGCTGGCTGGCTAGCTGGCCTGAGGGCAGGGCAGATGGGAAGCAGGCACTGTGTGGGGATTAGCCTGCACAGCTAGAGTCGTTCAGGAGAAAATATGGATGAGCCCCCATCTGCAGATCACGCAAGGGACTCCACGTGGGTCTTATTAAATTATGTCCAACAGGGCAACCTGTAGGGGGCAAGTAGAAGAGGCTGAGAGGGACTGCTACCAGCCACGACAGAGCTTCAACAAAATGATGACGGGGAAAATTTCTCCCAGAACGAGGGGCATGAATATCTCCAACAACCCAGTTAAGTGCCTCCAGAAAGTTTATTTCTAAATGCCTGACATCTCTCAAGAGCAGTGAAGCGAGGCAAATAGAAACCCACCTGTTAAGAGAGAGCGTTTCCCCTTAGTGCATCTCCCCCTCTCGCTCCAACTCTGGAGGGGTCACAAGCAAGGTCTGTGGGATGATGGGGACTGAGCGGAACATGGAAAAGGTGCCAACTCCACCCTCGATCCCACTCTGGACCTCCTGTCTGCAGGAGGCCTGAGCAGCAGGGAGATGGGATATTTTTAATTACAAATGAGACCGAACTTTTAAGTTACTAAACCAAGGCTGTGTTTGCAACTTCAACTGACTGGAGAATTGTTAGTTTTCCTGGAGAGAGACCAGAAAGCCAAGGGCTTGCTTGAGATCTGATGGGAGGTAGGATCTGTTCAACAGTGGAGCTTACAAGGAGAGGTGAAAGCTGGAATGGAAGCTGCTGCTTCCTGGCCGGGCCTGCATGCGTGGCGTGTCTTCAGCCCCGGCTGCACACACAGTGGCAATCACACCTTCCCAAGGTCTGCGAATGAGTTTCCCGCTACACAAATGCGTGTCTGACCCATTCTCCCACTTGCTCCCTGCTTCCTCCGTTGACAGGAGAGCCCAGGCATTATTTTCTAAAGCGTGGCTAACTGTAAGCCAGAGGAAGTCCGATGAATGGCTGCTTGAATTCAGAAACACCATGTTCCCTTCCAGGACAGATAAACAGCCCGAAGAATTTGCCAGGCGTTTGAAGTCTTATAATAACCCTCACGCTTAGGTGAGCAATCGAGGAAACTCTTTATGGATTCAGCTTTTTTAGATAGACTATGGCAAAGGAAGAATGAAAGACTACGTGAGGATACTAAGGATGCATGGTATCAACTGGATCTGCCTTGAGTACTTCATTGTTAGGAGCTGTGACAGTAAACTTATCAGGTCCCCTGATTTCTTCATCCCCCCTGCAGGACACCCTGCTCACTGTCACCCTTATGGCCAGGTTTCCAGTCAGTATTGGTCAATGGGTCCTCTTCCCTACAGATAATATTCCACGTTGGTTGGGATGTGCTGATTAGGACATTCTTGTAAACTATGGAAATGATCATTCTGGAGCGGAATTGGGCAACGGAATCAGCCAGAGTTCCACCAGTGAAACCGAGCCAGTATTACCTACCCATCCACCTGACTTAAATGAATGTGTGTACACAACAGATACACAAACGGTGCATGCATGGATGTACACATATGCATGATGTATATGTATGCATGCATATAAGACATGTACTTATTTACTACATATATGTGTATGGCATATACACACACATTTGATAAATATGTGTAGCAAGGAACTGACTCAAGTGATTGTGGGGGGACTGGCTGGACAAACCTGAAATGCGCAGGAGAAAGGCAGGCTAGAAGCTCTCAGCAGGAGCTGAAGCTGCTGCCCACAGAAGGAATTTCTTTTTCCTCAGGAAAGTCTCAATTCTGCTCTTAAGCCTTTTAACTAATTGAATCAGGCACCCAGATTACTGAGGATAATCTTCTTAACTTAATATTAACTAACTGTAGGTGTTAATCACATTTACAAAATACTTTCGCAGCAACACCTGAATTAAAGTTTGAGTGACTAACTGGAGACGATAGCCTAGCTAAGTTGACACATAAAAGCAGCCATCACAGCCACATTATCAAGAGGCTTAAAGAGCTTCCTACCATTTGACCCAGGATTCTAATTCCCGAAATCTGTCCTAAAGGAAATAAGCAGAGATGTGCACAACTTTTTAATATGTATTAGTTATTAGTGGCTCACTCCGATTACTATCATGAGCCAAAAATTTGTCCCACCAGCCATAGGCAAATACGCTCTACCCTAGAAAGCATGTTAATTTGGCAAGTTCAAGACAAGGTCATTATTGAGTCACTTACTAATAAGTTGAGTTTTTAATGAAAAGTGGAAAGGGGTTAAAGGTGTGAAGTCTGCATATTGTGGTTATTCACCTCTTTGCACTATAATGTTTCCTAAAGGTTCTACAGTGAGCACGTACATTGTGCACTGAAAATTAAACATTTTATATATATTTTAAATAACTGAGAGAGACATTTTAAAGCACCAATAAAAGCAAAAACAACATTGTAATTAAACTAAGTAATATAGCACTCAGAATATGACAACGTAATTTGTATGTATCACAACATTATGATTTTAGTTCACTGCCTAACATAACACATAGTGTCTAATACTAGGGAATCAAAACTGAATACAAGAGAATTGAGTTCAGATCCAAGTTCCAGTGTAGGATGAGCCAGTGATGACCAGAACAGAAAAGACAATGAAAACGACCTTCTGATAATTAGTGGATCTAATTAGTGGAGCTGCTAAAAGTGTCCTGATCTGTTCTTGGTCATCCAAAGGCCTGTCTACTCTTCTCCTTATGCCAGCTTCCCGAAAAAAAATAGACCTAATTAATTTTAGCATCTTTAGGCCCTCTCCACTAATCCAGAGGGAACAAAACTACCAGCTAACTTCCTAATTTCCACTACCACCAGGAGAGGTTGTGGCTGGTCCCAACGCATGATATTCATTGGATCAGGTCATATATAACAATGACAAGGCTGCTGTAACAGCTGCATAAGCCCAGCTTCCACCATTTATCTTGGGCTTCTGACCCCATCCTTGGAAGCTGAGGCCTCAGGCTTTAGCCCCATTCTGTGACTCAGCTTTTATGAGACAGCTTTCAATATGGTACTGAATATTCTCTCAGATACCAATAAAGGTCTACTTTGATTCTAAGTTTCACTATTGTTTCTTTGGAACACGGTTCCCTTACAAAGTCAAAGGCATAGAGCCCAGCCAGCATCTTTACTGCAGCCCTGGCTGGTGTGTCGTCCCCAGCACTGAAGGGTTGCCAGTTCGATTCCCGGTTGGTCAAGGTACAAGCCTGGTTTGTGGGCTCGGTCCCTGGTGGGGGGCATGCAGGAGGCAGCCGATCAATATTTTCCTCTCACATCCATGTTTCTCTCTTTCTCCCTTTCCCTTCCTCTCTCTCTAGAAATCAATGAAAATATTTTATTAAAAAAATATGAGACCCTGAGCAAAGGACCCATTTAAGCTGTGCCTGGACTCCTGATCCAGGGAAACTATGCGATACTGAATGCATATTGCTTGGCATTGCTAAATCTATAATATTTTGTCACACAGCAATAGAAAACTAATATAGGTTCCCAGGTTATTGTTTCTACTAGAAGCAAGGCCAGAGATTGCAGCTCTGAGGAATGCACAAGCAGTTCTAGGGTCAGACAGAAATTCCCCTAGCAAGCCCTTCCCCTAACAAATACAGACACACCTCCTCCATCTCGAAACTGCCAGTGTCTCTTCTGCGGTGGGAGGACCTGGATTTAACTTTAGGCTCGGGTTCCTCCCTCTCCTGCACGGGGCTGATACCCCAGACCACCTATCTCGACTTTCTCTGAGTTCCGAGATAACACAACATTGTCCTTGGGGACTCACAGGCTCAGCTGGGGAAGTTGCTTCCATTAATTGCCATACAAAGAAATCTCTTGAATATGGTATTATGAAGTTTGTTTTGAAAATCATGTTCCTTTTGAAAATTACCATTCATTATGCCTCATAGCCAAGTCGTTTTACTCAGGAGCATAGACGCAGCTTCCTACCAGCTGAAGGGGCCCTCCACAATGAAGCCAGAGGATCATTTCTTGAGCAAGACTGCCTCTCCTGAAGCTAAGCTCTTCCTGCATATTTTAGGGGGGGAAATGGACAAATCACATGGAAATGGAGAAATAAATCTTTGAAAGCAAGAGAGAACTCCCTTTTGGTTCATCTCTTTGAGAATCTTTTTCTTGTTTTGCTTGTAAAATGGGAAGAAATGTAACTACCTGTATTTTTGGTGAGTATGTAATTCATCTCTTTCAAAATCTAAATCTCTCTTTCTGAGCTGTAATACCTCATGGCCTCTATAATAAAATAATCATATCAACTCAGCGTGTCTCAAATACACCGTACTTTGTGACATTCCTGTATAAAGTCGGTTTTTGGCTCCTTGACACGGCAGTTTCTTGGTATTTGCAATACCATATTTATAGCTATGAACTGTATTTGCTGGGTAGATAGACTGCAATGATTTGTATAGTGATTTGGAATGGGTGTCCTGAAAGCAACCACACAGAAATAAATAGCATTGTAAAAACCCCATCTGATGCCTCAATCAAGCCCATTCATTATTATCATGAAATTTTCACCACCCATAGGTCAGAGCTGCTGCTTTGCATTTATCAGTAGTTTTTAATCCTCAAGAATTTAAGATTTATAAGTTTCCAGTTATTTTCTAGACGCAACTGAATACTAATAATCAAAGAACTATTTAGTTTCTGACTATTGCACTAAAAATACCCTTCTGATTACCAATAAATGAAACCAATCTTTGGATCAGAATCCTTGTGTGGATATACAGGGTGGGGCAAAAGTAGGTTTACAGTTGTGGGTATGTGAAACAGTTTTTTTCTTGTATTATTATTTATTAATTATTGTATTATTTCCATAAGAACAACTGTAAACCTACTTTTACCCCACCCTGTATAAGCCCTGAAGTGGGTAACATAGTAGAGGAGGTAAGGATTTTTTGTGGACACAAAGGAAACAGGAATGATTCCTTTCCCTTCTTTGCTTTCTTTTCCCACCATCACAGGACGAGATATGAGGATACAGTAATAACCCATGTTAGTCACTGGCTCAAATAAATATGCAAATTAACTAAAGCAAAATACATCCTAAAGTGCCATGGCTCTCTTTTGCAACTCCAGTCATGGTCTGGAATAATTCAGAATCTCATTTAGGTATTTTGAACTGTATTTGAGGAAAGATAATTTTGAAATGGCCACTACGGCCAAGTTTTTAAAAACATAGAGAAAAACAAAACCTGCCCTCACATTGTTCCTTCTTTAACCCACCCACCCTACTCCACGAATATGGACTATTGTGATTTTTTCCCACCTCCTTTCTCATGCCCAGGAGATTGCAGGCTCTATGGAAGTTAAAATCGTGACTTTCCTACTCACTGTTATATTCTCCCAGCGTAGCAGAGTTAGACACATAGTAGGGCCTTACATATATTTGTGGAACACATGAATATCTCCAAGCATTTAAAGATTTGGGTTTCCTTTAAGTCAGAAAATGGATTGGATAAATCATGTTCAGATTGAAATTTCCCACCTTTCCTTTAGCCAAAATTTGATTAAGAAAATCACTAAACAAATAACTAAGTAGAAGGAGAAAAACCCAGCAACATCCACAACCCCTGAGAGAGGCGGAAGTCAGAATTTAGAACATAAGATATATTATCTAAAATATTCAGTTTTCAATAAAAAATTCAAGGCATGCAAAGAAATAAGATCATGTGTCCAATATAGAGGAAGAAACTATCTGTTTGAATAGATTTGCCTTCCCAGGCCTTGATTTCCTCAGATAGACCTCCTCTGATAGAACACTCTCTGGGAGGGGGGTGGTGGTAAATGTTGGACTTAGCAGAGAAAGAAAAGCAGCTATTATAATATGTTTAAAAGCAAAACGAACTCTTTCCATCTGGCACCAAGCCATGGGCATCTCTTGGGACAACTGGCACAAAGGCCACAAGCCCGGGGGCAAGAGAAAGCCCTACTATGAGAAGTGAAACTATGAGCTGGGCCTCCCTGCTGCCAACACTAAGATTGGCCCCCACCGTATACACAGTCTGTATGTGGGGGGGCAGCAAGCAGTACTGAGCCTTGAGGCTGGGCATGGGCAACTTCTCCTGGGGTCCAGAGTGTTGTATATGCAAAACAAGTGCATTGGTGTTGTCTACAATGCATCCAACAATGAACTGGTCCACACCAAGCCCCCAGTAACGGAGTGCATCCTGCCCATTGACAGCACACTGTACCAACAGTGGTACAGGTCCCACTGTGCGCTGCCCCTGGGCTGCAGGAAGGGGGCCAGCTGGCCCCCTGTGGAAAAAGAGATTTTAAACAAACAATGATCAAAGAAAATTCAGAAGAAATATGATGAAAGGAAAAAGAATGCCAAAATCAGCAGTCTCCCAGAGGAGCAGTTCCCGCAGGCAAGCTTCTAGCATGCACTGCTTCAAGGCCAGGCCCGTGTGGCCAAGCAGATGGCTATGTGCTCGAGGGCAAGGCGCTGGGGTTCTATCTGAGGAAATCAAGGTCCGGGAAGGCAAATAAGCCCTCCTCCCGTTAGGGGCAGAAATAGAATAGTGGAGACTATCTGCAATTATAGGAAATATGAATCGCGCTCTGTTAACCGTGATTGTTCTGTTCTGATTAGAGAAAGCACATTCTAACCTGGCTGAGAGTTGTGCACCCCCGAGATGTGGGAGTTAACCTTGGAATGCGGTCCATTCTCCTTTTCTGAGAACTGCCTATCACGGTGGAAAGATGAACAGCCTTACTCCTGAAACAATGGAGTCGCAGAGGCACCCGCCCTTTGCGACCCCCAGCCCACACTGCCTGTAATCTGGTAGCTTTATAACCTTGCCTACTTCCCCATGACTGCAATTCCTACTTTCCCATGTAATCTTTGTCCTCCTACCCAATATAAGCAGCTGGCTTATGGCAGGGGGCAGGAGGCGGGGGGCGGTAGAGCAGATTTTATGTGGATGATCCTGCTACTCTCCCGTACTGCCGGCATTATTGGAATAAACACTCAAATATGATTCAACCCTGTCTCTGCTTAATTTGCTCAAGTAGTGACAGGCAGCTCAGACCCATTCACTGTCCAGTTTCATATCCTGGTGACTCAGGTCAGATCACAAGCAGGGGACTCCTCTGGAGTGAGTACTGGGGATCCCACTTGCTGCCGGGACTGGGGATTCCTGGGGCTGAGGACTGGACTCTTTTATTTAAGAAACTGCCAGGCACACATGCTCTAAGTGCATGCTTTGTCCCTTATATTGTTATGCCTGCTGAATGCACACGGAATACTGTTCATGACTATTACCAAAGTTTTAGCCTCTCCAATCAAGCTTCAGAGTATCTTAAAGAGTAAAATACATGCTCTTGGTTGGTTGTTCAAGTAAATGTTTGGTTTGGCTGCAACGACTGTGGGAAGAGGCATGAGTTAGTCTGATATCTACCCTCCCTTTCTAGATATAGTGAAATAATTCAGAGAAACCATGCTGGTTTGAAGGTACATGGAGATGTATATCATGACTCTGTGTAGACAGGCAGCCTTGAAGCCCTTCCTGATCCTCAAGAAGTGTTCTGCAGGAATGAGAGCTGGGTCTTCAGTAAAGTCCCTGTAGCCCTTGTTTCCCATCCTAAAAGAAGTATTTGCAGTTTGCAAGAGAATACTGCTGGTCACAGACTTTTCTGTTTCCCTAAGAGGTGCCAGATGGCTTAAGACTCACTGCAGGGAAGCAAGGGTGGGTTAAGAGTGATTCTCTAACGCTTCTCCTGGCCAATGAGGAGTGACCTGAAAAAGAGAAGCCAGATATATCTAAACGAGAAAACAGGGTCTGCTTGGGCTACTTTATAAGAAGAGCTTAAGACAAGAACTACAGAGAGGGCCAATTATTTTGAATGAAAAAGAAGATGCTGCCCCAGGAAGCAAGAGAGAAAACTAAGGCAAATAAAAGACAGAAGAGCTTTAAAAAGTGTCTGTTATCTGAGCTGGCTGTTCTGTAGGAACTGGGACTCAGTCCTGCTAAAGACCTTTTTGAGAAACCTTACCTAACCCACCTCAGAATTGCCCAACAATTCTGGGCATTCCTGGGGCATTTCTCTAGTGCTCTGACTTCCCTAGAGTAATTAAGTCTCCCACACTTCCAGAGCAAGCTCCCGGGGTTTTAGAAAAAGCATTGAGTAGGAACAGTGGAAAGTCTAGGTTCACCTCGATGTCCATAGGAACTGTCCAGCACAGCTGTTGCTGAAATCAGACATGAGCTGAGGGAATTGTGTGTCGAGTGCCAAAGGTGTCTGCTACAGCTGGTGGTTATCTGGCTAGATATCTAAATGACCGTTTGAAGGATTAGCTCTCAAAAAAGCAAGAATGGAGAGTCACCTGGACTGTAAATGTTTCTGCTCTCTGATGCTTATGGGAGCTTTCTTCTGTGTTCACAGTAGAAAATGTTTGCACCCTTAGGAATCATTTATCTAGGGCATTTGTGGGCTTCTTGCTTTTAGGTCTGGCTCAATACTCCAAGATGTATGAGTAATTTACCCACACTGGGCCTCTCTTCTCAGCCCCAGTAAATATCAGTTCCTACACTTGCTAAGAGAAGCAGAGATTGGGAGGTTATATAAGTAAACAGTATTTACAAACTTGACTGGTTTCTCCAAACTACCTGTGTTTTAAATGACTGGCTTAATCAGTGCTTACTAAAGGAGTCAGTCACCAATAAAAAGGTCATGTTAGTGACCTTTCATTTCGTTTGCTAAGAACCTGTCTTGGGCATTGGAAGAGCCTCTGGAGTTAGCCTTCACCACTAACATTGTTGCATCTTTGGGTTTCTGTACACCTTACCTTTAAATTTTATGGTTTCATTATGTATCATGAAATGGGCTTCTGTGCTTTTTTTCAATCATTCAGGCAGCTGAGATAGGACATTTCACTTCATTCTGATTCACTGAATATAATTCAGTAAAGGCTGGAGAGAGAGCTAAACTCTAAGAGCAGATGCCTTTTCATTGCAGACCAGTTGGCTTTCCTCCTACTGTTTGAAAAACCCTGATAACATTCAGGCTTCCAAATTTCTGTCCCCATACCTTTTTTCGGCTATTTCACTGCATTGAACCTTAAAATGCAATTTTTAGCACAGAAAACAAGTCCACCTTTTTTGGCTGATGTCTAGAGAAGAAAAATAAATATGAGGGTAGGTTTTAGGTTTCCTTCCTTATTAACTGGGAAATGTGATTCTAAATAATATGGTACAGACTCGAAAACTCAAAAGCCGGCTCTCCCTGGTTATCCAATAAAGGACACAATATAGTTTTAAAAATAGGCTAGATTTCCTTGTATCTCATAACTCTCACAGCATCCTCATAACTGCTATAGATGGGGAAACTAAGGCACATTGACATAAGGTAACATTCCCACAGTCTACACAGCTGCTAAGTAGGGGAGCCAGAATTCATACCCAGGCAGTCTGGCTTTAAAAATCCGCGCTCTTCATCACAATCCTACGCTACCTCTTAGCTAAAGCTCTCTCTATAAAGGTCTTTGGCATGAATTCACTGATGTGTTGTCACACTATAAGGAAGATAAGGACACCAACATTATGTATATAAACTGTTTACATTTGCCTGAAAATTAGCAGTAAAGGAAGAAAACTTCTGCTAATTTTAATCTTTATGCACATGACCTAATTTTAGCAATTCTGATTTCTCCCACATATCAGAGTTCAAGGATGTGCCTGTGTATTTTCTTATGGTACTGCAAAATATCCTAAATGGTGAGGGCTGCATTTTGGATATTTTTAGTCATAGTAAAATATGTTTAAGAATAGATATCTGTTAGTTAGCTTTAACCTGTTTGCATCTTAAAATCACCTGAAAAACTTCCTTAATATAGCTCATAGTAGCACATTGGCATACATATAAATACTGCAATTCTGTTCTAATTTTTCTGGTTTACAAATGTAATGAAGTCTATAGCACACTAGATGGCAGCCTTGCCACATGAGCCCCCAGCCTAAGACCACAGTCTGAGAACAGTCGTCATTTCGATTGAGAACATTTAAACTGTGAATGCAGGGCTAATAATGAGTCATCCTCCCTGATTTCAGAATTAGAGGCCAAGACCTGTGGCAGAAAGGACTAACACGAAGGTGAGAGAATTGTCCCCTGCTCAGTAGTTCAACAGTTGTTGTCCTAGGGAGACTTTTTCTCCAGTGAGGTTAAGAAAGTTCACTTTCAGCTCCTAACACAGTTGAAATCATTGTGGAAAGCTTCTTTGGGGGCCCATAAAAAAAAAAACAAAAAAAAACCCAAACAGTTTATTTGTAATTATACACTCAAATAGCTGATCTCTTAAATTACTTGATTAATTTATAACCATATATAATGACACGATTATAGGTAAAATATATGCTAGACATTGGGTATGTGTGTGTATACATATCATTTTTATTTAAAACCTCCATTTTTCTAAAACATAAAAGATTTACAGGATGAATAAAATGTTAATAGTCTCAAAATTAATATCTATGGTCCTTTAAGACACTTAACATCTATCTCCTCACCCCAGAAATGCCTCCTCTAATCTTTACCCCAGTTAAACTCAGCCCAAGGCAAACACTCCATATCAATCTTCCAGCTGGCCTATCTCCTCTGCTGTGTGGAAGTTGAAGGGATTAGAGGGGAGAAAGGAACTCTATCTTATAGGGTCTAAAGTGATGGCCACATTCCCACCACCTTATGGGAAAAACTATACCACAATGCCCTGTAGACACAAGGACTGCTTCAGGAGTATTAACCATGAAACAGGCTCTTGTGGGTTGGCTTGGGGACCAGCCACCACCTGTGAGCTCGTGGGGTGTAGATTCCTTGGGCAGTGCAAACTGCTCCAGTGATTGGGCTACACCCAGTTCCTAGACTGGAACTTCAAGGTGTTAATCTCTTTCACCTTGACCGGCTGCTCAGTTGGTTGGAGCGTGGTTCCTACACCAAAAGGCTGTGGGTTTGGTTCCCAGCCAGGACACATACCGAGGTTGCAGGTTCGAACCCTGGTCAGGGCACGTACGGGAGGAATGGAGCAAAGTTTCTCTTTCTTTCTCTCTCCTCCTCTCTCTCAAAAAAAAAAAAAAAAAAACGATAAAAAAACATAACCTCAAGTGAGGATTTTAAAAAGTTTTTTTAAATGTTAATGACTTTCATTTTCTGTTGACCTCCTACAGTTTTAATCAGCTCTTCCAAGTCAGATGGCTTGCTGATGCCCCAATTTATCTTGCTACAACTATACATTAACAAAGCAATAATTATGACATGACATGGGCTCAGTAGGACAACACTGCTTTATGATTATCATCTTGGAGATGAAAACAAAAGCTTTCTCTAAAACTCTGCATTTGGGGGTGGAGGGGGGCGCAATCCAGGTGAGCATTTTGTACAATGTGGAATAAAAGCAAGTGATCCTGAAAACTCATCATTAAACTCTAAAGAGATGGGACAAAGTCTTAATCCATGTACAACATACCTGCAGCTCATCCTGCTGCCCTTTAAGCAAGTTTATGAATAATTACAGACTTTTTAAGTAATTTCATGGCTATGTCGGTCAGTCTTTCTTCCTTCATTCCTTCCTTCTTCCTTCCCTCCTTCCTTTAGCAAAAATAAAAGAGTCTCTATGTGTCAGTTACTGTTTAAGGGACATAGTAAGGATACATGTTACGTGTTATAACTCTTCACCTGTTATCTGTTGATAACCTGAAACCACAGATAAGCATTATATATAGATGGAAGCAATATTTCAAGATTTGCGAGGACATTCCCAGCTCTTTGGTGTATGCTGCCAGGTACATTAAAGCATTCAACCCAGAAGAGCTTTTGAGTTGAAGGAACAGATGCAAAGAAGTTGAAGATGTTGTACAAGAGCATACGGTGAATTCTAGAGCTGGGATTTGAATTCAGTTCTCTTGCATTGATGTCCAGTGTACCCACTGATTACAGTCATGAATAAATGTCTAGATATTTTCCCAGTTTTAAAACTAAACTTAACCACTCTCTGAGTGCCTAAGCCAGAAGAGTTGGCAAATTGTGATAAAACCTGTTCAGTTGAGGGTAACTGGTTGCCCATAACAGTGACCTCCTCAGTTACGAGAATTTGAATAATTGCGGAATTTTAAGTGTCATTAAAGAAGTTCAGGTGAGGAGTATCTGTCTTTATATAGGGGTTAAAATTCAAGATTCAGCTAAACCAACTATTAGCTGTTATCCGTCCTTCTCAACAGGAAATACATAGCACGCTCATGTTACAATAATTTTAGACACAGTTTTTACAAAAAGACTAATGACAAAGTTGTGCACAGGGGTAGGGGAACCACCGGGATATGCAGGAGCCTGGTGGTCACAGCAGTTACCTCTTGTACATTAACTATCCCATGAAGGTTTATTAAGGTGTGGTGGTTTCTGGTGCAGCACAGTGCATGGCATTGCAGAGACCAGAATGCCAAAGGAAAATAGAATTTATTACTTATGAGGCCCAGAGAGGAAACTGCAGCAGGTCTCAAGGGACCAACATGAAGCTGTGGGACACAAGGGCTCAACCAGTAGGTGGGGAAGGAGAGGAGAGGAACTGTGGCCAGAGTCTTTAAGGAGATCCAAGACGCTAGCCAAGGGGGTTCTCTCGCTCATGGAGGATTGGTTAGGTCAAAGGTAGCGGGTGGTCCCAGGAGACTGTCTGGTGGGAACTTGAGGGACTTAGTATCAACCGTCACCTATGTTTGTGAGCAAGAGCAGAAGTCCAGGTAGACAGACGATGTCAACGCATGGACCTTATCGACGTAGAGCAGAGAAATGGAAGGTTCCATTTTGTTTAACTGAGTCAGCTAAACACACACAGAATAGATGCCGAGGCAGCACAGGGAAGAGCAGAAGAGTATGACCCCACTACTACCAGACTGCAAGGAGTGCGAGAAGAAAGCACTGATTTAATAGAACACTAACCGTACGTTATTTGGAAAACGGGAGAGAGCAGCAGTGCCTGGAGTTGAAGGCCATAGCCTCCGGCGACTTTTCTAAGAAAGAAGCCAGAGGAATGATTCCTCTGACCTCTCTACCCCCCCCCCCCCCATCCTTTGAACTCCCTCTGCGGTCCCCAAGTGACTGACATAAGTGGACACTAGAGGGCAAAGGAGCCTGGAGACGTTGTCCCTGCAGGTCAGCATCCACAGGGAAGAGAGCATGGTGGACACAGGTTGAAAGTAGATCTGGGGATGAAGAGGCAAGTGGAACTTATCTGTCCCACAGCATCAAACCTTATACCCTTCACAAAAATTAAGTCAAAATGGTTCATAGACTTAAATGTAAAATACAAAATGATAAAACTCCTAGAAGATAACCTAAGAGAGACTCTAGGTGATCTTGGGTATGGTGATGAATTTTTAGATACAACACCAAAGGTGTGTTCCATGAAAGAAATCGTTGATAAGCTAGACTTCATTAAAATTTAAAACTTCTGCTTTGCAAAACACACAATCAAGAGAATAAGAAGACAAGTCACTAACTGGGAGAAAATATTTACAAACAGCATTCTTACGAAATGTATGAAAAAAATAGCATTAGATTCATGGGCTCATTGTGACTTATGACTTTGAAAATATCATTTTAGAGCAAAGACATTTTATATGCAGATATTATATTTTAAATGTTTGTATAAAATCCAATGATACACATAAGTAACTTAAAAGAAATGTGTAAGAACAGAAAGCATCACCAATTTGATTGATACGAAAAAAGAATGCTGCTTTGGAATGTGGCTCCGGGAGTCACCCATTGTTCTCATCTCAACCGGTGCATTGCACAGCCCTTATTGTCACTGGAAAATTGCATCCCTTCTGAATGACTAGAGAATGAGCTTGAGTCTTTTCCATCTGGATTCAGGAAAATGCTAATATATTCTCTTAAACTCAGAGAATATATTTTCCTGGGGTCTAAACAGTCAGGCTCCCTTTTAACAGCTTTAATTTTATGAAGGTATTTTCCTCAAGCTAACTTTCCTTGACTGTGAATCCACACTCTTAGAGGTAAATCAAGCCATCTCTCACCCTCACCCTACCGCAAAGAAAGAAGCGATCTAATGTGGACCAAGGATATACAGTTAAGTGCAAAAAGGAGAAGCAATCACCATTGTTCGCTTGCTCCCAAGGGAAGAAAACATCTGGGGGCACAACTCTAGGACTGTCTCCTACCTACCTGGGCACTACCCCTGCAGGTTGTTTCAACCCACCTAGTCTGGTCTGCCCATGAAAGGCAGCCCCAAACTCTAAGAACAACTTTATTGCTATTTTATCTTTATTTTTTTTATTTAAAAAAACTCATTTAGCCTTAACAAAACCTCTGATTAGCACCCTTCTGACATACCTGCCCTGTGCCAGTGTTAATGGGCTCAAACAAAGGATCCATGTCCATGAAACACTACAGTTTATGAGTTACTCTCACATACTATCTACCAGCCAGGGAAATATTATCTCCATTTATATTTGCAGAGGAGTGCTCGGGGTGTGAGGGTTATAAGGCTGATCTCAAGGTCACAGAGGAAACAGATGGCAGAGCCAGCACAGGAGACTAGGTCCCCACATTCCCCCTTCTGGTTCCGGACTTGAGCATGCATTAGAGTCACCTGAGCACTTGTTAGGACACAGATCTTTGAGCTCCAGGACCAGAGTTGCGGAGTCAGCAGGAGGCAAACATTTGCGTTTCTAACAAACTCCTAGCTGATGCAGATGTGTCCTGGTCGGGGACCACACTTTGGTACCCACTAAGCTAGAACTTGCCACATGCACAAGCCTGTGTTACCTGCATGTCCCTTACTCCAGATCTAGACAAATTCCATAAAATGAAAACAAATAAGAGAAAGGAAATCTCGATAAGCCTGCCACCCCCCTCGCTCTGACCCCGCGCTCCGAGTGCGGAGTTTACTGGCACTGCTGTGGCACCACAGTGCCCCGAGATTTAAGTGGTCACAGCCAGAGGCTGTGGGGAGAGGAGGGTGGATGGGCTTTGTGTTGACAAAATGCATTTCCAGGATATGATCATTGTGGTCTTTTCTGTGGATTTCATCACATGCTGTTCTCTCAGCGGGCTTTCGGCATCTGGCCTCCACAGGAAACTCCAGATCGACTCTAAGAGCGAGGTAAGTCTTTATTTTTAGAAAATACTCACCATGGCTGAATGTATTTGGTTTTGTTTCAGATTTGAACATGGATTCATTTTTAAAAGGCACTGAGGCCAAAGGAAAAATAAATAGTCCTGTTTTCTGTGGGGAAGGACTGTCTTATTAGAAGTCGGGGAAGCTGGCCAGCTGAAATTTCAAACATTTTTCAAAGCAAAAATACTCTGAGTTTAGGGAGTCGGTCACTTGAATTTAAATTCTAAGATAGCTTAATAATAATGATCACTTACTATGTGCCAGGCACAGTTTTGATATATATCTCAACACTGTGAGATATATAGCATGAATTAATTTCAATAACATTTTTGGCATTTTTAAGAAGCAAGTAGTATAAATATCTCTATTTCAGAGATGAGGAAACCGAGGCCAGAAGAGATTAAGTGACCTACCTAAGGTCAGAGAGGCAATGGAGATGATTAAAAGATGACATTTGAACACACACACAGTCTGGATTCTGTGCTTGGGCTCTGAACCACTATCTTTTCACTGTAGGACCCAAGCTTTCCGGCATGAATTCAAGGGGAAAGGAAAGTAGGGGTAAGGAGATGGTGCCTAGGTTTGAGGCTCTGCCAAAGTTACTGGCCAAAGGCAGTAACTTTCCATCTTGAATCCAGTGACTTGCAGTTGAGAACCGATAGTGCGAGTCCACGACAGGCGATCTCAGACCGTGGATGTCCCCCGATAGTGCGAGTCCACGACAGGCGATCTCAAGCCGTGGATGTCCCCCGGATACTCTTTGCGTGTCTAGGTAAATTGCCTTGACAGCAACAAATGAGTGAGTAGTAATGGGAAAATAACGCCAATGAACAACACGACTCAGACACAGAGATAATTGAGGAAGGAAACAGCTCTGCTTTGTCCGATCGGTCTTAGTTCAGTATGTCTGTCTGATGTCACTCATTTCTCCTCTGAAAGGAAAAATAATTAAGATGACTAGCCTTTTGTTACATAATGAGCCACTTTGTGACAATAAGTGACATCCAGTAAAATAAAACACACCCCCATAGTTTTTTGGTTAATCCATTAAAATGATTCTCTCTTTTATTTTTCTTTTCTTTTCGAATGTTGTTTAGAAAATTAGAGTTGGGAAAAGGAGAGGGAAGAGCGGAGGATGTCACTATAGGGTGTTACCCTCTTCACCTTCACATGGTTACTGGGTGGCCGAAACCCTGAGCCTGAGATGACGTCTCATAAGCCCACGATGTGGCCTCTTTGCTGGTTAAACTGTTTTCAAAGACCCAACTGTCATACTTTTTTTAGAAGTTTCTGGAGTTCTTAGTTTAGTGTTGAGAAAATTAACAACTTTAATTAACATACCAATTTCTGTTTACAATAATGGTTGCCTATTATCCAGTTTATCCTTATAATAATTCATGAGCTAATTCTTGTGGTTTTTATTATCACCCTCATTTTCCAAATGCAGAACCTGACACCCAGATAAACTCATATTGAAAAACATACTCAGTAAGTGACAAATATCAAACTGGAACCCAGCCTACAAACTATAAAATTTTAGGTCTTTTATTTTTTTTCACCTATAATGTATACCTGAACATATAAAACGGCCTTATGGTTTTCTTTTCATTGCAATTGAAGATACCCTACATATATTTTTAAAGGAAAAAGTAACAATGTGTTTTTCCCCAAGCAAGGTATTAACAATATTTGAGGAATGTGACAATACAAATCAAAGTTCTGTTTTGAATTTGGGAGAGCAATATCATAAAGAATTTTTAAATTATGAAAAACCCTTCAAGATTATTTATAGTCATTTGCAAATGTTCTGAAATATAAATTTGTTGACAGGGGCTAATTTTCTATTTTAAAAATAAATGTAAAATGATAGTTTAAAAAATAAAGAAAAACCTTGCAAATAGCTGATGCACTTTATCAACTGAACATCCAGGGAAAGCCAAAGACTCAGTGTTGAAGACATGGATGCAGATGTGGCTCATTTCTTGAAAAAAATGGAGAAGTGATACCTCTCAAAATATATAACAGTATGAACAAAAATATAAGAATAAAAACTGAAATATAATTTAACAGTGGTGGCTAAATAACAAAATTCATTTCATCAATTACAAAAAGTTGAGATGAAAGAATTAAATGGTAGTTTCCGGTTTGGCTTGGTGTAGCTCCTAAGCCTTCCACAGCTTCCCACCAAGAATAAAGAAAGAACATGAGGGAAATAAATCCTAAGAATTCTTTCCACCAATTAGGACAGAAATCAATTCAGCATATGAGCAGGTGCAGGTTAGAGAAGGGTAATGACAAGTCCCGAAAGTGTAGAAGTTCCTGACTTCTGCTACGGACTCTCAGCCCAGCCAGCAAAAATGGTCAGAAATCACTGTTTTCCAGGTCTCCACGCGGAACAGAGAAAATGATCCAAACCCCAAATGTATCTCCCCAAAGAAAGAGACAACATTGCTGTCCACTTGGAGTGAACCCAAATATAAATATTTAACACAATACAAAAGAAAGAGTGCTGTTGCCTGTGTCCTTGGGAAAATACAAACTACTCATTTACAGTAAATGAAATAGAATGTCTAGACAAATATTACGGAAATATTGTGAGAAAGGTGAGAGAATGTGGTGTGGCAAATATCTGGAAGGAGAGAGGGGGAAGGGAGGGGAGGGGAGGGGGGGAGGGGAGGGGGAGGGGAGGGGGAGGGAAAAGGAGGGGAAGGGGAGGGGGGAGGGGAAGGAAGGGGAGGGAGAGGGGAGGGGGAGGGGAGGGGAGGGGAGGGGAGAGGAGGGGGAGGGGAGGGGAGGGGAGGGGGAGGGGGAGGGAGGGAGGGGAGAGGAGGGGGAGGGGAGGGAGGGGAGAGGAGGGGAGAGGAGGGGGAGGGGAGGGGAGGGGGAGGGAAGGGAGAGGAGGGGAGAGGAGGGGTAAGGGGGGGAGAGGAGGGGGAGGGAGGGGAGGGAGGGGAGAGGAGGGGGAGGGGAGGGGGAGGGGAGGGGGAGGGGAAGGGAGGGGGGAGGGAGGAGAAAGAAGAAAGAAAGAAAGAAAGAAAGAAAGAAAGAAAGAAAGAAAGAAAGAAAGAAAGAAAGAAAGAAAGAAAGAAAGAAAGAAAGAAAGAAAGAAGAAAGAAAGAAAGAAAGAAAGAAAACCACAAAAAAATAAAGAAGGATGAAGAAAAGTCTGTAAAAGGCATATAAAGAATCCAGTCTGGAAATGAAATAAGCAAATTAAAAGACTGAAAAATAGTCTCTGAAAGCGCTATACATGCTGGCAGAATTTGAAAGGAGCAAGAATTAAGTAAAACAAGTGTTTAGATGTTAAATAATGAACAATACACAATTTAAAAATTATTGCAGAACTAAAAATTAAAGATGAAAACATCATTAGGAAATTAATAAGTTAGAAAAAGCTAATAGTAATGATAGTAATAGTTAACATTTATATGGCAGTGACTCCGCGAGGCACTGTTCTAAGCAGCACACACACATTTGGGCACACAATGAACCCTAAAAATCACACAGTGTTACCCCTAACCTCTCACCATAAACAAAAAGTTAATTTGGCAGAGATCAGAGACTTAAATGTGAAGGGTAATTCAAAGAACCTTCTGGAGAAAACTTCAGCAGCAAATCTTCATAACAGAGTAGGCAAAGATTTCTATACCAAAAGCCCTAACTAGGAAGGACTGATAAACTGGACTTTATGAAGGTTAAGACTTTCAGTTCATTAAAAACAACGTACGGAGAGTGGAAAATTGCAAGTCACAAACAGGGAGAAGACATTCACGATACTTATGTTGGAGAGAGGAACTGGGTCAAAAATATAAAGAAATGCTAGAAATCAGTCAGAGAGGCAAATCTATTTTTTAAAATGGCAAAAGATTTGAAGAGGGATTTTCAAGTAAAATAAGAGAGCCCATAAGGATAAGTAAAGGTGCTCCACATCACCAGCCTTCAGAAAACACAAAATAAAACAGCAGTGAGACCCCTCTGTAACCCCCCAAGAAGGCTCAGGTGGGAAGGGCTGACACCACCTCGTCTGGAGCGAAGGCTGAGCAACCAGAACACTCGGGCCGCTTGGCAGGAGTGAGAGCTGGTTCCCAATGGAAGGGGTCCCTCCCAGGACGAAACGGGGTGGGGAAAGTAGGGAAACCTCCCCAAAGACAAACTGAATGTTCCGTGGCAGAGTACGTAATTGGCTTTCAAGTACAAAAACGCCTGTTTTACAGGGAATCTGTTCACCACTAGGAATGTTGTTACATGTGCTCTTTTGAAAATCTGTAAATTATTTTTTGTTTCTAACTGATTTATGTTTGAAATACACTGAAGAAATGTATGTTGTAAGTGAACCCTAAGGGGGGGATGGCAGTAACAGCAGGTATTTCCTCTGTAGTATGAATAAGCCACGTTGTACTGTATCTGTTTTCTAATGAAATTACTAACCATATATAATTGACGTGTTCAGATCATCTTTAAAACAGCACAGACTTATTTAAATGGTTCATCTCATTCACTCTCTTCCTTTCACACTTGCATCCACTTGAGGCTATGTGTGGGAAGAGCCGAATGTTTACCTTTCCGCCTTCTGTTCCAAACTCAAACATACAAGAGTTTATAGATCTACCAGGGATGTTTGTTTTCTGCTATTGCATGCATGTCTCCAACATTTAGTTTTCCCACTGAACAATAACATCATGAATAACCCTGGAGGTCAGCGTATACAGGCACGATTCTCTGTGGAGCCAAAGCTTCCATCCTCCAGCTGCTGGGAGCTTCTGCAGCCGACAGCCCACAGCTGCCCTGCCCTGGCCCCACCTGGCAGCAGAGACCTGCTCGCCAAGGGGAGGCCCCGTCCTCCTGGCCTACAGCCAGTCACTGGCTGATGTGGAAATACAGAGGCCAAGCCTTTTGTTTCCACTGGGAGTAACTCTGAAGGGCCATCTCAGCTCCAGAGCACCCTCATACGATTAGCTGAAGCCTCAGTGGAAAATTATTGAGTTTCTGCCCAATCTTGCCTTAGCCTACCTCCTAATGTGGGTGTTTCCCAAGATCTCTATCCAAAAAACTCCTTTAAGCAAATCGACATTTCAGACTCACTTTTAACCTGAACTAAGACAACCACCTAGGTGAGGGAGACGGGGTAGATAATGGGGAGATAGAGAAATAAGTAAAGCAGGAGAGAAACTGTGTAGACCAATGATTTTAGTGCATCATGAACTTGAGCCATGATTGTCAAAGTGCGAAGGTGGGACCAGCAGCATCCAACTTGTTAGAAATGCAAACTTTCAGGGCCTGCCCTCGACCTATTGAATCAGAAACTCTGTAGGAATCTGTATTCTAACAACTCTTCTAGGTAATTCTGATGTTGCTCAAGAGAACCACTGGTAGAGGGAGTGTGACTAACTTAACACTCTATGCCTAGCATTTTAGAAAGAGGATGACGCGTGTGTCACTGATGGTAGAAATGGTTGCAGAGTGAGAATAATGAAACTGAGCACTTAGCCTGCACTCTCCTATTTCTGGGCCCTGCACATTAGGTATTTATTGTGGAATCAGTTACTGAAGCAGAATGGAGGTGGGCAGATGTGGACATCCAGCTGTGGGGACAGTCATTTCCTTTTTCATCAGGCACAAGTCCACGAAAGCAGCCACGTGGCTTGGGACTGAGGCTAGGACAGAAGTCAATCATAGAGCGAGGTTAGCTGGGAGGGAAGGGGTGATCTGCAGTCCACTGAGCCCATGAATTCAGGCATTCGAGAGATGGGCTTAGGAATAGACTTAGTTCAAGTTCTAATTTAAGGTAGAGCCTACTGTATACTTTGAATCCGCATTTTTTATCTTGGGACTAAATAGGACCTGATCCTGTTGAAAAGTTTAATTTTTTTTTTTCCTCTTGGAAGACCAACCACCATAGCCTTAACAGATGGCTTTTGAGATGCACACTGTATTTTGTATTCTTTGTAAGCAAATAACTTATAACTTGGAAAAAAACAACTTGAGAAAAGTCCTTATTTTAAAATTAAAGGGTTCAGAAACAAAGAGAAAAATTAATAATTAAAAAAATTGAAAGTACAAAAAGTATGGTTAAAAATCTTCTCACAAAAGAAATCCCAGGACAATTCTACTAAACCTTTAAGGTACAGATAATGTGAAGCTTACACAATAGGTAATTCCTTATAATTAATTATATGAGATAATGTAACCTTGATACCCAAATCTGCAAGGACATGTGAAAACTTGAAAATTGATCTCACTCATTAATATGTATGAAAAAGTCTCCCACAAAATATTATCAGGTCAAGTCTAACAATGTACAGTGAAGATATATCATGAGCAAGTTGAGTTTATCCTGGGTGTACAAAGTACATATAAATTAAAAAATCAATTAATGTAATTCACAACATTGACAGATTAAAGAAAAATGTGATCTAAATAGATGCATGAAAGCACTCAATAAAAGTCAATGTATACTCATGATACATGCTACATTTTATATATATACAAACAAACAGGTTGGAAACTCCTTAACCTGAGGAAGGCACTGTGATCTGCCTTTTTACTACCCATTACCTCATTCTTTCTTAGTTAAATAATACCAATTGCGGGGGGGGGGGGGGGGGAGATAACACGTGAGCTACAACAAAAGGACATCTCTTAACTTATAGCTGCTTATCTGTGAAAAATAAGGGCAAGTTTGTTTGTGACACCTCTGAAAAAAATCTATTGATAAAAACTGATCCTGATTCCCTTTCTTTTTTTTCCAGTTTCCTCCTTGCTCCCCAAATGATTGCTGTGATGACAGGAGAGCCAGCAGCTCCTTGGAGTCATGAAATGACCTTAAAGAACAATTTGCATGAACAATGGTGGAGAAGAAAGAGCTAAATTCCTGATGACTGGATGTAGCTGCTAAATGCATCCTCCAGCTCCTTACTCTGTGCTATTCTAAATAATAGAATAGGCCCTGAAATATAAACTACTTTTATTTGGGATTTGCTAAAAAAAAAAAAAAAAAGTGATTAAGCTACTCTGGATACAGTTACGATGTAGACTTTGCTCAAAAGAAAACTGAAATAAGCATCATACTTAACAGTTAAATGTTAAAAGTATTTCTTTTAAAATCAGAGTCAAATAAGACAGGACTTCTGATGAGCATTGCCCTAGAAATTCTAGCCAGTTAATAGGAAAAGAGAAGATATAAAAATATATGGCTTTCAAAGGAAGTAAAAAGCTTTGCTATTTGCAGATGAGATGATTTTCTATATAAGAAACAAAATAATTTATAAATAAATTGTTATAATTAAGAAGATTTAGCAACGTTGCCGGATGCAGCTCAATAAGGAAAAGTCCATTACATTCTGAATACGAAGACAAAGGTAGGAAATTTAATTTAAAAATAACAAGAATATAAGGCACTGAAGAATAAATCTAGCAAAAGATGAGCAAAACTTTTTGGGAAAAATTAGAAAATCTTATTGAAAGGCTTTTAGGAATTCTTAATAATGGAGACTCTTACCATGTTCACAGATGGGGAAGCGCAATACTATGAAGATGACCCTTTTCCTCAAATTGATTTATAGTTCAATACAATTCTAATAAAATATCCAGTAGTATTTTATTGACCTTAGCGAACAAATTCTATATAGATGGAAAAAAATAGAAGACCAAGAAAAGAGAAGACACTACTATAGCTGAAGGACAGCATGAGAGATTTACTTTATCAGAAATGATTTATTATAAAATCACAGTGATGAAGACAATGTGGTATTTTTGGAGCTATAAATAAACAGGGCAGTGGAAGGGAATCCAAGAAACAAAATAATATAAAAATGAAAACTTGTTTTATGATACAGCTGGCATTTCACATTAGTGGTTAGACTTCTTCAAAAATTGCACTAGGACTACTGGTTATTTACATGGAAGAAAATGAAATCAGAGTGGATTAAGGGCTTACATGTCAAATTGAACATTTCTGGTGCTTACAGAAGACAATAGAGTAAAAAGTCTTTATAATGTCAGGATAAATAAGTATTTTTAAATATTTTCATAATCAATAAAGTCTAACCTCAGAAAGATGATGATTTTCTAACTACTCAGTCATCTTGATGGCATTTCAGAACACAAGAGTTTGCACTTCACCGGTGGTATAGAGCACTGTGAGTTCCTGCATGTCATCTCCTCCCTACTCCAGCTTTCACCCTGAAGTCTGCCAGGCCTACTGGGTATTAAGAACCTTCCACCTCCTGTGTGAGCTGTGGGTCCACTGGACCTGTAAGGACAAAACTGAAGGCTCAAAAGGACGTCTTGCAAGGGCCCAATGAATTTTAGACTTGACACCAAGCTCTTTTTTCCCGTTGGTCAGTATTTGTGTGTGTGTGTGTTACACAATGGTGACTGTGGGAAAGGGAGGCAATGCCATCGAATTGATTCTATTTTTCTTCTTCTCTTGGCTTAGAAAAGTGAATGTACAGTAAGGTCCCAGACCAGCAGAAGGAGCAGGGTCTGGGAACTTGTTAGAGTTAAAATTCTCGGGCCCTACTTCCAAACTACTCATTCAGAAACAGGGGTGAGGGGTAAAGGCCAGTGATCTGTGTTGAAGTCTGGGAACCACTGGTTTAAACCTCCACCCTACTGCCTTTTGACTCTCTGCCTGGCATGCGTAGGCCCAAGTATCACACCTCTTCATGAACCCTTCCCCAAACCCATAAACCCTATTCGAAAAGCACAATAGAATTGCTCTGAATTCCTCTCCTCTGTGATTTTAGAGCACTTTGGACATCTGTACAACTTTCCATTAGAGCACATACCACATTTTCTAAAATGGCAGCTTTCCACCCACTTCCACCCACATCTATTTTAACTTAACTTGTATCAGCTGCAATAAAAGGTGGAAGAGAGGAGTCTCTTTTTGCTGATAATGTTGGCCCAGTAAGTCACACATGTTAACCTGAGTCGCTGGAGAAAGGCAGCATGAATGACAGTCCTGGAATTTTTATAGGCATCTCCTCCTCTAGTCTCGAGCCTCAGGAGAAACAGAAACCAATAAAGTAGTTATGAAGAAGAGAAAGAAGTGGATGAGCTGGAGAAGATTAAAAAGCAGACCGGTGATCAGTATGAACGCTGAACTGTTGGCCTCTTGCTGAGCTTAGGTGGCTACTTTGCTGTGTCTTAATTAATGAGTCTTTTGCTGTTGCTGTTCAGAAGGCTTCAGACTGCGGTGCTTCTCATAGGTTGGGCTGCATATCTTAATCCTTTAAAGAAATCCTGTGGTTACAAGCTTATGAACCAGATATGGGTGTTTGAGATTTACTTGCAAACAGAATCGCATGGTCTCAGTGGAATGATTCCTTAATTATAAATTAGATACTTTGGGGGGACTGCAGATTCCTCGTTTAGCTTGCTAAGTGTAATCAGAATATTACTACTCTAGCAAACTAAATGATTTTGAAAAGTAAATCCTAAGGATGCAAATTCTGAGAGAATTCAGCTCACTTCCCATTCTACATTGATAAAACATAGCTGGGTATTTGGAACCATATCAAAGCTCTGCAAATCAATTAAATCCTGTTTTTGTATTAAGATCAGCTCCATGGCATGGTTTTCGTACAGTTGGGCTTTTCATGCAGTGACCAAATAGACAGATATTCTTTGCAGACAGTTTTTTTGAAAAACTGAGCAAATTTTTTTTCATGATTTTTCTTCTGGTATCTCCCAAAAAATTTAATGCCTTCTTATCATTGGCATCCATTACTTTTGAAGTCTATTGATAATGAAAGAGAGCAAGAAGTCTTAATTGATAACGGACAATGACAGAAACTATAAGGTGTTTCTACAATTGTAGTATCTATCACATAATTTAGTTATGCTATGTATACTGTACCAAATAATAGAAAGACTTCTCGTTGCTTCTGTTCATTTTCCTACATATACTTTTTATTAAATATTTTGTAAATACAAAACAAAAGGATATTTTCCCATCATACTGTTTTAAAATTAATAATAGCCTGGCTGGGCGTGGCTCAGCAGTTGAGCATCGACCTAGGATCCAGGAGATCAGGGTTCGATTCCCGGGTTGCGGGCTCAATCAATGACTCTCTCATCATTGATGTTTCTATCTCTTTCTCTCCCCCTCCTTTCCTCTCTCTGAAATCAACAAAGATATGTTTAAAAATAATAATAATAATAATAAAGCTTATGCATGTCTATTTTGTGTGATTGGGAAATAAAAATCTGTAATAAAAAGCCACAGTTACACATAATCTCACCATTAAAGAAAACCTATATTTTTGTGAAGAATTTTCAAGTCATTTATCCGTGTGTGAGCTTATTTTTTTTAAATTTGAAATTATAATGCACTATGCTGTCCTAATAGTGCTTTATCTGGTTAATGTATCTTGAGCATTTATTTTATTTTACACTTTGAAAATTTTATGAAGTGGCCTTATTGCTGTCTCATGTCTTTTAACTTGTTCCATACAATGATTTAAAATGACTTTAAAATTATCCAAAAATGATTTGAATTAAAAGCATTCCTTAGAAGCTCTAGCTCAGCAATATCCAAGAGAAAATATAAGCCACATATATAACTTAAAAATTTCTAGTAACCATATTAATAAAAATCAAAATCTGGTGTATAAGTCACACACAGCACATCTTAATTCTGATCCCCACCTATCTAGTACTCAGCAGCCACCTGTGGTGAGTAGCTGCCATATTGCATAGTGTAACATTTTTTTGCTTAACTACAATAGAGATCAAACTAATAAAATAATTAAACTAGTCCATAAAGGAATATGATTTCTTTTCTATGGCTCCTGTTTACCAATTTTCTTCTTTTCTCCTATCATATTTTCCCGTAGGATCCTAAGACAAATTTCACATACATATGCCCAACGATCTGGAGGTGATAGCTCCCTAAAGACCCCCTTGTCTGACCCCTCTCCTGCCCCTCCTACCCTCACCCGCATCCCCAGGGGCCCAGGGGTCCAGAACATCCGCCCTGAAGCCTGCTTCTGCCACGTTATGCCCTCGTCTAAAGCAGCTCTCGGTCTCGGCCTCCTTCGCCCACCTCGTGGTCTCTTGGAGGTCATGCTTCTCAGGGCTACTGTCCGGTTATCACATTCATCTGCCCCGCTCCCACACTGGGCAGCTGGGCAGCCTGTCCCCTTAGCAAGCAGTCTTCACACTGGGCCTGTGAATCACCGAGTCCCCAAAGGGTACATGGGCACGTAGACATTTTAAGAGTCAACTTCCAAATCCTCAGCTTCCATGTATATTCTCATCTAAAATTAGCCTGCATGAGATTATTTCACAAGTTCTCCTTTCTCACCTCCCTTTTTACAAACGAGCCTCAGCACACCTTCTATTCCTGTCTAGTATCACCCTGCTGCTGTCCGAGCTGGAAAATCCTCTGGTGCACATGACAAACCATTTCTGAATATTGGTGCAGGTGCCAAGAAGGGAACAGCTAAGGTAGCAGACCCTCTTTCAGGTCAGGTGCTTTCTAATTGTCTGATGTTCACGGCTCATCTAAGTGAGTTATCAGTATATAAATGATTAAAAATAATTTTTGATGATAGATCACTATGTAATTTTTGTTATATTACTTGGGACAGCTGTCAGAATAGAAGGGCTATAGTTATTAACATAACTCTTTTCATTTCCATCTATTATTTATGCAAAATGTTTTCTCAGTACTTGCTTCAGAAAAAACAACATTGAATAGGAATAAAACTGATGCTAAACCCTGTGTTTTTAAAAATAAGTAAAATTCACCCTGTATATGTGAAGAAAATCCCTGTCCATCTCTTTAAAAAATGCAATAAAATTTTACTTTTTATGTTTATTATTCATTAACATTTGTAATATATATGTCAGTTTTATTAGCTATGTATTACTAATAGCTATAAAAATAACTCAATGTGGAGCCTTATCATAATAAGAAGTAAAACATTTAAATTTCAATTTATATGGACCATTTTGTTACAGAGAATTTTGATAAAGTGATCAATTCAAGCCTGACATATAAAAAAATATATTTTTAAGATAAAATCCTATGAAGAAAGTATAATGGAAATATTAATTCAAGGAAATGTGATTTAAATATAAAAAATGAATATGTAAAGATTTCCTACCATTGAAAAAATATTTATGTATGTTTTAAGAACTACAGTGGGTATCAAATGGCTCTTGTATTAGATTTATTAGGTTTAAAAGAGGGGAGTCCACATTTCATTATACTAGAAATTGCCTCCTTTGCACTTAAATTTATGATGAAATTTCTTTAATTAAGTGAAAATGTGCAATATGACATGATTTTTTTTAATGAGATAGTACACAAAAACATTGAAGACCCCCTAAAATTAGCTGAATGCACCTGCATCTGGCCCTCAGGGAGACCCCATTGCCAAGACTTTTAAAGTTTCTGCACCTCAGTCTACAATTGGAATAAACCTATAATATTAATAACATGGGGTAATGTGATTTGACAGCACTGTAAGGTTAAAATGGGATAACTTATAAAAACGTGTTTTGTAAATTATGAAGTATTGAGATGTTTGTTATTAATTTTTTTCATCCATGAATTCCTTTCACCAAAAATATTTCTTGAGCAACTGCCCTATGACAGGATTTCTTTTAGGTTTTGCAGATACAATGATGAAATAAAAAGGGGAGGTCCATGTTTTTGTAAATTTTACATTTCAGCAGGACTGGCAGGATACACAAATAAACAAAATCAAGGTCAGTCTTTGTAGGTAGCAATAAGTGTTAGGAAGGAAATACGTAATACCAGTTATTCCAACTCTCCCTCAATGTCCATTTCATAGATTTTGAAAGAAAAGAACACGACTTTCATTACACAGAACATCTCTTTCTCGATGTTCTAGGACACCCAGGGACCTCACAATAGTTTACAGCCCCTCTGGCCTAGCCTCCTACTTGCTCCCCTTTGTTCTGTGTTCCAGCCTCTGTGACCTATTTACTGAGCCTTGGCTGGTCCAGACAAGCTCCCGCCTTACAGTATTTGTACTGGCTTTGGTAAGTGCATGGATAGTGCCCCCAACCCCTTACATTCTTTTCCTTAAATTTAATCTTCTCAAAAAGGCCTACTCTGGACCATCCTACCTAAAATTGTAAGTTGTCTCCCCTTTCCTCCACCCCAACATTACCAACCTACTTTGCTCTGTTTGTTTCCCCATAGGACTTATCACATTCTAACAAACTATATTATTTACTTATTTATTACTTCTGTATGCACCTTCTAGAATGTAAGCTCCACAAAGGTCTCTGGAATTTTGACTCAGTATTACAGTCCAATCACTAACAACAACTACATTTAATTGCACTGTTCTCCCATAGAGTGGTAATTGTTTTATTATTGCTATCTCATTTAATCCTAACAACCACCACATTAGGTATATTTTATTTTTTGTTTCTATTGCTACATAACAAGCCACTCCAAAACTAAGTGAATCAATGCACAACACCATCATTTGCCAGTGTTCAGTGGGTCAGGAATTCAGACATGTCTCAGCTAGAAGGTTCTCTAGATACTTGGGGATCACTCACTCATCTGGCTTCAGCTAGTGGTTTGGCTGGGCTGGAAGGTCCATGAAGACACCACTTAGATATCGGAGGCCTCTCTGCACCTACATGATTCTTCCTCCATCTAATAGTCTCATCTCAGTGTCTTTGTAGCATGGCACCTGGCTTTCCTGAATGGGAGCTACCAGACTTCTTAAGGTTTATTACTGGAACTGGTACAGAGTCATTTCCTCTGCAGTCTACTGGTAAAAGGAGCTCAAGAGGCTGACCTACATTCAAGGGGACGGAAAATTGAATCTAACTCTTGATGGATGAAGCAGCCTGGGCACATGGAGAGAAAAGGAAATGATGGCAGTCCACTTTGGACACTGTCTACTGCAATTGTTCTATTTCAGATGAGGAAATTGGAACTCAGAGAGATTAGGTTGACAAATTAATAGATGGCAGACATGTGAGTCAATCTAGGTTTCACTGATTCCAGAGCCTGCATCCTTAAGCACTCTGCTTTACAGCCTCTAGAAAGTGGCTTCCACTCTGGCAGACAGGCGGTCTGGATCTTATGAGAGATTTTTAGAGGGCTGGGAAGCAGACATGCCATGGGGGAGGCAAGCAGTAAGGGCTCCAGGATCCCATCATTGCTCTAAGCAGAAGAGCTCAACCTCAAATTATTTTACCCATCGAGCTCCCTATAAAATTTGATTTAAAGAAGGGATTCCACAGATTTAGAGTGCAGTCAAAGTATGCAAAACCAGTATCTGAAGCAAAAATGAGTTTATGTTTCTATGAGTTAAAATCTCTAACATTGTCCAAAACAGTGTTTGTTCTTATTTTGTTTATAAAAATTAATTTTACAGAGACAATTTATCACTTCATAGGTATTTTATGTGTAAGTCGAGGGTGATTTAAAAATACTGCTTGTTTTTTTTTGTCTGAAGGCTCCTTTTTTTAGCTCTTTTGAAATGTTATAGTGTATGAAGTATCTAATTTCAAGCTGATAGAGCAACTTACATTTCTGCTGAGTTCTTCACAGGGATATAATTTGGGGAGCAATTTTCTTTACAGTTGATGAACATGTTACATTACAATTCTGTGCAAAGTTGGCACAATATTATTGTAAATTCTAATAGCTCTGTTTTTCCACAATACTATAAATACTGGCGGGAAGGAAAATGGTGAGCAGTTGTCCTGCCATGCTTCATCCAGAGGAATGCTCCTTCATTTTCTTTTATACATTGCATTTCTGCACAAAATTTTCTTTGAAGAAAGCCATCTACTGCAAAAGCAAAATACAGTTTCCAAACCCTCACTTGATGTTCTCTAAGAAACAGAGTTCAGCTATGAAGTCTATGGTTTTCTAGTCACCAAGTAATTCATTTGCCAAAATCTGTATCAAATATATATTATTGGAGTGGTTAAGGGAGTTGATATTTTATGAACGTTTTTGACAACGGTGATATTTCTTGGAAACAATATGAGAAAGAATGAAAAATTTCCCTCCATATGCTACTGAGGAGCTGGTAACCTTATTTTATTCAAGATGTCTTGAAGGTAGTTAAGACGCTCACCATTTCTCTAGAAACATTTTTAACTTTCCAGAAAACTGCTCTCGGTGACAAATACACAGACTTTCCATTCAAGAAATCAATGCAGGAAAAGAATAACTGGCTCACTGCTAACCAAGAACCACTAGAGAATAGAAACTGTCCTAACTTTTCAATAACCTCAAGCTCAAATTTAATTCAAAGTCCATTCCATGTCCTTGATTACTTTTACTTTGTTCGCATCCAAGCCCTACTTTGAATATGTGCTTTTAATGAACACTCTTTTCTCAGCACTTTCCACTTGTGCTCCTGAAGTAGCAACCTGAGAAGCCAGGACCCCTCTAATTCCTCCTGAGTGAGAAAAGAGCCCAGTGGATGCCCTTCCACACAGCAAGCACTGGAAACCATCAGGTCCTGTCAAGTCACTAGAGACAACGTTAAGTTGCTCCACATCTGCTTTGACACTGGCAGTTAGTTGGTGCACATTGGATCTAGAAAACATCAAGCATTTTAAAGAATCAAAATAGATCCTTTCCCATAGCCTAGGGACAGTCTCCTTAACTATTAGAACAAACAGATAGATACCAAAGTTCTAGCAGAGAGAAACTTAGGGTTCCAGGCAAATCAGATACAGAACTAGCTTCAAGAAATATCATTTAGCAGCTATGCGTGCACTGGGTTCACAAACTTGAACATGATTGCTAAAATAACAAAGGTATGGAGCCAAGGATAAAAGCAGGAAAACCAGTTAGTGGGCCATTATAACAGTCCAGATTTAAAATGGCAGGGAGCTGAAGTAAACTAGTAATAAATAGGATAGAGGGGAAAGGGTGGATAAAGAAATAAGCTGATATGGGGTGATCAATATCCTGCTTTGTGTGGGACTGAGAAGTTTCCCAGGAATTTTAGTTTTAAAACCAGAATATTCCTGTGCAAACTGCCTAGTTTTCATGAGATTGAGGGTTTTCCCAGAAGGCAAGGCTTTTAGTGATAAAACTGGGAAAGTCCTGAGCAAATAAGGACAATTTAGTCCCCTGACCCAACTTTCCTTCCTTTTCTTACACAGCCCAGCCTCTCCCTGCCTCGGCATCATTGGAGAAACATTTCCTGCCACCGATGATGTTGAGACTACACCTCTTGAACACTCGGTTGCATCTGGAAAGCTCGAGGCAATGCTGTTCTAAATGTCCCTGGAACATCTTGAGATGAGCCAGAGAGGAAAAAACATTATGTGGACGAACAATGGTAAATATTACCACTGACTTCTATCAGTGTCAGTGCAAACCAGAGGACAAGGGTCTGCAGTCATGAAAATGCTGGCGGGGGGGGGGGGGGGCAGCGTAAAATTCTACAGTCAGCAAAAGTACCCTTCAAACTGAAGATAAAGTACATTTTCAGATAAAAACTGAAGGAATATGTCATGAAGTGATGTATATCACAGAACATGCTAAAGAAAATTCTTCAGTTATACAGAAAATCATTTAAGACAAAACTTCAAAGATACCAAAGGAATGAAGAACACAACCAGTTTTAAATAGAAATGTAGGTAAATAAAAATTTATATATGTATCATTGCAATTCCAGAAGGAGACGAGAGAAAGAGAATGGGGCAGAAGAAACATTTAGAGGGACCATGGCTCAAAATTGTTCAGTATTAAGTAAAAACAACAATGCAGATCCATTAACACAGAAAAACAAACAAAACAACAAAAAAACAACAAATAATAATGAAAACACCCACACCTAGTTTCATTATATTCAAACTGTTAAAAAACCAAGGATTAGAAAAAAATCTTAAAATCTTCAAAACACATTATATACAGAACAAAGGAAAGAATTATAGCTCACATCTTTTCATAAACTATGCAAGCCAGAGATAGTGGAGAGACATCTTTAAATTGCTTACACACACACACACACACACACACACACACACACACACTGTCAACCCAGAGCACTAACTCCAATGGAAAACATCTTTCAAAAACAAAGGAGAATAAAGAAGTTTTTAGACAAACAGAAACTGAAAGGATTTGTTACTAACACACCTGCACTATAAGAGAAGTTAAAACGATTTTTTTCAGGCCTAGGATCAAAGACTGTATATTTATGAGGAAAAAAGTGAGTCTGGATTCTAGTCATATTTATAACTCAATGTAGATAGATTTTAGAAATGATGTAGAAATTCAAGCAATAAAACTTCTAGCGGATAATACAGAAGAGTATCTTCATAACCTCATGATATGAAAAATTTGTTTGATAGATTAGACTACATTAAAATAAAAAACTTTTGCTTCTTAAAATACATTAAATGAATTCAAAGGGGAGCCAAGAATGGGAGAAGTAAGCCACAATACACATACCTGACATAATTGAGAAAGTATTTGTGTTCTTGATATAGGTGGAAACTCCTTCAAATCAATAAGAGAAAGACAGTCCAGGAGAAAAATGGGCAACAGATTTAAGCAGGTACTTGACAAAAGAGGACACCCAAATGGCTAAAAGTATTTAAAAAGATGTTCAAGCCATTAGTAATCAGTGAAATATAATTGAAAAGCAAATGATATGCCATCAGAAAGTGTGAAATAAAAATAACGGACAATACCAAGTTTTTACAAGGATGTAGAGCAATGGGAATTCTCATAAACTGTTGGTGGGATTGTAAAAGCACAACCACTTTGGAAGAAATGTCATTTTTAATAAAATTAAAAATATACCCACTCCATGACCCAATAGTCCAAGGTATGCCCAAGAGAAATGTGTACATGTATCCAGAGAAAGACTTTTACGATAATGCACATTACAGATTTAGTAATAATAGCCCCAGAGAGGAAACAAAAGGTTTATCAACACTAGAATGGGTTAACAACTCATGGTAAAATCATGCTATGCAATAATAAAATGAGTGAACTATGGCTATAGGAAACAGCACAGATGACTCTCACAATCAAAGTTTTAGTGAAAGAAGACAGACAGGAAAGAATATTGTGAACAAAAAAGGGGCCATATACTAAACCTAAACCTGGCAGTCTCCATGCAGGGAACGGGGGTGGGTGGTTGTGGCAGGCCTTACAAACACCGGTGACCAAAAGTAAACACATGGAATGGCCTGAACCTAAAAGTTCCTAACTGGGCAGGCCCTGGCGGGTAGTTAGGTCCCAGGCCTATAGCTTCTTTGGCAAAGGTCAGTCTTTACCTTAAGTGAGCCTGTCCACTGTTCTTATGCATCTAGGACAACATACCTTTGAAATGTCAGAGTAATTTTCTTCTCCAGACCCCTCAAAGACATAACCGCAGGTGCCAGAGCACAAGACAACCAGAACACTAGACCACAGAATCCCTTATTGTTATTACCCGAATACCACTCTGTGTGCTGTAAATGTTACTAACTAACCTGTACCCACCAATGTAAAAGAAATATGTTTTTCTCCATGTTGTTTTTTTATCCTATCCTAGATTTCCCTGCTTTGCTTTCTCCCACCCCTTACTCTACCACCAGTGGATCTCATGTAACCCACTTTACAGCTTCTCCTTTGATTCCAATGTCTAAAAGAAGCTGCAAAACAGCCATTCTCTGGAGCATTTTCCCAATCCATTGAAATCTTGCTTCCAGGCATGTCATCAAAAATTTGGCTCATATAAACTCTTACAAAATTAACCTATAGATTTGGATGTTCTTTCATTGACAACATCTAACGTATGATTCCATTTATATAAACTTCAACATTAGGCAAAAATTAATCTTTGGTTGTAAATCCAGACAGAGGTAACGTTTATGGAGGAGGGAATGGTAGTGACTGAGAGGGGGCATGAGAGGTGCTGATAATTTCTTGATTCATGCGGTGATGACCAGCTTTCTCACACTGTGATAATTCCTTGAACTGTACACTTATGGTTTGGGATCCTGCCTGCATGTGTGGTAGAACTCAATAGCATGTATTTATTTTAAAATAATAAAAATAAAATATAGCCAAGTAAAGCACATCGAGTTCCAAACTTGAGTGAAATTAATGACCATGAAACTGGCAACTATTTATGGTCAATGGGATCTGAATTCTTCCTGGAAACCAACGTTCTGCATTGAGCGAATGACTGTGGCATTGGGTGTGTTCTCAGCCAACCCGCTGTGGAGCCTGAAGTGTGCGTCAGCTCAGGTCACACTAACCTTCTGTGAGCTGTGCCCAGCAGGTGGCTTCCCTTTGCCCTTTTCTAGCATTTTTCCTTGCTTCCTTTATGCTCCCTTCCTGCTGAGGGTCTTTGATATTAACACCAAATAAATGGGCTTCTGTACACAAAGGAATGCCTTAGGTAATCCCTTTGCGATGAATCATCTAATTTTTTATTAATTCTTGCCCTTTTGATTTCAAGAGTAGGCAGAAAGCACTGCCTACAATCCTACCACTGTTGAATACTATTTGCTGTTTACTTGACAACAACTGAGGGACTGACTTTTCTAAAGAATATGATCATTATGACTGTAGCTATGATCACTTGTACAGCATCTTACAAACATTTTTTTATGCATTATTTCATTTCATCTTCATAAGAATCACGTCAAGAAAGTGATGCAAGCATTACTATCTCCATTTTGTTCAGGAGGAAACTGAGGTTCAGGTCTATCTTGCAAAAATAAATACTTTATTTGAAATAGGTAAAGGAAAGTGAAAGTCTGACTCTGAGTAAGGCACTATGTACTGTTTTATTTCTGACTTCTTTAACTCTACAACATTTCTGAGATTCATTCATGTTATCCCATGTAGCAGTTCATTCTTCTTTATTACTGAGTAGCATTATATTGTATAGTTCTTTTAATGATTCACCTGCTAGTGAACTTTGGGTTGCTTCCAGATTGGGGCCTACTATGATTACAACTACTATGAGCATTTCTGAACAAGATTTTATTTGGACACATTTTTTATTTCTATTGGATAACTACTTGGGGATGAAACTGATGTTTCATATAGTCAGTATATGCTTAGTTTGAACATTAATGAAAAACTAATTTCCAAAGTGATTATACTCCCTGACTTGCATATGTGTGAGACTTTTGTTTACTCTACTTTCTTGCCAACATGTAATATTGTCAATTTTTTATGCTATTCTGGTGGGTGTGAAGTGATATCTTATAATTTTTTAATATTTAGGTTCCTGATAAATATTTTGCCCATATTTTTAAAATTAGGAAAAGTGAGTAATATTGAATCTAGTCAGTAAATTTCATTTTTGGTGACAATGATTCTGAGTATTATTTTACACTTACGTGTCTTAATTATTAAAAACTAGGACTTGAGTCTTTTGTTTCTAAGTCCATTGGTTTTTCATTATTTCACCATGTTTAGGATGCTTTTTTTTTCTGTTGACTCTGAAAGATGTGTTCAAATTTTTATTAACACAGTTTTTATGAGAATGAAATCATTACCCACATTAATATAATTATATGAAAGGAGCCCAATGGGTAAGTCATGCTGTGCTTTTGAGTTTTGTGAAGTTATTATCCAAAGACATCCTCCCCAACTTTGGTTTGCTTAAATTACGTCTCAGGAAGCAATAAATAAAACTTCACATTTTGTAAATGAGAAAAATAAACTTCAATTTAATTAACTTTTAACTACCTAGTTTATAATAGAATTTTAATTTCTTCCTGAATGCAATCAATATGATTAAGTACTGTTTATCTTCAGAATATAATACTATGCTATACATTATTTTTAAAATAAAGTAATCCATTCAAGGGATCTAATCCTTAACAAAAAGATAGGGGATAAAGATGATTTTAGCTACTTTCCCCTAAATTCTTCCACATGTACTTAAATAAGTTTTTAACAGCAATTAACATTGTTAGATGTTCCTGTTTTGTTGCCTTTGGCAGTGAAGAATGAATAAGCCTGCAAAGTGCTGTCTAGGGAAGTGTTTGCTGAAATCTGAACTTGATATAAAGGAGCTGCCGTGTGGGCTTGTGGTTTTGATAAAAATACTCTTCATCTCCAAAATTCAAATAAGTCCACACTTCTGCACCACACTGTACAGAAATAGCATATTGAGCCAAGGCTCCTGCCACTTGTTCCGGAAGCACTAGACTCCATTCATTCATTCATTCATTCATTCACTCAGTCATTCTTCCTGGGGGCAATCACAATCTCTACGGTAGCTCAGGCATTTTTGTGAGTGGTTTTTATTTTGAATCATTTTTTTCCACTAGACACAGCTATATTATTTCTTTTTAACTCTCCCAAAATTTTAAAGCCATTGAGACTTAACCTTATTCCAATATATCGTAGCATTTCCAGTGACTGTATAAGCTTTGTTTCTCCCCTCCTTCCCATAAAAGATTGTGACTACCTCATGAAATTACCAGCCAAAAGAAAGAAATGGAAACTTAATTATGAATTATATTCTTTAAGACACTGATAATTTTGTTCTTCAAAAACAAACTCTTCATAATCATTGTCTTACAATGTGAAAGCATTGACTTTTTTGGTAAAATAATAAAAACCACAAGTGAGAAGATTAAAATTCTAATGATTTCATTATTTCAGAAACTGCATATTTTTGTTGTTTCCTTTTAATTCAAGCTGAAATATTGGACTGTTTTAATGTTAAAGAGGAATTTTTATGTGTGTCCCTCTTAGAAAAAAATAAAGTCAGGCAGCATATGGGATCAAGTAATTGTGTAATAAAATGATTAATTAATGTGCATGTAAAAGTTACTGAGCTTTTAATTCTTGTTCTTATTATAAACCACCTGCATAATAGGCTTCATTGAACTTTCCATCTATTTTCTCTCACATTGCCAGTTTAAAATGAAATAATTCTTCAAAGTAACCTGAAATTATTCTTTTCAAGTATTGCCTAGAATTTAAAATATTCTCAAAGTGCTGTACCTTCTCAATTCCTGTGATACCTACTATGGCATATCTGGGTCTTCATACTTCCTGAGTCAGCCTGCTATGCCCTCTGCCTCTACACACAGTCTCAATAACTATTTATTATTCATAATATATACCTTACATTTTTTAGGCAACAGGTATCTATTGTGGTCAGTACTTTGCTCAATGCTAGGGAACCCAAAGGAAAGATTGACAGGCAGTCAAGGCTGAACCACAAGGCATAGTAATAATTACAGACAGTTTTAACTGACATTGCAGGTGATTTGCAACTCACTAGATATTATTACATTCTCTACTTCAACCTTGCTTTGTGTTCTGCTAAACTCAAGGCTGCCAAAATGCATATTCCAAGGAGAATAGCTTGAAGTAGCAGCCACAACTTTGAAATGAAAAAAAAAAAAAATCCCTTTATTAAAAAGCAAACATATAACTACACTTTAGTATGAAAGTAAAGTTTCTGGAAGATGTGTCTTGTTTATCCTGTGGTTTTAAAAATAACTTTACCACATACCATGAATCATCAGAGGCACATATACTTGAGCTTGGGAAGCTTTAAAGGCGATCTACAGAAGACGAATGGCCATAAATATTTTATCAGAAGAGAACCCAAAAGATAAAAAGGAAGTTAATTTTCCATGGCCACATTAGGCTTTGAGCATCGAAAGTTCACCATCTTGATAGTTTGAAAAATATGGATCCAGGGAAGAGCAGAGGTACAAAGAAAAAGTCACAAGGGTACTCTGCTGAGACTATTTAGATTTAAATGTCCTCTCTTGTTCTGACTGTTTGACCTTGGAAAAGTCCTAGCCTTTATTAGTGCACCACTCTCCCTCTGCTAGAACGATTGCATGGTCTCCCTAGTCTTCTCTAGTTTTGCCATTCTATGATTCAAAAAATGTACTTAATTTCTCGTCACTGTACTGCACTCCACTTTGAGGTAATGAACTCAAGAGAGTGGCAATAGTCCCCAAGTGCCAAGCTCACCACCAGAAATAGCTTTAGCAATGTAATTGTAAAATACAGTTTGATTTCCTGCAATTTTAAGGCTGCTACAAAGGGAGGGAACTTGCATTTATTGAGCTACTATAATGTGCCAGTCATTGCATATTCCACATTTTTTTTTTTTTTTACATGACTCAACGCCATCTAGGAGCATCGTTTATAAAATGGAATTACATAAGAAAAAAACATTTCAAAACTATGCACTAACAGCTAAGGTGGGAAAGAATGAATATGAGAATTATTTTAGAGAAGGTGAATTTTGAGCTGAATCTGGGAGAAGATGATAACTAAGTAATAGAAAGAAAGAAGGGAAAGTAGATGTTGAGCTGGGGAAGGAACAAGAAATGCAGGTGAAGTGTATCTACAGCTCAAGGATTTTGAATGAAGTAGTATAAGAAGAAGATGGAAACAGGGAGACCATAGTGAAGTTCCTTAAATCAACACACATTGTGTAAACGACCCACTATGCTCAAAAGGCATGCGTCTATCAAAAACCTACAAAGAGCACAAATTAAGATGAGGTACCATGAAAGATACAAAGCATCTAAAAGACAATCCCTGCCCCTAAGATCCTCTAATCTAAGTAGGAGAAGCGAGGCACGCAGACATTCAAAGGCAATAAAAGTAAATTTTACACGAAGAAGTCAGGACGTTAAAAGACTTGTCTTGGTATTTCATGAAACATTACCAAATAAAGAATTTGGCCCAGCTGGGCATGGCTCAGTGGCTGAGCATCGACGTAGGATCCAGGAGATTGAGGTTCGATTCCAGGTCAGGGCACACGCCCGGGTTGTGGGCTTGATCCCCAGCAGGGGGCGTGCAGGAGGCAGCCGGTCAATGACTAATCATTGATGTTCTATCTCTCTCTCCCTCTCCCTTCCTCTCTGAAATCAATAAAGATGTATTTTTTAAAAATAATAAGAATTTGGATAGTGCTACTACAATTCAGAATAGGAAGAGATCACTGAGCTAGCACCATGAGATAAAAAAAGATGAACAGTACAATGTCTGACCAGCAGGAACTTACCACGTTTAAACATCTTCATCAACACCTAGAACTGCTCCTCCTCCCTTCTCCCTTTGCACCCTTTTATTTCTGTTTCCCGTTAGCTGAGTGATGACAGCATTGCCATTTACACCAGCACTGAGCATCTATTCTAATCTTCTGCTAAAACATTGGGTTTAAATACATACAAAGGAGCAGCAGGGGACTTGAAGAAGACTAACTTTATACACTTTTTTTTTCTCGTGTGAAAGCCTAAAAACAGAAACCAGGGTAGACTCTAGGAAAGAGAAGGAGGGTATAGGAATCATTCTTTTCATCTTTAATGCACTAGACCAGGGGTGGGGAACCTTTTTTCTCCCAAGGGCCATTTGGATATTTATAACATCATTCGAGGGCCATACAAAATTATCAACTTAAAAATTAGCTGGCTATATTAGGTCAAACATTTAATTAACTCACTCCTAATGTGAGGGCTGGCACTGCTTCTCTTTGGTGAGGTTTTGGTAGGGCCAGACCAAATGATTTTGTGGACAGTTTTCTGAATTGTCTGTATCTGTATGTAACCAAAGTTTTTCTTTTGGGTTCTTAGGAGCAGCCAGGATTGTAGCTAGGGTTCAATATCAAGTGTAACAAGATGGCTCCTGATCTTATTTTGAAATTTTCAACCTGAACATGGATCAGATTATATAAAAGCTGGAAGAGATCTTGGAATCTGCAACTACTCTTCCTTCTTTCTCTGTGTGAATCCCAGAGAAACTAAATGGTTTGTTCAAAGTCTTATATTTAGTTGCAAATGAGCTTGAAATAAAACCTGAGCTTCTGATGCTCAATATTTTGCTATTGCAATAAAACCAAGTGACAGTTTCTTCTTAGAATTTAGTACCAAGAAAGATTTTGATGTCACTCATCGGGCCATGTGTTAGCCTCCAATAAGGTCAAAGCTTAATTTAACGCTCAGATGAGTAAACCATATCCCTTGCACAATAAATTGCCCCTTCCTGTATATAATTTATGATTTTTCCTGCTTTATTTTGGATTTCATTATAAAGTAATACATGTTCATTATGGAAAATCTGGAAAACATGTCAGACTATAAAGAAACAGAAAGTTCTTATGATCCCACTACTCATATTACTTTATTGGAACTACTTTTCTGTATATGTCTTAACTGTAAACTGTCTTGATATAGTTTAAGAAGAAAAAGATTACTTTATGAATAAGCTAATTTCATTAAGCAAAAATTACATCACCTCACTTTTTACACAGACCCACCCATCTGTTAAGATGTGTAGTCCATTTAGCTTAACAAGCATCCAACATTTGGAGAGAGCTCTCTTGTTAAAAATATGTATGTCATGGGGAATGGAAGCCTTAGAGTAGGGCAGGGGAATGGGAGCTTGCCTTGGACTAACAGTGAATGGTTATAGATTTAAGAAATATTCTATAGCTTGAAATTTTTGTGATTTAAGAAATATGCATTATTATAAAGTACCTGTTCAATCTTTAGAGAGAGAAGTTTGGATAACATACCAACTTCTTGCCTCATTTTTTTGCATTTAAATAACCAATTCAGCAATATTGGGGAAAGTACTCAGAATATCCTGTTAAGTTCAAATTTGTGAGGTTTATAAAACAATAAATCAAAAGTGAACACCCACATCCACACACACACACACACACACACACACACACACACACTCACTCACACTCAGGGTATCAATCAACCAGAGAAAGGAGAAGAGATTAAATAGCAAAGGAAGTTGTAATAAAAGAGCCATAAAGTCAGTGCTGATACTTGCTTCAAAGGAAGAGCTGCTATAGAACAATTTCATCCACCTATTCATTCTTCATTCATCAAACATTTTAAAATATACCTTATGTGCCAGATAACTTTAAATAAAAGATTGGATAAGATAATCTATTATTAAACCTTTAAAAAGCTCAGTGTGTGGTACAAGAGACAGAGATAAACTAATAAGTATAAAGCAATATATTGGTGAAATGATTGAGATAATAATTATAAAAACTATTATTTATTCTTTCAACAAATACTTATGTGTCTACAATGTGCCAGAGACCATGTTAGTCACTGGGAATACAACGGTAAACCAACAGTAGATGCTGTCCTAGTCACTTTCTTTACGTTGTCTCGTTTACCCTTTACAATTGTCCTGTGAAATGTATGTTATTTTAATCTGCAAGAGACTCAAAAACAATAAGTAACTTACCTAAAATCCCACAGGTTAGACCAGGTCAGATGATATACAGGAACTTATTTACAACAACTTTTATGAAAGCAAAGTATCTCCATTTTAAGGGGCATCCAAATCAGGGGTATGTGTGTGGAAGTTTGGGAGCACTTTCCAGGAGGTGACAGTAGTAGCTTAAAGTCATAGTCTCTAGAAAAACACTGCCTATTTTGGGAACTTTTAAAAGTTTTGTTTTCCTTGAGCATACAATTGGAGGATGGTAAGCGATACGTCATGAGCAATAAGCTGAGCTCAGAACATAAACCTTTGACTTTATCCCATAGGCAGCCTGAGGAGTGACATAATCAGATTTACCTCTTAAAAAGATCAAGCCAGCTTCAGGGTAGTGAATGGCTTTAGGTAAGACACAACTTTAGGTCATGAAACCAGTTAAGAGGCATTGCAGGGATTCACGCAAGATATGGTAAAGCCCTAAACTAGGGCATCGATTGGATGGAGAAATTAAGAACTCTTCAGACTATAGTTAGGAGATAATATAAGGGCATAAAGATTTGATGGTGAGAGGAAGTTTTAAAACACCGTGCATATATAAAAATGCAACTGATTTATGATATTTATTTTGTATCCTGCTACTTAACTGAATTCATTTATCAGTTCTAGTAGTTTTTTGGTAGAATCCTTAGGGTTCTCAATATACAGTATCATTTCATCTGCAAATAATATCAGTTTTACTTCCTCTTTTCCAATCAGGATGTCTTTTCTTTTTTCTTCTTGCTTGATTGCTGTGGCTAAAACTTCAGGTACTATGTTGACTAAGAGTGGCGAAACTGGACATCCCTGTCTTATTTCCGATCTTAAAGGAAACACTTGTAGTTTTGCCAATTGAGTATAATTTTGGCTGTGGGTTTGTCATATATGGCCTTTATTATGGTGAGGTATGTTCCCCTTATTCCCATTTTGCTAGAGGTTTTTATCATTAATGGGTGCTCAGTTGCATTTTTATACACCACTAATGAACTATCAGAAAGGGAAACTAAGAGAACAATCCCAATTACAATTGCATCAAAAAAATACCTAGGAGTAAATTTAACTAAGGACATAAAAGACCTGTACTCAGAAAATGATAGACACTGAAGAAAGAAATGGAAAAAGATACAAATAAGTGGAAGCATATACCATGTTCATGAATAGGAAGAATTAACATCATTAATGGCCATACTACCCAAAGCAATCTATAGATTCAAGTCAATTCCTATTAAGATACCAATGGCATATTTCACAAAAATAGAAAATATATTCCAAAAATTTATATAGAATCACAAAAGAACTTGAATAGTCACAGCAACTTGAGAAAGAAGAACAGAATCAGAGGATTCCTGGTACCTGATATCAAACTATACTGCAAGGCCATAGTAATCAAAAGGGAAACAAAACAAAAAATAAACAAATGGAGCTACATTAAGCTAAAAAGTTTTGGAGAGCAAATAAAACTATCAACAAAATGAAAAGTCAACCTACTGAATGGTAGAACATATTCACCAATGATACATCTGATAAGGGGTTAATATCCAAAGTTTTTAAAGAACTTATGCAACTATACACCAACCTCCCCCACAAACACTACAATTTAAAAAATGGGCAAAGGCCTGAATAGACACTTCTTCAACGAGGACATACAGATGGCCAATAGACATATGAAAAGATTCTCAATATCATTAATTATTAGAAAAATGTAAATTAAAACCACAATGAAATATTACCTCACACCTGTCAGGATGGCTTTCATCAATAAATCAACAAACAAGTGTTGGCGAGGCTGTGGAGAAAAGGGAACCCTCCTGCACTCTTGGTGGGAATGCAGACTGGTGCAGCCACTATGGAAAACACTATGGAGTCAATTCAAAACATTAAAAATGGAGCTGCCTTATGACTCAGCAATTCCACTTCTGAGAATATATCTCAAAAAACCTGAAACACTAGTTCAAAAGAATATATGCACCCCTATGTTCATTGCAGCATTATTTACAATAGTCAAGATTTAAAATCAGCCCAAGTGGCCATCAGTAGATGAGTTGATATAAAAGCTGTGGCACATTTACACCATGGAATGCTACTTGGCCATAAAAAAGAAGGAAATCTTACCTTTGGTGACAGCATGGATGGACCTGGAGAGTATTATGCTAAGTGAAATAAACCAGTCAGAGAAAGGCAAATCCCATATGATTTCACTTATATGTGGAATCTAATGAACAAAACAAACTGACTAACAAAAAAGGAGAGACAGAGAACGGACCGACACCAATAAAAGGGAGGGGCTTGGGGAACTGGGTGAAAACAGTGAAGTGATTAAGCAAAGAAGGAAAAAACCTCTCATACTCACAGACAACGGTATGGAGATTACCAGAGGGAAAGGGGGTGGGGGGAGGTGGCAGAGGGCAAAGGGGGCTAAATGGTGATGGAAGGAGACCTGACTTGGGGTGGTGAGCACATAATACAATGTACAGATGATGTATTATAGAATTGTACACCTGAAACCTATATAATTTTATTAACCAATGTTGCCACAATAAATTCAATCAAAAAATAAAACGCAGTGCATCTTCTGTCAGATTATGTTTCTGTCATCTAGGAGTTTCCGTCAAGCTAAAACCTGAGAACGTACAGTAAGAAATAGCACTGTTGCCTGGCGGGCGGCTCAGCTAGCTAGAGCATCGTCTGCCTCACCGAAACACTGCAGCTTTGATCCCGAGTCAGGGCCTGCACAGGAGGCAACTGCTCCATCCCTCTAGCTCTCTGTCTCTCTTTCGTTCTCTCTCCCTTTGCCTTCCTCTCTAAATTCAGTAAAAACATATCCTCAGGTAAGGATTAGAAAAGAAATAGCATTTTAATAAACCACTGAAATGTTATGTTTTTATTGAAGTCCATACGATCTAGATTATTCTTGCTGTGATTATATTTCTGGAGGTTTTGCCAGAGTATTCCAGTTTCTACACACAGTGAGAGTATTTTGAGAACAAAAGGCAGTAATCATACCACTAGCATTCAGTTTGGTTGGATACCAGAGCAGGACAATTCTAAAGCATTAGGAGAAGAAATGAATGAACTTGATTTTCCTTCTGAGCTTCTGAGAGTCATTTATATTAAAAATGAAAAGCTCAGAAGCCATAGGTTGTGACAGGTTATTAATACATGAATGTGTTCTGAGTTAATAAGATCACGCCATGTAACAGTCAACAATATTCACTGTGTATAAAGAACTTTGAATTAGGTGTTTTAGAATACAAAAAAAAAAAAAAAAAATGAGGCATATGCTATTAAAATAACTTCTTCTATGGCACGCATTACAGGTTTTAAACATTATTAACAAATATTTTCTTCTAGTCAGTGAAGTAGATAGGGAAAGTATTATCTCCGTTTTACAGGTGAAGAAATGGAAACTCACAAAAATCAAATGACTTGCCCAGGATCACATCAAAGTCACAAAGGAAATAAATGGTAAAGACAAAACTAGAACACAACACTTCTGAGCAGATGCTCTTTTATACCAACAAGCCTATAAATTAAAAGAGTTCTCTGGAGGAGTAAAATTTTTGTTTTCAGAAAATGTTTAAGAAAATATTCTGAGCCTATAGTCAAGTACACGAACATCAATGAAGCATTTGTTTGTGCCTTGGAACTGGGTGAATGCTGTAATTAGAAAAATGGATGTAAGAGGACCTAAACCCATCAATCAAACACAGGCAGGAGTTTCTACAGCCCTTTTCAATCTCATCTTGACTGAGAGACAGCAGGAAGTGTTGGGGAGATGCTGGTTTGAAATCTTGGGAGCTTCCCAGGTAAACTCTGAAACTGGCTTCGGTACACAGAAGGCAAGGAGAGACCAAGAAAGGTGTATCATTCCAGATTAGTGAGTGAGCGTTTTTAAAACAAAGGAACTTACATATGAAACTTGTCTTGAAGGGCCACATGACGAGTAGATCTACGAACTTGCCGTCAGAATCTTAGAAGTTTATATAGAGGCCTTAACGGGGTTCAGTCGTATACACCATCCAGGGCCAGATAGTCTCAACAACACATTGCTCTCTCCAGGCAGCATCTTGAAAGTGGCACCACCTGGGGAGCAGCGGGCAGAATATATAGTACATTCCATGCACCTGGGCAGCTCTCGAGTCAGCTGGCGGTTATGTCTTCTCGATGACCTCCCCGCAACACCGGAGAATCAACCTGAAACAATAACAGTTGCCATTAATGCATGGCTTTTTACTCATGTGAGTTTAATGTATATTTCTTTATTTGTCTTACATTTTCCCTAATGGTGGGGAGAGGGACTGGGGAGAGGGATGGGACGGGGTGGAACGGGTCATTGGGGAGAAAAAGGGACAGCTGTAATATTTTAAACAAAAATAAAATTTAAAAATATATATATATTAAAATGAAAAAAAAAAAGAATTATTTATTGCCCAGATCTTGTACCCATAGATCCTAAATTCTTATGGAAATATATAGAATAGGTCGAAAGAGATTTTTCAGTCATATTTTGGAATACTATTACAAGGCAATTTCCTTTGAAATTTGAAATACTAACAAATTGATGTGGAGATTTTTTAACACATGGACTTACATTTCCTCCCATTGAATCTGGGCTCTGTGCCTGCTTTAGTTCTGGCAGTTTTTGAACCAGACCTTAAGAAACTGGTAGCTGCTAATTCCTGTCTCTTAGGACACTTGGTCTTGAAACCCCACAGTACTGTAAGGAAACCAAGATATCTATGGAGAGATTCACAGGAAGAACTAAAGCCCCAGTGCCACAGCACTGGCTGAGCTCCTAGCTGACAGCCAGCACCGACTGCCACCCATGTCAGTGCGCCGTGTTGGAAGTGACTCAGAAGTGAGTGCACCATTGAGCCCTGTCCTACTGGCAGATCTATGAGAAACAAACGAGCAAACAGACCAAAAAAAAGTATCGTTTTAAGTTAGTGGATAAACCAATGAAATTTACCTAGCTTTGTTTTTCCTAGGAGCATTCTATAGTACAATAACAGAGTGTACCTTGGTCTGAATTTAGAGATTTTGTGTCTTCTCTTACACTGTAGTCAAAGAAATGATCTCCTCCTCTGTGAAGATGAATGGCCCTAGGGTTTACTCTATTGTGTGGTAATCCTGTATTCTTGTAGTGTTGGCTCTTTGAGAACATAGAGAAAGCTCACATGTCTCTAGGATAGAATGGGTCTCCAATACAAGGAGTTGGAGTTGTTTTTGTCACTCAGTGGGGACATTTCCCTTAAGGAAAGGGAATGAGATTTGGGACAGATGAAAAATTCCCAATTCTCATTGCACCTCTTTCTTGTGTGTCTTTGATTTCAGGGTGCCAAATTATGTGTAAGGGGACTTAATATGCTTACACTCTTATCAAGGCCATGTTTTAATGTCGAAGCTTGAACTCACCCATGCCACACTTAGGAGGAACATTCGGTCCTTGATTGGGGCAGTGCTCCGAGAGGGCCTGGACCTCCAGACCACAAAGGTGATGACAGCCTTCATTAAGAAAGACTCCTGGGTGAGGTGAACATAAAAAAAAAGGTGGCCAGATTATCGACTACAGACCAATAGGATCCAGCAGATTCTCCAGACTGAATATAAATTTAGGGCAGGGGTCTTGCCATGCCTAGTCCAGTCCTTGACACACCATAGGTGCTGGAAGGGAGACTAAGAAAGTGAGGGATAAATGCTGGGATCCTTTTGCAATAAAACCTAAGCTTTCTTCGGGGTTGTCATTCTTAAGCTTCTCTTGTTTGTTTCATGCACATGATTTCATGCCTTTGGCAACATAGATCAAGGCCACGAGAAAACCGCTTTTACACAATACAGCCCTAAAGTGCAAAACCGTGGTTTTTCGCTTAATATAGTTTATGATGAACTTCAAGCCACTTCAAGGGAGGCATTTTTCCGGCTTAATGGGTGTTTTCATGAGCAAATTTCTTAAGAGAGACTCAAAAGAAAAATACGATCTTTGAATAAGTTCAGCATTTGCAGTTAATTTAACAGAGCTAAATAATGATAGCAGCAATAAAACCATGCTTTTTATTAATCTCACAGAAATACAATAATTTCAATAACCGACAGCAGCAGTATGGGTTTTCTGCAACCCGGTGCACCGCCCAAACAGAAGCAGGAACTCTCGGGTCTTTCTCTCCCGGTCTCCGCCCCAGAGGGAGCCCGCAGAGCCGCCCGCACCCGGCTCGGCGCGCCACGTGGGGGACACCACCCGCAGGAGCTCGCTTTCCGCAAAGCGCAGCCGGCTCGGGACTGCAGGGCTCGGGGAGGGCGGGCGCGGCCCGGGGGCCAGGCGCGGTCTCGCCGGGCGGGGGACCCCTCGCCGCGCGCCAGGCCCACGGAGGAATCCCCTCTCCAGCTCGGCGCGCCCCCGCCGGGCTAGCGGCGCGCGCGGCCGGATCCGCCTGAATTTCAACACAAAGGGAATCCTCGGCCGCAGGAAGTGCATCACTAGAAAGGGGGCGGGGGGCGGGGAGAGGGGGTGCTTCCCTCCCTCCCCCCTGCCCTCCCGGAGCCTTGGGCAGTGGTGACGACACCCTCAGGGTCCCCCCTGTGCGGCAGGAGCCGGGAGAATTCAAACAAGGAGATTCCCCCTCCCCCCCAAAAAACAACAGCAGTCGGGGACGGGCGCTCTCGCCTCCTCCCGTCCCGAGCTCCGGGGCGGGGGGACCGGGGCCCCGGTCGCGCGGCCCGCACACCTGTTCGCTTCCCCCCTCCTTCCCTCCCGGCCGCCGAGCGCCTGGGCTCACGTTGGTTTCACCCCTGGGCTCCCAGCCTTCTACCCCACCTCCTTCCCGGCCGCGGCTCCCCGTCGAACCCCCGCTCGGGTCCGGGCTGGGCTTTCGCTGGCGGAACGTGGGCCGAGAGGGAGTCCCCGCGCGCGAAGGGGGAGGGGCGGGACCGACCACTTTCGCTTTCCAGACGCCGCCGCTCCGGGGACGCCGCCCGGCTTCCTACCTGGAGGTGCGGGTCCGGGAGGGAACCCCGCCGCTGGGCCAAGGAAGAGGGGGCCGGCCAGGCTAATTTGTGTGAAAGCCCTTTTGGCCAGGCAACCCTCACTGTTTCTACTTACATCGTATTTTGCAAATCAATAAAAACGGCAAACTTTTCAAGAAACGTTTTGTTCACATTTCACCGGAGAAGGGGAAGCCATACACTGTCCGCATAAAAAGCTATTAAGAGGATTTTTCTTTTAGTTTAGAATGGCTTGGGGAGGCCACTGGCAATTTGGGGAGAGGAACTGAAACACCCCCCTTTCTGAGCCCAGGAAAAAGAGGTGGGAAAACCCTGGCGCTTTGGACCAGTTCCCCGGCCGGAAGACCCGGGCGGCTGGAGAGGGGGCCGCGCTCCCGTGGCCGGCACTCGCGGCGGCAGGTGCGCCGGCAGGGGGCCACCTCCCCGTGGGGCGCCCGACGGCCGCAGATCCCTCGGACTCCGCCGCGTGGCCTCCCCCTCCCAAGGTCTAGGCGGAGGCCAGGTACCTGCCCCGACCTATCTCCTCCCCTTCTCCGATACCACACCCACGGGACTCCCGTCTCCTCCCGAGAGGGACGGAGAGCGAACAAAGGGGTCTTTGTTCGCCGGCTCCTGGGGGGTGGGAGTCGAGCTCTCCCGCGTTTCCCCGCGCCCCTTGGAGACGCGGAGGCTCAGCGCCCCCGAGCGTCGGGCGCCGTCCTCCAAGACCCCTGCGCCTCGGGTCGGGGCGAGGCGCCGGGGCCGCGGCGGGCTCTTTCCGGGCGGGGCGCGGAGCGGGGCACGCGCGGCGGCGCCCGGCGGGCACTGCGGCCCGCGGAGGGACGCGGCGGAGGGAGGGGGCTCGGCGGCCGGCGGAGGCGGAGGCGGAGGCGGAGGCGGAGGGGGCGGAGGGGGCGGAGGGGGCGGAGGGGGCGGAGGGGGCGGAGGGGGCGGAGGGGGCGGAGGGGGCGGAGGGGGCGGAGGGGAGCCGGCGCCCGGCTGAGCCCGGAGGTGCGGGGCGGGCTCCGAGAGCGCGCTCGGGCTGCGCCTGTCTGCGCGGCGGCGGCTGCAACTCGCTCCCCCTCTCCTGCCGCCCCCCTTCCCTCGCTCGGCCCCGCCGCCCGCCAGGCCCCCTCCCGGCCATCGCCTCGCTCCCCTTCTCCCTTCTTGGCACTTTCCTCTCAAACCATCCTTCTGGACAAACTTTGATGGAGAATCTCACACCACGCTGGAAAGATGCCGGTTATGAAAGGATTACTGGCGCCCCAGAACACCTTCCTGGACACCATCGCCACCCGGTTTGACGGAACACGTAAGTCTTGCACTTGGACGAGTTGCATGGTATTTTTTTGAGAATGATTTTTCTGGTATAAATTACTTTTGCTTCCACCTTTTTTTTTTTTTTTTTTTTGGCACCAGCGGAGTGAATTTCCTTCTGTTCCCTGCTAAGGTGTCTTTTGTGCGGAGAAATCTTCTTCCTCCCTTGATTTGGCGCAGCATTAACACTTTGGTGTAGTTGGCCCCCTTGACTTCTTGGGTTCCAAAGAGCCTGCAGGCTGATCCCGCGTTCGCGTGGGACCTGTATTTGGGCACCTCTTTAAGGAATTGGTTTTTATTAAGTTTACGAGGCGAGGGTGGGAATTGTCCGTATTGGTGAATATGGCACCGTGTGCTACAATTTCAGGTCTTCCTAGAGGGCAGGGAGAGTTTGGACTGTTCTTCCATGGAGCTTCCTTCTGTGAGGTCTTTCAGATCGGCATGATTTCCCACCTGAGCTTAAGAAACGCAAACTAGAATCAGGAATTGCCAAGCGTACGCTGTCTGTAAAATCCTAAGCCTTGTGAGCTTTGCAGAGTCTTGATTTCTGCTTCTGAACTAGAATAGTGTATCTTTCAATCCTGAAATTATCCTAACCCTCGAGGAGAGATGGGTGGGGAAGGAGGAGCAGGGCATCCGGAAGGCTGATCTAATCATAAAAGAAAGTTTTGACGTTTTTGGAGGGCAACTATTATTGGACGTTTAGCTTGTTTAAGCTACAGTTTAAAAAAAAAATAAAAGAAAAAAAAATAGAAGCTGGGAGCAAGCTGTCTATTTCAGGACCACGGTCAGGTCCGCGCTCCTTCCCAGGCTTTCTGCAGCTCCCTGCGGGAGCCAGCTGGCCTTTCCAGTAGGCTTTCTCCCTCTCATTAGAAGTCTGCACTCACTCCCCTAACAACTGTTCTCCGTCGGTTCCACTATGAATATCCATTCACACTTTCCTCCCAGCTTATGTTGCTGCTGTGTGCCGCCTTTCCCTTTTCTTACTATTACACCAGACTCATAGACACTCATTTATTCTAAAGGCTTTTTTCAGTGGTTCAGGTATCATTGTTTTCCACTCCGATGGCACGTTTCTTGGAGCTGTTACGGAGAGCTCGTCGGAGTCTGTTTCCACTCCAGTAGTCTAGATACACACTGACGATGCTGGCAAGTAAGTCCTCTGGGGACTTCTGCGCTTTAGGAAGAGTTGGGAAAGTTTACACGAGGGAGAAATGACTTTTTATTTTTGACATCCAGGCTACTGGTCGTTGGGGTGGATATTTTTCCAATGCTACCTTTAGCGGTAAGCCATTCTCTCCATCCTTTATATTCTAGATGTGTCAGACAGCATAAGAGAGGTGTGATGCCATTATATATCCGTCTTCCTTAGAGAATGATAAGAGAAAATATTGTAAGAAAACTTCAAGTCCCTGGTACTGCCATTATGCCCACCACCCAGCCACCACGCAAATTAACCGCTGCAGTCCTCCATCATGCATGATTGTGGGTCATGCTACTTATTACCTTAGGAACTGATCAGTTTTATGTGGATGTTTGATCTTAAAGTTGCAAGTTTAACACACACACACACAGCCTTCTGACATTGATCACAATGCGTCTGTTGAAAATGAAATCATTGGTAAAGGGTAGTTGCCTATCTCGTCATTTAAAGTTGAATGGAGTGAGTGCCGTGTGCAGTGAATCACCCCGGCCTAGCCCTGGGAATTACTGCAGGGTCATCCTTAGATATTAATTGTTAATGAAGGGCTTTGGATCATCAGTGTGACGATGCCTCTGTCACTATAACATTTGAGAAGCAGGGGGCATGTAGAGAGATGGGTGTACTCGCGAGTAGCTCTTTTTCTGTTTTAACCACACATTAATGTTAATAAAATAGAAGGTTAGAAATTTTAAATCCTTATTTTGGAAGACCATCATCGTATGTCAGCATTTAGAACAAACAAACAAACAAAAAACACAACTAAAATTGTTGGAGAGCATGTTTGGTCTGTGACCCACAGGGTCTAGGGAATTCCTGGAGGGAACCACTTCTTATAATATCAGTCTGAAAATCAGTGGAGCAGATTTCAAAGCGATGAGTAACACAGGTGTTTTGTTCACAACATTTACTGGATATCCCTCATCCCAACGAACTCCGCTCAGTGAAAGAGGACTGTATTTTCTCATTTGCTTTTTGTTTGAATTGCAGGATGACTTGAATAATCTGAAACCTGAAAAAATAAGCAAATTTCGATCCACAAATTTTGCTGTATCTAGAATCATGGGCATATCATTTCCCCTGCTAAATACTTAGTTTAACTTATTATGCTATCTCTCCTGTGTTGACGCAATTTTTATTAAGTATAATTACTATCCTGGAAACTCTTTTCCTAGGATTATCCTTCTTTCTCTTGATTTTTTTATAGCGGTCATTTATTTTTTTGTGCAAGATGAAACTGTTTGCAAGTTTTAATTTGCAAAGTTGTTACCCCCCCCCTCAAATAAAAACTATACTGGAGAGTGGATAGTGTTATTATACTAAAAATGCAATGTGTTTACTTAGTACACATTTTCTGCAATATTTGTTAGGTATATTTTATAGTCATATTAGTTTCTTATTTTATTTTATTTTGGACAATTCTGATAAAAAATAAGACAGCAAACAATAAATCTGAAAAATCACTTTGCTAACTTAATCATGATGTAATATTATTATTAGCCTTATTGACTTAATATTATAAAAGAAAATAATAAAACAAAACAGCATCAAAAATTTATCTCAGGAAAAATACAAGTATATGATGATAAAAGCCTATAACATCACCTTACTAATATATCAATTGGGGTATAATCACAGGACAACATAAAACAAGTTAATAATATACTTTATCACCTAGTGACATTTTATTGTTTTCCATTATAGGCTGGGTTTTTTTTCCTTTTAATATTTAAAAAGTGAACTCTTTGTCAGGATTGAAAGACAACTGTGGACCATTAATTAAAACTATTTTTCTCATATACAATATAATTTTTTAAAACCTACTAGAAAATATGAATCTTTTTATATAAAGCTACCCTAAAATATATTTACTCTTAAAATATATTCTCCTGGTTTGAGTTTAATTGAAGTGCAGATAAGACTTAGAAAAACTAAGAGCCTTGGAAATATTGAATATGTATACCCTATTTAGGTGAAAAAAGTAAGCCTAAAGAATTTATTTGACTCATTACGTTTAGCCACACCTTCATTTGAAGTACTTTAAAACACATACACACACAATCTTAACATTATGACCTGCATATAGTTCACTCCTCCCTAGTTCCTTTTTAAAAAACAAGTTTAATGTATTTAAAATATATATTTTCTTAGTAGACTTTTCCTTTAAGTACAGGAATATTAATCTGGACAAAGGGAAAGTATAATAAGAGAACACAAGTACCTATTTTATAAAAATAGTTTTCAGTACAAATATTTGCCACAGAGTACCACTTGAGAAAAACACATCTTTGAGAATATAAAACTTTCAGAGGGAAGTATCCATTTTCAAACATAATGGTACATTAGCCTACATTTTCTAGTCATATCAAAATTTGGCCAGAATACTTCTCCTTTGGGGTTAATGAGGCAAGATTTAAGCTTTAAAGGAAGTGTGTAGTACAGGGGACTCTATCAAGGGGATTTCAGTCAAAGCATTTGATAGCAGTGCTTCAGAAACACATTCATGTTTGCATATATCTTATATATTCCTGTATAGGCTGTTCAAATGGTCCAAGGATATTTGTTCAACTCAAAATACTTCCTTTACAGGGGCAATTCACAATGATTTTTCTCTGGCCTCTTTATGCTTTCATCCAGTTATATAAATCTCTTAACATTAGAGGCATAGAGAGAAGGGTAATGTACCCAATGTTAGCAGAAGAGGGAGGGATAAGGTGAGACTGGAGATCTTCTGGAGTCTTTGCTGAATTGCAATCTGGAGAAGAACATCAATGGCATTTAGCCAATAAGAAAAGATATGCTCCATTATTATGGGTCTATCTATAAAAGGCTATTACATAAAAACATCCAAGGAAATATCTAGCACTTCATAGATATCTTCCCACAAATGGAAGATAATAAAGACTCTATTTTTATTCTTTACATGCCATTATAGTCTCTTTTATTGCCATTCTTTATGTTTAGGGAGCTAGTTCCTGTGTTGGGTTTCTATCTCTGTGTAGTAAATTCTCACAGAATTAGTGGCTTGTTATCTCACATTCTCTGTAGGCCAGGCATCCAGGCAGGGATTAGCTAGTCCTGTGCTCAGGGTCTCACAAGATGGCAAACAAGTTGTCACCTGTGGCTGTGGTCTCCGCTGAGGCTAGAGGCTGTCTTCCAAGACCACGTGGTTGTTGGCAGAATTTAGTTCCTTGTGATTTTATAATTGAGGTCCCTTTTTTCTTGCTAGCTGTCAGCCAGGGACTTTACAGTGACAAGAAGCTGCCCTCAGGTTCTTGCCATGTGGCCTCTTCTAGGCCCTCTCACAACACAACAACTTAGGTCTTAAAGACCAGTAGGGGTGTCTTTCTTTTAAGAGCTCACCTAAGTCAGGCCCAGCCAGGACAATCCCTCTTTTGATTAATTCCAAGTCAACTGCTTAAGGACCTTAATTTCATCTGTAAAATCCCTTCTAAAATCATATGTCTGGTCCACACACGAAGAAAAGGGATTAGACAGGTTTGTATACAGGAGCTGGGAATGTTGGGAGCTGTCTTAGAATTCTATCTACTACGGTTGCCATTGCATTGTTGCACTGTCATATAAGGTGTCATGTTCTTACTTATATTTGTTCTTCATGGGGCAGGTAGATTGAGCACACTCTGTAATTCTGCATGCCCAACTCTGCTGAGTTATGTCTGAAATCCTTGTGAATGTAAGACCCAACTCCCTGGAGGGAGGGTTTTCCTCCACAGTGGGCGATGACGGATGAGTAAACATAACCTAAGACATGTTCAGCCAGTTGTGCTGTCAGATTCTTCATTCTCTGATCTGAAAGTAATGTGGGAGATGTAGGTATATTTTCCGAACATTGCTCCCTGTCTCCTGACAAGGTGCTTCTCCCTCTTTCCAGATAAGGAAGGTTAATGGGGTCTGTTAGCTCATGGACGGGTATCTTAGTCTGCCCTGGATGGGGAACCAGTCCAAGAATGTGGCATCTGCAAAGAATGATACCAAGTCAGGTCCATGCATTCTAAGGTGACTGGGCTATTTCCACCTTAACTTCATTAAACAGGTCATTTCTGGGCCAACTATGCGGACTGTTTTGAAACAGTATGTTTTCCATCTCTCTCATGCCTCTAACCGTGTTTCAGATTTAAGAAACTCTCCACTAGGCACTGGTGCATTGAGGTTGTCTGTGTTAGACCAAGTACTGTTTTTTTAATTTAAACTTAATTCCAGGTTTATTAAAAAATGGAAAGGAAGAAAAGGAGAGGAAGAGGGAGGAGACAGAAGAGGGAATTATTTATTTGCATTCTTTGGCCTTTGTAGATGAACTCTACCCTGCAAAAGACTAATCACTGGGATTCTTGTAACTTCCCCAAAATAAACAAAGTATTTGATTTTGATTTAACAAGAATTGGATTTATATGTTTATCAGAAATGCATTTCTTTTGATGAGATATACAAGTAATAAGAAACATTTTATTATATTGCCTCTAAAAATATTAGATAATTTTGTTTTGACATCATTATATAGAAGGAAATGGATAGCTAGTGTGTTAAGAATGGAAATTATGCTCACAATATTTTCTTTTTAGGCTCTGACATTTGGCATCACTTGTAGACCAAACTCCATGGCATGAGCCCCCTTCTGGCATAGAAACATATGAAAAGTCCTGAGTTACCAGTTTCTGGGATATCCTAGACCTAATGTACTTCTGAGAGGGCACAGCTTTTCTGAAGCAATCTTTACTGTATTCATTCAGTCAGTCCATCGATTACTCACTTCTTCAACAATATTTAATCAACACCAACTATATGCAAAGCCATTATGCTAGGATCTTTGGGATAAATCAAAGAGGACAATAAATGTGTGCACAAATTACCGTAATATAGGATGGAAAGGGATGAGTGTCAGGAGGTGTAGGCAAAGGGCTGTGCACATTTGGATGAGACGCGAATAATGTCTGTGAGGAAATGACCTGAGAGGGCTTCACATAATCAATGACTGCTCATCAATCATAAGCACAAACACTGTGTCCTGTTTACTTTGCCAATTTGTGTACCACTTCTCACTGAGGCTGAAAAGGTGAAGGGCTTCAGGAAGGAGAGCAAGCATCTTAGAGGATGTGAAGGGGGCAAGTTCAAGGCAAGAGGACAGTAGAAAGCATATTGGGCCAGACGTGGAATGTCTTCAGAGCCAGAGTGCTGCGTCCTAATGAGGCATTGGGAGGTATGGACCCATGTCTTGCTAAGAGCAGTATGGTGCCATCTAAGCCTGGTCTAAAAACTCTCAACCCCTCCGTAGTCCACAGGCTGATGCATCATGCAGGAGAACCTTGAAACCTACGATGCTTCTAACAGTGTGTTTACACTTGGACAGGGGTCCCATAGAATGCAGTGGAGCTGATGTTTTCATTTACTTCCAAGTGCCTGCTTTGGCCAGGAAGCTAGCTTTGTCTTAGGAAAGGGAAAGATTGATTTCTGACCGCATAGCTGAGTCTCTTCTCCTCCACCCCTGTGTTGTACTATAGAATTATGCCTGTGGAGAGGAAAAAGAAATGAGAGTGTGCTAGAGTTCAGTCCCAGTGAAGTCGATTGGAGAAGTGCCAGCAGTAAAAGGTACGGAGTTGCAGCTGCTGCAGAGATAGTGGGGTTCACCTCGGCAATGTGTGTTTGCTGACACAGTCTAACGAAAAGTTTTTTAATCTATTTTTGGTTTAGCGGAGCCTTCAAACAAAAAAGAGGAGACTTCAACTTTTCCTATGATATATTTAGCAACAGGAGCAATTAAAGAGCAGCTTTTTCAGTCATTTAGAGTCAAATATATTTCTTGGATTATAAACTCCCTGGAAGATCTATTTTGCTTTCCTTTGTAGCTGTTAATGCAACTATCTATCTCCCTTAAACTCTCCAAAATGCACATTCCCGGATGAACTGATAACCTCTTCTAGCCTATGAAACCTATCTGTCTTCTCATGCTTTCTCGCCCCATTATTGGCATCACCACCCACATATTTCTCCAAGCTCAAAATCTGAGTGGGCCTTGGCTGCCCACATATCTAAGTGGTTATCAAGTCTTTGAAATTTTGCATTATAAATGCCCTGATTTTGCTCCTCATCTCCCCCATCACCTCTGCTTTAGTTTAGATCTTCTGTTTCTTATCTACACAAACATAACCTCTTTCTAATTAGACTCCTGTGGTCTTAGGCCCTGATTCCGCTCACCCGGAAACCCCTTCAGGCTACATTGTCCCCAGAGTGATTTCTGGTAAAAGACAGTATGACTATTTAATCATGCAAGCCTCCTACTTGAAGCTGTCCATTGGCTCCCTGCGATCTCTTGAGAATGTCCAAAGTCCTTAGGGTCATTGACTCCAAGATGATTCTGCAAAATCTTTTTCAACCACTGCCTCCTGGGCTGCAAACACACGCACCCCCTGCTCATTCATACCTCTGGGCTTCGGCATGTCATTTGAGGAACAAGATCCTATATTGTCTTCAAAACCCATCCTGAAGGTTACTTGTATTTGAACTCTTTCCGTGAAGCTCCAGGTAGAGTTAGGCGACATTTCCTCTATGCTTCCACGTTACCTCTAGTCAGCTCTTCATGGGCCCTACTTATATGCTTTCCTATTTCAACACTCAGCTACCAACTCTTGAAGCCCTGACTGCATCTTCATTCATTTTGTATCCCCTTAGCTTAGACTTATGATTGGGACACAGTCTTTGCTCAATGAATGTTTCTTTGAGTGAAAGGCTTTTAAATTCCTTTAAGGCCAGGGCTGTGTATTAGTTGTCTTTTTATTTCCCTTCAGCGGTAGCTTATTCAGTAATGTGTGATTAGATTTAGTTTTGAACCATAATTCTAAGACTGGCTTCCAGCCTTTCATTTGCACGTGTTTCAAGCACTAATTTCTTTAATAAAACTTTAATGATAATAGGGATTACCATTAGGGGCATGTCTATTTATAGGTTCTGTACCCCACTGGTGTTTTATCTGTTCCTACCACAATCCAACAACCCTGCAAGGAGGGTGGAGCCCCCCTTTTGGTTACAGATGACAGGACTCAAGCTCAGAATTTTTCCACATAATTAGCCTACCATAGCCTGTGACTTTTCTACTATATCACACTCCCTCTAAAATGTGGTGTTTTTTATAGTAAGTATAAACAGACTGGGACAATCTGTGCTATCATTTCTAGTTTTTACCTCTTGCAAAAATGGATTTCTGCTTTTAAGTTTTTAGCCATTTCAGGTTATAGGCTTTTTTTCTTTTGATATATTATGTTTTAAGTACTTGTTATTTAAAGAGTGTTTTTAAATCGGCATTTAAGACATATTTAGAACTACTAAATTCATTCATTGTGCAAAGCAGTTTTGCTCTTCTAAAGAAAATCTACTGTCTTTTTTGGTTTGTTTGTTTGTTGTTGTTGTTTAGAATTAAAGAAACCCATTTTCTTTGAGATTTTGGTGCTTTAATTTGCTGACTTTAGAATTTCCTTGTGATTTTTTTTTTTTTTTATTGTCAGGCTAATCCTTCCATAGAAGATATTCAAATTCTCATACCTATTATTATAGTGACATCATTTTTTTTTAATTAATTTAATGTAATTTTATTTTCCCATCACCACTTATCCTCCCTGTAGTATCTTACAGAGGAAATTCTTCTATTTTGAGTATGCTTTTATTGGAAGAAATATATTCTCCAGTGTCGGGTGCTCTTGACATCTTTTAACAGAAATCATTTACCTTTTCTCTACATTGAGCATACAGAAAGAATAAGGGTACCTATCTCTCCAGCTCTCAGATCTACTAAACATTTTTTTCTTCATGTTTTCTTTTGTTCTATTACATCTTTTGGACAGACTTCCTTTTGTATTTGTCAGTCCAACCAAGTTTCTTATTCTAGTTATTGAACTAGAGGGAACTGAGACCAGAGCACTCAGTCTTTTCATGCTTTATTTGATTTTCTAAAAAGAAGGCCCCACACAGGAAGTTCAGATGTTACTGACAAGTCACATACCCAGTTGGACAAGGGGCACGTTTGTCCTTGAGTGTGGTGTTTTGGCTGTTCCTTCCATGGAGAAAATAATGTAGAAGATAAAATTGCTCATACTTTTGACCTTAACACCTAAATAAATGTATCCACTATGATTCCACGAATGATGGGAAAGAATGAATGTCTCAGGACTGGACCTTTTATATACTATTTTATTTGGTACACTTTTAGTTAGCTTACATTCAGTCATCTGAAAATCAGCCTGCCACTCTCTCTTAACATGATATGTTTGAGTTTTTGTATCTAATTCATGAATATAAGTAAAGCTTTTCAAATTTTATTCTATAGAAAGTAAATCATATATTGTTGTAAATGTTATTGTAAATTCAGTAAAAAGATCATTTAAAGATAAAGTCAGTTCATGGTGACAAGACAAACAAATTTTGGTAGGATGCAATATCATGGTAAAGGCAAGTTTGTTAAATTTAAAAAATGTGTAAAGCAGAAATGTGCTTGGACTGGATTGTGATTACATGTAATTAATATTTGTGTTAAAAATGGTAATGTTCTATCAATCACCACAGAGGCTGTAGTGGTCAAAATTAACAAATATTTATATATGAGAAATTAGTTACATTAGTTACACTACATGATATGTGATGTTAGATACAGAAAAATATTTGGCATGATGGTACATGGTTTCTTTTTTTACTGCTGTCATCAGTCAGAAGATAATATGGAAAGTAAATTACATAAGAAGTCTAAGGAATTGGAGGAAAATTTATCCCACAACTTTAATTGTTAATGTAAATATATAATATTACAATAAATATTCAATTATATATGTGTATGCATGTTTGTATATATGTATATATGCCTGTTTGATAGATCTTTAACTTTGATGTGCCAGAAACCTTGAAATGGAAGTGACTTGGGTCTGTGTTGGCTTCTGATTGTTCCTAAATATTTTTATTGTCCTCACTTTCATGAAAAGGAGGCAAAGGACCCTAGCAAGGCTCAAAGTATTTTGTCCCAAAGCTAGTACCTGAGAAGGCTGGGCTGTTACTCTCATCCTTTATTGCAAAACCCAAGTTCTTCCTTCAACTTTACTCTGATTTTACTTTGAAAGAAGGAAAGGGAAGGGACTTGACATTTAATGAGCAAACACGAACCCAATCCTATGTTTGGTACTTTCATCTATATCAGTTTATTTAATCTCTTAATAATAAAAGGTAGATGTTTTTATCCCTACTTTAGAGATAAAGAAATTAATTAAAGCCCAGAAAAGTTGAATAAATTGTCAAAGTCACACGCTTTATATATAGTGAAGCTGGAATTTATACACATAGTTTTAGCTTTAGCAGTCTGTGTTTAATAAAACGACAAAACATCGGAGCTAAATTGTAAAGCATTAAATTTATATGACTAAGATCTTAATGATCACAGTTGACTTCGCTTTGAGACACAAATAATTTTCACGCTTTTTAAGAACACATCATATGGGAAACTCAATTTAGAAAGCTGCAAAGTGGCAACGTTTTATGAACAGCGTATAGTGGATTATCCAGGAATTTGCCTCCCTTGTTAGAATAAAACCCAAAATGATTCTTTCTACCTGAGAGGCCAGGACCCAGTGATATTGGAGATCCCCTGAGAGCTATGCCACAAGTCCAAAAGTTTGATGGTATTAGAAAAGATTCAGGGTAATCTATAAAACAATGTCACTCTAACTTGAATTTTAAAATGCTTCTGGCCGATCAGTGCTTGCTTAGGAGTGGGATTGGAGTAGAGAGGGGTGGAATTACAAAGGAGCATGAAGAAACATTTGGAGTTGCTGGATATGGTCACAGCTTTGATTGTGGTGATGGTGTTTGGGTATATAGTATCCAATTGTTAATCAAACTGTTCAGCTTATCAAACTGTACTATCTAAATATCTGCAGTGTATTATGTATGAATCGTACTTTAGTAAAGCTGTTAAACATGGTTTCCCAGGTGGAAAGGGGAATGGAGTTACAGCTACAGCACTAGGGATGACACACACTCTGTATTCAATCTTCTCTGTTTCCCAGCCTCTTTTCTGGTCTGTTATTAGTTTACTGATTCAGATTATTGAGTGTATGAGAGTTGAGAAACAAGCAAAATTAACAATGAACATATTGAAATTAACAATATAAAATTACTATTTTAACAGTAAAGTCATATTAAAGGTAATGTTGTTTGTTTGTTTTTTGTCAATAGTACAGGCTTGTTTGCAATATTAGTTATCTACTGATTATTAGAGCTCATGTGTTTGTGGGTTGACTAGGGCACCACCTGATCCAGATAGGGCTTAGCTGGCTTGCTCTGGGGTCTTGGCTGGGCTCACTTATGCATATGCAGATTTCTACAGTCTCTGCTTCCACCTAGGCTTGGCTGGGGAAGCTTAACTGGAGGAGTTTCTGCTCCATATGTCTCTTGTCGTATGCTGGCCTGAGCATGATCTGTGGTGATAGCAGTGGTGCAACAAAGCTAGCCCAATAACACAAACAATTCAAGATTTTGCTTGCGTCACATTTGCTAACATATCTTTGGTTAAACTAAGTCAAAGGGACAAACATAAGATGCCCCTCAATGAGTAAGCACAGGTTATATGTCATAGGAGAATTGGAGTCAGTAACAAAATTTATCCCACTTGCTTTATTAATATTACCTTTGGGAAGGGGAAACATATTTCAGAATTTAAAAAATTTTTTAAAAGATTAGCCCTATTTATTTTATTTGCAAAATGGCAATCTAACATCTTGAAATGGCTTATTTCCTCACGTGCTGTTAAAATTTAAAATGAATACTTTAGGATAGAAAATCTCTGATGCTACTTGTGAAATCTATAAAACTTACAAAAAAAGGAAGATGTTCTTAATATTTCTATGTAATTGGAAACTATACATGAAAAACCAAGCAAACAAAAAAACACACAAAAAAGCAAAACAGGACTTTTTAAAAAATCAAATTTGGCTCAGTTACCTTATTGGAATGCTATCAAACAATGAACATACCAGAGGCTTGGGGATAACAACAAGAAAACCAATAGATTTCTTTTCAAGTTCAGTCAAGGATAGTGAAGGCAAATAATTTTAAATCTATATTGAACTAAAAAGCAACAGGGATATCTAGAAACCTTAAAGCAAGTTTTATACATTCAGACCCTCAGTGGTTTTCCTGCTGTATTTCTGTAACAGTCGCCAAAGTGTGCTATTTGACAACGGGTGACAAGATCACTTGTGGTTACTATACCAGGGTTAAAGCTCTGCTTATAGCAGCTCAGCTGTGGTGCTGGACTGTCAGTTGTAAATGACTAGAGAGATGACATCAAACCTCTTCCATCTACTAGATATTGTGATGTATTTGTACACTATTTCCTAATTTTCTCTGTTTCAAGTGTTTCTTTTATTTGTTACAACACTATGAGGCAGAAACTTCATCCCCATTCTACAGATGAGGAAATTGAGTATTGACTGGTTTATAATTACTGAGCAGATGAGTTACACAGACAAAACTGGGGCCAATTATCCTAATTGTTAGGCCTGTGTTTTTAAATTATATTATATTGCTTCCAGAAAGGGTTGTATGGGGGAATTAAAAAATTTGCATAATAGAAACTTCATAAGCATTGAAGCAATGTTGCTTCTGCTAATATAGATGTATTACAGCTTATTCAAAATGTTTCTTTTGTAAACCCCCAAATCTGGACAATTTTCCATTATTCCTTCTTCAACAGGGAAAATGCACATTGACTTTCCTTTTTTGTCTCAGACCTAGGATATGATTCTCCTCACTCCCTTGAAATGATATATTTCTGAATTATTGTTTTTTAGGGCTTTTTGCAAGTTAATATCCTTTTATTGAATTGAAAATATTTAAGGCATGAGAGGTGCAAAAGTGAATGGTAATCTCCTTATTATACCAGGATTCTAATATTTTTCTATTTTACTGATTGGAAAGCAATTCTATTCTTGTTTTCTGTCCTTTAAAAGATAATTGTAGATTCCAATGCAGTTATAAGAAGTGATACAGAGTTTCCATATACCCTTCATCCAGTTTTTCCCGATGGTAGCATCTCCTCTTACTATAGTGTAATATCATCAGGAAGTTGACTTTGATAGAATTCATCCACCCTAGTCAGCTTTCATCAGTTTTGGGTGTGCTCACTTACATTTGTGTGTGTGCTTAGTTCTATGCAATTTTATCACACATGTAGATTTGTGGAAGAACCACCACAGTCAAGATATAGAACTCCTTTATCACAAGCATCCTTCAAGCAACCTTTTTACAGTCACAGCCACCTCCCTCCCTACCTCTGACAACCACTAACCTGTTCTCCATCTCTATAATTTTGTCTCTTCAGGAACATTATGTACACAGAATAATAAAGTAAGTACTTTGGGGGATTGGTTTTTTTCACACAGCATGAATTCCTTGACATCCATCTTAGTAGATACATCTGTCTACAAATAGTTTAACTCTTTTCATTCCATCCATTCATTTTTTTTTTTTAGCTTCACTTTTCTCATCTATAAATTATATGGAATGGACTGTTAGGACTTCTAACACCCAAGGACTAAGATGATTTGTTTGAACAAATGCTTTGAAAAAATGCTGAAACACCTCCAAACTGCCAGCAGACCTAACAGCTATAACCCTTAAAAAGGTGGCCTGTGCCGCCTCAGGCATTTGAGAGTAACCCCAGTCAAATAACTATTTTCGTACCTGAAGGATGAAAGTAACAGCTTTCACTGAGCATTTACAGGAGGCGACCCGTCAACTAGTTTCCTCAGAAAGCTTGCAGAGATGCAGAATTCTCATCTCTCAAATATAAAAACCATTAGAATTATGAGTTCAAAGGCTTATTTATTAAAGGGATTCATCTGCTGTATTCTTTTCTCTTTTTTAAAATATATGTTTATTGATTTCAGAGAGAGGAAAGGAGAGGGAGAGAGAGAGAGATAGAAACATCGATGATGAGAGTCATTGATCGGCTGCCTCCTGCACGCCGCCCACTGGGGACCGAGCCCGCAACCCGGGCATGTGCCCTGACCGGGAATCGAACCCCAATCGCCTGGATCCTAGGTCGATGCTCAACTGCTGAGCCACACCTGGCCAGGCCATCTTTTGTATTCTTAACTTCCTATTTTTGGTTATTTTGCTTTAGCCCCAACACACACTCACACATATATACACTTGTGCGCATACACAACTACATAGAATTTAGTATTACTTCAATTGAAGGTTAATTGTTCCCAAAGTATAACATCTCCTATAATGTAATAGTGTGCATGCCTGAAGAATTTAGAGCTTCAGTATCGGGGAGTTAGACGGGGAGGGATCTAGGGCTCCTGCGGAATGGCTTGTGGGCCCTCCTTGCACTGGCTTGAGGATGCTCCCCGTGGAGTGCTCAGCCTTCAGCAAGGGTGAGAGTCCTTGCGGCACATGTAAGTGAGGAGACTGTTTTAGCCTCACAGCCTCATTCTTACCGGGTCTAGTTTCCTTCCTTATTTATTTGGTTTCATAAGTTAGATGTATTTTGTGAGCCGTATGAATAATTTCTTTTTTGGAATAATTCATCATATAAATAAACATAAGTTTTAAGAGAAAATTTTTTTTTTTTTACTTTCTAAGGAACTTTCTCACTGGCTTCGAGTTTTCTAGGTTAAATTAAGTCCCTAGGAAGATACGGCTCATAGTTTCTGCTCTTGTTTATTCATTTCTATACATCTGCTTATTTTTCAAAACTAAGATTCGGGAGAAACGAATGATCCCTGCTTGCAATATAGTTTTGAAGTTGTCCTTTGCTAAGGGTTGAGGCAAATGGCAGAGCTACATGGCTGTTCTTCACTTCTTCAGCATTCAAGTAGATATTCAGGTGCTTGAATCTATCCATAAATGAGACTATCAGGAGTAAGATCCCATGAATGACAGATCTGGTCCTCTGACTACTTTATCCATTTCAATGAGTTCACGTATAGGCTTAAATTAAGTGTCTGTGGCTTTTTCTGAAGTGAGCAAGGAAGCAAGCTAATTGCTGCCATTGCTGAGCTCACCCATAAAGTGAGAAATATCCCATTAACTGAGAGGGAGCCAGGGCTCTGGGCTGCCTATATAAAGTGAGAAGCTGAGATGGGTTTGAAACCTAGGATAACAACTCGGGTAATTTTGCTATTGGTTAGTGACTGAGTTTTCTCTGCTCACTCAGTGGTGAAGAGTGTTCATCCTGAGCATGTACAGGAGCTTGACAGTGTTTGCATTCAAAGTGTGACAATGGGGTAATCTCTTCTGAGTACAGCAGTTCCCTTCCTCAGTCATGTAGGAGGGACTGGAAAGGGCTTCTGATTTTTGTAGAAAGTTGCTGTCTGTCAATGGGATTTCTAGGTAAAACTTTCTTTCCTGATACCTATTACTGCACAGTAGTAGGAATACTTTGACTACCTTCCTGAGTTGGGCAAGTTATGAAAGAGCAATATTATTGTAAATCATGCTGCCTCTTAGTACCTAGATTATTTTAACAAAAACTATAATTGGAACTATAGCTCAGAGAAAGAGGTAGGCCTTGTTCACGCTCATGATGGATTTACTTTATTATTTATTTATATATATACTTGTTTGCCATACAAAAATACATACTTCTTAGAGTCAGTCTTGTCTTTTTTATGATCATCTCTTCAGTGCCTTGCAACATGCCCAAAACATGGTTAATTGAGATGTTATTTTATAGTAATATTTTCTACAAACTCCATGAGAACAGAAAGACTAATTCTTACATTCTAGTATATTTCTTCTGGAAATACTATAATATTACCTTTTGATCAATTCTAAAATAGTTTATAATCTTGATTTTTCTGTTGATCATATATTTATCCAATTAAATCTAAGAACTGACAATAAACTGGTTCTCTTAATATTCTTGATGACATTTCAGAGGTGGAAAAACTTCTATGTGTTACTTACATTTACACTTGAATTAAAGAATAAGCTCCCGTGCAGTACTCAGACTTCACATTAGACATTTCCTTCCACTAATAAAATTTTAGCAGCTGTGTGGGAGTTTAGGATCAATTTAGCTACATTAGCTTGTTTAGAAACGATGCTACCTAAAATGATACAAGTTCAAATTATGATGTACTTCCTCTGGACTTATTCCTATTATTAGAATTTTCTCAGAAAATGTGTGCTGCTGAATTTGGTGCAAAATATTTGTTCTTGCCCATTAATATTTCACTCTCAAGTAGATTCCGAAGGCCTTTTTGTGTACAGCCCTGAAAGAGACCTGAAGAATTATCTTGTTTCAGCTCCTTATTTGAAGATGAGGGAAAAGAGACTTAGAAAGGCAACAGGCCTTGTCCAGGGTCCCACAGCCAGTTGGAACCCGTGTTTATCCAGTGTCATGTCCACTCTGTAGGTGAATAAGTGAAATTGGAAAGAATATTTGACTTTGATACTCTAAAATCTCTTTTCTACGTAGACTTTTTGTGCAGGGGAATTGACCTTTAAGATAATACACATCTTAGAAGTTATGGGGACAACAGTGGCTGTAATGCTAACACTTCAGTATGTTCTTTGGAATGACCATTTTATAGACATTATAAAGTTGAGGTTAGGCAAAGGAAGAAAATGAAAATATAATGAGGACTCAATAAAAAACACCCATTAAGGTTTAAAACTCTGACTCTGACTCACAGGTTGTTCATAACAGGCAGTATCTTTATAGAAATTGTCCTATAAGAACACTCTATGAATTCTTTTTAAAGTACATACTAACATTTTTGATTATTGGTCAAGTGTAAAGCCTTATCCTGAATGTTATGCATATCCCATTGGGCACCTCTGTTCTCTGAGGTCAGAATCTTCTTTCTGATCCCTGTAGCAAAAGTGACTTTTAGCATCCCCTCGCCCCCCAAGGTGAACACAAGGCAGGGAAAGAAGGGTCACCTTTTTATTTTAATCTTGGCAAATTAAAAGTACCCCACCAAATCAGTGTCTCAGGATTTGGATTAGGTTCCAGTATCTAAAACCAATTAAAATTTGCTGTTAAGTTAAATATCTATGTTCCATATGGCATGAATTTTTTGTTTTCTTTGTGGGCAGTCACATCCTGTCCATAGAGTGACTTTTCTTCCTATAGCTTATAGAAGCTCACCTAGCAGCATTCCAGCACCTTCCTGTGGGGCAGAAATATGAGTGTGGACAGAGCACTATTCTATTCTTGAAAGATACCTTCCCTGACCAGTTCCACACACAAGAGTTTCCTTTTCCCCAGTCAACATAGCACTTCATTCTACATCATTCTGTACTACTTTGTAATATGTTTAACTTATCTTGTCTTGATGAGATGCTATAAGTTCTAAAAAAGCTTAGAGTGGTAAATTCAGATATTTGCTAACTTGTTGCCAAATCAGAGCAATGATTCATTCAATAAACAGTTATTGAGCACTTACTATATGCCAGGAACTGTTCTAGGTACTAGGGATATAGCTGTGAATAATTGAGGAAAATCCCGTTCCCTCCTGAAGCTTATATTCTGATGGTGAGCATGGGAAGGCATCCTAAATACACAAAGAAAGTGAGTTTAAAGAGATATATTCAATTTTAAGAAAATGAAGGAGAAAGTAAGAGTAACTAGGGGAAAAGAGGTTCTTTAGACAGGACAATCACCAAAAGGCTCTTTGAAAAGAGATCTTTAAGCCAGTACTTAAATAATGAAAACAAACCAGCATTGGAAATACGGAGGAGTGGAGAGGGAACATCCAAAGCAGATGTGACAAGGTTGCAGATATGGTGGAGCAGGAGGTAGAGTGTGATATGAAACAAGTTCTGAGTAATAAAAAGAGGCCATATAGGCCACAGTGGAAAGGAGTTTGGATTATGTTAAAATTGAAATAGGAAGCTAGATAAGGTCTTAAGAAATGGAGTAATATTGTTACTTTGGCTGTATTGAGAGAAAGCATTGTAGATGGACATCAATGGAAGCCAACCCTTCATATATTTTATTATTCTCTCTAGATCTGAATGGAAAGGAATCTACTTGGTAGGTCTCTTTGGATGGTGTGTGTGTGTGTGTGTGTGAGAGAGAGAGAGAGAGAGAGAGAGAGACCAATGATCCTCTCTATCTGTGGTAGTTATGTTCTGTAAAGTTGCTATGAACACTGAATTAGCAGCAACTGAACCAGTACTTCTAGAGGAAATACAGGGTCAGGTTCCAGTGAGCTTCTGGTCACAACATTTTTGTCAACTGATCAATACACATTTTTGTTTTACATGTGTTTTCATTTTAAAGATGCCTTATTTAATATGTATTGTTGCTTCATTAACACTGATCTCATGACCAACAGCACTATAATTCATGCCTGGACAAAGCTTATCTAACACTGTATTAGGGCACATCACAGCCTTCTGTGCTTAGGAACACTAGACAGCACTACGCTTGGTGGCCGTTTAGACAGCAAAATCACTGTTTGAAAAGACAAACATGTGAAAAATATGGCACTGCACAAACGTTGGAAAGGACACTTGTTTACAGGATGAAAGCTGAAACAAGGAGGCAGAGTTGCCTTGTTCAACCTCAGGTGGGGACACATCAGGTGACCCATTTTCCAATGCTCTGTGCATGTCCGTGAATGATTGTAAAAAGCACCACGAGTATTGACTTAGTGGTTACAAACAAATTTTAGCAAGTAAGCAAATTCACAAAAAAGGAATCCACAAATAATGAAGACTGATTGCATACGTATGCACCTATGATGTTTTGGTTAGTATAAGATGGGAATCTCTTCTGTTATGTTCTATTATTTCATAGCACTTGGTGGCTAGACAAACCCATTCTGTGCTTCCTCTTATTGTTAGTTATAGGAAAATATCTCTAAGTGTGATTATTATTGTCTTTTATATACATGTGAATTAAATTTGAGTATTTAGGTGCATGATATTCAATACATGCATGTTATTTATATATACGTACAGAGACAGAGAGCAAGTGAGAGAACGAGAGTGAGAGGGAGTGAGAGAAAGGACGTGTTGGTGCACAGAAGAATGTAATTTTTTAAAGTAGTGAATTTCCTAATTATTCATGTTACTGTAGCAGCCTGCTTAAAAATTCTTGGAAGTACATAGAATTGACTTAACCTCTTCTGTTTATAGACAACTAAATTGAAAAGCCTTCACAATTAATATAATCTCAGCATTATTATAAAATGCAGTTAATGGGAAGTCATCCATCTTCTGACATAGTTAATTCAGTTTTTGCCACACTTATAGCTCCTGAATTAGAACATGTCATTATATATAAAAGGTGTTGCTTCGCTTTGCTTTTTTTTTTCTCCTTCTTAATATAAAGGTCAGTGAAACATTTGCTTAGTATAGTACCAATTCTATTCTTTGTTTATTTACCAAAATTAATTTATGCCTTCTAGTAACACTGAATAGCTCAGGAAAGTAAATATAGTAATCAGGTGGCCTTTTCCAGGAAATTCTGCACTGGATTATTAGTAAGAGCTAGAACTGAGGTCCCCTGGGAATAAATAAATTCATTGGTGTGTATTATATTTTGTATTTAGAGATTTTTCATGGCCATATTTTTGAAGACCAGAAATATTTGGTCATTTCGATTGTTTGGTTCGCTTAAAAATATAATTGGGACGAGGGAACAGAAGGTGGGTGCTCTGTCAGTTTCCTAATCCTCAGGCCCTAACCGAAGGTCTCAGACATCAGTTCAACCACTGCTTATGCAGAACACTGTTCCATGTTGCTGAGGGGTTGGCTGAAACAGAAGAGTGAATCTTTCCTGACTCAAGACACGCTGTAGAGAGGTAGATGGGCATGACACAGACACAGTATAGAACGGAAAAGTTATGTAAGAACTAGCAACAGGGACTATGAATTGCTAAACGTGGAGAAGGCTGCTGCTTGAGAATAGAGAAGGGAGCATCCTGACTGGGACTTGTATTCTGAGTAGAATCTGAAAGGTAGAAAGGGAGAGGGCAATTCTTCAGCAGATTCTGCTGGAGCAGGGCTTTCTTGAAAGTCAGTAGTAGGGTGGAAAATTCTAGGAAGGCTGGAGTGATAATTTGGACATATTCGTATCTTGGAAGCAAAGGAACATGGTTGGACTTTAATAAATAGACAATAGGGAGGTATTGTGAAATACTGAGCTGGTAAAGTCAGAGCCTTACTTTGAGATGCCCCCTCTAGCAATGGAGTTTGGATGGATTAGCAGAAATGAGATACTAACGGCAAAGAAACCAGAGAGATTGCTGAGAAAGAATATGTTTTTAATGTATAAAGTATTTTTTACTTGGCTGAAAGATTCTATGCCCCAAACACTGAAATTTTGTAGAAATTGTGTTGTCCTGATTTTATTTGGAATGGGAAAGTTTATTTGTTTCTCTGCAATTTTGCCAAATGTACTTGTCTGTTTCGTTAGATACTGTATAGGAATTATCCACTTTTGAGTAACAGGGACAAAACATTTCACTTAACCTTAAAACTGTGCTGATAAATAATTTAATCTTTATTAATCATTCAGAAGATACTTTAATATCATGCATGGGCCTTAGTGTCAAAATTAAGAATATCAGTTGTTTATTTCCTATAGCAGTACTGATTATTAGAATTTAGAGGAAGAACTTACAGTAATATACTCATATAATCAGTAATTTAGAGCAATCTGCTTAAATTATTTAGTATAGAAACAACTTTTGAACTCAGCTTTGTTGCTTATTTTTGCTGTTATTTCTTCCCAAGGTGAAAGTTAACAGAGACAGTCGAAATATTTACTTTCTGACATACATTTTACTTAAAGTAGAAGCATTCTGCTCTATCTCAGAGACTTTGGGAGATTTAATGGCTGTTTCATGAGCAAATTTCATTAGTAAGACTTAAAAGTAAATAACTTTGAATAAGTTCAACATTTGCAATGAATTTAAGAGAGGTAAATAATAATAGCAACAATAAAACCATTCTTTTTAGTAATCCTACAGAAACACAAGAATAGGATATTGTTATTTAAGCAAGCCATGGGGAAAACAAGGGGATTAGTGCTTTTTAAAAAATTTACTTTAGAGAGAGAAAGAGAGAGGGAAGGGAGAGAGAGAAACACTGATTTGCTGTTCCACTTATTTCTGCATTTATCAGTTGCTTCTTCTATGTACCCTGACGGGAGTGAACCCACAACCTTGGTGTATCAAGACGATGCTCTAACCACGATGCTGAGCTACCAGGCCTGGGTGGAATTAACGCTTTATGAAAGACTACAGGTCTAGACAGAGGAGAAATCTGCAGCCACACACACTGGACTCTGTACATACTTAACTGTAACTTTGTAGAGAAGACCAGACTGAGGGTTTGATGTAAGCGACATTCCTGATAGTTTGCAGTGAAGTTAAGGAGCAGGGAGAGGAGAGTCTTCTTGTGAGAGACATCCTATTAAAGGTGTTTAGTAAGAGCACTGGAGAGATAGGTTCAACATGAAATGGATGCATTTAAACATAGTGAGAAAGGGTACATAGGCAAAACAGAGGCATTGCACCGGGCCCTTTTCGTAAATTTGTACCAACTACTTAATATTGAACTCTCAAAACACTTAAAAGTCAAAATCATCACTTTGAATTCTAATAAATCTTTTTACTGAAAAATTTGGAGACCATATGTTAGGACAAACTAGAATATAACACAATAACATTAACTATTTTTACCCTCTCCCTACTTTTAGAACTTCCTAAAGGTGGTCTGTTATGACCTACATTTGCCCACAGGGCTGAGGCAGGCCTTTCCAATCAGACCTATAAATATTTTGAAGTATGTATTTCAACATATTCACAGAATCGTTCTTACTGAAACAATTATGAACACCTCTGTGAACTCCCTGATATTCATCACTGGGTAAGCAGGAGGCTGTCAAAATGGAAGATTAACTCTGGCCCTAGGAGTATTGCACTTTTCAAAATTAACAATTTCCAGTGTTATTACAAGAATAGGCAATTACCAGTTTCATTAAGTTTGACCCTTGTAAAAGTAGTTTTATTTTGAGAAGTCTCTTATATCTTCTCAATTTGACATCAAACATTCAAAATTGCTACTGGGGCTTTAAAATCTTGTTCACTGTACTTGTAAAGTCAATACCAAGATGATAGTTTATATTTTCATTTTGTTTGGTTTGTTTTTTAAATCCCCCCCAAAAAAACTATTTGATAGGCTATGAGGATGTACTCTTTGTAAAATATTCTGTGAGAACTTATTTTTAGATTGTTGTAACAAGTTTAAAATATATTCCATTTAATACTTATGCTAATAAGTAATTGCCATATATAATTTCACAAAGTGATCATAGAAAAAGGATATTGGTTAGAGGAAATGGAATAAAATAGAAATTAAATTCTTTTAGTTCAATAGAGACATGAATATTACATGGTAATATAAAAGATATGTAAGTTTAGAATGGCCAGAGTATTATCTTTACAAATAGAAACTAACTTAGGGAGCATTAACATCTTTATTATGCGTATTTTTTCAATAACATGGTATAACTTTGTGTCTTGAAATCTGTTTTTGTGAAAATCATTTTTAGTCAGAATAAGACTGAGAGAGTTTACCTCCAATAAACATTCGGAGAATAGTTTTTAAAAGATGGACTTTCTTAAACAGAAAAATGAACCCTTCTGGGGGTTCAGATAACCTTCTGGGTTGTGCGCTGGTTTCTTCTCTATTAACTCTCATATCTATTCCTGCCATTCTCTTGCTTTGTTCTGTATATTATTCAACTATTTCTGCCATTCTCTTGCTTTGTTCTGTATATTATTCAACTATTTCTGCCATTCTCTTGCTTTGTTCTGTATATAATTTAGGAAAAGATTATAGAATAAAATTAAAGAAAGGAAGAGGGAGAGAGGAGGAGGAGCACAATAGATCAGAAATGGTCAATAGAAGGCAAATAAAGAGATGATCACCCAAACCAACAATCTGTGTGTTTTGGAGAAATTTATGTTATATAAATGTCTGTCAAATTTGATCTAGAAAAAGAGAAAAAATACAAAGAAATCAATTTGGAACAAAAAGGGGCACATAGATATTTTTTAAATCACTGTGATTTCCGTGAGCATCTTTAAGCCAAGGTAAAAACATGTATGAAATAGCTGAATATCTATAAAGTTATGAATTTCCAAAATTGATTCAATAGATAGAAAAATTAAATCACCGCATAGCCAGTAACAAATGGATTAACGCAGAAATGTTCATTCTGCTCCCTCATTGCCCTCTGTCTGCAGAAACAACAGCACTTTTAGAGCCCCCCGTATTTAAGGAACAGAAACTTGCTAATCTGGGCAAACGGTTTCAGCAAAAAGAGAACTAGTTAAAGTTTCTTAACCCGGAAATCTTGATACAAAACCGGACAAGAATAGAAACTGAAAGGAAAATTAAGAACTGATTCCTTCTGAATATATAAATATACATAGAGAACATATAAAATACTACAAAGTAAGTTCAGTGTCTCGTGTACGACGTTTGTATAGAAAATGACCGAATCCCTGGGTATCTGTATCACAGGAGAAATTCGGTTTTACACCTGAAGGAACTGTTACTATAGCATACTAGAGCAGTAAAGGAGACTCTAGACTGTGAAGGATGGCTGCTCCCCCCAGCATGACGTGGACTCTGTTTCTCCGCCCTTGAACCTGGGCTTGGTCATGTGCAACAGTAGCTTTGGCCAATGGGACAATAGCAAATATGATGAAAAAGACTTAAAAAGTGCTGGTTCTTCGGTTCTTCCCCTTTCTTGTTGCTCTGAGTCCTGATATGATCCTGTGAAAATATGTGGGCCAGCCTCCTGCAGAATGAAAGGACAGGTGGACAAAGGGCCACAATAGTCCCAGCTGAGCCCTCGAGGGCCTGCCTACTGAATGCTGCTTTATGAGTGAGCCCAAAAAGGAGCCGCAGAACTGCTCAGCCAACACAGTCATGAGAAAATAATCAGTCATTGTTGCTTTAAGCCACTAAGCTTTGGGGCGTCTTGTTACTCGGCAAAGGTTAAATGATATATTAAAACGTGATCTTAGGCAGGTACAGATGTGTAGGTGTTGAAGCTTCTCCATTAGGAAACACCACAGCAAAATAGCAGTAGACCTTTCTTAACCCGATTAAAGTTATTTATCTAAAACTTCCAGTTAATGTGTTTAGTGGTGAAGTTTCAGAAGCATCCTCATTAAAATTTGGAGCCAGTCGAGAATCCTGATTCCTGCTATTACCTCTCCTGTTTACTACTGTGCCAGACATTTTAGCCAATGTAATATAATAACAAGAGAAATGAAGTATACAAATTAGAAAACACTGTGCCCTCCTAAGAGCAGATGATAAGACTCTGTGCAGGAAGCCCGGAGAATGTGAATACAGTTAGAAAAAACACGCCGAAGATTATGTTGAAGAGCAACAAGGGTAGAGCTGCTCTTCCGGATGGCAAGATTTATTGTGTCCCAAGTTACAGTAAGTAGATAAGAGGCTAATGTGCGGACACAGAAAAATGACCAACGGAACAGAGGACAGAACCAAGACACAGACCTAGATATTTATGAAAACCTAATATAGGGCAGAGTGGACATTACAAATGAGTTAGGAATGGGTGAACTATTAAGTCCTAAGTGGACTAAAGAACTAGATAAATAAATAACTTTAAAATGAAATATAGAAGGATGTCTTTCTAATTATAGGGAGAGAAGCATTTAAAAATACACATAAAAACCCCCACAGACTGTAAAAAATGATTGACAGATGCAATTAAATTTAAAAATTTTAAATATTATTTAACAACCACAACAAAAACTCTCATAAACATAGTTGAAATGCAAGCTGCATAACTGTAAGTGCCACACATATGACTGACAAAAAAATTCATATAGAATTTTAAAAGACCTTCTATTAGTTAAAAAAGAACGGAACAAAGGGAAATCATAGAAGAGGAAATGCTTATGGTAATCACAGAAGAAAGAAAATGGGAAAGATGCTCAACCTCACTAGTAACCAAAGAAATGCAAATTAAAACATTTAACATCTATACGGCATATATAGAGATATTTTAAAATATGATCATAACATGTATTAACAAGAATTTAGAGAAACAGATGTTAAACATGCTTATGTTAGTATAGGTTGGAACAGCCATCTGGCAGAGCAATTGGTGTTATAGTAAACTTGAACATGAGCATGCTTTTTGATAAAGCAATCCCACCTTTAGAAATATGTCCTAGAAAATAATTTACTACTGGTACACAAATAGATATATCCAGAATGCTTGTTGCATCATTATTTGTAAAAGCTAAATTTACTGTAAATTGGATAAGCAAATTCTGGATGTAAAAATATAATGAAATACTAAACACCTATGAAAATGAACCATCCATAATATGGACAAATCTCAAAAACATAATGTTGAGGGGGAAAAAGCAAGTATATCATTGTTGATATAAAGTTTAGAAATATGTAGAAAATACCATACATTTACAGACATCTATCTATGTAGTAATAATATAATAATACACCAATTCAGGATAAGGGATACAGCTGTAGAAGTGATGGAATTTGGATACATAAGCACTTTGACTGTATATGTAATGTTTTTATTCAATAAAATATAAAGTGGAAATGAAAATTGTGTTATTTAATAAAACTGGTTGAAGAATACAGGTCATTCTCTATACCTTTCTGGATGGTAAAGATATTTCTTTTTTTTTTAAATAACCTTAAATAACATCAAATTGTGTTGTTGCTGATGCTGGTTTTGCTAGGAAGCACTGACTCACCAGGAGGTAAATGTAGTATGCAGTGCTCTTTGAACACATTTGACAAGGGAATGGATTTTGAAGATATATATATGGAATACTGACACTAGATTATTGCAGAACAATGCTGTAGAATTGTTTTGTAATGCAAGTCCCTGGGGCCTAAATGAGCATCTGCCTTATGGTTAAAATATTTTACCAAAATGAGTGAGGCTTTGTTAATTATGGTTTCGTTTCAGTCAATCTAATCTAAAAGTTATCAAAACTTGTGCCATAAAATATGCTTGAAATTTAAATTTTTAAACAGATTGTTTAGTGTTTTATTAAGGTGTAATTTGTATCCTATGATTTTTTTGTGAGTGTACAATTCAATGATTTTTATTTAATGTATAGAGTTTTGCCACCACCACCACCGTCCAGTTTCATAGTATATATATCACCCACAAAATTCCCACCAGCCTGTAGTCAGTCCCTGTTACTACTCCCTGGAAACAACTGATTTGCTTCTGTCTCTATAAATTTTCCTTTTCTGCATATTTCATACAAGTGGAATCATACAGTACGTAGTCTTTTACATCGGCTTCTTTCATTTAACATGTTTCAAGGTTCATTCCATGTTGTAGTGTGTGTTAACATTGTGTTCCTTTAAACTGTTGTATAGTAGTCCATTGCATACTATGTTTGGTTCTCCATTCACCAGCTGATGGTCATCTGAATTGTTTCTAGTTTTTGGCTATGAGCAATGCTGCTATGAACATTCATGTACAGGTCTTTTGCAGACATATGTTTTCATTTCACTTGGGTAGATTCTTTTTTTATTAAATTTATCGGGGTAACATTGGTTAATAGGATCATATAGGTTTCAAGTGTACATTTCTATGGTACATGATTGGTCTATTGCATTATGTGCCCACCACCCAAAGTCATATCATCTTCTGTTGCCATATATCTGGCCCCCTTTACCTTTTACTACCCCCCCACCCCCACTCTTTTCTCTCTGGTAACCTTTGTTGTCTGTGTCTATGAGTTTCAGTTTCATATCCTACATATGAGTGAAGTCATATAGTTCTTAGCTTTTTATGCCTGACCTATTTAGCTTAGCATAATATTCTCAAGGTCCAGCCATGTTGTTGTAAATGACAGTATTTCATCTGTTCTTATGGCTGAGTAGTATATCACATCTTCTCTATCCAGTCCTCTATTGAAGGACACTTGGGTTATCTCCATTCTTGGCCACCGTGAATAATGCTGCAGTGACCACAGGGGTGCATTTTTCTTTGTGAATAAGTGTTTTTGAGTTCTTTTTGGATAGATACCCAGAAGAGGGACTGCTGGGTCATATGGTAACTCTCTTAATTTTTTGAGGAACTTCCATACTGTTTTCCACATTGGCTGTGCCAATTTACATTCCCACCAGCAGTGAATGAGGGTTCCTTTCCCTCCACAACCTCTCCAGCACTTGTGATTACCTGTCTTGTTGATAATAGCCATTCCAACAGGTGTGAGATGGTATCTCATTGTAGTTTTGATTTGCATTTCCCTAATAGCTAGTGAAGTTTAACATCTTTTCATATATCTGTTGGCTGCTTGTATGTCTTCTTGGGAGAGGTATCTGTTTGGGTTCTCGCCCATTTTTTAATTGTATTGTTTGGTTGGTTTTGAGTTGTATGATTTTTTGTATATTCTGGATAAGCAACATGCAAAAGAATGAAACTAGATTGCAGTTTGTCCCCATGTACAAAAATTAATTAAAAATGGATCAAAGGCCTAACTATAAGAGCTGAAACAATAAATTACATAGAAGAAAACATAGGTGCTAAATATATGGACCTTGGTTGTAGAGAACATTTTATGGATTTGACCCCAAAAGCAAGAGAAATATAGGCAGAATAAATGAATGGGACTATATTAAACTAAAATGCTTCTGCACAGCAAAAGAAACCGACAACAGATATTTGCAAAACAACAGCTCCAACAAGGGGTTAATATCCAAAACATAAAGAACTGATACAGCTCAACACTTGGGTAGATTCGTAGGAGTGGAATTGCTGAGTCATTAAAAATTTATGTTTGCCTTCTTAAAATACTACCAAATTATTTCTAGAGCAATTGCACTATTTTACATTTCTAGCAGTAATATATGAGGGTTCCAATTTCTCCACACCTTTATCAAAACTTGTTATTGTCTATGCTTTGATTCATCCCTTTCAAGTGGGTATGCAGTGGCATTTCAGTGTGGCTGTAATTTGCATTTTCCCAGTGACTAATGATATTGAACATCTTTTTCATATACTTACTAGTTGTTTGATGTCTTCTTTAGTGAAATGTCTATTCAAGTTTTTTGCCACATTTTATATTAGATTATTATTGTTGTTTATTGACTTATAAGAGTTATAGTCTGAATAAAAGTTCTTTACCAGATACAAGATTTGCAAATATTTAAAGTAGGGCTTTATTTTCATGTGCATAATATCTCTCGCATGATCTTAATTTGGGCAGACAGTACTGCTTAGAAGACAATTTAAAAGAGAATCGTTATCACTGTGCCTCATACTTTAGGTTGTTTACATATTTGTGCTCCTATAATTTATTTACTCTTTTTCTCTCTCAAGATTTGAATCTTATGAAAAACATTGATTCAAACTTATTAGAACTCATGCATCCCAGTTACCAGTGTTTCTGTCAAAGTAATTATCTTATATTTACTCTCCATATTTATTCCCAAAATATAACCCTTATTCAAAACATTCTTTGAAGTTTCCTCATGATTTGCATTCCTAGCCAGTGTTAAACCCTTGCACACAGTGTGCATACACACACCCACGTTCATTTTCTCTGCTTCAAAATATAAGTTAATATTTTGCCAATTGCAGATGTCACCCGTGGTAGTTGGGCAAACTCCATTTGGCAAGATGAGTATCTCATGGAAAAAGGGATTTAGTGAGAAAATAATAACTATTCTTAATTATGCTTTAAAAAACAACCCTAAATAACAATTCTAGAAGTTAAGAGCTTGGAAAGGAACAAGATTAATCAGCATGAAAACTTGCTGGGGTAGGTAACTCTCCTCCTGAATCACCTGCTCAGATCCTCTAGGAGACATTGCTGCATTGACACAGTCCACTGGGGTGCATTCTCCCCCAGTTTTATTTTAGGCAGAGTTCTTCTCTTTAAAAAAAGGAAAACAAAGTTATTGGCTTGAAATGAATGTCCTTCACACTTGAATATGCCTTTTGTTTCATTTTCAAAAGTGTCTCCAAAAGAAAACCTTGTATAAACACCTGGCATTTCACAAATTATTGTGTAGCTTAAGGGCACTTTTCCTGGGCCTTGTCTTTTATTCATGTATTGAAAGGGCAGAGCATAAACAGATCACTTTTGTGTGCTCTACCCACACACGATGGAAGAGGCAGGGCAAGGAAAATAATGCATATTCTTTGATGTGTCTTTCTGTTCTGTTGAAGGATGAATGTAAAAAAGGAAAAATCCTAACTCCCGTATGGATATAAAATAAACATGTGTTAAAGGTTTTATTTAACCTATTATGAAAAAGGAAACTATGCAGACGTTACGAAGTTCAAAGGAGAGTCGATGAATCTCACATTTATATGGAGCAAAGACATGCTGGAATGAATTTACAAGGGGCAAACTGGCTTTTTCCATGGGGGTGGTGAGGGGGTAGAGGACAGTGCATGGTATTTCATTGGAGACATCCAGTAATCTTTCCTACTTATTCCAAATTTCTGTATGGTCTCAACCAGGGGTTGTCAGATGTTCTCTGTAATATGCCAGATAGTAAATATTTTAGGTTCTGTGGGCCTGATGGTCTCCCACTCAATTCTATTATAGCATGAAAGCAGCCATAGACAATACGTGAACAAATGGGCATGTTATGTTTGAATAAAACTTTAATTGTGGACACTGAAATTTGAACATTGTATTATTTTCATGTGTCATGAAATTTTTTTTATTTTTATTTTTCCTCAATCACATTGGGATTATGCGCCAAAGTTGGCTAATCTCCTCTGATCTACAGGGAGTCACCTGAAAAACTCATAACTAAAATTAGCACCTATTTTCCAAAGCATCCGTTCCGCAAGCTTTTCGCTCAGACTATGAATGACTTCTTTTTTTGACTCAGCCATAACCAATACTAGGAGTAACTACATAAATTGCTGACCGTATCCCTAAGTGCTGAATAGGATTTACCTTTCATGTTCCTTTTGCAAGTACAGGATTTTTAGACTATCTGCCAAATTGAAGGTGTTTGGATGAAGAAGTTTCAGGGTTAAAATGCAACGGTGGGTCATCCTTTGACAGACTTGAAAGTTTAAAAGCTCTCAGCTCTCCCCAAATCTATTTGTTAGATGAATGATTTACAGAATTTATCAAAATTACCATGTATTTTGAAATATATTCAGTGAACATTGAGTTACTAGGTTGATTAATTTTTATAAAGGCATCTATAAATATGTTTTCCTTACTAATTTTGATGAATTTAACAAATGTTTTCTATGTGAATTATTTAGCTAATAGTACTCTCTTTTAAATTACCTTTAAAGTCACTTCTGATTTTGTCTTTTAAAGGATCTTTTTAATTCTTAAGTAACATTGATTTAACTTATTTAATTATTTATAACTTTAGAAATTTTATAGCAATTCATAGGACTATAGGACTATGTTAATAGTTTCTTAAATATTTCTGTAAATTTTAGCTTGTTGGCTCTTTTACCTTCATAGCAGCATTTTAAATAATTATTTGTTGAAAGGTACTTTTTTGAAAGGTCAAAGGACGGCTTAATTTTTTTATGGATATATTTAATATTCAGAAATTTGTAATTCATGTTCAGTACCAACATTTAGAGTAAGATTACATCACAAATCTAATTTACAATGACCATAAACATAGCTTTACCTATAAATGTTCAAAAACAAAAACACTGATTTAAAATGTTAACTGTTTTGCTAGTAGTTTTTATAAAGTCATGGCTGATAAGCCATTTGGTGAAAAAATGGCAAACATACTTAAAGCCTGAAAGTATAAAAATGAAATTGCAAAGAACCTGAAAGAACTAAATAAAGAGCCAAAAACAATTCCATCACATATGAATTGCTCAAATTTTATATTTTAATTGCTAGAAATACAAAATTAAGGCCGATATATTCGTAACATTTATAAAATAAATATGTAGTCATTGGTCGTCATTTTAAAATTCATTTGCACATTTCTTTCAAGAGTTGATACATTTGGTAAGTGGTAAAATGTTGGTGATTGTTTAATTAATTGATTTTGGGCAAAATTGATCTAGAGCCGGCAGAGATGGCCTAGTTAAGGGAAAGAAAACAGCTTTGCTTGCCTTGAATGGAAGCTTAAGTTGGGACACCAGAATCAATATTTCTGTTAAGTCCTATAGTGAAGTAAACATTTTAAAACTGTTCACAGGTTTTTCATTGATTCAAGAAACTAGTCAATGCTTTCCTCCATTTTCACCTACAAAAGTTCGAAGAGAAAATGTTCACTGTCCTCTTTATGGCATCAGCAGCTGCTCGTGTTGGTAACAAACCCACTTCCCTCCAGTTCTCAGAGGGCCCCTGGGCCCCTTGTCACACGCTCTCAGGGAACAGCGTGGTCTTGATGTGTCGTCTGTTCTCCTGATCGCATTCTACCTTCTTCTAGGCTCTGGCCCTGAACCCCAGTTAGAAGCTCCCAAATCCCTTTACAGCCGTTCTGAGTTCCCTGTCCCTCCTCTCTCGGCCCCATCTCTCAAGAGCAAAAGTTGACCGGATGCCTCGGTTAGTCCCGCTCTTGGCTAGACAAGATCACTTGTATCCAGTAGATTCAAGGATTTTTTTTTTGGCCCCAAAGTATTTTAAAAGAATAATCTACCCAAGTGACATTAAGTTGACCTTCGATGAGATAAAAGGAATAAAATCTATACACCTGGCTGCTCTGAAGAGAATCTTTTTTCGATGTGCCCGATTTATTCATAGCCAAAGAAAGGTTAACTGCATGGACAAGAAGCCCAATGGCTTTAACGTGGAAGAACGTAGGGTGCTGGTGGAGGTTAGCTAATTTCTTAAAGCAGCACGTGGGAATGACAGTGTGGCAATGGTGTGTCTTTCACGGTGTGTCATGGATGGGACAGTTTGGGACAGAGCTCACAAAGAGGAAGCGCTCATTGGCACTGCCGTCTGTTAGGCCTCCACCTAAGATCTCTGAAGCCCCAGCCTCACGAAGGGAGGGTGTCTTCGACAAGTTTGTGTGATAGCGTATTTCAAGTGTATCATGTGAATTTTATTTTTAAGGGAGGAAATATACATGTTATATGTATAAAAAGAATGCTTTTGATATTTATTAGAAAGTGGTTGTCAATACTTTAATCCTCCTAATTTTCATCAACCTGTGGACTAGATTATTTTGAGGAATTGCCATATCTTAAAACTTTCAAAGAAATTTGTATCTTTGTAAAAGAATAGTAATAAACAGTCCACTGGAAAATATTTTTAAATTACAAAATTAACGCGTGAGTATACGATTCAAATAGTACATACATAATATGTATAGACCAAAAAATGAAGTCCTCCTCTGACTCCGTGGTTTACACACACACGCGCGCGCACACACACACACACAGAGTTGAAGAGTTGATGCCTGGCAATCATATTGCCCTCTGTGTAAGGTTGTAGTGTGCGTCCTTACACACCTTATTAATGCATTTGCATTTATGTATATTTATGTATAAACTGGTTCATATTTTGGTATTTTGTAAAACTTTTCTTACCTCATATATTTTAGAGATCTTTCTATGCTAGTAATATATATATATATATATATATATATATATATATATATATATGTATATACTTATTTTATACATATATATATACACATACACGCACACACATATACATATTTCATTGTTAACGCTTGCATAATATTCCATAACATGGATAATTTATGTAATAGACGTACCATAGTTTATTCTACATTATTGCTTCATCATAATATATTCCATAGAATAGATATGTCTTTTATCATATTTTTCTTTTTTATTGACATTCAGGTTGTTTCCATTTTAACTATTCAAAAAATGCTGTAATAAAACTAGGTTTATTTAAATTTCCTTTTGGGATAGTAAAGTCTTTACCTGTTTTTGAGTTACTGGTTTTCCTCCATAAGTCTCAAATTGTTTGGTTTTGTATTTCCAGAGTGAGTGATAATTGTTTTTTGTTTGGCAGTAAAAAGTTTTAAAGACAAGAGTTTTGCCTCTGATTATTTTTAAGAGAAAACGGGCAGGGCAGTGACTTTCGACCAGTTTAAACTGTCCTTGAGTGTCCTGAAAATGTTTACCTGGATTTTGTCTCGTATTTCTAGTACTTGTGCCCACAGTTGCACTCTCTCAAAGAATTCCTGCTTTGATAGAATATACACGTTTGTTTTGGGTTGTTTTTTTCAGGTAGCAAAAATAGTCACCAACCTTAAGAGTCGGCCACTCTCGTTGGTATCTTACGGGCTGTAACCTTTCCCTTGACTGCCCATGATCCAATTCTTTAAAGAATGCTCATATCTCAAGGTTGCCTAAAGCCTTCTGTGGTTGAGGTCATCATGACTTGGTTGGATTCTGACCTCAGTTCATCCCCATCTGCTTTATATCTTCCAGGAAATTAATTGTCCCAAATTTCCAGTGCTCTTTTCTATTTACTTTTATTTTTTTCGTGTGTCCTTTTTGAGGGAATTGGGGAGCAAAGAGATCTGCTCAGTCAGTTTTCTTCCATCTTGATTTAAGACCACATTTCTTTTATTATTGACATACAACGTCTCTAGTTAAATAAATGATGGACTCGTTTTGAGTAATTAATTATATTTTTGCAAATTATTCCTTTTCAGCTTTTAATGGAATTGCTTGGGGTTGTGGTTGAATTTGACCCATTACATTTATTTTTACTCAGTCTGATTCCAGTAAAAGAGATGATTACTTATCTTGCTTTCAGGTTGAATACTTGTAGCAGGTACGTTTTGGCCTGTGAACTTGCTGGAAATTTAAGCCAACCCAAGGTTATTAGAAATGTTATTCTTCACATTTTTTTACTGTTTTAGTGCAGAATTACCACAGATTTGTCATAAAAGATCTAAGATTTCCACATCACATTTTAAAAATACTCTAAACGGAATCTTTCTCATTTTAAAGCATCAGGAATGAGAGAAAGAATTTTACTCTGAAAGGGAGGCTCATTCCGTGCCAGGGCTATTTTCATTACCTATTTGACTGAAAGTTTTAGATTCCTGAACATATGCCATTTTTAAAATTACTAAAGAGAACATCTTCTAGTTCCAATATTTAATAAGTCTTCCCTTTGCAAAACCTGTAATTTAGTGCTCAACACAGAGCACATGTGTGAGAATTGCATATTAATGCGATTGAGCAAAGTCTCTGCACAGAGAAAAATAAGAACAGTCTTCTGTATCTCCATGGACACTCATCTTTCCGTGCGTTTGAGTCATGTCATCCTCTCTCTTTTCTCCACACTTTTCTTCATCTTCTTCTTTGACACTGAATTTCACAAACACTTATTAAAGATCTCATAGAACCAGGGACTGTGTGAGTACCACAGATAAATAAGTAAGATATACACAAAGATAAATATACAAAGATAAATAAATAAGCCATAATTTTGACCTCATATTTTGACCCTTCTGTGAGTGCAAATTCAAATGAAAACAGTGGGGATGGAAAGGTTCTGTTACATGCTATATAAATATAAGTTGCCCTAGAAGGTACAGATAAGTACAGAACTTAATTCAAATTTGGGGAAGAGATTTTTTTTTTTAAGTTATAAAATTAGCCCTAAAAGCTTTCAAATTGTTGTTTCAAATACTAAGTATTAAATTGAAGATAATTATGCTATTGCAAAAGGAGTCTTCTCAAAGAAAGAGCTGTGTTACTGAAGAAAGTCTGCTGTAACTTTAAAGCTGCCAACATTTGGGGTAGCTTCTTAAGTATTAACACGTCCCTCTTGTAGTTTTGTTTGTGTGGAGCAAAGATCAAGCAGGACAGGAGGTGTGAATTGTTCTGTAAAGTGCTGTATGATTATAGGGTGTCCCAAAAAATATACACACACATTTTGAATAATTATAAAGGCCGTGTTTATTAAAATACATTTCATTTTCAAGATTGAGCTATCAGCTGTTAAAATGTGTATACATTTGGGGGGAACATCTTGTATAAGGAGCTGCTATTATGAAGGAAAATGGTGTTACGAGATTGCAGATCTGAGCTTACATGGGGCATATTGGGACAGGGAAAGACAATAGAGTGAGTTTTAAGCAAAATTCTAACTGCCTATATGTTATATTTTGAAGCACGCTAGAATGGATTCCATTTCCAAAAATATCTTCTCTCTACAACCCGTTACAGCATTTGAAATTCAGCTAGAAAAATTGCTTTTGTGTGGTGCTAATAGTGGGTGTGCATTCAAAAATTGTGTTTTTAGAATGCAGCGGTTTAGCATTTGAAAGCGTTTTGCCATATTTTTGTTAGCTCATGGTAACAGTTTGGGCTAGGTCTTGGCGATGCTCTTTTTATCTTCATCATCGCTACTGTCCCTTTTTTATTGATGAAGAAGTAAGGATCAACAGTTAAATAGTTTTCCCCATAACCAGTGTGTGACAGGCTTAACCCAGACCCCCTCCCTTCTCTTTTCCTTCCATCCCATCACGATTAAACCCCTGAGGAAAGAAGCGTTTACTAAGCACCTATTACAGAGTCAGGGAATTTCAAAGTCGGACAGAGCAGTTTCTTCATAGAGCTGCCAATTTGGTGAGGGAGACAGATACTATGGGTCAGGAACTATTAGAGAAGACCATAGACAATGTTTGATTTTAAGCACAAACGTGTCTCCTACGAGCGTTGACAGTTTAGATAATGGAGAGAACAGTCTGGTTGGTGTAGTCAGGAAATGCTTTGTTAGGAGGGGGAGTGTCCAATTCTCTTAAAAAATCAGAAAAAAAAAGGGTTAGAGGACCATTTCAGGGCAGGCTGAAAGGACTACCTTTGTGAAAGTGATAGTAAAAGTTATTAATATGACGTCATGTGCTTTAGGGGAAAATACCAGTAACTCCTATACTCAGATGTTTCCCTGAGCTTCACCAGCTACGAACACGGGAACACTGAAATCATCCTTTGTCACGTGGAGGGCCCCGGGAGCGCCCCCGTGCCTTTTCCCTACTGCTGTCACCTGCCCTTGTGCCCTGGCTGGCCTCCAGGACTCCCGTGTGCTCATGCCTCTTGCTGGCTGTGAAACGCTTCTTTTCCCCACCGTATTCCACCTTCTTAGATGCACCCCAGAGCAGAACTGCTTGGTCCTGGCATTGTGGGGGTCCCCTCCCCTTGGTTCCTATAGCCTCTTCTTCCTCAAGGTACATTCCTGCTGCCAGAGGAGATGAACCAGAGGTGGCTTCACATCCCAGCTCTTCCCCATATGCACACCCAGACAGTCCTGGACAATCTCTCTATTGTCTGACATGGGCACCTATCATCTGCTTTGCGTTGTGGCAGAATTTGCCGCCGTGTATCCAGCTGGGGTGCCACAGCGTCCTGCCTCTCCCTACAAAAGTGAAAGGGGAAGATATCCCATCTACCTGATCATTCCCCAGGAGCCAGGGCACAGCCGGTGACCGAAGCTCAGCCTGTCGGATGTTGCAGCCTGAGACCTGGATTCTGGAGCAAGTGACTCAGGGGAGCTGGGTCAGTTAGGAGCCACGTGACTAGAGCAGGGTCAGCATTGAGGGCAGTGGCTCCAGCAGTGGCCCCATCTTGCAGAAGCATCACGGTCTTGTAATGGGACTTGCCTGCTCCTTAGGGGTCCTGCTCACATCTTCCCTGTGTCCTGTTTTTGTTATTGTTCTTTCAGTTTGCCTCTTACTCTAGCCTTCTTGCAGATTCTGCAAGCCTTATATCTTTCAGATTTCTGGGGTGTGTGTTTTTAAGTTAAAATATTTCAAGTTATTTTCTTGGACGAAAGTATTCTGACTCAGAACAAAAGACTGTTGCCAAGTCTGGTTCACTGCACCATGCTGACATTTCTTTTCTTGTACCAGCTTCTGCCCAGGAGAAGCCTAGTCCGCCTTTTGTTTAGCTATTGTCTTCCTCTTGCCCCCATGAAGTGTCCAGGTATAATCATGAAGGACAGCTCTGTGCCTTTTCTGAATCTTCTACTCCACAGGTATATCAAGAAAATCATTAGGTATTATTCAAGGGGTGAAGCGAGGGAAAATGCCACCTAATTCCATGTATTGGGAATTTTGACTCTGTGTTTTGGTCCAGTATTATGGCTATTCTCACTTAATGTTTACACCAATATCATGAAATAGACACTTTTACCTGATGAAAGATTTTGAAATGGAGAAAAAAAATTGCTGAATGCCTTTACTGGAAAACTAGGTGTTCTTTAGCAACACATTTCCCAGGGATCTGATTATATGGAAGTCTGTACCTTGCCTTGTCTTTGAGCTGTCTACAAGTCTGTAAATTGTACATAATAGCAATGCAAATTATCTTTCTCCATAGATGTACAAATACATTTTTTCTAAAGTTAAATTGACTTCCTTTCCTCACTGTGGAAGAAGCCAGCTTTTAGTTTATTTGGAAGTTCATTTCAGCATTTCTTACCAGAACCAATGTATATGGTTCTTTAGATTCTCCTCTGAGCCAGCTGTAACATCTGACTGGTTATCGATTACTTATTAAGTTAAATATAATTTTTGACACCTGCACACTGTAAATTTGTATGAAAGATTTTATCTTTTAAAAAAATGATCATTGAACAGTGTCAGTTTACCAAATAGAAAATATTACACTTCTAGCCTCTAGTGACTTGAACATAGCTAGTGAGTGACAGATGTAAAATTTGAACCCAGATTTTCCAACTTCAAATTCAACAATATTTTTACAGGAAAGAAGTGATGAGTAAAACATGGATCCTATCACTTCTGCCCAAACCTATAAAATAGTTTTAATGAGTTTCCTGCCTCTAGTGACTTGAACATAGCTAGTGAGTGACAGATGTAAAATTTGAACCCAGATTTTCCAACTTCAAATTCAACAATATTTTTACAGGAAAGAAGTGATGAGTAAAACATGGATCCTATCACTTCTGCCCAAACCTATAAAATAGTTTTAATGAGTTTCCTGCCCCCAGTATCTTTCCCAGATTTTACTTTAGAAGCTACTGACATTATTATTCTGAAACAGTGCTTTATCTATTTCTTTCTGGCCATTTCTCCCAATGAATTCTATGGTCAATTAAAAATATTTTGAACTACTAATCTGTACTTCACTACTAACTAGAATTTAATTCCCCCCATATACACCTTGCCCTGTATACCCTCCAATATTATATCACAAACAACATACCTTATACTTACTACTTTTTTTCCCTCTGATTTTTTTTATCGTGAGGCCTTTTTCTACTCTGATTTGCCAAACCCAACAAATCCTAAAAAGTCAATTCCAATCACTTATCACCTCTCCCATAAGTCTTCCTGTCTATTGGTCACAGAGCCACTGTTTCCCCCTATAAAGGTGTAGCATGTGTCTATCCAGCCACTCGGCAGTCAGCCTTGCAGTTGTTTCAGGGCATGTAGGCGTTTATGTTCTATGTTCCTAGAGGCAATACGGCGCAGTAGTTAAAGACATAGCTTTTGAAACAGGCTGTCTGGCTTCAAATCTCAGCCCTGCCAATTCCTCCGCCTAGATCCTTAGGCAAATTATATAACTTCCTAAAGATATTGTTTCTTTACCTCTGACAGGAAGAGAGTTCCTGTCTGAATAGATTGTTGCGATGATTACGTGAGTTAATATATGTCAAGTACTTATAAATATATTTGGTTCTAAGTAGATGTTGTATAAAACTTGAACCTTACCGTTTATTCTATTTCTGTTTAAATCATCCGTGGCTTATTTTCCCAACTGAATTTTAAGTTATTTGAGGAAAGAAGTAATTTTTTAAAAGTTTGCAGTGTATGTCACAAATCTGATGCCCAGGCACTCGGCCGAGGGGGGCTGCTGCTGGCTTTTGCGTGGGGTTTCGGTGTCAAAGGCAGTGTGCGACACCTCGCCGAGGGGTCGGGCAGCCGGCTCGGGGACTACTGCGGACATTCCAACCGTGCAGCAGTTTTTTATTCTTCCCCAACCAGCAAACAGTCATGGGGTGCCCAGCATGTGGCCCATAGGGATAAACCATAGCGATGCAGAGTGGACGCGTCACCGTCACAGTCTTCAGAGCCCTTAGCGTCCAGTGCGGGAAGTTAACAGGTGAGTGGGCAGAGGCCGCCCAGGGCTGAGCTTCCCTCCAGAAGCGTGCCTGGGCCCGGGGCGCAGCGGGGAAACAAAGGCACTGGCGGACATGGTTTCTCCCAAGGGGATCCTGAAGCCCGCCCTGAACAGGAGGCCGGGAGGGAAAGGCAGGGGGTACTCGGAGCCAGCGGAGCCCGGAGGGCAGCGTGGGGCAGCGGGGGCGGGATGGGGCTCGGCCGCGGCACCACACAGCTGGGGAGGGAGGCTCAGGCCTTTCCCTGCGGCCAGCAGAGAGCGTGGAGACGCGAATTTCTGTAAGAAATGATGGGTAATGTTTCTAGACTACTGTGATTCTCAGGTAGGCTTCACTTTAATAGTACAGAAATAAGGGAATATTTTGCATGAGCACAATCAATGTGATAGTGACCCCCCTCCCCAAACACTGAGAACACAGACTTTCCCAAACAACAACATCCAGGGCCAGAGCCCACTCTCCACTGATGTTTTCAGTGTTTTCTTAACACAGGGGAGTACACTATATATGGCTTTTAGGATGTCTCTTAGAATGTAGGATTCCATTAAATATGCCATAGCTTTTCTGATGAATTAGGTGTCTTGGTGAGAATAGGGGTTTGCAGAAATGAGGCGCAGCTGAGACAAAAATGGGGGAGAACGAGACGGGGAGAGCGAGTGGCTGCTGACAGGTGAACAGGTGATGAAGACTGGCTGGCTGACCAACATCTGCCTGTTCTCAGCCTCATGTTTATGGAAGAAAATTATAAAGTAGGAAATATGCAGTAAGAAGGGATAGCTTGACATTTTGAAAGCTGTTTTTACTCTCCCCTCAAATATTTAACTTCTACCGCACTGCATGTTCTTGCATTCATTGTATTGTGTCATCCTACTAATATATGAAGTCTGATAGTTAACATTGCTAATCACGTTGAAATAAATCATGTTGTGTGTTAAACTGAGCTTAATTTTACCCTCTCTTTTCGTCTGACAGGGTGCTTTTAGAACAATAAGTCCCCCAAACGTCAGAGCACAAACAAACCTCCATTATAAAAGCAATTTACTAATGTTACATAAATCATGATGAGAAACAAAGGACATCGCGTCCTAAGAGACAAACTTTTCAATCATCTAACAAAAGAATACTCCCTCGAATATATAAATACGTATTCTCAGCTTGTAATATTAAATGTTCTTATAGCTGCTGGATAAAAATTATTATTTATGCAATTCATGCAGCAGGAATGTGCTCAAGTTATTAGTTTCTGAGGACAACTATATGTATTCTATATTTATATACTCACATAAAATAAAAAAGTACATTAGGATATATATTTTAAAAGTCCCTTAGCAATGGATATCTATAGTTTCTCATGAACGAGAGCTATATTCAGTCAAATATGTAAATCACTGAGAGACTTACTCTCATATGACAGATGTGGTAATAAAACAAAGTAGTATGTAATACAATAATACTGTTTCAGTTTTAAAAGTGAGTCGCCCTGTCTGTCCTGATGAACTTTTACTCAGCTGATCTCATGATCTAGTGCCACAGTTAAGAATAAAGGAGGTCAGAGTAGGATCTCCCTTTAAACTGTTTTAAACTGTCTATAAACTCTCATATACTATAAAAGCTTTGGTACAATTTTTTATTGTGAAACTGAAGAATATATCCCTTGCTCAATGCATTAGTTGGTCTAGTTAAAATTAAATTAATTAATCAATTTATTCCCTACATCATTCCAGAAACTTATATGAGGTAGCTTTCAGAGATTCAAATAACTGCTTACAAATAAAATGTTTTTTTAAATATAAAAATGAAGACAGGAAAATGGGAAAGAAGGAAGAGTGAAGAAAAAACTCAAAGAAAATAAGATAAAACCATAAGGATCATCTTGATGGAAAAGGTGATCTTCAGAAGTTGCTAAATGTGGTTCAAACCTATTATTCAGACCTAATAGTGAGCACAAAAACGTATAGCTTTATTTTTTAGACATTTATTTTTAAATACAAATTAAGGAAAATTTATAATAATCTATTAAATAAAATTGGCTAAAGTTTTATATTCTAAAAAAATTTGCATGTCTTTAGAATTTACTGAAAACCTAAACAGTATGGCACCCAAGGATTTTACTTCATAAATAGTTGAGATTCCCACTTTTTTTTGTTTTTGTTTGTTTGTTTGTTTTTCTGGACAAATACTTCATTATCAGGGTATAATCAATGTGATGTTTGGCTAATTATGGCTTTAAGTTTTTCCTATGTCTAGTACAATTTTAAATTAATGTTAGTTCAGCTTCAGCTTTATCGACTAATTTTTGTTATACGTTTGGTTTCACCCTACATATCTCAAAGTTGTTTAAAAAGAAACCAACTTTGAGACATGACATTCTCCAAACCATTACTTGTACAGTGAGACCACATTAGTGAAATTCTACCCTTAAAGTTGTGTTTAATTTGTACCCATAGGTTAGGCAAAATAAACGACTGATATACTTTCAAGCATGTAAGTGGACATATAATTAATAATTATTCTCTTAAAATTATATTTGATACTCATATATGCTACTAACAACATTTTATCACATGTGTCTATTTAGTTCCTCTTTAATTCTATCTCTCCATCTAATTAGTTTTCCACAGTCAAAATCCATCCAATATTTTTTAATTGGCAAATTATGTGCATTGTGTTATTTAATTTCTCAATATTCTCTCCCTCAAGGATATTAGCATGTCTGTTTTACAGATAAGGAAATTGTGGCTTAGTGATGTTAAAAGATTGTAGTAAGTGACAGAGGGGAGGCAACTGAATATAAACTTTTAAACTTTTAAATTACAACCTCACCAATTGCTATATAATATAGTCTGCTTAGTTATATTATTAGTAGATGCCCTATTCAAATCTGAATTTTTATGACAATAACCCTGTGCTACTCACCTTAATTCAGTGGCCTCCTGGGCCTTGAGTTAACCACACTAATATTATCCATTGAGTTCTCAATCCAAGATATCCCAACTCTGCCACATCAAAATGTGCGTTCTCTCTTCACTAAGCTCCATTCTATTTTTTCACCATTATGAACACTTTATAAATCAAAGAAATTATAGTTAATACTTGAGATGCTTCATTCATACAGGGTGGGGCAAAAGTAGGCTTACAGTTATGAGTATGAGAAACAGAGTTTATTCCTGTGTTATTTATTAATTATGGTATTATTTTCCATATGAACAACTGTAAACCTACTTTTGCCCCACCTTATATTATAACCCAGGAGATAACAAGTTGGTTGCTTTCATACCCAAACCATTGGATGCTAATTTATATTAGTCATTAAATTCCTTTTCATTTTATACACAAAATAACCCTAAAAATAAAACAAAATGAGGGGTTGATTCATTGAGTTTGACAGATTCATCACTAGTTTTAAAGATAAAAACTGACAATATCAACTTCATTAACATATCTCCTGCAACATATTAGGGAGTGAGAAGAACTGGGTAAAAAAATATGTTTATGGAATTGCTGGTAGAAGTGTAAACAGGCCTCCTGAGGAGAATGACCACATATCCTGGTTTGCCTGGGCTCGTCCTGGCTTGTGCCTGTCGTCCGGTCATTCACTCTGGTTTAGCATCTATCCGAATTTTTCAGTTCCTAAAGACATGTTATTGTTCATTTTTATTAAGATGAGGTGGGTAGGATTTGATACATTTCTGCTTTGCTTGCAGCTTCTGCCATGGTCTGGTCTAGTAGTTTGTGAGGCCCATGTACAGTGAAGATTTAACTCACTAACTCGTGGTTAAATCTGAAAGACAGTGATCGGCCTCTCTCGCTCTTACCAGCCCTCTCTAGCGCCAGCCTCCCTTCAAGGACTGCATGCATTGTGCTTCTGATAAAACGGAGCTCTCAGGCCTCAGAGACTAGGAACAGCTGACCCCCGTGCCCACGCACAAAGCTGCCAGGACGCCAGTGTTTGGGTTAGAAGGAAATGTGGGAAATGTTGCCTGTAGTGTGGGGAATGGGTGTGGCAAGTTGATGGCCAGCAGCCCTGTCCTACAGAGAGCAGTCTGCAGTGTCCTTGTCATTTATTGTTGGGTTTAAGTCTACGGCTATCCTGCATTGATTGGGAAACCTTTCCGCAGGAGTAACAGAGAAAAAAGAAATGAATGTTAAATGAAACGTTAGGTAACGAATTTATAGATCTTTAAAAGAATTGATGAAAAGCACATAACTTGTGCAAAAAGTGTGTTGATATTTACCACCCATTGTGAGGACTGTAGAGATGTCACTAACTGCATGACCGCCAGAAGGTGGAACTTTGCTGACAAAGCACCAGTGTTCACTTCAAATTCTGTTTGCATTTTATTCAAAATTAGTTAGAAATTTAGAATAAAGTATTCAAAAAAGGAGTGGCAAAAATATTCATATTTTGAATATACAACAAACTGTAATTATTACAAATAGTACTTGCAAACAGAAACATATTAAAATGGATCCTTACAAAAGGAGAAACTAAACAAGTTAAATGAGAACTCAACAAGCATAAATGAACTTAATTTTTAAACTTTATAAGTACACTTTACAATATCTTGAGTTAGGGAAAGAATGTTTTGTTGGTACTTTGCTCTTTAACTGAATATATTTATATATTTTGGAGTACTTAAATTTGGCTAACCATTCAGAAGAATCATAATAGAGATGACCTATTGGTGAATGATATTTTATAGAAATAAATTTATAAATAAAAGTAAAAAATCTATAAGAATATTTATACTTCAATATAAAAATATTAAAATTGAGGTTATAACCCATGTATCATAATATGCTTTTGCTTATCTGGTACCTTAGCACTTATAGAGAGGATGTTTTTCAGTTAAAATTTTTCTGGCCTTACAAAAATGGGTCAATTAAAATGTTCATAATTTCCTATGTATTATCCATCATTGAAGCAGTTTGCTGGTAATTTTGCCAAAAATATTTTAAAAAAATAATAGGACCATATTGAAAAAAATACTTATCAAATAATACAAGTAGTATTAGAGACAGAGATCAATAAGGATCTGTTTAAAGCACCTAACTATGTGCATACATACTTTTCCTACTTACATTGTCTCTAAACTTATTTTTCTTGGTAAATTTTTATAGGGCTTCACAATCCTTTTAAAAAAATTCTAACAATTTCAGTATATATTTCCTAAAATCAAGGATAGTCTTTGATAAAATCAGTGCAACTATCAGATTCCAGCAGTGAACACTGCTAGTGTTTAATGTCCAAATAAGTGAAGTATTTTAATGTGGTTTACTGAACAAGATATGTGCAATTTTTGTTTTTAGAAACAATGTTATATGGAAAATAGTTATTGAATGGAACTTTTTATTGGCTCATGGGTTTTTAAGTAGCTTGGGTCTTGAGACACGATTGAAACAATGCTAAGCGGTGGTGGTTAGTTTTAAGTCCAGATCAGGTTTCTCAACCTCAGCACCACTAACATTTGGGCCAGATAATTATTTGTATGTGAGGTGGGAGGACACTGTCATGTGTTACAGGATTTTGAGCAGCCTCTCTGCCCTATACCCTCTAGATACTAGTAACATCAGGCAGTTGTCACAACCAAAAATGTCATCAAACATTGCCAATGTTCCCTGAGGAGCAAAACCACCCTCAGGTTTAGATGAATCACCCAGAAGATGAATTTCAGGGGGAATGACAAGTGGTAAAATCAGACAGATAATTTGGAAAACATTGGGATGGAAAACGATGGAAGGAAAAGAGAAATGGGAGGCGGGGGTGCTGGAGAAGCCATGGGTTTGTTTTTTGAGATAGAGATTCAAGGTACCTGAGCTGTATTCAAGCAGATGGGTCTGGCAGACAGTTGAATATACAAACCTGAAATTTCATGAAGAAGTTTGCCCTTGAAGGAGCGATTTGAGTGTTGTTAGCTAAAGTGAGGATGGGGGTGCATAGAGCTGCAAACAGGTGGGCCAACAATTGAACCTTTGGGAACATAAAGAAACGGGTGGAGAATAGGACAGAGAACTATCTCTTAAAGACAAGGAATGGTCAGGGTTAAGAGAAGAGGGAGGAAAGTGTGATATGTCTAACAAAGAGGCCTTTCAAGAAGGAAGCTGTCTTAGTAACAGTGCTACAGAAAAGCATATTCAAGCAATAAGTGTAAAATATTCTTTGGACATAGCAGTCAGTTTGAGAGGAAAATACAAGACTAAGTGGAAACGGTGTTATTCTGCTCTATAAACTTGGTGGCTGGTACACCGTGGGTACTCAAAAAATGTGAGATGAATGAAAGAATAAATAAGTTAATTATATTGAATTATACTGTCAAAGGACCTCTTTTGAAACTATAGAAGGTTTCTGTGCCTAGATTATTATAATCATCTTTGACTATAATATATCAAATATCATATCTAAGTACATTTTTGTGATGTGAAATGATCTGTTACTGTCTATGAAGTATTTTGAGACCCTCAGAAATAGGCATTTCAGGGATATATTTTTAGTGTGCCCCTTTCCACACGAATATGCACATATAGACAGATGAATTATGCCAGTGACAAAATAACTTCACCATGGAGTTGGACTCACTTAATTTATGAATGATCATTTGTACATCCTGAGATATGGCAATTTATGTCTAGAAGGCTATGAAGAGCTGTCATGTAGCTAATGCATTTTATCACCAGAGATGTAAAAAGTAGGTATAATTCTTATCACCAACATGATGTGTTCTGGGTACGAAAACTGGAGGGAAGGTTTTCTTGCATGAAATTTTGATGTACTTGGTATGGATTTAAGAATTAGTTTTTCTTCATGTAGTTCAAGGTATTCGGTATACTTACTATCAATTGGCAATTCTATTAAGATATGTTTCAAATAAGAAACCAGTTCCAGCTGCATTTTATAAAACACTAGCCTGTGTAGCCTTTGTCTGTTTCTCTGCTTATTCTGCAAGTTGAAAAAAATGTTAAATGCTACAGAAATTAATTTTCCAAGATTCAATTGCAGTGGAAGGAAATTAGTCATTTACTCTTCTTGTCCATGCTGCAAGAAAGGTGCTCTGCCAAAGTTTGCCAGTTTGGAAATTTTTACATCCCAATTTTACTCGTAAGGGGACATGTGTATTTACTCTCAGAGAGTACACATTTAATGGTTCAAATGTCATTATTTTTATTCCTAGGTACATCTTCAGTATACGATAAAATACTATGACTAATAAAATATTGTGAACGAGCTACTCAAAAGTTGTCTGGGTGCCACCAAAGAATAAATTTACTCTCTTTTTGTAGTTAAATTACTACCTTAACTCTATTTAGACATAATGTTTTCAAGGACTTGAGTGATTGAAAAGAGTAATGCATAATTCTCAGGTTAGTATGACGTGTGTATACTTGTCTGTACTGATACACTACTGAACAACCACAAGGCATAAATAACAAGCATAAATTATAATCCATATTCTCAGAAGTTTGCAAGCCTATCAGAGAGAAGGAACCATGTATATATAAATCAATAGGAAAACAATTAGGTGCCAAGCACATTAGAGCTCTGTGCAGGGGTAGAAGGTATTCAGGATAAGAGACAACCTTGGGCTCCAAGGAAGGGGTTTCAAGGCCAGAAGTGGTTTTCTTCTCTTTTTTGTTGAGGTTGATAATAGTCCCAAAGAGAAACTTGTTTTCCCCAATTTGTACTAGAACCCCGTTTTTGAGTGGGAGATGGGAAAAGGGAATCGAATTTGCCATTTGGAGGCCCTGAGGGTTAAAGCAAGGGATCAAGAGACGATAGATCTTCAACATTTTTTGTACCCAAAGGGTGTCTTACTATGCTTTCCTTATTGAGGAAACAGAATCACAGGCCTGCTTTGGGTGTAGCTCATTTTACTTGCAGTAGTACGGAAATGGGTCCTTAAAAACTTAAAGATATAGATACATATATATTTTAGCAACTCCTTCCCTTAGTTTTTTTTGGCAAAAGCTTTATTTTTGGTGTTTAAAGTAATATGCCTTTTTACTTAAAAATATTCATTGTAATTGCTACCACAAGGAAACCAATAATCTGTTTTGTACTTACAAGTTCATTCACTAATGAAAATAAATCACTAAAACGTGCTTTCTTTCCATTTAGGAGAATAATTTATTTTCCTTGAGCACGATGTCATTGCACTTCCTGAGGCCAAGGAAGTATATTTATCTAGAAAGCAATGCTGATAAATTTAAGAAAAGGCTCAAGCCATTTTAAAGTAGAGTAGGTTCTTGCAAGCAAAACTAATTTAATCTTTGGGAGTTTGGAGGGTTATTTAACACTTACCCAGATATTGGCTATTACATTGTAAAGCATTCAAACCGGTCACGTGAACTATCTCAAGTGACCCAGGAGATTTAAATTCCCTTGCAGAAGTAAGCAAATGATTGTGTCTTCACATCTGCTCTCAGCGCAGAGCGCAGCTTGGTCTACTGGATTCCAAACGAAAAGCAGCTTTGCTTATAGGGAGATGTGTTACCAATGGTGGCCTGAAACCTGAGAGCAATACTCTGTTCACCCCAGTTGCCCAGGAGAGAAGTCACAGGCCTGAGCTGTGTGCTTGCTAGAGACCTGGCAGAACCATTAGTGGAAGAATTGCAGGTGTCTGACGAGCCATCCGCCATCCGTGTGACACAGAGGCCTTTCTTCTCAGTATTTGTATGGTCTAGGCTAGAGTGCAGAGAGAGGCTCCGGCTCTGAGCTCAAGAAGGAGATTCTTGGAGGCACCGGATAGGCTGAGGCTAGAGATTTGTCTCAAGAGATGTGCATTCCAGACCTTCCTTTGCCAAATTAACAGTGATCTTAAGCAAGGTACACTCTCTTCTGGTCTTCTCTTTCTGTCTTTGTACAATACGGCGTTTGAACTAGGCAATCTCTAAGATCGCTGTCAGTTTTAATAAAAGGCCCTTTTAGAATTTCCTATTTATTCCCAAGAAAGCCTTTAACCTTCTGTGAGGGAGCAAACTTGCCCTCACATTTGAAAATGGAGAAAGGCGAAGAATGGACAGCAGGGTAGGCTCTCAGCTGTGGTTCCTTTTCTCCTCCTTGCTTTCTTCCCCCATTATCGGATTTTCTCCAAAGTGACATTACCCAAATGCATAAAATGAAATTATATCCGTGCAGACTGCGTGCCTAGTGATGATGATTAATGTCCTGGTTATTACACACGGCTTCGTGGAACCCAATGCAAGAGCCCTGCCGCCGGGTTGAATAAAGCCTTTTCTTTGACATTCTCACTTAAAGGGTAAGATGTGAGAGAATTCATTTTAATATTTTACTTTCTTTTATGTAATACTATGTTCTTCAACAATGCTTTCTTGAAGACCTGAAATCCCACTGTGTTGGGTTCTGACATTGTGGAATGGCTGCTTTAGTGTTAGCAGAGGTTAAGTTTCATATATTTATCAGTAAAAAAAAAAAAAAAAGTGATCAACACTGTGCATTGACCTATGTCCAAAGAGGAATTATTCATGTTTCCCAGTGAGTCAAATAAAAGATCAAACTGAAGGATCTTGGCAAGAATATTACAGTAAATTCATTGATAGCACTACCTGGAAAGTCTTGTTAGTACTGCACCCTGGAGACACTGTGAATTTCACAGCAATGCAAAGCCAAAATTATCTCAGGAAAACTTTTCTCTACTACTCAATATTCAAATATTTATAGTTCAGTAATGTCCAGTTAATGTCACTCTTCTCAGCCCTCATCTAGATGATCTCAGTTCTCCAATACTGCCATACTACTTGATATTCTCATTGACCACGTTTTAGTCACTTATTCTGTATATATTTGCCACATGCCCACTATTTCCAAGGTTTGTATGAGCAGGATAATGTGTGTAGACAAGTCAGGGTCCCCATCCACAATGAGTTATTTTGGGGAAGGGTATACAATGAGAAAAACACAAGAGCAAAATGCCAGCATGACAGTCATAGAACAGATGTCATAGACAGATGTCAAGTTTGGAAATAAAGTTTATTTCCAAACTTTAAAAAAAAAACCACACTAAGTACTTTGATTTCAAGACAGGGAGCTTAATACTGACTGGAATAATCAGGGGAGGCTCCATAGAGGAGGTGTGGCTTGAGGGAGCATTGAAAGATACGAAGGATTGAGATCAGCAGAGAAGACAGGATGGTGTGAACCAAGGCAGTTTCTCAAGGGCTCTGTACTGCCGATGTGCACAGTAAACAGATATAATATTAAATAATATTGAACCACACAGTGAGAAAGTTTTCTCTTTTCAGGTGTCTTAAAATACTTTTATTCTGAGCTTCATGCTAATGCATCTTTAACCCTTTCCATACTTGCTAGTGAACTAGTTCCTCTTCCCTCCCCTGTTCTTTAACACACAGCCAGAAGAGTCCCAGGTTCAAAGACGATGGCAGACACAGTAACTACAATTCAATAAAAAGTTCCTCAGATTGCACGTATTTTTTAGCTCTCTTTATCCTGTGGAAAGTAATGCTGGATTTCCATTTTTAAATTGTGGTATAAAATGTTTTAATCAAATAAATGTATTTATGGGGAAACAGATAATTTTTTAAAAATGAAGGCAAATAGTACAAGTGTTATGTAGATAGGGCAGAGTTTGTTTGGGTGCTATTTGAATAAATTTGGAGAAACACTGAGTTACAATATGTTACACTTGGGATGGTAAGTAGCTCTATGTGATAACAAGGAGGGTCATGATGGACAGTAACTAGAGTAAGATTTGAAAGACAGGTTGTGAGGAGGTCAAGGAGAGCAGGAGTACTAGATTCCTGAACTTGACTCGTGTTGTGTCTCTTCTTCGGATTCCATACCACCTCCTTTACCCAGATGTCAATAACTATCGTTTATTGGTTTCTTCTCAGATGCCAGGTATTGTAGTAAGTATCTTACAAATAATTATCACTTCTTTTCTTTTTTTTATCACAACCACCCTAAGAGGAAGGTATTATATAGCCTGAGTTTAGGAGTGAAGGATCTTACTAAAGGGCACACAGCTAATCAGTAATACAAATGAGTTTGGGACCCACGCCTATTTGATTCTAAAACTGCTGTTCATGGGGCCTGAAAACCCTCCTCATCTTCAAGCCCCAACGTGAATACTGGTTTTTTCTGTCTAAGCCCAACTTTCCAACAGATGGCCAATTTCCTTTTTGGCCATTCTGCATTAGCACTATGCATTTCTGGGTAGTAATTTCCTTTTCCCTTCACTGGAGTTGTTTATTTGGCCATCTGATGACTAGGTTGAGTGCCTAGAAGGCCTGTTCACATGTCCCAATGCATCAGCACTGTACTTTTCTCCTGGTCAAGGCTCAGGTTGTTTGAATTGAGCTAAATTACCTTTCTCTGCCATGGCTTATCACAGAAGTGCAGCTGCACCTCCTCAGAGGGGCAGTCAGAACAGGAGCTCTGGAGAAGATAACTCATGAACTGCCCGGAGAGGCTTTGCCTTTGTCAAATTCCAAGAATCTAATTCATTAATTTTGAGCAAGTCATCCATGCTTTGGGTTTGTTAAATCACTTTGGACTCCTTTTATGCCTTGGTTTTATAATGTCTGGGTGAAATAGTCCCAAAATGGATACCTGGTAATTTTAGATCTCTGAAGAGAATTTTAAAGAGCATCTCTCCCAACTCTTATATCAATGAGGAAACAAGACTGGGGAAGTTTTATGAGTTGTTTAAGCCAATAGGACAGGTGTCAATGATAGATCTCTTGATTTCTGGTAGTAAATTACCTTCCATATTGATGGCTTTGAGCTTGGAAGTCATGTGCTTTTCTTCCCATCCACTGTAGGAATCCCTGACAGATGTCAGCAGGTGCTCCATGTGAGCCTGGAACAGGAACCCATTCTTTCTGAAGGCAGTCTCTTCTACTTCAAATTAAACAGTGTCTTTTTTTTCGTATTGAACCTAACAGAACCTCATAATAATATTTGTTGCTCTAAACACCAGAGTTTTCTAGGGATGCCTTCAGTGATCCTATTAGTCTCATGGCTTTAAATGCATCTATACATTGAGGGCTTTCAAATTTGTATCTCTAGACCAACCTTCTTCTCTGAACTCTAGACTCATATACAACTGCCTGCTGGATATCTCCTTTTGGATGTCTAATAAGCCTCTCACATTTAATACCAGAAAACAAAGTCTTGATTATACCTTCCCACCAAAAAGCTCTCTCCTAACCCCCTAGTCTTTTTCATCTCATGAAACTTTATTTTTCTGGTTGCTCAGGCCTGAAACCTAAATGTGTCTTATTCTCTTTCATTGTACACTTAAACCCTCAGCTACCTTATTGGCTCTACTTTAAAATTGCTTCCAGAATCTAACAGATTTTTACCAACTCCATTGTCATTGTAGTGCAGGCGATCGTTCCCTCTTGCACAGACAACGTCAATTTGCATGATCTAAAAATTTGATAATGCCATCTTAATATAAACCACTGATTATACCTGTTGAAGGATGCAGACGTAAGGACAAACCTTACACAGCAAGAGATTCTCTCCAGAAACTACCTGAGCTTTATTCGACTGTAACAAGGTAGTGGTTAGTATGGCATCTTCTAGAAAGATGGCTTAGTTTTACCTGTCTGTTCTGCTCATCTGCGAAAAGGCTAGCCTGGCTTTACTGTTCTCATGTAGGGGTTTTTACTTTCTTCACCTACTGTGATTAAATGACCTGTTAGGAAATCTAAGAACAAACTCGGAAGTCCACAGCTTTGGGCAGACTGGTCTCTAGTTAGCCTTGTTTTCAGCTTTGCTGGAGGTAACCTGGATGCTTTATGTGCAGTTTACCTTCTAGAGCTCTCCTGTGGATCAAGTCAAAACGAAAGTTTACCTACCACGAACCCTGTCCGTTCTCAGCCCTCCCTCCCCCTCAGTCCTGCTCCCCTCATTCCCCCGTAGTCTTTTCCTGAGAGTATGTCCTTCCTTAATAAATTGGGTGTGTCCTAATCGTGTGTCAGGCTCTGCATTTAGGGAACCTGACCTCGGACATGTACCAAGGCCACAGATCTAGAAGACAATGAAGCTGGTGATTGTACTAGGTCTATCTGAATCCAGATCCTGGGCTCTCACCCAACAGCTTCTCATGGATGAGCAATCTCCCACCTCCAGCGTGTTCTCCTTAATCCAACGTGTCTTCTGTGCTCAGCCATCTTGACCTTGAGGATGGTCTGTCACTGGTTCAGAGTGAAGTTTGCGATACTGGCTCAGCGGTATCCAAGGCCTGTGCCCACTGTAACCAGAGGTCCATATGCCCCGTCTGTTCCGTGGAGGCTTCAGAGCCCCTGCTGTTACTGCTTTGAGGCTGTATCTCTTCACCTTCTCTCATCCCCCAGGAGTGTAGGCCAACATCCTAACCGGAGCTCTACCCTCCCTGATCCCTGAAGGGAGTCGGCTTGTTTAGCTAAGTTATGTTTCTTTTCCAGCCACATTTCTTTGGGCTAGACTGGTTCTCCATGCCCTTGGAACTGTGCACTGGTATTCACTACGGCTCAGGAACTAAGGTGACAGCTTGACACTTGAATGCCTTTTAGGTAAATAATAGTTTTTATTGGGGGCCATAGCAGTGGGTTTATTTATAACTCCTGCCACCACACTCTAGCACTTAATGGGGTGGCGGGGAGAGGCCGTTGAAAGGCTGCTTGGGGACCTGGAGGATCTCGGAGGGTTGAGACTTGGCAGAGATTGCATGTGTCAATCTTGAAAGATAATTGGGCCAGCACTGAGTGGGAACAGCTTGTTCCAGCCCATTCCATTTTCAGATGCTCTAACACATAGTGAAAGATTCAGCAGACAAGTCAACAGGTTTTGGATTTAATTGTCTCTTTTTCCATGATTCCCAACATCTATTTTGGTTTTATGGGTGACCACTGCATGCAGATCCCTTTGGGGGTTTCTCAGCCTAGTCAACTCTGCCTGGTCGACTCTGACTCCTCTTTTCCCATTTGGTAGTAATTACTTGATAGTTACACAACTGCTCTCCCTTCTTCAGACATATGCACATGCTGATAAATAAAAGTCTGCTGTTCTTATGAGTGGGCTCTCCTTTTTTTAGAGAGGAGATCTATTCCACTTCAGAAGTGGTTCCACTCTTTTAGCATCACCACATTTTCTTTGTGCCTGGATGAAGTGCAACAGTAGCTAATCCAGTCACAATTTCAGTTGTCCCACAGTTAGATTAAATTATTAGCCATCCCTTCAGAGTGTCAGCAAACTGCAAATAGAACTGCGCCTTTGAAGGCAGCCGGATCCAACTGGGAATTAAGAAATTAATAGAAATTTAGAATAATCGGCAAGCTTGCTATGAGCTGTTCATGAGTTCAGAAACCCAGTTCCTTTGGTAATTTGGATGAGCAGTTTTGCTAATAAAGTTTGTCTTTGTTTAGTGAACCTTCTGGATCGACCTGTCATTCACAAACAACTTGAATTATCACTTTCCCATTAAATTTTGCCCTTTCCCTTAGCTTGCTGCCTCTTGAAGCAGATTTTCTCCATTATGGGCAGGGAATGGAGGGAAAAAAAGACAGAAGAAGCATTTAGCACCAGCTGAGGCAGGCTGCCCTCCGTCTGCACCAGAGATGAAGGATGTTTGTTTCATGAAGGTAACTTTGGATGAATTTCAAGTGGTACCACATTTATTTGAAAGGGCAGTTGTTCCCAATAGAAATTCCCAATTATGATCAATAGCTACCCATAGTCCCTGACCCTTCAACTTAGTAGATCTGCAAGTGCCATGATCCCCACTCCTCTGCCCACAGTGGATTTTAACTTCAGGAAAATGAGCCAATGTCATTGGCAGCCTCAAAATTTTAACAATCCTATAATAATTCCCCACACCAGTAAAGCGTGTTAGAGTTTGCCTACCACTTTTATTTATGTGCTCTTAGCCCTTTGGTATAACTTTTCCTTCCCCAGTGGAACAGAAATGCATGCCCCTTAAGGAAATACAAAGTGTTGCCCAGTCACAAATACATCAGGAACCCCTTTTGCACCCTCTGCAGTTTCCCCAGCAGTTTGAGTGCTGTTCTTAAGGAAACAGTTATCAACAGGATTGATTTCTCCATTCAGCCCCTGGGACTGCAGCAGCATGGCAGCTGGCCAGGTGCAGGGTTCTGAGGCCTGCAGGGAGGCTGAGGAAGGATCGGGGACAGGAGGGCAGGTTGAGCAGTCAGAAGGCATGGCTTTGATGCAAGAAAAGCAGATTGGTGAAGAGCTAAAGGCTAGATTTTCCACTACATTGTAGCCTTGTGATGGTGCAGAAGACATTTAACCTCTCAGAGACCATTCCTTCACCTTTAAATAGAGACTGTTGTGCAGTTATTGTGAAGGTTAGATGAGGGACTCATGTAAGGTCTTGGCATAGCTCCTTGTAGAAGGCTAATATTTTTGCTTGGGTACAATTATCATCACCACTAATTAAGGCTGAGGGGCTATCATCTGCTTTTGTTCAAAGGTGTTCTTTTTAGCTTATTTGGCTATATTGATTAAGGAATTTCACCTTACTTTTCTATAATTTATAAAAATCTGTCGAGTCTAAACTTTTAAAATAGTTGACCATTTGGTGAGCAGGGGAGCACAGATGCATAAGGTATGAGTACTTGTAATTAACACACATGTTGCTTTCTGGCGGCAAACATATTAAGAGCTTGAAAATTTGTCTTAGTATAAGAAGTCCTTTATTTTATAAGCCATTTTTTAAATTTGTTCATCAAAATCTTTTTCCAGGAAAAATACATGTTTGTTCATGTATTTAACAAATGCTTATGTAATTTTTACGAAGTGCCAGCCATAATCTAGGTCTGCTACAGATATTAACTCAGTTAATCCTTACGACAACACTATGAAGCCAGTTCTTTTATGACCCCCATCTTACAGATATGTACAGTGAGGCACAAAGCAATTAAACAAGTTGCTTAAGATCCTACCGGTAGTTAGCTGGCCAGCCAGGCTGCTAATCCAGGCAGGCAAGTTTCATGGTCTGTGCTTGCAGGTGTCAGGCTAGGCCAATCCAGCCCATTTGTATTGTGGCGTCTTTTGAATAACAGGAGCTGGGATTATTTAAATTGTTTTGCGTGGCTGTCAGGATGGGATTTCTGGGTTGATACACAGTCACCTTCTTTAGTGAGTTTAGGACTGTGCCTTAACCAGGGGTTTCTCCTTTGCATGAGGCCTTACAGATAGGGAGGCAGCAAAGTGGTGTTAAGGCCTCCCTCTTGAGAACCTGTGTCACGTGTGTCCCTCCTGAGAACCTGTGTCACGTGTATTAGGAGCCATGGGAGCTGAGTAAATGAGCCTGTGTTTTGAATGGATCTAAACAAGGTTCTGAGACCTCCGGCATTCGGAATCACTTTGAGAATCCCTGTTTAGTGACTCCAAGTAATTCTGTTCCATACAAATAGAAGACCTCTGCCCTGAGAGCAAGATTTGTCATTTACCTCTTTTTTCCTTCTCGTAAATAAACTCATAGTTGTAAGAAAATGTAAAACTCCACTAACCATAATGAACCACATGGACTTAAGAGATTTTCTTTTTAAGCTTCGACTGGCTTGTGTGTGCTTTGGAAGAAGCTGATGGACTTGTCTTCCCTCTTCAGTGATTATCCCTGATTCACCGCCGGTGTTGGTGTTGCTTTGACAGTATCGTCTGACCCTGTTTTTAATTTGAAAACACCATGAGCTTTCCTTATGAACATTCTCCTGGTTTTTCTCCTATATCACTGGCCGCTCCTTCTCAGTGGCTTTGCTATGTTCTCCTTTTTTCTGAGACTTCATAAAGCCAAGTGCTCCAAACTCAGCCTTTGGGAAGATCATCTCGCTCCTCTGCTCAGGATGCTAGGATGACTCTTCATCCAAAGTCCTTGTGTAAGGACCCTTTATCATCTAGTCCTTTCTCTCTGGCCTAACTTATTGTATTAGTTTCCCAAAGCTCATAACACAGTAACACAAGCTGAGTGGCGTAAGCAACAAAAAATTTATGGTCTCACAGTTTTGGAGGCTAGAAGTCTGAGATCAATGAGTCAGCAGGGCCATGCTCCCTCTAAAGGCATTAGGGAAGGATCTGTCCAGGCCTGTCTCCTGGCTTCTGGTGGTTTCTTGGCTTGTGGCCACATCACTCCTATCTTCACATGAAGTTCTCCCTGTGTGCACATCTCTGTGTCCAAATCTCTCCTTTATAAGGACACTGGTGCTACTGGACTAGGGGCCCACTGTACTCCAGTAGGACCTCATTAATGACATCAGCAATGACTCTATTTCCAAATAAGGTCATGTTGTGAGAACCTCAGCACATGAATTTGGGGGAACACAGTTGAACCCACAGTACTACTATGCTTCTCCTTCCTCAACGTGGGGGCACCATGCTCCCCTCTTTGCTGTTCCTTGAATACTTGGATGAGCTCCTGCCTTAAGGCCTTTGCATCGTCTGTTCCATCTGCCTGGAACATCCCCACACCCCATCAGGTCACGTGGCTCACAAACTGCTCTCTCTCAAGTCTGTCTTCAAAGGCGCCCTTCTCAGTAATGCTCCTTCCCCTGACGGTCCCATATAAAATCAGACCTCCACTCTTCCGCATGCCCCAGTTCCCCTCGTCCATTGTTTCTCCTTTTGTCATAGTCATCGCCTTCTAACATACAGTGTTTGGTAATCTGTGTCATCTTATTTACTTACTTACTGGTTTTCTTGTCAATTGGTTGTCTTCCCTCACCCCAACATCAGAATGTAAGCCCAATAAGGGGCTCTTTGTCTGTTTTCTTCTCATATTCCAGGCACCTAGAACATCAGTACTTGAGCAGAAGGGCAGGTCAAAAAGATGTGTGTAGCTTTCCTATTTTTCTTTGTGGGTTTATTTGTAGAGGTGCTTACCTTTCATACATCGGAGTAGGCAGGTGGGAGGAGGGCAGAACATGTCTCAGACTGTTCCCTTGAGCACTGTGGCATCGCTTTCCCGTGAGACCCTTCACCTGGGACCTTTAACCAAATGTCACATTCAGGATGACTGCAAATCCTACTGGGGCTTGCCATCCCTCCCTTCTGAGAGCTCAAAGCATTTTCCATGTACGGAAGGAACCCAAGACCCTTCTGATGAGACGACTAGAGGCCTCCTTTGACTCATTACACTGAGGCTCCTGGAAGGAACTGATAATAAGGTTGAGAACAGAGGTGTCATGGTTTGCTGTGATTTTCCTACTAGCATCAAAAAGCAAAACGCTTCTAAAGTGATCGCAGAGTTTGCTCTGGGAGACAGCTCTCTGGCTTCACTGCAGTGGCAGAGGTTTAAACGGCCCACACATGTCACTTCCAGTTTCCTTAATAATTACATCAAGGCCTCTCACGGACCCCTAGCCAGCGTCAGCGGCCATTCCCAGCAAAACCTCTCAGCTAGCCAACCCACGGTGCACTTCTTGGTCTTAAAATCCATCATTTTATATTAAAATTATCTATTTGTTACGATCCTTTGTTCTCACAAATAGTGTCTATTTTTATGAGCCTCAGTCCTCAGAGAAGGTGGAGTTTAATGAGGGCAAGCTTGTCTTACCCACTGTTGGTTTTCATTCTGGTGCCCGCATGGATGCTGGCACAGGTAGATGCCTGAGAAATGCTTCTTTTTTTTTTCTTTTTTAATATATCTTTATTGATTTCAGAGAGAGGAAGGGAGAGGGGGAGAGAGAGAAAAACATCAATGATGAGAGAGTCACTGATTGGCTGCCTCCTGCACGCCCCCGACTGGGGATCGAGCCCGCAACCCGGGCATGTGCCCTGACCGGGAATCGAACCCTGATCACCTGGATCTCAGGTCGATGCTCAACCGCTGAGCCACGCCCGGCAGGGCGAGAAATGCTTCTTAACCCCCCCTGGAGGACAGCCTCAGAGCACACGCAGGGTCTCGTGTGGGCTGCATTGCCCCCCAGCCTTGCCTTGGCCATTTTGGTTAGTTTTTTTGTATGTGTTTTTTTGTTTGTTTTTTTTTAAACTCATGAATGGCTTTCAAAAAATAAATGCTATAATACCACTTCAAGCCATTTTTCTGTCAGAGGGAAGATTGGTGGTTTGTAGGAAAGTGTGGAAAAATGTTTCTGACATCATGAGGCCTGGGAGGTGAGCAGTCCCAACAAGGCTTCCAAAACGGAGGAGACTTCACGAGCGGAGCCTGGCCACATAGGTGCGGGAAATGTGCCATTGATTTTCCCCCTCCACACTCACTCATGGACGGCAGCATTATCCAGGTCCGACCATAAAACAGCAGGGGTATCAGGAGGTAGAAGTTGACTGAAGCAACACATTTGATCCCTCAATCCACAGACAATAAACCCATCTTATTTCTTGCTCAGCCACCTGTCATATGCTTCCTGGACAATGTCTCTTTTTTCTCCCTAGTCCTGTGGTTGCCGGCCACATGCATCCGTCCCTAGGAGAAAATGCTGGGTGTGTTTGACTGCAGACATGGCTCCTTTTGATGGGGATGGATTCTTCCTGCAGGGGATTTATGAGGAACCTAATGAACTCAAGTTTCAGGGCCTTTCAGTTGCCTTGGTAGGGGCCACAGCATGTCCCATTTATTATTTCTGTTTATAAAATTTTCAAAAGTAATGCATTTTAACCACAATAGGCTCATTGTCCTGGCTCTTTCCATTCAGATTTCCCTTCTGCCACACTTTTTCCTTCACTAGGCTGCAGGCAATTTTGTAATCCAGCTGAAGTGGAAGTTGAATTGCAAATGCATTTATTTAGTTTAGGTTGAGCAGAATATATTTACGTATTTACTGAATTTGCAGTAATTTCCAAGTGCAGCTATTGCTAGCAGTCCTGGGGGAGGAATGGATGGCTTGCAGGAATCTGGGGCCACCCACCCTGAGTCAGCAGGTGTGGGACACGGCAGCGTGGGGCCTGAGCCTTGTCTCAGGATGAGCAGCTCCTGCTGTGCCCTGCGCCCGAGTCATGTGAGGGGGGAGAAAGGAGGGTCGAAACAGGCAGAGCGAACTGGTCTGTGAAAAGTAGCACAAAGGGCCTGTCAGGCAGTCGATTAATAAAGCTATCGTGTTATTTTTCTGGATTTTACGATGTTTGCGTTTGTCAGCTTTTTACAATTTGTTATTTTATGATTATTCTGATCCTGAATGAATCTTCATTTTTACTTCTAATGTATTTTTTTCTTACAAATTTCCCCCTATTTAAACACACACACAAGACTACAGGGTTTTTAAAACCCAGATTTTCCCTGCCTCTGCCTTAGCAATTCTCTTTAATTTGCTGTATTTTGACAAGTCCTCTTGGGTCTAATGCATAAAATTTAATCCCACTTTTCAGTTAATATTAACAATTTCATTGCCCTCTACAACTCCTAAAAAATATGTAGATATTAAATAATTAATTCTTATCAAGTTTTTAAATGTGGAAAAATAACCCTAGCATTCCATTTTTATAGGACAAGTGGAGTCAGGCAACTTGTGTAGATTTTATAACCTCAGAACTTCATTGAATTACTCAGCGCTCTTATCTACCTGCCTTCCAAATGGAGCTATGTCATCTACATAGAAAATTACATTTCTACATTAGAAAATGTGGGGGTTTTCCTAATTATTTGCAGATATTATGACAGAATTTCTAAATGACTCTTTGTTGAATACCTATATTCTATGTATACAATAGATACTTCAGTTAAAATAAACGTTTTATATAGCCAAAATATCCTCAAATTTTCTGGGAGAAAAGATGATGGTGAAATGTTTAATCACTTCTACTTGAACTATACTTGACTAATTAGAATAGGTTCAAGCATATGCATTTGTGTACAGGGGATCATTCTGTTTGGCATTTTCAATCATCAACATAACTACAGTAAAGATTTCAGAAAACATCAGTAATGCCTTGTAAGACTGCCTGTGGTGTGACAAATAATACCAGTTCGCTCTTTAAATAAATTGCACTCCAAGAAAAACAGCGATAGTAAGCTTTGATAAAAGTGATTCAGCACTTTCCAGCTCAATTGTAAGCCAGCTGTAGAGCCTTTAAAACCTTTGAAACTTCTGTTTTGACAACAGATAAATCTGCAACAAGATCACGAGCATCCAGTTTGTTCCAGCATACTTTTTAGGGAGAAGTCCATAGAAAAATAAAAGAAAGCCTCTACATGAGGCCTTTCTAATGGAGAAAAACCTGCATTTCCCATCCCTGGAGACTTCCCAGGTGACTCCAGTGTGCACTACTGCATACAAGTGTTGAACTTGACCAAATCCCTGAACTTCTTTGGGTCTCAGTTTCCTCATTTTGTAAAACAGAGGGTTGGAGCCACATCCCCAACTCTATTTCCAGATCTGGTACAAATATTCTGTGGTCTATATCTCTATGTATTAAATGGGTCAGATCCATAAAGGAGAAGAAAACTAATTAGAGTAATCAGTAATTACGTGTAACAGATGCCGTGGGAGATGAAGAGACCACTGGGGCCCGTAAGATTCCACTGAATTATTGCTTGACACATGGGCAAGAGTTCCTGGAGAGGATAATTCTAGCTTGAGATCAACAATACGAAATATAGGGCTTTAGAACAGTCACACATCATTCAGTAATTCTGTGCTAAGAGCTCTATATAACATTAAATCTTCATGTGGGTAAAATTACCCACTACTGTCCCCAAAGAACCAAGTTTATTGCAGACTGACATTTTTGTCTGTTAATAAAAGTCATATTTTCCCCAGCATCGAACAAGTAACAGACTCTTGAGTTGAACCTCTGATAAAATAGTTGCCTTAGGTTTTGGGGCCAAATGATATTTAAACAAACAAACAAACAAACAAAAAATTTACCTTGAAACCATTCCAACTGAATGCTCAAGTTACCTAAACTATTTGAATGCTACCTCTTCCTCTCTTTTAAATTATTTGCTTAGTTATTTACTTACCTACACATTCATGCTGATCTTGTATATTAAGTTTGTTTAAGTTAAAGGTGCCTATTTGTACTCCACTGTACTCCTCCTTATTTGAGGTCTCAGGGAGGGTTTGGCTCAGCCGTTCATTACCAACTCACATTGCGAGAGTGAACCATTTTAATAACCCATCACCTTTGCCTCCAAGTCCTCCATTGAGGACCATGGATCCTCAAACTTCTGGCTCAGTTCTACAAGGGCTTTACCAGTTACTTGCCATTTATTTCTATTTGGGAAAATGTCTTAAAATAATTTCAGCCTTTTTAAAGGTTTTACTGCTATTGCACTTTCTAATTTCATCTCAAGTATTTTAATCTTTAATATCTTTCTGAGATAAAAAGGTATGCAAAGTCAGGGTGGTGGGAGATGTGTAGGATATTATTTGAAATCATACAAGTCACATTTGGTAAAGCACAGAGGAAATAATAAAGGCATATTGAGATCTATATTGATACTCTTTTATTGATTTGTGCTTCCCTATAGGAAATATGTGTGCACATCTTAAAACGCAGAGCCAAGGTTTCTGTTCAAATTAATTGGCATAGAGCAGTTATTCACTTAGTGATTTCAAAGTAAAGCTTTTTTTACATGGGAAATAAAATAGCCTAATTCAAACAGGAAACCAATTTTTCTTGGACATGGAATGAAGGTAAATTCTGACATATTTCCATGGTGAGTACATTATATGTTTCAACTTAGAAAATATGTAATCTTATTTTAGTAATTAGATTTTTGAAGCTCTTGACAACATAATTCATTAAAATCTGCTGTGAAGCCTGTGAAAAATTAGTCTAGTAATGTTTATTTTGTATACCTGAACTTTGCTTGCTTTGAAAATTATGAATTCTAGCTAGTCTATTTGTAAAGACAAATAAACCCTTTGTAATGATTTGAAATGTCATTTAATTCTTCCTCGCTTTCAATGGCATTTATTCCCACAAGGGGTGGAATTGACTTTTGTTAGGGCCCACTTTGTTCAGATATTTAAACAAAATATTTCATTGATTAAAGTACAACCAGGCCTTTTTTTGTTTTTTACCAAAATTCATTCACCAGTCATTCTCACAGATATACAGGGTGTGGGAAAAGTAAGTTTATAGTGATGGGTACATGAGACAGAGTTTATTCTGGTATTATTATTAATTAGTATTTTCTGTACAAACAATTGTAAGCCTCCTTTTGCCCCGCCCTGTATTTGGGGTGAGGTGTGGCTGGTTACTGTGTTAATGGATGCGACCAAACTTAAGGCCCAGCCTCCGACATGAAGGGGCTCATAGCTGAGAGATGTGACAGATGCCCGGAGCTCTAACACAGAGATGGTTTCGGAAAATGATAGGAAAGACTAAGAGACAGTGACAAGGGAAGGAAAGCAGAGATAACCTGATGAAGAGAAGAGAAAGGATCTGCGTGGAACATGGATATGATTTCAGGAACAGACCAGGATAAACGGGGAGACGAGGTGTAGTCAGAACACGGAGACTCGAGCGCTAACCCGAAGGGCTTGGGCTTCACTCTCCGGCCCTGAAATCAAAAGCTGATCTGAAGGAAGATCTGAGAGACGAAATGGAATTCCAGAATGTCGGAACAAGAATGGCCCATAAAATCCAGCCCATTATTATGCAGATGAGGAAGCTGAGGCTCAGAGAGGACGAATGACTTGCCATAGATCACACGGAGTATCAGCAGCATACCCAGGCCAAACGCCCGCCTGCTGAACCTCAGCCTGACACTTTCCCATCACATCACGCTAAGGCTGTGCCAGGCCGAAGCCTCCAGCAGCTACTGCTTCCTGAATATGCAGGAGACTGGCCTAGTTGTCATTGTTTTTTAATATCTCTTTTTCTCCCAAGGTCTTCTAAGAATCCTAGCTTTCTTCCCGATTCCTGAATGTGATGGTATGCTCACTATAAAAACTTGCCCTTTACGTGTAAAACTCATAATTCTTCGTACAAACTCACTGGCTAAGCGCATGGCTTGCGGGAGGCGGCGTGTTTTACTGATGCAGAGTTGACAGCACCTGTGACCCCCACCCCCTAGAACAGGCTTTCCCATCTCTTCTCAGAGTCCTTTGTTTCTTGTGCTCCCACATTCACAGAAGGCTGATTTGGACAATATTTATGTCCATGCTATGGGACTAAAGTTAGCACCAAAATTATATGTATTTTTTAAAAATACTTATGAATCTTATTTTCTCCCATAAAATTATTTGGCTGGTGTTTTACGTCAGGTATACATACGTAACAGTGATTTTATATAGACATAACACTATTTATATACATACAATGATTACTGTTTGCATATTTACAGGTGTTCATTATAAATTTGATGCCTATGAAAGTTGATACCATGAGTAAACCATGTGATTAGGAACTGAAAAGATATATTTTGAAATAATCCTTTTGATTTGAAATTCTTGACCACATGGTGCTTCCTTCAGTCTTGGATGCTCCAGTAGTGTAAACATCAAATGCTTGTTTTGTAAGACGCCTTGAAAAATGCTTCAGGCCTTTATATTGCGAATAGAGATTGTACTGAGCAGAGCTGCGATTAACAGCCACGTTGGCAGGATAGCTCTAGGAAAGGCAGTTCCTTCTGTATTTATTTTATGAAATGCCTGTGTATGTTTGGTATAATTATATATATTTGTGTGTGTATGTCTGTGTGTGTAAAATTTTTCATCCTGGGTTCTGCAAAAGATTGTTTTGCTCAGTAGTAGTTGAAAGACCCAGAGACTTCTTTGCCTCAAATGTTACAAGAGCACGCTTGGTATTTTCTAGAAAACAAGGTCCTCAAAAGAAATTATATGTTATACCATATTTGTCTTGCTAAGGCCTTGGCACCAAGAGACTGAGTTGCACTTTGGAGGCATCATGCTTTATTTAGCATTAAGGTTGCTGCTGCAGCATCTCTCTCTCTCTCTCTCTCTCTCTCTCTCTCTCTCTCACACACACACACACACACACACACACACACAGGATATTCACTCTGCAAGAAAGGCAGCTGTCAACTCCCTAATGCTCAGGCTATGCAGGCTGTGCTCTGCAGAGCTCTAGCAGGTGCCATTCACATGAGACTACTAGACTATCGTCTGAATAGTGCCTCCTGGAGCTCTGCAGTGCTCTGCAAGAGCAGTACTCATCTTAAAATGCTCCCAAAAGATTTTCAAGTAACAGGAAACAACACCAGCAGACATGAGCTCTAGTTCGTGTACTCTTCTGGAGATCCATAATATCCCGTTCTCTCATCCCTGACCTCCACTAGACCACAAGACTTAGAGTCTATTTTTGGAGCCATGCTCCCAAGTCTTCACCTGGATTCTTTACTGGGCTCCCTTTGACTAAATAGATTCAGTGACTCCTTCAAACCACTCCTGAAACTGGTTACTTATTATATTCAGACATAATATGGGGAGCCAACATCACTCTTCGGTTGCCTTGGTCTGGTTTTCCCACTAATCTTGAAAACATCTCCCTCCCTCTGTGCTGCCTTTTCTAGCCTCTCTTGTCCTTGATCCCTTCTTTGACTCACTTCTTCCCAACCCAGGCAAGGCTGCTATTCTACATAGTATTAGTGATCTGTACCTCTAATGAGCCAGTATTTTATTCCCTTCTGGTACCACAGAGAACTGGGAGAATGAGATGATTACATGACACTTTTCCCATATTGAAAACTTTGCTTCTAGAGGTCACCCATTGTCTAGATTGGGAACCAACATATACATGAAAACTCAAGAATTCACAATAATCACCATGGGTTATATTTGAATGAGTGCTTTTTTCTCAATACAGAGTTTCACAGGATATATACACACACAGAGGCATGCACAAGTTATAAGTGGTCCAGAGATATAAGACATATCAACTACCTATCTCTTATGAAGGTTAGGAAAAAGAGTTTAACACAAAACAACAATAATGAAAACTTTTAAACATCCTGTTTATATGCGAGACTCAATGAAACATTCAGTATGTACTATGCACCGGGCTCTCACAGCAGTTCTGAAGTGTAGGTAACCTTGTGGGCTCATTGTCACACTCAGTGAGCTGTAACACAGTATGAAACTAGTAGTCAGGTTTGGGTGCAAGTCTATGTGGAGTGACGGATCTTGTGTTTCCACCATACAGGATGCTTATGAAAGTAAAGATGCTTAGATGGGAAGGGTGCTACCATTTGGGGCAGGCCTCATTCATAATGCTATGTGTTTTCGTGTATTCTTTACTCAGATCAGATTACATAAAAATCACATGAATGAGGCATAGATTATTGTTCCAATTTAGATCCCTGTCTGGAGAGAGAAGACTGATTTCCTGAGGATGACATAACCACAAAGGGATAAGCCAGAATTTGGGTCCAGACAGTCTGACTCTGCGGCAGGGGTCTAGAAACTACTGCCTGCAGGCCCTATTAGGCTCACCTCCTGTTTTTGAACAACATATAGTAAAAATGGTTGAAAAGAATAAAAAGAAGACTATTTCATGACAATACTTGTTTATATATTTTCTATGGCTTTTCTAGTGCTATGGCAGAGCTATGTATCTGTTATTAAGGTTAGATGGTCTTCAAAGACTAAAATATTTAGTTTCTGGTTTTTTACAGAAATAATTTGCTGATCTCTACTCTAAAATCTTACCCTTTATTTTATGTTAGGCTTATATTAGAATTTCGAGATTATTTTTTGCATTACGTGAGAGTTTTAAAATGAAAATAATCATCTGGGACCCTTTGGGTGATAGTGGCACAGATGTGAAATTTTAGGAGCAGCTCAATGAAACCATAAAATAGATTTGATATTTGATATTATATTGATGGGAAATATGATAAATGTTTTACTCACACCATTGCTAGCTCTGCGACTCATTAGAAAAATTCATCCCAGTTGACAAATAAAATGAAGGTTTATTCATGTGCTACATCACCAATATATTTAGCTAATTTGTATTCATTTGTATTCATCAGGTTATTTTCCAAAATAGATAAAAAGCAGAACATTAGCTAGAAATTACGACTAAAGCCATGCACTTAATGGTTTGGCTCTTAAAGCTTATAAAAGAAGCTAAGGAATTAGCCTAGCTATGAAAAAGATTGATATTCAAGACACCTACTGTGTGCCAAGAACTTTATTGGGTGTAGCTGATAGTATTCCTACCATTTCATGGGTAAGGGCACCAGGACTCAGAGGTAAAGTAACAGCTGCAAGTCATGCAGCTAGTAAGTGACAAAGCCAAACCAGAGGTTTCAACTCCAAATTTGGTATCTATTTATAAAACTAATTCCAAGACATTTAACATTTCAACTTGCAAACTAGTATAGAATTATTCACCCGGGGGTCCAATTGATTCTCTTTTCAAATACTGCCTATCAGTTGAGTCTTACTTCTTTCTGTCTGTTATTTATTAGTTGGTCAAAGGCAGAAAAGTCGTTGAAGTGGCCATTGAGCTGTATCACACACACACAAATTGTTGACGATGTTGACCAAAAAGAAATGTTTTTAGTAATTTGAGAGTTTCAATAAACTTTAATTCCCAGTTTTTATAGAGTTTGGAAAGATGACTTTCTTGATTTTCATATGTATGAGTAATTTTTACTTGTGATTGGTGGTTATCTCAATTTTGCAAGTAACACGGAATAAATATAGAAGTTTAATAAAGACTATGTAAGTAGTGGACCATTTCACGTTACTTGGAACACATGGCACAGGCGCCAGACTTGATGATGAGGGAAGAGAGGTCAGCTACCAGGCCAACTTTAGACATCATGGTTTTAGATGATTGTGATAAAAGTTTTCAGCAAATATGCATAATATATCGTTGGTTCCATAATATCAAAAAGTGTGCCTTCTTTTCCTTTTAAAAATGGTTTAATTTTAAAATATGTAGCTTTTACAGTCAGACAAAATCAACTGTCATCTCTGAATCTTTACATAATGCAAACATGTATTCACTTGTGCCCAAGAACAGAGAGATTGTTCTTAGAAAACTTTCAAACTTTGGAGAAATCAAGGACAGTGTGGATACTTATGAGATGAGTGTGTACTTGTATATGTACCTTTTAAAAGGCTGAATTTCTGGTGGGCATGTAATTTGGCACAACGGTTTTGTTCTTTGGAAAGCAACTTTACAGTTTGTGCCAAGAGTTTTAGAAATGTTCTTGGCCTTTGAAATAAAACTTTAACTTCTATGAATTTGCCTTAGGACACATGTGAAAGATGTCCATCATTACAGTAGTTAAAGAATGAAACATTTTGAATAATCTAAGCCTACAAGCATTTAAAAAAGGTTAATGAACTACAATATATCCAAAGCATGAACTATTTTGCAATCAGTAACATTGATGTAAAAATACATATCTACTATCATGGAGAAAACTAATATTAATTGAAAATAAAATATCTAAATTTTTAAAAAATTGATATCTCAATTTAAAATATGCCCATGTACCTTTATGATAACACTGATCAAAATGTGTTGGATTTTCTTTTTTATTTGCACATGTTCCCCATTAGATGACATAAGTTGAGGGCAGGGACTGTCTTATTCAGTGCATTCCTCTTATTATGCATAATGCTTGGTAGATTGTGGACAATCTATGACTTCTTTTGAATGAATAAGAAAGGTGAAAAAAAGTCTTAATGTAACAGAATTATGATTTTTTGGTACACTTTACATTTTATCTAGTACTTTATTACACATGTGGCCAGAATAGATCATTTTTAAAGTAATAGTAAATTTCTATATCAAAAAAAGAGAGATGGTATCTTTTCTCCAGGACTGCTGGCAGTTTAGACAGCTATTGTTGAAATGGTTCTTTGTAATTTGGCTCTAGTTTAAACAACCCTGTCTTAATAGGCCGCCTACAAGAGTAGATCTGTTGCTTGGCTTCCTCTCTACCCCAAGGTATTCTTTTACAGAATGAAAGTAACCAGCAATGCAATGCTACATCATTATTAGCTCTAATTTGGGGGACTGAGCCTTGAAGTAATGAGTGTTTGGGGTCTGATCCTGTGAATGCTACTCACTTTCAGCTTTCATTTCATCAAGGATCTTGTCTTCCTTCACCAACATTCCTTTTCTCTTAGAAACACCTACCACAGTGCCCTTGCCAGGTAAATACATCTCAGCCTGAGATATAAGTCAATACATCATATTAGTTGCCGTGAGTTCAGACCTGACACCAAAAGAGAATATAAGACACCCGGCTCGAGTCAGAGGTCACTATGCCAACTTCCTTAAATTACCCATTTGAGATGTTTGTCGCTGTGTTTTCATTGGAATTTATTTTTAGCAAGAGAATAATGGAGAGGAATTAGTGCTACAGAGTTTCTTTTTTTTTAAAAGAAAAATACGTTGTCAAACAGAGGCCTTCTGCATGATAGGCAAACAAAACACACCTTACAGGTTTATAACATCAATCAATAGACTGCAAATGTCCTGATGTAACTGGAATACGTCATCTCAGTTTGGTTGCCAAGAAGATAATCTAACTCTTGGTTTTATTTTCCCAACCATATTATTTACTCAGAATCTGGAGCTGAAGATCCTTCAACGAGTTCAGCAGAGGGATGTTTTATGTAGAAAGATTCGATCTATGAGAAAACGAAGGAACCCATCTAACAGAGAAGACTTGCCATTTGCATGTGTTATGAAGGCCTAGCTCACCCCCCTCCCACACTCAGTTCATTTTGTGCTTTAATTCTTCAAGGTCCCACAGAATTTAGAAATGATCTGCAGTAGCCTCTAGGGTGCTTTCGTGGATATTAGAAATGGCACCCTTGTCAGGCAGATCAATTCGCAAAAGAGACCTCTTCGTGTGGACTAAGTAGCACCCCAAGGAGCAAGGTTGGTCATCAGCCCCTAACGCCCCCTTGGCTGGGATCCTTTGTGAATCAGAAGCACGGCTCTGGATGGCAGCCCTGGGTAAAGGGCGAGTCTCCACTCAATAATGTAAGAATTGCAGGAAGCAACTGAGTGGGATGGTGTGAAAGGAACACACCCAAGTCTCCACTGGCATGGGTCACGTGTGTTTCAGTACCCACAGGTCTTTTAAAAAAGTTGCTGACTATTTCAGAGAATAGCTGATGCCAAATCCAGTATGTGTGAGCAACACACTATTGTAATGTATTGCTGACACTCGACCTACAAAACAGCAGTTTTCTGTGGTTCAACCTGAATATTTCCCCAATCAGCACTTCTTGGCCATGTCTTTTTTGTTCTGATTTCAAATGCTTCTTGTCTGATATCCTTACACCTCATGCCTTGATTTTTTCTCCATATGTAAGCCAAGCTGGTTTCTTAAAGTTCTGCCATCTCTATGGTTGGCCCTGTTAATTCTCAGTACTGTTGAAAACAGCTTTGATTGGAAATCGTTGCTGTCAGCACACTTGAGTGGGTGCCAATATCAGGCCACAATAAGTTAAGGATTTTTTCTAAGTGGGAAGATTGTAGCAGAGGAGTAACCAGCATCATTTGTTAAATATACTTAGAAAAAATAAGATTACTGGATTAATTGCTGGATAAATACCTTGCAAAATACATATCATGTTTTTTGTAGGTTATAATGCTCAGATATGGTTTAGCTGCTTATATGGAATAAATGAGTTCTTGCCTCCCGATAAGAAAAGTTATTCAATTTTCCATTAAAAATATAAGATATTTGAATGAACTTTGAGAAACTCTGACACTCATGCTTATGTGCTTTACTGCTTTGTTTATTATAGGAAAAGAAAGAAAAAAAGGGAGAAAGGGAAGAAGGGAGGGAGGGAGGAAAAGAGAGAGGAAGGAAAGTTGTTAAATATCTATTCATAGAGGAATGGATAGATAAATTGTGCTTTATGCCTACAGCACAGTTGGCAATGTGGATAGAGCTCAAAAAAAAGGGAGTATGGGAACAGACCAGAATGATCCATAAAAACGATTCAATTTTTGTAAATTTTACAAACACATGAAACGTTTCTATATGCTGTTTATATACACACACAAATATGATGAAAATGTAAAAACAAAGGCGAATTGGATGCATGCCCACTCCAGGATTATGTGTGCTTCTGGGAGGAAGGAAAGTGACGAGCACTGAGAAGGGCATGTTGACAGCATTGGTAATATTATAAAATTAGAAATTAGTGTGGAAATGTTAACACTCATTAATTCTGGATGATAGGTAGCTAGGTGTTGACCACTTTACTCTCTTTAATTTTTATGTTTGGATACTTAATAATAAAAGTTATATAACAATGATCATCTCTGTAAGTCCATTATAACTAGAAAAGATAATTACCAAATAAATGGATTTTGCTTAAGAGTTTAGATGCAGCTAACAGGTTGTCCCAGGTACTTTGAATTCACAGAATCAGAGTAATCTAAGGTGCTGAATAAAAGATACCCTAGTTGGAATGACCTGATTTTTTTGAACGATTATTTTAGGGTAAATGGCCAAAATTACAACCAAGAAAACTGACTTTTGGCACAGAGTTTTATTATGCTTACTTGGGAAGTAGACATTGCACATTTGTTTGATAAAGTAATTAGATTCTAACACAGGGCCTTGTAATTAGAGATAATTTTTAAAAATAGGTCATTAAATAAATGATATTTTTCTGTATCCAGATGGGGAACTGTGATGGGGAGGCAGGGAGCGCTTGGTGGTACAGTCGCAGACTTCCTAGTATAAATAACATGAGACTTAATGGCATGTAAACGGCTTCACAGATGCCCAAGTGATTTGCCTTCTCCTACCTCTGTGGGACCAGTAACCTGCGTGGCATACTGGGGCTGCCGGGGCTTCATAAAAGTTGTTCATCTCCTTTAAATCACTCAGGAGGTCTTCCTTTGGGTGGGTTGAGTTGGGCAGCTTTTTGATTAAGAGCAACAACAAGAAAGGCGTGGATAGTCATTTCTTGATAAACCACATACTCTCTGCTCTCGTCTTCTCTCATCCCGTACTCACTCCCCTCAACTGTCACTGTATTTAAACTGAATTTCTCTAGTGTCTTTAGCTGGGAGGAAGTAATGGGAAAACACTGCCCTGCGCACTGTGGGGGGGGGGGTTGAAGGTGGGGTGAGAGGGCACTGGCTAGAGTCAGGTGTATTAGAGACAAGGAAACTCAGACGGGAGAAGACTGTGATTTGTGACTCTTCCTTCCCCATTACTCTGGCACATACTTTACTTCACCTCTGACACCAGATGTGTGGGGGCTTTTCACACATCAAGCAATTCTGAGACACCAGCTGAGTGTCCCACAATTTAACTTCATGTCCCACAGGTTAAGGTCAGTCCGTAAGACTGCTTCTGCCCCCACTTCAGATGCCAGTCGGAAATCCAGGCAGTCACCTGTGCCTCTGACCGTCTATAAATCAGAGATTTTCTCAACCCCCATCCTTGAGTTTGATTAATTTGCTAGAGCAGCTCACCGAACTTAGGAAAACATTTTACTGCTAGATTTCTGGGTTAGTAAGAAAGGCCTGTAACTCAGGAGCAGCCACATGGAAGAAATGAAGACCTAACCTATGTGTATTATAAATCACAATATTCCATATAGAATTAGGTAAAACTATTATACTCTAACCATCTTATACACCCATTCCTCAGAATCTAGCAAAGGAAGATACGGTGGAAATTTGAGATGAGGCAATATATAAAATTATTCACCTGTAAAATTCATTAAACAAGGAGCCATTCAACTGAGACCTAACACCTCAGCACCCTATGTAAGAGAACCAAACCTAAGCCTGTGAATGCCTCGAGGTTCAGAAATTGAAACCTAAGGATAACCAGTTATAGACAGCTAGCTAGGCTTTAAGCTATAGTTGATCAAATTTTCTATTTTTGCTCTCACACCTTCTCTATGTAAGTCTTTCATTTCGCTCTTTTTGGCCGAGCCCTCCAGACCACTTCCAGTTTGGCACTTCCCAATTGAAATTGATTTTGCTCAAATGAACTTAAAAATTTTAATATACTTCAGTTTTATCTTTTAACTACCCAAATCGCAGCCTTAGGATGGCACAGTTTCCATTAATAATGTTCATATAGAACATGACTAAATGGAGCTAAGACAAGACAAAGAAAAAGATGAAGGAGTACATTTTCAATATAGAAATTATTCTTACCTTTTTGTACAATAGATCTCAATATTCTAAGTGCCATACATATATTTGCTAAAAATATTTTAATGCAATCGTTTTAAAAATCAGTTTTAAAATCTAGTTGAACTTCACTTTATTATTCTACTTTGACTAATTGTAATTTCTTTGGAAGATACTTTATATCTCAATATTTTTATCTGTACTATAGAATGGTATGAGATTATAGGATGTAAATGTGTTTTTCATGGTCAAGTTAAACAATACATGTAAGTGAAGCAAAGAGCAGTATAGACTTTTGTTACTGGCTTGTTTCAAAAAATATTTATAAATCACCTGGGAGTAGCCATTTGATGAGAGATCACAGGAAGCATCTGAAGGTATTTTTATTGTTGTTGTTGAGTAATGGAAGAGTCTCCAGATATCACTCAGTCAGGCCATTGCTCTCAGAACTGCCTGTAGACTTTGTGAGAATTAGGCAAAGGCAGAGTGGACATGGCCCAATACCAGGGCTATGGCTTGATGAGCTGGGTACAGACTGGATTCAGTGCCCACGCATAGCCCTCAGCTGGGTACACTTGTTCAGGACATGACCTGCTCAGTTGTATGTGGCAACCCTGGTTGTTCTCTCCAAAAGCAATGATAGTTTATAAGACCCTGCCCTAGACGTCAGCACGAAGACCACACACCTGGGTATTAGAGGGCAACCACAGCAGGCACGTGCACTGGACAGCAGTGCATTCCTTGAGTTCAGTGATTTACATGAATCTGTACAGAAGCAAATATCGGTAAATAATTAGGGTCACATAAATGCAGGTGATGAAGATCCTGTACTTTACAGACTGAGCTTGGATCAAATGCAAATAGGAAGTCTGAGAAACCTGTTCAATTAGAGTATCAGCTCTGATAGATCACAGTACATGAACCGTGTGGGACACAGGACAGGATCAAGGAATAATGTAGATTCAGTGTGTGTGTGTGTGTCCATGTGTGTGTATATGTGTGTTTGTGTGTTCTTTGAACCTTTTGTTTCAAACAATTTAAATCCAATATTTCTGTTGCTTAGGAAAAATGTGATTTTTTTCCATTTTGAGACTATTGGCCAAGGGATGAATATATACATATATATTTATAATAAGTTATAATTTGTACATATGTTATATATCCTATGTATTTTATGCTGAAAAATTTGGCAGTTGGATTTGGAGTACTTTATTTCTATAAGTAGAAATAAAGATCTCCAGCATGCAGGGTTTGGTTAGGAGAAACTCCTTAACCAATCATGGCAAGATTATTTCTTAGATTATTTTTAAGTGGATTTAGAGGTCATCTAGGTCAAAATTCTGCTGTTCTCTGTCATCCCCTTTCTATTGCACTGTGTCAGTCCTTCATTTCAGTGTGAGTACTCTTGATAACAGGAAGCTCACATTTGAAGTAGCTTGTGACCTTTTAGGCAGCCTCCACTGATACAGTTATATCCATGGTGAGATGAAATCTTTTTCCTTGTGATGTCCATCCACAGGCCTTGCTTCTGCTTCTTGGACAAACCTAGAGCAACACTGCTCTCTTTTCTATGTGGCAATGCTACAAATATATGAAGCAGTATAATGTTCCCATCTCTAGACTGAGAAAACAGTAGACTATACATTTATAAAACAAACTGGAAAAGGGAAACGAAAAGCAGGAAATAGAGATTATCCCAAGTCTTTGTTTTTGCAGATATTTGCATGCCTCTCTGAGAATTTCTGATTTGTGTAGAATAATAGCACTCTTTTTTGTGGTTTCATTATCACATGGTGAGCAAATACATCTTGCTTTCCAATTGTGGGTGCGTAACAATGCCAGAAGAGACTTCACAAGGGCAAAAGAACCAATTACCTAACCTCCTTGGCTCTAAATTGTAGTCTCACAGAAATCAATGCAAAAAAAAAAAAAAAAGGTTTAGGAAGATGCTACTTAGCTAAGTTAAAATTGTAAGATATGAGATACACATCTCAGGCTTTCCCCTCAACTTACTTTTGTTGGAAATTATAAAATTTGATACATGTTGTTTTAAGATCTTCCTTCTGCTAGATTCTAATATTCAAGTTCTTTTTCCTTTTATCTATCTTTTGTCCCTCTCCTCTCCTCTCCTCTCCTCTCCTCTCCTCTCCTCTCCTCTCCTCTCCTCTCCTCTCCTCTCCTCTCCTCTCCTCTCCTCTCCTCTCCCCTCCCCTCCCCTCCCCTCCCCTCCCCTCCCCTCCCCTCCCCTCCCCTCCCCTCCCCTCCCCTCCCCTCTCCTCTCCTCTCCCTTTTTCCCTTCCTTCTCTCCTTCCTTCCATCTCCTTTTATTCATAAGGTTAAAATTATGTGCAGTGTTTTTACATTGTTCATCACAGTCATTAAGTTCTAGTCACTATTTACATATACCTCTGTATCCATAATTCATTGAATTACCATATGTCTGAGTTTGAAAGGATCTTGGAGATCAAATGTTCAACTTTCTCATTTTATGTATAGGACAAGTAAGGCCCAGAGAAGGCAGGTGGCTTGGGCACAATCACACAGCTTGTAATTGAGAGAGCCAGAACCCACTTCTAAGATACCATGTATGTAGACTGGTGTTCATCCAAAGTATAAAATATCTACTAGGTGTGTAATATTTCATATTTATACCTCTTGTAATTTAGGTCAAAAAGGTGCTCTACCTAAAATCCAATAATCAGAGATGAGTTTTTTCATAAAAAGACAGCTTTCTATGTTGCAGCTTAGATGCCTGCCATGGTCGTGTCAGGTCAGCATAACTCAAATGTACCAATACCATTTACTTAAGAATAAAATGTGTGTGTAATATTTAATTAGAAAAAATACACAAGCACATAATGTGCTTTATGATGGGATATAGGACAATGGACCATTTCCTTATGGAGTTTACAGTTTAATGTGTGTTTATAGTTTTGTGTATAGTAGGCTTGGAAATGAGTGGCTAAAAAATAATAAATAAACTAACATGGTGAATATCATTAAAAATTACAATACTCATTCTTGAGGGGAACAAAACAGGGTATAATGACAGAGAATAATGGAGGGGTCACCTATTTACTTAAGATTATCAGGAAAGGACTCTTGTAAAAATGGACATTTAATCTGAGACCTGAAAAGTGAAACACAGGGAGAAGGAACCTCATGGGCAATAATCTTGAGGCTTGAACAAGCTGAGAACATTCTTAAATGCCAGATACTAGGTAAGGAGTAAGTGAAATCTTAGGCAGGGTGTTACAGGCCATGCTAGAGGGAATTTGAGTTTTGTTCCAGTTGCAATGGAAAGCCTTTAAAATATTGAAAAAAGAAAAGTGATAGACTTGATTTTTCGCCCCAAAGATTTTTCTAGGTAATGAGACCAAGAGCAGGCGTTAAATCCATAGGTGGGGTAGGTTAGCACCCTTTGCAGTCAAGCATTGATATCACTGATTCATGAATGAGCGAGGTTTCCATTACTAGGGGATTCATACAACAAGATAGAGTACCATAGAGGGGGATTAAAGGATTATAGATCAGGCATTAGGTTATATATTGACCTTTATAATTCTCCCTAAACTTTGAGCTTCTATAGCTCTATGAACTGAGCTAATTATTGAAGGTCTCTTTAAGAATTATAGGAAGCCATAAAATCAAAGGGGTTATTATTTAGAATGGAATCCTCCCAAACCTTGGAAATTGAGTGTATACTTATCTACAAAGGAGATACCCCTTCCCAAGTTTGGACTGAGGCATATAATCTGAACCTCCTTCCATTAGGGCAGAAGGTCTCATTTTGTGTGTGTAGTATTTTGTTTAAAATGGAGATCCTGGGCTCCCATACCTTGAGGATTCAAATGTAATAGCCCTGAGAAGCTGCAACCTTAGGGAGCACCTAGGGGACTCCGAAGAACACGCTGGATCCGAGCTGAACCTTGAGAAACACTGGCCTTGGTGACTAGGAGCCCTGTTCAGATCCTCTCTCCTTCACCTCTAGCTGTCACCCAGTGGCATCAGGAATTTGTAGCTCTGAGGATATTTTTACTTGCTGGGTAGGCTATTCAGCCTTTCTGAGCCAAAGTCCCTTCATCCATAATGACACCATGAGATACTGTTGTGACAACCAAAAACTCAAAAACTCCACATGCTGACCTGAGCGCCCGGCCTGTCGCATTGCTCAGTAACAGCGGCCGTTGCCTGCTTCCCTTCCGCCGCGCAGCTCGGCTGCCTCCTGCCCGTCTCGGTTTCCTCGCACACAGTCAGCCTCTGCCCCTGTGGCCTGTTTCTCAGTTATTGTCCCCTTCTTGCCTCCGCCTCTCCCACGAATTCCCGAGACCTGCCTTTCGCAGCCATCACCTTAATTAAAGTTCTGCACTCTCTCTGCATTATGATGAAGACAGTGGGCTAAAAACACTCGCATCACAGCCGCGGACTATCCATAGCTATCAAATTAGTTTACTCCTGTGTTTCCTGCGACTTAACATCCAATTATCTCTTGCAAAACCACTCATCTTTCCTGTTTAATCTAACACGGACACTGTGAAGCAGAGGACACTAGGCAGTGGACAGATGAGGCCTGGCAAACGCTCCCCTATTAGGAAAAACATTTGAATCGCATTAGCTTCCACGAATATAAACAGCGCTGGACCGGGAGGGAAAGGTCAGTCCACGCCGGGGCACACTAGTTTGTATATGTTGTCTTCAAAAATTCAAATTTAAATGGGGCCTACTTATAAAAAACATATATGTAAAATGACTACAATATGGCTGAATTAATCACTTTTTTTTCCAAATGTTTATGTATGTTTAAGGTCAAGAGCCTGTTCCAGCCTGTTTGAAATTAAAAAGAAATACTCACTGAATTAAACATAATTGCAAGGAAACTCTAGGGTGTGCTGGAAGAGGGCCGGGGGCAAGTGAAATGAAATCTTTGGGGGATCTGAGTATTCATAGAGGATGGCCGGTTCCATTTGCTAGGTTTCACTAAAGGCCAAAAAAGATACCAAAACAAATAACCGTTTTTCAGAACAGAACTGTGATCTTCCTTTGTCTTTTAATAAACCCCTATGAAAAATTTTGCAAAGGTATAAAATGTAAACCGCTCTCAGCCACATCTTCGCTAGGTTACACTTGCCGAGGCGCTCAACCCTTCCTGTCCCCGCCACCTGCCCTCTGTCCACACTGCCCTTCCCCTGGGCTGGGGGACCTGGGGGTTTGTATCATCCCGTCCTGCACATTGAAAGGGGGAAATCAGAGCAAACACTGAGCTTTCTCCTGTCTCACTGTCTGCAAAAGCCTCAGAAAGGCTTGACCTCCCCAGGAGCCTCAAACTATGGTTCATATTTGATTTGGGGGAGGAAGGGCACTGAGGGGCAGGACTCATAATTATGAAGGTGCAGGAATAATAGCACACGAGTGCGGAGATGTTTCCATCAGACCTAGTTCCTTTTTCCAAGCACTGTTAGGAGCAGGTTAGCCTACCCTCACCAGGGTAGTGGTTAAAATGCAGCACGCTGGATTCAAAATTAACTAAGTAGCCCCTTAATGACCCCAGAGGCTCTCTAATTAATCCAAAATGCTTAATTCGTGTGCACACAGTTTTCTTTAATGAGTAGAAGTGCCTCATAATTTTTTCATTTTCTATTTTGGAGAAAGGGCTTTGTTTAGCATTACTTAGCTCTCTGTTTTTGCTTAATCGGTTTTCTAATAGAAAATAAAATTTTCTATTTTGGCTGAACAAGGACTTTACTAAAAGTAAACATGTCAGGGTGAAAACTGTAGGCATGAGATGGGCTATTCAGGGAGGTTCTGATTTTTATTTTTAAAGCAAAGGTGCTAGTTATAAGTGATTCCTGCTAAATAATAGATTCAGCTAAAAACAAAAAATCATTCCCCTCATTTGGTGTGCTTTGATAAAAACTAATAGATTACAAGTTTATTCCACTCATTTGCTTAACAAATATGTGTTGAGTACCTACTATGTGCCAGGCACTGTTTCTAGAGGATGTGACTACATTAATGAACAAAACAAAGCCCTGTCACTTGGCATGTACATCCCAATGGCAAAGGATAGATAATAATAATTTTTTTTTAAAAGTAAACAGATGATGTGAAAGACCATTTTATCTAAAAGAATAATTCTATAGGACAAGTACCAGAGAAAATTGGGGCACATTTTAATATTATTTCAAATGCGTTTGTAGAGAATTAATTGTGAATGAAAAGCCAAACATATTTTATTACCTGTGAGATTTTCTGAATCTTACTCATTCATTTTACTTTATACGAGCACTGTCACCCTGTCGTAGTAAAAAGAAAAAATCATCTTTTATCAAAATTAAACTTATTCCCTGAACTCAAAGAGACAGTACACATGAAAAGAATTAGCACAACTCAACCCTGAAGTTCACACAGTTGAAAAAATGGAATTCACAAAACTTGGTGATTTTCCTAATACCAAATTATGATATACTGTGTACTAAGTTTGCTTAAAATTTACTTGTATTCATGAATTTTTATTATTGGAAATTTTAAAATCTGTTTATCCAGTTTTCTTACTTCATCATGAGTATTATGTTTTTAAATCATTTTCATTTAGTCATTCCAATGAATGGTTAAATAAACTTTAAGAAGATAATTCTGAATAGGTGTTACATACATACAGTACAAAATTCAAAACGATATAAAATGAAAATAAGTCTTTTCTTTTTTTTAATCAACCACCCAGGTACCCTCCCTCAGTCATTTACTGTCACTAGATTCTTAGAGATCTTTTCAATGATATTCTAAAGGATCGTCTCAAACTTTAATGTACATATGAACCTTGTCAAATTGAAGATTCTGATTCAGAGGACTTGAGGTGAGGCTTAAGATTTCACATTTCTAGTAAGTCCCAGCTGAGGCAGATGTTGCTGGTCCAGGACCACACACCCAGTGGCAAGGTGACAAAGCGCATTTGTTTATATTTCTTTCTGTGTTGGTTTACTGGACTGAAGAGAGCAAGATATTCTTATACACGTATAGAAGCTACTGCTTTTTGATGGTGACTTCAGCACCAGAGTTCCAGTTTTGAGCTTTGCTTTGTCACAAAGCTTTCTTCTGATCTTTCTCTAAAGTGGTCATTTCTACAGTAATTAAAAATCGAACCATAAATGAATAACGAAAGCTAGTAATATGACCATTTGGAGCATGCTACTAGGTGATGCTTAAATTCCAAGAACTATGAGAATCTCTTTCTATATTTTTCATCTGTTTTTTTGGTTTTGTGTTTTTAATAAGGTTAGAAAATCCTCAAACCCAAGCAACCTCCTAAATTTTGGCAGAGGGCACACAAAACTTTAGCCTGCAGCCAGTACCATTAATCTGATAAAGATGTCATCATACTTGGAAACGGTACAATTAAGCTCCCTGAAGTCAATATAAAGTGCAAAGAGCATTTAAATATTTTAGTCGTAGACATATTCTATCTGCCTGAATAAAGTAGTGTCACAAGATGCCTATGGCCAATATCACCGGGGGTACTGATGTCTTTGTTGGACCTACATATGAATGAATTCAGAAGCCATGGGGGCAACACGTAAAAGCAGATGAAAAGTTCAGATTTGTGTCCTGCCCTCTCTAAGAAAATGAGGCCGAGAGGACTCGAATGTGCCCATCTACGCTGAAGTCTGTTTCTATGAGTGCTTGCCAACACAGCACATGATTTGGCTTTAAAAGGCAACCAATATCAGAGGCACTTTTCAGAAATAAAGATCTGGACCATTCACAGTCTCAAATTTTGCATTAATGCCAGAGAGCCATGGGGGTACAGTGCCTCTGACAATACCCCCGGTGATATTGGCCGTAGGCATCTTGTGACACTACTTTATTCAGGCAGATAGAATATGTCTACGACTAAAGTATTTAAATGCTCTTTCACTTTATATTGACTTCAGGGAGCTTAACTGTACCATTTCCAAGTTAGTGTCTGTCAGTGACTCCTTTAGTTTGAATGGCTGCAGAGGTCTGCCATGTGGAGAGTTCGTAGACTGGGTGCTGAGATGGTTGTTTCGAAATACTTTTGGCTGCAGGAGATCTGTCTGCAGGGAGGGACAGTGACTTAGATCTGACCCCCTTGAGCATGATTCACAAACCTCGGTTACGCGGAGGTGTACTAAACGGTACGCAGTGTCATAGGAAAAAAGGGCACAACTTGCTGAAGTTCCAGTTAAATTAAAAATAGGTCAGGCCCATATTAAAACAAAATCAAAATCATTCAAACAAACATGAAGATACAACACAATAGAATGCAAAATTCTAATGGGATTTTTAAGTTAAACATGAGATTTCAAAACAATATAGAGCTTACATTTATGCCGCCAGGCCCCATGGAAAACACATGTACTGGCTTCAGCCAGCAGTAGGCTGTCCCAGTGGGAACATTTTAGAAGTACTATGATGTGCATTAAAAAGGCAGAAGGAGGTGGGAAACACGTCTTTTCAATGGCGACTACATTTCTTTGCCTCCTCCATGCCTCTCGTGGGCCTGTGCAAAATATTTTGGAACCAAAAGAGTTGCTGTCATATTACTGAAATAATTGACTTCCTGCGGGAAATGAGAAAGTGACATCGAGGCTGCTGAGAGACCCAGAATGGTTTAGGTGCTGTCATCAGTGAGCTTTTAATAAATAATCAACATAGAGAAAAGCCTGTGACTGGACTCTCTGTAGGCTAGAAGAGGTAAAAACATTTTTCGAGAGTTAACCCATTTCTGCTGCAAGCAGAGAACAAATCACTTCTTTACAGAAAAAATTCCGTTAACATAGTGTCACAGAGACCTGGTTTTAATGCCTAGCTTCAGACCTTGGGCAGGAAACTGAAGTTCTCTAGGTCTCAGTGTTCTCATCTGGAAAGCGGGGGCAAGTACAAGGATGTAAGGGGTTAGCTGTGGATGGTTTTTTGCTTCTCCCCTTTTTTCCCTCTAAGCCTTTGCCTCCCAACTCCCATTCCCTTTGTGCCTTGAGGTCAGCGATGAGCAGACCATCTCCGTTTGAATGAGAACACGGGGCTCTGTCTGAGGAACTCAGACCAAAGACCTGGGGCTCCACCAACCCTGAGAACCCCTCTGATGATCTACGAGAGCTTTCTGCCAAGGAAGCGTTTAGAGAAATAAACTGCCTAAAATGTAAACACATTTAGATCCTACTGTTTACTGGCACTTCAAAACGGAATATACCTAGAAACAAGTGGAGAAAGGCAGCGTGGCGTTTAGGTACCTATCACATATGCATAATTGGTTCCTTAAAAGGTGAAATTCCCTTAGCATATGTGTGGATAGTGAAACATCCATGATGAGTTCATAATCGTTACGGCTGTGGCTGTGTTTTGCATAATTCTAAAGTAAATGTCACGTTTCTTCTTCAGAGATTCCAGAACTGGTATTCAACAAAACACATGTTTGCGAGTAGATAGCTGGGTAAGAGGAGCTCCTCTTTCCCCAACAGGGGGGCTATGCATGTAGCTAGTCCACTAAGCTTTAAAAGGTGCCACTGCCACTAAATTCTCTTTGGACTTGAAATGCGATTACCTATCGAGAACAAGTGCTAAATATAAACAGAAAAGGCCAAATACATGACTTTTTTTTTTAGCTTTGTTTTTGCAGTATATTTTGTGGAAGAATTAACCAGCCCAAACACACTATAATCCTTAATTGAAACACACAAGTCGGGCAATTTGGTGAATCCTTTAGAAGCTTTTTCTCAGAAGCTTATTATGCCTCTAAAGGAATGGTCTTTTCTTATGTTCATAAACAATTATAAAGGTACTAAGAAAATTAATAAAAGAATCAAGTCACTAAAAATATGCAGAATGAAATAACATAGCATCTGCCATAATGAGCAGAAAAAAATAGGCAATATATTGCATGAGGATATGTATGTAAGTGGTAAAAACTATATAGATGGGAATGATTATTATAGGAACTAAAGTTAGGGCTCTTCATTGGGGAAGGAGGCAGATACAATCTGCATGGTGCACACAGGGGTCTTGTTGGATGAATGATCCATGGGTGCTTATTTTTGTTTTTAAACACTGTTATAAAGGGGTTTTTTTAGATATGTCATATTTCCTAGTTTTTAAAAATGAAAAAGCAAAATAATAAAAAAAGGCAAAAAGAAAGTGCAAATTAAGTTGTTTAAAACCAATGTAATATGTTTTGAAAAGCAAATATATTCATCTCAAGTTGATGGATGCATTTTCATATTATACTTTTTGAAGATTTAAATACCTGACATGTGTAAGGCGCAACTAACACCTAAGTCCCTAGAAGGGTTGAAGTATAGGTAGACAGATGAGGAAAGGTATATCAGATAAATACTAGCAAAAGATAACTGTTGTAATTATATTAATAATGGGAAAACTGGACTTTAGGACAAAATGTCATGTTGTTTCTTCTCTCTGTCTCTAATTCCTGTTTCTCCATTTACCCTCTGAGCCTGCTCCATCCAGGCATCTGCTCCAGCCTTCTAGGACTTTTATAAACCATCCCCACCTATTTCTGACCTGTTCCTAGCTAACCATTTCCAAAGCCTGGGATGTTTAATCTCTCAGCTCTGCTAGTAGTTATTATCTATGTACCATTACTCTGGTCCTTGTTATATGCTGTATTTTAGCATTGTTGACATTTATGCATTTCTTTCATTAAAATATAATGTCCTAGAGCTAGAGGCTATACCTTATTCATTTTTTAACACCTCCTGTCACCTCACCCTAGGACCTGCCATATGGTAGAACCATGTCACCTGGCATATAGTAGAAAGTCAATAAACATGTCAGCAGTCGACTGAAAAATGGCTTCTGAAAGCGCATTAAAAGCTCTTTCAAGATGTTTGAGTACTTTGCCAATGCTATTCATTTGCATTTTCTAAGCAATCTCTCAGCCAAAGTTTTAAAATGGAAAGAGGAAGAGAGACTATGGTTGGAGTGACTAACCCAAAGCTGTGCGGAGTTGGTGATGCTGAGACCCATCAGGAGGGCGCCCCCTCTGGGTCTAGTTGGGAACCCCCATACGGTCAGACCGATCTTCAAGAATGGGGACTGCACATAATAAACTTCTTGCCTCTGCACCGGAACGAAGTCCAACATATAGTACAAGTCAATAAATACTTCTGCAAAGTGTGAGAGAATGAAATATTAGTCTGGGATTATTTAATTTGCTCCCATGGCTTCTAAACAATCTATCACTGAAGGCTTGCTTTCCAATGTAGGTCTTTAGCTCTGGCTTCTCCCCACAGGGAGAGGATGACTGGGACAGAGGGGGGGCGGATAGGGGAGGGTGTAAAAGAGCCAGTCCTTCCCAGGCAGAAAGCAGATTTCAAAAAATCTTTTTTTATGAGTGAATGAATGAATGATTTAATAATAGTCTCTAATTCATTATGAACCTAAAAGTCCCCGATCAACATTTTATAAGTGCTTTATCTTATACCTCATCTCCAATGTGCATCTGTTTTGCCTATAAAAATCATACCCATCCTTCCAAGTTAATCTAAAAACATTGGTCCTGCAGGAGAACCTTCCCTAAATATTGCCTCTCGGGGTCTCCTCCAGTTCTCTCTAAACACTTAGCAATAGTCTACTGTTTAGTAGTCCTCTGATTCTCACTTGTTAATATACCTGCCATGAAGATGTGAATAATTTTCTTAATAATAATTTTTATTGAATAGTTATATGTACCAGACACTTTGCTAAGCATGTTATATGCATTATGTTATTAATTTCTACAATACACCTATAAAGTTAGTAACATCACACCATCTTTGCAGCATACCGGTCAGTGCCCTTCCAGTGTCACCTTGACTCACCCTTGAGATCATGAGCAGACTGCTTCCTTATGCACCAATGGTTTCCAGCACTTTGCTACCCAAGTGACCTCTTCAAAATGTGCTTAGCCCAAGTGGGTAGGTCAGAAGTGCCAACATACTGACACCCCAGAAGTGACCCTTAACCAATGAGGTATAGACATTGATGGATAAATACACCAGTTTTCTCTCCCCTTGGTGGGAAAAATTTAAGTTTGTTCTACACAGTCACTTCTAAGGTCCCTGTGTGATTGAGCCTCAGTTGCCCATAATAGTAAAACCCCTTTTTATCTCACCCTTTATTACCTTTCCTCCCTTCTCTTTCTCAATTTTCCATTTATTCACTTTCTGGAATCACCTGCCAAATAAACTATGTCTACGCAAATCCTTATCTCAGGGTCTGCTTTTGGGGAAACCAAATCTAAGGAAACTGATATTTAGAGTAAGTAACTTTTCAAGTTCACCTATATATACATCAAATGGCAGATTCAGGATGTGAATCAGAAGTCCTGCTCAAAAGTACCATACCTTACTGCCAACTAGGTGGTAAATGCCTCACAGCAGTCCGTGAGTACTGTGTTCCCCACACCGTGTGTTTCGAAATGCAAGCTCAAGTCAGAACGTAATACATACTCTGCCAGCCAACAGCATTTTGTTTTGGGGAGTCCCTTTTCCACCTCAGTACATCAGGACATGCATTCAGGCACTGTTAGCTAAACACATGTGCTCAAAATCTGTTACTGAAACTGACTTAAGGACATTTTCCATGTTTGTTTAGTTGCTGAGGGTCTTCTCATTGTTGTTCTACAGACAGCAACTTCATCCTCGCGAATGCCCAGGTGGCCAAGGGCTTCCCCATAGTCTACTGTTCTGATGGCTTTTGTGAGCTTGCTGGATTTGCCCGAACTGAAGTCATGCAGAAGAGCTGCAGCTGCAAATTCTTATTTGGGGTCGAAACCAATGAGCAACTGATGCTTCAAATAGACAAGTCACTGGAGGAGAAAACAGAATTCAAAGGAGAAATTATGTTCTACAAGAAGAATGGTGAGTTGGCTTTCTTTGGGGCTCATTGGACAGCGGTGAAAGGTCACCTTCTTTCAACTCAGTAATTGCTCCATAACTCCCATTAAGGCTTAATGTTATTTCACATAAATACAGTCTGTTACAGAAGCTCCACAAAGGATTTGGACAATGGCCTCATTTTAGCCATTAACAGCATAAACTACCTGAAAATTTAGCATCATATAACTTCGATGTCAATATGTTAACTAAATGAACATATGTTACACTGAAGTATATTACTATTATCTATGGTCATTCTTAAAATATATATTAGACATGATAGTTGTTAATATATTAACATGATCTTTCATCTAGAGATACTTTTCCAAGTTTTATGCCTTTAAGAACCACATCTCAACCTCAGTCATTAAGGACAGAGATTCAAGTGTTTGCTGGAAGAAAAGAGTAAATTTAAAGAACATCAGCATAGGCATTTTCTGTTTCAGTTTCCCAGCCACAGAGCTTTCCTAACTACTCTTTTAAATTCTAAAGACAAAGTAAGAAACACACGTTGTCCCAGAGTGAGTCAATTTGCCTAAACTCAAAACTGCCACTGGGCAAACACTAAGTATTTTCTTGTGGCTAAAGTTCTGTGATTTTCTTCTAAATGAAAGGGGATCCAGGGGTGGGTATGGTATCATCAGTGCTTGGGTCTCATGTGAGAATAGATATCATCATCCCATGGGCCCTGGTAGTTGGGAGTAAATCCAAAAGGCCTTATGTTGCGGAAATACTAAATGAAAAATTTGAACAAATCATTGCTTTCCAGTTTCTATCTCTTTCTTTATTAAGTTTCCTTAAAGTAACATGCACCCCTGAGTTTTAGCTGGGCACATGGCTGCCAAACTACAAATTCTCAGCCTTCTTTGCAGTTAGGTTGGGTATGTGACTAAGTTTGGGACCAACAATATGTAAGAAGAAATGATTTATGCAACTTCTAGGTAAAATCCCTAAAAAATGAAATTGTTTGCCCTCTAATTTCTCTTCTCCTTTCCCACGGTGCTATGGACTGATTTATATCTTCTCAGAGTTAATATATTGAAGCCTTAACCAGCCCCCTGCCCCAATGTGACTGTAGGTGGAGATGGGCCCTTTAAAAAGGTAATTAAGATTAAATGAGGTTATAAGTGTGGGCCTTAATCCCATGTGACTACTCTCCTTACAAGAAAAGGAAGATGTACCAGGAATACCCACACGTAGGTCATATGAAAACACAGTGAGAAGGCAGCTCTCTGCAAACCAAGGAGAAAGGCCTCAGGAGAAACCAACCCTGCTGGCACCTTGATCTCAGACTTCCAACCTCCAGCACTGTGAGAAAATAAATGTCTGTTGTTTAAGCCACTCAGTGTGTGATACTGTGTTATGGCAGCCATAGCAAACTAATACAAGTGGGTCGGAATGTTAAGGTAAGACTGGAAAGCCAGCTTCAGCCATTGACAAGGACATCGTAGGGGAATGTGGAACAGCAATATGAAAGCAACCTGAGTGTTCTGAGAGGTCCACCTTCTCTACCCTAGACAAATACAGATCCATTTCTATCTTGTTTGAATCACTGTATTTTAGATCTTTTTGTTACAACATTTAAATTGTACTCTTTACTCAGAGTTTCTCAACGTTGGCACTATTGACATGTTGGGCAGGTAATTCTATGTTGCGGGAGGCTGTCTTGTGCATTGTAGCTGATTAACAGCATCCTTGGCCTTTTTATCTTGCTCTCAATACCTAGTGCTGGCGTCTTGATCAGGAAGAGAAATAGGAGCCTTAATAGGGCAAATTCATCCTCATTTGTAAGATATTGTCCTTGAAGGACTTTCCTTGAGCCTGTGAATTTTGGATACACAGGAGTCACGAAGTATTGGAGAGTACCCTTCTGGAAGGAATGGGATATCTCAAGTCTTTGGCACTAGGAACAGAGTTCAGACCATTGTGTTTTCCCCAGGATCAGTAGGTGAGGCCTACATAACAAATATGATAAAATAAAAAGATTCCAGTTCTATCTAATTATAGTATGATCATTGAAAAGAGGGACTGAGATAAAAGAAAATGAACGATGTCACGAGAATGCAGAGTGGTAGAGTGACAAGACCACCATCTGGTGGAACAGAGGAAAAGGAATACCCTTTGCCTGACATATCTGCTGACTGCAGACTTGTGCAAGCAGCCTCATGTAGGTCACTCCAAATCCAACTGAGTGTCTTTGCTTTTGAACATCTTCAACATATCCAAATACGACCCTGGAGAGAGGTTCAGGCCAAGGAGAGTCTACGTGGGAAGCACAAAGGACAGAGCGTTTGGAAGCCAGATAAGTAGAATACGTGGCGTCAACACCCAAAAGAATTCCCTGAGTCCCGTTTTTATAAGATGCCTGCTGCCTTGGACCCCTTTGGGTAAAAATCATTAAAGGCACCAAGAAAGAATAAGTTTTTTTTTAAAATTTAGGTAATAACTAAGAAGACAAATAGTTTCACAGGTAAACATAATATGCAAGCAATTGTTTGTCTAAAATGGAGATGGCAATATTTCACATTTTTATGTTCAGCAGCTAACAATTTTCATTTATTGTACAACCCGTTGCCTTTTCTTTACTTTTGTGGTATCCATTCATACTTTTATTTCTTCTCTTTAAGACTTCAGTTCTTTATCTACTATTTATATTCTCTCCTGAGCTCAGTTAACTCACATTATTTACATTGTTCTTTTGCCTAGTTTATTAGTTGTTAGAGCTGGGTGGTGCTTTGTCATAATTCTGGAGGTTGGAAGTCTGAGATTGAGGTGCCAGCAGGGTTGGTCTATTTTGACACCTCTCTTGGCTTGTGGATGTCTGTCTTCTCGTCCCTCTGTCTCCATAAGGTCTTCCCTTTGTGTGGTTTTGTTTTTATCCCCTCTTCTTAGGAGGACACCAGTCGTATTAGGGTGGGGTTCTGGTTCCAGCAGTCTCTCCTCAATAGTTAGTTCTATACTTCCATGAAAGAATTTCTGCTGGATTTTTCTGAGAGCATTGAAGGCACCCTTTATGCTATCCCATTTTCTCAAAAGAAGGCAACCACCTCCATGTTAATAAAAAGTTAGCCTGACAAGCAGTTTCTCTCAAGAGTCCAAGATACAGAAGGAGAAATATTCTTAATGCCTTCAGTGTTTTCAGAAAACAAAACTATCCAACATAGTTTCTCCCTGTTTCAGAGCTGTGCAACCTCATAGTGGGAAGATGATCTCTGGCCTCCCGTAGTCTTTCTCACAATTCCTCAGACTGAGAGTGGACAAGCTGAGATGGCGTGTCATAGTTTTCTGCTCCTTGACTCAAGCTTCTTGGCCAAATTTTATTGGTAGCAAGTTATATCTTCTCTATATCATGGAGGGCCATCACGATTAGATCTATGAGCCTCAACCTTTATAGGTTTATCATAGCATATCCTCTCTACAGGGGGAGGGTGTTTTTGCCAGTTAATGGGCAGGAATCAGGGATTGCTAAATATGCTGTAATGTATGGCATGGTCTTGCAATTGAAGAATTGTCCAGTGTCTGGATTTTTTTTTTTTTTTTTAGCTTTATTAAGATGTTGCTGACATACAGAAAATTACACACATGCATACTTGATGAGTTTGGACATATGGATAGACCCATGATACCTTTAGTATATTCACCATCCCTCAAAATTTCCTGGTGTACTTTTTTGGTTTGTTTGTGGTAAGAACACTTACATGAGATCTATCCTCTTAACATTATGCTAAATGAAATAAGCCAGTCACAGAAGGACAAATACTGCATGATTCCATCTATATGAGGTATCTAAAGCAGTCAAATTCACAGAAGCAGAGAACGGAATGGTGGTTGCCAAAAGTTGAGGGTAAGGGAAAAAGGAGACTTGTTGCTCAGTCATTACTGAGTTTTAGTTACCCCAGATGAGTTAAGTTGGAGAGATTTGCTGTTCGACACAGTACCTATAGTTAAGGTATTATGCACTGCATGCTTTTCTAATGCCCTGCTGGGTTTTCCAGGAAGTAAAACACTGGTTTCTAATTACCTGAATGTGGAACCTCACACACAGTGCTTTTTGGAAGCTTTAACTTCCCACTGAATTTCCTAGAATAAAGACATAGTGTGGTGAGGGAAGATTGAACTTGTTCTTGTTCAGAATTTCACCATTTCAGAAAATCTCATCACTGACTCAGAGGACTTGTCAGGGAGACAGCACGTCTGCATGGGCTCTGCACTTGGAGCTGCTGCATTCACAGTGACTCTGGGTATTGATCCAATTATCCAACTGCCCTATTATAGCTCCAATTGTAGTCCACCATCTCGGAGCATTTCGTGTTGAGATGCATATTATTTAATCAGAAATGACTTCACTTTTTTTGTTATATTACTGTTAATAATATATAGTATTGTCTTTCTGAAAATGTGTATAAGTAGCCAAGTTTTATTATTTTAATTTTTCAGTTCTAAATAGCAGAGAGGAAAATACAAGTATTTGTTACAAAAGGAAATCTTGAGTCTGAAGGGGTGTGGGTCTCTGAACTCACATTCACTCATTCCCGTGTCACCTCCGAGATTTGCCATTTATTTTTGTGTACCTCCTGAACTGTTGCTTACTTAATGTTTTTCTTTAAGTTGACTCACTTTTAAAACTCAAATTGGAAGCAAACGAAGACAAAAATCACTACTCTAAATGGACAACCAGGATCACTAGCCTCAAATAGGACGTGATCATAAATAAATATACAATGAAAACATTGTTAACTTGTTTAAATTTTAAAAATTAAAAGTAAGTCATGAAATCTAAGTAATAATAAATCTAATTGGCTATATTGTGCTAAGCAGCATATCTATTATTTTATTTTATCTTCCCAATAACACTTTAAAGTAAATATGAATTATCTCACATTTGCAGGTGAGAAAACTGTGATGCAGAAAAATGACTTGAACACAGGTCTATGCATTATGGGATAGACAGACTGCAGCTTGTCATTGTCGCAGCAATTCCCCCTGGTTCATTTCTTTATCCACCAATGCACTTCACATTTCTTTATTTTCCCATTTCTTTATTCAATTTGCCTAGAAAAATCAATGCTGAATCTGTTGGTTTTCTGTCTTTTTAAATGTAGTTAGATTTTCAACTTTCTAGACTATGGGCTTTAAATGTGTATTATATTTGTGACAACAGAAACAATTTATTTATAATTTACTGTTTGTTTGTTTAGGGAGAATGCCTCCAAAAGAAGATCCTTTGTTTACTCAGCTGCTAGATGCATATTCAGATGCAAATCACAAGCTGAAAAACTGAATTGTTCTGTAAATAAAAAGTGGTGTGGGGAGTAGAAAGAAAGCTGGAGCCAAGAAGCCCTGAAGGCTTCCCTGGGGCTAGGATGAGTAGAAGAAAAGAGACATTGGGAAAGATACGAAGCTATGAGAGACGGGGAGAGAGTGAGAGAGAAATGGGGAGACATCTGGCGGTATCTTACCCATGTCCCTCAAAATGCCTAGCTCTTTTGCTGTGCTAGCTGCACATTTTTGTTCCAATCCACATTAAAACCAATACACAGATATTAAAATGTAACATATTTACATGCACTACCTAAAATAATCTGCATACGATCAGGATTGTGTATACCACTAATTGAGCAACACACTGTCTTCACTCCAGTCTTCAAATAAACTGTTTGAATTAGGCATATTTATACTCAGTGTTATGAGGTCAGCTTGTGATAAAAGACAAAAGGAAGCAGATTTCCTCATGACCTTCCCCTGTTTCTACAATGAACTGCTCATGGCAGATAATTATAGTAAGGAACATTATTTTCCTCCTGACACTAAGTTTATATTTAAGATATTCTCAGTGAGCTCTGTTACACTCAGTTATTCAATATGACTCTGCAGAAGATTTTTAGAATATTTGATTATGCCTCTAGGTATTTTAGAACTGGAGCTCAATATAGAAAAAAGACAATGCCTTGGGGTTGTAGAATGTCAAATTATTTCCTCAAAATTAACATTATAATGTACAGCAAAGTTACTTCCTTATTTGACTGGTAAGAAATGGGATTGGAGCAATGAATGTAGAGTGGTTTTATGTAAGATCCAAATTTTGGAGCAAGGGATATTGTGCCCATTCATGTAATAAGTGAACAATAAGAAAATTCATTTTAATGCAAAGTGTAGTGTCTAAATGAGTATATTCTGTGGACATTGGGATTCCCAGCATAGGTATCATTTATAGTCTCCTTAGATTTTCACAGCATCCAGAGAACAGAGGGAAGCCAGCCGGCCAGGGACCTATTTCAACAAGAGCTACAGAAACCGGGCTTGAGATCAGAAGGAAAAAAAAAACACACAAAACCCTTCTCTGAAGGTTGAGTGAGATCCTGGGAAGAAAGAAAGAGAATTCTGAGCAAAGCAAGATTATTTCCCCAGCTAGCCCTCCCAAGGACTGAGACCAGAGTCCAAGAGAAAGAAAATACAAAAGTAACTGCAGTGTTTTTCATAAAGATCTCCTTGGGCCGCTGAGACGGCCTGTCCAAGCCCCAGACAGCATCATGGGCATTAGCTATGCATAGTATTGTCCCTTGGGCAGCATCCAGGTAAGCCTGGAGGACAGTGCAGGGCTTTGAGTCCTGCATTCGTGGGAGCCCAGAGGACTAGGTTGTGGACACATTTCTTTTAGATATTAGAAGTATTTGTGAAGAGCCCAACGGGGACTTAGTTTCCTGAAAAGCTAGTGAAGGTGGGATCTTGGAAACTTTTTTCTTGTGAAATGGTTATATTCTTACTCACAGCCTTGTAGAGTCAAGGAAGCACACCCAGTTTGCTAGGGTTCCAGTTATCTATTGCTGTGCGGCAACTACCTCAGAACTTAGTGGCTTAAAACAGCCACCGTTATATGTTACAGTAGAGTGAGTCAGGGATCAAGGGTGGGCTTGGCCAAATGGTTTTTCTGCCTTGTAGAGCCGGCGGAGGTTGATGTTAGGTGGGGCTCAGCTGAGAGACGCACTGCTTTGGAGGATCTTGGATGGTTTCCCTCACTTGTCTGGCATCTTGAAAGTCGGGAATCAGTTGGGACAATCGACTGAACCGCCTACGCATAACCTTTCAGCATGGAGGCCTCCGGGTGCTCTAGGGTTCCATGAATCAGGCAGAGGCTGCGACGCCTTTTGTGACCTAGTTTAGAAAGTCACCTAGCATAACTTTGTCTATGCCACATTAGTATTGGGGTTGGAGCAGCCACAAGGCTGCCCAGATTCATGAGCAGGGGACCTACACCCCAACACATGATAGGAAAAGTGCCCAAAAAAATATGCAGCCATGTTTCACAAGCTCCGCGTCTAGATTTGCAGAAATACATTTGTTTAGTATGCGTGTCTGTATGTAGCAAGACATAGAGGACATTTAATTCTGATGCGTGTAAAATTTGCAGGTTTCACAATATCTGAAGGGCCACCAAACAGGGACCATGCTTCCCACAACTAAGTGTATTAGCAAACTCTGGGTCAGGTTTTTGTAGCTATTCTGGGTCTGATTCCTCTGAGGTCTTACTGGAGACTTTGCATGCCCCAAAATAGAAAGCACTTTATGATGCTTTTATGATTTCATGATGATTCCCCATATGTCTTCTCAGTCTTGATAGAAGATTAGTATTTTATATTCCTGACCTGTGTCTTTTGCACTCAAGAGCTGAAGCTCAGAAATGCAAATACAGTAAACAGCTTCAAAGTGATTGTAGCAGGAAGGCAAAGGGCTCAGAAAGAACATACGCTGAAGGCGACACGTGCAGCCCGGGTGAGAGGAGCCTGCCTTGCAGTTTATCTTATCGCTTGTATGTAGTCAAGCTTTGCTTATATACGTAGGCAGCTTTTCTGGTCTACTTCTCATATATCTGAGCAAACTTCTCTAACAGAAAGCTTGTTCTTTTTCTGTGCCCATGGCTAAGGTTGCTTTGTTTCACCAATGAGCAGAAGTTTTGCATCAGGCCATTTATTGAAGTGCTCGCCCAGGCTCTGCAGCCAGGATGACTGAACAGTGAGACCGACATGTAGATGAGCTGTGTCCATGCATCCAGCAGGAGCTGCTTGGCTCTGCCTGTCCTGCCGAGACTGAGCGGTCACTGCCCCCAGCTAACTAAATTCCTGCATACCTTCAGTTCTTCAGTGTCAGCCTTCCTGACTTCCCACAGAAAACTTCATAAAATAGCTACAGCTAGCCGTTACCGAGTGTTCACCGGGGGCCAGGCTCTGTGCTCTGCCTTTTGCCGGTGTTGTTACTCCATTTAATCCTTTCATCAACCCTTTGAGGTAGATCCTGTTAACGCCTCATTTCACAGTTAAAGAAACTGATTCACAGAAAAGTTAAGTAGAAGGGCTGGGATCCAAGTCCTGGCCATCTGATTCCTGACCCCTGTGCTCCTGAACACTAAGCTATGCTCACGGGCATGGTCAACCTACATAGGAAGCCCTTGGCTCTCTCTCACCTGTCCCTGGTCTATGGGAGTAGGTAGATAGCCCAGCCATTGTGGCTCAGTGGTTGAGCCTCAACCTATGAACCAGGAGAGTAGATGGATGGACTTTCCAGTGCCATACATACTCCTGTAAAGGTTCTGTGACATCTTGGCCAAGAGCTCTATGTCTTTGAATTCTATAAAAATTACAAGATTAACAAAAAAATTTACACCATTCTAATCATGCTTAGAGTATACGCTCAGCATGAATAATATATAATATTGACTGGTTGTAATTATATAAAAACAGAGCTGTATTTTATTTCTCAGTGATGAGCTTTTACTCCATGACATCCACCAAATTTATACAATAACAGGTACCAGAAATTCAGATCTCTGAGGCACCCACCTGGACCATTTTGCCCTGATACAGAAAGTCATTCTTCCTGCCACTGCCTACTTCACACTCGAGTGATTCAAGGCCTGAGTTGCAACAGTTCCACAAAACTGGTCACCCAGTCTCCAGTTGAGCTCCCTCAGATCCCTCCACCTCACTGTCTCCAAAGCCATCTTCCTACAGTGCAAACCTGATCATGCTACTCATCTGTGACAAAGCCCCCAGTGGTCCCTCATTGCCTTTCAGGATAAATGCAAACCCTGTAGTCTGGTGTATAAGGCTCCAGTCTATAATCTATCCCTTTAAAATCATCCATCCCCTTTCCACCTTTTTTCTCTCTCATTCCCATTCACACTCTAGCACATCCCCAGTTTCAGCCTATTTTATAGTTTTTGTTTATTAATGTTCCATGTTCTAACTTGTCTTGTGCCTTTGTACTTGATGGTCCCCCTGCCAGGACGCCCCTCCCTTCTCTCCCACCCTCACATTAATCGAACAAAGTCATCAAGACTCAGTTCAAGCCTATCTCCTCTGTGAGGCCTTCACCAACTGTGACCTGTTTCACATCATGTTTCTATTCTTTGTTGTAGGTACCATCCCGCAATGAACCGAATGTTTTTGGTTCCTAAAATTCCTGTGTTGAAACCCCACTCTCAGTTTGATTAGGAGGTGGGGCATTTAGGAGGTAATTAGGTCATGCGGATAGAGCCCTCGTGTGTAGGATTAGTGCCCTTATAAGAAGAGGCCAGAGGGCCAGCGGCTCTCTTTCCGTGATGGGAAGATATAATGGGAAGCCAGCAGTCAGCATCTCGGAGGATCCTCCCCAGACCACACTGGCACCCTGATCTTGGATTTGCAGCCTTCTGAGCTGCGAGAAACAAAAGCTCTGCTGTTTATAAGTCACTCAATCTATGGCACGTTGTAATAGCGGCCCAAACCAACTAAGACACTCTGTGTTATAACCTTCTCTTCACACATCTGCCTCTCCATGAGGTTAAACATGGTTGATGGTGAACTTTCTGGTGCCATATTAACCTTGGTACCTGCAGTGCCTGAAACAGGCCTTGGTACATAATAAATACGTGCTGACTGGTTGAATGAATAAAAATGTTTGTCTGGCTGTTTCAGATGAAGCGCTGTACTGCTGCTTTGTTGGAATAGCCAGGAGGCCCTGATGAGTCGATTTCTACATCCCCTATAAACTCATTTTGCTTTTCTGTTTCAACTTCCTGGTTACCTCTCCTTCCAAGTTTCCCCAGACCGCTGACCCCATTCGCTTCCTTTCTTTCTGTTTTCAGGCATTGGTTTCCTTACCAGAATATTTTTCTTCTTTTCTGCTTGGAGAATTTGCTTTAAGTTTTTATCTTGCAGAGGTAGCTAGAGTGGCATTCTGGAGTTTTCTGCTTGCTTAATATATCAACATCTGTGTGCGTGGGAAGTTACCAGGCTGTCCCGAGGTGTCCTGAGGTGCAGGATTGGGATCTGGAGGACCTACTCATTGGCATCCCTTGCTCTTAGTCTTTTCTATCACGGCTGCCTCGGGGAGGTTGGGTCAATACAGGCACCACGGAGGTAAACAAATAAGGCAGCCAGGACAGGTGAGTGCCTCCCCAGGGCACGCTGGCAAGAAAAGGCAAGGGGGATGAGCTGGAGAGGCAGTCCCAGAGAATGCAACACCAGCAGGTCGCACACAACTCAGGAATCCTTGTGCTCGGTGTTGGAGACAATGGGACCTCTGAACGCAAGAGAATAAGCATTTTTGCTCCACCAAAGAGCTCTGGCATGTGAATCTCTCTCCAAGCTAAAAGAGCTCCTCAAGAAGTAGTCTAATTGTTGGCCTTTAACAGCTTGGAAGGATGCTCACATTTTCCGATGCATATTTGAGGACAGAAATGTAATAAAAATCACCTTAAGATAGTACTTTTTATCACCTTCAGTGAAAAAAAATTATGAGCTTTGTGTGTGAAGACTTGAGTTCCAGTCCTAGCTGAATCACTGACATGCTGTGCATTACCTTAGCCAAAAAATTTTTTTCTTTAATATCTAATCCTGCCAGATTAGAGGCAGAGGTAACATTTTTCTCTTAAAGCTGGTAAGGGGATCCGATAAAGTAAGTGATAGAAAATGTAAAGAACTACATAAATGTTGGCTGTAATGATTCTGAGTCTAGATTTGTTCCTACCTATCAAAAAAGCTCCCATCACTTAAGAACTATGTGAATTGGGGCAGTGTGATTCAACTTCCTGAGCCTCAATTTTTCTCATCTGTAAGGTGGTCATAACAGTAATAACATCTATGAAAGGCTTAGAGGAAATATTGCTTGCAAAGTGCTTTGCATGGTGCCTGGCACAGGGCCCGAGCCCCACTCCAGGCCTTCTCCACACTGTCGTCTGTGTCCATGGGTTATGCATATATGCATATATGTTCTTTGGAAACATCATGTTCCACTATTTTTTTAAAAAGGTACTCTTTCAGAAATCCTGGAGGAGTCAAACAGCAAGAGAAATCTTGTTAACAATGCTCCTAAGAACAGATACTATTAAAAGGGAAAACATTAAACTCAGAATGTATTTTAAGGTTTAAAAAAAATCCCCTTTTTGCCTAAGGTGGTTTCATTGTGTATAATATCTACAATGATTTAGGAAACCACCTGTACTTCTCCATGCATAAAAGAGATTGCCAGAAGAGAAGCGGGGAACATTTTTTAGCTTCTAGTTGCTTTGGCCTGAGGCCTATAGACTGACCACAATCTCCATTTCACTCCTTTAGGCTCCTGATTTACAGGTATTTTGCTTTGTAATGCAGTTTAGGAAGTTCCTACCCAATGCCATCATCCCCAAAGTAGCTTCTGTTTTGGAATTAGAAGAAAAGCCTTGTCAATGACCCCTCTAGGTCATGATAGTTAAGCCTATTTTTCAGCTGAAATATAGTTGTCTATTCCCATAGTCAAAAGAGAAAAGAAATGACTACACTTTACTTAAGAAAATAGGATTGTCTGGATGATCTTTTAGAATGCACACCGCTAAGACATTCATGGTCTAGGTTCTACCTAAAGAAATACTACCTGGTTCTTGCACACCAACAAATAGTGCATCTTATTAAATGCTGTGGTAGTGTAGAGTCTGGTCAAAACTCCCAAGGAATCAAGAATTAACTCCTAGTGTACTGTAAACCGTAGGCTTCTACATAGGGGCAAAGTATGGGCTGTGGGCCATAGCTGGCAGGATGTCTGTTTCTGTAAAGGACTTTTTTTTTAAACAGCCATGCTCATTTGTTTATGTATTATTTATTACTATTTTAGCGCTATAATAGTAGAATTAAGTAGTTGAGACAGAGGCTATATGAACTGCAAAGCTAGAAATATTTAGTATCTAGCCCTTTACAGAAAAGGTTTGCTGACCTCTGAAGATGAATGTACCAAAGCTGTTAGGTTGAATAACAGATTGGAGCCCACGTGGTTAGAAGAATTCTGAAGTGTCATGCTTTAATTACACGTATAGGATCCAAATGCCCTTTTTTGTTTTGGAGGAAAATGCCTATAATCATATAGAAGCTAGAAGAAAATACCATGCATAAATTAATTTTTCACTTACGATGTCTGTCTGGGGGCAGGCTGATCAGCGCTGATACCTCACCCGAGCAACTGGGGTTTGTTCTCGAGTTTCTGGTGAGGTATCAGCTCCACTTGAGGGGAGAAGCAGTAAGCTGGAGAAGCATCTAAGTGTTTTGTCTCACATGCCTGCCAAGTTGTGACTCAGGGCAATCTGGCACAGCGCTCATGAGTCTTCACTGACAGTGGAGTTTGCACAATGGGGGAAATGTTCAGTATGTTTGTTGTCTGCATGTTCTTGGAAAGTGCTAACTTGACACCTCAAACTGCAATCTTCTATTTATACCCTGGAGAATTGTCAGGAGCTGCTTAACCATATATTTTCAATTCCTATTTCCTTGTTTCCAAACTCTCATCTCAAAATTTCTGCTCACTCATAGGACATATTTTCCACCTTTTTTATCTTCTTTGCCCAACCTTTTAAACACAGATTCTAATTCTGAACCTAATTGCTTCAAAAGGTTTTGATCAATGCTGAGTTTGTTACATGTCCTGGCTTATTTAATGAATAATATATAAAAGCATGACAATTTTTCCTCTAAAGATATGAAAACTAGATTATTCTCTTATGTGATATTTTTCCTTTGGTGATTTTTTTTTTTTAATGTTTGGGGAAATGTATTGTGTTTTAGCACAAACCCCATAAAACTGAGTCATGTGACTTGAGGTCTAGTTTCAACCCTTCCAACAATTAACATTTTGACCTTGGACAGTTTACTTAATCACTCTGAACTCAGGATTTTCATCTTTATAGTAAATAGTTCCATCTCATAATTTCCAAGTTCTTTTCTAACTCCAGCAACTTAAGATGATTTTTTGTATTACAACTTAATATTAGATTAGATGTGCAAGGAAATGCTGAATAATTCATCATTTTCCAAAGTGATGTTTCATTAAAAAAAAAAAACCACCATGAAATGTTTCATATGTACACAGAAGACAGAGATTTTTATAATAAATACTCTCTCCCCATACTATCACCAGGCTTTAACAAATGTTAATACTGAGCCATAGTTGTGCCCGATTGTTTTTTATGGCAAAAAAAGCGCCAAAGCACGTACAGGAAAACCCTTACTTTATATAACTAGTCAAGAGGTATAAAATATTTTTATACATAGTGGCCTTTTCAAAGCTCTTAACCACCAGAAGTGGCCATATATCCAGTATGCAGATGCGATGCAGGCAGATGTAAAGCCTAGTATATCTGAGGATGCTCAGTAAGTACGTGAAGAACTCAGGACTCGACCACGTGCAATGTCATCTAAGCCCTGTGCTCTTTCCATTACACCTTGACTATCCTTTTCTAAATATATCATTTTGTAATTAGAGTTCTTCATAAGCAACATAAGTTGATTCTGGTTATCTTAGGCAAAAGTAATAATTTATTGGAAACATATTGTTACTTATGGAATCAAAGAAAGTAATGAGCAATCAGCCCATACTTAAAACAATTGTTGGCCATAACAGGCGCTCGGTAAATATTTGTTACATAAATGAATAACTTTATGTTCATTTGCTTGCAATGTAATCTCCAGATATTTTCTTTTGGACCCTAAACTAATTCTGGAGTCCCCAAACCCCCTAACCATTCTGAGGTCATGTAGGATTATTTCCATTGTCCTGCCAAAACCATAAATTCCTCCAACAAAAACTTTATGCAGTTATAGAGGGTTAACTTGATACTCAAATTCTCATTTAAAGCAAGTTCTTTTTCACCAAACAACTGCAAATTTGAAGAAATCTTAAATTGCTTCTTTTAAAGTCAAGAATCAAGGGAGTAAGTCTGTTTCAGTGGCTTATTCTCAGAAAGAAGTGGCTTACAAGTAGCAATCATAAGGCCAAGCCTGTCGGATCAGACATTTTTGTGCTAACAACTGTCCCTCACACCTGGCCTTCTTTCCCCCAGAGGATTATTAAAAAGAGAGAGCCATGGTTCAGAGTTTATTGGGACTCAGTTCTCTTTGCTATTTCCAGTCTTAGAAATAAATGAGTCCAGAGGATGTTGCCATGTGTCCTAGCTAGAGCTGGAGATCTCCTTTTCTGAAGCTTCCTGGGAAAGCAAGCAGCAGAAACACACTGAGAGGAGGGCTCAGGCAAAGGCTTTGTGAGTGAGGTCAGAATCTGGTGCTGCATTCAGTCACAGTGGGTCTTGGAGCAAAAGAAGCCTGCAACATCTCCGGAGGCAATGACAAAACTGAAGCTGTCCTACTTTGGGAACATCATGAAAAGTTGAGGTTCTACGGAAAAAACAATAATGCTGGGGGAAAATAGAAGGCAGCAGGAAAAGAGGAAAACCAAATATGAGATGGATTGACTTTATGAAAGAAGCCACAGGCATGAGTGTCTTCGAGTTGAGCAGGACTGTTGAGAACAAGACACTGTAGGCATCTGTCATGCACAGAGTCACCAGGAGTTGGCGCCAACTCAACAGCCAGTAACATACACTTACAGTGAAAAGTCATTGGGTGTTTTTCATCAGGACCCTATATTTTCACAGCAGCATGGGAGGAAGACAAGAGACAGGGAGAACACTTGAAGAATGGGTGGGAGATGATTAAGGCCGGAACAAGGCACTAGCAAATGCGATAAAGAGGAGGGACAACTAAGAGCTCTGGTGGTGACTCAGTAGAATTCTCACAGCTGCTATACTCTTTCTGCTACAGATGCAAGTGTCCAGCCTTCACCTACCATTAACAGTGGCCTTCTTCACCTACCTGTGGTCATTTTCCCACCCCACCCCAATACATAGCCCCTGGACTAATGTTTAAAACTATCAAACTTGCCACCACATCATAAGTAAGTAGCACTGGACAATGGTTGTTAAAAACAAGACTCGTCAGATTTAATGTGAAATGTGAAGAGCACCTGAAAATGTTTAGGTCGCATGATACTGATGCTGATAACATTTAGGATTTTATATTACTGTCATACTTGCAAAAACGAAACGTCACATATATTTATCATTAAAAATCTGATCAAAATCCTGCTTGATACGAGAAACATGCAGACATGCAAAGAGTCCATATCCCATTTTGTGTTCCATTGAGAAATGCAACTTATATCGACTCATATGACCAGCACAGTCATCAAGGAGAAGAAAACAACTCACAACTCAGTTTTCTTTATACCTCTACCGCCTCGTATTAAGTTATTGAACCATGAACTTATACTGGAAACCTTATCACTAGTTTTCACTTATTGCCAAATATAATCTTTTTTTGGGGGGAGGGATATATGGAACACATATAAATCTTTTTCTACTTGTAAGTATTAGCCAGTGAAATTCTCCTGTGCCCCTGTTTCCCAATGAAGAAATAGCAAGTACCAAGATGGAGACATGGAACATCCCACCAGACTTAAGCTCTGTGTAATCATTTAAGCAATTCTGAAAATACCTTTTACCATATAGGGTATAAACCCTGTTTTCTCCCCATGAATTGTATTTATCCAGGGAAATTAAAGGTGTTATTAACTTACATCCTGTCAGAGCCTCATCTGTTTTAGTGCTCACCAACCCACATGGTAATTACTGGCTGCTATATACAAAAGGAGTTAAAATTGACACAAGATTTCTGCCCTCTAACCCTGCTTTTAAGGATCCTTCACATCCCTGGATCTGAGGGTGAGGGATTTGCTGCCTCCCACCTTAACTCTAAGAGAGGCTTACTGTACCAGGCCTGAATCACTGCTGACTGAAGGTGTTGCATGGCCATCATTGTCCTCTTGGGTGAAAAAGGAAGAGGCAGACCCTGGGGAATAGCTATGAATTATTAGTCATGTAAAGTTGTCAGAGAGCTGGGACAGACCAGATGGCCTGGTGGAGACACTGAGAAGAGCAGGGAAGGATAAGTAAGTAAATTGCATGAAAGGTCTTACTTTGAACCTGGTTGGTAGCTTTGGGCACCCATGCTCTTCCTGGAAAAGAGCGCAGGAGTCATATGCTTTGCTTTCTAACTTTAGAGGTGCCCAAAGCCATGTTTGGAAGGCAGGTAGTGTGGATAAATCTGAAGGAGGAGTTGGAAGAAGAAGGGAAGAAGGGAGGGAGGAAGAAAACACGTGTCTATGTCCCATACACTTTTCCCTAATGGACTATTTTGTTGTTGTTGTTTGGTCATTTATGCAATGAGAAGGTAGACATCAGCCTAGTTCATGCCAAATCATTCTAACACTTGAATTTAGAGGCACCCATATTAATGAAGTTTTGTTGAAGTTACACAGTGTCAAAGATCACATCTCATGGTATCTTAAAAGACAGTGATCTTTCAGCTCTCCCAGAACATCATGTGAAATGACAGGTGTGTGTCAAGGGCTGTTAGAGAATATTGGAGTGTGGGCACTGTTTCCTGGCTCTCACCTCATTCTGTGCTTTTGCCTCTCTCTACAACACATCGGTGCACCTGTGCAAAGGCTCTGTGGAGACAATAATGATGCCTTTTGGAGTGTATAGATAAAATGGCTTTTCAGGAAAATTAATAACCTCTATTCTGATTTGGATGATGCTCTCACAAGGTAATTGACAGAGAGATGCTTTAAAATGTGAACCAAAATATCAAATTCATACCATTTCCCATGTCCCCACTGTTACTGACTCTAGGGTCTGATTGATAGCTTGGCCCTATGGTTCTTTTTGTTCCTACCAGAGCTACAGAATTAGTGAAGTGGGCTTTCAACTTGAAGTAGTAGCCATAGAAAAAATTTGAAGTAAGAGCCATTCTGGGGTGATGGAGACAGCAGTGTTTTGCCAAGAATATGGCTCATTTATGAGGTTTCTCCATTTGTCATAAACAATAGAATAGATTTATTATCTCAGGTTTTTTGGGATACTATATCTACCCTGGGCTGAAGGATATAAGTATGTTACAATTGAGGGAACCAAGTTCCAGAGAAGTTAGTTGACTTCCCTGTGGTCACATGGCTAGTTAATGTCGGAGCTGTGGTTGGATCCCAGGTCTCATGGAGTCTGGTGATGAAGTGCTGAAAGGGAGCTGCTGTAACACAGATATTAAGGAAGATGAATGAAAAGAAACTGTAGAGATGAGTCAAAATAGCAAAGGAGAAATCATGGCTCTAAAACTTTTAGGAGGATGTGAGGGACAGGCACATATTTTATTCATGGTTTATGTAGTAGACACACATCTTATACACATTTGTTGCATGTGAATTTGACCACACTCACTTGTGTGTGGCTACTTTCACTCAACATGTTACTGACAGTCCTCCAGTTCACTGTCAGTTATTGTAAATCATTCGTTTACATTGCTGTGTAATGTTGTATTGTGAGAATACATCTTCCTACTGCCAAACAGTTTTTAAAGTATGTGTACTAATTTTCTACCAGCCAGCAATGTAGGACAGTTTAACTGACTACACATTTTACCCCAAACATGGTATTTTCCGTGTTTTTTTATTTTAGCATTTCTGCTGAACAATCATTGATTTCTAAATTGACTAAACAGACCTCTGGCAAACTCATACCAAACAAAGGTCTTTATTTACGAGCTAGTGTGTGCTGGGTGTGGGAAGGGGCGATGCTCCCTGAAGCAGAATTCGTTATCATCAACAATGAGCTCAAAGAAGAAATACAATTTGAATGACGTAAGCAGAAATGTCTCAACACAGACAAGTGTTTTGGTTTAAAATACAGCCTTATTTTCAGAGAATGCATTTCATTTTGGCACGAAGAGCTATGCGTACGGGTTAGACATTTATGGAATCTGAAAACTGACATTTTTAAGATGTTGGGGTGGGGGGAGTTGTGGGATAGAAGAAAACAGTAAGGACTTTATTAACGGTACCTCATAGGAAAAAGCAAGGCAGGAGTTGATGTGTATTTTTATTACTGCTGCAGGGTCTCCATTTTGGTGCCTCCTGGATATTGTGCCCATAAAGAATGAAAAAGGAGATGTGGTACTTTTTCTGGCGTCCTTCAAAGATATAACAGATACGAAAGTGAAGATTACTCCAGAAGATAAAAAAGAAGGTTTGTACTGTTTTCAGAAAACATTGACAGATGGAGTAACATTTTGAAATTGTTTGTTCAAAAACTCTGAAAGAAAGAAAAAATAACACCTGTCTTTTTAAATAACAGCAACTGATAAATATTCATAATCTAAGCGATCAGTATTTGGTATCTATTCCAAAATCACAGAGAATCCCATGAATTTACATTCTCTTCTTTGTACTAAAGACTCAATTGACAGGATCCAAAAGTTCACATCCCTCTGCGAGTAGCATGAGGATACGAAAACAATTTATCAAAATAAAAAGATTTATACCAACTTGTTATATTAGGGAAAAAATTAATTGAGAGCAATAGGTGAAGCTAAAATGATGTGATTAAAAATATATCTCAGTTTCATCTAAATTGCAGCAGCTCAAAACTTAGATGTGTAAATTTCATTTTATGTGCAAAATTAAGAACTCAAGTTTAGTGGTTATTAGAGTGGAATGTTTCAAAGAAATGTATTTTATAATATATGACCATACAATAATTTGTTTGAAGGCACAAACAAGCTTTTCAATGATCCTTAAAAGGTTCTAAGACTTTATGTTGCTTGCTTTATATTTTCTGTCTGTAGCTTATTAAGAAACAACCTGCATTTTATGCCAGTTGACAAAAAGTAATACTGAAAAAGTTCTGCTATTATTTTGTTTAAACAGAAGTAGGATGAGATTATTTGATGACCAGAGAAAAGCGGTTGTCACTGTTGGGTTTCCTATGTTGTGAGTTCTTTATTAGAACCAGCTATTTGACATTTCAACAACTATGTTTTTTAAAGAATGGGCTCTTTTTATAAATGTGTATGAGTGTTTTAAATATACTGTCTTTTGAAGTAACGACACAAATAGAGAACCCTAATGGTTTGGAGCCCCCATTTCTATTATTTGAAACGTTTGCAAACACAGGGCTTTTTCCTGTGTATTTGCATGACTAAACACTGTGGCATATTTTACATACACAAGGGAAGAACAGTCTTACAATTAAAGTTACTTGGTTAGGAGAGCAAGTGTAACGGCTGTCCAATGAGAGAAAAGTGTGGAAATCTATGCACAGTTTTTGTTTTCACTATTTTCTTTGGTATTTAGAATGCAAAAGGCCAGTATGAACTGTATTTATTCACACTTCTCACACCAAACTTGTGGGATTTTTCCATACCCATTCTACAATTCTCTGGACACCTACTGACACCTACTGAATGTCCTATAATTTAATTCAGTTATGACACTAACTACTTGGAGTTAGTGTCAGATTCCACAGGTTTAAGGGCTCCTTCCCACAAGACTGCCCTCACTTCAGATGCCAATCACAAGTATTGGGTGCCCAGGGTACCGACAAACTTCTGTCCAACTTGGCTACAAAATCAGGGGTTCCCACTTTGATAATTTGCCAGAATGGCTCACAGAACTCAGGGAAACACTTTACTTATGTTAGTACAAAGGCTACAACTCAGGGACAGCCAAATTGAAGAGATGCGTAGGACAAGATATGGGCAAGAGGGTTGAAGAGCTGCCATGCTTTCTGGGGTTGCCAGAACATATTTTTTCTGTTGCTACCTTATAAATGTCCCACAAAAGTACATAGTATTTTTTTATAGAGGTAAAGTAACTACTGCAAGCCAGCATGATTATAAAATGATAATAAAAAAGAGTGAGGTATATATAAGCACATACTACTCTCTTTTTTTATCTGTACTTAATAGAGGAAAATACCTTAAAATTCCCCGAGTGATGGCATGTCTTGCAGGAAAGGCACACCTCATGTATGATATTTTCAGAACTTCAAGATAAGTGTTGAAAATTATTAAAATGTCACTGTGTAACTGGAGCCGTATTGTATCATAGAAATAGAAAACTCTGAGCATGTAGCCAGACTTGATCCAATATTGCATCTCATACCAATCTTATCTCTGAAGTTTACCTAACTTGTAGAAATAAGGGTTTGTGTTAATTAAGTTAATTCCCTACCAAGGCTCATAGGATGGACTTCATTTAAGAGATATAAGTTGTGTACTTCTATTTTTTTTTTTAAAAAAAAGTACTTCAATCATTAATATCTACATCGTTGGGGTTTTATTTGAAATGAGGAAAAACATATTTTATAGAAAAAGCTAGCAAGATATGTACTCAGTCACATGTCTCAATTTTCCAATCTTTTGTCAAGCAGTTCATTCATCATGCTAATTTCATTTTTTTAGTTAAGCCAGTTTAGTATGATAAACTGTTTTTGCAGACACGGGGCCCAGTGCAGTTATTTTGTTTATTTCTTGTAAGGTGTCCCAGATTTTGTTTGAAATGATAATGAACCCTGAGTTATTCATTAAATGGAAACAACATCACCAGTTATCCCAGAACTAGGGAATTTCAATTTCAGTTTCTATAAAGTGGGCACTTTAAATTTGTCTTGAGAATTTAGGAGTTTCTGTATGAACCTTTTTGCGCTATCTTCAGTGGTCATACAAATCAAGATTCAAACGCAATAGTGCCTTTTTGCAGTCTGACTTTTGGCAGGCAGCAGCAAGTGGCTATTAAGTACACTGACAAAAGTTTGGTTGTGTGTGTTTTTTATTGCATCTGCCTTTTCTTAAATGGCTTCAGAAGAAATAATAATAATAATAATAGCTGCACTAAATAATTAGATATGAATTGCATTTACCTATAAGAACTTGAACACCTACCATAAGCTTAAACAATAAGGGCTTATTTTTCTCACATTTTGAAAACTCTGGAGCTGAGCAGCCCATGGTTGGAATAGCAACCGCAATACTCAGGGGCACTGAGACTCTCTTTGCCTTTCTGCTTTGCTGTTCTTTAGATGCTACTTGCCATCCTCATACTTGTTGCCTCGTGGTTGTAAGATGTCTGCTGCACCTTTTGAACTTATTTCTATTGATTAGACAGAAAGAAGAGTGAAGCCCAAAGGATAAGGGCTTTCCCCATGAGGCATTGCCTTGAGTGCAGGAAGGAATGTCCTTCCTTTGCATCCCTCTCCTGCCGGGGGTTTCCATCAATATGTCATTCACCATGACTCTGTCACATGGTCATGGCCATCTCTTGCTACAAGAAAGGCTATGAAACCAAGGTTTTTGGTCTACTTTTTAAGTTTTTATACCCTTACAGTAGAAATAGCCAAAGAGAAAAAGCTAAAAGTGAGGTTGGATCAGAGTGTCTAGTATTTATTATTTTCTCTAAGCCAGATGGATTACCCAAGGTCCTACAATGAAGAAAAGTGAGATATAAGAGAGGAAGTGGACTGCCCAAAGCCTCAGTGCTGTGAAGAGGTAGAGACAGGATTGAAACCCAGGACTGTCTGGCCTGAGAGCTCACATCTTTTCACCATGCCAAGGAGCCTCCTGTGACAACGAATGAGAGAAAACTGGAAATAGGGGGGAAAGAAGGCTGGGCTTATCTCAGCTCCTTCCCCAGACTCTGACACATGATTGTTATTGAAAATGATAGCTCCTGCCCCAATTTGTGTTACCATTCTCATTTCCTATTTAAAGTTCTTACTATTCAAAGTAGAGTCCAAGGGAGGACCTGACACAATGGCCTCACCTGGGAGCCCATTAGAAATGCAGAATTTCGGGCCCTACATGAGACTCTGAATTAGAATCTGCATTTTCACAAGATCCCCAGGTGAGTCCCAGGCATGTCAGAGTTTGAGAAGGCTTATGCCATACATGTTCTTTAGAAAGGCCTTCCCTGACCATCCAGTCGGAAGCTACCTGCCTCCAAGCACTCTATCACACCTCCTCGTTCATTGTCTTCATAGCATTTATGGTTATTGAAAACAACTTTTTGCCAAAGGTTAGTTTATTTTGTAAACGTCCTCCACTCCATTAAAATGTAACCTTCATCAGGAAACCAGCTTTGCCCTCTTGTTCAGGATCATAAACCCAGGACGTATAGAGTGACTGTCTAACCGTTAGTAGATATTCAATAAATATTTGATTGTTGAGTGGGAAAATAAATAAATGCATAAATGATGTCCAATTTAGGAAATTTGACTATTTGGAGATGGAACATAGTAACATTCTTACTTTTTCATAGTTATCAAAGCTGCCTGTCTCAGGTGCACTTTCTGATGAATATATTGTCTGGTTGTGTTCTGCTTGATTTAAGTCAAAGATAATTTGACATGTGTTTACCAAAGTCAGTTCCCTTTCATAATGTGTTCTTACTGCTGGTATTGAATGGCCCTTTCACTTCAGAATCTCTGCTGTTGGTTAATTTTTTGTTCTTGTTGATGCTTGGGTTTGTCTTTTAGTTTCTGAGAATCTCAGTTTGGTCACATTATTTGAGACAATTGAAGTTATTTGTTTAAAATATATATATTCTCCAAAAGAACAGACATTGAGCCACTGATCAGATGCTAATGAAGTCTAACATGATTATATGTACTTTGAATATTTTAATTTTCAATGTGGAACATAGTAATAATGTTCCCTTCACTTGCTGAAATATTTTGCCTGGTTTTTTTTTGTTGTTTGCATAATGAAAGAACACATGCAAAAATTCTAAGAACTATTGTAAAAATGGATGCTTTTTCTGAGGAGATAGGTTTCTGTTTCAAGGAGATCTATACCAGCTCTTTTCAAATAGGTGATGAAATTGGAATGAAGAACCCAGATAGATGCTTAAAGTGACTGAAGAAATTTAATCACATCTATATTTTATTGTATTACCTATATTTTAAAACCCAAAGGTGTTTTTTTCAAACATATTCACCAGTATCATTGTGTTCTACAATCTTCTTAAAGTAAACAGTCTAAGCTAGGGTTCATAAACTCAGTTGCCTTCAGAGACTCTGGGTAATGTGAAGAGTGAGATGCTGTGATACACCGTGGTGAGGACTTGAGGACAATGCACATGGACTACTTCACCAAGTCTGTCCATTTTAAAGAAAAAGTTTCAATATCCTGCAATTAAAATATACCTATGTACTAAATTTCTTCTGTTCATCAGTAGCTTATGATTATTGGACAAAAGTTTATTGAACTAATTCTTTATTAGTCTAATTTTTATTTAAAAGTTTCCAGTTTTATTACTTTGAGAATGGAGACATGCTTTTAACCCTTTTCTGGTGAATTTAACATTTGAAAACTTTTTACAATTGGATGACCACTGACTTAAGCACCAGAAAAATATGTATTAAAAAGATTAGTAAGTTCAAGCGGAGGGTTTAAAAAGCCATATAACTCGACTCCCGGGATGGATATACATTCTTAGTGAAATTCTCTGTGTCCATCAGAATTCACCTAGATGTTGGTATTAGGGGAAGGTCCCAATTCAGGGATTATCGCTGCCACGCCATTGCCATGACTGATGGTAGCATCACCTGGCCAGGCTGGAGACCACCGGCAGAAAGCTCTGCGGGCACCTGTGTCTCTGGCCTCAGCATCGTGGAGGGGCGTGCTTGGGACTGACGGGACGCCATGGGTTTGTGCTTCAGTGGATGGTGGAGGGGCGGTGTTTTCCCTTTTTGCCTTTTTTATTTTTATTTTGGACGGGTTCATGTGAAATGGTTTTGCCAGTGTGAGGAAAACAGAGCATAGGTCCCAGCTATTTAGAGAACTGCTAGTTTTTAAGTGGTTTCTTGAGATAGAACCTATTTCTTTCAAAGATGCTGTGCAGATTGCTGAAATGATGACAGGATTTTGAACATTACATAAGCTTGCTCGATAAAGCAGCGGCAGGGTTGGGGAAGATGGACTCCAACTTGGAAATAAGCTCTGCAGGTAAGATGCTACCAAACAGCATCGCATCGCATGCCGCAGAAAAATTGTCAAAGGAGGAATCCATTGATGCGGCAGACTTCATTGCTGGCTAACTTTAAGAAACTGCCACTTTAGCAGTCACCACCCCAGTCAGTCAGCAGCCACCAGCACTGAGGCCAGACCCTTCACCAGCAAAAAGACTACGAAACGCTGAAGGCTCAGGTGATGGTTAGCATTTCTAGCAGTAAAATATTTTTTAATTGAAGCATGTACATTTTTTAGACATAATGCTATTGCACACTTAGACTACAGTAACTATAACTTTTGTATGCACTGGGAATCCAGAAAATTCAAGCGGCTTCCTTTATTGCTACATTTGCCTTATTGCATTGGTTTCTAACTAAAGCTGCGATATCCTCAAGGGATGCCTGTAGATGCAAAAATTCTAAACCAAAAAAATTTATTAATTTAATCCTCTCAGCAACCCTGTGGTGTAAGCAATATTATCATCGATGTTTTCAAAAGTTAAGCAACACGCCCAGGGTCACAAAGCTAGTAAGTGACAAAGTCAGGACTTGAACCAAAGTCTTCTTTAGCTTCAGTTTAATCTCTTGTAATCACAGTATAAAGGAAGAGATCCACAATATCATGTTGTAGTGAAAATACAAATTATGTAAGTTTGCACCCATTAAAAAATGTTACCTGGTCATTTACAAAAATTATGGAAAAAATAGGAAAATATAGAAAAAAATGAATTAAGGAAATACATCATTCTAGGATCATTTTGAAAAAACAAAAATTTTTCAAGCATCCATTAATCTACTTCCATCCATTCCTTTTTCTATGGAAATTTCAGCTTTTTAAAACGATACATTTATTCTATAATAAACCTCACTTCTAGGAATTCTTATATAAAACTTCATTCCCTTTTGTTGAAATTAGAGACCATTTTATTATGGTTGGATCCTTAAGAAAGAAGAAGGCTAATATTGAATGGCCTACTATCAATAAAGTGCTTTTACCCACCAATCATCCCATTAAATTTTCTTAGAAAAAGCACTTACAGTTTTGAAAATGAGTAAGTATTGCTGTATATGCTTTAGGACCATTAGAAAACCATCTGATTTTCCTCTTCTGAATAAGCTGCGTGTTCTTCTCCTTACTACTTAGGTTCCCCTTATCCCCAGCCCTTTAATCATATTTGCCATTTTTCTTTTAAGCCCTCTCGAAGCCCATCTACTCCTTTGAGTCTAGAATGGTACATACAAATGCATATCATATCCCATCGTTACTGCGAGTAATGAAAGGATAGCTTTTAAATGCCTGCATTTTATGTATTTTATCCCTATCAGGACGACTGTTAAAAATAATTATGACTGTCACCCAAGCTATAAGCTATCAAGACCCTTGAGGTAATGTCTATTTTTCAATCTATACTCAGTCGTTTCTATCGTCTTGTAATTGCAAACCTGTAAGTAACTCCTTTCATACTGACAGTTTCCCATCACTTATTCCTTAAGACTACATCAGATTTCTAGGTATATAGTCCCTTCCTCACGCACTCTTTTTTCCTGGATTAGTGCAACCAGAAAGCTTTAATAATGAGTATTTCTATTTACTATACAATATGGCCTGAAAATAAAAATGTCAGAAGTTCCCGATGCAGGGTGACATCTACATCAAGACACTGAAAGGTTCCAAAATATCACTAAAACGACGGTAAAGAGATTTTTTTTAAGACAAAAATCACAGGTCAGTGGTAGTAACAACAAAATTGATGAGTGTGAACTGCCTTAATGGACCTGAGATACCCAAAGACTAACCAGCAGTGGAAAACGCTAAGAAGCAACGTGATCTCCACTGTAGAACCTTCCAAGAGCTCAAGAATAGATACGTCTGAAAGTGATAATAATGGTAAAGCTAAAAACAGAAAGATGATTTGAAAGTATTTTTAAGAAGGAGCTAGATCCACAGATGCCCTCCTTTATATGTGCAGCCACCACTGTCCCAAACCATCACTTTCCCTGGGAAGCAAGTGTTAGCGAGGGAAGAAAGAAAATGCAGGATTGAGCACATGACCTTGGGTTCTGCTAGTGTCATAAAAATGCCTCGCAGCTGGCATGATCTTTCAGAATGGTCCTAAGTTGGGTGAGGGGCCTGGACACACTGACCAGTCATTGTAGGCCAGCTGACCTCACAAGCGGTGCACGATCATGTAAAAACTGAGGGAAAGGGAAGAGCTGCCTGAAGTGAATATCGAACTTGACCGTTAGTGGAAAAATTACTTGGAGGTTTAATTGTGTTTCATAAAGTCAGAAAGCACAATTTCATAGGTGTGCTCTTTCACTGTTGCGCTCATCTACTCAAAAAAGAGCCACCGAACATCCAGGGACATGGTGAAAAAAGAACATTCTTGCCTTTGCATAAGCCTCTGATGGGGAGCACACAAATAACTAAAATGCATCATTCTATTTAGAAAGCAGAGCTGTAAAAAAGTGTTTTGAGCAAGTGATACGATTATTGCTGAGTAGGAATGGAAGACAATAGAGAAGTGAGGGGAAAGCTCCTGAAAGGATATGACCGTTGCAGAAGAAAAATATTCGGATAGGATGGTAGAACATAAACCAACAATTGGATCTTGTAACAAGCTACTGGAACCACTGAGCATAAATAGTTGATCCAGAAACCACAGAAATCTGGCATCAAAGCCACTCTAGATAGAGATGGAATACAGTAATTTGCTTTGACTTTGGGGCTTAATTTGTTGGTGGGTTGAGTTAAGTGTCTCCCCTCACCCACCATTTCTGTGTTCTCTTGGGCCTTGTTTATTGCTTTAAGTAGCTTTTTGGATCTTTGATATGTAAGAACCTCCTGGCAGGAGAGAATGGGAACTCTGTACCCAAGAAATTAAATATGTGTAAGACAGGGCTGTGTCTTTGTTTTCTAGCTCCTAGCACAGTGCCTGCCATATGGTAGGCACGTCTTTTTGAAAAAAAAACACAGTTTGGAATGCACGAATATTTATGAACAATTAGCATACCGATCACCAAGACATAATGGGATGAGAGGATTTCCTTGTATTTACTTTTTACCTAAAGAAAATTCCAGTGTTTCTCTACATAAATGACTGTTATCAAACTACTTAATTGTATCACCTTGATTTGTTAGAAGATTTTGACTGCTTATTAAAAAATAAAGCCTGCTTTAACATAAAACAACTTACAAGAATAATTATCCAACTTGGTGCAGATGTCTTACCTTCTAGAAAATGTTGCCAAATCCTATTCAGGGATGGACATAAAATATCATGGAGTGTCAATATAAAGAATGTGATTTTATATTTGCGTTATTTATGGGTTTTCATAACTTAGGAATCATAACAGCACTGCTTTTATGAAGTCTCCGAGGAGAGACTATGAAAGGGGTTATCAGGTCTAGAGGAGATGAGAGCCATCAATAGGGTAAGAAGCTTTGGAAATTAGAACAATAATCCTTAGATCAACAACACATCTGCGTTGGTAAGATAGACTGCTGTTCCTGAGTTCAGAGGGGTCAGTTGTCACAATCTGCTCCTTAATAGAGTAATTTTATGACTATGCCATGAAAACCACATGAGGATGCCTTCATATGAAATTGTTTTTAGTAAATGGCTTAAATAAAACAGGAAATTTATCATTATTTCACAGTAAAGGACCTATAAATCCAAACTGAGAAAAACAGACTTTTTTGTTTCAGTGACATTTTAGGAGGAACACAGATTTACCCATGCCCAACAGTTCTGAAAAAATTCTATCACTTGAGACCTTGTGACAATTTTCCTCTTCACGCCAGTCAAATCGGTTGGTCTACTGTGACTTTGGCTCTCGCGCATCATGGCACTTGGCACGGGCTGTTTGTTTCCTCTCAGAATGCCATCTCCTTCCCCACTCTACCACCGCAATTACCCACTTGTCACTGTTCAGTGCAGGTCCACAATTTACTCCCCCATCAATCCCTGTATAAGTGTTCTCTCCTGCCTCTGATGTTTTGTAATATGTATCATCTTTGTCTCTGTTAGATAGGAGGCAAATCTATGGCATAGATAAATCTATGGCACAGATAAATCTGTGACATAAAAAAGAACCTAATTACTTTCTCTCTATACCTTCTAATTTTTCTTCTTATTTCTTTCCTCTTTTTAGAACATGAGGAAAACAGGGCTATGTGACTGGTTTGCTGTAAGAAGATTTCATACTATTAAGTAGCATACTATAGTGGGCTTAGAAATGGGAACATTGGCAAGTTGTATAAACTTGGGTAGGCCTTGAGTACTCCCTCAGGCTTGCGCTTAAATTTTTTCATACATACTCTGAATTTATTAGATGATGTCACTTTTCCTTGGCTTTTACCTTATTAAAAGAATGGGAACTGTGACTCTATGACTTGTTTCTGCACGACTAGTCATGTTGCAGAAATCCTCCTGATGTCATCAGTAGCTAATCACAGCTTCTGATCATGTGATATTAGTAGATATTATTCTAGATAATGTCTAGATGGAATGTGCAATGTAAATATGGCTCATATGGGTATTATGATAATAAAAATTATTTCTCCTTGGTTTTATGCAATTTAAAAGTATCTCAAGGAGTTTGCTCCTTCACTGCTTTTATGGGCCATAAAATCGAAACTGTGGAATAACTAGATGAGATGCTAAATAAGGTCCCTTTCAGCCCCACCTTCCTATGAAAAGACATAAGGCCATTGTCTGGAATAACCCTAGTGTAAACCTTGTGCAGTCAAGATGGGACCTCTTACCTCTTGTTCTAGATGCCTATTTTTTGGAATTGGATGAGTTCTAGTGTCCAGGTCTTCCTGAAGGTGCTTTTTCTCAAAAACTGAGCTTTGGCTGCTTGTGCTTCATGAGGACATGATGGCCTGTGAGCTGTTCTAGAAGTCCAGGAATATGGGTGGTTGCCTTCAGTGGAGAAGACATAGGTAGTTAAGGCCTCTAATTGCAGGTCATGCTAAGGAATTTGGTCTGTTACTCTTGATTCAGTGTGGTGGGTCGGTCCTCCTATCAAGACATGCCATCAAAAGGGGGTTTGGGATTGTTTACGGTTGTCTGAGGACAGCTTTCTTGTTTCATAATTTGATCTGGTGCAGTTCACTTGCTAACTTTGTGATTTAGTAAAAAAAAATCCTAAGAGTTACAGGTTCAAGTTGTATCTCTGCCATTAGCTAGCATTATGACCTTAGGCCGGGCATTTTGCCTCTCCTAATTGCAATTTCTCCAGCTGCAGTATAAAATAATTAGACTAGATAATTTCTTAGGCTTCTTTTATTGAAAGGATCTGTAATTCCATAATCATACTGTGTGACAGGAAGGCTTATAGTCTGCTGGGTCACAATCATATTGGATTGTGAACTGAAGACCCTGTTTTCCAAATCTTCCACCTGAGCTCACCAGAGAAAGAGAACACGTGGTATGTTTGCCACATGCACAATTACCGGCCAGAAAGAAAAAAAAATCCTGTTCTGGCCTAAGTTCTTGAAATTGAAGTGCACACTCTATTTTTCTGATGCTTCCAGAGATTCAATTGGGAAAACCTAGTAAATACATTTTCTGTGGTTAAGTAATGAACTTCCAAAGGAGTATCATGCATAAGATTATAGACAGTCATAAGAAATTTCTAAAGGTCTCTGGTTAACCTATGGTCCTATCTGGGGAAGAGAAAGACAAAAATAGACTTTAGCATCAATGCTAAAGTGAGTGATAATTTGCATTTCAATGTCAGTCCTTAAAAGGTTTGATTCTTATAAACCCTGCATTTTATGGAGTTTGATGTTACACAGTGGTGAAATGAATAGAACTGGGAAATGCCTGAACTTCAAACGTCCTTGCTAATGTGTTTTTCCCCCCCTTTAAACCACCTACATACATAAACCTAGGATCAACTACGTGAAGTTTAAGTTTTAAAAGTTTTGATAAAGCGGGGTCATAATACTTTCTCCTCTAGAAAGTTAGCTCTCAAGTAGGAATATATTTGGGAGAATGGTGAGTTCATATTTTCATTCTCATTCATTCTTTCTCATATGATCTAGATCAGGTAGCAGCAAACTTTTTCTACAAAGATCTGATAGTAAATATTTTAGGCTTTGTCGTCCATATAGTCTCTATCAAACTTAATTCTTCCACTATAACAGAAAAGTAGTCATAGCCAATATGTGGCTGTGTTCCAATAAAACTTTATTTACAAAAACAGATGACTGATTGGTGGACCAAAGTTTGCAGATTCCTGATCTACATAATTAATTAACAAGTAATTCCTCCCTCAACCCTTTCAAACACTAGATGATTTTATATTAGAAATAGCAGTCTATTTTCTTATTTTGAAAAAATAAACCTAAAGATTTCTTTAGTAGTTCATCTTTTGTGTATGATTGGTTACATCATTTTATGATTGATTTATATGAAAAAGTCAAAGTTCTTGTAAAATTGGCATATAGGTGGTTTGACCAAACTTGGCATTACTGACATTTTTGAGTCTGATAATTCTTTGTTGCGGAGGACTGCCCTGTGTATTGTAGGATTTTAGCAGCAACCATAGCCTCCACCCACTAGATGCCAGTAACACCCACATCTCAGTTTTTGACAGTCCTAACAGTCTCTAGACATTGTCAAAATCTCCCCTGGTTGAGAGGCATGGGTATAAAGCAACGAACCATTACCCTATAACATATAACATTAAAGAATAGAAGAGTAATTGTGTTAATAATATAAGTTTATTTAATAGTTGAATTTTAGTGTTGAAGGGAATAAACTTGTTTTATTCAGTATTTGTGAGTGCTGTATTATCATGCAAAACTTTCTAAGAAGCCCATCATTTAGAAATAAAACAACCTCCCCCAAAGGGCCCTCCCTCTCTCCCTTCTTCTGCTCTTGCATATATATCATGTTGTCAGTATCGTGCTGTGGTTGTAATAAGAGGATTGTATTAGAAGACTCTGTTCTTCAACAGGAGACTGTGCCGAGTAGCACTGATGGAGTTACATCTCAGGATGGAAGGTGACTTGGACTTCATCTTGGGACCTCCATGAACTAGCTGGATCACCTTCAAACCTCCCAGCACACCTTTTGTCTGGATCAATCAGACTGCTTACTTGTCCTTAAGGTCAAGAAATCTGATTTATCTTTGTCTCCCCAGTTCAGTGGCTGGCACAAGATAAATACATGCTTTAAAAGTGGATGAATAGGTCGAACCTATTTGTTGAACTTGCAGACAAAGAGTTCGCGTATGTTTTCAGCACCTTCTGTTCTCCCTTTTTCTCCTTTATCCTTACACTTTCACTCCTGGCTATTTCTTACTGGCCTGAATTTGTCACAGAAATCTTATTCTATTCCTTCACTGGCTCAAAGGATGGCCAGGACTTTGTTGCTTTGCCTTCTATAAACCTGAGAAGAACCCAGAACAAAAAGCACTAAGGAATTTTAATGTAGGACATTGGGAAATACCAGTGAGAAAAATATTGGATCATTTTAGCACCCACCATCAATGTAATAAAATTGTTACTGCTACAAATTATTAAGGGAAACCTTTTTAATTTTCTCTACTTTTAATTGATTTCTACATTAGAATTCCTATAAATTTGTTTCTCGTCTTAAGTAATTTTTCATGTATTCTGTAACTCTAAAATATAGACTAATTTCCTATAGAACTTACTTATTTTTGAAAATCATTTACCAACACTTCTTTGAGGTTGGCAGTCCTTAAGTAAAAAGTGCCTGTAAAATTATGGGAAAGTAAATGGTAAAGGCAAGGAGCAGAGGCTTTGGCATTCGGTACTAATTCTCTTGCTGCCTCTTGTATGCTACAAGGATGTGGGCAAGTTATTTAAAACTACTGAGCTTTAGTATCGTTATCTTGAAAGTGGGCCGATGCCTACAGAGTGTCATTATGAGAATTAGAGCAAAATAAATTAAATGTTATCTAGGATGATATTTGCATAAAGTAGACGGTTGTAAGTCAATCATTAGCACAGAAAAATGATTATGATTGTGAGAGGTGATGGTAGTGATATTAACTGAAATGGACAGGGCCCAGACTTTGCAAAATCACGTAGTTCTCTCTGGTACCATTCTTACTCCCTTTTCTGGGTCAGGCTTAAATAAAATCTTTCCCTCCATCCTGTGCCATATGTTGGTGTTCTATCGGCTGTTAACTAATCCTTGCTAAGCAGTTAAGTATCCTTTCCAGAGAGTATTCATATCTTAATAGAGGTGTTCTTTGATGTCAGGTACAGGCTCAAGGGCCTGAATGAAGATAGAAACTAAGGTGACACTACCCTTAGTGCTCCGTCTGTCTTTACCTGATGATTTGTTTTCTCCACTCCAGGACTCCAAAACTAAGTGTATCAGTTAGCCTTTGCTGCGTAACAAAAATTTTTATTTTTATTTTTTGCCAAACTTGTAAACAACAATAGTTTATTATTTCTCATGCTTCTTTGAGTAGGCTCTATGGTTCTTCTATTCCAAATGGTGTTGACCGTAGTCACTCACGTAGCTGCCATCAGCTTGGAACTCATCTGGGGCTGGAACATCCTAAAGGACTTTATATACCCAGTGCCTGAACTGGGGAAGATGGAATGACTGGGAGTTGAATAGGTTTCTCTCTCCCCCTCTCCCACTATCTTTATCTCTGTCTCTGTCTCTGTCTCCACCTCTATCTCTGTCATCACTGTCCCTTGCTCTAGCTCTAGCTCTAGCTCTGTCATTATTCACCAGTTGAGCCACTGTTACTTTGCATAGAGGCTGGATCCAAAGAAGGCAAATAGGGAAACTGCGTAAGTCTGGAAGTCACACACTCTCTCCTGCCGTATTCTTTTGGTCAGAGAAAGCCACAGGACCAGCCCCAACTCACAGGGAGAGGAAAGAAACTCTATGGAAAGAGGCATATGTGAATGAGAAAGTGAGGATTAGTTGGTGGCTGTATTTGCAGACAGTCTGCCACGCTGTGGGAAATCATTGATTTCACCCCACGTTTATGCCTCCTGTCAGAATCAGTGGAATCCATGGTTTCTCACTTTATAAGGGGTGAGCGGTTGCCGTTATCTTCTTCAGTGCAATGTATTTACTGGAAAGTACATGGGTTTTAGAGACATATAAACCTACAAATAGATGCCAGGTCTACTAATTCCTAGTTGTACGACACTGAGCATGGTACATCAGCTCTCTTACCTGTCTTCTCACCTACCAAGTAGAGCAGATACAACTTAATTTATAGGGTTAATATGAGGTTCATGTTAATATACTGTATACACAGTGATTAACTGAAACTTAATAGATGCTCAATAAATGTTAACTCCTCTACTTCTTGTTTCTGCCTCTCTCTCTCCCCATTTTTCTGTTACCTTTTTCTGCAAGAGAAATTTTTTTAACAAATTCTAAACACTTCTTACAATAATGAACGCATTTGTCCCAATCCCTGTAATAATTTCCAAGAAATGCTTTAAGATTTAGAGAGCATTTCAACAATTACTATTCTCTTATACTGATTGCCTTGTTTTTTCTTGAATTTGCCATGTAATTTCTACCCAAAGCCTTGGCTCACATTTCCCTCTTGCGTAGTAATCCATCTTCTTTGCCTGTTCCTAGATCCACATGAAATCTCTTTTCTTCTTGAAGCATTGTCATGTTTCTGGCACCTGGTATTTACAACTTTGTGTTTTAATTTATTTTATGATCCCAAACTATTTTTTCAATGAGTTTTATGCTTCATAATGATTTTAGTGATCTTTTACACTTCTATCCACCTCCCCCCAACTTTCCACTCTAAATTTCACACACTGCAGCTAGAACTAAACCACCGGCAACTTTTCAATAACAGCACGTTGACTTGAATCCTTCCACTGGACACCCAAAGAAGCATTAAAAACTTGTTTTTAGGGCCACACATCCATGAAAGATTCTGGAAACTGTGTTACTCAATGTCTTGATAAGTCCTGTGGAGAATATATATATAAATAGAAACTAATAGCAATGATTAGGGACAACTGAGTGATTGCAATTTTTGAGGGGACAAAATTGAAGAAGACACATGATCTTGTTTGATTCGTGCATTATTTTGTGTGATTTGAATTTCCGTAAATAACTCCTAACCAAAATGTGACTAAACACTAAAAATATAATGAATTGTGAATGAGAATTCTGTTTTATCATATAATATATATGAAATATACAGGGACTTTTTTCTTTTGTGTGTGTTGCTAGATAATTTTTTAATTTATGGCCTTGATAAATACTGTCAGAACTGTGTCCTAAAAGAGTAATTAGCTAGTTGACAGTTCTCACCAATTCATTAGAGTTTTAATGACTAAACACCATTTGTTTGGTCTTTTCCTTCTAAAATCCTCCTTCACTCTAAATCCAAAAGCAAAAGTCATATCCCGACTTCCCTTTCTAGACTACCCCAATATTTTTCAGAGTTAAAGTAATACTTTAGCTCAACTCCAATAAACTGAACCAAAAGTTTTCTCCCAGTCTGTTTTCTACTTAACTGGCAACACTTAACTGAAAGAAATTTCATAAGAAAGCAGAACTGCATGGTCCTACGGCAGACTGGTATGTTATTTCTGATTTGTGTACATTCAGCTCTCTCAGTGAAATTGTTAGTGGTCATTAGAACGTAATAATAATTAGTTGGTCTAGTTATTTCAACTAATAGACACTTTCATGAATTTAAAGGATTCAAAGAATAATTCATCAAAGTACTTTCATTTCTGTATTTTCTGAAAATTTGTTTCCACCAGTATTGTTAAGAAGCATAGATTTTTTTTAAAAAAAGAAGAAGAAATGTTTAGAAATGTTTACTTTTCTATTTGCCTTTCCTCCTCTGTTAACTGTTTCATGGATTTTTTTCTGATTTTAATATCTACATATTTTAATTTTAAATGTAAGGAGTGGTCATTTCTAAGATTCAAATGGCTAGTGGTGTACTACCTACATAGATTTACAACCACAAACTTTGATGTCTTTCAGTATGTATTAAATTTTTTTAAAGGAGGTTACAATAAAACCCCATGTATCCATTATGTAGCTGAAAATTCATCAACATTTAAAAGTGAATAAATATAAATTTGCTCTTAGAAATATCAAAGTAAATAATTCTTAAGAGTCATCTTGTAAGTTGATATATTAAGTTAAACCAAGGAATGTTATTGCTCCTTAGGCTATTCAACTTAAGCTTCATCTTCACTCCTAGAATTTATCATAATTGTTAATACTTTTATTTTTTAACTTTACTTTTTGTTGTTGACACTATTACAGATGTCCCCACCTGCACCCAGCTCCTGCCCCCCTTCTCTCTAGCCATCACCACACTGTTGTATGTATTAATACTTTTAAAATTCCTGAATTCTAATATTAGTTTATCTTAATCCCTCACTTTATTTTCTGCTGTTTTGCTGCTTGGACTTCTCAGACTTTTAAACAATTATTTTAGATATTTCTGCTTCTTACTTTCAGGGGAGAGCTACTTGCTCTTGTAATGGTCCTGTGGTATTAGTCTTATTTCTTCTAACTCAATAAGAGGTCTATTCAAAGGAAATTGAAGTCCTGCCATTGAATTCTAACACAATTCTCTCTTTGTCTTTTTAGCCAATTCTTGCATAAATGCTCCTCCCAACTTTCCCCAACCAGTGACTTAAATTCCTCACGCAGAACAACTGAAGTGAATATATAAGGCCATCAATAAAGAACCCGATTAAGTAACACTAATAACTATTAGTAACTGACTTGCCTCTGTCTCTGTACTAAGCTATGAGTAGCAAGCTTTTAAAGCCATATAATGCTATATCTTCCAGACACAAAATTGGGTAAAGCTAAAACACCTGCTGCATTATTCAATACACTTTTCTACTAAGTGTACATTTTTTTCTAGTTTGAAGAAAATGGAACTAATACTACTCTCTTATTTTGACTCAAGAATACCTATTTAGTAATATCCATTTTCCTTAAATGACAGAGTTCTTTCATTGAACAAAATCTCATTTTGAAGGTCATTTTATAAAATTGATACACAGAAATGGGGCTTCTTGACCAAGTGCATTGCCTGGTAACGTTTTCCTGTCCCACACTCACGCATCTCCATCCCTCCAACACTTCCTCTAGCCCCTGAGAATCTAAGAATCCCAATTAACAGCCATGGTTCCTCAATGACTGGATATTTGATAATAGTTTAAAATATGGTTATATATTTATGATAATATGGTGATATGTATATTGTGATTCTGTTTTAAAATATTTTATCATATATATATGTATGCAGATAGAATGGATAGGTAGATAGATGATTATAGATAGATGATAGATAGATGATAGATGATAGATAGATATAGATAGATGATGATAGATGATAGATGATGATATAGATAGATAGATAGATGATAGATAGATGATAGATAGATAGATAGATAGATAGATAGATAGATAGATAGATAGATAGATAGATGATAGATAGATGATAGATAGATAGATGATAGATAGATGATAGATAGATAGATAGATAGATAGATAGATAGATAGATAGATAGATAGATGATAGATAGATAGATAGATAGATAGATAGATAGATAGATAGATAGATAATAGATACATACATACATATATACATACTGTGATGCCTCAAATTTGCCTCAGAAGAAACTGAAGGACTGGAGTGGGTGGAACTAAACAAGACTATACAGTATTCACACTTGTTGAAGCTGGGTATTGGATATACTAGAGACAGAGGTCTACAGAAAAGCAGAACTGGTGGGAGATATATATCATATTTATGTATCTGTATCTATCTATATAAAATGCTTTCCTGATTTAGATATTCAAGATCAGTACCAACCGGAAATCAAGCTGCACATTTTTGATTTGTCTGTTTTTTCTATATATACAGGGTGGGCCAGAAGTAGGTTTACAATTGTTTGTATGGAAAATAATACAATAATTAATAAATGGTAATACAAAAATAAACTAAGTAAACTGAAAAAAATTATATTAGAATTGATATAAAATATAAAATCAAGTCTATGTACAGTATTTTGAGTATTTCTCTGAAAAATAAACCAAAAAAGATAAGAGATGAAAATAACAGTGGTGATAATAATTATTTGATAGGCAAAGCATATAGCCAAATTCCCAATAATCAATAAAGATGCAAACACATAGTGCCATACAAAATATATAATGGGGAAGTATTTCTCTTATTTTGTTAATCTGTTCATTAAAAAATTTTACCTATTATAGAAAAGGCTCTATTTTAAATACTACTAGTAATAACAATAAATCATCTATATCTCATAAAATATATCACAGCGATAGGTATAAAAATATATATATATTTGCTTTGTAGATGTATAATTTGTATATCTTTATGCTAGAATATTACAGTATCACAGTCAAGTGTCATATTCTAACAAGATCAGTTCAGTGTGACAATTTTATAAAAGATGGAGGCAACATGCTTTGCAGAAGGATTGCTTTCAAAAATTGACACAAACTCGGGATAGGCCAGGAAAAAACAGCTCCAGGCTTTCATGCAGCTTAGATTCTTCAGTGTCGAGAGCATTTAAAAGGCCTCGATATGCTGTGCTCAAAATCAGTGAAAACAGACCAATTACCTAGACATAACATGAAAACTATTTTTTACTCTATTTTGAAATAGTTATAGATTCACAGGCATTTGCAAGGACAGGACAGGACAGGAGAGAGAGAGAGAGGCAGAGAGGGTGGGGGGGAGACAGAGAGACAGAGACAGAGAGAAATCCCAGTTGTTCCCAATAGTTACAATTTACATAATTATAGTATAGTATCAAAACTAGGAAATTGACATTGGTATACTAATGTGTGTATAGTTCTATGCCATTTTATTACGTGGGTACATTTGTGTGACTGTCACCATAATCAAGATCTATAACTATTTTATCACTACAAATGTTTCCCTCTTACTACCGTTATATAGTCATACCTACCCCCTACCCTCCACCATCCCTACAGGTAATCTGTCCTTTGTCTCCAACAATTAGGGGATGTTACATAAGTAGAATCGTGTAACCTTTTGAGATTAGCTTTTTTCACTGAATATAATATGAGGTCAGTGTTGTCAAAATAACAACAACAAAAAGCCTAGAACAAAATCAAAAATTAATTCACCAAGTGTTAAATTATTTAAGGAAGGCTATATTATAAAAGACATTCATTTTCTGCTTTATGCTGTTTTACATTTTTTAATTTTATAAAATGTACCTGTATTATTTTTTCACACTCAAGGAATAAATGTTTATGTACTATATAACTGCAATTGAGTATGAAAAATAAATGCAGTAAAAAATTTGGAAGGAAATACCAAAACTCTTGATATTGAAAATAACCGGGTATTCTTTACTTTTTCATGTTTTTTATATTTTTCAAATTTTTCATAATAAATTTACATTTTCTTTCTTTTCTTTTGAAAGTTTTGGCCCTTTTACAAATTACAAAAACTGTGAAGCTTCTAATGTCATCCATTAAATATGAGTTTTTCCTTGGTTACTGATAGATATTGTCTATTAAATTAAAAAAGATTCCTCCTGTTGCTTGCTTATTATGAAGATTAAAATAACAAGAATATTTACATAGTTATATTTTTAAAATCAGTATTTATTGAGATGATAATATGCCTTTTCTTCCTTATAAATCTGAATTATATAAAGATTCCCTAAAATGGAACTGTCCTTGGCATAAATTCCACATGAGCATGGTACATTTTCTTTTAATATTCAGCTTACTAATGTTACATTTAAGATCTTTGGATCTATATTTAAAGTGGTTCTAGTTATCTTATTTTATAGTTTTGGTATCGGAGGTTTCCAGACTTGTGGATTGGATTCAGAAATTTTCGGGCTTTTTTGTTCTCTGAGGCTTTCAAGGAATTATTTGTTCCTTGAGTTTAAGGTTTGATAGCACTGACCTTTAAAGCCATCGGAAATAGGCTTTAATGTAGAGTGATAAGCAGTATGGGCGAGATGCTCTCTTTCTCAACTGTTTTCACAGTTATTGGACTATTCAAAGTTATTACTTCCTTGGGGGCCTATTTTGGTAATTGGTTGCCTCTCCCCAAAAGTATTCAGATAATCTAGGTGATTACACTGATATGATTTTGTACAAAGAAATTCATAATTTTTAAGGTTTTCTAAAAATTCATGGTGCTTTTCAATTTTTAGAAAATATTGTTTTGTTATCTCTATTTTTTCCCCTGAATACAATTACTAGAATTTTAATTCTGTTATCTTCTTTTGGTTTGACTGACCATTTTTTTTAACTTTGCTTTCTATTTTACTTATTTCTTCTTCCAGTTCTGTGTCTTTCTAGTTTACTCTTAATTTGGCTTTCTCTTTATAAATTATGATCTTTATTTTGTGACTTGAAAAGTTTTACATATTTTACATTTTAAATATCTATTTTGTGTCATGTGTTGGGTATTTATATGTGATATTTTTTATAGTACATGTACTTTAAGTATTAATTTTCTGCTGATCCATCTTAGGTCACATCTATTGGGTTTGGATATCAAATATTTTTGTTAACATTATTTCATTTAAAAAATAATATTCATTTATTTCCAAAAGTGTATAAGTTTATTTGCTAGTTACTTTTAAAATCAAGAGTTATACATTTGGAAAAAATCCAAATGCTGAATTTGAGGGAGAGGGAAGATTTTTTTCACCCATATGACTTCTACTGTTTGGAATCTTTTTGAAGTTGTCTTTGCAGAACAAAATCAATTGTTGTGAATATTTCATGAGCATGTGAAAAGAATAGACATTCTATGTTGGACAGCACCATAAATATATGTCCATTAATTGTAGATAATAAACAGTATTAAAATTTTCTATAATTGTATTTATTTATTGCCACCACAATCTACCAATTTCTAAGACAGGTTAAATTATTTCATTGTGATTTTGGTTTTTTAAATTTCTGTTGGGTTTCTAATGATTTTCTGCTTCCAAAATTATATAATTCAGAGCATAAAAATTCATATGTATTTTCTTGTACTTTTTAAATAAGGGCTTTTTAAAAGCCACCTTGAACCAGAAGTCTGAATTAATATTTATGAAACACATGCTCTAATATTTAAAAGATGTATTATTAAAGTATTTTACAATGTAAAGGGGGGGGGGCGTGAGGGGAAGTGGAAAGGAAATGTAACCTAAAATAACAGCTGGAGAGGGAACATTTTCCAGTGTGTACCTCTTTTGACGCAAGGAGTGAAATGGGAGAAGAAAAAACAGCAGAGAAAACAGTTCCTGTTTAGGAGATAGATCTAGTTTGACTCAACAGGGTGACACAGATAAGTAGGAATATCTAATAAGAGTACTTCTTAGCTGTCTGTAATCTCCTAGAGTGACACGAGAACAGGAGCTTTCAAGTAAGATCATTAAGGATCCCATATCAGCCCTCCCACTCTGAATTTTGGCAACTTACACAATGTCTGTAACCTTTAGTTTGCTTTCTAATAAGTGGAAAGACTAACGCCTGCCCAAGAGAGAATCAGATGACTAAGTCCCAGCCTGACGCCTGGAGCATGTTGGGGGCTAAGGGAATATTGCTAACGCACGATGCTTCGTTGAGAAGTCCGAACTCACCGGAGTGTAAACATAACATTTAATATTTTCCCGGACATGGCCCTCACTCAGTCTTGTTCAGTAACGGAAGCTGCTTATTTAATTGTCCTGCTGAACGACATAGTACCTGCTCCCCTGACATGTTCCTCACTTCCCTCTCTGGCCTGATGACAAGCTCCCGAACACTGAAATCTTCGCCTTCTTCCTGTTAGTTCACTGCTGTTTTCTTTTTCCTTTCCCTTAGCTTTCACAGTTCATCATTTTAAAGTCTCTTTTGCATATACCCTGAACCCTTGCGCCTCTATTTTTTCTGTATCCATCTAGCAAAGCTGTATAAACTCATAAGAACCAACCATCTATTTTCCCCTGGCCTGCACACAGGTTGCTAAGGAGTGCTGGGCTAACACCTACACTCGGGCAGATGGGAACCCCTCTAAATTTATTATTAGCAGCCTCAAATAGGGCAGTCAAACTCCCCAACAAATCTATCACTTTCCCCCCAGGGCCTGACAGCCCATCCCCTGCCATAGCTGTTTCAAGCAGTCCACCAGCCCCTGGCAATCCTTAGCACCTGATATTTCACTTCACCTCCAAAGTTGATGAGAGAGAGAGACAGAGACAGAGAGAGAGAGAGACAGAGAGAGAGAGAGAAAGGGGAGGAGAGAGGGGATAAGAGAGAGGGGGTAGGGGAGAGGAGGGAGGGAGAAAGGAAGGAAATCATGAGTCATTCATCTTAAGTAATTGATGCCCCACCCTCACCACCATCAGCACCCCAAAGAGTTTAGTCAGGTTCCACTGTTAAATGGTCCAATACCACTCTAGTCTTGTCCTTTTTCTGTTGTGAAATACTCTTTTATACATTCAAAAATATAATATATATTATATATATGTAATATGAAAACATTATTACAAATCCCCATACACCAGAAATCCAGCTTAAGAAATAGAATTTTACTAAGGCCATTTAGTAAGGCACATGGTGGCCCAGCTAGAGACGATATTTTCCAGTCTCTTTATAGGTAGCTGTCGTCATGTGAGTTTGCATAATTTTACAGCATATACATTTCCCTAAACAGTATGCTATTTCATTTTAGTTTTGCATGTGTGTGGCTATTATAAAAACGTTGCCATTTGGTCTGTGTTCTTCTATTTCTTGCCTTTACACTCAATATTATGTTTTTGAGGTATTTCTATGTTAATATTTTATTCATTTTCCCTTAATTCCCACATGAGTCCTATTTCATGACTATACCACTATTTATGCATCCTTCTGTTTATGGACAATTGGTTAGTTTCTAGTTTCACACACAAATATACATGTAAATTACATATATATATATATTTATGTTTTTGTGTATATGTGCAGATTACAAGTATTGCTGTCATAAATATTTTGCACCTACATATTTTTAAATAAGTTGTTCTCTATTTGTAATGGTTTTTTAGTTAGGAGCCACCATCCCAGGGCCACTCTAACTTCTTTCCTCTGCTTGGGGGATTTTAGATCACTAAGTGGAATGATTTTCAACTCCAGTCTTGCATGAGGGTGTAATTGTGACAAAAGTTTTTCAAGAAAAATTTCTTTTCCCCTTCTATTTAGAGCTAAAACAGTTACAGTTCTTCGATATTTCCCTTTGAGGGACTCTTTTTAAGACTATAAAATTGCTGTTTGATTTAGAAAATCTCAGCTATTAATCAGATTTCTCCACTGAGATGGGAATTGACTTATTGACGGTCATAAAACTCTAATCTGGTCCATTTTGTAGCTAGCTTTGTAATTCCACCTGGCATTTTGATACTGACTGATATTGCATAAGTAGCTGCTGGCCGTCCCTACCACATTTCTATAGACATTGTCTTAAAAACCTGTTTTCACATTGCATATATTTAAAATTACTCCCTGATGAATTACTAATTACATTTTCAGACACAACTTAAAAGAGTTCCTGCAGACCAAAAAGCTGAACATATAAAGACATGATCTTAACTTTTAGCAATACAATGAATTTTTTTTTTTTTTAGCCAAGGGTTTCCAAAAACAAGTTTTTAAAACATGTAACAGATTAGACTTTGGCAGTGAATAAAACATCCTACTTTCTAGTCATTAAAAGCATCCCAGGGTGGAGAGGGAATGGGGAATGGTTAAATTCCTTGAAAAATTTGGAGTCCAAACTCTGATGAGCAGGAACAGTGATACAAATTAGTCTGTGTGACACTCAACACATACTGGCTTCACATCCTGTCTCTGCTCCTTACTAGCTGTGTCATCATATGACGTGATGTTAGAACTTTCAGTTCTCTCACCTGTAAGTGGAGGATGATAATCTCATTGGTATCTATAAGGATTCATTGAAACAATAAATACTGAGGATCTAGAACAGGGCCTGGCACACAGTAGCCATTGATAATAGTTATAGGCTTCCCGAAGGTAGCAATTAAACCAAATCATTTTTATGAAGGAGAGGAACCAAAGAGCCTTCATAATACTATGGAGATTTGATGATGAAGTTTAGAGAAAGAATAGTTTTTAATTTTTATATTTTGCAATGATTGTAACAGATAACAATGTATTTACGGTAAATTGTATGTTGACCAACTGACCAAATAAAGACTAAATGTTTCCTAATGTCATATAATTGATTGATTGATTTATCTTGGACAATAACCCTTTGGGGGGGAAAAATAGCAGATCCCTGCCTAATTTTACTGACATAGAGTCCAGTTTAATTAAAGACTTAATTGTTAAAAATAAAAAAGTTAAAGACATAAAGATATTGGAAGAATGCATGCATATATTTTAAAAATAATTTTTGAGTGAAGACAGTTTGGTTACGCAGGACATAATGTCTAGACACCACAAACAGACTGATAAATGTGACAACATAAAATTTAAATTTTTATACTGCATAAATTAAATCTAAAGTTGAGTAACAAAATGAGAACACTGTTGGCAGCATCTATGACAAGAAAGCAGCAATTAGTACACAAAGAGCTCTTACAAATCAATAGGAAAGTACCAACTTAACTGCAAAATTGGCAAAATAGGAATGGATTTCATAAAAATAAATTCAAATCGACAATAAATATTTAAATGAATGCTCATCCACATTTATACGTTTGAAAATGCAGATTCAAACAATACTATGGCATTTTTAAACTATCAAAATGTTAGGCAGCACTCATTTTATATTTTTTAATTTTGATGTGTGTGTGGTAAAGCAGGAACCCCCATTCACTGTTGCTGGGAATGTAAATTGCTAGAGTGAAATTTGGAATGTGTGTACCAAACTTTAAAATGAACATACCCACACTTAGTAATTTATTTGCTGAATGTGCTGGCACACCAATGCAAAGCTCTACATGTTTAAGAATTTTTATTGCAGGATTAGCTACACAGTTGTTGTTTTTTTAATCCTGGATAAATCTAAATGTGCCTGATAGGGAAATAGTAAAATAAATAAGGCCAGTTATATTCTTAATGTGGTATGCTCTTAACTATTAAAAAGAATGAGAGAGAAACTATAATGTGCATATTTGAATGATTTACAAGTTATTATATTGTGAAAAAAAATATGTAAACAGATTTTATTGCAAACTTCCCTTTATGCAAAAAATTATATAAATGTAGATATAGGATATATGTTAGATATTTTCTCTGGAAAAAAATTAAGAAAAACTTTGGGAGTAGAATTCGGGATATGAGTGTGGAATAACAGGAAAAAAGAGGTAAGATTTTTTAATTTAACATTTTAATAGTTTTCTGAAACGTTTGAAAGTTCCTCTATGCTCGTTCGTGTATGTTCTACTTTAATTTAAAAACAAATGCAGTTAATATGATCCTTAAAATATATAAATTATAAAGGACTGAAATTTTAAATTAAATGCCGGTAGAAGCCAGCAGATCATTTGAGGTGTTGAAAAGCATGTGCTCTTGAAAGGGAACTGCCCAAACTTGACTTTCTTGAGATGAAATGATGCCTTTAGTGGTGCTTAATGAGTGTTATTTTCCCCTAGACAAAGCCAAAGGAAGATCGAGAGCGGGGACCCACTTAGACTCAGCCCGGAGACGGAGTCGAGCGGTCCTTTATCACATCTCTGGGCACCTTCAAAGGAGAGAAAAGAACAAACTGAAGATAAATAATGTAGGTGGATGTGTGTGTACCCTCCGAATGCTAGCGTTTCCCCTGGTGGCAGTGTTTGACTCGCTAAAGAGAGGCTCCATTTGCTCATTTATTGGCTTTCCTAGATTTTTTTTTCCACTTCGGCTTGTGCTTTCCCATAAAGAACAAACTGGAAAAGGTCAGTAGTCATGAGGCATTTCTGTAATAAAAGTGCTTAATCATCGTGTTATCACAGCAGAGAGATGAGAATGTTATTGCCGTCAGTACAATAGGGCCAGCGACGCTGCAAATGGGGAGATCCCGGCTATGTTTTATGGACAAGCTGATGCAGCAAGTCATATCACACATTCATAATATGTTGGCTAAAATTTCTCAAATTTAATTTTACTGCCATCTACTTCGCACTTTATCTAATTTCACTGGGTGCTTTTATCCAGGGGGATCATGAACAAATCAAAGTCATTACTCCTCTTTAAAAAATTACTTTTTATACAAAACACCGTTGGAAATTTCACACAGTGGAACATTGAATTTGAAATTACATGCCGTGCATTATACAATTTTCTAAAAAGTTGCGCTCCTTAGTAAAGGGCAGTGGAGCTACTTTCTGAAACCTGCTGCTTATCTGTCAAAAGCCACAGCAAATAACTGTGCCTACAAAAGATTATTCCAGAGTTTTACATGACGCATATCCACCAGGATTTCACACTTAATTTCATAACTGTTGTGTGTTTTTTAATATTTTTTATTGATTTTTAGCGAGAGGGGAAGGGAGAGGGAGAGAGAGAGACAGAAACACAAATGAGAGAGAAACATCGACTGGCTGCCTCCTGCACGCCCCCTACTGGGGATCTAGCCGGCAACCCGGGCCTGTGCCCTGACCAGGAATTGAACCGGCGACCTCTTGGTGCACTGGTCAATGCTTAACCACTAAACCACACCAGCCGGGTCATAATTGGTTCTTAACACTAAGAGAGTTCACTGAGAAACCCAGAAGTATGTCTGTTTGATTGTAGGCATTCAAAGATAATTTTTCAAATGATGACAATGTCCTTAATTTGCACTGTGGAATCTCTAGAACACACAACTTTTGGGCAGTGTATGACTATGGGTGGCAGATATAAATACTGTAGTCTAACTTGCCAGTGATATTAGAAAACGTCACATCAAACAACCAGAACTATTTGGGAATCCATCTAAGGTCCAGAAGTTCTGGGAGTTAGGGACACAAGAGGATCCTCTAGCATCTTACTTTTTACATGGGAAGCTCCAGACCACCTAATCTGACATACAAATGCTTTGACTTAATATAAAGATTTTTCTGGGGATATGTGTGTCTCTGTTACATGGATTTCCTGAGAGTCCAGGGACAGACTTGGAAAAGGGCCCAGGACTTGATCTATGGATCCTTCCATGGTTCCTATTTACATCTCCCTTCAGTTACCAAGTCAGCCTTAGTGACAGTAAACAAGTTCTAGGAAGAAACAAAGGTAGCCACATCTGGGTTTGATTCTATGCAAGTCAACCAGCAAAGCACCTAAACAAATATTAGCCAGAGATTCAGCAACACTGAAAGCTGACACTGCCTTCCAGCCTTTAGCTGGGACTCATGAACACAGCAAGTATTACTGAGCTTTAAAACGCATTTGCTGAAATGCTGTTTCCCTTCAGAGCCAACAAAGTACAGAACAGTACTTTAAAAATCTCATTTAAAAATCGTAATTCCCACTGCTTAGCTGATTTGCTAAATTGCCATTCATTTAAGAAGTACAAACATCAAGGCGGAACATTAAAATAATACACAGTAACTAAGGGCATCTAATCCACACAGTGGTTCTAGCAATTCAGGTAACTTACTTCTGGAAGCAGAGCATGGAATCGGGAATGGCCCTGTTCACTCTCTCCTTTCAGAGAGAACAGGGTAGAATGGTGGGAGACAGCAGAAAAAGAGAAGAAGAGGTAAAACATGAGGACAGTTTATTGGCTAAACATTTAATCTTTGGGAAATCTGACTATGTTAACATTCACACACACACAAAGACTTCCTAATATTTTTGTAGCCCTCTGCTATTTACAGGTTCCTTTTACATGCATCATAGGATTTGATTCTAACAGCAAGCCAGGACTAGGTACGATACTTACTAGTGATATCTGAATGATGGAAAAGAACCACCTGTTGAGATCTCCAAAGAAAAAGCCGGGGGTGTAGGACCCAGCTATGAATCCTCTGACTTAAAGACACTGTGCTTCTGACCCTACCTTGTTGCCTCCCTGATGCAGTTCTGGAGACTAAGAATATATGATTCAACCGTAAAGGAACTCAGCAGGCCGCTGGCAAGCTGTCACCCCAATCAGGACACGATGCCTTTTAGTCGTGGCTTTCACTCTGCCTGCCACATCTTGGAGAAGGTGTTTAATTTCTGCTTCCCTTGATCTGTTACTCTATGAAATGGCATTGGGATGATGCAGCATCTCCGGCATGGGCGCCCTGGGAGCTCAGAAGGAGAGAGCTTTAACGCTCGGATGCCACCAGCAGCTATTACTAGTCCTCAAAGACACACACTCCGCTCCGGTTGCTCTGTGTGGTGACTGTAGAAACGTTTTCTTACCCGTTTGCTCATTCAGAAGTGAGTTTCAGAGAAATGCTGCACAAAGGGTTTTGGAAACAGTTACCTTAATTAGACGCTGGCCTTAACCAATGTGTTTCAGTCATTTACAGGGTAGAGGTTAAATAGCTAAGACATCGTGGGCACTAAAGGGCCTGCTTCAAAATTAATAAATAATATAGGTCTAAATTGAGACTAGTTGGTTGTATTACTCCTTAGGCAAACTCCATATGTTTGAGGGTTATAAATGATGTCTTTTCCTCCCTGCTTGCTAAAAGCACACTTTCCAATTATAAGAAATTTTCTTCCATTCTAAAGGTTTTTGATAAAACTTTACAAATACAGTGGTGGAAGGAGTGAAGCATCTATTTTTTTTTCACTCAGGTGATTGTGTCAAGATATATGCACGCTGTGAGTTTAAAACCTTTCAGAACTTAAATCTAACCTGAGATGTGTTAGATTCTCAGTATCTTTTAAAATAACTTAAAATAATACACTTTAAGTGGCCTATAAAAGTGAAATAGTGTGATTTATTTTGTGATTTGTAGCTATAACTAATATATTGCTGACCTTTTGCATGAGTATCACTAATGCTTCATATAATCAACATAATTCCAAGAGAATACTTTACCTCTTGGCTTTTCCTGACCCTCACTCCTAAAATTGGCTTCTCCCTCAAACAAGGTAAATTTTTTATTTCTCTGACACTAAAGGCAAAGGCTTATTTGGATAGAAATTGAGATAGTCCCCCCATGGCTTCTGGTGGTGTCTTACTGTAGTAAATATTTTAAAGAGAATTATGTTAGAATGCATCATGTCCTATTGTAAATAGAAGTGCTTCTCAACCCCAGGAGGTCAATACCTCTGGGCCCTCACTCTCTCCTGTGCACCAGCCTAAGCTTTGATGAGAGGCCCAGCAGTTGTGCTTCATTTTCCTCTTCTCAGTTCTATGCCACAATCCATCTTTGGAACCCGCTCCTGGAATCTAGAGAATGGGGCAAAGGAGGAAGTTCGAGTATCCAAGAATTAAATGGAGCATGGACACAGTGGCAGATAGGCATCAAAAAACAATCGGAAAGTATCGAACAGTTTCTCACCCCGAAACCCTGACGTTATGAGGCTCCTGTGTGGGTTAAGTAAGACTATTAACAGGAAGTGGAAATAAGTGTTAGGAATGCCTACCAAGAAAAGATGCAAGATCAGGGGTGCCTTAGTATTAAGGTGGTAGAAATATTTGGTTCCTGACAGTCACCACCGAAGAGCTAAGTGTTCCTGATTGCTCAGAACCTTTCCTGAGCCCTCAAGTGTTTCAGGACTCCCTGAACGAGCCACGTTAATTTGTTCTTTCCTCAATGGCTGAAATAAGGAAACACATTGTGACCTGCAAATAACATGCATTCCAGAACTTTTAACTGTTCTGTTCATTCAACTTAACTTTGAAATTTAAGTTTCCATTACCTATCTTGTATTTCTCATTAATTGAGGTCAAAGCAAGGTCTGAAAGTATCTGGTCATAGGCTTGTCAAATTGCCACACACGCTATTGTTAGGCCTCCCTTTGTCTCATGGCAATAAGCAGAGTTGTTCATCAATTTTGACTGCTTTCGAAGGGAAGTGCTTCTGCAGTTATAAAAACTCCAGCTATTCTGCATTTAATCAGCTGCACTGTGAACGTTGCCTTTCTCCTCCCAGGACTTGAGAAGTAACTCTTAAGCGACCGTTTCTCACTTTGCCGTCTTAACCAGAGCTAGCTAGTGTCAAAATGAACTCGTGTCAATCAAGGTCATGAGATTTGGGTTCCCAACTTGAGACCTCACAAAAACCCACAATGCAAAAATGCAAGTAGTTAGCACAACCGGATTATATTTTGAAAGAAATGTAAACAGTTGTTTAAAATAGAATATTGATCATATATCTCTGTCTAGGTGGAAAAAATGGTACCTTCGTTGTCATTAGAAGAATTTTAGGTCAAATATATTCTTTAGATAATGACTGTCGTATCAGGATTATAAGTATATGGAATGTTCCTATGGCAAAAGGAATATAAATGTATCTTTGTGTTTAGAATGTGTGTAGGATTATATTTACAACTGTGGAAATTTTCAGCTGAAATTTTAGGTAATGATCTTATTTTTAATGAGCAAAATCTGGATTGCTCGGTTAACATTCACAATGAAACTCTGCATATTTCTGTTGCTTATAACAAAGATCTCTTCTCAGTTTTAGTGTATACATCTCTACTTTTTGCATCACCAACTTCTAAAAGTCACTTGTAAGATATACTGACATTGTATGTACAAATGATCCTCCTTGTATGTTTAAAGCTGTATGACCCATGTTTCTAATGTTGTGTCTCCCTTCTCTTCTCTTTGTCTTTATCTGCAGAATGTTTTTGTAGATAAACCAGCATTTCCGGAGTATAAAGTTTCCGATGCAAAAAAGTCCAAATTCATACTTTTGCATTTTAGCACTTTCAAAGCCGGCTGGGACTGGCTCATTCTGTTGGCGACGTTCTATGTTGCCGTGACTGTACCTTACAACGTTTGCTTTATTGGCAACGATGACCTGTCCACGACTCGGAGCACAACAGTCAGTGACATTGCCGTGGAGATCCTTTTTATTATAGGTAAGAACCAACGGCTGCTTTCCCGGGAGATTTGCATAGGGGAACTAAGTGTGTTCCAGATTTTTCTGACACAAATTTGAACTAAGAGCCATTTGCATGGGCATGACTCAGCCTTTGATGCAAATTTGGGAGATGCACATATTTAGGTGTCTGAAAATTGCCTCTTCCAACTTTCTCTCTCTATTCTTTTATTTCAAACCAATCCAAAACCCCGTTTTGTGTTTTCATCTTTATTTTGTCAAAAATGGGCTAAAAAACGACTGAGTGGTGGTTGTGTTTGTACTCTCCCATCCATCGTGATCTTAACTGTGTAGAGTCAGAGATGGGGCCTGGCAAGAAGTCATCAGTGCTGTTCTGGTAATGGCCCAGCCCCGGGCATGCTTCTCCATGCCCTTCCATGTTTTCTCAGCCTGTTGGTGGTCGCAGTAAGAGACCTGGTTGCAGAAGCAGAGGATTACATAGCCTCCCACTAAATCAGGAGGAGCAGTGAGTATCTGGTTTTAACTAAAAAGGCCACCAGGGATGTTTTCTAAGAGTATTTATCTCTAGACTATTGGGAGCCTCAGGTGAAGCTGCATCTTTTCACTCTTATAAGCCTTTTCCTAGATCCCTGTCCCTTAAATCTTCGTCTTGCTCTTTCTAAGGCAGATTCTAGATCTCCACCAAGGCTTGGGCTGACTCCCTGTGGAGTTCCCTGTACCTTTCATTTGTCCCCCTGGCGTTCTTGGCCATCACTAGCAAGCTTATACCTTCTCCCTGGTCGTGGTGATATAGGGCAACATCCTTATTGTAAATATGAGAGTGTTTGAAAATGTTTTCAGACATTTTGTGAACAAAGGAATGAGAACTGGATTTTAGAAGGTCAAAGAAAAGGACTTGAGGGAGGCAATTCAAAACCTTGTTTCAATGGTGGTGGTACTTTTACCTCCATTGAGCTGGTAAAGCTTTGGGAGAGGGGGGTCTCTTAACTGAATGAGCCCATGTTTGCTCTGGATGAGTTTGTGTGATCTCGGTGTGGCTCTGGCATCACTATTAGCATTGCCTCTGCTGGACACCCCCCTCAGAGCCATGTTAGCACCCCTGCCCCCACCCCAAAAGCGGTGGCTGTAGTATGTTTGGGCCACTAGATGGCAATGTTGTCTAGTTGGGTAGCTGGGTAAGGCTACGGATTCAAGGAAATGTATCTTTTTTTTTTTAACTTAAACTACTCATTATTGGAAAAGTGTAACTGCAAAGGGATATAATTCACTGTTAAATGGCAAATACCAACATTCTAGCTTGTAAAAGAATTTAAAATGAAAATTGTTGCCAAATTGGGTGTGTTCCTAGACCAGTCTCTTGCTGTTTCAAATCCTTTTACTTTCCTAAACTCTGACGTCTTGTCCCACCCACTCATCACAGGCACATAAATGAGGGCTCCAAACGGACTCCTCAGGACCTGGTCCAAGTACTCAAGAAACTGAGAGGCCAATTAACATGTCTAAGCCTGAGTGTCTGCTTAACAAATATTTTACGTAATAATATTATTACTATTATTTAAACCTTGGCCATAGGGACAAGGTTATAGCCTTACCTTTTCCACTATTCTTGGTTGTTAGATATTTGAAATTCCAAGGGCTTGGAAACCACGTCTGGTACTACCCACCCACTGTCACATGCTGATGTGTTTACACTCAGAACAGACACCTGTGAGAAAGATATTTTATGTTCTTTTTTTAGGCTGCTTTCCTGTATTAAAGCAATGGAATCGGCTTGCCCCCAATAGTTGCCTCTAAGTCTTCTGTGTTTGTTGTTTCTGCCATTTCAACTATGTTTCGGGCAGCAAGATGTTTCCCTAGGGAGACAAGACAGAAGTCTCTTCTTATCTGCAGTTTCGTTTCCCATGGTCTCAGCTACCTGTGGTCAACCGCGGTCCAAAAATATTACATGGAAAATTCCGGAAAGAAACAATTCATAAGTTGTCAATTGCGTGCCATTTTGAGTAGCGTGATGAAATCTTGCGCATCCCAGTCCACACTGGACGTGAACCATCCGTTGGCCCTGCATACCCAGGCTGTCTATCCCTACCTGCCCATTAGTCGCTTAGTAGACATTCTGGTTAGCAGATGGACTGTGGTGGTATCTCAGTGCTTGTGTTCAAGTTGGGAGATAATATCTCTCTTTTGGAGATTCACAGTGAACTTGATAGCGTTATAAATCCTCTGAGAAGTCCAGTGATAAAGAAATCTGGTTCACTGATTTCCCTGCACCTTCTAAAGGTTCTGAGTTACCTCAGAACACACTCCTCCCCAGACCACTTAGTAACTAACACTCTTTTGGGAAGACTGACTTAAAAACATTCTTCGCTGATAGATTCGCCACAAAGAAAGTATCTGAATGTAATGATGAATGGTGCGCTCGAATCTCTCCTAACTCTTCTCTTCCCCTTAAAACAGATTGTTTGTAAGCCATGTTAGTTCTTTAGAATTAATAGGACACAAGGCTTGGCTTTAAGTTACAAAGTAGTTATAAAATTACTTTTAGTTTCAAAACCATCACATATAACTTAGCTGTTGATTCAAAGCCTTACGGAAACATAAAATGAGAAGTGAACGACCAGTGATTTATAGAATCTAATCTTTCTTCCTTTATAGGTGGGAAACTGAGCCCCAGAGATATGCCCAAGGCCCCATAGCTAACTGATGGCAGGCTCAGGTCTCCTAGTTGCTGGAAAAGGTTTCTTAAGAGTTTATAATCGATACGATTCCATTTTCTAAAAAATTCCACTCACTTTTCTTTATTTAAAGCAATGAGGTAGAAAATGAGAGAAAGAAGTGCCAGCTTCTTTCTCTTTCTACCACGAATGCAGAAATTAATAGCTTGAATCTCTGAAATCTTGGTGGTTAAAACTGTAGTATAGCCACGGGTCCAACAACCACTTCTCCCATTTCCTTGCAAAAACCCAGCCTTGTGCCGGCAATGGTATGTCCAGGCAGACGCAGGGGATGGATTGGGAGTGTCCTGAGCCAGCAGCAATTCCCTTCCCTTTCTCCAGTTTCAGGAGCAGGGGTAGGTGTGTGGCCAGTTCTGTCCAGTAGGATACAGAGAGACCGTTTCTGAGGGCTCTGGGAGGTCATTTTCCCCCTGATCAAGGAAGAGAGGCATAAGAGGGGGAAATATTTGTGTCCCCAAGCCTCCTTCCCCCAGGGTGGCTTGGATGGGACGATATGACGGACGTAAGTCCTGCAGCCATCCCGCATCAGGAAGCGTAGGAAAGGAGATGTGGATGGCAGAGCCGAAAGGTGACGTATTGCACCCTGAACTCTTTGCCAGGCGATGTAATACTGATCCTATTATTGGAGCCACTGTTAATTAGATATTCTGTTACTGATAGCTATGTCATTCTAAAAATACAGAAACAAACAAAAAAACACGCCAGCATCTGTGACCCTCTGCGCTGGGCCATTTCAGAAATTCTAAGAGATGTCCTTCCCAAAGGAACAGCATCCCTTCCTCCCGCCTTGTCATGCCTCGCTGCGGCCGTCAGGCCTCTGTCCGTCCCTCCTAGCTGCTGCTGTGGCCACAGAGGCCTAGAATCACAGCTTCCTCCATAGGGCTCGGCTCCCATTGCGCCGTCTCTCCGAGAGCTCCTCGGAGAGCTGGAGTCAAAGGGAAGCTGGTGAGCATTCTGTTTCCTCTCTGCCACATTGACCTTAGTCACAGAAAGGTGACAGTCATGTGAGATAACGGGCAGTCATGCATCGTGTGCACCAACCCGTCCAGGACTGGACATCTGGCACCAGCAGTGCTCCCCAATTATTACGACCATCCAAACACCCCATACATACTTGAAAGGATTTCCCCCCAATGTTATATATTTAAGGTTATACTCTATGTTGACTCAGGTAGTTCTAGGTCACTGGTTCTCAGTATCACAGTAGAAAACATTCCAGAAACGTGTGGGTTTGATTTTAATTCCTTAATCGGCTCTACCATCATTTGGTGTTTGTTTAGTGCTTTTAGGTCACAAGTGATTTTACTTCAACTAATGATCAGAATTCCTATAAATGCAGTATTTCTTATCAGCATATATCTAAATGTTTATCATTTCTGATTATTTTATTTCTTTCTCCTTTTGTCTATAATGCTTTATTAGCCAGTGCTTTTCATGTCACCAAATTTTGCTATTTCAGAGTGTTTGTTTCTTCATATGATTTAATTTTTATTACTGCCTTGTGACATAATTACAGCAGGTATATCTGTTCATACATAGGAGGGGAAGGGGGTTAAAACAGGAAGCAATTTATCCATGATCTAGCTAATTACTGACCAAACTACGACTACAGCCCTAAACTCATTTATAAAATGGGCAAACTAGCAACAATCTTGTGAGGATTTAACAACGTAATTTTATCAAAAAATAATCTCACTCCCTGTTTAATCAGTAGTAATGAGTATTGTCAATAATGTTACCAAGCCCATATCTCTTCGGTTTGTTTTAATATCCACTATTTTCAGAAAATCAGCCTTCTTTAATTCATACTGAAAATCCAGCTAATCATGGGAATAAGGGACCGGAATATTCCACATCCCTTAGCTTTCAGGAACACAAGTGTCTGGGGACCATTTACCACTTAAAGGATCTGAGGCTTTTACAGCTACTTCTACAGACTTGCCTCAGCATTCTTTCAGAAGAGCCAAATGAAGTTCTCTCAAATACCATCATCTTACATCTACCCAAGTCCTGCATTCTTTATCTGCAGCACTTTGGGATCTGATGTGCATTGAATGATCCCAAACAGGATCATAAGCAATTATTCCAGCGTCTTCTCCCATCCAATCTCCCACCACAACTTCTAGGAAGAAGGAAATAAGCTGATCTGCATTTCATCTCCCCTCCTTTTTTCTTCCCAAGCTCTGATGAGGCCTGAAAGGCACAAGCTGGGCTTCCAGTAACAGTTTAGAAGGAAGTCATTAGCTAAAGTCTTAATTACTAGTTTTAGAGTAATTGAGACTTATCTCTAGTCAACAACTTCAAAATTTCCCTGAATCTGTGTCCAATTTCTAATAGTATTTTTAAATACATGTTTGTTTTATAAAGCTTTCCCCAAATCCCCTCTTCATTGTACACAATCTTTAGAAATAGGCCTTTTTCCCACTTAATGTAGAACTGAGAAATAATGTTCTTAAACTACTCAACTCCAGTTTGAAAACTCTCAGGTAGAAATTCGAGGCTCAAAAGAAGTTCTTTCATTCTTTCCGCATTCTTGAGTGTCTTTTTCAGCAAGGGTAAAATATCTCAGTGGAACGTGAAAGAGCATAGGCATTTTATTGCTCCTTTATTGTACAAGCAAACCCCAATTTACAGTTATTTTCCTGAGAAGTTCAAAGACATGTCATTTCCCCCCTTGGTTAAATGACTAAAATTGAAGTTGAAGACTTGGATACTGGAGAGAAGGACTTCTAACAATAAATAAAGTTGACATTTCATGATGAGGAGGGAATTAAAATAAATTTTACTGCTGAATGATTGGGCCATCTGGTATTCCCAGACTATTAAGAAGCTTTGATTGGTTAGCATTTGTTTATCTCTTAGTGTTTGAGTCCCTCTTTTCCTCCCTTTCTTTCTCTTATTTTTTTCCCTGCCTCTCACATAATCACAGTCTCCCTCCTAGTCTTTCTCTGCCTCTCAAATGTAGGATATCAGTGAAATTCCACACATAGCACCCTATTCCTGCACATCTGCACCCCCCAGTTAGCACTGATCTTGGATTGAGCAATAAGGTCTCTTACTAAGAGTAATTCACAGCCACAGTTCAGATTTGGCCTTTGTCTCTTGTGCCATTTTTCACCCAAGGCGTTCCCAGTGCCTCCATTCCCAGAAAATGCATTTGGAGTGTCAAATAAGTGCAGTGTGTGGCACTGAGCACTAACCGTTGACTAGGAATGAGTCACTGCCCACTTGGCTCCTGCCCAGCTATTTTCCGCTGAGTAGGTCTAAGCCTGAGGAGAGCAGCTAAACAAACAGCAAATCACCCTGCCGCTTCAGAGTTCCAGAGAAGAGCCACTTCCTCAGTGTCTTATCACAAAAGTGAAGAGATTTTGGGTGTCAGAATGCCTTGGGGGGGAAGTACCCACCTAGGACCCAGGAGATGGCGGTTCGATTCCCGGTCAGGGCACATGCCCTGGTTGTGGGCTCAACCCCGGGTCGGGGGCGTGCAGGGGGCAGCCCATCAATGACTCTCTCATCGTTGATGTTTCAACTCTCTCTCTCCCTCTCCCTTCCTCTCTCGGAAATCAATAAAGATTTTTTTTTTCCAAGAAAAGAAAAAAAAGTAAGGTACTATTTCATTATTGTTATTAAAAGCTCCCAGATAAGTTGTCTTAAAAGTACCTACTGAAGCCCTTGAGCAAAGATTGGAATTTTGTTTATTTTGCAAGTGAACTATTGGTTTAATTATTGCTTCTTTAGGCTTTGCGGAACCCCTCGTGGGAAGATGAAGTGCTATGATAAATGAGCTATTGAACGGATACCCAGGATATGTACACTGTATTTTTCTTAACCATGTGAAACTGCAGGCAGAGTGTTTCATTTCTTTGGTTCAAAAATAGCAATTAATAGTTTCCTTAGACTAGAATAATGGGTTTCTATTTGATTATAAAAAGTACTTTATTCACCGTCATTCCCTCTTAGACAGACAAGTAGGTTTTTAGAAACATCCCCACTATTCTTTGCTATTCCCTCTAAATGACAATGTTCTAACAAACCAACAGATTACATTCTCAAGGCCTTTTCTTTTGATTAGTTTAACTTCTCTTCTGTGGATATACTGTGCTAATTATATTTAAGGTTTAAAATAGAAACAGTGGGAAGAAACAAATAGCCTTCAGCCACATCCATTCCAACACAACTGCCGCCTCCATGTGAAATCTTTCTCGTGTTGTGTTGTTTCCTCCGTTTCTCTTCACGTGATTGTGATCCTAGTCTATGCAAATTTAGGTGCCTTGTATTTTACATAACATTTTATGTAACTCTTACTCTGTGTTTTATAAATATTTGTAAACAACTTAATATTTGCATAGTATCTCATCATGTAAATGAGCTATTCTGTTTAGTTAACCCTGTCTTAATCGTTACACATTTCACATGATATTTTTTGCCACTTGAATAAAAAATAATAAGGAGCATCTCTGTGAAAAATATATTTACTCTCTAACGGAGCAAATTTATATTGAATGCCCATTGTTTGCCAGACACTGGTTTAGATGTTAGAAAGAGCAGTGAAACAAACAGAGACACTGGCCCTCATGGGATTTAAATTCCAGTAGGAGACAAACAGGAAACAAAATAAGGAAAGTCTATGGCATGTTAGGTAGGGGTGAGGTGCATGGAGAAAGTGCAGCAGAGAAGGGGAAAGGAGTGGGCGGCAATGGGACGCTACTGGTGAACACGACATTTAAATAACAATGGAGGGGCAGCAAGAGGACAGCCAACTGCTTGTCTTGAAGAACATTCCAGAAAAGAGAACATTAAATGCAAAAGACCCTAGTCCTACATTTAGAATTATTTTAAGGAGTGGAATTATTGGGCCAATGAATATTAATATATACAGCTTATGATATTTTCAGAGTGTTATTTTTAATTGCATTATTGTTAGAGTATTTACTGATCAATGAAGTTCTAGCTGAAAAGAAATTTTTTCATGCTGATATTTTCTACAGTAATAGCTATTGTGAGAAGTTCTAGGTGCATGTTGCTTTCTGAATTTTTTTTAACACTCTAAGGCATTTCATTTAATGGAGTAATTCAGATAAAATAATGTTATCAATATTGTACTACTGTGATTTATTCCTATTTTTCATAGAAGATTAGATATACATAGAGAATGAGTTGTGGTTGCCTGACAAACACAACAGTTATTTCACAATGTACCTGAATATGCTATGTTTAAATATGAAACATCTGTGAAATGACAAATTTGATGGAAAATTATCTTAGCTGCCCTGAGACTTACATATTACTGTAAATAGACTAAGGGAAGGAGCACGTACTCATAAAATATGAAACAATACTGCTTGTTTTGAACAAGACAAGGGAATTAAGAATGGAATATTACTAAATTTAGAAACCCAGAGGAAAATTGTGAGTTCTTGATTTAGAAACATATTGCACAGTAATGAGGGTTTTTTTCCATTTTCCTCTTAGCAAACATAAACCCTGCTATGTCATTCTCTCAGCCTCCCACTTTTTCAAGCATATTTTCTTGCAGCATGTAAACTATCATATTCTGTAAGTAAAAATTACATTATTTATGTGGCTTATATTTTCCATTTCAATCCATGCATTTAGCATTTGCCATTGGAATAATCTCCTCTCCCGTTACCCCAATAGTTTAAATAAATACATAAATAATTTTTAAACCAAATATATGTTGAATATATTGAAAAGTTGTTTAAATATTTTAGATAACAAAAAATATTATGGTCACCTGCCCTTAGGTGTTCTTCGTTATGTGTTACTGAGTTCATTAAATATTTGTTGCAGATCAATACAATGTCACCCAAGTGACTGCACATGGTGAGTCCCCACCATGGCACAGGAGACGCTTCATGATCTGGATTCTGGGTCTCTGTCCTTTTATCTATCACCACTTGCTTCCCCTTCCTGTGGCTCCAGCCATACCCGACTCCTTGCAGTTCTTCAACCGTATTATCCCTCACATCCTTTGTATTTCCGTATCCTCTGTATTTTCTACTCTCAGGGAAAAGTAGCAAGATATCTCTTTACCCAATCAAATCCTCCTTGTCTGTGAAGTATCACCTTTGGCCTCTTCTACAAAGTCTTCTTTCTGACTCTTCTTGCCCCGGTCACCATGAGTCTGGGTTAGGCTTCCCTCCCTCATTCTTCAACCCTGTATCATAATTGTCTGTTTATCTCCCCCCAACACACATGCCATAAACAGACTATGAGCTGCCAGAGGACATGGACTGGATAACGTATTTTTCTCCAGTTCCTTCAACTAATCCAGTTTCTGACCCATAGGAGGCAGGAAACTAATGTTTACCTACTACCATGGTTCAGATAAATGAAATATGAAATGTAGCTCATTGAGTTAAACAACGAACTTATTCCCAAAGGCAGCCTGCATGGTATTTCCATGTGTTCCCACAGGTGATAGCTATTATTGGTGTACCCAGAGCGCTCATCACATAATCTTTTTATTTCCAGTTTTCTGCATACATCCCCCACTAACCTATAATTTCTTTGGATGCAGGAACAGAGGATCAATCTTTGTATAACCAAAACCCAGCTAATATATGTACATATTAGGTGATCAATAAATGGTAGTTGAGTAAATAGATGAGAAGCAATCACTATTAGCTCTATTTTACTTAAACAGAAATTGAAACTTAGAAAAGATTAAAAAAAAAAATTCCAAAGGACACACTGCTACTTGTTGGGGAGTGAAAATTAGAACCCAGTTATATTTTATTTTAAAGCCAATGTTCATCCCAGAGGGTCCTAACATTTTATTAATTCACCACATTTAACTGAACTAAGATTATAATTTTAAAGAATAAAATCCAAAAAAAATATATACGTATTTCAAACTTGCTAATGTTGTGCCCATAGTCTGACTAGTATTGCAGTTTCCATGGAAATCAATAATTTTGGTGGCATTCCTTGGAGACCTTCCACACAGTTTTATTTACATTGAATAATCCAAACAGCATCATAAAAAGTGTGGAAAAACTCAGAATACACTGGAATGAAACCAAAGTCAAGGATTCTGAACAAGAGGGAATTCTTCGCGTTCATCGCTCTGGGAAACCAGTAGTGACAAAGAGGAGATGTCCTCGGGGAGAGGCTGGTCCAACACACAGGCGTGAAGGCCTGAAAGGCCATTTCGTGGGCGCACAGCAACACTGCGCACATGCAGGACGGGGCGCGAGGATGCACGGCCGTAAAAGCAGCTGGGAAAGGGGAATGGAATGAGCCTTGCTGGGCTTGAGTTGATGATGGAAGTGAAGGTCTGAAACGTACACTATAAATTTCATAAAACAGGAAGAAATTGCAGGGAGGCTAATAGCTGTAGCAGCCAACGAAGTTATTTTTTTCAAAGGATGGAAGCAAGAGATGTTAGTGGCAGAGAGGCAAATGAAGATGTGATGTTTCTTGCTGAAACGTGTTTCTTCTGTATAGTTCACTGCCACGTCAGGACGCATCTGGTCACGCACATACACACGCACACACGGTTTTAAGTTCCTGGCAACAGCATGACGTGGATCTGTGCACATGTGCTGGTGAGAGGAGGAGGGCTGTTCCGTTTTCAGGTCATCTGGGAGGCTTACTAGGCCGAGGATACTTGTAGCACTAAAAGAACTTTTTCTTTTTATAGGACATATTTCTGCCAAAGAATTATTCACTCTTTATTTGAAATCCAAATTTAACTGGATGTCCTGTTTGCTGAATTTGCTAAATCTGACAAGTATATACTGGGGCGACCTCAATGGATCATACTAATGCCTTGGCTTTAGCAACACGAGGAGGTGAAATTCCCAGGAGCTGCTGCAGGGAGGGTTTATGCTGAAATGAGGCTGACCAATTTGGGGCTAGGGATTGCAAAAGAAAAACTGCCACTTAGGAGTGCTGCCATTCTTAGTAGAGCTTAGAGAACTGGGTGCATCCCTTGCCCACGATGATAAAAGGTCACATTTTGATCGGACTGTCAACACCAGCCTCCAAAGCACTATTTCACGAGGCTGGGAACTGTGAAATTACTAAGACAATGAAAGGCTGAGAGCTGTGGACTTCACTTTGTGTATTAGTTGGGTTTAATCGGTTATTGTAATGTGAGCTGCAACAATACTTCAGTGGCTTATGAGACTGAGAAATGTATTTCCCTCTCACTTAATGTTCTGGGGAGTATATTCAGGGCTGGTAGGGAGAAATGGGAGGAGGTGCTTCTCTTACATCATTATTTAAGGACTGAGCCTGACCATGGCTCTACCATCTTCAATGGATGCCTCCTAAGGTCACTTTGTTCTTCTTAATTCCAGCCAACAGAAACAGAAAATCTAAGAGCATGGGAAAAGCAAATGTGCACAATTTTATGGGCAAAAGCATAAAAGCTGCACACAGCACTTCCATTGGCAAGAGCCCAGCCACGTGACCACAATAGTTGCAAAGGGGGCTGGGAAGTGTCACTCAGCTACAATTCTATTACTCTGGAAAAAGGGAAATAAAATATGAATTTTGATGAAGAATACCTTTGATACTATGCATTTCCATAAGGTGGATTTAATCTCCTAGAGCACATCTTCCTCCCTGGCTCTGACTATAACCCAGGTGCATCTTAGAATACTGGCTCTGGACTCCTCCTGTTCCACTCAGTACTGTTCTCCCTTGTTGAGTTCCATATGTGATTATTTGGACTTTTAATTCTTGGCTTTGATGACCCAGCTGCCATAATGAATTCTTGGCTCTTCAGTGCCTGGTGATGTTGACTTGACTTTTCATTGGGTCTCTCAATCTCTCTCTCTCTCTCTCTCCTTCCCTGATCCTGATCTCTCCCTTTCTCTCTTCCTCTCTCTTTCTCTCTGTTGTTAAACAGCCCTGAGGGAGAATTAATAAATGATAGACACAGCTTTTCTTCCCAACTCTCCTTTTGACTTCGGTAACCTGTATTATAACACAACTAGAGCAAAGAACTACTTTATGCCCCAACTTTAGCATTATTGCCTGGTCCTACTCAAACATTACTGAAATTAGAAGGTTGTATCCCTATAATATTGATCTTTTTTTTATTTTACTGTTTGCATGACTAAAAGTAGATTGAATTAGAAAAACCACAAGTACAAATGCAATTCTGACATAACACAAATATTTGGGCAATTTCTACTGATGGCACCCATAAAAACAACTATGAAATCAAAATGTACCTAAGTGAGAATCTAGTTTTTCTTAATCAAGCATGACTCTATTATTTCAAGTACTGAATCTTTTATTCCATTTAGATTTTTAAAAATATAACATTTCATATTTGTGACTAACCAACTTTTGCTTTAAAAGTCAAATACATTAGTTATATTATAAATGCTTTTGAGAATCCTTAAATATGTCTTGAACACACTTATTTCTAATGGTGTTAGAAACCTGGTATCTGAAAGATTGGCCACTGGAATAAAACAGAGAGACCAGAAACAAATGTGTTATAAGCTACTCCTGCTCTCACAATTTTAGCCAAAGCAAGTCACAGAGACACACTTTATCTCTTCAGGTGGTAGGGAAATATAATTGTACGAGGAGGTAGAAAGACAGAATTAGTTTGTAAACAGCACTAAAGACTACCACATATTACTAAAGATATTTTGTCCTCAAATATGAAAATGAACAGGAAAGTTGTAATTAAAATATTAAAATGTAAAGTGATATCAAATATATATAAATAAAATATAAAGTTATATTTAACTATAAAAGGTCTTATGATGATTTAATAATAAATTTTATATTTATAAAATTTTTCTCTCTATTGAAGATATATATGTTGGGTTTCTCACTGGGGCAAACATTAATTGTATTAACATATTTTTGTTATCTATCTCAGTCTTTGAATTCTAAGCTTTGCTACTTAGATAATCAATATTTTACTTCATATGAAATTAATAGACCAATTACAAGGTTTTTTAAATTTTCTAAGTAGATATTATAGTTACAATAGTCCTTATATTTTCTATTCTACTTAAATTTGGAAATTTTACCATTGGTTAACTATAATTATCAACAGAATACGTCTGCCAAAGACTTTCTATAATTAAGTAGCATATGTTTAAATCACGGTTTTTCAATAGTTTGTGTTTAATCATTAAGTTGTTTTTATTTAAAATGATCCAGTAATTCCAAAGTTCAATAGCTAATTTATAGTTACATATTACTAAAAATGTAAATAATTTATAAGGAGCCAAAACTGGTAATTTTTACACATGCTAATGTGCCTGTTGTGTGGAAGTCTTTTGATGTGGTAGGTAACTTATATCATAAAATTAAAGCAACATACAAAGTCAATATAATAAACTAATCAATTAGAGACAACAAGTGGGAGTTTTAATAGAAATCTAGTGGGAGTGTGTGTTGTCTCCTTTGACCTTCCAGCATATTCACAAATGGGGCTTGCTTTGCACCTAAAGATGGAATGACATCAGATAATAAAAATGAGAGTCTGTGGATGCTGCAAAGGTCAAAGGTATAGTGATACATTAGCTCTCCTAATAAAGGATAGGAGCAATCATTTGGGAGCAATCTGCACACAAAAAAGCGATATTTGGGGATTTAAGTTGGCAAAAGTTTACTTCAGCTAATAGTAATGCAAGATTCTTTTTAAAGATCCTCAACAACTTGCTAAGGCTGCATTACTAGAAAAAAACAATCCTAATTGTATTACTAGAAGCATTACACGCCAAGCCCCACTGGCAAAATTTTTAATGTCTGGTAATATCAAGTGTTGAGACTGTGGAATAATGAGAACCCTGAAAGCTCTGCTGGTGGGAGTGTATATACTTCCTAATATCTCCCACACTGAGCAGGCTGTGTCTGGGGATTAACTTTTGTCTTTCCTGATAAAGAGGGGAGGAGAGACGATTTTGAAAATGTATGTCCTGCTTTTAGGCAAATAGGGGCTGAGCAGGTGGCTTTTCTTGTTTCTGCTTCTCTGTTGCCTTCAGCTCAAAATAATTCTTATGCCAAACTCGCATATTTTGGGATGGCATGTACTGTTACTCTTTCAGTATCTTACTCCCAAAAGGACAGTTGTCAACTACATAAGTGGTTTTACTTTTTTCCTTCACTCGAAAATCCCTTTTCAAAATAAAAATTGATAGGGAGGCTCACTATTCATTTAAAATAAATAAAAGCTCAGCCTGAAAAGCAAAAGGAGGAAAGGAGAAGACGAAACCCGAAGTCATGAGGCTTGTGAAACTGGAGGCATCCTCAGGGCTGGGAAGAGGAAACCGTATCATCAGTAAGAGACTTGATGACTGATCTTGAATATTTATAGACAGCGCTTTGGGACGGGAGAGGTCAATGTATTCTGTGTTACTGCTAAAGATGAAACTAGAACCCAGGAAAGGGGTTAGAAGGTGGAAGGCACCTTGAGGAAAGGCAGAATTACTTAGTGATGGGCGTGTCAACTAAGACAGGCTCTCAGAAAGCGGGGAGCTTAGCACGCTGGAAGCACTCAAAGGCTGGTGGCCACACCTTTGTGAAGGGCATGGATGGAGTGCCTGCATTTCCAGAGGCATTAGGAGAGAGGACTTTCAGGTCTCTTCCCCTCTACATGGGTCAATGCGATGGTGATATTGAAGGTCAGACCAATGTGAGAGTCCACCTTGGTGCCACTGGCCACACTGGTACAAAGCAGAAGCCAGGACCAGCCTCCGCCACTCCTCGGTCCATTTGGTTGCCTTCTGTCAGCCTCGCCTTTCCTTCTAAATGCAATTGCTCTTAAATTCTCTCTTTCACTGAGTCTGCTGCCCTTTCTTCTTCATAAATCTTTCGCTTTAGGGTAAACGAAATGGACACATGCTGACAAGATGATCAAGGGTCAATTATTGGCAATTGATTACAGTCACTCTTAGGATTATTAGTCCTTCCAGCCTCTTCGTTAATCAGCTCTTAGTTATTCATTCTCCCCATACCCTGTAGCTCAAATCTGCTGTAACATCACACTGTGTTCAAAGGAGAACCTCACAAGCCATGAAGAAAAAAGAGTATCTTTAGAATATTAGTCCGGCAACTGGTTTAGTTAAATATCTCTCCACCCACGCTGTACTACCTTGATTAATTTTTAAAAGAATCGCTAAATGAAGATATTAATTATTTGTATATGGTGCATATGCTCTCATGCACACAATTCTATTTTAATTTACTTTTTAACGAGTAAGCCAATATGATTTTAAAATTATTTCCCATCTGGCATGCATGCTAATAAAGAAAAGAAATCACTCATTTGAGCCATATTGAACTTAACCTTTCTTTGTACTTCCTAATTACATAGTTCTCAAGGAAATCAAACTGTAAAAAATGGGTTTAAGCTTTCAGCTTTCTAGTCCGCATACATAGCCATTTGGTTTGGGAGAGAAAGGAAGCACTTGTTTTTGGAGCTCCCTAACAATATGAAAACAGGGCATGGATACTTTTGTCTCTCTATTATTTGTCTTGATTTTAATCACGCTTTTGTAAAACTGAAATCCAACAAGGCAAATGATTATCCTTCAAAACCATTAAGTGACACCTGAGTCATCAGATAATTCAATTATATTCTGCCTCATTTTGGTGGGGTATATTACGACCAATTTGGGGGAACTCTATAAACCACATAGAGTAGGAATGGTAATACTCTAATGCCCTGCTCAGGATCTTGAAAGGCTAAAATCAATGTGTCCGCTAAACTGTGTTCTTTCAGGAGCTCAGAATCCTCTTCCAAACCCATGTGGCTGTTGGAAGAATTCATTTCCTTATGGTTGTAAGACTAAAGTTCCCATTTCTCGCTTGATGTGAGCCAGGGGCTGTTCTTAGCAACTGGAGGCTGCCTGCTGTTCTCTGCCAGGTGGCCCTTTTCACAACATGGCAATTGCCTTCTTCCTGGCCAGCAGGAGCATATCTCGCTGGTTTCTAATCCCCTCCCATCAACTGAAGAAAAACTCTGCTTATACTGGGCTTATCTGGTCAGGTCAGGCCTCTCTTTAACCAGATGCCGCAGCACGGTCATGGCTTCGTATGGCATCATGCTCGCAGGTTCAGCCTCACCCAAGGGAAAGAGCTAATGACGGAGAGATCCTGGGGGTCATCTTAGAACTCAAACTCCACATATGTGAATTTAAAGTGGAAAGTAAGAGTGATCTGCATCAAGTACATATTAACGTATGTTTTATCATAGTCATCGTCACGCCCATGATATCAACACGTTTCTAACCTCATGCAACACTATTTGCTTATTTTCAATGGTTTAAGTTAGCTGTAAAGAGTATTTCAATTCATCTAGTTATTATGTAACTCGGAGCTTAAAATTCACTTCATAACGTCTGGAATGTATTACGTGCTCAGAAAATATTACTATTTTACCCTCCTTAATATCCGTTTGTTAAATTAAACTGGATCTGCCAAGAAGAGTATTTTGGATGTTATCAATCTGAAATATGTTAAGAGGTTACCACTTGTCTAACTTTACTTAATTTTATTCAATTTTCTCTCTTCCTCCCTTCCTCCATGCCTGTCTCCTTCCTTCCATCGTTCCTTTTTTTTTTTTTGGCTTTCATTTTTTTCTCTCCCTTCTCTTTCTCTATCTTTTCTTCCCAAGCAGATATTATTTTAAATTTCCGAACAACCTACGTCAGCAAGTCTGGCCAAGTTATCTTTGAAGCAAGATCCATTTGCATCCACTATGTCACAACCTGGTTCATCATTGATTTAATCGCTGCTCTGCCTTTTGATCTCCTGTATGCTTTCAACGTCACAGTGGTGAGTAGAGAAGACCTCCCTTGTACAGGACCCTGAAGGTTGGTTTCACCCCCGGGTTTTTCACATGTTCAATTTTTAAATGTTTGTGGCAATTTGGCAACCAGGATTTTATATCATTTTTATTAAAGATGCCAAGGTGCCCAATGATATGCAGGCCAGATTGTCCACTTGGGGAACTTACTTCCTTTTGAAATTTGCATTACCTGTTTCTAGTTACTTAGATACCAAGAGCAAGGTTATACGAAAAGTCTAAATTTATCATCGGTACAGACTCACTAAACAAATCCTTTGATAAGAAAACCGTCTATAGAAATACAGCATAACTTTATATTAGTTAGGCAGATATTTGCCTGCAGAGGCTGGTGGAGAGTCTGAAGGTTTCTTCTACTTTTATGACCTTTATTCTCACTTCTTGAGTATAATATTGATTGGCAAAGCAAACAGAAGACAAATGAAGGTAGTGAAAAATGCTAAAATTAAAATAAGAGAATGCAACCACTTTTTAGAAGTCCTTGTAAAATTGTTGCATGAGGCAGAAACCTAAATGACACAATGACTGACATAGACTTGAGAGTTCTCTTGAATTGTTATTAATATTTGTAACCTCTCTCTCTTTCTTCATCTAAAGCCTTTATCCTCATGTCTCCTCACAGGGAAAGAAGTATGCCTACGTGTAGTAATAACAATTTTTTACTATTTAATTATTGATACCCTTACAAGATTAAGTGCTCTCTTATAAATAGAGTTTGGGGGAGGTATAATAGCATTTTTAGACCAGTAATGCAATTTGCTGCTAACATGAACAATTTTAACAGGAAAAAAGAAATTCACTAAACATTAATTCTAATTAAACATATTTCCTATGCAGTTAACAATCTCCTGTAGAAATAATATTCCCTATCAAGAATGTAAAAATATAATTTTCAATATTAAATAGTGATCAATATTTCAATCAGTATCAACTTCAGAATGAAGACTGAACTGTAATCCTGACTATTTAGGACATATTTGTCATTTGTTAATTTCCTATATAATAGGGTTTTTCTTTTTCTTTTTCTTTTTTTAAGTTGGGAAGTTGAGGGTGTCAACCGCTTTAAGAAGTTTATAACCCAACTGAAAGGAAAGCTCTGGAGCAAAATTTAGTATATAATATCAACCTGTGCTACATTGAATTGTTGTCCAGGCTTCTTACAGTGCTTTTTAAGATTGAATTTGACTAGATAAGTGTACTATAATGAAAGTGTAATGACTTAAACCAGGCTTTTACAAGACTGCAAATATATATATATATATATATATATATATATATATATGCCCCCAAGGAGTACATAATTCACAAAATGCTAATAAAATGTTTCCAAATTCTCCTGAAGAATTGTTAAATAAATGGTGTTTAATAGACTGTGCTCTAAATTAACTTGCTTCTTTGTTACTAAATACTAATAATATTTTTTATACTCCATTTCTCTTTGAACCCTGGACAAATCGTATAATTTAAAATATATAATTATTATAAAATACATAAAACAGAAATATATAAGCTATACTTACATATCAACATCCTCATTGCCTAAAATTAACACAAACAAAAGATTTTTGAAAAAAATTTAATTCTCTTGATGAATTTTAAATACCTGTACACTTTCACTACACTCCTGCTCCCTTTTGTTACTCATTCTGACTTGTGAAATCTGGCACGAAGGCTTCAGAAAGAATGCAAGTTATAGATTAGCATCTAGGTCAGAGGGAAAGAAAAAGAGGAACAAAGGAATCTTTCTTATCAGTGATCTTTTTTTTTTGCTTTTCACAAGAGTAAGCATATGATTATTTAACAAATTGGTACAAATAAATTAATCAGATTGAAATATTCTATTTGAACATAAAAGCTTGTTCAACATGTTATATTTTCTTCCCAGGAAACATAAGTTACAAGGATATAATTTATGTTATGCCATTGTGATATTACACAGACATATAAAAAGAGAGGGGGAAAAAGAACAAATAAACAAAGGTGCTGTCTTCCAGATTTAAAATGTGTTCACTTAGTGCATTTCCAAAGATGACATTGAAAAATACAATACAACCATCAAAAATGTACGTTTTAGCAAATGTGGGTTCTGCCCACAATTGCTAAGGGCAAATGTTTTATATATAGCTCACACATTTATTTATTAAAACTTACTATATACAAGTCCCTAGGAAAGGCACTATGACAGATAAAGTAATGAATGGGACACAGAAAGTATAAGAGAGTGAAAAAAAGCAAAAGTACACATCCTCGTTTATCATCTATCATCTGAGTGACTTCCTTGGGAAAGTTATCAAAATAGGTCTAAAATAAGCATAAAAATTCCTTCAGAGCTTCTGAGCAGCCTAAAAAAGGCTACATTTCTATAAAATACCTTCCTAGAAAGACCTCAGTACATGTGAATTAGCTCTTCTCTCTCCTTCTCCCCCTCCTATCTTTCTCTTCCCCCTAGTTGAGAGCCAGGAGATAGTCATGTCCACTTGCAATAGAGCAAGCTGTCATTTGATAAGGGAGTTTGATGAATGAATGAATGAATGAATGAATGAATGAATGAATGAATGAATCACTGTCTTGCACCTGTCTACAAGTAGCTTATAATTCCCATCCGTGAAAAATTTAGCAGAGCATCCCAAGTGTAAAGGGAATCCTTTACTTTTTTCAGATTGTATATTTCCACTTACATCGGAGATGCTCCTTTCTTCTGTCATTCCCCAGGAGCCAAAATTCACATTTAGAGCAGGAAGCCGCTCACTCGGAAGGGAGTAGGTGCGATGTTCTTTAAGTGCCCGCCGAGTCGCTGGGACGGCCTCCCCCTGGACACGCAGGCCGTCCCGAGGGCCGGCGGCCTAGGAGCGGGCCGGCAGCTGCGCCCTGTCCCCCCACAGGTGTCCCTGGTGCACCTGCTGAAGACCGTGCGCCTGCTGCGCCTCCTGCGGCTGCTGCAGAAGCTGGACCGGTACTCGCAGCACAGCACCGTCGTCCTGACGCTGCTCATGTCCATGTTCGCGCTGCTGGCGCACTGGATGGCGTGCATCTGGTATGTCATTGGCAAAATGGAGAGGGAAGACAACAGCCTTCTCAAGTGGGAAGTTGGTAAGGGCTCGCCTTTGTCGCATTTCCGTTCGTAAGTGCAAAGGAGACTGTCTAGACTTTGGAGGGAGCGAGAGACGAGTCTGTAAGACACAGCCTCTGACTGCCCATGTGTCCCATCCTTTTTTCTTTCTTTCTTTCTTTCTTTTTTTTCCTCTTTTTGGTGATGGGGAGGTCCATGCTACAAGTGATTTCTTTTGAGAAAGTTTCCTGGAACACCCTTAATTTTTTTTTCCCCCCAAAGAGTAGTGGGTTACGCTTTCAGTGGGTTTACTGTTTTAAATGACCAGCAAGTCTGCAGAAGTGTTTAGATGAGTAATGTGTGATCTGACCTGGACGTGTCCCGTGCAGGGCTGGTAGTAGAAAATCACTCGGCAGCTGGCCTGTGGCCAATCATTACAATATTTTAAACCATAAGAAAATGATCATTTGTGTTTTAAGTGGCAAATTAATAGAATAAAAATCCCTCCCATTTTTTATTTTAAAAAAGAGAGAAAAAGCTATCAGAAAGACAAACTGTCCACATTTAATACACTTTGAGAATTTTTGATATTCTGGATAAATACAAATATAACTTGTTAAGGACTGGATATTTACAAATAGGATTTGTAAAATTGTGTGTCCCCAGAACACATGGGAGTTTAAGGGAAATTTTCCAAGTGATACATAATTATGCATAAATGAATCTGAAGTGTCAGCACATGAACACATTTTTTAATTATGTCATCCACAAGAACTTTAATCGAAAATGAAAATTCTTGAAGACTATAATCTTCTATTTTAAAATACCTGCATTCTTCTCACAGTCGTTTCCTGAGTTGCCTGGTTGTTAAGAGTAGGGACATTGATATGTTTCTGGCTCAGGTAGTGCCAGATGCTTCTGTTCTTAAATGAGTTCAAAGTTGATTATATCTCACATAGGAAACACTCATTTTTGGGTGGCCCACAAGGTAATGTGAGCATTGCAAAGAAGAGGTTTACTGAGATAGCTAATGGAGGCTTGTATCTAACTTTATGTATGTATATATGCATTCATATTTTAAATGCCTTACTAGTTTTCCAGTATCATTTATCATATAATCCATTTATTACCACTAATTAAATATGGCATTTTAATCATGCTTAATGATCATGCATACTTATGGCTGTTACTAGGCTTCATTTTTCTTCACCAATAATCTAATTTTATATCAATACTGCAGAATTTTAATTATTGTACTGTTTCAATTTTGATACAGAAAGTAGAGCAAGACGACTCTAGCCCATTTACTCATTTAGATCAATATAAGAAAAAATTGCACTCCCCCCAAAAATCTAAATGGTTTTTTAATTGCAGTTCATTTCAGAAATTAATTTGTGGAAATGAATGCTTTTATAACACAAAGATATTTTGCCATCCAAGGTTATGATATTTGATCTCCACTTATTTAAATTTTTAAAAATGTAATTAAAATAAGTTATGTAGTTTTCTTCCCATGGGTTGCACATATGTCTTATTAAGTTTATTTCTAAGTACTATATATTTTTATGCTTATGGGATTAGTATCCACTTTCCACCAACTTTGTTCCAGTAATTGGTATAAGAAATTCTAGCGACTTGAAAATAATATTTTATAGATATCTCAAATATGTGTCTAATAAATTTTAATTAATTTCTTTGAGTTTTTTAGAAAGACAATCATATAATCTAAGGTACTAATAAATTTCTTCCTGACTTACCTAAGTCTGTACTCATTTTGGCTACTGGTTTGAGAAAATTATTTATTTTATTAAATATTTGCTCTTAACTTCACCAGGTTTTACTGAAAATATATTTTATAGATCACTAACAGACGTTATTTTTGTTGCTTGGTCTTCCAGAGAGTCAAACCAAACTTTAAATCATGGCTCTCAAAAATATATTTCATAAAAGAACGTGGTATAATAGAACAATTCTTGGCTTGAACATTGGGACCCTCTATTCTAACCACAGTCCTACTACTACCGATTAGCTGTATGGCCTAGGAAATTTTATCAAACCATATCTGTCCCAATTATCGCTTTGAAATGATATACTTGCTTGATTCTTACTGAGTCTCAGTCCTTGTTGTGTCATAGCCCATTTGGAAAATGAATGGGAATGGTAGGTCTCTGATGATAAATTCATATGCCCACATACAAATAGTTTGCATAAACTTATAGCGTGTGTTCTATGATGTTCTTTCCTGGGCTCCTTGTAAACAAAGCAAAGAAGGGAATCCTAGAGCTAAGGCGATTGCTAAGATTGTTTTCAACTTGGAGAAGATTTAGTTAACAATTCCTTTAAGGAAACTGTTTTGCACCTGAAACATAGGTATGCTGAAGAAATAATACCTTAGTCTGTTGACATGCTTTTCATCATAAGTTAAAATTGGGTCAGAGCTGCCCTAACTCAGCAGTAGAACATGTTTGAATCTGTCCTTTCCAGGTTTTGTACCATTAGGATGTAATTGTTTTCTGTACAATAATATACATCCCATGAAATGCCTCTTGTTTAATACACTTCTTCCTAAAATTCTTAACCATTGGAGGATTTTAGCCACAGCCATGCACTTCCAATTATATGATGCAAACAAGCTCAATAAATAATTTTACTTTACATGCAACTTTTAAGGAATGTAATGATTTCTTAAATTGAGAAAAAGTGATACCACTCTAGATGGGAGGTAACTTGTGATTAAAATGTTCGAAATTTTATTTCTGATTCAATTTCTTATTTTTAAGTGAAGAGGAGGGAAACAAAGACTTTTAATTTTACTCTAAGGTGTATATGAACATAGTCATGTCTGGAGAGAGTTATTTTACTCTAAGGTATTTCTAAAGAAAAAAATACATAGTTCTACTTCCAAAAATATGCAGAGTGCTTCTTGTGGCTTCTGGTCTGTGTTTCAAAGAGGAAGTAGGGTTGGCCTGATATGTCTTTTTCTTAATTACTCTTAGTTTATATATTTCTTTTTGGAAATCCAAACAAAATATCTTTTAATTTCCAGTGCTGAAGAGTAAAGATAACATTTTAAAGAAATAGTAGAAAATAAAATGTGAGTTCCATGGAAAACAATCAGAATGCCAGCATTTTTAAGTTAGTTACCTTTCTTTACCTATCTCCCTTTCTCACTAAATTCAAGAATATTGGACTCAAATAAGAGTGTGTGGTTTTTTGTTTGTTTGTTTGTTTAGTAACAACCCTAATACAGCCTCTCCCATCAGCCCACTGACATTCATAGGAAGGGCAGGATAAAGACAATGTTTTATCACAACCATCACTGAAAATTAGGATCAACCATTGATTTATTATTACAAGAAATGAAAGCAATTTCCACTAAAAGGCAGGCGAATAGAACTGGGTTTTTAAATATAATCAACAGATAACTTGAGTTTTTTTGAGAGACCCACACTAATGGAAGCCCTTTATTCCACACACACTGTGTGCTTTGGTTCAGAGAGGGAAGGTATCTGAAAAAAATGGATCAATTTTTTTCTTTACTGCAGACATTGCTTTGAAAGAGAATGGTAGTTCTGCCAGGCCCAGTAGCTTTTTTGTTTCAACCAAGAATATCAGAGTCTTTAAACTGTACAAAATTCCCCGCCTTGGAGATAAATATAGAGAAAAGAGGTATATATGTGTAACCCACGGACACAGACTACAGTGTGGTCATGGCAGGGAGGGCTGGGTGGAGGTGAGCAAAGAGGGGGAAATGGGGACATCTGTAATAGTGCCAACAATAAAAATAAAGTTACATAGAAAAAGAAGGGTAAGAAAGTCGTTGTAAGTTTTAAAAATCTGCATGGATTTATTTTAGTTCTATCATCAAAGATTTTTTTCAAGTTTGTTTAAAAAATTAAAAAATAAAATGGTAGAGGAAACTGTCAATATTGAGTAATAAGTAGAAAACTATAAATTAAATGGGCTTTTCAAAATTTAAATGTCACCATCAAATAGAATTTAAAGTAGCACACATACCTTTTAAATCAAACTATGGAACACAGAGAAAAGGAGAGAAATAAAAGAATCTCAAGAAAACACAAATTTAAGAAATAACAGCTCATTAAGCATCGTGATTTTAATGAATATTTAATGACATAGGGGAAAGCTCAGGTTATTTCAAGTGAAGAATTGAGGATACAGATTTCTATATATAATGCAATTATCATTTGGGCCAAAAAGGGAAGTACACACACACAGTGGAAATAAATTCAGTGGGTAGTGGAATTACTTGTAAATTTATTGTTCTTTACATTTTTGAAAATAATTTACCTATGTCAAATAAATATTTAGCTTAACATTTATTTAGCACAAACTACATGCATGGTGCTTAATATATTTGTGTGCCTTCTCTCAGCTGATCTTTCTTGCAAAATTGAGGCAGATACTTTCAACCCCATTTTACAAAAAGGGAACTAAGTTTGGAAAGTTTATTTCCTGGACACTTCTCATCTTTACATATTCCTGTGTGTTTGTCAGAAAGGTTTGTACATCACCTAACTTCATAATCTTGCCAGAACCACAGTCCCTATTTCTGACCTCCCCTAAACATAACCTAAATTCCTGTGTGATTTTTGTTATATGTTTTGTTTGAAATATAAGAATGGTTGTAATTCGACCCGTAAAAGGCCAATCGAAATTGGGTTAATTACTCAAAACCTCATTCACACTTGGAATGCCTTTACTGGGGGAAATCATTTAGACTTAAGACTTCAAATTTTCAACTCTTCAAACAGAATTGTTCAGTCACCAGGAAAATAAATTATGCTGCTGTCTTAAGAAGACATCATTAAATGTGCTTAATATACAATTATTTCTTTCTAGTTACTATATTAATCATAGTAATTCTTTTAAAATAGGTGACAATTTAATGAACTGCAGATTATTTTCCTAAGAGAACAGAAAAATAGAACAGGAAAAGAACTGAATCTTGGAGATTGTTGCATTTAAACCCTACAAAGTTGCCAATACTTACTATAAAATAAATATTTTTTGAGGCCCTAAAGAGAACAATGCTATGAGCAATAGAAAGAATTATAAATTAAAGCCTGCCTTCTAGAAGTATAGTGTTGTCAGAAAGTCACAAGGTAGACACAAAAGTACACAAAACCTATGTTTTGAAAAATATTGGAAAGTAGAAGTGATTCCAACTGAATCTCTGTGAAGACAGTATTTGAACTGGGTTTAAAAATGTGAGTGCTATTTGGGACAAAGATTCATCAGAGAACCTTTAGGCGCGGGGCACAGTGTGAACAAATGCGTGGAAGTAGATTTCACAGAGTGCCTGAGGAACAGTGAGTGGGTGAGAAGAATTTGTTTAGGGTAGAAAATTCTTGAACAGCTGGGTCCCCAAAATAAAAAGGCCAGAGGACAAAGAGGACAGCATACCCGGGTGAGGCAGGACAGGTACTAAAGTAAAGGCCCAGGAAGTGGAGAAAGCAAGTCCCATCTGCGGGAGCCAACCATGACCTAACTCTAGCACCCACGCAGATGAAACGTGACCACATCTGATTCTTCTAGAGAATTTGGGAATCGGGACTTCTTGGCCAACTGAGATTTCTTTGGTAAATATCTCTGATATTTAAACATTGACAAATAATTTAGAACTTGAAAAGAATAGTATAAGAACCAAACAAAAGATTCATGGACCTGACTAAACCCATACATAGGTCACCTGTTTGCCATCCCAGAGACAGAGAGAGTAAAAGGAGAAATAAGACAAAAATAGTGGGTTGAAAGCCTGGTTGAGATGTGCTGATATAATCCCCAAGACAACAGAGACCAGAGGAGGTATGACCTGATTAATATAGTATTTTAGGGAATTTTATTACAAACTCAAAGGGCAGAAACACAGGAAATACTTTATTTCATGATATTTGCCAAACTATTTAGTCCAGGAGGACACATGCTATTTGTAGGAAATTGGTCTCCCACAGCATAGACTTGCACTAATGAAAAGGTTTCCTCTGTTTGTTATCCTGATTATGTGACCATTTTTCTAAAGGGGTATCAAATTTATAAAGAATTTCCACTAGGATACTTCCCTCATTTGAGATTTTTTTTTACAAACATGAATGTAACTCATAGATATGTAATAGGAAATACAAGATAATTAAACATTTAATCAAAATTAATTAGACATCTGGCATGAAAATTTCCACATCTCTTCTCTCCTTTCTTTGTCATGTGTGGATGTTTGCTTTGTATTTAGGGTTTCTCCAACTAGCCACAAACAGAAGAAATAAAATGTGTTTCAGAGTCTAAGATCCTACTGAAGCTACTGCCAAAATCTCCTTGCTGATAAAATCTCCTTTATTTAGACATAAGAGTCATTTTGATTTCGTTTTTTTCGCCATTGAGTCTAGTCAGGAAAGACAAAGACAAAACCTAATTTTATTTCCTCAGAAACTGAGAGCCCAGAAGTCCATTCAATATAGAAATGATTTATGAAGTCTCTTTAAAACCAGTGGATTCATATCCTAGTATATTTGTCCATGCCCCTGCCCCCAACACCAAAATTAAACAGACTGGCAGGAATTGGATACCAGAAAATTCATTCCATTGAAATATTAAAGACAGAAATAAAAGTCAATGTAGCATTTGAATTCTATATCCATTTTCTCTTACAAAGATATTGAAAATTAGCCTTTATAGCTTGACAAGGTCCCTGTGAACCTGTATTTGGTCTCAGGAGATGCAATGTTATATGACAGTTTTTAAGAATGTGAGTTCTAGCCCTGCCAGGCGTGGCTCAGCGGTTGAGCATGGACCTAGGATCCAGGAGATCGGGGTTCGATTCCCGGTCAGGGCACATGCCCGGGTTGCGGGCTGGGCAGCCGATCAATGACTCTCATCGTTGATGTTCCTCTCTCTCCCTCTCCCTTCCTCTCTCTGACATCAATAAAAACAGATTTAAAAACAAAAAAAAAGAACGCAAGTTCTGGGTTCAGACTTCCAAGTCCTCTGCTTCCCAGTACGTGTGTTACTGACCTAAGGTGCTGCCTCACCTGCAGAACAGAGGTAGGATCAGCCGCCTCGTCGGGCTGTTGTGAGAATTAAATGGTATGAATGCTCCCCGTCCGTGTCAGTAGCTGCTGCTTTCACGGCCCCTGTCGTCCTGGCTACCGTTATTGTTGTCACTGTTGAAATCATCACTACAGCAGCTGATTTCGTTCCCAAGAGCCTACATGTACCTCGTTTACAGTGCGGAAGCCAGCGCCCAAGCTGCCTGCTGTCTTTACTGAAAACCTGCTGCTGCCGGTCAGGGATTACGGGCTTATTTTTAGCAATCCTTCTAGTTTCAAATGGAATTCTGTCAAGTTGGCTTTTTTTAATGCGATGCACAAAAGGAGGGCAGTATTTCTAATTTTATCATCTGCCCATAAAATCATGTTTTAGTGTTGGCTAATTCCATTCACTTTAAAAATGTACTGGCTTAGGTCGACAGGTTCAGAGCTATTCGGTGGCCGAATGGTATCTTTTGGAACATGCAGGGACTCTTTTGACCCAGGTGACTCAGGAGTAACCTATAAAGTGATTTCAAAGAGAGCCGATTAGCATGTGACTTACACTGAGTATGTCGTAAGTGAGGATACATGATTCCTGTCTCCATAACAGCGTTTTATGTTTCATACAAAAATATACGTTCATTACAATGCAAATATATTCTCATAAATCCAAAAAATAATAACATGGTGTGATAGGATTCTGAAGAGTTTGATATTTTTAAATGAATAATCCAATATTATTTTGTTGACAACTGAGCATATGTAACTCTGTGATTTCTCTGTCACCCACATGCCTGGTGAATGGTGTAAGCAAGTCATGTCGTTGTGGTCATGATTTACAAATGCTATGGCCATATTGAGAGAGAGAGAGAGAGAGAGAGAGAGAGAGAGAGAGAGAGAGAGAGAGAGTGTGTGTGTGTGTGTGTGTGTGCAAGCGAGCACCTGTTGGGGGGGGTAGAGAGAGAGAGGTAGTAGAATTTGGTATTCTTTCAAATTAGTGAATCAAACTCTATTCTTTAGAGGGGAAGGATTCCATCTTTGGGTGGCAAGCTTAATGGAATTATTTTAGTAAAATTTTCTTTTTTCTACAAGTCAATAATTCAGAAATATCAGTCTAGTAAAAATCTTTATTTGACCAAATATTGAATTGGTTTCAATGAGTAGAAGATGTTTTGATCCTGCCATTTTGAACCTCTTGACCCCTAAAGACATTTCCATTGTAAGTTTAATAATTTAGTAATTTGGACATTCTCATTGGAATGACAGCAACATTTCTGAGCTCTCATCTAGAGGGTGCTAGCTAGAATTTCATTATGTTAATCTAATTTTTGGATCAAATACCTATAGAACAGGTTTAAACAATTCTTTTGCATTTTCATTTTAGATATTAGATTTTTTTTATCAAGACAAGTTCTTTTCTACATAAGTGTTACACCTGAGATTTAATTCTTCAATCCTTTCTTTAATCCCACATCTGAAAGGATGTTTTCTTTTATGACAACATTTCTACCAAGTCCAAATGTTCTCAATTCAATGTTACAAGAACTAATTTTTCAAGATCTATTCTTCCATAACTTTTTGGTTAGTAACAAATTTTACTTTGTGTAATTTTAGGTATTATGCATTTTATTTTTTATTGATTATTTCTGTGTCTGATTTTCCCCCATTGTTTCCTGTTTACAGTGTTTCTAAAGAATGTTTATTTTCAATCAGGTTGTTTTGTTTTGGGAACTAACCAATTTTAATATGCTCTGTTTTAAACATTGTCACCTCTACTTGTCTCTTTTCTACTAATCACGTTTATTAATTGGGCAAAATAATTAAAATGTGTGTTTATTGCCTTAACAACAAGAAGCAAAGAGCGTGAGATAAAACAAATGACGGTACTTAGATGGAGGCGGGGGGTCAAATGGTGTTGTAATCACAGCAGTGAGTCAAATGTCCTCCTTCAAATTTCTAGACACCTCCATGGGATCATTCAGGAGACATATGGTTTTGCTAAGTGATAGTGATACCTTTGAGAAATTCAATATATTTCACCCTCTGTCTACATTTATGGATCCCTTTATTCCAACACCCAAACCTCCCCACTGACATATATGCATTTTTAGTTATATAGATATCTGATGGAAATGTCAACTCATCTTCTAACTTAGAAAGCTAATTTTTTTTTGAATAATACAGTTATTTGTGAAAAGTGATAGAAGATTACAGAAAAGGTGAAAAAGAAGCTAGCATTTCAAGCAGTAATCACACCCTAGTCACCATGACAGATGTTTTACACGAGTATCTTTTTCAGTCCTCTCAACCAACAGAGGTATTTTTAGTTCTATTTTTCAGTTGAAAAAGTTGGAACTTAGAGGGCTTGCTTACCCAAAGTCAAATTTTTAAGTAGTGATGGGGCTGCAGTTTAAGGCATTCTGCAAACCCAAAGCCTGTTTATATACATGGCAAGAGTATCTACTTAGAAAGACATGCTTTATCACTTAGCAAATATGTATTGAGTGTGTAACGGGCACACCCTGAGCTAGTCTTGGGAATCGAGTGTATAAAGAGCCCATAATCCCTCCTCTCACAAAGCAGCCAGTCTCGTAGGAGCTACAGGCAGCTAATCAAGTGAGCGCGCAGTATGGTAAGGCCCCGAGGGGGGATAAAGGAGCAGAGGGCTGAGACTGCTCAGTTTAAGCAATGGAAATGGAAAACTGAGCAAAGACACTGGAAAGCGAAAGGAGATAAAAATACTGTAAATAAAATCACTGCAGGTGAGATAATTTTGCCATATTCTGAAACATTGTTAAAAATGTTGATGTCTTGCATCATAGTGATGGTGATGATTTATAGTGATTAAAAATTATCTAGATACCAGAATAAGGGTTGAATGCCAGCAACCTGAAATCATCTTGAAACTCTCTGAAGATCGAAAAGTATCTTTCGTGCTTCTGCATTTATTGGGTTTCGTAGTCTGACTGAATGACCCTAAGGAGACTATCAAGAGGTTTCTCAAGCCTTAGTACCTTTTGCTTTCTTCTTTCTTTAAAAATTATTTCTAAAATTTTCAGATGTGCGTTGAATATTCTCATAATAAAGTTGAAAGAACTCCCCTGATTCTAAGAAGAGTGATTCTAAATCCATCCCCATTTTATTTGTGGTTTTCCTGTTATACAAATACACACACACACACAACACGCATACACACACACAGGAGGAAAATGATTTGATAATTTTTCTTGTTAATTTATTCAAAGGTTCTTGCTAAGAAGTTAGCTATCGTATCAAATATCAGTCTTTGATGTAGCAGCTTAAACCCAACTTAGAAAGAGAGCAAGTCCCATGACAGTGGGTAAATCATGTGTTCCTGGACCCTCGGCAGTTGGAACTGGGTCCTCCACCAAGACCTGAGCTCACTGGGGCCTTGGAGGCCCTACCACTGCCTGGTCATGCTATTCCTGTTTCCATCTATTTTTCCCCAAGATGTTCTGCTGTTCCTGGACTTCCCATTATTGTGTGCATGTTGACACCTCTGCTACCTGCCCACATATGTGCAGCTTTCTCCCTGAATGACACCTACCAGAGCGGCCCCACGGAATTTGAAATATGTTACCCAGAAACTAGACTAAAGGATTTTTAGGTGAAACCGTCTGATAAAAGCACAAAAACACTTTTTTTCCCAAATTGTTAGGGCAAGACTTAGACAAATGTGTAAATAAACTCTATACTGTATGTTGATTGCAATGTGAGTTAAACCAGCTTTTGTGTGCCTGGCTTGGAGACTAACCATTTTTGCCCTATTTCCATTGGTTCAAATCCATAAAAAGGGCATGGATTTGTCAGCCAGAGTTGGTGTTTGGGTGAAACTGAAAGTCAAATGTCAATGAATCGAATGGTTAAAGCATGATTCAGAGTGCTTAGTTTGTCAATATTTTTAGGGTCCAAGAAATTACATAGGAAAGTGGGTTCTTGTCAGAAAAACAAAAGCTGTGTGGTCTTTAATTTCTCCACACCATTGGCCTGACCTATATAAAGTCTTTTGCAAAGTCCACAAGAGGGTTACCAAAGAGTCGTATTCTTGGGAAATGAAGTGTTGGGAAACTTCAGAGTTCAGTCTGTGGTTCCAAAAAGCTCATCTATTACCCAACCCTTTGCATGTACAGACCACTAACATATCGATTCCTACCGAATACCTTTGCAATAATAGCCAGGACTTTGGGGGGGGGGGGGTTGAAAAACATCACAGAAGTTTTCATGCTCAAAATAAAAAGAACACCAGGTCTCCAGACAATGTGTCCTAGAGGACGGTGACTGTGAGCAGAAGGCAATATGGGAAATTTCTATTTCCAGGTGGAAGGGAAGAGTGATTACAGAGAAAAATCGACTGGGCAGCCATTTCTATAAAAGAGGTGGAGTCAATAAGGAGTCCAGTGATACCCAAACCTTGACTGACAAGGATGGGTTAGCACTGCATACTAAAAAGTAGAAAGACTTAGAACTCAGACAAACCCAGGTCCAAAAGCTGGTCCTCCTTAACAGATGTCTGCTCTTGGTCCTGTTTTGCTTGAACCTGAGTACTAATATTTTAATATCAACATTTCAGGTTATAACACTTAGCACTTAGAGTTATAAGAAATTGTACAACATAGGATTCAATTAAATTATATATAAAGTATTCAGCACATTGGGTGGGTCAATGTATGGTCTCTAACCACAGATGCACAAGAATGTTACAGAATACTACTTTTACCATAATGAGTCAAGTAATGGCAGAGCAAACTGATGACAGAAACTATTCTGAGCTTATGCCCTACCCATTTCATGTCTTCAATACCTCATAAACGTGTAAGTAGGAATGATGTAAGATCCTTGAATGCCAGGAATGATGCGCTTGGGTACCTTATTTCTAAGCTGTCCATTGTTTTCTCCTAATGGAAATGAGATGTTGGGTTCAATTTCATATAAATTTTCAGTAATGAAGGATTTTAAAAATCTGCATTGTTGCCTTTAAAACAGAAAACCTTCATTCTTTCCCAACTACAGCAGAGACAATAATAATAGCTTTGCCTCCGGTGCTTGCTCTGTTTAATCCTGCATTCTTCTAAGCGCTTTATGGGAATTGTGTCACTCAACCTCACAACAGCCTTTGAGGTGAGTTACTGTCACGCTCTCCACGTTAGAAAGGAGGAAAGAGGAAGGCACTGTCTCCAGGAGAGGTAACTTACCCAACATTACACAGCTGTTAAGTAGCACTTTCACGTGCTACATTGCTTGCCTTCTGGGTTTATCCAGGTTTAATGCACTGCCCTACCTGATTTGACATGTTTCTCTTGTGCATTCTTTCTGAGTTTCTTGTTTCTCTATTTGTTGTTACTCTGCACTCCACCTACTTCTCATTTTTAAAAATTTAGGTCTCTCTGGCAAACCCCATTGCCCTATGCTTCCTTCAAGTCCAATCACTCAGCCACCCTCTGGCTAAAAACTCATTTTAAATGTTCGTGTATTTCACACCCCATCAAGTCATCAAACAAAGTTAGTTAAATGTTTTAAATGCATTGCTAGACATATGAGTCAGAATCAGCTCTTCTAAAAGGGAACAAAGGCTGACACCTCAACGTTGGTGTTTCACTTTGAGATGGGCATTTCCTAGAAATTCGAAGAAAATGCCTTTACAACAGCATCCATACCCAGTAAATTCCAGAGAACTCTAATGGAGTATTTGACTACAACATTCCAGCGTATTACGTGGTCTAATTTATTTTAGAGTTACTTTTATAAGTGAGATGTCAGAAAATGTACCTCCTTTAACACATTTGGAAGAAATGTAATTGGAACTTTAATTTGAAGTTCTGTAAACCAGAGAAACTTGAGATTTCCTTTGAGTGGCTGTCAAAGCCCTATCCTCACTTAAATGACTTCCAGGCAACTACTAAGGCAGCTGAGAAATGGTTTGCAAACCTGGGACCTGTCAGTTCATTTTTCTTACCTAGATTTGCAACAACTTCCAGACTTTGAGAGGAAAAAAGGGGACAGAAAGGATATTGGGTGCAAACAGTGAAAATAAACTTTAGCATACCAATAAAATAAAGTGATTTGGCTGGAATCAGTTACTTTTATCCCAAGTTATCTTCCTGGAGCAGGTTTTTGTCCTGATGTAGATACAAGAGATGAGTATTTTGGGTTAGAATTTCTTACTCAGTGACAAGTTGTCTTTGTAAGTGATACTCTGAGGTCATACATGAATGTGTGTCCCACAAACTCATTACGCCATTAGAGACACCAGAGCAATTATTCAGGAAAAATTGCTCACATTGAGGCACAGATCTGAAAGCACTGTGAACTGTATGAGCGTTTATATAGGAAAGTGAAATGCAAATAGTTCAGAGTTTATGTTCTGCTAACATTGCCATGAGACTAATCTTTGTTAGAATTTTCTCTATTTTTAGCTAAGATTTGAGAGGCATTTGGAAGTTCCCTCCTTGGCTGGAAACAGACGGCCTGTTCTGTCTTTTATTAAGCTCAATCAGAAAATTCTACAGTAGCTGCTCAACTGTGGTTTTGGGTGGTTTCACATTTCTCATTCTTTCTAGTGTATATTTGTTTTGCTTTTTTGGTACATATGATGATGGCTGTCTTGGCAGTTTGCAATTAATCACTGCTGAAGTGAAATGCTATATCTTGTAATCAATATTCAGGAAGTTTCTGTTATACAAATTTAAGTAGACTTTAGAGAACTGGCAAACTCTGGACTGGTTTCAGCACAAGTGGTACATTTTTTTTTTCTTGACAGAACTAATAGCAAATAGCATTTCTTGCTCTGAAAAACTGTTCAGCAGTGGAAATAGAGCAGAAGTGATACATGTGTCCAAATGTGAAAACCTTCATCCTTAACCCATCAATATTTGCTGATGGATCATCACTCAAATAATTAAAAACAAATAAAAGATGAATCCACAGAATCATGGGTTATTACACAAACATTTTGCTTTAAAAATTCAACCGTTTGTGAAGAAACATAACAGAATCTTATTTCATAAAACCTTAGATCTGAGAAAGAACTGAGAGATTACTCAGTCCAATCACGTCATATTCAAATTTGGAAAATGGACAACCAAAAAGGCTACTTGATGTATAAAGGACCAACATCGATTTACTTGTGGGGCAAGACCAGCATCGGGACCCCCATTTCCTACTCAAAGTCCAGTCTCTACTATTTTATGATTAATTTTTTTTTTGCTTCAGAGTTTTACCTCAAAAATAGGTTATACCATTTCAGAAAAGACACCCCTAGTTATGAGACTAGTGGGAACTCTAGGTAATGAAGTTTCTGTTCAAAGTGAGACCTCAAATTTACTGATGCCTCTTCCTTAGTGGAATCAACAAATCAGTATTAAACACCACTACAGCCTCGTGCCCTTCTGGTCTTATCCTTGGTCACGTCCTGTAACACGGGGACGGGGTAGAAGGTTGCGAGTAAGTTTTGGAATCTAACCTCCTTAACTCTGTTTCTTAAGTTAAAATATAGAAAATTCATAGTTTAGTTAATAGTAATGTACCAATGTTAATTTCATAGTTTTGACAAATGTTAAGATATTAACATTAGGGGTAATTGAGTGAAGGACATACAGGGATTCCCTGTACTCTTTGCAACTTTTGTATTAATCTAAAATTACCTCAAGATAAAGTTTGTTTAAACCAAAATCAAAACAAAACAAAAAACTATAGCAGCAGGCACTAGGGGAACCTTAAAATATGGTGATAAGTATGTCACTTATCTACACTGTAGAGTGTAGATACTTTAAGAAACAACAGAGATGAAATCTCAAGCTCTCAGAGTTAAGGGAAAAAATATATTTTCTTATATATCCAGGGTTAACAACTCTTTTTCAGTGTAACAGTAAACACAATACCCCACAAAGGCCTTGGGTCTTAATTGCCACACCATCACCAACCCCCTGCCACACACACACATAAACACATGCATGCACTCGGACTTCTGACATTTATCTTGATATCTCTCAGTCACTTCTGCAACTGAGCAGTCCACACTCCAGCCCCTCACTTCGAAGGCTGAAGAGACCAGAGAAGTTGTCGCGTGTGCCCCACCCACAGCAATCATTGTCCCCCACTGCTAGGCCTCTCCTAGCCAGCCAGCCCCTGCCTCTGACTCACAAGAATCACAGTGCTTTTCCGTGCCATACCTGGATAAAGTCCGCGAGCTTAGTAGTTCTTCAGAATTATGTGGGGAGAGGGAGCAAATGTTAATTTTTCTATGCTTGGAATTTACATTAGAAACCTCTTAATCATCATTGAAGTAATATTCACATTCTAACTAAGATGTCATCCCATGTCTACATTGTGGATTATGTTTGGATAATTATTCAGTCTTCTCTGATACAATTTGTGCTTTGGGGGCACATTTCCCCACTCTAAGCAAAAGTGATCGCTGGAAAAGCAAACTTATTTAATAATGGTTTCAACAAGCACAATTTAAATGATAATTATAAATGACTACCTCTTTATATGCAGTGTAGTATAATAGAAAGATCATGAATGTTTGAGTTAGAGTTATGATTTGCCTCTCGATTCTAATAGTTTCTAAAAGAAGAGAGAAAATTGCTCAACTTCTCTGTGGGACTCCGTAAGTTAAAACAAAACAAAATTAAAAATCCCAGTTATTGTGAGAATTGGATGAAAAGAAAGTTATATGAAAGCCTAGCAAAATACTTGGCATTGGCTAAGTTTTGGCTGCTGCTGCGAATGTTGGAATTCCACCATGTTCCTCAGTCTGTCTGATTCCCATCCTTAGGGTCTGTGTCTATGCCTGAGGCACTGTCCTGAGCTATGGAGGGCTCCTCTGCCAGCAGGCATGGCACTGGTGGGAAATCACTGTTTCCCAGGAGCAGTAGTCAGTCATTGATGACTGACAGTTGGTGCTTAAATTCCTCTGCTCCAACAGGGTGTGTGTGTTCCCTGCGGTCCCAGAGGTTCCCAGTGGGATCAAGTTCTAATTGCCTATCCTGGGATCTTGGCGACGCATACTTCATTGGCCGGCTCCCCTTCCCTGTGTCCTTGCCCCACTGTCTCCTAAAGATATTTACTTAGACAAATTGCTTATACTTAAACTTGTCTCAGGGCCTGCTTCTGGGGAGCCTTAACTGAGATGACTTTTTTCTTTACCAAGTATGTATACCATAGTAATAAATGGCACCTCGCCTGTAAGGGCATTCAGTTATACTACAACACCAGTAATCTGGGGTCTATTAATCTAGCAGTGAAGCACTATGATATAGTCGTCAAAAACTCGGGCTGTAACGGCACACAGATCTGGATTAAAATCCTGACACTGCCACTTCGAACAAGTTATTTAATCTCTCAGAGCCTTAGTTTTCTCTTCTTTAAAATGGGGATAATAGTTTCTAAATTGTTGTCATAATTACTGAAATAAAATACATATGACAATTGTACCTATTCCATAGGGTTAGTACACATAAATGAGATGGAAGATGTACCATCTTAGCAGAGTGTCTGGAACACAGGAAAAACTCAGTAAAATGTTAACTGTAGGCCAATCTGATAGTAAGAAAACCTGAAAATGGGCTCCATTCTTGCTTCTAGCTAAACCTTGTTACATCCTGGTGCATTCACACCAAATTCAGTAAAACACCATTTTGAATTATAGATGTAATTATGTGTGTGCTAATCCTTTCCTTTTTTATATTCATACAAACACAACTTTACACACACACATAAATCTGATTTAAGAAGCTCATATTTTACTCGATGGCTTTTCATATTACTGAAGTATCTTATATCACCAAAGAGATTCAACCATGGGCTTTCCTTAAATAACATGCTTCTGTTTCTTTCATTAAACATAAAGTATCTGTCAGTTTACTGACTGCTACTATAAACTAAACTTTTCAGGGACATATCTATTGTATAAAGCAGGTCACACCTGTAGAAACTGTGCATACACACATATGCACAGTAAAAGTGAGTACATTATTGTAGGAAACCTAACAAGTAAAATAAGGAACTCCCTTTGAGAGTTAAAAGTATGTAATTAAGCAAAATACGTAGCCCAAGATAAGCACGCAGTGGATTGAATTATCATGTCAAATTATAGGCTCTTCTGGGCATGATCATTAAGAGGCATTGTATCTTTGAAATTTATATTTATTTCACAGATCTACTCTATTTTATTCACCTAATCTATTTTAGTCATGACAGGATTATTTTATGTTTTATTTTTTTCAGATGGCAGTATATTCAGTATATTTAAATTCTACTTTATTGTGTGTGCTTTTTCTTTCAAAATGTTCTTTTGAGGGAGCAGAAGCAGACAGACTGTGTTCTAGGACATCCCTTCATTTAGAGACGAGTTTCTCCGGCATAAAAAAAGATTGGCTTCCAAACTGGTTAAATTGCTTCTTTTGTACAGTACAGTGACATGTTGTCTTGTGACAGTGGAACATGTGTTCTCATTTCAGAGGAGCTGTTCTGTGAAAAAGTTTTATTTAGCCCACGGAGCCAATCCCCGGATTTGGGGGTGTTAACGCCTTTCCATGTTAACAGATTTTTTTAAATCATCGTTATTGCCTCTGCTCCATCAGTTATAACACAGTTTAGTAGCAACCTTTCTTTAAAAAAAGATGTTTCTGAAAATAGAACAGTTGGCTAGACAGAAAAGAGATATCAACAAAAGTAGGTCTGCTGTTTGTGTTTTGCTCCCTGAATCACTTCTCAGTTTCACACATGTGTAAATGAACAGGGGTTGAGTGAGAATATTATCTGCCTGTCCTAACACAAACTATTATCCCATTTTATTAAGGAAACCAAATGATATAAAGACTGATTTGGTTTGAAAAATTCTTAAATGTTTCATTTTTGTTCCTACTGAGGAGTTTAACCAAATGTACTGGTTGGGTTTGTTTGCTTTTATTTTTTAAATCAGAGAAGTTTGGGTTCCAGAAGTAAGACTGCTTCAATTCAAATATCAATCGATGGGCCCAGGTGTCAATTCGGGCTCTAAAAGTATAGCTGACTCAGCTGAGAGGAAGCAGTGGCTTTATCGCAGGGTTTTGTTCCCCTCTATGCAGCAACTAAAACAAAAATTAGGTCATGCAATATTTACTCTCTGGGCAAAATAACATTTTTCAGCTGCTCAGACTTCCCACTAATTAGCAGGAATGACCAATATGGGACAAAGGGATAAGCCCCTCTAATTACTTCTTTGTCAAGCAGAAATATGACACCCTTTCAGAGCACAGCTTAGAAGACAGTGAAAAATAGCCAACACACAACCATTTGCATCCCTCAGTTGTCCATACCTGACAACACTTAGTTCAAATGCATATATGCGCACGGCTCTGCAGAAATCTCCATCCTGAGTATAAAGCTATGTTCAGCTGTCCCCTCTGCTTCTTGATTGTCCCTGTGTCTTCACTTTCTTCCTACAGTAGATATATATACACCAGTAATACTTTTAACACGCACAGTTGATTTGCTTTTGTGAGATCTCTTTAATCTTGGATAAGTTATCTTTATTCCTAAATCTTCTTCCATAGAAGATTAAACCAAGTTACCAAATCACACTTTATCACTTCCCCCATCCCCTCACTTAAAATTCTAGAGCAGAGCCTCCTACTCTGCGTCTCTGGACCTGACATTTATGAAAGGACTACAGAAGGCCTTGAAATGGATACAGAATCACGCGTATGTCCCCTCATGTACTTTGTTCTAAGAACAAGACCATGTTTTCCTCAGATTCACAAATGGGTGCAAAACTCCCCAAATTTTAAGAACTACTGTCACCTGGATTTTCTTCCTCTCATTTCTATTAGCTAGAAATGCTAATTTGTACCCATGACACCCCTAGGTTCTACCTAATACATTTAGTCACAACCTTCTTTTTCCATTATAATTCACTGCTGGTCTCATATTTTCTCTTAATAATTCTCAAAATTCTTTCAAAATTCTCTCAAAATTCTTTCTGAATTTTGTGATTTCTCTGCTCCAATGTAAGTAACAGTAGAAAGGGGGAGAAAAGAGGTATTGTGCACTAAACCTCTGCCAGCAACAGTGGTTGGCATTTTCTTCATGTGGCAACTCATTTAATCCCACTGCAACCCTACAAGTTAAATAGTAACTCTGTTTTCACACATGAGAAAAGTGAAGCCAGAAGAAGTTAGTCATTCCTGCATCCTATAAATGGAAGAGTGCACATTTAAATCTGTGTTCAAATCTAGAGTTACTCCTTTACAAAACCATTACCGATGACGTAAACGGTCACAGGCTGCTAATGGCATCATCTTTTATAACGTATAATGTAACATTTTATAATTTTTCTCTATCATCCAAAAATACAGTCATTATACTTTGTGACTAAATCTAGTACAAATTTACAAATGTGTGTATGTTGCTGTATTGCATCAATGTTCTATTGTCTCATACTATCAGAGGGCAAGAACCATTGATCCATTCATTAATTTGCTCACTTTTTAAAATAACATTTATTAAATTATTTTGTTGTCCGGTGCTTTGCTGGGCTCTGGAATAGTGGTTCTAAATTCTATCTTCATGTTAGAGTCTACTGGGGAACTTTAAAAAGAAACACCCATACCTGGGTGTGGCACCCGAAATTCTGATTCAGTTCATTGGAGGTGACACCTGGGCAGTGTATTTTTTAAAAGCTTTTCTAGCTGCAGCTAATGTTGAGAATCATTATTCTAGAGGAGTGGTTTTCAAGGCACAGTCCCTTAAATCCGCAACATCAGCATCATGTGGGAACCTCTTCCAAGGGCAAGTTCTCAGCCCATCTCTCCAGCCTCCCTGTGTGCTGTCCAGAAACTCCAGGGAGAGGACCTGGCCAGCTAGCTCTGTTCAACAAGCCCACTGGATGTTTCTGAGGCAAGATCAAGGCTGAGAAACACTTCTCTAGGAACATGGGATAAATAGGCACAGTACTTGCTACTAAGCATTTCTCCTTGGTCTCAAGGAATTTCCAGTGTTTCAGATTTTCATTTAAATTACCTAGTACAGTTCCATAATTTCTACCTTTCGTTGATAATGACAGGATTATTACTACTTAAAGAGTATAATGACTTTTCATCCCTTCTTGGGCAGCCATCAAATGAAGTGTTTATAAGAAAGTAGCGGTCAGTGAATAACATCCCTTAATAAAAGTCCGATGAACCCTGTAGGTTGAACTGAACTGTCAGTGTTTTGTCACACACACATACGGAGAGGGGAAGAGTGAGAGTACTTTCAAATATAATATCTTAAAAGACAAATAGCTCTAATAAAGGATCTAAAGTGATCTTTGTGTTGTGTTTCCATTCTATTATTATTATTATACTTAATATTTCCCATCTTTATTTAATATTGCTTTTTTACAGATATGTGACAGTATAATTGACATGTAATAAACTGCACATATTTAAATCGCTCAATGTGACAAGTTTTGACACATACATACACCAGTATGAAACAGGTGTAGGGAGGGGCGCCCAATACTATTGCAGGTACCTCTTATTTGTGCAGTTTTCCTCTCTATCCCCAAATAGTAGAATGAGATTGCAGAAAAGGCTTCGTTAGGAAGGTAACATGAGCTAAGAGTTGGAAGACAACTAGATATCAGCCCGAGTGAACAGGGAAATGTTGTACAGGATAGAAATAAACCCATCTCGCCTGTCTGAAGTCTAGATTCTTGTGATCGTTGCTATTTATCATCATGTAGGGTTTAAAAATATGTATTTGACACAGCAGTCATTTATCCGAAGAAACCCGAAACACTAATTCCAAAGAATGTATGCACCCCTATGTTCATTGCAACATTATTTACAGTAGCCAAGATCTGGAAACAGCCCACGTGGCCATCAGTAGACGAGTGAATAACAAAGTTGTGGCACATATACACCATGGAATACTACTCAGCCATAAAAAAAAGAAGAAAATCTTACCATTTGTGACAGCATAGATGGACCTGGAAATCATTATGCTAAGTGAAATAAGCAAGTCAGAAAGACAAATACCATATGATCTCAACTTATATGTGGAATCTAATCAACAAAATAATTTAACACACAAAATAGAAACAGAAGCATAGATACACAGAACGGACTGACAGCTGTCAGAGGGGAGGGCGGTTGGAGGGCCAGGTGAAAAAAGGTGAGGGATTAAATACATATATATATATTATATATATTATATATATGACACATAGACACAGAGCAGTACGTTGATGGCCGGAGGGAAGGGGGCAGGGGGATGGGGAAAGGTGGAAGTGGGCAGAGGAGGGATAAATGGGGACAGAAGGAGACTTGCCTTTGGGTGGTGAGCACAGGACACAGTGTGCAGATGATGTTTTATTGAGTTGTACACTTCAAACCTATATGATTTCATTAACCAATGTCACCCCAATAAATTCAACAAAACAATGGGAAAAAATCTGTACTTGGCTGTTTTGTTTCTTAAAATTCTAATTGAGAAATGAGCTTTACCACTGAGATATACAGCACAGTTACTGAGAGTAGCAATGCTGTTTGCAGTCTCCACAGGTAGTTCCTTGCATTACAGTCGCCTGTTTAGCTTTGACCATGGATCGGCTCTTGAATGCCTGTTTCTCTTCTATGTGTATTATACAAAACAGTTGCATAAAAGTGATATTTTTGCTGCTAAAGCAATGCAATATAATCCTTGCCTTTTCCTTTTAACTCCCTTCTTTCCCCTAAACAAATTTGGACCTCCCCTAAACGTTCCTTATCATTAGCACCACGTGTTAATACCGGGCCTTACCTGTGGGGCTTAGGTTCTCGCTCTTTCTCCTGCCGCAGGCTGGCTCCACGAGCTGGGGAAGAGGCTGGAGTCTCCCTACTACGGCAACAACACCCTGGGGGGCCCGTCCATCCGGAGTGCCTACATCGCAGCGCTGTACTTCACCCTCAGCAGCCTCACCAGCGTTGGGTTTGGGAACGTCTCTGCTAATACCGATGCAGAAAAGATCTTCTCCATCTGCACCATGCTGATTGGTGGTAAGGGAGATTCTTCTTTTATACCAAGAGGGGGAACGAGTGTCCGCCAAACTGTTGCTCTCTCCTAAAACATAATAGAGATATATTGGTTTACACTGGAAGAGTCCAAAAGCACTATTTAAGGGATCAGTGACAAACATCGTCACATACATAAAGATTAGCAATGAAAGTCTGTGATGTCGAAGAATTCCATTTTCTGCACAGATGAAGAGGGAACCATTTACCTGATGGTGGGTTTCTAAAGGGCAGGCACTTTGTTTACTCGCCATACTATTTACCCCTAGTGTTTGTGAATGATGTGAGTCTAAATTGCAGGTATATGCTTAAAACTCCATGTTATAGTCCCAAAGAGGTCCGTCTTGTCAAATGTTATTAATGCTAATATAGTAAGTTAAGGATGTTTGATAGATCACTTAGTTAAAAATAAAACAACGAAAAACATCAATACAATAATAATAAATAGTTACCATGAATTAATTGCTCTATGCTCTATTCTCTGTGCTAAATGATTCAGTAACAATACTCTAAGTGGTTCTTATGGTAAATCGAAGGGTTTAGCACCATTATCATCCCATTTATCGAATAGACAAGCTGCTATACTATTGTGTCTGAAGTCCGAATACACCTCCTGTACCCTGCTTTGGGCTCTGCAGAGCTCATTTTTCTTTGCCGGCCAATTTCAGTTACTTCTGCCAACTGGGGGCGCCAGAGAGAGACTGAAAAGCTGGAGGAAGGGAGAAGGGGCTCCCTGACTGTGATATGTATGATGTATCTTCTGTCGGTGGCAGGCCGCCTCAATCAGCAGCGAATGGTTCCAGCCTTCAGTCTTTTCAGACACCCCCAGTGTCATTGGGCCTTCTTGGAGCCCCCTGCATCTGTTGGGGGTGCCCCACATCCAAAATCAGAGCCCTGGCTCCTTGTGGCTCCTCACAGCTCTTCCCCTGGGCTTCTATGCTTTGATAACCCCATTCTTGCCTTTGTTTACCCAGCCCCAAGGGCAGAGGCTCCTTCCTGCAGTTATTACAGCCACGTTTCCTCTCTACTCTCATTTTGCTCAGTCATCCTCCCCATGCCAGGGAAACCAACTCTCGACAGTAGATTCCCTCTGTTGAAATATTTAGTATAATTGATTCTCATATTATCCACATTTTTCAGATGATGACCCTAAAGCCTGGAGAAATAAAGTAACTTTCCCAATGCTTTACAGCCAGTAGGTAACAAAGCAAGGTGTGGACCCAGAATAATACTTACCTCTGTCTTTAAATACATAAATGGGAAATGACTGAGCTATCAGGCTGCTGCTGTGGAGTAGTAGGAGATGTGGATGTCTACCTAGATCAAGTAAGCATTCTTCTTAGACCAGTGTTCTGTTAGTATTTGCTGCCCCACAGTATTTCCCCCAAAGCCTGTTAATTTATGTACTCTTCCTGGCTTTAATCCCAGGTATTGCTTCAAGTTTTGAGCCTTATAATAAGGGATGGTTCCTACCAGCTTCCCTGCTTTAAGCAATGAGTGATCCAGCCCGTGGTGAAATCAAAAAAACATGAAGCGGAACCTTCCCTCAAGGAGCTTGTGATCCGACTTGGAACAAAGAGGCTGAAATATGTGGAAAGAGATTTAAGAATACCAGGCAGTAAATGCTAAGTGCCAAATCAGTTAGGAAGTTCAGAAGCAGTGAGAAACAAGGGCCAGGGGTCGGAAGAATTTCTTGGAAAGGCAGTGCTCGTGGCAGAGTTGCTGAAGTAGCACATTGGGGCTGCAGCAATTGTAACAGGCTCTTGGCTGATGTAGAGCAGTAACAGCCTGGGGAGCAGAGAACAGCAATTCTCATTTTCAGAAGAGCTACCATGTGCCAGACCCTGTGGCGGCTGTTTTAGACCCAGTATTATGACATACGTAATTGCCATTCTTCTTCATGGCCCATTTTTCAGCCTAGAGAAATGACAAGCATTTTTCAAATATACAGTCTATACTTATTTAATATTTGCCCATGTTTCTTCTATTCCTGATGGAAATTTTGGGAAACACTCAAATGCTTAAGGCTTAACCTACTAATTTGACATTAGAAGAATCTGCTAGATAATTGAACTTACTCTCTATTGATCCACCTACTATATTGTGAGTGGTTCTGAATCATAAGCTGTTAAGGGGTAACAGTTTATGATTGAGAACCTGCTGCTCACTGAAAATAGAAGCTATGCTGGTCACAAGGCCTAAAGTTATGGGAAATAATTAGAGAAGGTCACTTTGTCACTTGTTAAATGTTTATTGAACAAATTATCCTGGTGTAAAACCAGTGCTCATTTGTAAGTGGCGTCACTAATAATTATAAAATAAAATTTCAAAAGATTAAAAAACCAGAGTAGAAATTAATCTTTGAAATGTGCAATACTACTACATAGGAAACTACAAACAGTGAGAAAATTTACTAATGGTTTAAAATAATGGAAGGATATGCAATGGTGATGGTTTTAGGACTCAGTATTATAAAGATACTAATTGTATCCAAATTAATTTAAAGATTCACAGCAGTCAGAATAAAAATCCCAGGAGATGTGTGTTTGTGTATATTCATGTGTGTGTTTGAACAATGACAAGCTATTTCTAGAAATACAGGGCTAAAACTAGCCAAGGAAATCATCAAGAACACACTTGGAGGATTTGTGCTACAAATATCAAGATGTATTAGAAAGCTACAGTAATAAAGTATGGTGTTGGCGCAGAATAGACAAATAGGCCAATGGAATACAAGATAGTGCAGAATCAGGCCCACACACATATGTTCACTTTATTTATAACACAGGTGACACTGCAGTGCGAAGGGAAATGATGATACTCTCAATAAATGTTACTGGGTCAAATGTACATTAAACTCTAAAAACTGTACAGTAAAATTAACTTCAGATAAGTTTTCATCTAAATGTGAAAGAGAAAACAATAAAGCTTCTAAAAGGTAATATAAGAGAGTAATTCTATGACTTTGGATTTGACAAAGGTTTCTTAAACATGACATAAAAAGCCCTAATCATAAAAGAAAGATTGCTAACTTGAACTTATATTTGTCAAAAGACATTATTAAGATTATTAAGAGTGTGAAGAGGCAAGCCACTGGATAGGAGAAGGTATTTGCAAACATCTGGCAAAGGACTCATGTCTTATCTATCATATATAAAGAACTTTTACAAATCAATAAAAAAAGAGCAGACAACCTCAAAATGCATAAAATCTTTTTAAAAGCACTTTAAATACAGGATTCCACTTTTGTAGGAGGGCTTGCAAAATTTATTAATTGAAATTACATAAATATCTAAAGAGAGGCTGGGATGGCAGAGAACATTCATCACCTTTTTGAAGGTCTCTGTTGGCAATAAAATACTAATCTGTTAAGGAGATTTGTGCTTTTGTTCTATAAAATGGTATCTAGGATTTTGTTTGTTCTACTCTGAAACTTCACCAGGGGTAAATCTGAATCAAAATGAAGTGAACTAAACTAATCTGCAAAATTCAAGAGGAGTTCACATACTTTAAATTGAAAAACAGAGGATTTTGAAGGGGAGGGGGAAAAAAACACAACCCTAATGAGTATTTTTAATATATCCACACTGGAAAAAATCGAGTGTTTGCTACGACAACTAAGAGAATTACAAAATAATTGTGAACCCACTCATTATCTCCCTCAAATTGAGGCAGTTGATGAATTTACTGGAGAGAAGTAAAAACACACTGTTTAAACATGAATTAAAAATTAAAAATTAGAAAAAAATTTACATATTTATTATAGGCATTTTTTTTCATTGAGCAAAGGAGGAAAGAATTGCCCATAACCGGCCATCAACGTGATCAGACTGTTGGTAAGATTCTGGTATGTACTTTCCTAGCTTAAAAAGTACACAGATATGAGCATAATTATGTCCTCACACATTTATATATTCGAAGTATAACTTAAAGTTTGAGAGTAGAAAATATAGATTTCTATATCTAAATAGACATAGACAGTAATCATACAAAAAGGTGCTCTACACATTCATGAGAGACATGCAGATTCAGATCAAAATTAGATGGCATTTACATTCACCAGAACGGTAGCTTAAAAACCCTGGCAACCCTAAGTGTTTGAGAGGATGTGGAACAGCTTAGCTTCTCCTACACTGTTGATGGGTACAAAAGTTTCGTCACTATCTACCAAAGCTGAGCATACCTGTTTTCTGTGCCTCTTACAATTCCACTTCGGACTGTATATCTAACAAAAGTACATTTATATAAAGACATATACATAGATACCCACAGTAGTAGTATTACAAGACTCTCAAACTGAAAATGTTCATTAATAGGGGAATAAATGAGTAACTTATGAAGTAATTAAATAGAGTACTATACAGCAGTGATTTTCAACCTTTTTCATCTCATTGCCCACATAAACGAATTACTAAAGTTCTGTGGCACACCAAAAAATATTTCTTTTTGCAGATCTGGGGGGAAAAAAGGTATAACTTTGATTCATTCACCCCAGGTGGCTGTCGTGTTGGCGGCTGTCACCTTTTTTTTTGGCCACCTAAGGGGAAAGAGGCCGGCGGCCCTGACCGGATAGCCAGGTAGCGCATGTTTTAAACATTCTTGCAGCGCCCCGGTTGAAAATCGCTGCTCGGCGGTAATGAGAATGAACGAGCTGTGACATCTGCAGCCGCGTGGGTAAATCTGACAAATTCAATGCTGAGCGGAGAAGCCAGTCACAACAATGTACATATTGTGTGATCTTATTTGGAGAAAGTTCAAAAATAGGCAAAGCTTCCTGATTGCTGTATAACCCGTAGCCGCGGTTCTCTTTCGTGCAGGACGGGTTAGTGGCTGTGACGGGGACACAAAGGAGGCCCCACGGTGCTGATAATACCGTTTATTCCCCTGGGGGGCAGTTACTCCATAGGTCTGTTCACTTGGAGAAATCTCAATGAGCTATACATTTAGCATTTGTCAAATTTCTCAGTAAAATTATAATAGGTGAGCTAAATAACATACCCCTCAGGTGTGGGATGAGACGGTGGGTAGCAGTGAGCTGAGTTCTCACCTTTCATGTCAGGTTGTTTTTAGGCATTGTCTAAAAATAATAAGTCAAGCAGTAAAGTCATAGAAGTAAAAGCATATTGTCTAAGTTAGTGGCAATAATCCTAATGAGATTAAAATGGATAATTTTTGGAGAGTGCGGTGAAGGTGAAGGAATGGGTTTGGGGCTGAACCGTTCACCATAAATTGTCTACGCTATTGCTTATGATTATAAAACTTCTTACAGAAATTATCAAACTACCAGAAGTTCACTTCAGTTTCATAAATATTTATAGCTCACTTGGATTATGCAGGTGCTGTGCGGAATGCTGCAGAAACAAAGATGACGAAGGCGTGACACTTTCCTTCTAGGAGTTCACGGTTTAGTAATGGAAATAGATGCTTAGGAGACAGTGTTCTTTCTTTTTCCATTTTAATTTTAATTTTTTCTTTTATAATGCACGTTTTTAAAAGACTAGAAGAAACACACACACAAATAAAATTACATATAATCCCACCAACAAAAGATAGTCTTTTCAGTCTTTTTATACTAATATGCCTCTATTTTCCGAAATACTTATATCAACTATGCATGTCATTTTTGCCACCAGACAAAATATATTGAGAACATTTTCCCATGTCTTTAAGAGTTCTTTTATTATACTTAGTAACGACAGCCTAATAGTCACCTAATGACTTAGCTCCAGTCAGTGGGACCATCAACTCAACCTCCGAGGTTAGATAAAGCTTCCCAGTGAAGAAAACACATCACTGAGGACATGTCCAGTGTCAATGAGGCGTTGTTGCCCTGAGAGAGGTAGAGTGAAACTCAATGGTCAAGGTTTGCCTTACATCCACTCATCCTATATATGTTATCCTGACATAATTTCATTGGGCCCATATGGGCTGTGGTGCTCACAAATTCGGGCTGTTTTTAAGATGTCTTTAACACTGCCATTTAAAATCACCATTTAGGAAATTGTTCTCACTCTGTTTTCTCTGCCATCTGCCATCCATAATCCAGTGTACTTGTAGCAAGGAGTGGAAAATTCCAGGGCAGTGAGTAGGTGGGAGAGAAAGGGCGGTCAGCTAAGATTACCCAAAGCCTGAACTCTGGTCTCCTTTCATAATAGCAGAAAACAAGTCCCTATGTAGAATCCCAAGACGCTGCCAAGTATTTGGCTAAAAAAATCAGCAACGAGGGCCATACATAGTTTGCCAACTCCTGATCTATTCTATAGTGTACATTTCCAAATATCACCATTTGTTTGAATCATGTCCTTTGTAGCTATCCCCTCAGTTTCCTGCACTGCGCTGAACTGTCATGTATCTTTAACCTAGAATGGTTCTTTAGTCTTTCCTTGACTTCCATGACCTAGACACTTTTGAAGATTACAAGATATTTGTAGAAGGTCCTTCAATTTGAGTTTGTCCCATTTTTCTCATAAATAAATCCAGGTTATTCACTTCTGTCAGGAGACCACTTTCAATGAGTAATATCAAAGTAATATGTTTGTCTGATTATTGGTGATGCTGACTTGGACCACTTATCTGCCAGACTTTTCCCACTGTTAAGTCAGTTGCCTTTCTCTGCCTCAATTAAGAATTTGTGAAGAGGGGGGGAAAGAAATTAGCACTGATGTTATCCCTCAGGAGAGCAATATTGCCTCAAATCCAGAGAGGTGGGGAGAGAGGGGGAGGGAGGAGAAGGGAAGAAAAGGGGGGAAGGAAAAGCAGGAGGGGGAAGGGAACAGAGAAAGGGGGGGAGAGAGAGAGAGAAAGGAAGAGAGAGAGAGTCCTATAGGACTGTACTTGTTTACTTTCTTCTTAGATCCCAATTACTGAGGTTCCTTCAAAAACCTGATATTAAGATGAGACTTTACAAAATGTATTTCATATAAAACTCCTACACAAAGGAAAAGAGCCTCCCACAGACACAGCAGCAGGCCTACGCTGGTACTTTAAGAATTATACACATCAAATATGCCAGGAGTAAAAGGGAAACAATTTCCCGACTGACCTGGATAGAGAAGTTAGTTCTTGAGTCAAACTTTTCCTAGCAGATGGAATGATTTGGCCTGACACTTACGCACACTCTTTGCCAATGCGAAAATGATAAGCAGTGACAGAGAGGCAATAATAACTTTGGAAACCGAAAAACTGTGAGAGCTGGGGTTTTATTTTCCAACTACTTAAATTAGAAGTATTTTTCTATGTTGAAATGAGACTTTGAAATTATGGTGACTCAGACATAGACTAGCACTTACCAACAACACTTATGAATGCTACAATTAATCCAGTAATTCATTTTATTGATAGTGTACAATTAAGATGCTAAATGATCTGAACATATTACTTCTTTTACTTTAAGTGCTTTACACACATTATAATTAAGCAAAGCAAAGTTAAAATCATACACATAATTAAGGAAAGCAGTGTTAAAATAAATGAAATAAAATTGTTCTGGGTACTCAGTTTAATCTCCATAAAAGACAATTACATATTTTTACAGATGGCGGGGCTTCCAAGCACTGTGCTCATAAGTATATTAACGGAGCCTGAAATTGGTGTTTGATTTCTTCAACTTGGAACAGAATCAGTTCTTTTCTTTACTGAATATTTATCATAAATAGAAGTCTCTGCTTCCAAATAAAATACTTAAGCATCAAGACTCTTGTGTTTCTAAAACCATACAGAAGTATGAGACTCTATTTAGAATTCACCAAAAAAAAACATTCAACAACAAATTGTTAAGCAATATACATTTTTCCTGGGACACTTTTGGCCTGTTGGAAGGCATTTCATTTTTTAAATTTTAGGAAGAGTATATACTTATTTATACTTGCACATAGCAGGCACTTACTGAATATTTCTTGAATTTCTTTCATCAAGAAGTTATTTCCACCAAAAGCCACGCTTGGTTATTTAAGAGTTTGCTGAAAACCTTAAATCTGAGTACTTTTCCCCAAATTTTACTCTGTTGACCATGTTAAAAATTCATGATAACCCTTTTCATAAAAATTAACATAAATTCATCACCCACTGTTTTTCACACAAATATTAGGCACTTTAAATATATATATATTAACTTTTTAAATTTATTTTTTAATTGCAGTTGACATTCAATATTATGTAAGGTTCAGCATAGTGGTTAGACATTTGTATAACTTACAAAATGTTTCCTCCAGTGAATCTAGTGCCCACCTGGTGCCACACATAATTCCAGTAATATCCACTGTGTTCCCCAGGCTTTACTTCACATCCTTGAGACTGGTTTTATAACTGGCAATCTGTACTTTTTCATCCCTTTCACCGTTTTCACCTTTTAAAGCTAAAATAACTTTATGAGTAAGATACGATTATGCCCATTTACATATAAGGGAACTGAGTCTCCACTGGAATTATGTATCCTGCCCAGTGCACAACAATTAGAAAGTACCAAAGTCAGAATTCATATCTGCGGGTGTCTGATTCTGAAGTCTGTATTTTCTCTGCAACATTATATTGCCTCCTGTATATCTATCCTAAGTGTAGCCCTATTCTACTAATTTCCCAAAATATTGAGGCCTTCCTTATTATTATTGGGTGACTTTATACACACAGTGCCCATGTTTCCCATAGAGAGATGATGATATATAACCTGGTAACGGATTTTAATTCCAGTGTGAGATTAGGTTGAAATTAGTATGCCAGTAGTTACTAATTTCTGGTAAATGTATGGAAAAAGGAATTTGAATTGGCTCTATCCTGCAATATGCAGCAGGATAGATACAATAGCATGCTGACCTATTTGCATAATGTGTCCATTCTGATGCTAAGAAACTTTATTTTAATTTTCACCCGAGAATATGTTTTTATTGATTTTTTTTTTGAGAGAGAGAGGAAGGGAGAGAGAGACACACAGAGAGAAACATCAACCAATTGCTTCCCGTTCTCACCCCAACTGAGATCAAACCAGCAACCTAGGTATGTGCCCTGACTGGGAATCGAACCCACAACCTTTTGTTGTACAGGACAAAGCTCCAACCAACTGGGCCACCTGGCCAAGACGATGCTAAGAAACTTTCAACGTAACTCCTTGGACATTGAGATTTGGGTACAGGGACAACTTGATAGATCCTAATAGACAAACTAGTCAATTTTCAGTTTGGGGGTGGTTTTTGTTTGTTTTTATTTTGCTTTCTTTGTATGCTTACCAAAAACTGCTAAAACTGATTCTTTCACCCGTCCCCTGAGCTTCTTACCTCACTGTCAGTCCCATCCCAAGATGGAGATAGGACTAAAATCTGAATGTCCCTGAGAATTGGTCTTCTCGTAAATGTAAGTACATCATCTCCCAGGGTCTCAGCCCCAGGTGCTCCAAGGCCTTCCCGGGCTTTCTGCTGGTGTCTGCATAGGCCATTCCATAGTCAGCTAATGATTCTTTAGGGCGAATCCCTGCACACCTTTCGTGACTTCAAGACATCTGACCACTGCCCCCTGCAGGCCACTGCTGGAAAGTGAAGCCCCTCTGCTCTCTCTACTTGTTTACAGTAGCAAACCCATCCCCCACCCCCATGCACCCTCAAATTCTGGGGAACAAAGTCTTCTATCTCATCACACTCTGGTAGTGGTTTCAGGAAGGGGAAGACTCTGCGAGGAAGTAGGTATTAAATACTACCTGACCCAGAAACCTCATCAACACAGGAATCACATATCTATGTACCACCCAGCTCTTCTCAGGACGACAGCTGTGACTAAAGAACGCCTGGTTTTCTCTGTGACTTCACTCGTTCCTCGATGGTCTCAGGTTTCCTGATATCCCCCTTAAAATTAAAGTGACTGTGGAGCTGGGATGAGGCCGGGGGTTGGAGCAATATTCATCTCAGCTGCGGTTTGTTGTAATTGAGGAAATACTCAGTTACATTCTAACAACTTTCTCAGTACCTTTAGTAATGCAAATACCATATTTAATAGCTTAAAGCTAATTTTAAATGATGGCTTTGGGGAAGAGACTAATATTCCTATAAAGGCTAACCGGTTACAATAGCCTTATTTTTTAAATGTATTTGTTATTACAATAAAAATATATTAAACTATAACTTTATGGTTAATTTTATCATTAAAACCCTCATCATAGCTATTAAACTATACATAACTATTAAAACAATACAGACATGAGTAAAGTACAAAATAAAATTTCTCATAGCCAGAATGGCAGCTAACACATTAAGTGTGGGTCAACGGGGCCTATTTTACATAGTATCAAGGTGTTTTCTTTTTATATTTTTACTCTGATCAAGCCATATGGAATCAAAATGACGACATGGAGATGCATCCTGTGACAAAGTGAACACACCAAAATGCTCATATCAAAAGAGCTGTACCAACGTGGCCACATAAACGTACTCTGCTCTAATTTAGGATATATAGACTGTGAAGATAGACTTATGGCGTGAGCTCCTCCATCATATACCCCTCCATTATATATTGTGCTCTCTGCAGCCTTGATGCATGCCTTGGTGTTTGGAAACGTGACAGCAATCATACAGAGGATGTACTCCAGATGGTCCCTCTATCACACTAGGACTAAGGATCTGAAGGATTTCATACGTGTCCATCACCTCCCCCAGCAGCTCAAGCAGAGGATGCTCGAATATTTCCAAACAACCTGGTCAGTCAACAATGGAATAGATTCAAATGAGGTAATGTTCATTTCTCATGTTGACGTTTTCAGGCAGAAAGCACACATTCTAAGGTAAAAAGCAAGGTGCTGTCATGTAGGTCTCAGAAGCGAAGACCACACCTACCAACTCCTTTATCTCTTTATTTTTTTAATCCCTCTAGAAATCCAACCCATCTTCCTCCATCTGCTTTGGCTTGTGTTTCCATGATGCTACTTTGGCTTGACCGGTGATTTATATTAACTTGCTACGCTGGTCAATCAGGTGGACTTATTTTCATTCTTTTTAACCTGCTTTGAGAGGAACCAATTCTAATTGCAGTTGAATGGTGTAATCTTGGAATACGAGTTGGGGCAAAAGTAGGCTTATAGTTGTTCCTATAGCAAATAATACAATAATTGACAAATAATACTACAAGAATAAACTGTGTTTCACATACTCACAACTATAAACCTACTTTTGTTCCACCCTGCATTAGATTAATCAAGTGAATGTTTGCATTTAAAACCAACAAAGTAAAAAAAAAAAAAAAAAGAAAGAAAATGTTTTTCAGCAAAGATGTTAGCTGTGGACTTCCAGAAACACCCCAGACCACCACTGTAAAAAAATTACCATGTGAATCAAGCAACCATTCTACCAACCCAGGAATCACCATTTTTCATGTGATTATTTGGTTTCTCCTCTCTTCGTATAATCTTGACACCAGAGGGTCCACACCCCATACCTTCTGCCTGGAGTTGGGTCTTTGTGAGAAGCAAGTCCCAATGAGCTACATGCTTTCATTCCAGAGTCTTTTATTAATTTATGCTCTTTCCCCAGGCTTCTTATCAGCTCCTTATTTAGTAGCACAGACCTGAGGTCACTGTCCTTGAAAACCTCTCAGGACTATACACACAGATACTTCCTCTTCTATACTCTGGTTGGTCAAACAATGGGAAGAACATCCTGTTGTCTTGCAAAGTAAATACACTAGACTAGACTTACCCCAACTTGATTGCCTCTCTCATCTTTTCTGACAGCTTCTGAAGGACTTTCCAGATGAGCTGCGTTCAGACATCACTATGCACTTGAACAAGGAAATCTTACAGTTGTCCCTTTTTGAGTGCGCCAGCCGGGGCTGCCTCAGGTCCCTGTCTCTACACATTAAAACTTCTTTCTGTGCTCCGGGGGAGTATCTGCTGCGTCAAGGAGATGCTTTGCAGGCCATCTACTTTGTATGCTCGGGCTCCATGGAAGTTCTTAAAGACAGCATGGTGCTGGCCATTCTTGGTAGGTCAAAGTCGAAAACTCCATAAAATTCTCCTCTAGAGCATAGGTTAAAGAGATGAAAGGGGGGATGCTCCACAGACTAGGAAAATTATGGCTGCATATGTATTTTTGTGGAGAATCAACTCAGAGAAGAACATGAACATTAAGTTTTATCTGTGCTAGAAATGATGCAAAAATGATTATGCCTTAAGAATAGGCTCTCGTGAAAATCATTATGTTTAGTTTTCCTGCCTCTAAGCCATGCCTGTTATTCTATATAATCACTGTAAACCTGCAATCTCTGGATTCTAGCTAGTGAGCTGCAGGGCAGATTATAATTTGGAAGAAAGAAGAAAACTAGTATCTATTGGATCCCTAATATGAACTGGGTGTTTTATGTCTATTGTCCAATTTAACCTTGCAACCCTTTTAAGTGGGTGTGGTTATCCCCTAGTTGAAGGTGAAGAGATGGAGGCTAGTGAATGGTGAAATACCCACGTGCTTATTGCTTCATGTTGACATCAGTTTACCTCTTAGCAGGAGAAAGGTAGGGCTTGCCTTTCAAAGTTTTGGCTCAGTTCTTGACTCATCCCCAAACGTTTTACTCCTTAATATAAAGATATGGAATTAGCAACTCAAAGAGTTAATTACCAGCTTGGCAAGTTCATTATCAGCATTTGAGTGAGGCTCAGAATGGGTGTATTTTTTAAAAGAAAATTTGACACTCTTTCTGCCCACTTCTCAACTTTGTGAAGTTAAAGGCCAGTCATTCTATCATTCTGTGTTTCTAAATTAAAAGTGACAGTTATTTCTAAATTTGCTTCAAACACATAACTTTAATCATAAAATACTTTTCCATGTATTTCCTTAGTACCACTGTAAGTTACATAGCCTGCCTGTTGACATAGCCTGCTTTGGAAAGGGCCTGTGCTATAAGGTATTTATTTTTCCAGAACCTTATGGTTTGCTATACATGTAAGCAAAAATGATGCACCATTTTTAAACATATATGTGGATTTCTTCCATGATTGTGGTGGATTTTTAAATTTGGTAACTAGCAACAATTCCAGGAATGGAATATGAAGTCATTACCCATAACATTAGGGCACACTAGGTGCAAATTTGATGGCTTCTATGTAATAACCATTGTTCATAATACATAATTCAATTGGATTTTCTTATTTTTAAAAGATTCTAGTTACAGCTAAAAGATTTAATCCATTGCCTCTTGCATCTAGCCCCAATTTCTCCCGTAGATTTTATTTCCATGATTAACATTTTCACATATGTGCTTCTACCTTGTATTTGTCAAAAGTGATTTAAGTGCCCATTTCCATATGACCATTCTAAACATGAGTATGTGTTATTGGAACTAAACCCAAATAAAGATAATAAATTATTAATATTCTCTCCCTGTGGTTAACATCATTTCAATGGAGATTAACTGTTTTGCTTTCCCTGTGGTAATATTGTCTTATAGGGCCAATTCAAATCAATACTGACTTTGATAAACTTAAGCACAAGACTTCACATTTGATCTGTAAATACTTAATACATGGTCACTCTGCCAGCAAAATGAATTAATACATAATGTTGTGGGGAAGAGGTATCACCAAACAGCCGTCAAGCCAGAATTTACTCAAATAACTCCATTGTCCAATCAATACATGAAAGCATTCCATAATCTGAAGCCTGGGAGGCAGTTGACACAGGCATAGGGATTTGTTGCGGGGATAGAATTTGTTTGCCTTGTACACCTTCATTTCATGTCTCATTAATTGTGTTTTCCCACCAATTTCTTCATTGTTGTTTAAAAGAAAACGACAAAGCACCAATAAATGTACTCTTCACAGATGGCATTAATATGCCTAATTATAATTAAACCTAAGTTACCGCTCTAACCCGGATGGTTCACAAATGCATCTCCTCAACTTTTTTCCCCAATGAAAGAATAACTGATTAGCAAACATTAATAATAGAATTCTGGAAAATATAGACTGTAGTGGACCATAGATAACTTTCTGTTCTTTTAGAAATAAGGATACTGAAACCCAGAGTAATTAAGAAACATAGATCTAGGTCCTAAATCTAGACAGTAAGGAATCCACAAGACATTAAAATGATTGAGGGTGAGAACCACATTGTCAGTTAGCAGGGCCTGCTTGCCAGGGCTCAACCTGAGATCCCGGACATATGTCAGTACTTCATAAATATTCATTGAATGGATAAATAAACTAGAACCTTTCCTAGAATGCCAAGTTTGGCAAGATGTTGGTACTGTTTTTGTAGCTGGGGTCATTGTGGCTGAACAAGTCATGCTATGGTCGCTCAAGGTACGAAAGTACAACGACCCTATAGTTACTCTAGACACCAGTTGCTTAAAAGGACATGTCAATGCTCATGGCAGCAAGACAGTTAGTGCATCATGATAAATTTTCCTCATACATCCAAACGTAAAATGTTGCTGTAGTCAAGGTACCCTGGCTGTATTAACACCTTGCATCAGTACCCAACATTGTTTTTTTTGAGAAGCAATTTAGATTTCTAACAAAATATGCAAGAAGTAAAATTTCCAAGTTTAATGGTACTGGGGACAACCATGGGTCAAATGAATTCTTCAGCACCACGTGGCTGTTTATTCCCTGCTGTCTACACATAGAGATTTTACTTTTTTCTTCTGCCAAGTAGTCTCAATCTCAAGGTTTAAATCTAACATTGATTTGAAGATAATACCTAGATATAATTCAATAATTTTTAAACGCTCAATTTTATGATCAGCTATAAGTATTTATTAATAGCTTAGGTACTCATAGTTAATTTAGCATGTTTCCTTTTACTGTAAAATTCTGTAAAACAGACTTTTACTGAAGCCTACTCCATTCCAGGGACTTGGCTTCCAGAATTTCTGGACACAATAAAGATAAAAAATGTAAAGTTAAAAAATTAATTGAATGCAGGGCAGACGGAGGCAGTTTGTACTATAATATTTCAAAGGTATTATTCCCTTGGTGATTTTTGGTTGGTAAATTGTTGGCTGTTGTTTCCATATGAAATGGAGAAGGAAAATGACCATAAAAAAATAAAAACTAAAGCCTAGGCATGATGCTATGTGAAGACAAAGCAAAGAGGCAGAGGTTCTTAAGTTGCAGCCATGAACTTAATGCCACTGTCCCCTGTGAACTTGGTCGTATCACCTCAGCTTTTAGCCTAAATTTGACTGAGATTAGAATGGATTTTCTTTCCTATTTCTCATGTGGATGCTGAGTAGAATAATGGCTGTCTAAAAGAAATCTGAAGCTGTAATTAGCTTTTTGTTATCACTTGCATCTACGCTCACCTTCCTACTAAGTTAAACTGACTCAAATCAACTTAAAGATTTTAAAGGTTCAAATAAATTGTTCAATATATCTAATTAGCAAACTCAAGGAGCAGGCTAGTTCCCAGGCAGGTAAATTCCACCCTAAGACTGATAGGCTCGGGTATTATAGGTAAAATATCAAAGGTTTTGGAGGGCAGGAGCACAGACAACTTGGAAAAGTAGTGTTAGATTCTCCCTCCCTGCAGTGGCACAAATGACGAGCTTCTTTTTTTCTTTTGATGAAGAAAATGAAGTTTTTACACCATCACAGAGCTTTAGAACTAAGATGTGTTTTATATTCCTACATAGTAGTTTTCATCGTCCATAACCTCCAATGATTATCTTGCCTCCCAACTCTGAGAAAAGGGATAGAGGACACCTCTGCCCACATCACCTGTCCTGTAGACACATTTAGAGACAAATTAAATAAACTGAGTATGTTAGAAAGCTGATGGTCATGCTTATATTCTTTTCCAAAGTGCTGGAATCAAAATTATTAATATAACTCTTGATGGTCTTGCCTCAGAATCACAGAGACTTTTTACAGCAGAAAAGTCTGACCTGTTATTATTTCCATCGAACGGTTAAAGCAACCCTGACAAAACGTCAAATGGTTTGTCTAAAGTCATTTACCGAGTCCTGCGAGGGACCTGTCCGAAGCCCACCTATGACCTACAATTCCTCACTCCCTCTGGGTCCCCTAGCCTTTTTCTACCCCAGTCACCTCAACTGGGAACAGTTTTGCCCACCAGGGAACATTTGTCAATGTCTGAAGACATTTTGGGTTGTCACCACTGGGAATGGGGGATGTGAGGTGCTGCTAAACACCCTACTCTGTACAGAATACCAGCTCCCAGCAAAACAACATCAGTCCCCAGGTCTCAACACTACCAAGGCTGAGAAGAAACCCCAGCACCAGATAAAAGTTCCACTTCTTTTAATGTAACCTCGGAGGAATGAACAAACCGAGTTTCTGGCCCGAAGCTTGTTTTTCTTTAAAGTGACCTGTCTCTTTTTTCACCCTTTCAAGGAAAAGGGGATCTAATTGGAGCAAATCTATCAATTAAGGACCAAGTGATCAAGACCAATGCAGATGTGAAGGCTCTGACCTACTGTGATCTCCAGTGCATCATCCTCAAAGGACTCTTTGAAGTGCTGGACCTTTACCCCGAGTACGCCCACAAATTCGTGGAAGACATTCAGCATGACCTCACGTACAACCTTCGAGAAGGCCATGAGAGCGATGTAAGTCTCACTTCTAATCAGCGCTGAGACCTAGCAGCACGGGCCCTGCATCATTCACAGCAGTAAAGGCCCAGGTCATGACCTCCCTTATAGAGTCTCTGAATGTGTAAGGTAGGACTGTTTAACCACCGACTGAGCAAGTAAGTAATGGGCGACAAGTCAAACCTGGAATTTGTTATCAACATCCTAGAAACTACAATGACTTCTCTTTAACTCAGTTTCTTTATTTTCCTGTGCTTATAACTGGAATTAATTTCAACGATATAATATTTAGCCAGATATACTGTATCTGGACATTTCTCCACATAAATGTCCAGATACAGTATAAGGTTCAGAGTTTGCTGTGTCGGTAACTGTTCAGTACTCCACTTCCTACACATGAATTTTGCCTGGGAATAATTATTTTGTTAACTGATACCAAAAGTCTATCTTAACATGACCAAATACACACAAATAGGATTCAAGCCAAAAATTGTCACACTCGAATTATAATTTTTTTCTGAAATCATATATTTGTGGCATGTTCCAGTTTATACCAACAGCTTTCCTGGCCAAATATGTACCATACTGCATCCTGTGATTAAGCTGGCCGTGAACATGACTTCATTAGATGTGTCAGAGAGACAAATTATTTAATAGCAGTGATTGCTGAGAGGCAGGCCAGAGCATGCATAGCATTCTGTAACAACAAAAGCCTTTTCTGCTGTCCTGAGCTTCGTCCCAGATATTTGCAACACTTGATTGCTTTCCTAAGGGCTTCAGAAGCTATTGTTTTGACTAACCCATACCATGTAGACATTTTGTCAGTTATTAATACTCTGCACTTTGAAAGGCAGAGAAAAACTCCAAATTGTGCATTCGTTCACCTGGGCTGAGGATATCCAGTGGCAGTCGATACACAGAGGGGATCCCATTCTGAAGTTCAAGATGACTTGTTTTGAATGTGTGCTTCTCTCCACCGATAGCAAACAGCAAAGGAGGCGTCAGTGTTTATTGGGAACCCATTTGTGCTAAGCACTCTGCCTGTCTAGAGCATCTCATTTAGGGCTTAAAATGACCTGTTAAGGTAAGTGTCGAATCAATTTTTATGGAACAGAAAACTGCTGCAGAATGGTTACTAACTGGTACGTGGTCACAGAAAATTGTAGGTGGCAGGGACGATGTATGAGCCCAGGTCTCTGTCATTTTAGAATCTGTACACGTTCTGCTAGCTATGTTGTCTCTTCTTCTTGAAGACACTTTTCATGTCTTCCCATTCAATAGATCAAATTTTAAAACCGCAGGTGCCTTTTGTGCTCTCCATAACAGCCTAATGTGAAAACTGTTTTTGAAGAGTGGAGGTGAGCTAGGGGGTAGCAGCAGCCAAAAGGGGAAGGAGAAATGAGAGAAGGGAGAAACAGCCAACACTTGTCAGCACAGACAAATGAAACATAGTGGCTCTCAGCCCCTACTTTTTTATTTGATTACTTTAGAAGGGTCCTTATCTTTGGTTGAATTATATCTCCTTTTTTTCTATTTGCTGAAATATTCTTCATAGTGATTTTAAAACTTTAATATCTGAGTTGCTTACGGGACTGTTTTCATTGTTACTTTTCTTGGGTTGGTTTGTTGTCATTTGGCCCCTTTTTATTGGCAGACATCATAATTTTGTTTAAATGTCGATGTGGTTCATGAAAGAATGCTTATAATGTTTTCCTCCAAATCGGATAGGTTTTCTTTTGGCAGGCAGAGTGTGTACCAGCAAATCACTTTCATTCTGCCCGTCGTTCCTCTCAGGCTCTTAGGCTGATCCACTCAGTTTTTCTCCTATCCTGGGGCTGCAGCCCTTAGTCCTGAAACATGCTTTTTCCAGGACAGTAGCTGAGAGCCCAGACGCTCACCAAGGCCCCTGCCCTGCCTCCCAGCCGCCGCCCTCCGCTGAGTTTCTCTGCGCCGGCCTGTGGCTCCTCGTGTACCCCGTTAGCGCAGTTACCTCCCCTTTGGGATTTTGTCCCTCCGATCGCAGCTGCCTTGGCCACACCTGACCTTCACCCTCTGACTGCTCCCTTCTAGTCTACTCGAACCCCCTTCACGATGAAAGAGCAAATTCCCTCCGGAAAATACCTGGGCGACTCTGCTGCTCACACTGGTGTGCTTTTCTTCCTCGGGGATCACAGCCCTTCCAGTCTCACCTAGCTGCTTGCCCTCCAGTGCTTTCCAGCAGTTCTTTCCTGTATTTCATCCAGCTTTATAATTATTTTTTTTTCCAGGGTGTTAGTTCAACATAACTTATTGCAATATGGCTGGAACCAAAATTTTGCTTCTTTTCAGAGGGCTCCCTGTGAGCTACAGTTTTAAGGGCAAATGGAGCTGAAGCTTATCTCGGAAACCTTTATTGTTTTGTATTTCCTAATTTTTTATCACTTGAAACTTCCATATACATATGTATCCAAGATCCCGGGCTGCTGTGCCTTCTCAAGACTGGGTAAATGTAGAATGTCTTCCCCATCGTTCCATACCCTAGGGAAAGCCTCGTGCTCTTCGCAAGCACACTGTCACTTCGAGGGGAGGTTATGTGCTGATGGAACCGCAGGTGGGATTCATGCTCTGTTTGCAGCTCTGATCTGGAGTCAGGCAGTGAGGAGCCCGGCTCCTCTTAATTTCCATGCACACGCAAGCAAAAATATCCAGTCACACAGGGTTTCCGTCGGTTGAAGCCCTGTTGAAGGCTGGTCAGTGGTTTCTAGAGGGAAGACTATGTGCATAATAGAAATGCAAATAATATAAATAACTTTTCTATGCAGTGTCCTTATTCTTAAAAACCATGAGGCCGCTCTGCCACTCTGTTTAGCCCCTTTGCTCTTGCCTCTCTCCGGTCCTCTCTTCCATGCTCTCCCTTCATCCCCAAGTTCCCCATTGTTCCTGATACATATTAGCTCAGCTGTCTTCTTGGTTGTCTTGTGCCTTTCTAATTTTGCCTTCTAGATGTCACCTTTTACCCCAAGCCGCTTACAACCGATCAGGTGACATGGAGAATTATCAGAACATCTGGGTAAAGAGGAGACTGATAGTCCACCCATTTTGCAATAAATACCAAAAAGCATTTTAAGAAATAGTCACAACTAAAATATGCATGTACCAGTAAGATATGACAACTAGAACTGTGGTAAATTACATGTTAGAGTGACAGTTCATCCAATCCTCATGGGAAAAATCATTAAAATGCATAAACTATTTTCTAAGTCTGTGAAAAGACTAGATAGCACTGTTTTGACCTCCTGCTAATTATGCATTTTATGCACCCAGTGCATTTTCTATATTTGCCCTCCTGAATGGCCAGTAATGACAGATTAATTGAGCATCTCTCTCTATGCAATTTATGAGAAATATGCTTCACTGCTTCTCATGGTAAACCCTATAAAACTGATTTTAGCAAAAAGTCATGTATTGTTGGTTGTGAAATTTAGTTTGCCTTAACATAAGAATTTTGAATTTGTGATAAGCAAGTAAAATGATTAAAGTATCTAAAATATGTTTTTCAAAAATTAATTAAGGCTAATACATTAAAGATCAGATATTGATATGGCTACATATAAACATCTTATGTGCTTTGCACACAAAAGACACTGACTTAGTGGTGGGGTTGTGATTGCGGAGCAATGAATGGCAATGGTTGTTGAAAAACTATGATAAATTTTCCAGTGTTACCTTACTGAGGGGTTTCTCAGTGATGAAACCCATGGTATTTTAAATGTGCTGAGTTCCTCATTTTTTCCTCAACTTTCCACTATTGTCATATAATCTGACCAGCATAAGAAAATAGTCTCCTCCTTCAGTCTCCCCACCTCTTTAGCATAGGGAGGAATATTTCTTCAGTTTCCTGAGGGTCAGTGACCTCTAGGTGAAGGTCTTTGAACTCCCATCTCCAAAAATAGCACAAGAAACCTCCGAAGTTCAGAGAAGGTCCCTGAAGTGGAGACAAGGGGGTCTTTGAGGACCACTCACTTTCAGCAGCTTTTCTTCACTTTTGACATATTTGATGCTACTCGAGTGGTTTATGGTGCTGACCCCATAGCAGCTCAAAACTTAAACATTTATTGTATTCTAATCCCCAACAACACACACTCTATATCAAGCACCATGCTTAAAGTGTAGTTAAAAAAAATTAAATATCTCAGAGTCTTGACCCTCAAATTAAACAAATGCATACATAAACACAATTAATTGCCAATGCTCCAGATTGGTCAGATGCATTAGTTAAGACATATATAAATAAACATAATTGAGTGTAAAAGTACTATCCTAATGGAGGAGTCGACCAGCCCATGGGAATAGCGCGCGTGTGTGTGTTTTTGTGTGTGTGTGTGTGTGTGTGTAGTAGGTGCTGAAACATCTCTCTCTGACCATGACAAACGAGAAGTGATATAATGGTTCTCCCTGCCTCTATTCTCATTCCCTTACCACCCTCTTTCCTCAAGGCTAAGGAGCCATTTTTCCAAAACCATAAATTGGATGTCATTCTGTTGCTTAAAATATTCCAATGGATCCCCATGGACTGTTAAAATCCAGACTTCTTACCATGACTTTCAAGATCCTGTGCATCCAACCCCTGCTTGCCTCTCAAACACACCTGATGCCATCCTGCGCCCAGCATTCTACTCCAGCACACGGGCCTTCTTTCCCTTCCTTTTGCGTGCCAGGCTCCTGCCTGCCTCTTCTGCCTCAGGGCCTTTGCACTGCTACTCCTTCTTCGTGCAGCGCCACTCCTCTGTCCTTACCTCTCCCACTTATCCTCTGTCATATCACCTTATTTATCTTTTTCATAGCATCCAGCAAAACCTGAAGTTATTTTAATATGTATATTTTCTTGTTCATGGTCAGTTTCTCCTGCCAGAATTTCTCCTTCATAAAGGCTTTGTCATGCTCTATTCTATATCTTCCATGCCTAAGTCAGCTCCTAATGCAGAATCAACATGTAGTATATATTCAATGCTTGAATGAGGAAATGTCAAAAAGTTTACTTGGACTTGGTACCTAAATGAAATTTTGAGAAAATGAATAAAGTCTTGAAGACAGCGGCCTATGTAGCTAGTAAATGGAGTCTAAAATGAAAAGTTAAGGGAATTTAGAATTATATTTCTTAGAAGTCACAAAGCCAAAGAGAATATCAATAGTAGAATTTAAAAGACAAATTGAAAGAACAGCTAAATTGAAAAACAGCTATTTTTCACTTCCCCTAAGTTCAGGACAAGAGGTTTTTCAGAAGCCATAGGACAAATTTAAGCTGAATAATAGGGGGGAAAATACTTTGCAATCTAGTGTAATTATGCCAGGTGGTTTGATATAATAGGATGTGTTAAGATGAAAAAGAATCTACCTTCAGACCAAAGCTAACTCTTTTTTTGGTAGAAATAGATGTACTATTATAACACTAATACCCTGGAAAGTTGAGAATCAATACTGTCACCCATTAAATCAATCTGAACTATTATTCCCCTCATTTTTATTGCCTGGGGCATGAGGCTACCAACTTCTGGGGTGAAATAAATTCACATGTGGAAACCTCCAGGGTCTAGTAAAGTTGCTTATCTATGGTTAGAAAATACTTCATCAAAATCTAATACATAGATCTGTTTCCGTTAGTGGTAAACTGTGAGGTGTAGGGTCTGTAATATATTTATGATGGAAAGTGGGCAAGCATTTCTCAAGGCATTGGCATTAGTGGTATCTGAATATAAGTTTATATTTCTATCTGGGTCTGGACCCCATGCTTTAATATGCAAAGGTGAATCTTCATTTCTAGTTTTATGTTTTTAGAATGCAGCCTCTATCTCAAATGCAAATATCATTGGGAAAAGCGTCTAATTCTCATTCACTGTTGAGCTCTGTCCACTTGAACCTCTTGGCACTAGACAATTTCTTGTGTAATTAAGCTTTTCTATATCCATGAGTTTTGAGTCCATGCTTCCTCCTTTAGAAAAAAATGAGCCTGAAAAGATCTTTCAAGTGAAGTCTGTGATTTGCCAACATCACTCGCCTCCTATGTGACTGTATTACAGTTTAATTCAAGATTGTACTGAAAAGGGAGAGATTTCCAAAGGAGAGACTTGGTTTAAATTTAGTCTCATTTCAGTCTAAAATAAGATTGGGCTGCTTGAAACCATTTTTCTTGAAAATGATTTACCGAATAGTAATAATTTTAAAAATCAGATCTGACAGCCCAGATATAAGCTTAGCTCTTCAAGAGTAGCCTGTGTATAGGTGCATCTGCTGGCACTGCCTTGTGCAATAAGAGAACATAATTAATTCTGCACCTTTCTGAGATCACTGTTCATAGAAAATTGCATATTGAGGGACTCAAGTGTCATTTTATCACGTCAGCTTTCCTTGCCATCCCAGGCCCAACGTGTGTTCTGTTTGTCAGTTTTGTGTTTTTAAATACTCTCTCTTAGGGAGCGGAAATCCCTCCTAGAAATAATACCTTGTAGTGAATGGTTTTACCTACCATACACTTTTATGGTGCTTCTGACAGTGTCACGTGTGATAGGAAAAGCTCAGTAAGTAATGGCCTGAACATTTTACTTGCATCCAGTATTTTTTATGTTCTGACATTTTCCCAGCTTTATCTATGTTCTGAAATGCTGGTGGGTTCAGAAGTTGCCGCAGACTTAGTACTTGAAAAAAGAGAGAGTGTTTCGATCGGTGTCCCCAACGCCTAGTATTTTGTTTATGCTCACGGTGTTGGGTTCATGAAGACTGCTGTTAATCTTGCACTTCTTGACACATCCCACTTACTCAGACTGCAGCAAAATGACCCACAGTGCCCTGTTCTCTTCTTAGTGATTGCCTCTGCTTGTTGCACCATTCCCTCCATCATCACCAGTCTTGTCCCCCTCTCCTTCCCCCTTGAGGAAGATCTCAAGGAGCACTGGACTCCACTGGACTCTAAATATACCTTCCCTTCTAACCCTGAACTTTTCTCTTGCTTCGCCCCAGGCCTGAGAGAGATAAAGGCTTTCTATGCCCTAAAGTTGTGAAACAAAAGAAAGCAGCTACTCTCACTGTTTCTCAAACTACAGACTGATACATTTTAAAATTCTTATTTTAGGACAAAGCTAGTGGGACATTGGCAAAAAGGCCAGCCTGAGAATCCTGGTAAGTTCTGGAGTGATTTGGAATGAGGACATTGACTGTAGGCAGTAGAAATCCAACTCAAATAGAGCAGTTGGAGGCAAAGGAGATTTCTTGTAAGGATTCCAAGTATTTCAGCAACACTTTCTTAGAAACCATCATATATTTATATATACATATATATATATATATATGTATACACACACACACACACACACACACACACACACACACAGAAAATAGAGCTCACACAGAAAGCACTGACCACCATGAATGGGCTCAGGTTTCATCTCCTCTGGATTCTCCTCTGTGTAACCTTTTGTCCATCAAATAGCATGACCCATGTGTTGCAAAGAGATCAGCCACTTTGATGACATCTGAGTATTTCAGCTTGTGTTTGCAAGTTGAACCATGAGCAGTTAGACTGGGTTGGGAAAGTCAAAGGATAAAAGGCCACCTGCCATCCAATAAACAAGACAAAAAAGTCTTTCTTTCCCTACTTCCCTGGTTGCTTCCATCCTGCAGGGAACAGCAGATGTTCCGCCTGAAATAAGAAGTGTCAGATTAGCGTATGCACAAGCATACACACAAATAGACAGGGCTCAACTTAATGTCCATCCCTTGAGAACAAAAAATGACCGAGGCTACATCTATCAGGAATCCTCAAACCTGCCCCACTGTTACTTGGGGAAAGCCCAGAATCCTCCATCCGACACTGCAGTCTTGATGGTTATTTAAGCCTTAGAAGTGCAGAGCTTGCCCTCATTTAAGTTCTATAGTCTGGGTGACAGAGCCCTGCCCTCCTGACAAAGACTCTATGAAATGAAGACAGTGTTGATGCTGCTGATGGTATAGTAGCTCCTAGGAGCCAAGCTATATGCTAAGCACTGTATAAACATGAATGTATTTGATTCTCACAACAACTTGGAGACACATTGTTAAGTTCATGTACTAGATGAGACTAGTTAAGGGTGAGAGAGGTAAAAAATTGGCCTGGAGTCCCTCAGCAAGAAAGCAAGGGAGGTCAGAAAACGTAATTTCAGTCCCAACCCACCTCACTCCAAAACCCAGCTGAAACTTAGTGTAAATTAATCCATCAAAACAAAGCTATAAATTCTTGCTTTGCCCCCTTAATCCCATGAGCACTGAATGCCTGCTGTATAATAGGTTAACGGAGCATTCACAGGAAACACGTTCCCGTAGGAATATAAGCTTCACATACCAAATATGTAAGTTAAAAAATGAACCACAGAGCTTTTTGATAATTCATCGAGCTGTATTCTTTTGATTTGTGCACTTTCTCCCTGTATATTATACTTTAATGCAAACGTTTTTTTAAAAATGAATCGTAAGAATTCAACCAAGTTACCAGTGGAGAATTCAGTTGTATACATATAAGTTCCTTGAAAACAATATCTCTGTAATCCTTTTTGTAGTGAAATTGGTGGCAGACACTGTGTGCCTGATGAATGCTTATTAGAATTTAATTCATTCACTTATATGTATACATATTTTTATATCCACAGAATAATAGAAGTTTACACCAGAAGGAACCATATATACCATCAAATGAAACTCAGATTCTCTTTTGATTACAAAGTGCCTTAAGGGGAAAGGAAAAGAAAATTTATTCACTCACAGAATTAAAAATCCAGTTATTGTTTAGTTACATAATATGAGTGAATTATATACCTAAATGAGGTAGAATATTCCCTGTGCACAGTCAAAATCTACTTTCACTTTTGGATGACATCTCCCATGAACCACACCAAGCATATGTTTCAAATAAGCCTCAATCAAAACATCGAAATGTATCTCATTGAGTTTTAATTTCTCTTGTCAACTAAATAGTATATCTACTGGCAAGGAAAGGATGCTAATGTTTATTAAGTATGTATTTCGAACAAGGCGATTTACCTACATTACCTCATCTAATTTAAATTTTAATTCTTGAGAGTTTGGATTATGTTTTTGATTTATAAATGACAGAACTGGGGTGTCCTGGGTGTCTTCGTAGTCCACTGCCTTAGATTACATAATTAGTGAAAGAATCAAACAGTATAAAATCAAGTCAAAGTCTCCCTGGCCAGGTGGCTCAGTTGGTTGGAGCACTGTCGGTACACCAAAAGGTTTCAGGTTCTGTTCCCGGTCAGGGCACGTACCTAGATTTGGGGGATCTTTCCCTGATCGGGAATAGAACCCGGGTTTGGGGAGTGTATAGAAAGCAACCAATCACTGTTTCTCTCTCTCTCTCTCTCAAATTAATAATAATAATTTTTTAAAAAGCATGTCCTCAGGTGAGTGTTGAAAAAAAATCAAAGTCAAACTCATATTCCGAATCCCAACCTAGTACACTGGTCCACTAAGCACTCTACTGCAGATCAGAACCTAATTCCCCTAATATGGGCTGGGCTCCTTCACACATTCTGATTTACAGCAGAAGCTAGACTGAATCTTCAGAACAACACTGACTTTAATCTCCTTAACCTTAACACTACTACTTGTCATGTCTCATCAAAAACCCAGTGTGCCTAAGTACTATTTCAGGAAAGATATTTCCCTAACAAGACAAGTAAGACAGCAGAACTATTGTAGTTTGGCCATTCAACTTATCCTCTGCCCAGTAGTAGTGCTTTTACTTGCTCATGAATCTGTCCGTCTATTAAATAACCCTGTGGTCACGGACTAGCTCTCGGAGAATTCTTCCCATTCAAGTATGTGCTTTTCAGCCTGCTAGACACATCATGGCTCTTAACCCATGCCCAAGAGTAAATTTGTGAAATCTCCACTCCAACATGATTTCAAATGTACAAAAGTGTTTCATTCCAGACTCAGTTTCAGCCCTGTAAGGAACTGGAGGCCTTCTTATTTATTGAAGTAAATAAAAATCTCTTTAGAATATGGCTATATCACATTCGCCAACAGACACATCCTCAGTGCTTCCCATGTGTACATGCACACTCACACACACACACGCAGTTATGCAGAGGGGTGAAGTGCATAAGTGAAAGAAGCAATACTTCTAACTTAGAGTTTTGTTCACATCGCTCAATCCATCTGCAAATACTTTACCTGTGCATATGTTTAAAAAAAAGAAAATTTAAACATACTTTTACTCTGTTATTTTTTTGTTCAAAAATTTGATTTCCTGGGATTTGTTGGAATAATTCTGAATATTTTACTGCAGCAACTAGTTCACTGTTTGGGGCTCTGCTAGTCTAGTAATGTTTCTCAGACCATCCTTGGGCATGTGGGACATTTCTTCAGTTAGCCCTCTAATCCCAACGCAGACTCAACTGTCACAGTATAGAGTCCGTGGGTGGCATGATTAAAGCTGTTGTAAATAAACTAAGTTGGTGAAAATTAAATTAAAATTAAAAACAAATTACAAAATCCTAGGATAAACATCTTTCCTAGTGCTTTTCCCGTGAAGTTCCCCCAAAAGGGTGTAGACAGCAGAGAGGGTGACATATGGCGGAGACAGTCTGCTTACACCGCGGAGCAGGCTGTGCTCGGCAGGCAGAGCTGGAGGCCTCCGCTCACATCAGATTCCAGGCATCTTTTGGTCCAGCATTGAAACCCAGCATCCTAGGACACCAAAAAAACCTGCAGCTTTGATGGGAGGAAATAGTAGCCAAGTAGTCAGAAATGTGGAGCAAAGAAGCTGCCAAGTTAGGGGGACAGCTGAAGGACTACCTCGGAATCGTGAATTGGAAGGCCAGCGTGCGGTAATAATGACAACTCTATAAGGGTGGAGGGACCCAGGGAGCCACATCTCTGTCCAGTAAATTGGGATTTATGGGATTTGGTTTCCATGTCATTGAGGAAAATGATTAAGGAAGATTCTGAGATGAACATCTGCAAGATGCTAAGCGTTTAGTGATGTGGTAATCCCACTTGCATGTTCTACCGGGAAGATTAAGGTCTTTAAAAGCAGAGCATATGGTGACCGATCTGTGTCACCGCACTTTGCCAGCATTCGTAAACAGTCTCAAGTCTGACTGGTGCGAAGGAAGCATGTTTATATTCCAGATTATACAGTTTACATATTTCCTTGAGGCTATTAGTCACCCTTCCATCTTGATAGTAGCAAATGTTAGCATCCTATATGGAAAAACAAAAACAGGATTCTGTCCAAAAGAGCAGAGAATGCTAGGTAGCGGCTCGCTACATGTACAGGCTGAATGGCTTGGGACAAGCTGCTTTCCTCCCGTGGGCCTCCAGCTCCTCATCTCTAGCCTAGGTGATCGCTAAGAAACCTGGGTCAGGCTCAATGCTGTAACGTACAACCCCAAGCCTCAGTGACTTAATCCAGGAGGAGAATAAAAGACTTATGAGCTCTGTCTCATCCATGTCACCACGCACAGATGGTGGGCAGATGACAGCTTTTCACAGAGTGATTCAGGGACCCAGGCTTCCTCTATTTGGTGGCTCCATTTTACCTTGAGTTTAAGGTTCCTCTGGAACTGAAAACCCACTAGATACTTTGTACCTGGGCAGCCAGTCAGGTAAGAGAGAGAGTGTGGAGGCGTCCTTGCATCTCTCAGGGGCCAGGCCTAGAAATAGCATTGATCTTTCTGTTCACTTTCCGTCAGCCAGAGTTAGTTGCATGGTTAAGCCTAGGTGCCCACAGTCTGGGAAGTCTATCAAGCTCCAAGAGGACGCAGTTGGGGAGCAAGTAGCCAGCCTGAGTCACATCCCTTCTAGCACTAACTTTCCATTATTTTTTCTTATTCCAGTTTAAGAAAGCTTTTAAACATGAGAAAGGTGCACAACCAAATTAAATTATTTGGCTTTGCTCTGTATGTGATTTATTTTATTACTATGCTTTTGTTTTGCCGTGAATGAGAATATGTCCTTTAGGAAACACAGAATTGGCACACTTGACACATTTAGTATTTTAAGGAAAAGGTGAGAAGTGGCACATGAATGCAGCTTGCTGGGTATATATGAGTGTGCCGTCATTTTATGAAAGCCTGGCTTATCAGAATAGGAATCTCCCAAATTCATTGACAAACAGGAGGGCATTCATACCTTAAAATACTTCTTGAATTTTTCTAAGTTACCACAGAGTGATTTTGATGGTACTTCCTCTCAAGTAAAAGTAGATTTTTGTTTAGAAATTCTGAAATTAACATAAAGCGAAGAGTGAGAGGAGGAGAAGTTTAAGGACAATGCTTTAGAGCCAGTGCTAAGTAGAAACTGCACCTCCTGAGGATCTAATGGCAATTTATGGGGAAAACATGACTTCCTCTGTGGGGCCCCACATGCCTTATTTTGGAAGGATTCTTATTACCAAAAAATGTGGTGTGTCTACACAGTTCAACTACGGCCAGAATTAATCCTTCCAAGAATCCAACACTGCCAGTTTCCTGCAGCCCCCAAAGAAACAACTTATCAAGCAAAGTTCGACCCAGTAAATTGGAAAGTTGAAGGAACTGGTTTGCACAAGTTTTGTGTAAATAGTTATGACAGCATCATCTTTCTAATGGAGTCACTCGTGCATAGTTTGTGATCATGGATATCACTCGGAGAGAAAGGTTTGTTCTGAATAGAATTACATGTATACGTTTCATGTGTATAACTAAAGGAATAATGTCTTTGTATGAATCTGTAAGTGAGTTAGATAGTTCTGTAAATTCAGAATGGCCCCACTATAAGCAGGTATGCCCATTCTAAGTGGATATGCCGTATTCACTGTTCTCATGGTCATGAAGAGAAGTTCCTCAATGGATAGCACTGTGATTTCCCCCAAACTTGGGAATAACCATTCTGTGACTAGGTTGCCACATGAAACTGTAAAAGCTTATTTGCATGGTGCAACTTCAGGAAAGGGATCATTGCTTCACCTCTCCCCACAAATCTCTCCCTTAAATTCCTCACTGTTTATTTTTAAAGTTTAAGGAAAAGTCTATTCTATGATAAAAACTCAGGCTCAACATATATATATATATGTAAGAAAACAAATAGAAAATACACACATTGTATAAATAAGTAGAGAATGACACCCTCTCCCCACACAGACACACAGAAACATGCTTTAGGTGAGAACATTATTAGGAAAGAGACCTAGAGAAGGAAATAAGATATATCAGATATACTTTACCTATGACAATTTTTGTTCTGGGAACTTCCTAGAGCACCACTGAGAAAGCAAATATGCCAAATCAGACACCTTTCTTCCTAAATTACAATGGCTTGTAATCCCATTGTGAATTCTCACAAAGACTTGTTTTTAGTCCATATATAATTAGTGAATAGTGTCTTCCTTACAGTGTTCCACACATCACCTTTGAAGACAACAAACTAGCATGGGAAGCTTGGCCTCACATCTGCTAATTGTGAGACTGGCTTCCTTTCCTAGAAATTGTTGACTATCTGGTAAAAGTATGAATATTATAATGAATAATATTCTTCATGTTAAAGTTTCAAAGGTTTTTTTAATAAAAAGAAAATGCATCCATTTGGTAGTGTAGAAGCTGCCTATGACCCCACTATTGTGGTCCTGTATCAGGCCTCTCATTCTCTGTGGCTCGGTGAGCTTAACCGAGGCACTGTGGTTCAGATAAGAAGAGACGCTCATTTCATTATGCCGGTTCAAACACTGTCTTTGACACGGAGGGCTGTCTACCTTTTTGTTACAGTGTATAATTGACAATAGGCTTCCCAGGCTGCAAATTAGGCATTTCGCATTCACTTTAACAGTGGCATCGGGAGTTGTGATGCCCAGACTTCTCCCACCAAATCAAGCATCTTTCTTCACCGACCTGCTCCAGAACCGAAGTACTCAGCGTGTATCCTGAAAATCTTATGAAACCAGCTATTGTGTTTCCTTACAATTACAGAGTAGCTGATTTTACAGGCTAACCAGGAGCCATTGTCCCCTAATCAGAAGCGGGTCACTGAGGGGCATGGGATCCTAGCTCAATATAATGAGTTTAAACTGTGTAAATTCTTTTAACATGATTACCTGCTGAACTCCCAAATCATTGAATTTGGTACATCGCTCCTTGAACCTGAAATCTTTATATATGTCACCGCCAAGAGACTTCTCGTTAGTTTGCTTCACATTTCTTTCTAGAATGATATGGACCAAATATTAGTAAATAGCTCTCTCTCCCAAGTCATCCTGCATTTTTCAGGTGTTTAGGTAAGTGTTAAATGACTCCTTTGGGTTTCCTTTACATTTCAAGGCCTTGGGATCCATGCCTTTGAATTTAGGAATAAAAAATTAAAATCATGCCTGAGTGCCTTTGTATAAATTGTCAATGTCTTATTGACTATTCATACCCATGAACCATCTGAAAATGTCTTGTTGTATTTAAGAGGAGCAGATAAAGGGGTTGAGAGAGAAAATAATAGAATGTCAAACCCTGACTTTATGTGGAGTATTCCACCTGCGGTTGTTCCAGGAAAATTGTGTTTTTGTGGCCCTTCTGCTAGGAGAGGTTTGGAGGAAACTCGTATTTCAGAAGTTTATGGCCTCTTTGTTAAGGAGTCCTACATACATTTTAGTTTCAAGTTGTACAAACCCATTTTTAGGAATGTTTAGATATCCATGACCTAGCTAATAATGCCCTATTCCTCACTCACCCAGTTCAAAGGAAATTTTTCTTCATAATCAAGATATCAATAATAATGCAATTATCACTTAATAACATGAATTACTCTTTAAGGCAGACACTGGACCGAGTACTTAACAAATGCAATAATGTGAGGACTTATTTCATTATAAATTCTATGTGAGAGTTCCATTTGGATGATGGGATGGGACTCGCTGCCCAGCAGGCTCCGGGAGCTTTTTCCGCCCTGGAGAAACAGAGTCCCAGAAGTCATGACACCACCCAGCAGTCACTTCTGGCAGGAACATTGAGCTTTATGGCCAGAAGGAAGCAGGAAGAGGTGTGAGCAAAGGGGTGGGGAGAGTTTCAATGAGAATTGAGAGAGAGGCACCTTTGTTACTGATAATAAAATGAAAAAGGAGGGGTAATTTTTAAAGTTACTGTGGGTTATTAAATGTATTGCCTTTAAGGTTCTTGAAAGATACACACAAAAAGAAATATTTTTAATTGTTTTTGATTGCTATACTGCGTTAGTCTTAATGTGACACAACGCCAGGTGTGTCCAACTGAGTCTCTGAGATTCGTTCACTTTGCACATATATATCTCATTTAATCCTCAAAATAACTCTAGATCTTATCATCGTTATTAAGAGGAAGAAAGGAAACTCAAAGAATTTTGACTGACAGTTAGTGACACTGGTTCCAGCCAATGGAACGTAAGTAAAAGTGATGTGGCACTTCTCTCACACACCCTATATACCTTCCCCATACTCTCTTTCCCACGCAGCCAACAGGATGAGACCATATGACGGCAGGACCACAGAACAGAAGGAGCCTGTGTCCCTGAATCACTACTTAGAGGGAAATTGCTTGACACATCAAACTGTACATGAATGAGAAATAAAAGTATTTGCATTAAGCCAAAGAAACTTAGTACATTAATTATTACCTCAGTATTACCTATCTTATCCCAAATAACATGCTTCCCAAGGTTACATAGCTAATGAGTGACAGGACCAGGAAAATCGCAGCTCCTAACAACTATGTTTTACTACCTCCTAAGTGGGTCCCATCCCCAGCACACAGTTTTTATTATAATATACACGGATAAGAGGTTTTATGGTGATTCCTACACTATAGCTCTGTAGCTGATTCTACAGCTCTAACAGTTAGTAAACATTAAGTTCAGGACTCGATTACTTGACTTGTGCTTTCCACATCAGAAGCGATATGTTTACCTAGGGGAAGAGAATTCTCCTCTAAATCTTAATAGTTTGTCTTGACCTCAAGGCTCAATGTGAAATTGGGGAATGTCAAAATCATCAGTTTTTTTCATTAAAATCTCATTTCTGTGTCTAAGTTATATAACCAACAGAGGAAACAATAGAAACTATATTACCCACTTAGGGGTTCAGACCAGTCGCAAAGATCTCTTCTTTAGATTAGATGGTGGTGAACTCTCAAACCTGTTTAGTGGAAAATGAACGTTCCCTATTCAAAGCCTAGCCCCCAGAGGTTTCCATTTACTCCTTCCATCTGCCACCTGCAGTTGGTTATCATTCACTACTTACTGGCGCCTTCACTTGAGTCTACAAGATAAAGAAGCAGTTCAGAAATGAAAACTAGACCTATTAATTTGCTACTTGCCTGTATTAGATGCTAATTATGTATGATTTTATAAGAGCGGACATTTTAACTATGTAAGTTATGGGGTTATATGTGAGTATCCTTCATTCATATTCTCTTTATCCCAAACAGCCACCCATACTGGTTATGTTGCTGTCCAGTGAACAAGACAAAATCTGTGCTAATCCCCTTTTTCTCACTGAGGACACACGTTCCTTCAGTCTGCTTCATGACTGAATCAATATGGCATTATTAACAAAGCAGAGGGTTCCGTGAATCAGCCGGAAAGAAGAGCCTTGTAATTCCCATCTCATTTCCCAGCTGAGCAATTAGCTATAGATAACATGCTTACTAGAGCCCTTTGGTGTCTTATGAGATTGCACAGTTGAGAAGACATTTGCAGGTTCAGACAGGGGCTTATAATTCTGACCTGTGGAGCTAGTAAATGGTGGGAATAGATTTGCCCCCTTCCTTGGACCAGTGGCTCACCGGGTCACAGTTTAGGATTCTTAGGTCTATGTGATGGGTTTCATTCACATTTGCTCCCTTCCTGCTTCATAGTTGTCAACTTCTTGGAGGTTCGGCCTCTTGAAATGAACTTGAGAGTAAGGAGAGTTTATTGATAATGTCTCACTATTAATGAAAAAATCAGGTTTCTTCTAGAGGTGGGTCATTAGCATCCCATGAGAGGCTGGGCCCCAAATGTTATTGGTAATCTCTCAAAATTCACAGGTGTTTTAATTGGTAGGGAAAATAGATGAAAGAAATCAGAGAGCTCCCTTTCCAACCAAAAGAACTCATTAAAATCCTAATAGAAGGAAAATTAATATGCAGGGGTTTAACAGCTTAAGGAAAAAATGAGTCGGATGGCCCAGGTCAGGTATGAGCCTATGAAACTCTTACAGGAATGCCTCCATTCAGTAAAATAGAAACCATTACAGAATACAATGGTATCTTTCACATCTAAAATTCTTAATTTTAGTATGTTTGACTTGCATTTATAATTCAAGCTCGAAAGTAGGATTTTTGAGGCCTCATTTACACGATTTATTTTTTAAGATTGTGAATTGGTTTTATTTATAGCAGATTGTGTGAGTACCAAGAGACCATTTCTCCACTACTGGTTCTTCGTGCCAATGCGCAGTATTTTTTCAATTTGAGAGCCCTTCCTCTCAGATCTCATTGGACTTGCAGAGTACTAGAGTAATTTAAGCAGTTAGGTTGGGGGAAATAAAGGAGGGGGGAAAAAGCTACGTGGAAACCTTTTAAATCAATTTACCATAGCGGAGAATGTACTTTGTTCCCAGTCTACAAGGTTATAAAGCTTTACCTCTCTGTTCATGATAACCTTACACCGAGACACACTCCTGAGAGAATATTCTTGCCCATACTTGGTTTCTTCTATTCTAACAGACAGAAGAGTACAATTCTAAGGTCTCACTTGGGCTGGCCTTCAACCTTTTTTTACCTCTGTCAAGACTTGATTACAGCCAGGCGGGTGTTGCTCAGGGGTTGAACATTGACCTAGGATCCAGGCAGTCTGGGTTAGATTCCCAGTCAGGGCACATGCCCGTGCTGTGGGCTCGATCCCCAGTAGGGGGCTTGCAGGAGGCAGCCGATCAATGACTCTCATCATTGATGTTTCTGTCTCTCTCCCTCTCCCTTCCTCTCTCTGAAATCAATAAATACATATTAAAAATAATTTTTTTAAAAAAAGACTTTATTACAATTTCCATTCCTTCTCTTATGTCTGATTTACTTCCCTTTAATCTTCCCAACCTCTGTTATTTCAATCTTTTTTGTTAAATCATTCCCATAAGAGATTGCCAGAAACTCTTCCATTTGTCTTAAAAGGTATAAAACTTTCATGTAGGAGGGACTCAAAATTGGATAAGACTGCCTTCCTCAAAACTTTCAAAAACTTGGAGTCTTACTCTAGTTGCTAGAACCAAAAAATGCAATTGATAAACACTTTCCATCCAAAGGTTGTATCCATGCATTTTCCACCCCCTGGGGAGAGAATGCCTAGAATTCATCAGATTTCCTGAAAGTTCTGGGACTCCGAGAAGATTAAAGAAGTGGTTGGGTAAGTTAGTATCATGAGTTTTTAGGTCTGCTTTGTGGCAATCATCAAACCCTGTGCCAGATTAAATTCCACAGTACAACAAACATTTAGTCTTTCAGCCCAAGTAATAGAATTAACTGCTAGAGAAGGTACTGAAGAAAACTTACGATCCTGTGTAAGGTGCACAGAGAGGCAGGATACTTGGCTTCTGGTAGAGATTCTGCCACTAACGTGATACATGAATTAAGCAAGTTATCTCATCTTCTTGAGCTTCAGTTTCTGCATCTCTAATTAGGGAGTTGGACTAACTCAGTGGTTTCAAACCTGACCTGGAGACCAAGGCCCCACCCACCACCAACTGAAAGAGACTTGCTGGAGTTGGCGCTCTAGAATCTTATTATTTTAGGAACACTTCTCAAAACATTCTATTATCTGCCAGGTGTGCAAACTATTGTAGCAGACACTCCTTACAGTCATGTCGAGCTTTAACATTCTACTTTTCCATTAAACTAATATTCTCTGCACTTGGCAGACTCTGGATCTGAGTGAATACAGCATAGTATTCTTTTAAAATACATGTGGTTAATACTATATGTACATAAAATGATTTATTTAGTGAGCCTGTCACAGTAGGGCTAGTTCCATGATGCATACTTACCTCATAGGATTGCAATGAAAATTAATGGACATAATGGATGGGAAGCACTTGTCAAGGTGCTTATCATATAGTGAATACTTAATGAATTCATAGGTGATAGGGTGATCATTACAGTGACATTGGTTATGAGATGTTGCTACTCAAAATGTGCCCCATGGACCAGAAGCATCAGCCTTACCTGGGAGCTCATTAAAGATGCAGAGTCTCGGGCCCCATCCCAGACCTCCTCAGTCAGAACCTGCATTTTAATGAGATCCCATGTGATCTGTGTACACATATAAGTTTGAGAGGCACTGATATAGAAAACCAACCTTAGGATTCAGCAACTTGACAGGACTCAAACCAAGGAGCCAGCGGTCACACCCAAATCAGGAGACACTAAGGCCAGTGCTTTACACCTCAAAGGGCATCTCTGACCCGGAGCTATTCAGGCTTCCCGAATCCCATCGGCATGTTCTTTTTCTCATCTAAGCTGTAACTAAAAGCCTTTTTAAAACACTCTTTCTATCGACCGCAGTAGCAATAGCACCATAACTTTGTTTAACTTTCACTTTTTTAATTATTCAGCTGTTTTATTTGTCACCATTTGGGGCATTATTACAAACCTTATGTCTACAATGCTTCTGATGAATGCATATTTAGGCATTTAAGCAGACATAGAATGAGTGGGCTGCTTTGATAACATTAAACATTGATGAAACATATATTTTCACAGCAATAATGATTCTGACATTTGTATAAATAATAACAGATCTATTTCCCTAATCATCGGGGTGGGGGGAGGAAGCAATAGTGCGATGGTGACAGAATTACCAAATACGTCTCACTTACTGGGTGGATCATTTTTTAGTGCAAGTTTTCTAGTTTTTTTAGTTTTTTTCATGTGAATAAAATTATGTTAATTTACAATATCTATTACCACTTTAAAATGAAAGAATTATATCTGAGCAAGGAACAGTGTGGATGAGACCTGAAGTATGTTTTGAGAATATGTCATAATTTCCAGAGCTGCTTTCTACATCATAAATGGCATCTGTTTTTTAATGTTCTCCACCACATACAGTATCAGATTTTATACAAGATGTGTCCTGACACCCAAGCTTAAGTGATTCTACATTACACATTTGTTTTCACATTTTAGTAGCTCTGAAATCAAGACCTGTTTTACAATTGATGGCGTGTCACTGTGATTTGAAGCATTTTTTTTTCTTTTTTACCATTTGTGGGATCTTTTTTCTTTTTATTAAATTTATTGGGGTGACATTGGTTAATAAGATTATATAGGTTTCAAGTGTACGTCTCTATGATGCATGATCTTCCATTTCTCTGGGTCTCTTTCAATCTCTTTTAATAATGCTTTGTCATTTTCAGTATGTAGGTCCTTCTCTTAGGTTTATTACCAGGTATTTTATTCTTTCTGTTGCAATTGCAAAACGAATTGTTTTTCTTTCATTTCTTTTTTTGAAATGTCATGGTTAGTATACAGGAACGCAGTGGATTCAATAGGACCTTAAACTCGATTAAAGAAGGGATTTGGATTCCCAGTAAACCTAATCCTAAGGAACATCATAATGAGTAAAACAAATGGGACAGAAAGAAGACATGACTCCCACCTGTATTCAAGGAGGAAGGGGAGTGGTTAAACAGGAAGAAATGAGATTAAACAAGAAAAGTTTCCGTGGGTTTCTGTTTTCACAGAGCCAAAGGAAAAAATCATGGAAGATAAAAGAAGTTAGCAAAAGAGCAGGGAAGTAGAATAAGGGAAATGGGAAACAAAGGCGAGGGAATGAAGCGTCGAGATGGAAAATGTAGCCAATAAGCCACTATTTCGATCCCTGTTCCCTAGGTGTGGTGTCCTACACTAGACACTCAACTTGCTGTCCCCCCCTTTTAATAACACACACTGGTCAACGGAGCTCCTAGAGGGTGGAATGTGGGAGGTGTTTTCAGCACCTTTCAGTGTGTATTTTCTCTTCTCCGGCCTACACGGGTGGATCAGTCAGCCCCCACGCTCTCTGAACTCCCATCTCTTTCCCTCCTCCTACATTTCACCCAGTCCCCAACCACCTGCTTAGTTTTAAATCAACGATTTTCAACCCATGTGCCACAAGAATTTTTAAAACACGCAACACCTGACTATTTATTCAGAGGCACTGACCTCTTTTCCATTAGACTGTCAAATTAAAAAAATGACAACAGCCAACACAACAATAGCTGATGGTATGAATGAGTAAATGAGTAGAAATTATACTTTTTTTTTTTTTTTTGGTCAAATCTGCAAAAAATATAAATTTCTTTGTGTGCCACAGAATTTTAATAATTAGTTTATGTGTGCCATGAGATGAAAAAGGTTGAAAATCGTTGGTTTAAATGATTGTTACAACTTCTGTTTGTTTGTTCTTTCAGGTAATATCAAGATTATCAAACAAATCTACGGCCTCACAGGTACGGCTTTTGCCAAAGAGAAAAATATGTATGTGAAATCTGTAGAATTTTCCAATAAATCTGTATCCTCTTGAGGGTTTTATGTGTTTATTTTTGATGTTTCCTAATACACTTCTCAACATGAGATGTAATGACTGACTTTCTTGAGTTTAGGTATAGAGAAGTATTGAAACTCGTATGTCTATTAAGAGTTTTATTGTTATTGTTGAAAAGTAGATTATCACCAGAAGCTGACAAAAGTAGCAAAGTCCTGAGGTGTTGATCTTAGTGGTATTTTCATTGTGTTTAAAATTAGTAGCCAAATGTTTTCTTATAAACTTCTAATTGATGGTACAACATGATTATCCATAATGTAAAAGTTATGGTTCAGATGTTTTGGAAGTAGTTTCACTTGGTCTCTTAAGACAATCCTAACTTTTAAGAATCCTCTAATTCCAAAGAAAACTTTCCCAAGAAACAGTGATTTGTCAGATGTATTATCTAGATTTTTATTATCAAACAGAAACAGACTCATAGATACAGAGAACAGACTGATGGTTGCCAGAGGAGAGGGTGTATTGTGGGACTGGGTGAAAAAGGTAAAGGGATAGAGAAGGACAGATTGGTAGTTACAAAACAGTCATGGAGGTATAAAGTTCAGCATAGAGAATATAGTCGATATTATAATAACTGTACGGTTCCAGGGGGTACTGGAAATATCAGGGGGAACACTTTGTTAAGTATATAATTGTCTAACCACAATGCTATACACCTGAAACTAATACAAATTATTTTGAATGTAACCTGTAATTGAAAAAATTTTTTATATAATCTGTGACAGCAACCCCATAAACAGCTCCTTTTCTTATTCTCTCCTCTCCTTGAAGCAGAACCCAACTTTCACACACATGCGTACACACACAGGGACACACACAGACTGCAGAGGCACATGAATACATCCAGTCACATAACACATCGCACAAACACATCCAATCACATAACACTTACAAAGACATTGATAATTGACTGAAGATGGGGGGTAGGTTGCAAACAGGGTTTACCTTTAATATTACTGAGAAGCTCCTTAAAACTCTTAAAACATCTCAATGCTTTCAACCAAGTTTCTCTCAGGCTCTAGTTGTCTTTTTTCTCTGTCTCTGCTAAATCCCTCCTCAGGAACTAGCAATATGTCATTATGTTTCAACTCTTCTCATAGGTAGCCTTTCCTCACTACTGTAGTCCCTTTTCACCCAGACCTTTCTTATATTTTTTTCTCATGAGGAGAAATGTAGCCTTCTTTTGGATTTTCCAATTTGAATTTCTCACCCTTTCATGGCACTCTAAAAATGAGCATCCCTCCCTAGAATACAACATCCTTAACTTTCCAAAAAAAAAGCCCTTCTGTATAATTTAGGCTAAAGCTCATTTGCAATATCAAAACTACCAGAATGACAGGGGTTTCCAGATAATAGTTGTTTATTTCTTCTCGTGGACAAAGCCAGAGGTGGGCACTGTAACAGTGTATCAGTGGGGCCCCAAGCTCTCTGCTTTGTGTTTCGTCCTCCTCAGTGTACGGCTTTATTCTTTAAGATGTCCTCATTTTCTAAAATGACCACCAGTGATCCACTCATCTCAACAGGATAGAGGCTCCCCTCCTTCTAGAAGCCTTCCCCAGAGTTCCTTGTAACCTGTTCATTGACATGCTGTCATCCCAGAAGTTAGCCTCATGGCCAAACCAAGTGGCAAGGGGAACTGAAAAAGGTGACCTTTGGGCAAGGTGCATTGCTAAGAGCTCAGTTAACTAAGAGTGAAGGGGAAATTCTATAAAAAGGGATAGCCAGTACTCTCTGTAGCCCCTGCCCTTGTGTAAATGTTGTTTCTATTTTTTTCATGATTATCATCATCACAAGGGCAAGCATTAAGCACTTGTGATGCATATTGCTAAGTGTTTAACTTTCATTATCTAATATCTAATTTTTTTTCTCACACCATTCCTAATTTATAGGTTAGGAAACAGAGGCTTTAAACAATTATGTTACTTGACCAAGGTTATAGGTAATAAGTCACAGAACTTCTAGGACCATGCTAAAGTCCATGCATCCAACCACTGGACTTTATTCTGTTTTCCCTTTAGTCAAGACAGGTCCAACTGAATCTATTCATTTTTGAGTCTGAAATGACTATCCCAGAAAAATGTCTTGAGCTAAATTAGAGATTCCTTTGACTATGGGGATAAAAACCTCACTACTGTCATGAAAGCATTTGTCAAGAAAAAATGAAGAGGTGGGTCAGAAGAGAAGAAATCTACCCTCCCTGGGAAAACCTGCGCCCTTCTGGTGTATGAGAGCATGTTCCAATCAACTGTGCCACACCGGGCAGGGCTCTATGGTTGACCCTTATGGCAGTGTATACATAGGTGGATCCAGCTACAGAAGGAAAGTGGGTGTTTCTAGATGGATGGTCTGAAGAAAGTAACTGGTATTCCTGCAGAGAGATTGCATGTGGGGCTGGGTGATTAAAAATCTAATAAATGTGGGTCCTGTCTGCAATGATGGTAGGTGGGATAATTAATTCTTGGCATATGTAATGACAACTGCCTTGATCACAGGAGTATCTAAGCAACTTTTTCAAGGCATCACGTCTCCATGACAAAAATGGAAAAATGAAATTTAAACAAACTTGTAGAAGAACAAACACTATAGGTTATTAGTCAGCCAATTCTAGTAGAGCCAATGGAGCCTCCTTGAAACAGAGGAATAATTAAATTTCCAATGCAAATGTAAACAGAAGTCCAATTAGAGAATGCACTCATTGTTTTTCATTTCTTTGATAAGTTTGCCCTGTTGTGTCTTTAGCTGGATGAGCTAATTTTCCTATTCTACAATACTAGTATACAAATGTTCTCCTGCAGTTCGTGTGGATCTTTTGTTAAAAGCACAGCATTTTTTAATGCTGTGAAAAACAAAAAACAAACAAATAAAAGCAATACCATGACTATCCCAATAAATAACTTATGGCTTCACCAGCAATTAAAATAATCGCATCTAGTTGGAAAGATGAGTCTAATAATGCCATATCCTCAAGAAATTTTGAGCCATTAAGAATAAAATAAAATAAAAAAAAATCATGAGTAAACTGATCATTTCACTTAGCAGTTGGAACCTAAACTGAACGGGCTATTGCCTTTAAGCTTCAAATTCATTTTTTTTTGTTACATCTATCATTATAAGAGTAAAATCCATATACGCCAAGGAACCAACTATTTATTAAGATGAAGTAATAACAATGAGAGCTCATGAGATTTAAATAGCAATCATAGGTCTTTTCAGTTTACTTTGTTTTTATTAAAAATTACTGATGGGCAGGTAAAAGTGATTGTATCTTCAAAAGAAACTGAGGCACAGAAAAATGAATTGAGCTTTTGGAGCAGGGAAGCCGTGTCTGGGGCAGAGTGAGAACCATTTACAGTGACTGTCCTGGGCCACTAGCTTAGCCTTTGGGGCCCCCTCTGCCCTGCGCCTCCATCATCACCTCAGTTGTCCTTTGCCATTCTCTCCCTTACTTCTCCTAGGCCTATAAGGTTTAATGGCCCCAGTCAAGAGTCCAGTGGTCATAGGATGGGGCTTGGCAAGACTTGCCCCTTCCCTTCCCAAGGCTCTTCAAGGGGAGCTGGTAGAATGGTTTGCTCCAGTTCCTACCAACAGACTCATGAACAAAAGGAAAGCAGGGAACAGAGTAGCTGAGGACATTGCTGATCTTCTTCCATCTATGGGATCCCCATAGGAAAGATTTTTATTCCTAATGATATTATAATTTTGCTAGTTGATCCCCACATAAAGTTCTACTGAAGATCCTGTAAATTTTAAATAACAAAGCCCAAGAACTTCCAGTAAAATTGCAAATATCTTTATTCTGAAGAGCATGCCATTATATACTACTATGAGGGGCAGACTGATTAAAACCTAGATGCAAACTTGGTAAAATACACCTTTCATACAGAGAAGGGTTGGTGGGCTCATACCCGGATAGCAGAGAGGGTAAGCCTGGGGAAGATTAGAAATGGGGAGACTTTTAACCCCTGAAGAACTAATAGCCAAATCTTGTAAGTCTTGAGTTTTGGTGAGAAGGAAGTCTCTAAGGGAGTGGCCTCTGTTCTGCTAGGACCTCCAGCATGTATGCTATGCCTCTCGGGACGTCTTTGCCATCCGTACTAATCTATCCTATCCGCTGATTTAGTCAGAGCCCAAAGGAAATGGCAGCATCAACAAGAGACTCCCATCCATCGTGGAAGATGAAGAGGAGGAGGAGGGGGGGGAAGAAGAGGAGACAGCCTCCCTCTCCCCCATCTACACTCGGGGACCCTCGTCCGCCCGGAGCAAGAAGGTTGGAAGCAATAAAAGCTACCTAGGGTTAAGCTTGAAGCAGCTGGCCTCAGGAACCGTGCCGTTTCACTCACCGATCAGAGTCTCCAGCTTAAATTCCCCCAAAACCAAACAGGAAGCTGACCCCCCTAACCATGGTAAAAGGAAAGACAAGAACTTGAAACTGCAGCTTTCAACTCTGAACAGTGCCGCACCCCCAGACCTCAGTCCAAGGTAGGAATTCACTTCATCTCATCCATTCCCAGGTGAAAATGACTTCCTTTTATTCAGACGGGTACCTGGCTAGTCAATTACTCAGCCTTCCGGGCCTTTCTCCTGCGCAAGATCCTAGCCTGGATGCTTCGGCTTTTCTGAATTTGGGGGATAATTTTTTTTGCCTCTATGTAGGAGGTACGTGCAGTATGAGAATAAATAGTTTTAACTGTATTTTCAAAAGCATTCATTAAATGTTCAAAATTCCTTCTCAGCTCCCTTCATCCATTCAGCTCTACCTATTGTTATAAAAATATATTTCTACATCATAATTTTATAGTTTATAAATTTAAATGCCCCAAATGTCATTTTAAATACAAACAATATAAAATATTACTAATAAAATAATTTACTTTTTTTACTAAAGCCTTCAAGATCCCATGTGTATTTTACGCATACAGCACGTCTCACTTCGCACTAGCCACATTTCAGGGGCTCAGTTCTTACTAGGCTAATGAATGGCTAGCATTGAATGGCATAGTTCTAGAGCATCTAGAATTAGACATCTAACACCATTACTTTTAAGTCTTACAGGCTTAAATTTTAAATAACAAAGCCCAAGAATTCACAATTCATCAGTTTCCTTTACTTTAAACAGGATTGTGGATGGAATTGAAGATGGAAACAGCAGTGAAGAAAGCCAGACTTTTGACTTTAGCTCTGAACAAATCAGGCCAGAACCCAGAATTTCCCCTCCTCTCAGAGGTAAAGATATTTAACCTTCTCTCAAGGGGTGATATTGCTTTTTAGCTTCTAATGTTTGGCATGGGCACTATTTGGCCTTCCCATTCTTAGAATATTCTCCGGGTGATAGACTTTACCAACGTCGCAGAGTAATTTGACTTGGGCCTGTGTCATCTCCAAGTTATTAAGATGCCATTTGTAATTGCTCCTCTGTCCTGGCTCGATGCCCTGCCGTTTACCAGCCCAGGTAACTGGTGTATTAGGAGACTCAAATTTCTGCTGTTCATCAGTGGGTGACCATGTTTTCCTTTTATAAATGCAGAATGATCCACAAAAACACTGCCCAGAGGAAATGCTGTGTTGGTTGTGCACTGTAGAAACATTGGTTATATTTAACCAATTTATTTGGTGAGAGGTTATGTACTTGCATTTTGTCAGAGGATAAACAACTTCAGGAGTGTATAAAAATGTTAGAAATGATAGAAAACTATATGAAGTACTACCCTCTAGTGATGGTGAGTTAATGTAAGAGAAGCCCCAAACCTAGCTCAGGCTCCTCTCTCTCTTTCATATTTTAGTTCATTGGCTGTAAAAAGGAATCTGCCAACATGATAAAGGCCAGAAATGACAAATAAATTATAAAGCAGATACCCTTGTAGTTAATAAAGAAAATAATTAAGAAGTATTAAATAGCCATAAACTATCCATAACAATTACCAGCCAACTACCAGATGCAAGGCCAGCCGTCAGCAATCCCCTGCCAACCCTCTCCTCTCCTTCCCACCAGCTCCAACATCCTTGTGTCAGGATCTCCTGCTAATTAGCAAATCCCTCCACGGACAAAGGCAAGCCTAAGAAGGACTTCTGAATGTCCAGTTCTGAGGGTGTGTCTTCGATGGTAGAATACCAGTATTCCATCTCAATCAACAGTCCTTTTTCCCAGCACTCATCATCATCTGGGGAAATGGGAAGGTCCTTGTAAGACACACTCATGGGGGGAAAGTGAGGTGGGGGCAGGGAGAGGAGTGCAGCTGTCAGTCGACAGTCCTGATTAATTTATTCTTTTGACTTGCATGTGCTGATATGACTCTGCTTAGGGCAAGTGGCACAGAAATCATAGTCATAGTCAAACTGGTGTGAGCATTTGCTATGAAAGCTGGTGGTGGGTCCCAGTGGAAAGTTTTCTGTGTAGGCTCTCTTGGGCCTGGAGATGATGCACAGAACCTCACCGTGTCTATCCACCTATATCTGGTCCCACCACCCTCTTAGCTCCCTCTTCTCCCTTTTCCCAGCATCTGTCCCTACACTCATTCACTCAAGCAATGCATTTTCTTGACTCTATCTTCTAAATATCTTTCAGCTGTAAGACTTCCTTTTCTTACTGCCTCCTCTCTTTTCCTTGCCACATCCATCTGTCTGAATTGCTACCAAAGTCTCTTATCTGATTTCACACTTTTCTCCATATAGAGTGAATTTTTTTTTTTTTAAATATATCTTTATTGATTTCAGAGAGGAAAGGAGAGGGAGAGAGATAGAAACATCAATGATGAGAGAGTCACTGATCGAGCCTGCAACCCGGGCATGTGCCCTGACCGGGAATCAAACCCTGATCTCCTGGATCCTAGGTCGATGCTCAACCGCTGAGCCACGCCCGGCCAGGCTAGAGTGAACATTTTTTAAAATGTAAATTTATTCTTATTACTCTACTCCTATACTTAAAACCCTTAGCCCTTTGTATAAAATCCAAATCTACTGTGTAATTACTTTTCAAATGTCTGTTTCCCCTGCTAGACTCTAAGCTTCATGAAGGTCAATTATATTTTATTTATTCATTGCTGCCTCCTCTAAAGGAGGCCTAGCTTGTTGGATATGATCTCTTATCCTTCATTCATTGTGAATGGATTAGCTTTGCAAAATATCTCTGCAAAATGAGTCCTTACTACTTTGCCACTTCTGATTGTTTTGAATAAATTTTTCTCCCACAAACAAGTTTTCTACCCACAATTGACCAGAATTAGGATATTAGAATGATCATATCATGATAAACACATATCCTTTCTACTGCAGCTAGCAGCGATTCATCTGTACTTTTGTCCCTGACAGAAATAAATGAATTTGGAAGATTAAGGTAGAGAAAAGTGGAGATGAGAGAACCAGGAAATGGGAAAAATTATCTTTTAGAGTGACACAGGAGGAGACGGAAAACCTGCAGTGGAGATTAGCACCTGAAATAGAGGTGGGAGGAAAATACTCACATGGGCACAGAAATCAATATGTAGAAAAAAAGAGAGAGGGGGAAGAAAAGAAGATCCTTTTTCTATGACTTGGGCACTGGCTGTAATATATATTTAGAGAATTGTCAAAGAGAGAAAATGTACTATCTTGGAACATGGTGGTGATTGTGTTCAGACGAAGGGGAAATTTGCCGTGTTCACATTCAGTCACTGTGGTCACAGTCACCATGATGTGTACCTGGTTCCAAAGAGTGTATCATGTGCCATCCAGAGGAGTACTAGGTGCATGTCCAATCCCAGGGAGACAGAAGCTACGGTGCACAGACATCAGGAACCTCTAAAGGCAGTAGCTCAGGCTTCCTTGCCTGTTCCTACTGCCCTGATTCTCAAATACGAGGCTTATTCCTAAAGGACTCAGTCTGTGTGTCACTTTTCAGACCCAGAGATTGGAGCTGCTGTTCTCTTCATCAAAGCAGAGGAGACCAAGCAGCAGATAAAGAAACTCAACAGTGAGGTATGGAGCCTTCTCTTTCTTTGGTCATGCTGGAGTGGTAAGAGGAGAAAAATCCTGGTTACCAGCAGAAGTGGTATAATATAGTAATTACAAGTATGTGCTCTGATGTCAGACCACCATGGATGAACTCCCACGAAGGCTCATAGGAGTTATGTGACCTTTGATAAGTCACTTACCCTCTCTCAAGCTCTGTTTCCCCATGTGTAGAAGGGGATTGTAATTATACGTACCTTGTAGTCCATTGTGAAATGGAGACAATCTAGGTGAATTATTTAGCATAAAGTACATAATAAGTGAAAATTATTATAATTAGTGCATTAAATATATTGCTTTTGGTTTAATTGGTGCTTTTTTCACTTTTTTCATGTACTTTAATTTTTAATGGGTTAAAGCAAGATCATTAATGAGTCAGTAATGAGTCAGAGCAATCAAAAGTCCTGAAACTCTGTTCCTTTCTCTGACACATATTTGCTGTGCAATTTTGAGCAGTTTATCTCTGAATCTTACCATCTATCCATGTAAAATAAGGTAACTTTTTAAACAACCTTATTGAGGTATATTTTACATAACATAAAATTTACCCATTTCAAGTATACAATTCGCCGATTTTTAGTAACTTTATTGAGTGGTTCAACAAACACCATAAATTAGTTTTAGAATATTTTTACCTTCTCAACAAGATTTCTCATATTCATTTATAATTAATCCTGTTCCTGTACCCAGCCCTAGGTAACCACTTATCTACTTTCTGGACATTCTGTATAAATAGAGAAGGTAATTTCTGAATTACTGTCTTAATTTATGCCCCCCACCCCCCAAGTAAAATAAAATTTGGGGGGAAAAACAAAAACAGATTTTTAGATAATGATTTGGATGCAAATAGTTTATTTAGGAGGGAATCCAGGGAGCAAGATGAAGTGGAGAAGCAAGGCAGAAAAGAAAGGAAAGCAAAAAAATAAGAGATAATAAGGTAACTGTTATGAGATAATTAACTCTGTGGGCAGGTGGGGCTCCGTCCTGCTGAGGAGCACTGAAAGGTGGCAGGACAACTCAGAACTGTACCACTACGAGGCAAGGATGAGTGGAGCTGAGGGTGCTTCCTGGGGGATTCACTCCTCATGCAGACCTGACTGCAGAGGATACTAGAAAGGTCCCTCAGACAAGAATATTTGGTGACCTTCGGGATGGACTTAGGGGAAGGACATGTGAGCAGGCACAAACAGTGTAATAGAATCCCTTTCTAGGACTAAAGTTTTAGATTATCTGATGAGATCTCATGTAACCAGTTGATGAGATTTAAGAGAAATGTGAAATTCATACAATTAAAATCAGTTTCCAATTATCTATAATAATAGAAGACGGGACAGCTTGTCATAAAGTTCAAAGGTTTTTCTTAAACCTGTACTTCTTCAGCTTAGTGAGGGTTTATGTTTCACTGCCATCTCTCCTCCTGAGCCTATACTCTCTGGAAGTGAGACTGTTGCTGACAAGAAGTTAGATGGCCCAAGGGCAGACTAACAAAACAGGATCAGAAAAACTAACTGGATTGAAAGTTCTTAAATCACAAGGACGTGGCCATACACTGAACCACCCAAATAACCCCTGGTTAAAAATGCACCCCCTAAAAAACCCAGAACTGAACAAACTAAACACCCTGTTGGAGAACTGGACGTTAGCCTTCTATTGAACGATTTCTTTTCAGATGTTCTCAGCTAAAACCACCTGTTAATACTATTTGCATTACTCTCCCTCACTTTTGAGATCATTTAATAGTTTTTAAAACTGATTGATCAAAATCTTAGCTTAAGCACTGGAGTTAGTGATTATTCCAGGGGAGGGGGGGTTATATCCAATTTTTGGAATGTAGGTAATTTTTCCAATTACAACCGTAAATCTCCGTGCTATGTGATCTTCCTTTGACAGTATGAGCCAGTGGTAGATGTGTTAAAACGGAAAACTACTTGAAAAACAAAATATTTCCCCTGTGTGATTCTGTATTCATGATTGCTTTCCCAGTGAGCCGAAATAAATCTTTTTACCTTGTCATATATTGAAATAAAAAGAGCAAGATAAAATACTAATGGTCCAATTTTCCTTCCCTAAAGGATTAGCTTTTCTTTATAGAAAAATGTCTGATTTCTTCATGGCTGAAGCTTAAGTAAAAAAATCTTATCCTTTACACATAATTTAATTTATACCTAATCTTGACCCTTTGGGTGGTGCGTTAAAACCCACTAGCACAGGCAGAGTAAAAATGCAAATCGGCTTCAAACTGTAAAAGGATTCTCCTTATTAAAGCCTGCTTGTTTTTCCTTCATATCTCTTACAAAATAATACTGTTTACATAGCAAAGAAAACCAAGCCTAATTCTTCCATTTCACCTATTTTCTACTGCTCACAGGTGTGACCGTTTAATTGCTCTATTCTTTGTTTATGCTACTCTTTGTTTAGGGGTAAGCAAGAGAAAACCTGATAATAAATGTGGGATGGACTACATGACAATAACTCTGCCACCGAAAGGTCAATCCCCAATATCTGTTAGGCATGCTGAGCATTGTGTAAAGCTGAGAGCACTGCAGAAACCCCATATCGGTACTTGCTAAACAGCTAAGATGTAACACAGTTGTTCAGATATGTAGATTTTGAAATCAGCTGATTAAACACAGAACAAAAATCAGAAAAGGAATAATATTGGTAATAACCTACATTTGCAGAACAGTTAAGACAGTTTAAAAGATGTAGGGCAGCTGCTAATATTAGAATGCTTTTGAAAACATTGCCATTGCTCTACAGCAGAGGAAAAAAATAGTGCAATTCTAAGGGAATTGTTTAAAAATAACAACAAAACATCACTGTAGGGGCCATGGGCTGTGTAGGTCAAATGCTCCATTTCTGAAAAGGTTTGTAGGTAAGGGTTAGAGTATTTTTCTCATTTCTGAAATCTGGCTGACCCAGAAAGACGCTGTGGCAAAACCTGCGGGAACCTGCGTGCTCTGCCACAGCAGAAACAAGGCATAAAACACACAGGTAGAGAAAGAGAGTGAGCTTTGGAGACAGACATTCAGGTCCCTAGTCATAAAGTTAACTCTGTGACTTCAGCAAAGTGTTCACCTTTCCCAAGTTCAGATTTCTCCTCTATTAAATGGTAATAATAAAATCTGTAAAAGAGGATTGTTACGAGAACTTAATACCAAATGTAAAGCACTGAGTATGATGCCCTCCCTTAAGTGGTCAAAGGCCCTTTCCCTCCTCATACAAGCTTATTCTTTTATTTAACAAAAGGTGACCCTCAAGTTAGCCCCCACCCCCTCCTGCTCCTACCTAACAGTGCTCAGTGCAGAGTAATCAGAGAGACAGATAGTCAGTGCTTATGGAATAAAATGAAAATGAATGGACTGAAGGGAAACATTGGATCATGAAAACGATTACTTTCACCTGAAGCTTTCCTTTTGCTATAAAGATGCTTAAAAATTAGCATAGAGAATTATAGAGCAAATTGTTCAGATTTCAGTGCATCTTACGGTAGCTAAATAATTTGATAGAATAGTGCCACTGTATTAAAGAACACTTATTCTGTAAGATTTATAAATTTAAGGACAAAGATACCCAGTATGCCAGTTTAACAACATTTAACCGTTACCTGACATTGCACTAAACATATAAATGGCAAAATGATGATAAAACTAGGCAGAAAAGAATCTCCCCGAGCTTAATTTAAAAATAATCATAGCAAAGTTTCATTTTCAAGATGAGGGAGTGCAGGCAGCTTAAGTCAGCCTCGCTTACCAGGGTGCCCTGTGGCTCCAATGCTCAGACTGCCCTGCGGTTAAGGCCTGGGGCGGGGGTGGGGGGCGGTAGGAGGGGTCATCGGGGAAAAACAGGGACATCTGTAATCCTTTCAGCAATAAAGAGAAATTTAGAAAAAGAAAATGATCTAAAAGGACACACATAAAACCAGTAGCAGTACTTACCTCGAAGGAGCGGGCGAAGGAAGAATTAGGGTGATGGTCAAAGGTCATTTTGGCCTCGTTTATAAATGTTTTAATTTGAGGAAGACAGAAGGTCTTCATATACTATTTGTGTAAATAAAAATATCAATTTTAAAAACGGCATCTTATTTTGAATGTACATAAGAGAGCCAGTTATGGTTAGACCATTTTAATCCACCTAGGGTCTTAAGTATATTAAAGGGGGCAAAATACGTAACACGCCTAACCACAAAATGAGCTGAGCAAAGGGACTAGATCCACAGGAATGAGCACTGAGGCTCTGACCCTGTAGAGTGCAGGCCAGCAGCGGGGAGCTTGTTAGAAATGCAAACCCCCAGGCCCCACCCCACGCCTTCCGAATCTGAATATACACGTGTGTCAGGATCCCCAAGTGATTCCTCTGTACATGAAATCTCTGCGAGCACTGGCCCATACATACGTACAGTCGGTATTCGAGAGGAGACAGACTTTTTGGTGTTTCACTGGTAGCAGTGAGGATCCCTTAGCCAGACAGCAATTTGGATACTAATGAAACTTATCACAGGAAGCAGGAAAACAGGTGAGAAAGCAATCAAACGGCTGATAAATAATGGATAACCTTAGCACAGCTAAAGTAATAAAGTTGAGTCCAAGGGTCTGGGCTTGCAGAAATTCAATGAAACCACTGGAGTAATCACTTTCAAGACGATAATTGGTCATTTTGTATTGGGAATGCTAGACTTGTGCTTCTCTTATTATAATTTAAGAGGCAGCAGATGCACCTGCAAAAGTAAAGCCCTTGTTACTATTCCTGCACGACCTTGGATAAGCCACTTCACCTCCCAACATTCTCGTCTCTCCAGCTGAAGACAAGATTCACAACTTTCCTTAGTAACGGCATCGAGATCCTCATCTGGATAAAATGTATGCAAGTGCCGAGTATAATTATTATTTTAGCTGACAGATAAAAAGACTGTCGCTTGTTTTTGAATGCTTTGTGAAGCAAAAGACACAAGGATAAAATTATGCCGATCATCTTTTTTGTTTTGCCTGCTTACGGAGTTTGATTGAACTTGTCTGAATCCTATGATAAATATGCAACATAACAAAGGATTAAATGAAAGACCACTTAATTACCTGAATCAGAGCTTGTAAAAATGTATATGTGTTCATGGCAGGGGGAGAGGACTGGTGTAATTAGCACTCCTGAATTTAGGAAAATTGTGTCTAGCAGGAAAATGTGTACATGTTTGGCAAAAATTGAGTGACGGGTCAAGAACTCTTCAAGCTAAGAAGATTATATTAACAGATGCATTCCCCATCTGCTCGCTGAATGCACAAAAATGGAAATGACTTTTTTTTCCCCTATCAACTGATGTTCCAGTTACACTCAGAGTTCACGATTCATACCACGCCAACAGCGAAGACTGAGAAGTGTAAAACATGAATAACATAATATGAAAGGAAGCTATTTTCCATGTGAAATGAAAGGTATTGTCAAAGACACGTTCTGGTCTTCATTATGAAACTCACTCTCCTATTCCCAAAAGGCACAATCTAAAGACATACCAGAACAGCGAAATCTGTGTTTGCACCTAATGCACACAATCGCACTACCAAAAGCTGGCAGTGCACAGTGTTATTGGGACAACAGGTCATCAGCACCACAGATGGAGTCTTTACACCATGTAATAGCATAATGTTTGAAAATCTCTCCCCGTTTGAGGTGGAGGGGACTTCCATAAGACACCGAGATAGTGTGAAATTACCTGCTAGAGGTACAGTGACACTTCTGTGTCTTACAGTGTTGTTTAGGGGAGACTGGCAAAAATTAAGTTCAAATAAAAATAACAGAAACTCATACTAGGAAATTAACCATGAAACCTACTATTTGTTAAATTATTCATGTGCCAACAAAGATTTCTAGATGGCCGGATTTGTGCAGAACCTTGAGCTATTATAAAGAACAATGAAGACCAGTCATACCTGCCCCTAGTCCAGCCCCACATGGTCCTTATTCAATTCTAATCAACACCAAACTGCACATTGTTGTATCATGGCTCACACACCCTTTGCATAGAATTCTCAGTTCACCTGACAGCAATTACTCAGACCTCAGGTTGGAAACACTGGATCTTAATCAACATTTTCTAAGGGCTCTGGTTATCGCTGTTATTATTTACTATTTCCAAGGTCCATGCAAGGAAACACTAAAACTTGGAGACTGTTTCTTTCAATATTAATTATGTAAAAGTGCTAACAGGAATGGGTTTCCCCTCCATGCTGAGGCTAAAGAGGAGTTATATAGATAACTGGCTTTTATTTTCTCTGGGTTAGTATTTCCTACCAGGCCAAAGCCTTCCACTAAGCTCATCCCCTGTGTTACATTATCAACCCGAGACACCTGGAATTCTGACATAATACCAGTTACAGGGGGACTACCCTTCAACATCCATTGTATTACTTCATTCTCAACAAACCCTTGTGGAAATATGACTCAGAGGAGGGTGAGAAGTAACAACACATCAATGGAGCAAATTAATCAGGAGAGGAGAAAACCAGATACTCTGGAAACGGAGGCAGTAATGACTCTTTCTAAGCCAACAGAAGTTCTGAGAAACCTGGATACAGCAGAAACAGAAAAATGCTGGCAGTTAGTGATTCTTAGAGACGTGGAGCAATCAGAGTGTGTAGTATCATGGACAGCTGACAAGTCTGTGGTCACCTGCATGTTTCTGTTCAAGACAGAAGGTGCTGCTCAATGAGAGCAAGCACCCTGCCCACAAACCTGCCAGACATCTAACCATTTGTATGGTTAAATGCATGGTGCTGAGAGAGCAGAGGAGAATCTTGAGGTACTCCAAAGTGCTGGATAGAAAACTAAACCACTTGGAAACACAGATGGTGTTTTCATCACTTCTTTCTAACGGTTGGGGCATTGGAAGGGACGGAAATCTTGGATGTGAACACTCAGCTCTGCAGATGGTGACGGTGAGTTGGTTGGTTGGTTTGGCCAACAGCTCCAGACTGATGGGTTCTTACTGCAGAAGATTGAGAAGGAGGAGAAAGAGGAAGCAGAGGGAAAAATAAAGAAAATGTGACAATATACAAGCATGAGAACGATGTGTATGACGTTATGGTGTCTTTATCATCTTTAGAAATAATCAGAAAACCATATCTAAAAAGCCACCCAGGAAGTAACCAAGGATGTAGAAGGTTTACCAAATTTGAACTTGTGAAACAACCCCAATAACTTAATTGAATTTGTTGTTTGGCACTCACAATGTAGTCAGTTAATAGGGGGAAGACCCAAGGGGATTAAACCTCCCATGGAAATCAAGTTTATGCTGGGACAAGTGTCTAAGCAGTAAGATAAATGAAGTCTTGGCCAAAGGAGATCTATTTCGACAATTATGAAGGAAACACAATAAAAGGGATTCTTAACAGTGGAGATGCCACCTGCTTTTAAAATCTAACCAAGGATTTGGTTTAGGAAATTTATATGTAAAAAAAACTTTAGCAGTCATAATGCATACTCCTAATAAATTTACTTGGGACAAAGGTCCAATTAAAGATCTACCAATATAATTTTGTAGTAGTCATCTTTCCCCTCGGATATTTATGGTAAAGTCATGAGATAAACTAAGAACAAAATTCAAGGTGATATGAGGACCAGGTCTTCAAAAAGGCAGGAATAGCATTAGTTTATCCATCCAAGAGTTACTGAGTGCATGTTGTGTTCTAGGCATTGCCCAGAGTCCAGGAAATCCTGAAATAACAATTTATACCATTAAGGAACTCGTGCCTCACTGGGGACAGGCAGTCCTGGATGATGCTCAAAGTGCTATGTGGGTATCAATGAGCTGCCAGGAAAAAGCTCTGCAGAGAAGACCAGGGATTAGAAGTCTGAAGAAAGAAAAAACTTACCAAACAGAAAGGGGCCGAGAAGAGCAACCAGTTGGAGAGAATAGCACATACAAGAACAGGGAGCTGAGAATCTCATTGTAGTCATTCTGATCGGAAAATGCAGAAAATGGGGCTGCTGAAGAAACGAGGTGGGGTCGTGAAGGGCTTTATAATGCCTGCTCAAATAGAGATTGTATTTTCTAATACGAGTGACAGAAAACATTTATGGATGTAAGTTGTTGAGTGGGATAAGTTTGGTTCGTTTTATCTGAATGATGTTTTTGTTTGTTTTTATGAACTAACTCTACAGTACTCTGGTTTTAACTTGGATTTTGAAGACATTTCTCCTGAAGTGGATAGAGCCTTGTTCACAAAGTAGCCCCAACAACCTTTTTTAGCAAATGTGCGCCTTCTTACTGTACTGTGAAAAAGCATTGAACCTCCCTGGCACACTTACAGAGTAGACACACTACCTTCTTCGCTTTCTATGTTTGATTAAGACCAAGGCCTTTCCTGCTTCAGACTGACTTTTGTTAGCAAGCCCGGCAGGAAGCAGTAAACAAAAGTGCAGCGAAACTTGACAGCGGCAGTATGTTGTCACCTTGAGTGCCACCAGAGTCTCCACCTCCAGGAGATGCCATCTCTCCTTGTGACAACTGGCTTTGTCCTGGTAAGGGAGAGATCCCTTACCTAATGGGGATTAATTCCCTCATGGAACTTTAATAAGGGGAAGGGGTGTGTCCCCAGTGACACAGGGACAGGAATCTTCCCTAACATAAATTGATGATTACCCTCTAGAGCTGAAGAAAGCTCTGTTCCTTGGGCGCTTTGCTTCTTTTAGTCCAAGCTAATAGAGTAGTTTTGTTTTCTGAAAATGTTCATGCTTGTTTACATTCAGGGAGCCAATCAAGACTCCAGATTCCCATTCAAAGTTCATGGCCTCAAAATTGTGGCAAATGCACAGTAAAAGTTAGATATAAAGAACATGGCCATGGAAAACCATATCAACCATGGGAAAATATCTGCTTGTTTTGAACGCTAGAAATATAGGTCATCAGAAATATGTCTGTTATCCTATTGTTTGGTTTAAGATCTTTCCCTATTGCAAACCTCTCTTGTTGCATTCATAAAATTTGCTATGAAGAGGTTTTACTATACTCAGTCTCCTAGTTCTTTTTAGAGATGACGCTATGTACTTATTGGATGTTGAGTTACCATTCCAGACAGCTTGTACACAGGAGGCTACTTTTTGTATCATCTGTGCTCTTCACAAATTCTGACCATGTTAGAATCTCTCAACTCTTAAGCAATATCTTTTTCCACATGTAATATACTATAACAGAAAGAGCACCAAACTTAAAAGCCTTGAATTCTAAACCAAAGACTGTCATTCATGAAATAAAGGACCTTAAAAATGTCATTTAACCTCTGGGTCTTAATGTCCCCATTTTACAGGTGGGGCAATAAGAATGTATCCCTGCCTATCTGGGCACTGTTTGTATATGCGATAGGGAAAAATGTACCTGAAAGCATGTCGTATTATAAATTTACTCAAACATTTATTGTACAACATAATTGTCGATGTGCCTGAAATGCAAATTGTTCTTCAAAGACTGTCTTTATTCAATCTGAATAAAAGGCTGATCGAAAGCAGTTTTATTGGGATCTGAGCTAATATAGCCCTAGTGAATCTGATACAGGAATTAAGCTTAGCCTGCGGGAAGGGATAGCTAATGTGTCCCTTGAAACATCTCATTGAGTGTCAGTCTTTTCTTCTGAAATGTTGATAGAAGAGCTAATCAGTTCAGGATGAAACCCACGGGTGCAAGTCTCCAGTGCTGAGACCCAGATACTAATTTAAGCTTGATTCATGAGGCTTGGACCGGTTGTGAAATTGACAACCTGCAGTGGAAATTTCAAAACACATAGAATCTTTCTCACATTCACTGCTTCACTTCTTAAATGTGAGGCTCAGAGGTATCTTTTTGCTGCCAGAAGTTTGAGATCCACTGAGAAGCCTGGACAAGTATTCGACTGAGTCCCTCGAGCTCCGTGCCAGCAGCAAGGCAGAAATAGTTTTGGCCTGGCAATTTCTAGGCAGGTGTTACCAGTTGGTTGCCTGAACCATGGAAGAACCTCCTTCTGGCCTTTTGTAAATGCCTGATTTGAGAGGCACTACCTCCTGATGGGCCTGCCAGGGAGAATTAGTTTCAGAATTCACTCAGAGGAAGCGGACTGAATTAAGTTACTGGATAAACTAGGAATGTATACTTAGATGTTGAAAAAAGTCTGCCCAAAACAACAATCTTGGTTTTGGCATCGTTGAAGTTGAACTGCCCATTTTGTTTTGCTTTGTTTTGTTTTGTTATATTTTGTTTTCCGGTGGTATTTATCCAATGGTTTCATTTGCTTATCTTGGGGTTTTGTGGTTCATGATAGTACAATCAAGTCAGAGAGAAAGTCCTTTATAAAATACACCCTTCTAGTAACGAAGGCAAAAAATTACAATAGGTGTTAGTGTTATGAATCTAACCACAGACTGTGCATATATATATATATATATGCATGTCCTGCTTTCCTAAATACAGGTTCTCCTCACACTGAAGAAGAGAAACTCTCCAGAACAGCTGAATTTAAGGCCAACTCAGTCTCCTGGTAGTCTGGTCTTCCATGGTTAAAAAAGTCATGTGGCTGTTAGGAAAAGGAATCCTCCAATGAACTTTATTATTGGTTTTAAGTGTAAAATGAATAATGAAGACTCTTCGGCGGTTCTTAAGTGTTTGTCGGTCATGCGTCCTTTGAAAATCTTATGAAAGCTGAATGTCTCACCTGGAAAAGTGAATTAAGCCCATGCCACACAATTTGGGTTGTAATTCCACGGGGCGCAGGGCTCACTGATGGATCCCAGCACACCCAGGCTCCCCACAGCGGTTATCTGTACTCACCCACCTTGCGGGTCTTTTTCTTTCTTTCTAACTCATTTTGCAGCTTTCCTTTCTCCAGACTCCCTCCCTCACAAATCTGGTGTGAGTTCTTGCTCACCACCCTCAGCATCACTGGAGGCTAGTTTGTCTCTGGACCTATCGTAAGCATAGATCTCAGCCAGAAATGACCAAAGCGAGAGCTCTCACTCACTGGGTGTCCACCCTGGACAGTGCTTTCCCTGCAACGCCCTCGCTCAACATTGTTGTGAGGTGTCTGGGATGATTTGTGTGCACCACCGTGCACCCAGTAACTCACAGGAAGGTAACGATACTGCCTGTATTTAAGAGATACGGGAGATGAGGGACCCATATCTCTAATTTTGTTCAAGAAGCCCAGAAACACGGATTAAGAAGGCCAGACCACATGTCTCTAGGTTCCCTCGGAAAGGAGGCTGGCTGTAGGTCAGGTGCCCAGTTTCCCCACTCACGCTTTGGACTTGACTGGCGTTGGAGGTGCAGCCGCCTCTCAACCCTTATTGAGAAATCTCACTCCCCGGCCTCACTGCTCTGAAATCACTGCTTCTGACTGTTGCGTTTGCTCTGCTTTATCCACAGGTGACCACACTGACTCAGGAGGTCTCCCAGTTAGGTAAAGACATGAGGAGTGTGATGCAACTTCTAGAAAACGCTCTGCCCCCCCGGCAGCCGTCCCGGCTCTGTTCTCTGCACGCCGCCTCTGTGTGTCCCCCCAGGGACAGCTTACAGCCCAGGATGACCTGGAGTACGCACCAGCCTTGTCTACACTTGCAAGCAGGTGGCACTGCCTACACCCAAGCACAACTTTGTCACGCTAATGTCACCTCAGACATCTGGAGTGTGGACCCCTCCTCTGTGGAGAGCAGCCCCCAGCGAACTGGAGCTGCCGAGCAAAACCCTGCAGGCAGTGACCTTCATCATTCTCTGGACCTCGACTTCTCACCCGCCCGCTACCAGGTTGTCCAGGAAGGTCATCTGCAGTTTCTAAGGTGCATCTCTCCACATTCAGCGACTGCGCTGACACCTCTGCAGTCCATTTCAGCGACTCTGTCGCCCTCCGTCTGCTCTTCCTCGGAGACGTCCTTGCACCTGGTCCTCCCAAGCCGGTCAGAGGAGGGCAGCTTCGGCCAGGGCGCCGTGACTTCCTTCAGTCTGGAAAACTTGCCAGGATCTTGGGACAGGGAAGGAATGGCATCCATCTCTACTGAACCCTTGGAGAACTTTCCGTTGCAGGTTGTCAGAAGCACAGCAGACGTGGACGACAGCAAAGCCGTGGATGTATGACATTAGTGCATGCAAGGCAGCTGCCGGCTTCAAACCAACCACTGCATGAGAGCTTTAGTTGCCTTTTTTGCCTCTGGAAGACCTGAAGACAGCAAAGTCGGGAGTCCTGCAGGAGAGCTGAGGAGCCAGGGCAAGGCACCGTCGCCTCCATACTGCAGCAAACACTTTTTAGATTCCAGAAACATTTTCCTGTACAGGTATTAACTTACTGGTCTGCTTGACAGACTTTGGTAAACGCGCAAAGACCCTGAGGGTCTGAGCAGCCAGAAGTCCCAGACAAAGAAGTTGTGGATTCGTTTTGTCCTAGGTGGCTTTTGTGAAGGGCAGCAAAGGTTTCTCCTGAGTGCCTGTTTGTCATTCTTGAACAATATCCGTAGCACTGTTGGCCCCAAGAGTGCACAGCTCCTGCTGACCAGTTTTTCTTTTTGTGATGGCGAAGGGACAAACATCACTGCATGTCATCTCCTAGACAATCAAATAGAGCTGGTGGCCAGTGGTTAGCTATTGCACGTTATTTGCCATGTAAATGAATATGTCTTTATTTATCAAAAAAAAAAAAAAGAGAGGCTATTTTTATATCCTTGGTATGAAATATGTATTTAAACTATTTAAAATATTTATAAAGAAATGAATGTTTTCTTTTCATTTTAGTAAAAAAACAAAAAGCTTGAAATGCACTACTGTTATGCATAGTAGATCAAAAATTATTATTAAGAGGATGTAGTTTCAAAAGGCATCCCCCTTTTATCTGCATGCAGTTAGCAACATATGTATCCTCACGCTTCTGGATGACAAAGAAAAGGGAGGTCATATTTTACTGATAAAATGAACACAGGGACTCAGTGTCAAGTACACAAGCTCCAGCCCGTGGTAGGGAGGGCTCCACCTACCCTCTGCTGACCCGTGTCAATGACCCGAGTCAAGGTGGCTCACAGTGCCAGCATAAATGTCCCTCCTCTAGGCAGCCTACTTTGTTGTTCACAAACCCAAAAGCAGTGTGGAATATGAGATCACAACTGCACTGAGCCATTTGGGCCTCAAAATGAGGGAGAAAATCTTGGATGTCTCCCTGTGCTATTCTTTCAGGAGAGGTTGTAGATGAGGGAAAATTCCAGCTTACACTGGATCAGCACTTTAATTTTTTTAAAAAGCTCTCGACAATGCTATAAGTTATGTGGAGCAGGTGTTTTCATTCTCATTTTGCAGAGAGAGAAATAAGAGTCCCAGAGATAACACAGCAAGGATGCTGGAGAAGGTCTAGAACTTATAAAACTACCCCCATCTCAACCAGCATGCAAATTCAGATGCTGGCTTAGTAAGGATTTACGTTTAAGAACATTTAGGACCTAATCGTCCCAGACATTCTTAGAAAACCTATCGAATTCAGTATTTTCTAAGAATTCACATTCCGGAGTCCCCCTGTGTCTTATTTCCCACCACTGAGAATAAACAGTGTGCGAATTGTATAATTAAAAACATCTAAACAAGCAAGACTTCTGATGTGTGAATCTTATACCCTAAAATTGGCTAGATTAACAGAAAGAAATCTTCTCTAAGAAAATACGGACACAGAACATGTTTATAAGGCAGGTCACTCAAAACTCAATGCCTTCTACTCTCCCACCTCCAAAATTTAATCTCTCCCTACTTAAGTGATTGGGACAACTGAGGCAAAGGGAACAGACTAGATTTAATGTATTCGTTTTTACTCCCTATTTTGCTCATCCTGACCTACCTAGGCCATCATTTGAAGAGCCATTCAAAAAGAACTCATTGGTGTTGGTTGGTGACTATCCTTCTAGAAAATTAGCACTACTATAGTGATGCTACTACTGATGACTGACATTCTGTTTTTTGAGTGCTGACTGTATACCAACGGATGTTTAGGAATTAACATGCTTCCACATATAACCATCAAGCAATTCTAAAAGCTACTTGTTATTATTACCTCCATTGTATAAATGAATAACTGGAACACAGATTTCTCAACTTGCCCCATCACACTGTTTGAAAGGATAGACTCAAATACCCCCATGGCCATTCTAGGTACTCCTCCCTCCATGTCCACTCATTCTTGTCGCCTTTGGAAATTAATTCCTTCTGAAATCTGCAAACAAAATAAAATAAAATATTCATTGTTTTTTAAAGTAAGCGTACAAATGAGATAAATTAGCTCAGCTCTGAGGATTTAGGGAAGTCCAGTGAATACGTGGAAACACAAGCATATTTTTCCAGCCAGTCACCTTCTCTGTGTGTATCTACTCCTAACAACTGATGTTAGTGAGCGTGAGAACCAGCTGCCTGCCCTGGGTACGTCTGCAACTGGATGAGAGTGAGCGAGCTCCTGGGGGAGTAGGGGTTCCCACAGATTTCTTACAGGGCGGCACCTGCCTCATCTGAATCAGCCTCGCCTTGTTCCTACTTAGCCTTTTCTCTCATCATGATTCTGATAAATAGGACCCTCCCCTATCCAGGGCAGCTTGGAATGGCCTTTTGGTTTTTTGCTTGTTTATGCATGTTGTGAAATTACTCTAGGAAATGAGAATTCCAAGTTGTTCTAGGCGTTTGATTTTCTAAATATTGTTGCTATGCAAATAACAGAGGCCCTTGTCTTCTGATCAGGGATGTATTTCTGGAGCCCAACATTTTCCTCATCTGCCCATGCTCGGCTGGAGGGGCAAAGCAGGGATCCAGGCAGAACAGAAGCACTAATTTTCTTTGGTCAAGTCTATTTTCTTAAAAATAATATTGGGGACTCAAGTCTTCTATGTAGTTCTGATTAAGAATACCTAACTGGCAGATTATATAAGACTTTATTTTAATTCAACAGAGGAAGAAGTTTCTGGCAGTTAAAGCTACTTACACATGGAGCTGATTGCCTTGAGAGTGGAGAAGATCACTAGCAAAGTGCCCTTCCCGAGGTCGAATAACTCTTTGATAGGAATATCATTTTCCAGAAGGGCTTTGTAATAGGTGTTAGCAGAATACCTGCACCAGAATCACATGGGGTACTTGTTTAAACTATGGAAAATCTGGTGGGTGGGGCTTGGGGATCTCCCATTTAGTAAGCTCCTGGTGTGACTTAGATACACTTAAGATTGGGAAACATTGGTCTGCAATCTATAGTGTACAAGATTAAGTCCTAGCTAATTTATACATAAATGGACTAGCATCTAAATTCTATTAAAGGCAGCCCTGGGTCTATAATTATATTATTAATAGTGAGGCATGGTTAACCCCTGTATCAGTAGTCTCAAGCTCTAGTTTGAATAACATGCTTCCAGGGGATCTTAATAAAATAGAGATCTGAGGGCTCTGACCTCTAAGATGTGGGCTGGGTCCCAAGTGATTCTGATAGAAATATTCCAGGAAAGAAACTCCAGAAACATTGCCCTAAGTGGTGAAATCATCACTTAGATAACGAGGAGTTGGTTCTGTGGGAGGTGGACCAGCCAGAATCAAACCAGTTCAAACCAACAATTGGGTTCAATTCTATTTACTTACAGTTCCTAACACATCATGAAAATGATCGGCCACTTTCTCCAAGAAATCTTCGAACATGTATTCATTATTTCCACTAATAATGGTCGAGCACCTACTATGTGTCCTACACTAGTACCTCTCTGTTTTCTTGTTTTATTTGGATTTCTAGAGAAGAAAAAAAAAGTTAAAATGCTTGTTGGAGTCTCATAAATGGTCAGTTCTCCATAGATAGGGAGGAATCCTATTTGGGTGTGAAACCAGCCAACTGTTTGGTTAAAGAATGGCAACTGCAGTGATGGGCCCTGTGTGGAGTACACTCGCCCATGTCAAGACTCTGATTTTTCCAGAGCAGTGGAATAGCTGCTCCTCGTGGCCTGCACAGCTCAAGTCGCCCATTAGGGCGCCGCCTGTGCTGGAAAATTCTGTATGCTCTGGGCGTGGTCTGCCCTAGGTCACTGTCATCCCTGCAGGGAGACAATGAGCCTCCCGTGGCCTCCTTCTCAGGCTGTCCAGAGGCAAATGTGTCACATAAATAGGATGCTGAGAAGGGAGCCGTTTGGGAGGGACACCAACGAGTGTTTGCTTCAAACTGCTTTTCTTTGCTCTGAGACCTCAGACAAGTTATTTAACACCTCTGAGTCTCGATTTCTTCATCTAAAAATGGAGAAGTAAAATGTGTCTAACTTGCAGAATTCGGTGAAGGTTTAATGAAGTAATTTATGTGAAAGCACACTACCTGGCATATAATGAATGCTAAGCAAATGTCAGTTCTCTCCCCTGACTCTCTCCTCCCTCCCCTCCTCCTCCAATCTCCCTCTCTCCCTCCCCTTCCTCCCCCCTTCCTTCCCCCCACCTCCCTCCTTCCTTCTCCCCTCACCCCCTCTTCCCAGCTTCCTCCCAGGCTCTCCCTTTCTCTCCTCCTTTCCCCTTCCAGCTTCTCTGCTCCCTCCTCTCCCCTCTGCTCCCTCCTTCCCCCTCCCCTAACCATCCCAGGCTAACTTTTAGAAAATCAGCTCCTCTGACATCTTCTCTGCACAGGTCCCAGTCTACTCTTATCCTGTGTCCCCAACAGTCTATTTGTCACAGTACTAATACTCAAGTCAACATGAACCTTTAAAAAAGGCCCTGGAGGAGGCACCAGGGTACAAATGGGCTGTCTCTGCTCCCAGCTATCTTAGCCCCAACCCACGTGGCCTCCGATTCATCTTTCTCTGAATTTTAGTGATTAAAACCTTATTTTAAACGCTTTGTCATTACAGAAGGGTCCATCCAGGAAATGCGGTCACAAGCGTGAATGTGTTTCATAAACATACACAGGGTTTTTTGGCCCATAAAACTTCTCTGTGGAAATTTGCTATTACTTCAGAAATGACACACATGTGCTTGCCACGCCCGCCACCCCAGGCCACACAGCTGCTCGTGTCAGACCCAGCCCGAGAGCCTTCCCTGTGGTGAGCGGCCTGGCCGGCCCGCCCGTAGCCCCGTGGCCGCTGCTTCACAGCACTGCCCTCAGGGCTTCCCCTGGGGATCCTATCAAGAGAACAGTTCCCGCCAGAGGGAGCAGCTAAAATGTCACTCCTTGCAGCAGAGTCCTGAAAGAATCTGTTGCTTGGGTTGTGTCCCTTAACAGAGCCCTGCGGATAGCCAGGGACGCAGAGCCTAGCACATCCGTACCTCTTTTTCCAGGAATTAGATGAGCTGTACATTCTAGAAAAAAAAGCTGGGTGGGCAACACCACACCTGCTCAGACTATTTCCTCCTGGCTTAGGGTTCTCCGCTATGGAGACAAGAAGCTGGGAACCGATGGAGTTTAATACTGAGCCTTAGGCTCTGTTTCGAGGTTTTCGTGGGTTTTTTTTTTTCCAGTTGGCTTGATTAAAATAAAGCATACATATGTGATATATTTGAGTACAACAGAGAATAAAACTGGAGGAAGTGGGACTTAAAAGTGCGTCTGTGCTTTTCATTTTTGTAAGAAACCGATATACTAAGTCGAGGGGGCCATTCTCAGTTAAGAATTCCCTCTGGGCATAGTACCCATCCGTTTTGCTTTCTTGCTTTTAGTAGCAAACCTACCAAAGCTGAGGCTCCTGAGCTCCAGCCGCCAGTTTTCGTCCAGAGGAAGAGCTATTCCTGAACTCGGCCTGGGGTCATTGTCAGTGACCGCCGAGGAAGAAGCTCGAACTCAGCTGCATCCCTCAGGAACACAGTCCTCTGAGTGGCGGCAGCTACGTGGCTGACCCTCCGAGAGTCGCTGGGGTCCCTTGTCGTGATTGGCAATGATGCCCAGGAGCTCTAGGGTTGATACACAGATTTTTGGAAGTTACCATGGTAACCCATTGCCCAAAATGAGTCACGATTGCTCCCCCTGCTCTAATCAAGCAACCTGTAGAGCAAAATCAAATTGCCAGCTCTGGTTTCTAGTATCTAAAAGATATTTGAGCCCTAGACCTGAATCAATATGTCTCTGGTTTAATTTACACCAAAACCACATCCACAGAAAAAAGACTATCCTTGTTTTCTGACTCTTGATTCTGAAAGTGTGGTCCATGGAGCAGCAGCAGCAGCAGCTTCATCTGGGAACTTCTTAAGAATGCAAAACCTTGGTCCCATCCCAGAGCTACTGAATCAGGCTGCATTTAACAAGATCCTCAAATGTACATGTTACAGTGTTTTATGTGTGTGTGTTTTTATTAACATTGGTTCTCGACTCTGGCCGCCCATGAGAATCACCTGTGTAGCTTTTAAGAACCAGAGTCCTGGCCCTGACCTCCAAGATTCTGATTTAGTTTGCCTGAGTGAGACACAAGGTTATTGGTAAGGTTTACAAGTCCCCAGGTGACTCCAGTATGCACCCAAGGTTGAAAAAGCCCTACAATTCTAGAACAGCCGTTCTCAAAATGCGGGCCGCTGATCAGCAGTATCAACATCACCAGGAACTTATCAGAAATGCAAATTCTCAGGCCCTGCCCCAGACCTACAGAGTCACAAACTCTGGGGGTGGCCCCAGTAACCTGTGGTGATACCTACACCTGCTAAAGTCTGTGATAACTGCCCTAGTCTGGATGGCAAAGGAACCAGCATGGGCTGAAGGAAATCTTAAGCAGGAGTTTAGTATAACATTATTATTATATATTAGATGTTTAATAAGATAATTAATATCAACCTTCGTCCATCTATCTTAAATATTCCCCTATGTTTTAAAACCATACTGATATATATGAACATATCACTTTCTGTTTAGGGTAGGCTCCTTACTTTGCCATCTTTTCTATTTCTACAGCTTAGCCTAAAGATACATTCGTGTGAAAATTTTTATTCCTAAGATAACATTGGTGCATCTCAGTTTTACCAGGCCTGGCTTGGGAAAAGAAAGGTGTTGGTTACAACAGCAAATCAAAATTTTAGGATTAGTGTGCCATGGCTCAGGAGAGGAGCTTCTCCCCAAGACTACAGACAATGTGTCCCAAGAAAAACCAATCTAATGGCTTTTTTGGTGTTAGATGAATATTGTTGTTATGTTCAGAAATCGGGGCTTTATCTTTCAACACAGAACTAGCTGCCTATATAAGCTATAAGAGCAATTTTATGCTGTTTTGATCACATTCATAGAAAATGACTAATACCCTATAATCTGATTGTGGAGAGGTAGTACTTACTGACAATAAACTATCATACACAAGTGATGAGAAGAGAAAGTTTCCTGTTATCAGAAACTTTTTGTATCCTAATGATGCCTATATAAATTCTGTAACAAACCTTAATGGAGATTCACTTTTAAACACATCAATTTCCTTTTTATATATGGGACACCTATATTGTAGAGTTTGTATATTTAGACTAGACTAAGGTCTGAATTTATCATATACCTGGTTAAAATTATCTTTATAGTGGTATTTGCAGAAATCAATGTAAATAATGAGATTTGGGCTGAGATTAACTGAGTTTTTAACTCTACTGTTTGACTATTTGACTTTAAACAAAACAATTAATTCTCAGACTCTTCATTCCCTCATCTCTGAGATGGGATGTACTAATCTGAGATCTCCTAGAAACCTATTCTGAAATAAAAATTTTAGTGAAAGGGGGTGAGGAAATGTGACGAGGAAGGGAATGAAGCCCATAAAAGACGTATTATTGAGCAGATAATCACTGTAAGCAACTGAGGCTCAATGGCCCTAAGAAACTCTCAGACATTGTAGAACATGACCATGAGTTGCCCCACCTGAGGAGGAAGAAGCTGGAGTATCCATTCTCCAACTCTCATCTGTCCATGACTGAGGAATGCTCCCAGAGCTATTAACTCCACAGTATGCCTGACCTGCCTCATGCAAAAGCAAAGACAAAGCCTTAGCACAGGGCCACAGGGGCTTGCAGTAGGGAGCTGGGGCATGGAGAGGAGTGGGGTAGGCATAGCAGATATGGGCAGGGCACCAGGAGCATCTGCTACCTGACGTATGTATCGGGTCCAATCAAAAGACAGAAACCACACTGCAATTTGAACAGGAAATACTTACTATAACAAATTATTACTTATGGAGGATGAGCTCCTAAAAAGAGATGAAAAAGAATGCTGAAGAACACCCCGTGATAGAGGGAGATGCCCCAAGGAAGAAACAAATTTGGAAGAAGCGTTCCTGAAACCAGGATCCAGACTTTGTTGGAGAAGGTGTAGATGTAGCCCAGTGAACAGAAGAGAGGCTGACTGGGTTGCCTGGAGCCGAAATGACTGAGCCACAACACTGAGGCTGGAGGGCAGTGGAAAACCCCCTGCTGGGGTGCAGGTGGACCAAGGCTGGCACCAGAACTAGCAAGCTGACGGTGAGCATCACTGGGTGTCCAGCGCGCTCCTGGTCACAGTGTGCTGCAGGAGCCAACTGAGAGGCAGCTCAAGGAAACCAGAAGACCCTTTTTCCTGCAGTGTCTCTCCAGCACCCTCTACTGGCAAAGGGGAAATATTTACAAGTTCCAGTCCAGCATCTGTAAGGGCAATGAAGCGGGGCAATGAAGGGTGGATTTCCAGGAAAGGCAATAATCTGACGCAAGATAATACTATTTGCATAAGATCATTCTATGTGAAGTAAATGGAATGTATTACAATTACTTCTTAAACTGTAAAGTCCTCCTTGATAGTATTTTAATGAGTATTTTTATTCAAAACTATCATCAGAATTGCTGCTTATAATAAAAATGTGTTTTTCACTGATACTAATTACTTTTTTCTAAAAAAAACCTTTAGCATATGGACTTCTTAACAGGATTTGTAAGAATGTTATGAATTGACTCCTGTATCCATAGACATTTTCTTTTGTTGCCTAAAATTCCTTTAGTGGGAACCAAGTCTTTCTTCTACAATTAACAAATGCAATAGATACATTTTAATCCATGGAACAGAAGGGCTCTAGCATATCTCTATACAAGGTGAATAAGCTATCACCGAGCATCTGGAATGTCACTGTCTCCCCTCAAAGACCCTGAGGAAACCACATCTCCTCTCACCCTCGTTAGTGCTGAGTCAGACAAAGTACAACCCAAAACACCATGTTTAAACCCTCAGACTTAGCACACTTTTCTCTCTTAGCCTCCTCACTAGTGATCTATCAATTAAAATATCACCTTGAGATGTCTTTATCACATACACATCCAATTAATTAGCCTTTCCACTAAATGAATTAATCTTTTGACCCATCAATATGCTTCTGGATATTAATTCATTGTTTCCTTTCAATTACCATCGATGTCCTTAGATATAGAATAACAATCTGTCCTGGGGTCTTCTGATAGGTCAGAGCACCCACTTCCTTCCTCCTTCCTGCTTCTGGAAGTTTCAACCACCATGAAAGGAAGGCGTTTCCATTACAGCACAACTAAGGTACAGAAACAAAAATATAGGAGATGGCCATAGATGGGCACAGACACTCGTTTTTGAGAGTTGGGCACATAGCAGAGCCACTGGCACACTCCTAGTAAGTGGCTGAACTAGGATTTAAACCTCTCTATATTGGTCCCAGAACCCTTACTTTAAACTCTACATCATATTCCAGTTGTGTGTGTGTGTGTGTGTTACCTCTGTGCCTCTTCCGGTTGTAAGGTGTTCCAAGACAGCCTGTATCTTTCCGTAGATTTATATTCCCCGCACAGCAATCAGGACAGAGCCTGGCACACATGGCTGCTGTGAAAATGTGACTAGAAGGTCATATTATCTAGACAATGATTGTTATTTGCATGGAAATTAATAAAGGGCTGGTCATTATAAGGCTTCACATGACACATTTAGCATTCAAAGCAAATAATTGAAATGACATTTAAACTGGCCACTCTAAAAGACCTACTCCCGTGCTGCCAGATCGCCCATCAACTGTGCAGCAAAGGTGGGAATTAAACAGGACTTAATATAATGTAGTATCTGTGTTGCAAACTGGAACCCAGAGATGGGCAGTATCTCCACTGGGCACATTCCATGCAATCTTCATAACCATTAATAACCTCTTTTCTTCGTGTAGCTCTCTTTGAGGGACCTTGTGAGGATGTATATATACCTTAGAGTATCAATTATGCAGCAAATACTTAACCCAACTACTTAGCATTAGCATCCTTATTTTCCCAAAAACTGGAGGTCAAAGGAAATGGCATCTTCTCTTAAGGCTTAGGATTTCTGAATTTCCCAAGCCAATAGCTTGGATGCTGCTGGTGGTAAAAAAAACAGAAATACACACAAACGGTTTTATTTTTTTCCCCAGACCAAACTGGCAAGGCGTTCACATACAAACATTCAAGATAGGCAGACGCCTTTCTCCTCAGTTCTCCTTAAAACAGGCACAGTGTGACTCTTGCTGTCCCACTTGAACTATCCTGGGTTAAACATGAATTCTTTATTGAGGCCCCCAAATTCTTATGTTTGCTACTAGAGCTTTTTTAGAACCAAGCCCTTTTTATGTATAAAGCTTAAAGCTTAAAAAAAAAATTGCTACAATGTCCCTGCCCTTCTTTCCTTCCCCTCCACCACCCCTTCTTTGGTGCTCCCTTTCCCTCCTCCTAATTCATCCCCATATTGTAAGTTGAAATATCAACACAAGAGAGTTGGCTTAAATGTGAGATAAAATATTTCCATCATCCGCTCAGAGACCTCTGCCAAATATCAGTGTTGTTGACCCACATGGAGTGTAAATATACTTTGAAACCATATGTCAAGGGACCTCGGCTTACGTTACTCATTTGGTCCTGCTCAGAAGTAGGCCGCTCGAAAACAGGGCTATGCTGGAGAACACAGCCAGAGCAAGCCTACGGTGTGGTTGCTTTTTGTTTCCCTAAATAATATCGGAAGGGATGATTCACTTGCTGTGATTCATTTATCGAAGAACAAACAGCTCATTATTTTCATTTACAGGGAGGAGATTTGACAGAGTAAAGAGGACTTCAGATTTTTTTCTAATAAAACATCTATATTAGTATTCAGGAATCATGATGGATTCCTATCTTTTCTATAATTTGTGGATAGCTAAGCGTGGTAGGAAGCTCGGACATGACTCTCAGCGGTCCCCACCTCCTAGTGTGATCCTCTTCCCTTGACTGTGAGCTGGACCCAGTGACTTTCTTTTTACAAACTGGATACAGCAAAAGTAATGTGATCACTTCCGTTGTTAGGTAACAAAAGACGGTGACCTCTCGCTAGCATTTTGTCTCTCTGAGTTCTTCTTACCTACTTTCCCTGATAGAAAGAAGTGCCACAAAGCAAGGAACTGAGGGCAACTTCTGGCCAACACCCAGCAAGGAACTGAGCCCTTCAACCCAACAGCCCACAGAGAACTGAATGTTGCCAACAACTACTGAGTGAGCTTGGAAGCAAATACTGCCCCAGTGGAACTTGGAGTTGAACTTTGTAGCCTCTGCCCATATTTTGAGGACAACCCTGTAAGAGGACCCTGCAACAGAGGACCCAAATAAGCAGTGCTCAGAATCTTGACCCAAATAATACCTGTTTTTTTTATGTCAGTAAGTTTCGGGATAATTTGCTATACATCAATAGATAATCAATACAATAACAATGGCAGAATATACCCTTAAATTGAGCAAGAAGCCCTAACACCCCTTCTCAGTATAAAAGTAGCTACAAAAAAAACAACTCAAACTCTTCAATGCCATAGGGTTGCTTGGTGAGCATGACATAAGATAAAAAGAAATTCATTGGTTTTAAAAGCCCTTTCATACAGAGTTGAACAGTACAAAACGCTAAAAAACAATGTTGTCTCCTTCGGGCAGGATAAGAACACACCCATGATTTTTTTGCCCTTTCATTCCACACAGCCCTTTTCCAGAATGTTTAGTTACAAGACAGTTGATTAAGTTTCCTCTTCCTGAAGTTATCTCAAAATTCACGACCTCTGACCACACTGATTGGCAGGCATGGTTGCCAAGTCTCATACAGATGGTTCTACTGTCCATCTTCTGCTGATTGTTACTGGCTTCTATCTCAGATATATCCCAAAAACTGCATTATTAGCTCCATTTATGAATAAGGCAATCTGAGAGATGTCTCATGACATGTAAATGAAAAACACAAGAATAGAATCCAGTCTCACTGGCTCATCCCTTAAATCAGTCAAGTTTCAGTGCCACTCCTTCTTGATTATTTGTGGGAATATAAAATGAATTTCAAGACTTATACTCTGAATAGTGCTCATAGCTTCCAGTTCTACCCATTTTTGTGCTAGCATGTTGTACTTGATACCAGCCTCTCGACTTCCTGAGTTACATGGACCTATAGACCTTCCTCTAGCTTTGTGCTTTCAAAAGTTCATTCTAATCTCTCCCCTAAAGTCTTAGAATCCTAGAATCCAGAATCTTAGAATCTTTCCTAAACATTCTCTCAGGCCTTCTTGAAAGGCTTAGAAAAGGCATGAATTTTGAAATTTTGCATCCCAACATTCCAATTCTGGTTCTACCATTTATTAGATGTGTGACTTTTAAGAAAGTTGCATAATATCTCTTGTCCTCAGTTTCCTAACCGCTTTCAAAATACACAAAAATTATCAAGCGTGTTTTAATAATTAAATGAGATGCTAGATATTTTTATCTAGCACAGTGTCTGCCACATTGTAGGTGCTCAACAACTCTTAATTCTCTCCTGTCTGTTACCCTCTTTTCTATTATCTTCTCCATAGTCTTTCCTGTATTAATGAAAGGAAGTAGACTATTTTTCTTGCTAACCAGTTTTTCCCTACCTTGGCAAAACCCAACATCCATGGAAGACATAATAAAAATGTTTAAAACATATGCATTCCTTCAGGGGTTGATTCTTCCTGTTGTATTGTATCTTGGTTGGTGTTAAAGTTTCTTTCAATATCACCATACAATAATATTACCCAGTATGTTAGATACCAGGAATCATTTCAAGATTGTTGGGGTGGGAAGACGTTGGTGATGATATTAAACCTCAAATTAATGTGAGCATTAGCCCCAGGTAGATCTGAAAACAGTCCCATGAGTTCATCTCCTTCAGGAACTATTGTAACCTCTGACCAAATCCCTAAGTAAATTGCAAGGTGACTTTCAATGTCAGATCACCAATCAGATAATATATGACAAACTTTGTTTCTTGGTGTGAGACTTCTTCCGAGTCCATTCCTTCCCAATAAGAGTTCACATTATATGGAATCTGAAAGACATCTCACAGATCTGCTCTGAGCTCAGCCCTCCCACTTTAGGCTGTATGATAATCACCCTATGTTTATTTCCAAAGAACAATTTGTCCTTGATTGTGTCGGCTTGTTCTTCTGATTAGTTCCTGCTTTTTCTCCAGAGGAAAAAGACCTTCGGTTTTTGTATGAAATTATGTTCTGAGCATTGACGTTTGCATGCCTTTCCACTTTACTGATGCCTTTAGACTAGGACACGTAACAGGTGCTGGGCTCATTTACGAACATAGAGGAGCCTGGTAAGGAGTCTGTTGATGATTTGCCACCCAACCCACAAGCCCAGGATAAACTTTCATCCTGTATCTTTTAAGATATCCAGACTCCTTTTCAAAGATTTCTTACCCAAATGATACAAATTTCTTTCTTAGATTCAAGTTCTAATTTGTTTCTTAAGGGACAAATGGCTAGGATTCCCTCTTTTAAAAGTTTGTGCGTGAAAAGGCAGACACTGCCGTCCTTCTTCATTCTCTTCAGCATTAAGTCATTTATTTTTTACAACCTGTCTGCAGAGGATGGATTAGGTTCTACTACAATTTTAACAAATTTCAGTGAGATACATGTGACAATTGAACCTTTAATTCCCAGCTCAGATGTCATTTTTTGGCTTACATTCTTAGAAAACTATGAGATTTTCTATGATAGAATATAAACTAAAGACACGTGCTACTTATTTAATTAATCTCTTTCTCCTAATCAGACCGTAAACACTTTGGGATAAGGCACCTGGTTTATTTTGTTCATCATTATTATGTCCACGGACAACACAGAAGTTTATAAACGTGTTTAAATGAGTGAGTAAATGAGGGAATGGATGCAGAGAAGAATAAAGAGCTGGATCAGATTTGTTGTGTTACAGAAACTGTGTCCTTAAGAAATTGTGTTGACACCAAGCCAGTTTCTAAATTTTATCCCCTATATTTGCCATGTTTACCACTTCATAGGGTAGTGGATCTTCCAGTAGAAGAACTGAGGGCTAACGTTGAGTTCTGCAAGGCCACCTGAAATCTGTAGCAGGGTAGCTGCTCTGCTAGGTACAATTACACCCTGTCTCTAGCTTCCTTGGACTCCCCAGTTTCTGACCAAGAAGAGTAGACTAAGGGACTATATCAACAACCATAACTTCTAGGCTTATCTAAAGAGCATTAAATAATGAGCATTGGACCAAAGAGTTTCCCCCAAATCTGAAAGAAGCTTTGGACCTAGAATTCAGCCATACTTCAATAAACAGGAAAGACGTGAAGGAAGGGAAAAATGGTAGGAAGTGAAAGGAGAAAGGCAGCAGGAGAGAGCAATGATTTTTTTTTTTATACGAACCATTGGAAATGTGGAAAGTAATAATCATTATGATTATGTAACTAGTTATATCATTACAGAATTACCAAAAAATTATGGCATATTTCTCAAAGCCCAGGTTATGAAAATTGATAAATAGATTGTTGAGGTAGTGCTATTATCTCCTCCAGTTCAAAACATTGCTATTGGGAGCATAGTAAGATACCTGGTGCTTATATTTAATATAAGTTTCTATCTTTTGTCTATCAGGGGAAATTGAACAAGGACACCGTGGTTTAGAATTTCTCCGCTGTACCTTGGCATGCAGATATAATTAGTGATGGGAATGGAAATTCCCTGCGCTGGGAATTCTGGCTTTATTGCTATTAAAGCCTCTGCACAGAGGTTGGGCCAGAAGGTCTTGGAACCACATATTCCACTCCCTCCTCCTATCCTGTCCCCGTTTCTGCTCCTGAGGAGATTTTCTTCAACAACAAAACCATAAGATGTAAATGGCACCTGTTGCCATAGCAGCTAAAATGTTTAGTTCTACCTTCCTCCTCTCCAGGAGACCTTAAAGCATTCAGTACCTTTCTTGGGGTTCGAACATTAGTCGGAAGCCAGGCGAGGATTAGCCTCCGATATCTTCTCAGCCGCTGGGATAAAGCATCTGCGCGAATTCACCGATATTCCAAACCTCATCAAATCACTGGCAGCATGCGAGAGAATCAACCGCATGACTGATTGATGGCCTCATATTAACACCATCTGTCTAGGGGCTCTTCTAAGAGTTCCGTGGCGAGGGGGAACAAAGAAAACTAATTGAGCCTGAACTTTCCGTAGCTTACAAAGTTGGTTACATCTCAAGTTAGATTCCCACGTTTGACTCCCTGCAGTTTAATTTAGCAAACAATCCCCTGCTACGGTTGGCCCTCTCTCTGACTCTCAGATCATTACTTGCTATGCTACTTCCCAACCCTCACATCCCTTCCAATTTCCTTTGTTTTCTCAATAGAAATACTGTCTTAGTTAGTTGAAAGGATTAGATCCTGACAGAGAAGTGGGATTCTTTCTTTGAAGTGACTGCTGTGTGTCTCCACAACAGAAAGAGAAAAGGCAGGGAGTCCTACAAACACTGTCACCGCAGTTATGCTAAGTGTCTCCATGTCTGTCCTTTTCAAGGCATGGCTCTCAGGAGCTGTGCAAGTCAAACAGAAAGACAGATTCTAAGGAAGGAAAACAGAAACAGATAGACGAGCACATGTATACACAATGATGCACACGAATGTTCCCAGCAGCAGCATTCACAGTACTTTCAAACTATACCCAACCCAAATGTCTCTCAACAGGGGATGAACAAAATGCTACTCAGCGATAAAAAGGAATGATCTCTGATAGGTGCAGCAAGAGGGATGTGTCTCAAAAACATTATGCTTAGTGGAAGAAGCGTACTGTATGGTTATATTTACATGGAACTCTAGAAAAGGCAAATCAAAGCTATATGATTTAGTGGAAAGAACACAAGGGACATTTGTGGGTGATAAAAATGTCCTGTATGTTGATTGCAGGTACGTTTCTCTGGGTGTAAAGAATGCAGATGATTCTGCAAAGTACACATGGAGTCCATGCCTCACCACCTGCCCCTCCTACCCCTACCCCATGACCATCACTACCCTTATTCAAATGGACTACATTTTGGTGACTAGTATAAGTGTTAGTTAATATTTCAAAATCCTAACCAATCACTTCAACATGACATATTTAATAATTTTCCTTTCACTACCCATTTAAAAATTGTTTTAATTTTAAAGACTATTATTTTAGAGTAGTTTTAGAATCACAGCACAATCATGAGATTCCCAATATACCCCTGTCCCCTTTTACACACCCTCTGCTATTCCTACATCCCCAGCAGGGTGGGCTGTTTGTTACATTTGGCTAACCTGCAATGACACATCATAATCACCCAAAGCCCATTTTTAAAACCCTACCCTTTTCTTAGTAAATTTGCTCATCTCTGTGAGGTTTATTTATACTGTTTGATGGTATCCCATTATTTTACATTTTTATTTTTTCTACCTGTATCAGTATGCCTTTAATATTGTTGCTTTATTATAGGTTTTAATATCTGACAGATATTTACCTCCCTGTTGCTATTCTTTAAAACACCTGTCTTGATCTTTTTACCTGTTCCTTTTTCAAATGATAAGAAGTTTTTACTAAATTTTTAAAACTCCTTCTGAGATTTCAATGGAAATACCATAAAATAAACTTTTTTTAAACTTAAACAATCTATAGTTAATATGGTGCATTGAGTTACTATGGAAAATTATTGTGCCTCAAACATTTAGTAAAGCTGGACCAAATAAATAATAATACTAAAATGTTTAAATGTTTAACCAGATCCAAACCAGAAAATGGAGAGCAAATAAGATAACAAAATTTGTAAAAAATAAAATATAATAATAATAATAATAATAATAATAATAATAATAAATCTAACTGAAGGTATAGAAAATTTAACTAGTATTATAGGGAAAATCGTAATGCCTTACAGAAGATTATCAAAAAGTAAAAGGAGAAATTTAGTAATACTTATTTGCAAGTAATTACATTTAAATTACTTTTTTCCTGCATTTACCATTCCTTTTGTGTTTTAATTAATGAACTTTATTTTTCAAAGCAGTTCTAAGTTTACAGAAAAGATAAGCAGAAAGTAGAGGGAGTTCTCATATAACCCCTCCCCCCATCCTCACCCAGTTTCCCCCGTTATTAAAATTTTGCATTAGTGTGGTACATTTGCACAATTAATGAACCTCCATCCAGCCCCCCCCATCCCCACACTGTTGCCTGGGGCCATGGGCTATACGTGTATGTTCTTTGGCTAATCCCTTCACCTTCTTTCATCCAGTCCCCCCATCCCTCTCGCCTCAGACCTCTGTCTAGTGGTGTGTGTTTTTCCTTTTAATTCTTGCACTGTGATATGTTATCAGGTTAGAAACCTGAGGTCACATTTGCCCCATAGAAAATATACTTTGAAAGCTTCCAGTTTCTGCAATGAGCCGTGTGACATATCTTTTACTTTGTTACATGTATTGTTTATTTTTTCCTGTACAGCGTGCTTTTATTTTGGCATGGATTCTCTCGTGCAGATACCTCCTTCTAAGCCTGCATTTCCAGTGTTTCTCACATGAGACTCTGGTATTTAATAGGTGTTAGGTTTTAGTGGCTGTGCAAGCAAACAATCGCGGGGTATTAAGTGCATAAATGAATGGGCACAAGATCAGTTTCCCTGAAGAATGTGATATTTAGCCACATCGCCAATCCCCATTATTCCTTGTGATAGCACTGATTTCTAGAGCCCTTATCATCAAAATACTCCTGATTAAATAAACTGAACTGATACTTATAAAAATACTAATTATGGTTTCCACTAAATTAATAAATCTACTAGATTTACAATACTATGTTATATGGAGTACTTTGCCATCAATTTTGTATTCTGCCACCAAACTTAACTCTATATTAAAATACTTCGCATTGGCCTGAAACCACTTACCTCCACCATGGTTAAGTGACATGTATTGTGCCATTTACTGTGTTTCCACAGCCCTAGAACCTAGCAGATAATTGGATGCTGAAAAAAGCAGGCTTCATTTCAAGGTGTCCCATCTACCGCGCACAAAGATCGCAGTCCCAATTCCATCACCTGGAGGCCACAAGGAGTCTGAAATTTCAAATGCATTCAGAGCGGCTGTGTCTCTGGGGGCTGGAAATAGTCACTGACATTCAAACACACAGTCACCTTTTTAGCATTTCTTTTCTTTTCTTTAGTCTTTGCTTTCAGCATAACTGTCACTGCTCAAAGGAACTAGGAAACCAAAATGTATGGGAATAAAGAATGACAAGATAGCAGCAAGAATGAGAGCCGAGCAATCAGAGCGTGACTTTCTGTGATGTCTGAAAGGTTATAATGCAGTTATCTCCTCGAATTATTTTCTGTATATAACAAATTGACTGCATGTCACTGAGTAGAGCTTTCATCTATTTTATTTTTCAAGCTGCTACATGAATTCAATATTTCGCGTTCATCACATAACTTAGAGACAGTTTCGTGTGTCAGGAACAGTACAAGGAATGAAGAGGGGTAAAGATTCAGAGACAAAGGAAAGCAAGTGGAAAGCACACTCAGGATCCAGAGGGTTCTGACCGCGCAAACCAATCCAGGGGAGGGCAGGGAGGCGGCTGGGCGATTAGGCACCGGAACCCAATCTGTTATTGAAAGCTTACTGTGTTCCAAGCACTGCACCGAGTGTTTCACATATATCTTTCTTATTCTCACAAAAGTGCCATGAAGTAGGTACTATTGCAATCTCAGGAATGTGCAATGTAGAAAGAAAACAACTTTCCTGATCTAGTATGTAGTAGAAAGGAAATGCAATTTAGTTCTGTCAGATACCAAAGCCCATACTCTTAAACATGTTCACAGATACACACACACACACACACATTTTACATATACATATATGCATATACATATATACTTATACACATGAGAAAGATTGTTCTCTGATTTTGCAAGGCTCTCTAGTTGTCTGCTGAAGACCCACTCTTCCCCCCCCCCTTACTAACCAAAACTCTGATTTTGGCAGGGCGTCAGTTATTCCAACTAAAAATCTTGTTTTCCCAGCCATTCTTGCAACGATGGGTGATCCTGTGACCCAGTTCTGGCCAATGGGACCCACTAGGGAATGTGGTCACATTTTCTGACGAGTTAGACCCTCTCATAATATAGGCACCTCCCCTTTGCCTTTCCTGCACCCACTTTCCTGTAGGCTAGGGTACAGGCTTGAAACTTGGAGTGCAGAAGGTGCAGAAGCCATCCAGGGACAATGAGGGGGAACCCACACCCTGAGGTTGGGACAGTGGGAAGATGGAAGAAACGAGCATCCCTGAGGGCATCAGAGACCTGCTGAACGATTTCTGAACTTAGTGTGAAAAAACAAACAAAAAACCCCACATCCTTAAGTGTGTAAGCCATTGTTTGATAGATTTTATTCTGCCTTCCACAGAGTTCATCCCTAATTGATATAAATATTAATGAGCACTGATTTTATATGTCATAGCTCAAATTTTGTGAATTAACACTCTTCTAATTCTTACTGTAATGCGGTCTTTCCTGGTAGTAGGCACTTCCAAGCCAAGGCAATACTCCTCCTAAACTTCAAATTTTTGCATATGCCTCTCTTTATGGTGAAGGCACCCACACAATTATACACCAGAAAATACCATGTCCCAAGCACATAGCAGCTTTGGTGCTGCAACCTAATTAGTTAAGCTAAATTACTGGGGGGATAAATACTGTGATAGCTCCCGCTGCTCTCCAGCCACTTTGCCCGTCTTCATAGAGTTATTGTCGATCTTATTATCACCCACTCACCTGCTGCTGTGTGGGCAGGAAACAAGCCGAAAACAAGTGAGAAAGCAAAACACAGCTACTTTTTTAAAAAATAGGTACAATCCCAAAGTATAGGATAAAATCAAGTCTTCGAATATGAGGGCCAGTATGCCTGGTTCCTAACCAGTCTCTAAGCCACTGTAAATGTCCAAATCCAGATAAAGAGAAAGCAATCCATGTCATGTCTATGTTTTCTCTTCTTTTCATTGATGCTTTCTGTCAAATGGAAAAAGATATTTCAAAGGATTCTCCCTTTTCCTCTTTTTTTTTTTTTTTTTTAACAAACTCAGTTGTGACTCACATCAACATTTTTGCCTAAAACATCTTTTAAGCTTCTTTACTCAAAAAATCCACACGGCCCGGCCGGGCATGGCTCAGTGGTTGAGCATCGACCTAGGATCCAGGTGATTGGGGTTCAATTCCGGGTCAGGGCACATGCCCGGGTTGCGGGCTCGATCCCCAGTCAGGGGTCTGCAGGAGGAAGCTGGTCAATGACTCTCTCATCATTGATGTTTCTATCTCTCTCTCTCTCTCCCTTCCTCTCTCTGAAATCAATAAAGTGTTTTTTTTAAATCCACACAGATAAAAAATAGTAGGTAGTGGGGAAGAAATGTTGATATTAAATATAACTTTTGTGGTTTGAACATTGAAAGTTTAGTTTTTTAGCTCTTCCTACCATCTATTAGGTATATTTCCACACTAGGAAATACAAAAACATGTTCATATGAGAGGAAGACTCAGACACCAAAGCATTTAGAAAAGAGATTTACTTATTAAAAAGCTGGCAAAAGTCAGACTTCAGAAAGATTAGGTTGTGAAATAAAAAATACGACATATGTGAACATACCAAGATTACATAGTTGCATTAATCTATGCAAAATAGAAAACAACTTTCTTATATAATTATTATATTCACAAAGGGTATTGTCTTTAGAAATCAACTTTACAGAAGCCAGGGTTATAGTTACTTTGCTAGAAGATGAGTGACAGAGGAAATGCTCAGAGTTTCATTTATTTTAAGGACCAGAATGAGAGAAGGTGACCCTGTTATTTTTGGTTTCTCTCTTTCTGGGACATCTTGCATATCTTGGTTTATAATGGCAGCAGGGCAAAGTGCTCATGTTGCTTCCACACTGGTCATGATTGACACAGCGAGGACGGCCCTAGACAGTAGTTAGGTCATCTGGGTAACCTGGAGGGTAATGAAAATACCTTGTGTCTGACTCAGATACCATGTTATTGACAAAATACTTATTACCATTAACATTTCATGGAAGGAAATGTTATACGGAAGGCATTTTAATGAGCTCAGGCACTTCTGTTTTTCTTAAATTTAAAAAAGACAACATAGTCCTGCTGAAAGAATATGGACTCAGAGCTATTGGACCTGAGTCCCAACTCCATAAATTATCGGGACATTGACCCCAACAAAGTCACTGTGTTGTGGATGATATGAAACACAATGATTGCATTTCTTCTATTAATGGGGCTTTTTGCAAGAACGTGTGACGAATAATTGTGTTAGGGTACAATCAGAGAAGCAGAACCCCTGGGGGACATAGAGAAAAGATTTATTGTAGGAATTTGACCTTGCACAATCATGAGGCTGCTCAAGCAGTATATTTAAAGCATACATTGTGTCTGGTTCTAGAAGCTGAAGCCTATGGGGAAGACAATCAGAAACAGAAAATGGACCACAGCCAACATCACACTCAATGGGCAAAAACTAAAAGTGTTTCCCTTTAGATTAGAAACAAGACAGGGGTGTCCACTTTCACCACTCTGATTCAACATAGTACTGGAAGTCCTAGCCACAGCAATCAGACAAGAAGAAGAAATAAAAGGCATCCAAATTGGAAAGAAAGAAGTAAAACTGTCATTACTAGTAGATGGCATGATACTGTATATAGAAGACCCTAAAATTTCCACCAAAAACTGCTAGAACTGATAAATGAATTCAGTATAGTAGCAGGATACAAAATAAATATCCAGAAATCAGTTGCATTTCTATACACGAATAATGAACTATCAGAAAGGGAAACTAAGAAAACAATCTCATTTACAATTGCATCAAAAAAAAGTAATATGTAGGAATAAATTTAACCAAGGATGTAAAAGACCTTGTGCATTGTTGGCGGGAATGCAGATTGGTGCAGCCACTGTGGAAAGCTCTATGGAATTTGCTCAAAAAATTTTAAATGAAACTGTCTTATGACCCAGCGATTCCCCTTCTGGGACGAGAGAGAGAGAGAGAGAGAGAAAGAGACAGAGAGACAGAGAGACAGAGAGAGACAGAGAGAGACAGAGAGAGAGAGAGAGAGAAAGAGACAGAGAGACAGAGAGACAGAGAGAGACAGAGAGAGAGAGAGAGAGAGAGAGAGAGAGAGAGAGAGAGAGAGAGAGAGAGAGAGAGAAAAGATGGATGTAAAGTATGAGAGGCAATAGAAAATATATATTGAGAACTCCTACAACTTAGTAACAACCAAAACCCAAACAACCTAATTCAACAACAGAAAAAGGTCTTGAAGAGCCATTTCTCCAAAGAAGTATTCAAATGGCTGGTAAACTCAAAAAAAGATGCTTGATATCACTAATCATTATGAAAATGCAAATCAGAACCACAATGGGATACCATTCTACACCCATTAGAATGGCTATTTAAAAAAAGAAAAGAACAAGTGTTGAAAAGCATGTGGAGAAATCAGAATATGTGTGCATTGCAAATAGAATGTAAAATGGTGTAGTGGCTGTGAAAAAATATGAGACTTCCTTTAAAAATTAAACATAGAAATACCATATGATCCAGCAATTCCACTTCTGGGTATATGACCAAAAATATACCCAGGGTCTCAAGTATTTCTAAATCCATGATCATAGCAGCATATTTTTTCCAGCTTTATGAGATATAATTGACATATAATATTGTGCAATTATAAGGTGTATAATGTGATGATTTGATACATGTGTACATTGCAAAATAATTAACAAAAATCTCCATCATCCCACATAACTGCCATTTTTGTGAGCGTGGTGAGAACATTTAAGATCTACTCTCTTAGCAACTCTGAAGTCTATAATACAGTATTGTTAATTACAGTCACCATTCTGTACATTATATCTGCAGAATTATTAATTTTATAATTGAAAGTTTGTACCCTTTAAACAACATCTCCCCACTTCTTTCACCCCTAAAACACTGGTAACCACTACTCTGCTCTTTGTTTCTATGAGCTCAACTTTATTTAATTCCACATATAAGTGAGAATCATACAGGGTTTCTCTTTTTCTGAGTTATTTCACTTACCATAATGCCCTCAAACATCATCCTTGCTACAAATGTCATGAATTCCTTCTTTTTGTGTCCAAATGTATGAACGTTTGTGGAGAAATAAAATTAGAAAATATATCTATTATAACTCACTGCATTAACAAATTAACCAAAAAAATACACTAATCCTCTCAATACATACAGAAAATGCATTTAATAAAATATAACAGTTCTTGTAACATTTAGCAAATGTGATTAAATTAAAACTCGACTTCAAACATCTTACTGACTGCAAAAGTATAAAACAATTCCCATTAAGCTGGCATTCATGCAAACGTATTAGGTATCGCCGGCACTATTTAACGCGGTAGCTGTGTCCCTGTCCAATATATGGCAAAATAGTAACAAAGGTAAGGATAGGAAAGATAGCATCAGCGGGACTTGTTGGTCTTTTTCTTACATTTTTATAATGAGGGTGTATTTATACCTTTTGCATAATTAATTTTAAAAATAATAACCATTATTTTTTAAAGTTTAAATACTAATTCAGAATTTGTAAAAGAAATATCTATGGGATCCATTTAATTCCATTGAGTTCCGCCTATGCAGTGATCGTTTGTTGAGCCTCTACTCTATGCCAGGGTGGCAGAAGAATGTATTAAAATATAATAAATGTCATTTTCTTTCTTCATTTTAGGACAGCACCCATGCCTCCGTGGAAGTTTGTATTGTAGAGAAGCAAGCAGAAGTTGATAGCATAAAATCTTCACTGAAAATTGTACTTGGTGGTTCCTACGCTGTGGGGGTAGGTGAGATGGAAAGCAGCAAGGCGAAGACAGAAAACTTCGAGGTTAGCCTACGGGCACGCAGGGTGGTGCGTGAAGCCAGCCACGTCCAGGCTATCCTTTGCATTACAAAGACGTAACCGAGCCACCGCAGAAACACTGGAAGAGAAAGAGCCAACACTAAAAACTAAGGATACCTATCAGAAGATGGATAAGATTTCAATTTGTCGTAAAGGAGGGAAAAAGAAAAGAGAGTTTCAAGACACGCAGTGGACATGGGTCGTATTAAACCCCTGTTCATATTCTCCACATAGGCACTTACTCAAACAGGACTGAAGTATTGACTCTCTAGTTAGACTGCTGAGTCCTAATCATGACTTTGTAATTTATTAGCTTTGTGCTTCTGGGCCTATAATAACCTGCTTCTTTACCTCTAAAGAAGACATAACAATAGTACAAACAACAGTGTTCTTTGAGAAAATCAAAACAGCACCTGTAAAACGCTTAGAGCAGCACCTTGCATACACAGCAAGCACTCAGTCAATGCCACCCTATTGTTATTAACTTGTAGCTAAACAATGATTGAAAGTTGGAGCTTATAACTTATAAGGAAGTCTCAGTATGCAGTGCCTGACTGATTTAAAAATAAATGTGATAGAATATCAACCATAAGGACAAACCTTTGCCACACTTGATTCATTACTATGGCTTTTAGCCAGTCATGAACACTATTTGTGAGTATTCAAATAATTTCTCAAGAAAAAGACATTACATTTCCTCCATAATGTGTAGTTCAGTGAAATTTCTAATATGTGAGAAATCATTTCAATTGCCAGAAAAGCCATTCCGAGCAGCCTCATTTTAAAATCATTGTCAGTGGTTAAAGATGCTGAGTAGAATTTGCATTTTACTCTTACATGTAGATCACTTTGCTTAGGAAGGAGATACCTAAAGAAAGTTGCCTATCAATGTAATTATTTTAAATCAAATAATATTATCCCCTTGACTTTAATTACAATTTTAGAAACATAAAACCATTTTTAATGGCTCATTAATTGACTATTCTCTACTTAACGATTGAGCATAAGCAAACATTTATCTGCCTAAAGGAAACTATGCATTAATGGAAATCAGTGTGCATTCAGTTTAAATGTGGTCTTTCTGAAGGCAGTCATTGCTTAATAATTCAAGGTTGAGTTTTCATCTAATATTTTTTCCTCAGTAGAACACATCTGTACCCTATTTTTGGCTTTGTTTTCCATTTCCAGGTTGGTAATGGCTCCCACAGCAGGGTTCTGATGTAGGGATCATTTCACACCACACAGAGAGCAGCCACTGGAACCACTGTTTCACATCCAAGGAGGCTGAAGAATTTTCAATCGCACAAGCTGTAATTTCCCAATAGGGATTTAGTCAAGGCAGTGAAGCTCATGGATTTGGAGAAACCTTAGTGAAGCTCTAACAGTGATCAAGACCTCAACAGCAGGCATCGGATATTAAAGACCAGGAACAAAGTCAAGAAAAGGCTGTATCAGGACAAATAGTCACCTCTAAAAAGGAAGTCTTGATAGAACTGCCATTTTGTAGCCCCGGTGTATTCTAAACTTCTGTACACTTAAAAGTACTGAGGAAATCCAAAACTGTTTACTTTCATGGCTTATATCTATCAATATTTGCAGTATTAGAAATTAAAACTTAGATATATTTGAAATATTTAAATAAGTATTTAAAATAAGTTTATTACATGTTGGCATAAACACATTTTATGAAAAAATAACTGTATTTTCCAAAACAAAAAAATAGAGTATCATCACTTTATATGCTTTAATGTTTAGCTCCATATAAGATAGCTGGTTCTCATATTAGCTTCTGCATTCAGTGAAATGCTATGTATTTTTTTCATTAAAGTATATTGAGAAAATTTGTCCTTACACAAATATGTAGTGGGAAAGAGAGGAGTATTATAATAACCTTTTCAGATATTTGTGAATTTTCTTCTTTGGTGCTATGTCAAACTCAACAAGTGGTAGTTTCTTAAAGGTAAGTTGCAATAAGGAATCTGAAACAACCTCAGTGAAGTTTGCATACTCTGTGACATTAAAATCTATCAGTCTCTCTTGCACTCTGAATAGATTTTTTTAACATGAATGAGTTTGCAACATCATGAGATGGTCATTTGAGAAATAAGAGCTCATTAAGTTATGCAGATTTCCAAAATGTTGACACATTTATTATACAGTATAAAAAATAATATTTATTAATATTACCGCTGATCTCACCAGAAAAGTCTTCGGGAAAATGTCAAGTTTACATGTCAGATGCAAGTTTTCTAAAACTCTAATTTTCACTGGAAAACGTGAGTGAAAGCTTACTTTATTTATTTTTGAGAAAACATTTGCCAAATACCGAAGTCTAAATAACCATAATTTATCTGTCAATAGATCTTTCAAGTAAAAATGGAACTTCCAAGCCCCATGAAAACAGATTTAAACTCAAAGCACACAAGTGCTTTATGAATAATTATGTGACATCCCCATTATGTCACTCTGAATATTTAAAAAGTGTACTCTAGGGTGATTTAATATAATTAGCAATTTTACTGCTTCATAAAGGGCATTCTTAAGTAAAATTGACATTTGTGAGTCTGTGGCAATGAAGAATACAATGACTACTAATGCAATTTGGTTGAACTGCCTTGATTCATGCTTAGGCACAAGTGGTTTTACACACCACAGCTTTTGCACCATCAGCACAAATGACAACACAATGCAAAAAGCAAATATTTATTATACAAATATTTTTTAACCTCATAGACTTCTTGAAAGGGTCTTGAGTACCCCAGGGGCCTACGGACCACATTTTGAGAACTGCTGTTCTATAGAATCCCAGGTATACTTGGTGGGACTGGTCTGAAAAAGCCTCCTTAGAAGAGGAGCCTGATGTTTTGGTTTCAGTTTCCCTTTCAGAATCTAACCAAGGAATGGAAAACTAGGGTTTCTGGTTGCCTGATGGTATAAGGAAACCCAAATATTCTCAAATTAGAGAAAATAATAAGAACTTAGTTCCCTAATTATAAAAACACAACAATTGAGTGAGCTGTTACTTTACCTAAAACGTTTTGACCCCATTAAGTATTCTACTAACAAATACGAAGGTATTGTGTATAAAGTTCTATAAATAGCAAAATAATTAAATGAGAACAAAAATTAAAATTAAAATAACAGCACAATTTAGAAAGTCTTTAGTTGTGATAAACCATGGAGTTTTGCTTTATCATTTTGAATTTGCCTAAACACTTCCACTATATTTGCTTAAAACTGTACATAGATACCTCAATTGCTCTGAAAACCCTCTCATTTTACAGGTAACATAAACTGAAGCCCAGGGAATTACCACTTAAATCATAGAACCTAAGAACTGAAATAGTCTTTAAGGTCACCTGATTCGACTTTACTCCTAAATGAATTTTATCCTTTCTAGATGAACTTCCAGGCTCACCTCAAACTCTACCAGTGGCAGATAGCTACTGCCTCAGAAGACATTACTGAATTTCAGACTGGATATTATCAGCAATTCAAATGTTTCTTATTAGATTGAGATATACATCCAAATATAACATAATATATCTATTTCCGAAAACCACATTAGTTTTTCAGCAAAGCATAATATTAGCTTATAGTGACCAGATGACTTGTAAAACCCAAAAGTCTTTCACATATATTGTTAATAAGTCTACCCTACCCCATCTTTGGATTGTACCATAATACTTTTCCCTAATGGAAAGTTTTATAAATTACTTTTATTTGGATTACTTTGATTATATTCCAACTTCTCATGATCAATTTCAATTTTCATTTATTCAACACTGATATTACCTGCAGGCAATTTATATCATCAGCAATATTGGTATAGAGGCCAATCAAGGCTTCATCAAATTTTCTTTCTAATAGAAATAACAACATGAAGGAACACAGAGGGCTATGGCATGATACTAGAGGTACTTATTTACTTAATAATATTTATTGATATTTCACAGTAGTGTTCTAGATCCTTAGCTAACTATCTAACATGAAGGATAAGAGAAAGAGACAGAGACATAAAGTCTATTAAAGCAATAATGGCTGAAAAATTCCCAAACATGAGGCAAAACAGAATATCCAGAATCACGAGTTCTAAAGAATACCAAAAAGGTTGAGTCTAAAAAGGGCTACACCAAGATACATTATAATATAATTGTCAAAAGTCAAAGACAAGAATTATGAAAACAGCAAAAGTGACTTGTCACATACAAGGGAGCTCTCTCATGATTTTTTTATGTGATTGTTAAAGATTTCTCAACAGAAAATTTGAAGGCCAGGAGAGAGTGAGATGATATATTCAAAATGTTAAAAGAAAAAACCATCAATCAAGAATACTATATATAACAAAGCTGTCCTACAGAAATGAAGGAAAGATACTTTCCTGAACAAACAAAAGCAGAAGTTTGTCACCACTAGACTTGTCTTACAAGAAATGCTAATAGATTATCTTCAAGTGGAAATAAAGAAATGCTAATTAACATCATAAAACATGAATGTATAAACTCATTAGGAATGAAAGTATAGTGTCAAACTCAGATTCTCTAATATTCTAACTTTGATACATATGTCATTTCAACTATAGTTGAAAAATTAAAATTAAAATTAACCATAACCACAATAATTTGTTATTGGACATACAATATTTTTTAAAAGATGTAAACTATAACATTAATAACCTAATATGTGGAGGGAAGAGTAAAAGCATAAAGTTTGTATACATTATCAAAGTTAAGTTGTTACCAGCTTAAAATAGGATGCTATAAATATAAGCTATTTTATGAAAGCCTCATGATAACCACAGAAGACAAACCTGTAGTAGATACACAAAAGATTATGATAAAGGAGTCAAAGAATACTACTGAAGAAGCTCACCAAATCACAAAGAAAGACAGTAAGAGAAGAAACAAAGAACAAAGGATCTACAAAACAGTCAGGAGAAATTTAACAAAATGGCAGTAGTAAGTTCCTAGCTATCAATAATTACTTTAAATATAAATGGATTAAATTACCTAATCAAAAGACATAGAATGGCTGAGTGGATAAAAAGAACAAGATCCCATAATATGCTGCCTCTATGAGATCTACTTAAGCTTTAAGATTGAGAGTAAACTCATAGACTGAGAGTGAAAGGAAGGAAAAAACCATTTCGAGCAAATGATCATCAAATAAAAGCAGAGGTAACTATACTTACATGAGACAAAAACAGACTAAAAATGGTCTATGTGGACAAAGAATGTTGTTCTATAATTATAGAAAGATTAATCCATCAAGAAAAAAATAACAGTTATTAAATATCTATATATCCAAGATTGAAGCACATAATTATAAAGTAAACAGTAATATAACTAAAAGGAGAAATGAACAACAATACAGTAAAAGTTGGGACTTTAATACCATATTATAAATAATGGATAGATCATCCAGACAGAAAATCAATAAGGAACAATGGATTTGAACATCAAATGAACCTGAGACATATCACAAGGTTCTATCCAACAGCCACAAAATGTACATTTTTCTGAAGTGCAACATTTGGTAGGATAGATCATAGGGAAGGCCACAAAACAATCTCAACATAATAGAAAAAATAAAAATTATATTAAGTATCTTGTCTGACCACAATGGTATAAAAGTAGAAACTAATAACAGGAGGAGAACTGTAAAAGTCACAAATGCATGGATTTTAAAAAATTAAACAACACATTTCTAAAAAACCAACAGATCAAAGGATTCAACAGAAAAAAAAATTTAAATATATTGACAAATATAAATGAAAAGACAACATACCAAAACTTACAGAATGCCACAAAAGCAATACTAATAAAGAAGTTTATAGCAAAAAAAAAAAAAAAAGCTTATAGCAATAAATTTATACAGCAAGAAAAAAGAAAGATCTCAAATATACAACTTAACTTCACACCTCAAGACACTAGAAAATAAGAACAAGCTAAGCCCAAAGTTGGTGGGGGTTGGGGAGGAAATAGTAAAGACTAGAGAAGAAATAAAATAGAAAATAGGAATATAATAGAAAAGATTAACAAAACTAAGAGTTGGTTCTTTGAAAAGATAAGCAGAATTGGTTGTATTCCTCCATAACCAGATTAATGGTACAATCCAGAGAATAGGAATATATTTAATATTATGTGTTCTCCAACACTCTTCTGATAAAATAGTTTATTCACTCATTAACAAGGAAGTCAATTTTGCTCTCACTCAGAAAGGTAAAAGCAAAATCTGAGGTGACATTTGTGGCTCCTCCCAGATGGAATTACTTTCCCTTTCATTTATCCCAATTTAAATTCCATTTTCCTAAAAGAATTTATATTGTTAAAGCAATGGAATGAGAAGTTGCAGTCAGCATGGCTGTAAATAATCATATGCAGTGCTGACATTTGTGAAAACTGTTAAAATTAAAAATCCTGCTACAGAATTATGCACTTGATCTGAAATCACTCATTCTGTAATCTCTACTGCATTGATCACTCCCTTCTGACTTCTTTTTTTCTGTAGTAAATGCCATGTGATTTATTTCTTGCTATGCACTCAGGTTTAAATACAAAAGCAGGGAGTGTAAACCTCCATCAGAAGCCATCCTAGTGAGACTGAACTGTTTTCATAATGAATAATGATCCCTCTCCCAGGTGTGGCATGATAACATAAATTCAAGGGAAGCGTTACAATTGCCATACAGATTAAGAAATTCTGATCAAAGAGTTCATTCAGCGGGTCTCCTATTCAGCCCTGAGATCAGAGCTAGATGCCATATCACTTAATTAATTTAATTGTCATAATTCTAAGTATTATCAAACTGGGTTATTTTCTACAATGGTTGTATCTGTAATACCATAATAGTTTCAGCTACTGGTTCAGCAAACAAAATGTTTCTATACCTGTATATCAAGAGAAGTTTTATAGGACACTGAAGATTCTTTCTTTAAAATCCATTAAAAATATTAGACGAATGTTTTGAAAAATCCTGAATCCCCTCTAAAAAACATATTGTAGATTCATAATTACATAATAGGTTTAACAAACTTTTCTTACAGCTGCATTCAGGTAGATTAATCAATTGTTAATCACTCATTTATATAAAATGAAACACAAATTTCTTTAATGCCAAAATTACTAAGGCACAATCCCATGTTTGCCACCTTTGTCGATCATATTAAGCATAAATATCCATATACCCGCTTGGGTTAATTGTGCTATTGTCAGTCCATCTGAAAGAGGATTTTAAAATTATTCATCCAACAGATACCTTTTTAGCATTTATCACGTAGCAGACACGGTGTCTGCTCCATCTGGATCTGTCAGATTCCCTTTACGATTTCTGTGCACTCCCTCTCCAACATCTGTGCTTTTGCTTTTAATGGCCTGCCCCCACTACCCTCTTCATAAAACTCCCTTGGGCTGCAAGAGTCACTTTGCCTATTTCTCCTGCAAGGGCAGAGAACCAAAAGGGCTAGGAGTTTATGTTTTCTGAGACTTTAATTTCAATGATTGACTAGTGGAATGCTAGCTCCTTTGACGTAAGCTGGAAAATAGGAGGTGAAAGATTCCAGAGCTCTCGGTGAAATCAGGACGAGGCTTTCCTCCTAGCATCAGATGGGCTCTTCCCCTGCCCTGTCCTGCTGCCCCCACTCTCTGAAAATACTTAAGAACCAAGGGAGACTCCCTTTTAGTCCAATGCTTTATCAAAGGAACCGTCTGACCAGGATGCCGCTGTTGGGGCTACAAGTACTGGACTTTCTTGCTGCCCCTGGATACTTGACCCCAACACTGTCGTTACGAATATTGGGCAATTTCACTGTGACTCTGCATCATTCTCCATCGTAATCCCTAATAGATTTCATCCGTACCTACTAGCCCTTGCATATGGAATGCAGGAAATGTTGAATGTGGTAAAATAACCCGGGATCCATCCTCACACAACAAACCCTTGATCCAATTTTACTGCCTCTATAAGCCTCTCTCATGGAGGTCCCCACTGCAAGCTGCTAGAATCGCTTTCTTCTCAAAATCCACACCGGGTATGCACTGGATGCTTAGAAGCTGTTGCCCAGTGGCAGCAAACTATAACCGATCCTATCAGTGGGGAGAAGTTAAATTTGTTTCACCAGAGTCACTGTCCTTTCTTCCTTTGACCCACTTTCATTTTCTTTTCCTCTCCGAGGGTCACCTCTAATGGCCCTTGGAGTAGCCCTGTCCCACTTCAAAGATGTCTCTCTTTCTGGGCCCTAATGGCCTGCACCTACTTGCTCAATTGTTCCCTGCAGTTACTAAGTAATAATAATAAACAAGGATCAGGGCTAAACTGATTCACTGTAATGACACTGCACAGCTATTGTTCTGTTTTTCATTCATCCACTGATTCACTCAACAAATATTTATTGAGTGCTCACCATGGGCTAAGCTCAGCACCAAACATTGCAGGTGCAGAAGAACCAAAACCAGCCTCTGTATCTGGGGAGCATATAGTGCAGTCAGGGAGAGAGGCATTAATCAAATAATCACAGAAAGAAATATTAAGTCACCACCAGGACAACTATGGGAAGGAGAGGTATATACCACGTGAAGTCCCCTGTGTGGAAAGCTGCTGTAACGCTGTGATAGCCAGGAAGCCAGTGAAGGTTACCCTGGTAAAGCGACCCCTGAGAAGGACTGAGGCATGTGCAGCAGTGAAGTGAGGAGATTAAGGAGACTTCACGAAAAATAAATAGCAACAGGAGGAAATGTGATGTGGTTCAAGGCAATAAAAAAGGCCAGTAGGGTCAAGGCAAAAAGAGCAAGAAAGTGCACATATATTTACCTCCCCAATCTCCAGTTTTGCTCAATCAAATGTAAGTAAAGGCAAAAGTTTTAATGAGTCAAGAAAAAAAAGTCCTTTTGGCTGGTTGTAAGGAAGTCACTGAGGGCAACTTGAGGAAGGAGCCAAAGAAAGACCCCCTTGTCGAACTCAATTCCAACCCTCAAAAGGGTTCCTTCTGCAATCTATGGAAAAGTGAAAGACCTTGGTGTACACACCTCCCACAAACTTCCTTCTAAGTTCAGTTGCTATGATTCATACTCCCCTACTTCACCAAAGTAAGGGGACTCTGGGAACTTCTAATTATCGTTGTCACCGACAGCCATTCATCTGAGTCCACCAAGTATACTTCTGATGCCAGAATGATAGGTGCTTAATAGAAAATGAAGACAAATCGCTTCTAAAAATTCCTGTTTCTGAAACAGCTCAAAGAGAAACTGAGGAAGGCTTTCACTTGAAGGCCTGTGACTGGCCCGTGTGACCGGGTCTAGAGCAACCTAAAGCAAAGTAGGTTGTCTCAGGCAGGAGGGCAGGTCTGCTTCCTCACAGCTGAGCCTCTGAAAGCAGGGCTGAAAGCAAGCGAGGCGCAGCCAGTTTCCTGTCCTCATTTCCACCCCCTGGGTCCGATGGCCTTCCCTGCCGGTGCTGGTGTGATGTTAGAGCCAGACTCATTCCCTGAAAGCTAGGCACCACTTCATCTGACCCAAGAAGTGTGGACTCCATGGACACTAAAAGAAGCAGCTGTTTGGCTCTTATTTGAGGCAGGAAATTTCATTTGATGCTACCAACTTATTTTCTAAGACTAAAAAAAGAGAGAGCAAGGAGAGGAAAGCTGCCATTGGGAGGCTTCTGCTGCTGAAGGTCAATGACTTTTTAAGTGGCCTCGCCCTGATGAGTTCGAGAAAGTTTTCATATTTGGAAGCACCTGTCACTCACTCTTCGACCTGGATCTACACCTTGGAAAGAGGAAAAGCCTGAAAATACCTGATAGAGATTCAATTGGAAAATGAAGGTTGATGTGTGTCACACCTTTGGCTGTCTCAGTTTTGTGGATTCTAAAGCAATTCTAAAATTGCTGGGGGGGGGGGGCAGACAGACAATCAAACACAGGCAGACAGAGCTAGAAACAGTGAGTAGAGTTGGAAGCAAAAGAAAAAATGAAACAGAGGGAGATGGAACAAGTTCAGAAGGTGATGAAAAGATGACATAAGAGAAGGGGTGTAGAGGACAGAGAAAGAGGAAGGCAGAAAGCGTGAGAGTCAGAGGAAATAGGGACAGACAGCCAAAGACAGACAGGAACTGAAAAGGCAGAGAAAACAGAGCGAGAAAGGAAAGGACACCTGTAGTGGGCAAGAGGGAAATAAGAGACAAAGAATATTCCTTCGACAAGAATCTACTGACCAGACTCTATGAGAGGTTTCTGTGTCGGCTGGCATTGGGACTGTAAAGATAAGTCAATTCAGTAAGGCATTGCAAAAAGAGCAGTGAAATGCAAAACAGTGTGTTCTCTGAGAAGAATAGAGCAGGAATAACCAGTTAATATAAGTGATCTGGCACCCTTTGGGGGAAAATGCACATCTTTTCTTTCAGTAAGTGTGTAAGACAAATAGTTCAGTAATTTACAGACAATGGGCTCATTGATACTATTAAAGCACTGTTTTTAAGCTGAATTTTATCTGATTTGCAGCCTTCCTAAATATTCCCCTTTGAACTCACAACTGGGTGGGAATAGATTTGTGCATTTCATGTGGACAGAATGAGTACAGGAAGGCATTCTTGGGGACCATCGGGTGCTTCCATAAGGCTAGAGTAAAAAAATCTTGGAGGGTTAGGGAAAGTTATAATCCTTAGACATAAGAAGAACTTTAAAGGGCCAGTTAGGAAGCTAAGACAGTAGCCTCTTTTAGGGCTAGACTTCAGCAATAACAGCCAGAATCCACTAACAATGCTTCAATAATTGACACTGAGTCTTGGAAAATTATGTTGAGTGTGAAGTAAACATAGACTAAATATGGTTAAATATGCTTTGGTATGGCACAGAAAGAGAGATTGTTGGCTCAGATGTCAATTTAAAAACATTCTAACCTGCAGCAAAAGCACACTATTCATTATTGGAACTTAACCAAGTGACAAGCCAAAAAGACAAAGCATAAAATGAAAGTAAGGAAGGAGAAGAACCTGCCAACTCAACAAGACTTGACAGGTGTTCAAAAATTTAGGCTAATTAATTGACCACATGGTGATGAATTAAGACTGTTTCCTTGTTTGGAACTACACAGGCTATCCAATCTGGTAGGGGCAGGGGAGAGGGATAAGGGGAGACATAATTGAAGTTGAGATAAAAAGTAATGAAACACCTTAAAAAGGGGAGATTGAAGACAGTAATAAATAAATAGGAAGTGCAGCAATTTAGATAACCATCCCACAGTAGAATCAAATATGGATCTAAGACCTAGATGCTTTATAAGACTGGCAAAAATGGCATGGCCTTCAAGTCTTTTAAGAGAACTACTTGAAAATGACAATGAAAACTGGAAGCTAATGGACTGAAGATATATTTACCACCTGCCACACCCTAAGCAAGTACTCTGAGAGAAGCTCTACCTTAAGAAGCTAAAAATATTCATTTCCAAAGGAAAAGTTATTACCGTAATAACACAAATACCCTATAATCTACTGAAACATAATGATAATGGACTGCAGAACACAGGGAGGAGCATCTAGCCCAGGAAGCATGGGACACAGTAAATCTGACTTGCTTTGAATGTCTTGCACTTCTTTAGCCAAAATAGAAACAGTTCAACTATTTCAGTTTTCCCAAAGGTAAGATAGTGTCAGGGAAAATGCACCATCTTAAGCTTGGGTCCTGGCTCTATTTTCGTCACTAATCAGCTTTGGGACCTTGCAAAAATGATAGCCTTTCTGGACCTCAGTTCTCTTATCTGTGAAATGACAGGGGCTACACAAGAAGTTAAATCCAACTCTAAAATGCTATTCTTCTATTGTGAAGCCTGCAGCAATCATTCTTAGACACTAAAGTGGCAAAGTAGTATGATTCCATTTATATCTCATAGCAATCAGCTCTAATGACGGCTGTGTCAACGGGCTTTACTTGAAAGCATTTCATATAAACATGGTTTCTCTTACTACTAAGAGCTACTTCTTTTCCTCTGGATCTGACTTAGCACTAATCCCCCTTATGCAAGATCATTAGATTTTTGGTTTTTTTGCAATTATTACATAACCAGTTAACCTCTAAGGTTATGTGATCTAGTGGAAAGAGCATGGGATTGTGGGGTGGAGACTTTGAAATCCAATTCCTGTCACATTGTTATTGGATTTCAGGGACACTGGGGAAGTCACTTAACTCTGAAGAGAAAGCAACGACAATTGATTTGTCTTCATAATTTTATCAGGGTCAAATGACATGTAAGACAATAAAAAATGCTGTACATTGATAAACCTGAATCTTAGGTCACTTACTGAAATCTGTCAAGATATAATTTTATTTCTACAACTGAACTTAATTTCTAGTATGAACTCCCATTCTTGTAGGTATGAAAAATTAACCTCAGTCAATTCAGACCCTTTCCCATTTCTGCTGCATTTGTGCCCGCAGTCCTAGAAGGGCTACCTAGTGTCAAGGCATTGGAATGGTCTTCATTTGCCACCTGCCCCTGCTGACATGAATCATGACTGCCCCTTCCCCACACACACTGACCTCTAACTGGTCTCTTGTTGTCAGTCCCTCCAGATCACTGCTGCATTCTCCCCTTCACAGCTGCAAAGCTGCTCCAGGTCTGGCAAAACTTGCAAAGGAGAAAGAAAAAAAAGTAGCCAGAGAGGTAAAAGAACTAACATCAAGAGGAGTTATAGGTCCTGGCCAGGTAGCTCAGTTGGTTAGAGCATTGTCCTGATATGCCAAGGTTGTGGGCTCGATCCTCAGTCAAGGCACATACAAGAATCAACCAATGACTGCACAGATAGATGGAACAGCAAGTTGATGTTTCTCTCCTTCTCTCTAAAATCAATTAAAAAAAAAAAAAGATGAGTTATAAAAGCTAAGAGAGAAGAAAATGCCAGAAAAAATGGTAGCCAGAGGCATTAAGTAACTCAGAGAAGTCTAAAAGTAAAGGAAGACCAAAATGGAGCTACAGATAACTTCTGCAAGAACAGTTTCTTTTGATTTGTGGATATACGACCCTAATTGCAGAGGTAGAGAAGATATACTTAGTAGTGAATGTGACAGCTTTTTAAAAAGTTATTTTCTTTAAAAATATGATTGCAATTACCCTTACTTTGGAAAAGGATAAGAGTCATACTCAAAGTTCTAACTTAGAATGCAATAATTGAGTAAATGAAAGAATTCTTCATACTGGTCAGCAAGACCCAACCACAAGAGTGATTAAAATCTAGTATCATCAAATTTTCTCTCCCTAACTAAAATAAAATATTTAAGCCCTTAAAAATTAGGCCACCACTTCTCTGAACGAGTCTTAGGAGTAAATAGCCAACGAAATTAAATATTTTCCTCTGCTGTAACAACCTGAGACAACGGGTAACCAGTGAGTAATAAAACAGGCACTATTTCCAATGGATGAGGGAGGGGGAGAAAATTAGTAGAATTGCTCTGGTTCCCACAACCTCCTACCTTGCACTATTCCATAAGACCAACCGATTACTTTCAATTTAAAGAATACTTATGTGTGCCCTACTGGCGTGGCTCAGGGGTTGAGCATTGACCTATGATCCAGGAGATCACGGTTTGATTCCCAGTCAGGGCACATGCCCAGGTTGTGGGCACAATCCCCAGCAGGGGCCGTACAGGAGGCAGCTGATCAATGACTCTCATCATTGATGTTTCTCTCTCTCTCCCTCTCTTCCTCCTTCTGAAATCAATAAAAATATTTTTAAAAATTAAAAATAAATAAAGGATACCATGCGTAATCAAGTCAATCACCTAGGAGTGATCAGTATTAGAGTACTTAATACTAGGCACATTCATCTTGAAGAATGTTCAGACTATGAAAATATTCCACCCTAAATAATTCTCTTGGGATTGTGAAATGAAGAGGAAATGAGCAGGTATCACCATGACTTTCTTCTCTTTCCACATCAATCCACTAATCCAAATAAATGTAAATTTTTAAAGTATCAAACATTTAATGCTAAGAGTATATAATTCAGTTAGATGATGGAGTGAGTTAAGAACAACTTTGGTAAATTTATTTTTCCACCAATTTTTCTGCCTATCTCAGTTAAGTCATACAGAATAGAAGAGGAAAAGTATGCTTTGGCAGTTTATTTCTAATTGATTCAGTCTTAGACTCACAGAGTAAACAAAGCTCAAATACACTTGCGTATCATCTAGACCAACAATTTTCAACTGGTAAACCACAGCAAAGTGGTGTGCCGCAAGAATTTTTAAAACATGAAATACCGCGCTATTTAGTCAAGGCACTGACCTCTTTTCCTTTTGATTGTCAAATTTAAAAAATGACAGCAGTCAATAGAACAATAGCAATCCAGAGTAAGTGAATCAGAATTATACCTATTTTTTGTCAAACTGGTAAAACATATATTTTTTGGTGTGCTGCAGAATTTTAGTAATTAGCTTATGTGTGCCATGAGATGAAAAAGGTTGAAAATCACTGACCTAGACCCACTGCCTTATTTTCTGATTGGTAAAATGAGGCTCAGGGGGGTTTTGTGTCCTACCCAAGATACTGCATTAGCAAAAGCATGCATAGATCAACAGAGCAAAATGGTCAGTCTATAAATAGAACCTCAAAAATATGGACAATTAATTTTTGACAGATGCAAGGCAATTCCATGGAGAAAGAATAACCTTTTCAACACACGGTGCTGAACTAATTTAAAATTCACATGTAAAAAAGGAACCTTGATCCATGCTTTGTACTATACATTAAAACTGACTTAAAATGGGTCAAGGGCATGCATGTAAAACCTAAAGCTCTAAAACTTCCAGAAGGAATCAGTATAAAATCCTTGTGACCTTGGACTGAGTTAATCATTCATAAAGAAGACACCAAAAGTACAATCAATAAGTGAAAATATTAATGAATCAGACTTCATCAAAAGCAAAAGCTTTTGCTTTGTAAAAGATGTTGTTAAGTGAATAAGAAGACAAGTCATGGCCGGGAGAAAATATTTGCAGAACGTATCCAATAAAGATCTTGTATATAGAATATTTTTTTTAAACTCTCAAAACTCAACAATAAGCAAATAACCCTAATAAAAATGAACCAGTGCCAAATGCTGCACAGTATGGGAAGAAACTGTCAGGGGCACTGACATCTTTTCCTTTAGATTGTCAAATTTAAAAAAATGACAGCAGTCAATAGAACAATAGCAATCCAGAGTAAGTGAATCAAAATTATACCTATTTTTTGTCAAATTGGTAAAACATATATTTTTTGGTGCGCTGCAGAATTTTAGTAATTAGCTTATGTGTGCCATGAGATGAAAAAGGTTGAAAATCACTGACCTACACCCACTGCCTTATTTTCTGATTGGTAAAACGGCACTGCTGGGGGAAGAACACTTCTCACACCAACATACTCAAGGAGATAATGGAATCCATTGCACCCATGAAATAAGAACAGGATGTTGTAAAAAAGGAGCACTCCATGAATAAGAAAAAGACTTAGGAAGGTAAAACATGATAGCAGAAATAAAAGAATCAGGAAAAGGGTTGGAACATAAAGTCAAGGATACATATGGGTGTGTGAGAGAAAGGAAAGAAAAGACAAGGATGTAGAAGATAGGGGACAAAGGAGAAGAAAGCAAAGGACCCACCCATCCAACACACCCAGAAAAAAAAGATTAGAGAAAAGGGAGGCCAGGAAACAACAGTCAATGAAATAATTCAAGTAGAAAATAAACACATCTTTACTGTAGCAGCTTTATAATATACTATTAAAAAGATACATACTATGGCAAGAATTTGTAAGAAATAAACACATCATAGAAACCAAAATGTGAAAAGATGTCTCTTGAGCATATTATGGTGACAAAACATGACTTATTTCTTGATGCACTATTATCATTATCATTATCAATGTGGGATAGGAAGGACAGGGGTCCACAACTTTTTCCTCTCCTCATCATTTTACTTTCTTTTTTTTTTTAAAGCATGTCTGTTTCTGGTTTTAACCACAATGTCATTTAGGAGAACTGCGTAAGTTATAACAGTGGAATCCAATGATTGATTGTGGTCATTTTATATTATAGCAAAGGTTTATATTTAAGGAAGAAAAGGCACTACCTAGCTTTCTGCTTGAAAATATATATCAGGCTGCTGTTAGCTCTGTTCCTCTCGGAGGGCTTATGCTGCCATCCATTCTGAAAAGATAGAGGTTTTTGATAGTATTTCGATTTCTCATGATGACTCCTACTGCACCTGCTGGTAGTCCTCTGCAATTCTGAGGTGACTGCATGGGAACAACAATGGACAGGTACCATTTCAGCTCTTCCCCTCCCAACCCCAATCCCCAGTTTGGATGGTCTCGTTGAAGGAGACCATTATCATGATAAAGAGATACGAGGTAGCGAAAGAGGTCAGGATCTCAGTAAGGCAAATCTTGAAAAGTCTTCATTTTATCAGTACAGTTAAGTTTAAATCTAATTTTTTGGAACAAATTGTTCATATGCAGCCAAGAGCCTGTCCTGTCTTCTGCTCTGAATTACTTTTCTTCAATAAACATTCCCAGAAAATACACACACAGTTCGTTACTATTTGCAGAAGCAATGCTGAACAAAGAGCCAAACCCAAGGAAAGCAGCTAACTTGGTTGATGGTGGCTTTAGAGTTTAAAGTGGCAGGTTCATGTCACTCTCCCTGTTCAGGATCCTTTGTCTTCAATTTTTCTTTGCCTTTACCTCATTCTACTTCCTCTCTCGATCCCTCTCCCAAGCACAACGTCTCGTGTACAGTTTCTTGTACAGGTGGTATAGATAATAATGCACAGGTGTAGTAAATATTTATCCATCAGAAATATTGAAATACACTGTGCTAGGAATTGAAAATACTATGTTAATCAAAACACGAGTCTTTTGGGGGTTTATAAACTAATGTGGGTTAAAACTTCACATTCCTTAGTTATTGCTAACTCTTCCCTTCATTTGTCTCTCCATCGCTTTCCTCTGTATACATACCCATCATCCTCTCCTGACACATATACACAGGACACGGAGACTAATATCATTTTAATTGGTAGATTCAGGAAGCAGTAGTGCAGAAGTTGTCACAATACTAAAAAATAGACCTTAAACTCCTCCATTCACAGTTAACAACAACAAAAGGAAAATTAAAAATTTAAGATCATCGAACCAATCAAAGAGTTAATTTCAGGCACCCAAACTGGCTATCAGATTAGGTATGACTAGAATTAAGGGAAAGGTAGGCCAAGCACCTGTTCCAACTCCTTAGCAGCTGTGTTTCCCCAGGCCCTACCAGTTTCAGAGTGACAGTCACATTTATAGAAACATAATACTTTTCTAATTCTCCTATTATTGAATATTTTCCAGGTTCCCTTAAACCCTCTTCTGAGCATCCCTGCAAGTCCCCTGGAGATGTCCCACTGCTAATTGAAGAGCAAGCTTTCTCAGCTCCCACTTCGTCCTCTTTTGCTCTGGCTTCAGCCCTGGCTCCGTGTGGCAATATCAGCAAGCCTCCAATCTCTGTGAAGCCTGCTGCCTCTGATGACATCTTTTATCAATGTCGTCTGAAGTCATGCTGTGCTCATGTTGTGCTTTGCTGAAGCTGCCAAATCTCCAATATGGCTGGCGCCCTCCCCTGCTGATCGCTCAGTGCCCTCAACAAAGCAGCGGCATTCTGTTTTCCGCAGCAGTGCACAAAACAGACAGCCTCACCTTTGGTACTCCCCACCAAATATACCTTGTTAGCAGCTCAGAATGCCACAACACGCACAAGACAAATAAGAAATAGAGTACAGACTTATTTATATGGGAATCTCGAAAATGCTGGGCCTTTGGATAACCATGTTGGAGGGCATAGGTAGGCAGCCAAAGATCAGGAGTTGAGAATGGGTGGTAGGCGTACCTCCCAGAGGTAGATGTACCTCCCATTCTCAACCTAGATCTTAGAGCCTTAAGCTCAGGCATGCATATAGAGACCCAGCAGGGGCTGCAAACCTGACTTACAAACACAATTCTACCTTATATATCCAGTTACACACGGAACAGAGAGAGCTTGGAGAATGATGAAGGAAAGCCATTCACGATCAGGACTGCTGCATGGAAGCTTGCTCCAAAGATATAACAGGAAATAAGATGAGAAACTATGTATGGATGGCACATCAAAAACTTCATTTTAGGTAAATTGACTTGTCCATCTTCCTCCTGCCTTGTGTTCCTCCGATTTGGAGGATTCTTCATTTTGCATGGGCTGTTGAGACAAAACTTCTTGTGTGCGTCCATGAGAATCAAGAAGGCTACCTCGAAAATCAAGGGGTACACCACCAGATATCTGTAATGCAATGTGTATCCTTTCCATTGCTTGCTAACTGAAACCATAGTAAAACAAAACACTCATAACTTTGGAATAATTAAAGAAATCATCCCTGCTAATCCTAAATCTAGACCTACCTTTTGTGCCTGTCTAGCTCACATGACCTTCTTCAGAATATGGGCTGTGGGCCCTTCCAGGCTAAGTGCATGGAGATAGAAAGAACAGGAAGCAGAAGAATGGAGAAGGTATTGGCACATGCATATACCCTGCTCACCAGAAAAAAAAGTCCCAGTAAACAAAGTTCTGCTCACTAAGATTAGCTCTTCCACCTCCCTTAGCAAGAGTAAGAGAAACCAGAAGTGTTTGTCTGCACTCCCTAAGGGGGCATAAGGAACAAAAGTTCATTCAACCTTTGAGCCCATTACGTATGGAGACAAAAACTAGGGGAAAGGGCACAAATGTTTCTCCTTAAAGATTTAAGAAAAGTAAATACCTATGCCTTCCACATCACTTAGAATTTTGGAAAAACAAGTTTCAGTTTCATTGGAAGCTCCCTCTTTCCCTCTAAAACTCAAGCCAATTCATGCAGGCAGTAACTGAGAGTGATGTGAAATATACTGTTTAAAGTCACCTTCTCCCTGACGATGCTTGGGGGCTGTTATTGTACCAACGTACACTCAAATGACTTTTCAGAGTCTTTCCCAAGAGGTCTCCTATCATTCATACAAAGAGACTCCTGGTCGCTCACCCCGCCAGCCTCCAGACAGGCCTCAACACACCTCAATCTAAGGTAAACACAACTTTGACTCTACTGCAAAATCAAAATCCATCATAAACTAATTCTTACTGACCTTTGCAGTCATCTGTATTTACCTTTTGGACCAGCTTACTATACTATTTACACTTTCCTAGGCATATATGTATGACCTATATATCTACCAAAAAGTTGTCTGCCATAAAACAAACAACCAAAGATTTTTGGGCCAAAAAATGTCATGAGAATATATACCTGCACCAGCAGATACAACCCCTTGTCCTCTGTCACTAGGAAATCGGCTCTGGTTACTTTCAGAGTTCACATAACCGTTGGCTAGGGAAATGCCTTTTGTAGACCTAGGCCTAGGTTCTGGAATGCTACTTTAAAGGAATTTTATGATATAATTAGTAAAACTTAGTGAACACTTGGGTGTGTTGCCTTTAGACTGAAATATTTGCAATTGCCTTTGATGTGTCTGTAATTATTGTACTTTTATATTTCTGAAATTATAAGTTCTTAATTGTACTTACCAAAGTAAGACAGAAAATAGCAAGCATTTTCATTACTATTTGTAAAGGGGTAAAAATATCCTAGAATTAAAGACATTTCCCTGACTTGCTCAAGATGAAATAGATATAGTTTTGAAATATAGTGGGAAAATCAAATACTAAAGAAACATGTAGAGGAAACCAGCCCTGGTACTTTGCAAAGAAATACTACCATTGGTTTAAATAGAAAACTGAGAAGATTAATTACATTACATGATCTTGGATCAGACGGTCTTTGTGGTAAATTTTATCATTAGCACCAATTCTTCACACCCATCTCCCTGTATCCACACCTTTTACCATGTAACTTTGCAATTATACACAGTAAAAAAAAAAATTACTCACTTTGGCCAATAGAAGAACAAAATGCAAATAAAATTGTGCCAGTTCCAGCTTAGGTTTTAAAAGGTCTTGAGTTTCTGTTTTTTCATTCTTTTGTTTCTGCCATCTCTGTGAGAAGTTCATGCCTGGGCTTGCCTACTAGTCCTGAGCAAGGATAAATGCCATGTGGAACAGAGCTACCCAGTCAAGCCACTCTAATCAGCCAGCCTATATCTACTGATCCCCTCACATGAGTGAGTCCAGCCAAGATCAACCAAGCTCGCCAGCCAACCCCAGTCCAAATCAGCTAACTCCCAGCAGCCCCACAGGTGCATGAACAAAATAATGCTAATTGTTATAAACCACTGGGATTTTGTGCTTGTTTGTGATTTAACAATAGTTAACCAATACAGTCTAATTAATATAATGTATAAACTTTAAAAATATTAACTTAAATTCCATTTAGAAAAGTATTCCTTTGGAAAAGTTAAGTTCTAACCCTTCTTGAAATTAAAGATGCCTAAGAGAAACTAAACATTGGACTTTCAAACTAAGTCATGATGGAGTGATTAGATGCACTTTTTACTATATAATTTAAAGGCAGGTGAGATGTGAGGACACGCACACACAAATATCTAAGTGACTAGACATTGATGAGGCAAAATAGGAATCAAGATACAATGATAATCCATTTATTGTATGTAGAACTCTGAACAATTACACCCTAGCCAAATTGACAGATTTATAACTTACTGATAGCCTGGTCTCATCCTACAAATTTTCAAAGGAAGTCTTTGTTCACCTCACCAACCATCCCTCAGCACTCTGATTTAGACAGAGACTGCCCATCTCTATATTACGTAATCCAAGTGAATCAGATATAGATATAGCAATAGCAACTGGATGGCTACATTTCCCAATTTACATAAGTACCATCTTAACATGGTCACTATCTAAACAAAGATTTAATAGGAGAAAAAGAAGTCAACATCTATATTCTGCCTTTTCTAACTATGTCTATAAGCCAGTCATTAGCATTAATCAGCAAGAACTTCTCAGGTGAGTAAAATCTCATGAAAGGGCAGAGCTGCGTTAATACTAATTTCTATTTCTATACTTGTTCTTGTCCAAACTGAAACGGAATCATTCCATGGGTCTCATGCTAACAAATAATGTAAAAATATTGATTTAAATTAAATCAAATTATTATACCTTCATCTACCAACAAGGTACCTTCAATTAATTACTGAGTGTCGAAAACAATTGAAAAGGTAATATTTCCTTGCTTTGTTTTAAATTAACTTTTGTAGACTCAGAGCTGTGTAGCTTATTAAGAAATTAAATCTTTATGAACATAAAATACATTTAGAAGAATAAAAGATGAGAAAGCTATTCTGCATGGCAAGTAGCTGAAAATTTTATATTTAAATTCATTAAAAGTAATCTGAAACATTCTAAACTCTGCACGATGTGAACATTCACTGAATCCTGTTTAAGAGTTAGAATTACATACTATAGTGTCATTCATTAGACATGATAGAAAGGTGTAAGTAAAATTTAATATAAACCTGCAAAAAAATCCAAAAAACCTTTGCCCTTAAAAATATGTCTTTGAGTCTTTCATTCAAAAATACTTATTGAGCCCTGTATTAGGGCTTCGGCAGGAAACAGATGGCATACTCAAATTAGGATTTTTTAGTAGGGACTCATTACAAAAGTGTAGGCAGGGTGAAGGGAAGCTACAAAGAGTGGTACAGTAACACTGGACTCAAAACAACAGATCTGCAGGTTTCCTAAATCCTCGGGTACGAAGGGATTAGGTGGAGTAATCAGAAATCAAAAGGAGAGAGCCCGGTAATAGAGGTCTACATGAAGAGCAGCAGTGACTGGAGAACACAGCTAGCCTGGGGCCACCCCACAGGTGGGAGCCAGCCCCTAAAGCAATAAAAGTTCTCTTCCTCCCTCCCCCTGGGGACCCAGCGGTGAACTAAAGGGACAAAACTTGCTGCTATCATGGATGTGACATTCTAGTCTAGTGAACCGAGCTAAGTGCTATGGAGAAAAATAAACTTAAGTGGCAGTAGAGGAGAGGGATTGCGTTTAAATAGGACGGTCGAGGAGAAACAAGCTGGCAGTGCAGGTCTCAGCTGCACCCGCCGCCTCCCGCAACCACATCAAAATCACAACTAAAACACAGAACCACCATCGCTCAGAGCCTCCTGAGATCTGGCTGCACAGAAGCCCTGCAACCAGGGAACCAAAGAAACCCCTGAGACCAGTAGGAGGGGCGGAGACGCAGCGGATCAGGGCTGGATCCCGGAGACGCAGCCGAGGGCCCACACCCAGGGCCGCGGGTTAAACCCCGGAGGGAATCTCCACGGGGGAGGTTTCCCGGAGGAGCGAGGGGTCCCAGCCCCACAGCAGGCCCCCAGCCCAGGGCTCCAGGGCCCGGAGGAGACGTTCCCACAACTCTGGGCTGTGAAACCGGCGGGGACTGTCCCTGAGGGTCCCGGAGGCTGCGGGAGCCCCAGCACCTCCTCTAAAGGGCCCGGCGCGGACTCACTCGGACGCTCCCTCTGAGCCCTGCGCCAGGCAGCGGCCTGAAAGGACCCGGGACACTCGGGGAGGAACTAACCTGCCTGAAGTCGGGGCGAGAGGCGGAGGGGCGGCTTCCTCCCGGGCAGAAGGGCTGGCGGAGGCCATTGCTCCTTTGGCGAGTCCTCCCGGCACACAGCCGGCAGGCAGGCGCCATGTTTGAATCGCCAGCACCTGACTCTCACCTTTGGCCCCGCCCCGTGATTCCCGGAGGCCCCGCCCCTCCCCACCTGCAGCTCATCCAGGCCATTTCCAGGGGCTTTTCTGTGCAAGTGGCCTCTCGAGCCTCATGCTTAGGACTTTCCTAAAATCTCTCAAACAAGCAGCAGCGGGCCCCATATGGCTTGATAAGCGGCCCCAGGCCTGGTACTAGCGGCAGCTGCATTGGCTCATAGCTTGGCCTCTTCTGGGCACCTCCGAGCCCAGCACAAGTAGCAGCCAACTACGGTTTGCTGTGTAGCTCATGCTGGGTGGCCCTGGGCAAGGCACTGGCACAGGCTGACTTTGCACCTCCCGGGAGGCCCCAGAGACAGTGCACCTGGTGGTTAGACTCGACCACACTGGATTACAACCCCACCACAGCGACAAGTGACACACTCAAGGGGCGCACTTGGTGAACACCAAAGCTCCACTGAAGTAAATCCTGATCCATAGGGGTGTCTCCAGCACAGCAGCTCTCTGGCTGTAGTTGCAGCTGGTCCTCACAGCTGATTGGCCTGGGGGGGGGGGTCAGTTCTTCCCAGTGACACCAACAGCAATCAAGGCTCAGCTACAACAGGACAGTGCACACAGCCACACAGGGGAGCACCTAGAAGGCCCAGCTCAGGTGACTGGGGAGGCTGAGCCACTGGACCCTACAGGACACCTACTACACAAAGTCACTCTACAAATTCCAGGAGACATAACAGCTCTACCTAATACATAGAAACAAACACCTGGAAGCAGCCAAAATGTGGAGGCAAAGAAACATGTCACAAAGGAAAGAACAGAAGAAATCGCTAGAAGAGGAACTAAATGAAATCGATCCAAGCAAGCTAACAGATACAGAGTTCAGAATTTTGTTCATAAGAATGTTTAAGCATATTATTAGGGAAATAACTGAGAAAATTGATAACATAATAAAGTACCAATTTGAAATGAAGGCTACACAAACTGAAATGAAGAAGAATTTACAGGGAATCAACAGTAGAGTAGAGGATGCTGAGAATCAATTCAGCAATTTGAAACATGAGGAAACAAAAAACACCCAACCAGAAGAGCAAAAAGAAAAAAGAATCCAGAAATATGAAGATAGTATATGGAGCCTCTGGGACAACTTTAAGAGGTCCAACATTCGTTTTATTTGGGATACCAGAAGGGGAAGAAAGAGACAAAGAAATTGAAAACCTATTTGAAAAAATAATTACAGAAAACTTCCCCTACCTGGGGAAACAAATAGACTTACAAGTCCAGGAAGCACAGAGAGTGCCAAACAAGAGGAACCCAAAGAGGCCCACAGGAAGACACATCCTAATTAAAATGCCAAAGGTTAAAGACAGAGAGAGAATCTTAAAAGCAGCAAGAGAAAAGCAATTAGTTACCTACAAGGGAGCACCCATATGACTGTCAGCTGATTTCTCAACAGAAACTTTGCAGGCAAGAAGGGACTGGCAAGAAATATTCAAAGTGATGAAAAACATGGAACTACAACCAAGATTGCTCTACCCAGCAAAGCTATCATTTAGAATAGAAGGTCAGATAAAGAGCTTCACAGATAAGAAAAAGCTAAAGGAGTTCATCACCACCAGACCAGCACTACAGGAAATGTTGAAGGGTCTTCTTTAAGAAGAAGCTAATGAACAAAAGAATCTGACGAACTAAATAGATCCAGAAATACTGACGCATGCAACAGATGATCATATTTCAGAGAAAAGAGGGAAGGGGGGTGGAGGGTGGGAAGAGATTAACCAAAGAATTACATGCATATATGCATAACCCATGGACACAGTCAGTAACGGGGTGAAGGCCTGTGGAGGGGGTGGGAGCAAAGTAGAGGGGGTCAATTGGGGGGGGAATGGGACACCTGTAATACTCTCAACAATAAAAATAAAGAAAAAATAAATAAATAGATATAGATGATAGATAGATGATAGAGATAGATAGATAGATAGATGATAGATAGATATAGATAGATGATAGATAGATGATAGATAGATAGATAGATAGATAGATAGATAGATAGATAGATAGATGATAGATAGATAGATAGATATAGATATAGATAGATGATAGATATAGATAGATGATAGATATATAATAGATAGATAGATAGATAGATGATAGAGAGATATAGATAATAGATAGATAGATAGATAGATAGATAGATAGATAGATAGATAGATAGATAGATAGATAGATAGATAGATAGATAGATAATAGATAGATAGTTGATAGGACGGTCAAGGAAGACTGGGCTGAAACAGTGGTATTGAAACAAAAGCACGAAGGAGGTGCAGGAGCTAAATGTGCAGACATTTAGGGAAGAACATGTCATGCAGAGAAGAAAGCACAAAGGGGGGGTGCTTTGTCTGTGTGATGGACAGCCAGAAGGCTAGTGTAAAAAGAGCAGGATGACCAAACAGGGAGAGGAACTGGAGCGAAGGTCAAAGTATAAAGGGGAAGTGGTTAGGTGGGCCCTTGGACACGTAAAGATCTTGGTTTTTTATTCTGAGAAATAGGTTCTTCCTCATCTGTGAGCTGGAGATAATAATAGTACCTAGCTCATTAGGTTGTTTCCAGATTTAAATGATATAATGCATACAAGTGATTTAGTAAAATATCTGGCACATATAAAGCCCTCAGTAAATACTATGATTGCTATATGCACTTGAAAAGCATTCTGAGATGCTTTTTATTTTATTTATTTATTAAATATGTCTTTACTGATTTCAGAGAGAGGAAAGGAGAGGGAGAGAGAGAGATAGAAACATCAGTGATGAGTCATTGATCAGCTACCTCCTGCACCCCCCTGCTGGGGATGGAGCCCACAACCCGGGCATGTGCCCTGACTGGGAATCGAACCGTGATCGCCCGGATCCCAGGCCGATGCTCAACGGCTGAGCCACACCTGGCCAGGCTCTCTTCACTTTTAGTCTGTGTGTTCAAATCAGGATCTAAAAGGTTCATATACTGCAATGAATCAACAATAGCTTGCTGTGTCCCTTCGGTCTCTTTTAATCTCTCTTTTTCACTTTCTCACTCTCCCTTCAATTTATTTATTGTAGCAACCAGATTGGTTATCTTGTAGAGTTCCTCCTTATTTGCATTTTACTGGTCACAACCTCATGTTGTCCTATGCCTCTATATGTCTTGTAATTTATATTAATTTCTATATTTCCTATAGATCTAGAGGCCTGGTCAGATTCAGCCTTGATTTTTTTGTTTGTTTTGACAAGTTCTCTTTTTTAAAGGAAATATTTGAGCTTCATATGCCATATTATCAGAGAATCATTTTGCTTATTTTTAATGTCTATTCTACCTAAAAAATTTTCCAAGATACTGTGGAAAGGACAGACAGACCCCAATGCCACACCCTTGTCTACTGCTACGAGGAAGGACTGACCCCCTGTCCCAAACTCTGAGCCATCTCTAACTTCAGTTTAACAGCTGGCCACATTTATGCCAATCTCAAACTCTCAAAAGTCTTGGCATCGAAACTGGATCTCTATTACAGATGCCCTCTTCCCACTGTATATTTTGTTCTACCAAAGGTCTTCAGTAAAGGTCCTCTTAATCCATTAGAGAAGTTCTCATAAAAGAAACAGTCTTGGCCTTATTACTGGCTCATAGAGTCTCCATGATCTTAGTTAGCACTGTGACCTCCTCCAGCCTTTGATCTATTACAAAGGGGACCTACTAACCTTATAATAACATATCTAAGGGGAAACACTACATCTTTCTCAAAGCAAAGAAAATTTCCTGGTAAATGATTTGCTGTCTCCATCTATATAGTGAAATAGTGGGCAACTCTATTTGATAAGCTCAGCCTCCAACATACAGGATTTAATTTAAGTATAATCTTGTAGGTCCACAGAATTTCATGGAAGGGTCACAGTCAGTCTAAAAGTTTTTTCACACAGGTTACCTCCAATCCTTGAAGGAACATTGTGAGTGAGCCTCATCACTCTCATTTTACAGGTGAGAAAACGAAGGCTCAGTAGCTTGCCAAGGATCATAAAATCTCTTTCCATGACAACATATGGTATTTAATCAACATTCAAAATAGCAGTGTCAGACTATGACATAAAACAGAACCATATTTCCAAAATCTGCATAGGTCTGGCTACAGGCAATATTCATTCTATAACTGGTGCAGTGATCTTTTAGAAGCAAGGAAAGAAAAAGAGAAGAAGGAAAACTGAGTACTTCTCTGGCCCAGGAGAATTGCAGAACACGCCAGGGGATAATCTTCTGCTGCTGATGGAGATGCAAAGTGCTGGTGTTGCAGAGGAAGGCACTGTTTTTTGGCTCCAGAATCATAAGCTTGTTCCTTGCTGAGCTATTTATCTATCCTGCACGTGGTTGAGAACCCTAGGTTCTTGCAGTCACCTGGTCTCCAATTACCTGCTTCTGGTGCAGATAAAATTTCAATTTATGAGTAATTTTCCCATGATCCTCATGTTGTTATCTTCTTCTACCTTGTATTGAACCAAACTTGAAACTCAGTCTCCTCTTTTGATTTCTCTAAAGACAAACTCCTCACAAAAGGTATTTGTGTGCAGAATTGACTTTATTGAAGGTTTGGAGAGCAGGAGGGAAAAAGGAGGTATTTAAGCATTTACAGTAACGCCCCACAAAAATGTTGAAGTTGATCATGAGACAAATCATTCTAAAGTTATATTGTTCACCATCTACTGTGTTCGAGTTTATGTCACAGACTGTCTCTAGTTTTTTAATACTTCTCTTCTAGCTCTTTCCCTATTCCCTCTTGAAAGGTCCCTAAAATCTAAAAAAAAATTTCACTCCTTACCAGTGTATTCAGTCCTCTCTGCTATTATTTCTAAAATTAGTGCCAAGTCCACCTTATGTTAGGTGAATCCCAAACTGATCATGTGTTAAGCTAGCAAGTGGCCTACCTATTCTCTTGACAGCACAGAAGACCAGCAGAAACCTACGGTTTCCTTTACCAGGGTCTTCTCTCCTAAAAATATCGAATTTTAAATAGTGATTTCACCTTGTTACACAAGTATATGAGAAAGTAACTGGAAAGTGAACCAAATAAAATAAAATCAGGAACAGAGTACATTGTAATGGGGTAATGATTCTTCAAAGGTTAGAATAGTGACCACAGACAGTATTCAATGGGCTCTTTCATTGAGACTGTCATGAAGAAACTTTTATGTCCTTCCCCAATCTGACCTTCCATTTGGGATGTAGACATTCTATTGGTCTTCAATACAGAAATTTGCTTTCAAGCTCTACTCATACCAAGGTCATAGACCTATGACCTTGAACAAACAACAACAATACCTTAGAACCTTCTGTAAAAATAGAAATCAGTTTCATCTATGTTCCTGGGCTGGTGTGAGGATCAGATGAAATAACAAATGCATAAGAACTCTATAAACTGAGGGATGCTTAAAGCCTTTCTTTTAACATTTTAAAATATGGAGACCCCTAAGGAGATATAAAAACCACAGGATAATCTGTCCTAAAAATTTGGACTAGATGTATGGCAATCATGCTTGTTTTTGCAGCAGTGTTTTAGTTCATTTTTATGTTACTTTCTTGGTACATGGTAAAGAAACCAGAATGTGAGGCAAGGTAAATACCAAAGTAGAGAGGCCACCAGGAAAGCTCAGCTTGCATTAACCAAAGAAAATGATGGATACAAATTATTATATCTACAGTAAGATGTATTGCTTTTATCCAGCCTGGAATATCTATTTTATTGCAATGAGCACATTCTCTTCTAACATGCAGAGCTTCATGCAAAGGCAGGTTATAGATAGAAGACTGCATGGTGATCATGAGACTAAAGTATAGAGATTCATTGTATAATTTTTGCTTTGGTTGTTACCGAACAAATGGTAGCCCAAAATATCCATTTTCATTATAGGAATATACATGCATTTGGTATCAAGTGCTCACATTAGTTGACAAGACATGACGGTATTGGGTTTTGCCCTAGAGATTGTTTGCATGGATAGAGTTCCTATTTCTCTGACTGTCCTTTCCTACACATCAGCCAACCTGACCGGTCACTTCTCTTTATCTTCTTTTCCTATATATGCAAATATCTTCAGTCAAGGCTGGTAGCCTAGGGGCCATTCAATCTTATTAAAATGACTTCAAGTATATTTTAAGGGATCGACTGGGCTACAACCCAAAATTATTATTTCACTCTCCAGGGTCTATATATTATTCCCCTATTTCTAAGTCATTTGAGAAGCACTTCACTGTTATGACTCCCTTTACCCCTCACACTGCCAAATAAATATGTTCAAAGAAGGAAATGTCCGCTTGCCTATTACACCACCATCCACTTCCTCTCCGGGGTGGAAATTCGCCTACACTTGTCTTTTGAAAAACCTGAGAAACCTCCCTTGGGCACTGAAAAGCAATCTAAAAATAGTCTTCCCCCAAAAATCAGAAAGTCCCTGAGTAATAGCAAAGTATGCATCACCCAGACTTCTAGAAGTTAGTCCCCACAGGTTAAAAATAAAGTTTTAAGAAGTAGTGATAAAGGAACTAAGCTTAGGTTTTTGAATTCTCCTAGTGCCCTCCTAACTTTGCTCAAGATATTTCAAAATGGCAAAACTTTTCATGAACACTATAGAAGTAGAAACATATCGACCAATGTACATTTCTGAGCGCCTTCTACATGCCATTTCTTGCAGCAGGTGAGCAAGACTACGTTAAGGCCCTGGTCATAGCTCAAGGAATTTACATCCAAGGTAGGAGACAGAAGAAAGAAACCAACAATTATAACAGAGGGTGAAAAGCACTTTTGAAAAGCAAGAATTGTGACTAGGCCTTCTGCTTATCTTAACCCCATGGGAGGAGCTCAAGCGTCCTCAGAAGCAACAGTGGGTAAAAATGTTATGAAGGCCATGGACTCCATTCTTTTCCTGTCCTTGGGCTTTCTCTCACCTAGCACAACATAGGCAATGCAAATTCACAAACATTTAATTTCTTCACCCCGGTTATAACAACATCATCAGAAAAGACAACAGACCTGCAATATCCTAAAATTTCCCAGTTCACATGCTCCATTCAACCATTTACTTAATACCCAAGAACATCTCTTCTTGACTTATGCTTTGTGCACCCTACAGAATCCTTCAAAACTACTCCCTTTAATTAGAGCCAGTTCGATCATTGCTTTTTCAGCCTCTTAGAGCTGTTTACCTTTTTTTTTTTCCCATATAACATCATAAAATAAGGAGTGGCCAGGGCAACTAGGAGAGAAACCTGTACATTTCCATCCTCATCAGATTCTCTGCTCCCTCTGGTTGAATCCAGTGCTGCCCTTAGCTCATCTGATATACATGGCCACAGAATTCTAAGCACGTAGTAATCTTACCCTCATCATCTTTGTTTTTCCAAAATGTTCACCAAGAATTCACTGACTTAACTTATTCAGTTCTGACATCAAATACAATGAATGTTTTCTCACCCTTGTATAATAAATGTTTTGACCAATTTAAGGGACTGTGGGAAATGAAGGCAAGACACCTACCCTAGCCCAGGAAGACTTCCAAAGGAGATAATAGTCCAGATGAGTAAGAAAGAATGGATAAAAACTAGCAAGTTAGGGAGGAAGAGAAAGAGACATCCACGTAGACAGATATACAGCATCAGGGACAAGACCCAGAAGGGTGGGAAAAGATGATTTCTTCAGGGAAGACAAGCTTAGTAAAAATGGAGCATCTTGGACATGTAAGAGAAGGTCAAAAGAAGATTACATAAAATAAACCCAGTAGCCCGGCCGGCGTGGCTCAGTGGTTGAGCATCCACCTATGATCTAGGGGATCAAGGTTCAATTCCCAGTCAGGGCACATACCTGGGTTGTGGGTTTGATCCCCAGCAGGGGGCGTGCAGGAGGCAGCCGATCAATGACTCTCTCGTCATTGATGTTTCTATCTCTCTCCCTTTCCTTTCTTCTCTCTGAAATCAATAAAGATATATTTAAGTAAATAAATAAATAAACCCATAGCCAACTGATAAAGAGAACTTGAAAAACTGGGTTCAGCTGTGCCTATTAATCACCACCAAGGCAATATTACATATTCTTGTCCACTGCTGCAACCTCTAGAACAGGGTATGGCACACGGTAGGAACTATATTTGATAGATGTGTGAATGAATGAACAAATATAGGTTGTCCTTTATGTATGGAATTATTACATGGAGCACTCCCAGTATAGCCATTTTATCAAGGGAATTCATAATTAAAGGTAAGGAACAGTAGTGCTAGTAGGTATTCAGATAAAACACGGCACTTTAAATGCTCAAAATGCTTCTCACCTAGGCTGGGTATGTAGCTACAGAAAAGGTCCACAACTTTGGCTGAATACTGGTATCACCCGAGGAGCTTTTAAAACTCTCAAAGCCCAGTTACAAATAAAATCAAAATCTCTGGAGGTGGAACCCAGCGGTAGTTTTTTAAAGTCTCCAGGTAATTCCAATGTGCAGCCATAACTAAAAACTCCTGAACTTTGTTCATCACTATCATCCAAGGTTTACATCAGAAGTTCTTCATCTTTTGTATACATAGGAGTCATCTAGAGACCTGTTTGTCCTCAAAACCACATGCCTAGTCCCAACTCCTGATTCAGTAGGAGTGGGAAGGATCCCCACTGTGTGCGTCTTTTAAAAAAAAAATTAACTAGAGGATTCTACTGGATGCCAAAGCTTGAGTACCACACGTTTGGAAGGAAACGTGAGCTTCGACAAAGACTCAAGGTCACCTAAAGGCAAGGGGTGGGGAAATGAGAAAAGAGCTCTCCCTATCGTTTATCGTGAGCCATGAAACTCCCTGTGACTGCCAGACTATGCAGGAATGAAGATGGAAGATGCCACAAGACAAGTGATTTAAAAGCATCTCTTCATCCAGAGAAGGCACATGTTTATCTCTCCAGGCATGTGACTTGTTTCCTGGGAAACACATCAAGAGGCGGGCCACCTGTTGGGCTTCATATATAAGCCTAGTGGTTGATCCTCAGCCTGACTTACCTACACCTGCTCATGGGCAGCAGTGAGGACTCGCAAGTCCTGCAGCGAGGCAGCCTATTCCCACTGAGGCTATGTAACGAATCACCTGCTCCTGCGTCACTGACTGGCTGCTGTTCCTTCCTTAATTAATTCCCTTGAGAAAAAGGGTCTTTCCAATCAAACAAATCTGGGATGCTCTGCAGAGGTAAGCAGATTAAAGAGAAGGAAAATAGAGTCAGCCAATTATTTGTGGGAAGCAGGGACTCTCGTGTACCTCTTTTCAAAAGAGCTCGAAACAAGTACCCAAGAAAAAACAACCCCAATAGTCATCTGCATTGTCTTCTCCACCTGCGAAAGATTGTTACAATTTTCTTCAGAAACTTTGAAGACAGAATCAATGGGCTTCATTGCATCACGGAGACAAGAGACTCTTAGACTGTCAAAAAAAAGAAAGAGCTCAGCATTCATTAGTATTAAATTGAGCGTGTTCTCTTATCAACATCAGCATGCGTTCTCTTGTCTTTATAATACTGCATTTATTACCTTGTCTACTTTGCTGTTACTAACTAAATGGAAGTGCATGCAGACCTGAAAATTAGTTTATTTCTTTATATAAATTTGTTCTCAATTGCTCATAGAAAATGAGTCGGGGGGGGGTGTCGCATTGCTCTTGTTATTATTACAGTAATTATTAATAAAATTTAACGTTCACATCTATGTATACGGTACCTTTAATCTAGCTGCTTTCCGAGGTGTAAGACAGTCTTATGCTCAGGGGCATTCACCTGTCCTGTATTAGATCGATGAAGGGCTCCGGGATGCCTGTTGCTCGCACGTTTTCTCAGAAGGAAGAGCTGTGCCTTGGGGCAGCCCTCACTAGCACTCTGTGTCCCTCCCAGCCCTTCTGCTTCTGACGCGGGTGATCCGCATTTGCCGCACTCGCAGAGGGTTTGTGTCCAGGAGGGCAGCAGCCTCTTCATCACTAACCACCTCCAGGAAGGTGGCTGTTGCTTTACTGTTGCACAGGAATAAACAGGACAACAGGGCAAAGGAGGGAAAAGAAATGCATAGTGACTTTGAAAAGATTCAATTTAATTCTGATGAATGCCAATTTCTTTGTTAACAGTCTGAGAACAAAGCAACAAAACAATAAATGCTAATATTTATTGAACGGTGGCGATAGGCTGGCATTTTACTAAATCTTTTCCACAGGCTACCTTAACTTTGGTCTTAATCCTCTAATAATTTTATAAAATTATCATTTCATTCAGAAAGAAGAAAACTGAGGCTTAATGAGATTTAGTGACTTATCTAAGGTTACACGGGAAGCAAGTAGACAAACTGATTGGAAACCCGGTTAACTCAAAACCCTCATGGGAGTGTCCAAAAAATGCTCATGCCACGCGGAGGGATTTACCTCCAGAATTTATCTTCCATATCTCATCTTAGACGCGGTCAGGGTAATCGATCATTGTGCTCGTCACATTTTGAATTTGTAAATATTTTCCATAAGTGAACTTTAATTTTATGAAATCAACAGACAGTGGTCCATATTGCAAGGTTCCAACTTTAAACAGTGGAAACCCCATTCTCGGAAGAGCTGACTTCTCTGATTTACTGTCTATAACACATTGGTGCTTCTTCCAATGAGAATGACTTATCTCCAGGAAAAAGCTACAACTGTTCTCAAACATGCAGGGACCCGCCCTCTTTTAGTTGCCATTGAACACCACAGATATGGACTCCAAACATTTTCTAAACCTGTAGCCAATTTGCTTTGGGGGGTGGGGGGGGGGAGAATATGCAACTTCTGATGGCTGGACTGCAACTGTGGAAAAAAACTCTACAAAGTCCGCTGGATACCGGCTCTACATACAACAGTGTGATAAATGCTGTGGGGAACACCAAAGAAATATAAGCAAAAGTCCTTGCCCTTGGAAATTTTACAATCTAATGGGTGAAATGAAATACATTCATATGAAATAATTCACAAATGAGAAAAAGCATATTGTAAAATGATAATCATGGGTAAGAAATAGTCCTATGATGAAGGTGCTAAAAATAACTATAGGCTGAATTGTATATTTGTTCATTTATCAAATGTTAATTCAACACTTGTCATATAATGTGGGGTTTCAAAGACGAATCAGACATGGACTCTCTCCTCTAATGTAGAAGCTTATAATCTAGTTGGGAAAATATGTACCTATAAACAAAAATAACTATAATACAAGACAAAATATGATACATCTTAGAAAAATATATGATACAGAAAATCAGAGAAACCCTTCATGGAAGAGATTCCAAATAAGCTTATCTTGGGGGATGAGAAGACTTTCAGTGGGTGCAGAGTGGGGAAAGATTTCAGGAGAAGGAAGATTATGCACGTGGGCCTCTGTATACATACACAGAAGCATGCATGCATTTTTTAAAATTAAGAAAGAAATACACAGCCTGGCCGGGCTTGGCTCAGCGGTTGAGCGTCGACCTGGGATCCAGGCGATCGGGGTTCGATCCCTGGTCAGGGCACATGCCTGGGTTGTGGGATCGATCAATGACTCTCTCATCATTGATGTTTCTATCTCTCTCTCTCCCTCTCCTTTCTTCTCTCTGAAATCAATAAAGATATACTTTTTTTAAAAAAAAAGAAAGAAATACACAAAACCTTCACTGGTTTTCAAAGCTTGAAGAATCATGGAAAGAGATTGCATCACTGCTCAGTCTTCTGCTTTCTCTCTGAATTCCTTCATACCCTTCCCCCTCTCAAAAGCTTGCTCCAGAGACATGGACCATCTGAGATCAGGAAGGGGAGCCTCCTGGCTTTGGACACAACTTTCATCGGGAGCTGCCTGATCCAGCTTGTTAGCCTTCCTCTAGCAGGACACTGCTGAATAAAATGACATCATTTCCACAACATTCGGTGGAAACACATATTGACTGAAAACACATATTGACTGTCTATTCTATTATACATCAAACTCTGTGCTTCAGAAATTATGGGCACCGTTCATGCCCACAGTACTTAGAAAAGACAGACAAACATAATCATAATTCAGAGTGGTAAGTTTAGTAACATAAACACTTTCAAGCAACAGAGAAATGATTGACTTAGTCTGAGGCAGGCAGCAAGGCTTCCAGGAGGAGTTAATGAATATGGGTAGAAAGGATGAAAGAGCATTCTAGAGGCAACTTATAAAGGCAGACAGGTAGGAAGCCCCATATTATGTCTGAAGGAATTAACATAGTTTTAACTTGATGAATGGAAAGTTTAAAGGGAAAGAAGTGTGAAATGAATTCGAATGGGCAGATGACCGTCAGATGATGAAGTCTGGTGTCATGCTAAGCAGCTTGGACTCCTCCTGTGGGCGATGAAGACTAGTGAAAGATTTGAAACAGGACAGTGGCATGGCTAATTTTATGTCACTCTGGTTACTGTGTGGAGGAACAGAGGCCATTGAGAACAGGGGCAGGAAGACCCATTAGGGCTCCCCTGCAATAGCCCAAGTGAAAAAGTTTGAGGTCCTAAACCCAGACAGGGACACTGAGGACAGAAATGAAAAAACAGGGGGGAAAAAACACAGATCTAGAACTAGCTAGGAAATGAAATTGGCGGAATTTGGAGACTGAGGAGATGTTGAGGGTGAGGGAAAGGTTAGAGTCAAGAATGATGCTGTGATGTCTGGCTGAGTGATAAACTGAGTGGTGAGGCCACCAACAAACAAAGGGAATTCTCAACGAAGGAACAGGTTATGGTGGGTGATAGAAAAGGAGCTTAATTTCAGGCAAGCTGAATTCAAGTTGCTGGTAGAACATTCTATTGGCTAGCTATTTATGCAAAACAGTAACTTCAAAACTCGGGAGTGTAAAAGAGCAACTACATATTGTCACTTGTGTATCTTTAGGTTGACTGGAGTTTGGCTGATCTCGACTGGATTCAGCAGGGCAACGTGCTTTATGCAGCAGCGGGTGGGTCTGCTGCTCACCACAGGTGTTGGCTGGATGGGGAGGATCTGCCCCGTGTTTCATTCACCCTCCTTGGACCCACAGGCTCCTAGGACTTACCTAACCCGCCTAAGCCTCCTGCTCTTTGCACATGACAGAGTCATGACTTGAACCCTGATCTTCCAAATCCCAGAGTTCTCGTACTGACCGTGCTGCAGTGAATGCAGTAGTGATACCTCCTTATATTTAGTCCACACAAAGTCCTTTTTCAAGGGCATGGGATTTGCACCAAGGCCTGAGTTGGCAACACTGCTTTTCTTCTATTGTTTAGTGAATGACAGCCTAAGAAAACAACAAAGGAGTAAAATATGTGGATCATCTACTACTTTCCTTTCTGATTGATGTGAATTTCAAACATAAACTTGACAAGTAGAAATGAACATGTGATAAATACCGGAAAAGCTGCTGCTTGTGCTTGGTGAAATAGCTAAGGAATTTAATATATTTTGCCTGCCAAACCAAGTTCAGTCATAGTCTTCACAAGATGTGCCTAGATTTTTTTCACAAAATTAAAGCCTTTGGTAAATTCATAAATTTGATCTACCTGATATGAAATTATTCAAAATATTACTTGGAAAGAGTATAAAACTGTATACTGTACCACAATTAACACTGTATAAATAGGACTTGTTATATACAGGTGAAAATTGATAGAAGCTGTGGAGAATGAAGATCATTTGTTGAGGAGTCTTTTCCATGTGTAGCATTTCCATTCTTATTTCATTATAGTGATGTTCATTCAATACATTAACACTCTTTTTCAGGTGTGGCTTTGAATCTACTCTATGACCTTTGCCCTTTAAAGACAAGAAACATTATGATGATTATTTATCATGGAAGAAATTTTTGTCTAAAATATGCCTTAATGTCTTTTTAAAATTAGAATTAGAAGTCATTTAATGAATTAACTGAATCAACACAACCCACTACAATGGCTTCGTCCCCAACTTTTGTTTGGATCTCAAGGACGTGTGCATGCACACTCTGCCCCCCCCACCACACACACACACACACACACACACACACACACACACACACATCAATGCAATTGCCTACCCAGGCTTTCAGGTTTATAAATAAGTCATTCAACCCAAAGATTAAAGCGCCTTATGATGGATTTCTTTGTGTACTGATGTTGAGAGAAGTGTATGTATAACTCTAAATCGTAAAGAAAAAGTAGCGCCCTTAGCTGATGAGCCTGAGTCTTCGTGCACAGCAAGAAGAGGGCATTCTTTCACTCAGTTACACTTTTGTCTTAAGAAGACTGAAACTTTTTTTTTCTCATGGAGGTAAGTTTCCACTTTAAACATTTCCTTCACCCACCCCAAAAATGTGGTGGAAAAAAGTAGTGCAGTGCCCCATACTCTTAGTTTATACCTTAAAACACAACTAATTACATCATATTAAAATTTATGTATGTGTTTCTATTTCTACCACAAAACTGAGAGTAATTTTAGAGAAGAATTTCTTGTATTTGTCTTTATACCTGATGCCTAGACTGGTGCCTGGCATTGTGAACAGAGGTTATTAAATTGACAGATAATGGCAAATCGAAAACATAAGTTGTTAAGGCCCCACCCAGTGATTGGTGATAATTAATGCCAATATTTACAAAGTTCCAAGAATTATATTAAGCACTGTACATGCACAATTTTCTTGATTCCTCATCAAAACTCCGTGGTGTTAATACCATTATTTCCCTCAATCTGCATTCTCAAGCTCCATCCCAAACATATGGAATAAGAATTTTTAAAATTTATCTTTATTGTTGAAAGTATTACAAATGCCCCCTTTTCCCCCCAATGATTCTCTTCCCCCCACACCCCTCCCCCCAGGCCTTCACCACATTAATGTCTGTGTCCATGGGTTATGCACATATGCATATAAATTCTTATGTTAATCTCTCCCCACCCAGCCCCGCCTTCCCTCTGAGTCTCATCAGTCTATTCCATGCTTCTATGTCTCTGGATCTATTTTGTTCATCGGTTTATTTTGTTCAGTAGATGGAATCAAAATCTTCATTTTAGTAAGATACTTAAGTACCCACTGAAGTTTAAGAAGCACTTCAGTAAGTGATAACCTCTCTTTACTGAACTTCTAAAATTTTTCCTACATCTGTATTCCTACAAAGTATGCTTTTATTTCTACAAAATTCCTCCAGTTCATTCCAACTTATGTCCCCTGTGTAACCAGAAAAAAATTAAATAACGCAAAATGAAGTCACCTTTATTATTCTACCTAGATTTTTACTTATGTCCAAGTTGAGAAATTGATTCATTCAAGGATGCTTCTCTGAAAGTTGTTATTTTTGGGTCCTCATCTTACTTTTCATTGCAAACAATGCCTTTGCTTAAGGCAAGGAATGTTTCATATCAGTCTTCGAAGCTCTAGAGGCCACCAAACTTCTGGTACATGGTAAGTAAAATACAATATTTGCTAAATTAATGAATGACCATTTTGTCTCCCACAGCTTTATTTTTTCTGAATTAACCCCTTTGAGAAAGGGCAGAACCCTGGGAAGCAGATGTCTTGCCTTACACAAGTGTTTCTCCCCCTAATACCTAACAGAGTGCCTTCTGCGCAGCAGGTGCTCCATAAACGTTAGGAAGTTGAACTGAATTTGTCATTGCGCATGAAAAGCAGCAGAACATTGACTAAACTGGAAGATGTAACCTGAGAGTGAAGTTGGAGCTCTTGTCAAGTAGGCAGGATGGCGCAGGAATCAATGGGAACAAAGTAATTATTGCCATTAAAATATAATAGGATAAAATCTTGCCTGAGGGAAAAGAAAAGAACGGGACGTTGATTTTCTAGTGCTGTATCGACTTCAAGATTATTTCTTGACTCAGATGTTGTTCTGATACTTATGCAAACAGGACAAACTCAACTTTTTAAAGACATACACTGATGCTGTAAAAATGTCACAGGCATTTGCCCTTTTGCGTAAAGTGGGAGCAACGATGGCACATCTTTTCCCGGATGTTGTGAGGATCAAACAATATAGGCAAAGGGATCAACAACATTCTTCATACAAATTAGGTGCTGAATCAATGCTAGTCCCTTCCTTTTTATCAAATGCACTTACTATCCCCTGTTTACTCACTCATTCCACATTTAGTGGAGCTCTACAATGGGATCAAGAAAGGAGAAATGGCCCCTTTCTTTGCGCCTCAAAGGACAGAGACAATTTCAATAACCAGGGGGGAAAAAGAGTATTCAGGTTGAAAGACAACATGGATAACACACAGAGTTAGGTGTGTTTACAACACAGTTGGAGAGTAGAAGTAGAATTTGAAGCTGAATAACTGGTAGATGAGGGGGCACACACACAAAATGGACAGCTGTGGATGCCATGACAAGCACTTGGGTTTTCCTCCTGTTGGCTGTCGGCAATCACTGAAGAATTTGGGCATCACTTGGGATTGTCTTCTACCTCGCTTCTCGTCTCTCTACGCGGTCCTCTCTAGATGACCTTACCTACTTCTGTGCCGCTGTGACAACCTAAATAACCCAAATCTGCATCTCCAGTCCCAGACCTCTCCCCTGAGTTTACACCTATGAGTTCAGGCCATGCAACTGCCTCAAGACATCTCCTTGTGGAAATATCACAAACACCTTTAAACTAACAATGTAAAAACTGAACTCATTATGCGCCCCAACTGTTCCTTATGCCAGATTCATTCTACTGCCATCTGCCCACTTCTTCAAGCCCAGTGCTTAGGACCCATCCTTGACTTGACTTTCTCCCATGTCTTCTGTATGTAATAATATTGTCTAGAATCAAACTCTTGTTTATCTCTTGAATCTTCCTGTTTCTCTAATCCTAGCTGAATCAACCTTAGCTCAAATCAGTCTTGCTTCTCACCTGGATGAGTTAATAGTCACCTAACTTGCCTTTCTCTTCTGTTTTTTCTCCTCTCCAATTTATGCTCCACACAGAAATAAATACGACTTTTTTAAAATGTCAATCTGAGCACATTTCTCCTGTTTGAAATCCTTCAGTGGCTTCCCTAACACACATAGAGCAAAATTCCAACTCCTTAAGATGGCTTGCAAGTCCCTGCACAACTTGGACTATGTTCATCTTTATCTTTATTCCCTGCTACTTCTCCCTCTGATTACCACACTCTAGCTTGACTCTCCTAATCTCAGAGTCTTCACACATGCAGTTTCCTCTTGGCAGAATGCTTAGTAATCCTAAGTGTGCTCAGAACATGAAGAGTGGTAGTTTTGTACAGTGTCAACTTGTTGGAGCTAGAATAATGCTTCCCAGAATTCTTTCTCTGTATGACTCTAGGTTAGCATTGGCCACAAAAGAAACTCACACAAGGTTTGGAAGGCAGGGATAAAGCGGTAGTCACTGCACTGTGAAGGTCAGAGCACTAGGCACTGTGGCAGCTCACACTTACTGAAACTGACCTCTGATCCCCCTGGTTGGTACTGGGAGCACCCACGTCTGCAGCTCCACCAGCTCCCACCAGCGCTCCTCCAGCTTCTCCAGATCCTGGGCCAAATGTATGTGCAACTCCGTAGTGAAGGGCACCAGGTTTTTCTGCAGGTCACCCTCATTGTCAAGATTGGAGGTGGTGGGAGACAGACATGAGTTCTAATTCATCGTCATTTGTCCTTGCTGCCGGTCACATTCAGCCTTCCTTCCTGTACATCTGGCTGAACCACAGACTTCCAGCCAAATACCAGATGCAGAGACAAAAGGCTGCACAGCCTGCCCCGCCAGCGCTCACAAGTATATAAGGTCTAGCCCCATAATAAATCCCTCATTCTCTGTCAAAACATGCCTGATACATGGTAGTTTTGTGACAAGACGTTAAAATGAAACTATTTCAGAACCCATTGTACCTACGTGTGCCAAACATAAACCTTCAGAGAATAAATAGTAACATGGGATGTCTGAAATAAAGGACAGAGGACGGCAAAAGCGATGATGCCATTTCTCTACTTATAATCCTTTAGGGCTTTCCCATTGCACTCAAGATAAAGTCTAAACTTGTTTATACGGCACACAAGGACCTTCATGGTCACAAACGCCACTACCGTGGAACTGCCTTCAATTACTCAATTCTTTTTCTCTTCTCTTTTTCTCTACTCCCTCCCCCTCTCCCTTTCCGCCCCCTCCCCTCCTTCTAGCTCTTGCCCTGCACTCTCCCTCTTCCTCCTTCCCAACCTTCTTTCTCATAAGCTCTTCCACCTGCATCCTGCTCTCCTGACACACACACACACACACACACACGTACTATTCAGTTGCCTCAACTACTTTAAGTGATCTCTAAAAGTCAGAAAACGTGATTTAATAGTTACACAGACTGATCTACCCCCTACAAACCTTCTGGATGTTGCTATAGCCCCAGTCGGTAGCTCCCTTGGATGATTTAATTATATAAGGGACACACAGACTTTGAAAAAACCAAAGTCTGACCTAGGTACCTATGTCTCTAAAAGTGATTGGCAAATTAACCAAAAATTCTATTTTAAAAAATCCATCCTTAAATGACAACAGGAGAAGACATTCTAGAAATATGCTGGTGAAGGAGGAACCAAAAAGAAAAAAACAAAAAGGACTCTTTATGATTGGGAAGCAATAAGAAACTCGAGCTTTCTGAAATTCACAGCAAAAAGTGATGGAGTATGGGGGGGCACAGGCAGGACTGAGTTACAGATGGGGAAGTTAGTTTTTTTTAATTATCTTAAACTTTCATTCAAGTTAATAGTGACATTTATTTACAAATCACATTAGTTCCCTTTTAATTTTGATTCCATTTTCCAAAGAATAATTTCCCATTAAAATCATTAAATTCATGTTTCCTGTATCACTCCCTCTAAATCTAATCTGCTCCCAAAGATTGAGTTATCACATTAGGCTCAGATACTTTCTTGCTTAATTGTCATTTAATGAAAGAATTTAAGACTATTATTAAGCATAAGATATGGAACATGATAGATGGGTGAAGGTGAAGATTTTGTGTTCTAAGAAATAAAAATCAATATGCTATAGTCTGATTCCAAATATTATTATTTCTGTTGGAAGATAAACGTTTGCAAAATAATTCTACATCCTTCGAAAACTGTAAAGTACAAAAGCTTACATCAAAATTTCCCAGCACCTTGTCCATGTGGTTGGATCCAATAAGATAAACAGCATTCCTTTGATCTCCATCACAGCAGTTACTACAATCTAACATTATTTTGTGCTTTGGTTGTTTATATGTCTGTCTCCCTACCTGCATAGAATATTAACTTCATAAGGGCAGAAATGATGTTTGTTGTTGTTGTTCCTCCAATGTTATCTGTAGCACCTACTACAGTGCCTCCCTCATAACTAACAATAAATTGGGGGATAGGAATGAATGATTGATGGTCCTGCCAGTGTGGCTCGGTTGGTTCAGTGTTGTCCTGTGCACCAAAAGCTGCTGGCTTGATTCCCGGTCAGGGCACATGCCCGGGTGGGTAGGCAGCCGATCAATGTTCCACTCTCACGTCGATGTTTCTCTCTCCCTCTTCTTTCCCCTCTCTCTAAAAAAATCAATAAAAATACTTTTAGGAAAAAGAATAAATGACTGATGAAAATTGTGAACTGGAGAAAAGTCCTTTTGGAGAGCTTTCATTATATTGCTAGCAACTGTAGATATACTGATGAAACTAAGTTGGAGCCATTGAAATTTGTTTTCAAAACTCGATCACTTTTATCAAGTGGAATGGTGAAAAATTACATTCATTTAAATCACACATGCTATTTGTGCCTGCAACAAAATTTCATCAGGATAGAGTGAAAGACTGGATGATACATGAAACCATTTTACGTTAAGATTCTTTGTTGGCAAGTGACTGAACCCAGTGGCTAACTTAAGCAAAGTAAATTAGGCTACCAAAATAAAAATAAAACAAGACAAAACAAAACTCAACCAAACAAAATTTTCTATTGAGATTATATATATATATATATATATATATATATATATATATGCCCAGGCATCACAAAGCAAAGAAATCTATCCCTACTATTCCCTTATTGAATTGCCAACCCAAAGAATTTGGGGGCATAATACAGTGGTTATTGTTTTAAACCACTTTGTTTGGAACTGAACACTACACAGCAATAGTAAATGAAACAGGGGTTTAGCCAAATCCTTCAGTGAGCTCTACTAATTGGGGTGTAGAGCCTTATTTCTAAATCCTGTTGCAAAGTGAATCATGTCATAGCGAGGCTATGGAGAATGCTAGTATCTAAACCCCAGCCTACCAGTCAAGGTTCAGAGGATTCATTTGTTCTCAGGATGATGCACCATTTAGAATCGGGGCTTGCCCGCTGGGGTTAGGTGTTTTTTGAGGGTCTCTATTTTTCTAATCAAAGTCATAACACCTCTCCATTTACTTTGAAGTACAGGATCAAGGGATCCCACAGAAAAGACAGCCATGCCCACTGCATCTCTGAAGAGATGACACAGCCAAACTTCAGAATGAGCCTGTTTGTTACTTTAGCTTCCTTTTGTGTTTTCTGAAAATGTTTTTCTCAGCTGTTTTTGTCAATTTTTTTTTTAACCAGGATAACTTGAAAAAGAAATGCACATGGGGTGGAGGGAAGAGGCTATTAAAAACACCCATTATGCTGAATAATGAATTGCTCCCCAAAATACAATTTAGCTGATACAAGCTGAACGGAACTCAAACCCTCTACGGTCCTCCATGGTCTCATGTTGACTGCTCCTTCCCAGCCTCTAAAGCAGCAGCATTCCTCCAACTTTCTTCTCTGACTGCAACAGGCAGAAAAACATCCACAAGCCTCCCCATTACATTTCCCTCTTTCACAGAAATTGCTGAGACTATCAACCAGTAAATTCAGAAGATTTTCTTTAGAGTGTTGTTTCTTACTTCCAACATGAATAACTGACAAAACTGTAAAAGCCCAGATCCTCATAAAAAATGATTATGTGCTAGAAAGACATGATTTGATTGTAAAAATCTGAAGTTGCTGAGAGGGATGTGGAAGGGAGCCAAAAGAATCCTTTGAGGGCAAATGTCTTTTTCATCCTGTCCTGAAATTGCTTGTTTTCACTTTGGAAGGAAGATGCAAGTGCTTCAGCTTCACAGTTTGAGGGACTTCACCCTGGAGGCAAAAATTCTAGCTGTCAGAATCCCAGGATAGTAGCACTAATCAAAAGACCTCTCCTTGGGAGACAAAAGAGTCCCAGCGCCAAATAAGAGCACCAGTGCCTTGTGCAGCCTGCTAACAACCCCCTCTGCCTCCTTCTGGAATAAGAGGCCATCCTAGGTTTTCCAGAGGTCTGCTTATTTCTAAAAATCAAACCCAGGTCCCTTCTTTTAATGGGAATGTTCCATCAGTTTACAGCTTTGCTTTCAAATCTCACAGATGGGTATTCTGAGGTGGGAGAGAAATTACAGAAGGAACCATTGTACTGGGAAGCTCGGACCAACAGAGGTGCATGTACCAGAAACCTTTTAGTATGTATTAGTTTCCTTGTTTACAGGTAAGAGAGAAAACGGATAGGGGTGAAAACATTAGAAGCACAAATAGCTGGAACAAAGAGACTAAACAGAAGATTGAAAGCTCAGAGTAACAGTTAGGCCACCAGCAAAGCAAGGTGGGAAAATGAGGGATTAACCCACTGGTCAAGACAAAAGGAAACCTTTCCCCTGGAAACAGCCAGATCATTCCAAACAAAGGATTTTTTGGTGGTTGCTTTCTGTTGAGTTGAGCTGCTAATTGCCAGGGTTTATTTTCTCCGTGTACCCTTCGGCATAGCTGTAGATAAGACAAGTGCAGAAGGACCCATTAGGAGCTGGAGTCTGCCTGCCTGTGATGACTATGATGGAGCCCATCTCCCCTGAGGAACTAAATCAAGGCCAAATAGGAAAGCCAGAAAAGAAATGAGTACACAGGAATCCAGAAACCCTGAGGGATATAAGATGAGCTCATTGTTTGGTTTGCGGGTTTTATTCTTCAAGAGACTTTCAAAGATGCTTCTACCCAGCACAGAGTTTAAGGAGGCAGGCGCTGGGAGGCAGGAAGCTGTGATTCCAGGGGCAAGAGCAGCAGCTCCCATCCACTTTGCTGCTGATGCTTAGTGAGCAGGCGCTTCTCTCATGACATGTTCTATTTCTCTCACAGTAGGCCTAAGAGAAAGTCTCATTAGAGTGCGGAAAACATGCGAATGGGTGACCTGATGCAGGGAAAAGTCCCCAAGGGGAAAGTGTATTCATTAGACTAGTTGGTGAGGGGGAGACATAAACCAAAGCAAAAGAAATAAACTTTGGAATCAGTTTGGATGTACTGGCTTGGATTCTAAATGCCTCTCTGCCAGGACCCCGCAGATCTAGAAAATGGGAGTAAGTGCTCTAGTATATTATACGAGGGACAGCTCTCGAGTGATGAATTGGCCCCGGTGTAGGACCGGCAGCTGAGACTCGCTTTGTCCTGCAGCAAGTTAAAAGGCTGATCTAGTGGAACAAGGCTCTCTAAGTGCACATTAGCCACAAAAGAAGCCCCTCGCTGTTCAGCACATTGTGCCAGCACAGTCATTTCCAGAAATAGACTCGCCCCAATCCCCTTTATATTTTCCAGAGCCGAACCTGAACTTTCAAGGGGCCAGACTTTGCTTTTATTTTTTACTCTTCTTTTCATAGATGATTGAATTTCCTGGTGTTGCTTTCAGATCAGATGTTATTTTGGGCCCAACTCAAAGAAAGCCATCCAAATACATTGAGAAGCAGTGGGTGGCAGAAAAGTTCAGCTTCATTCCTTATTAAGCAGAGAGACACATCAGGGGGTAGAGGAGGGAGGGAAACACTAAAGGCTCCAAGGTCATTGAAAAGTACAAGGATTTGACTACATAGGATGACACTGGCTGCTGCTCAAAGCCTACTAGGTTTTAAGAGGGATTTGCAGTTTTTACAATACCAGAGCTACTGTTCGCATTTGCTACCATTACAAATAACATATTTAATCATAACATTTTGAAATTGAAATTTTTAACAATAAAAACTGTACAGCCCTGCCCACGTGGCTCAGTGGTTGAGCATCTGCCTAAGATCCGGGAGACTGTGGTTCAATTCCTGGTCAGGGCACATGCCCGGGTTGCGGGCTCCATCCCCAGCAGGGGGCGAGCAGGAGGCAGCCGATCAATGACTCTCATCATTGATGTTTCTCTCTCTCTCACTTCCTCTCTGAAGTCAATAGACATATTTTTAATTAAAAAAAAAAGAAAGAAAAACTGTACAGTCACAATGGAAAAATATCACTTGATATAATAAAGAATTCTTGTGGTTAAAATCTGAGTTAATGTTTGCCAATAATATAGTAGGTCTCTAGTCCTAGTGCATAACCCCCTCAAAACCTCCTCCCTCCCCCCTCCTCACCTTCTTCCCATCCACTCACCTGCCGGGAGGTATATGTTGAGCCTCAGACCCTGTGCAAAAACCATTTGCCTAATTGTTTCATTTAATTTTTTAATTTTCATAATCACACTGTGAGGGAAAATTGGGGCTCAGGAAGATAAATAACTTGCCCAAGAATAGATGGATCATAATCATATCTGTCTGATTGCAAAATGTACACTCAAAAGCTTTCTGTTTAACCACAAGGAGAGAGTAGCATTTATTTTAAATTCAATTTTTGAACATTTTAATGTATTGGCCTGAGGAGGAAAGTCCTGGTACTTTCAGAGACTTATCCACACGAAGCCACCCAAATCGTTACTTTTTTCTTGATTGGTTCCAAGGCGTATTGGAGAAACAATATCATTTTAATTTACACCTCAAGGACTAAATACCAAAACATATTGATGTCTTAAACCCAATAAAATAAAGTTGATTCTTTTTTGTCATTCTTCCCTTCTTTGGAAGTCTAATTCATCAGTAACCGCCTGGGACAGCACCCCCACACTTTCCAGCATCATTTCTCCATTGGGCTCCTCCCCACCAAGCTCCTAAGTTGGATCCTAAGCAAAGAAAACGTGTTTGTGCTTGGGGGAAAATAACAGCAACAGCAACAAAAGGGAAAAACACAGCAGCCCACCCACACATCCGTTTCATGGAGCTAACATTAAATGAGGTGAATGAGGACAGGCTTCATCTATTCAAAGGCATTAGAGTTAAAAAAAAAATTTACCTAGTTTATACATTCCGATAAAAACATCGGAGGTCTCCATGATGTTTTAAAACAAACAGAAAAGTATTTAAGCCTAAAATATAACCTCCTTTGTTGCCATACCCTGTCTTAGCTTCTAAGAAAAACTTGTAGGAATAAGAAACTTAAATCCCACTTTTCTTTTTGATGTTTCTTGGGAGCAGGGTGGTAGACTCAAGATTAAAGAAGACAATTCTCTTGTTCTGAGCCATCCTTAAAAAGATGAAATAAGACATCAAATGCTATTACTAGAAAATGGAAAAAACTTTGTGGATGATCTTTATCATTTTTTCCTGATCTCTATTTTTAAATGATTGCCTTACTTATATTTTTAAAGATTATCTTTTTAAGAAAGGAAAGTTAAAGTCTTTGTGTAAAAAAAAAAAAAAAAAAAGGAAAGAGAGAAAGAAAGAAATCTGATATGCTCCTATAATTTCAGAGATAACTGGGAAATAAATTTTTTAAAGCTTTTTTGGGTCTAGATAGTTTTCAGGTTCCTTTGCCTTTAGAAATTCATAGCTCAGGCATTAGTAGAACGTAGTGGAAATCCTCCTGAAACAGAAGACAGACTATCTGGATTTTTAACCCCAGCAAGTCCATCCAATGATAAGATGACCTTGGGCAGATCATTTAACTTCTCTGGTTCTTGATCTGAGTATTAGAAAAAGGAAAGATACACTGGATACACTCTAAAGACCTCTTACATTCCTAATTGTGCTCAAAATCCAATGCAATGTACCATATTTAAACTGTAATGAATGCTGCTGCTGCTGGAGGTAATTAGGTATCTTTTGTGACTGCAAGATGGTAAATGGATGCCTGTTTTTCTCAAAGGATATTATTCCCCCATCTGCCAATTCCCTTGAGCCAAGATAATAATCATTAGTCCTTTCCTGAATTTGTTCTTGTCTCTTTTATTGCACATATAGTTTGAAAATGATGTACACTCTCCTATCCCTTGCTGATGACAAAGTACACATTTTCCCCTGTCCTCTCACCATATCTACAGCCAAACAGTCATCACCCTTAACCTGCTGGGAAACACTGCAGAACCTCAAAAGAACTCAAAAACAGAGTGGTTGTGCGGAATGTTAGGATAGCAAATACCTGGGGAAGGTCATTTCTATATGGGCTGGCCAGAAAAGACCTCTCTGAGGAAGACAGATTTGAGCTGAGATGTGTTCGATAAAAAATCAGGCATGAGCAAGCCAAGGAAACAGCGAACCAAAAGGAAGGAACGGTATATACAAAGGTCCTGAGGTGGGAAAGAGATGGCCCTATTCCAGGAACTCAGAGAAGGCCTGTGTGGTCAGTTGGAGAGAAAAGTGCACAAAATGAACTTGGAGCGTCAGGAAGGCCTGTTCACACAACACATACTAGGCCGTGCTGCGGGAGCCACTGCACAGACGTATGACATTCTCAGATTCGTCTTTGAAAAAAAGTGCTCCGCTTGCTGCATGGGAAACAGATGTTAGGAGTGCGGGGCAGCAGGGACAAAAGTGGGAGGAACAATGGGAAGGCTTCAGCCATCGCTCAGGCAAGAGCTGCCTGGGCTATGGTGGTGGCAATAGAGGTGGGAAAAGTGGACGGTATATTGAGACATATTTGGAGATATATTGTGATATATCTCAAGTGATATTTTAAAAGTAAAGGCAATATGGATAAGGTGTGATGGGGGGTGTAGCTGAGAGAAGTGATGTCCCTGAAGATCTGGCTCAAGTGACAGAGATGGAGAAATTGAATGAGACCGGAAACACCAGGAGAAAACCAAGTCTGTGCTGTGCAAGCAAGACTATCTGTGTACAGATGATATTTAAACAATGAAAGTAGATGAGTTCACCTTGGGAGAAAGGATAGATGGAGGAGAGTAGAGGGCGGGAGACCAATAGCAGGGGATGCAACATTTACAACAGAAAGTGAGAAGATGCAGTGAAAGGAAACCATGAGAGTGTGTTGCCCTGGAGGCCGAGAGCAGAGAATATTTCATTTCAAATGGGGCCTAGTGCTACCCAAGAGTTTGGTAAAATGAGACCTGGAAAGGGACCACTGCTAGCGGCAAAATGGAAATCACTGGTGACCTTAACAAAAGCAGAGTTCGTAAGCATTTAATTAAGTTTTTAATGGCATGGTAAGGAAGTCAGCTGCAGTGCACTGAGGAACGAATCGGAGGTGAGAAGGCGTAGGCAACACACACATACAATTCTTTTGTTTAATTTAACTGAATAGGAAATACATTAATAAGGCTCAAAATGCAAATGGTACCAAAGACTATACGTGCAAATGTGTCCCTCCCACGCGTGTCCCTAAGCCCAGCTGTTCTCCCTGAAGTATTCTATGCAAATGCACTTGTGGTTTTGTCTCCCTTTTATACAAATGACAGAGCACTTTCTATACAGTTCTGAGCCTTGCTTTTTTCACCTAAAAATGTATCTTAGAGATCATCCATCTGACTAAAGAGTTTTCTTAATCTTTTTAAAACTTTGTAGTATTCCATTGAAGGACCTAACAGTTTATTTAATTAGTCCCCATATGACCTTCTGCCATTACAAACAGAGCTGCAATAAATGTCCTTGTGCTTTCATTTTGTAAATGGGCAGGTTTATCTACAGAATAGGTATGGAAGTGGAACTGCTATCTCAAAAAGCGTGTGCCTTGGTAATTTTGATAATTACTGCCAAATTCAGCTCCATAAAGGACGTACATCTACCAGAAATAGGAGAAAATATGTTGTCCGACTCTTGCAAAACAGTATATCACTTTTTGATCTTTGCCAATTTGATAGGTGACTATATATTCCCAGAATATATTTTTAAATATTATATTGCAGTTCTTATATTTTTAATGACTTGAAATGTTTGCATGACTAGCTAAAATATTTCTTATTCTTTAAATTCCAGGAGTCTTTTAGTAGATACATTCTGGAGTTGACCATTCACTATTAATTTTTCCTAGGACATAGTATGCTCTCTAACTGTGTAGATTCAAGCTTTCTTTTATTTCTATAAAGTTGTCTGAAGTTATATCTTTAGATAATTGTTTTATAATTTCAGTTTTCTTCTTCAGAAGCTCAAATTTTACAAGTATTATATCTCCTAAGCTAACTGATCCTTGTCTTTTCCTTTCTGATGCGTTACTAGTTATTTATTTTTACCTCCATAGTAATTTTCTCACTCTTGCCTGACATATCTCTTACTATATTTTAACAAGTACCGGCCATATTTCATGCACCATTCTAGATATAATAAAAATTACAGTGCAAAAAATTGACAAAAATCCCTGCCTCCGTGGTGCTTATATTCTAATGGAAAGAATAAAATATAATAGATAAATAGCAAGTTATATAGCCTGTTAGGCAGCATTCATTGCCACAGAAAAAAATAAAGCATGAAAAATCCTGCAACTTCAATTTTTGATGTTTCAAATCCTCACTTTTTTCCATACTTAATCTTTATAATATAATCATAAATTATGTTATGTTATTGAACATAATTTAAAGTCAAATTTCAACATGTATGTAGGTATATCACAGTTTACTCAACTGTTCTCCCATTATTAAACATTTGCACTGTTTCTAACTTTTCACTGTTTTAAGTCATTTGTAATTGTCCTTTCTTATTCCATATATGAATATGTGGTCTTCCTAGTTAGTTTTTTATCAACTCAAATACAAGAATGATGTCACCTTCAATCTTTATGTCCCAAGACTGACCCCCTGTACAATGCTCCCTACTCACCTACACTCAGTAAATGCTTTCTGAATCATAAACACACACCCTAGTGATAAATTAGAAATTAGTTATAGAATTAAAAGTCCCCTGGGGACACTGTACTGACACTGAAAGCAGCCAGCAGACTGCTCAGGCTGAACAAGGCTTGCTCGAATGGTAGAGCAGAGGTGCACCATGCTTTATAAAACTCTACAGAGACGGGAAGCTTCTTGCCTTTTAGTCATCACATCACCACTGGAGAAAGAGGGAGAATGCTGTTTGAAACTATGAAGCACAATTCCAGTGACTTATGAAAGCTCTTTAATAGTAGATATGCCCCACCCCCAAAAATATATATATGTCCTATGTAAAATTGATAGGAAAGCCTGAAATGTGGGCAAGAGGGGATAAAAGAATCTACAGACCTTCCTATATAGAAATGTTTTAAAGTCTGGTTGATTCTGGGTCAGAGATGACTTACCTGTATTGCTATCTAAAAGCGATAAGAGGAACCAGGTCTTTGCTGAGTAGCTGCTTTGTGCCCCGTACTCCAGTAGGCCCTGGAGCAGACAGTGCTTCCTCGGGGAGTGTGGAGGCTGGAAATGGAATGGAGGTGGGCAGTGGGGAAGCGAGACAGACAAGCCAACGAATAAGGGATTGAAAACTGTGACAAGGGCTACAACAGAAACAAACAAGGTTCTGGAAGTTACTTGGTGCAGACAGGTGACTAGTTAAAGTAAGAGCATTTCTGATGAGAAGACATTAGACAGGAGACCTAAAGATTAAAAAAAAAAAAAAAAAGTCATCCATACAAAGGAAGAAGCAAAGGTGGAGAGCAAGGAGCAGGAAGAAGAATGTTCCAGCTAAAGACCACATCATGTGCTTGGCTGCGAAGAAGCCAATTTAACCTCAAAACGTTTCCCACTACGCTTTTTCATTTTCACAACCCAGGTGCTCCCATCCTGGCTTCCTGCCTCAGCGTATTTTCAACAGCCTGCTTTCCAATTAAATTTTAACTTGTGTTTTCGTGCCTTAGCATCCTGCTCTCAAACAAAACAATTTATTTTGATGTACTCAGACTAGATTAAGTCCCATGTTATACAATCTTTTTGCATATTTTAATTTTTGTCTATAACATCAATCATACTTGTACTGTGGGTGTGCGTGTAGGTGTAGATTCATAAGTAAAAAAAAAAAAATTCTAAGCAGCTAGGGACAATAGTTTCATTTAGCAAAAAAAAATCAAGCATCCAATAATCACCTTAATTTATAAATGTTGATAGTTTCTCAGAAAATGAATATTCTACATGTTTTACATTACACTTATTTATTAGTAAAATAAGTTTTAAAAGTGGGAGGTCTTTGGATTTTTTTTGACGTAGAGAAAAGTCCTCACAGCCTTTTTAAATAGTTGAACTCATTCAAATTTATTAAATAAAATCAATGAGTTAATTATCACAAAGTTGATGCTCAAAACCAACCTGTTGTGGCAAACATAACTTACAAATTAAGATGAAAAAACACAAGTTTTTCTACCACAAACATTGTAACAAATTAAATTTTCCCATAACGTTTAGCTTTGGCTATAAATCAGTCCTTGAATTATTATAATAAAATTTTCAACTTTATAGGAAATCTCTGAACATTTTAGGAAGCAGACATATATCCAACAAAATAAATTTGATTTAACTTTAGTATCATGGTAAATACTATGGAAATAGTCACTTTTTGTGTGTGGTCAATGGAAACAGTGTAATGCTTAACAAGACCTTTAAGTTCTCAAAAGCTCCAGGGTTTGCAGTTCTCTCCAGGTTTCTATTACCAACGTAACCTCTCATCTTAATTTTTATTATTTTTCACTAAATAATATAATAATAAATATATATAATGCATCACATAAATTCATCATGCAGTTTAAGAAACAAATCATATTATAAGGTATATTAATGTTGAATCACTATGTTGTACACATGAAACTAATATAATATTGTATGTCAACTATACTTTAATTTTTTTTTTAAATATGTCTTTATGGATTTCAGAGAGAGGAAGGGAGAGGAAGAGGGAGAGGGAAACATCAATGATGAGAGTCATTGATCAGCTGCCTCCTGCACCCCCCCTGCTGGGGATCAAGCCCTCGATCCAGGCATGTGCCCTGACCAGGAATCAAACTGAAATCTCCTGGATCCTAGGTCAATGCTCAACCACTGAGCCACGCCAGCTGGGCTATACTTTAATTTTTAAAAATTATTAGAACACTTCCAATAGTTTCTCTCCATGAAAGGAGAGAAAGTGAGAACACATCCAATTACCCTTTGAAGTTCTACAATGCATAACATCAAACGTGTCCGCAATTCTAACATTAAAATACTACATATAAAAGAATTAAATGTGATTTGTTCTGAGCACTAGTTCCCTTAAATGGTTTTTGTTTCTGAAAGTTCAATTACGTAATCAATACTCAAGCATCTAAAGAAATATAAAAATGGCTGAGTAGCTTGAAAAACAGTAGAAGAAAAGGTATCCAGAGCAGACAGAGATCATTTACGACTCTGTATGACAACAGAGACGAACAAGTGACGAGTAAAAGGAAACGGGATTCATAAGACAAAGTGCCAAATGCAAACAGCCAACAGCTGCTCATGGCGGAAGGGCACGAGCTGGGCCTCTCAGCCCGAAAATGGAAAATATCTGGGTCAAGGATTCAAAACTTAAACACAACAAATGCTGTTTCGGTGCAAGTGCTTCATTTCACTGACTGTGTGAGGCACCAGCTCCTGTAGGAGAGCTGCTCACAGGAAACGCTCCTCGAGGGAAACTGCAGGGAGGAGCATGCACAGTGAGAACGAAGCCAAGGGCTGTGCACAGACAGGCTTCACGTGTCACTCACTGCGGGTGTTCGTCACCGACAACCGTGTGCCGGTTTCTCTTCAGAGCCTTATATTCTAAATTAAATATATAAATAAGGGAATAAAGTGCGTTAACATTTTACTGAGCATTAAAAGCCTCTATAATAACTTATTTTAACACTGTGTGTGGCTAGTTATTTCTTTAATGTTTCTCTTTCCTTCCATAAGTTTCATAAGAGCAAGGACATGACTTCTTCATTACTGTATCCCCAAAAACGCACTGCCCAGTGTCTGGCACATGAAGATGCCTATTAAATATTTGCTGGCTGACCACAGAAAACTTTGTTGATTTAAGATGTGACTCCCAAAAGTTAATTTATTTAATTTTTAATAGTAGCCCCCAAACTTTTCAACTTTCAAAAGAGTTTTCTTTATTCTAAGTCCACATCAACCAATATTTTGAGAGGCTTATTCTATCATATTACAGTAATTTATCTCAGTTTTAAACAAAGATATATAAATCCCAACCGATACTTCCAATTGGCTTAAGATAACCAGTGTTATCTCATTAAATTCTATAATAGTAGCCAAAATTAAGGAGTCAGGATTTTATAATAAGCCTTCATTGCCTAATCACCAAAGAATTTGCTTTAGACTTCTTTGAAATATTGGAAATACTTCAGGACTGCCCAGCAAACTCCTTTTCTCAGCTCAGTTTAAATGAATCCTTTTTGCTTCTGTGTCTGCTGCAGCCTTCAAGATTACTGTCAATCCTACTCATATGAAAAAATTATCCTCATGTTTCACAAAAGACAATGAGGTGATCTCTGCACTGCCTTCTTCCACCCCTAAGGCCTCGTACTGATAATGCTGCCCAAAAGACAAAAGAAATAGTCCTGACCCAGCCAGTTTGGCTCAATGGTTAGAGCATCGGCCTGTGGACTGAAGGGTCCCAGGTTTGATCCCCGGTCGGGAGGCGGCCAATCGATGTGTCTCTCTCACATTGATGTTTCTCTCTCTCTCCTTCCTGCTCTCTCTGAAAAGCAATGGAAAAAATATCATCAGTTGAGGATTAAAAAAGAAATAAATATATATACAAACACACACACATATATATATATATTCCTATCCCATGGACCTACTAACAAGGAGAATGTTACTGTTTTTAAGATTATGGCCTTTCCCAATGTTAAAACTATTCCAAAACTTCAATTTCATAAATTCTTATGAAACATTAATTGTGTTATGTACCTGTAGGCACTGAATATTTTTCCTCATGACATATTTGGCAGAGGGACTCTAAGGTAGTCAACTTTTCAGAAATCTGAACTGTCCTCAGCCTTGAAAGTTTATTTACAGACTGATAAAATAAATTGTTTTTCCTAAGAAACCAGCTTGAAGGATAGACAGGGAAAGAAATAAAGCTCTTTCTCTGTTTGGGGGAAAAAAACAACCTGTTTAAAAATGTAAGTATTAAGGCTTCTATTTGCCAAGGATAGTTCTACACTTGAATGGGCGAGAGTCATTTATTTCTGACGCTTTGTGTGCTGCGTCTGACATTTGAGAAGAGCTTACTTGTTAAGTGGCAACATCTCCTTCCTTCGGATCCTTCACTTCCATCATCTGTGTTCTTTCTGGAGCCTCCCCATCACCAGATCTTCAACTTACTATTCTGTAAGCATGTATTTCTCATCCAGAATTCCAGGAGAGTTATAGAAGTTTTCCCAGATTGACAATATAGTGGGTATCTAACTCTTAAAGTAATCACATGAGCACCAACTCTGATGTAAGTTTTTTCTTTTAAGTGTCAATAAATTTGTTTTTTAATTTTCATCTGAGGACATTTTCCGTTGCTTTTCAGAGAGAGTGGAAAGGAGAGAGAGAGAGGGGGAGAGAGAGGGGGAAAGAGAGGAAACAATGTGAGAGAGACACATCGATTGGTTGCCTCCCGACTGGGGACCAAACCTGCAACCAAGGTACATGCCCTTGGCTGGAATCAAACCCGGGACCCTTCAGTCCTCGGGCCAACACCCTAACCACTGAGCCAAGCCGGCTAGGGCTAAGTGTCAATAAATTTTGTGTGGTAATAAATTGAGTATGATTACATTCAGGCTATAATCTTTTAGAAAGCTACGGGGACATTGGTGCAATAAGTATACTTGACATCACTGATATTCAAACCTTTTGCTACTCACACAGTGGTGCCGGAACCAGCAGCATGAGCATCACTTACGAACTTGTTAGAAATGCAGAGTTCCAGGCCCCACCCCAGTCCTATCGAGTCAGCAGCTGCATTTCAACAAGATTCCTAGTGATTCCTACTCACATTACATTTTGAGAAGCATCGTCTTACCTGACATAATCCATCAGTGCCAACAATACTCAGAGCCATTTCACAAACCTGTGAACCACCATCAACAACCACTAACTTTTTATACAAACATGTGTCCTGTTTGTTCAACAGTGTTAGCAAATAATTATGCACATTCCTAAAACCTAGTTTTTGCATACAGATCTGGAATATATGTAATAAACTTATCCTTGGGTGGAGAAAATTAATATTGTAAGATAGCTCTGAAATTGATTGATTTTTATAAGCAAATATTTCTGTGTAAGTGTATTAATTTCTCTGGAGTTCACTTTTCTCATCAGCAATAGATAACCTAATGGGTTATTTTGAGGACTAAGTGAGATCATATACAGGAAGCAGCCTGCATCTCAAGGCTTCTCTTTTCTGGAGACACTGTTCACTTTCTCTGCCACTGGAGGTGACTCTGCATGCAGCCAAGGAGAGATGGCGGCAGGTGCACAGCTCTAGCTGTTTCTTCACAATCCCTGATATGTTCAGCCAAAAACTATCAGAAAGGACTCTGATTAGTCTTGAACTGGAGGCTGAAGGGTATTCTCAAATCCTGGCTTTCATTCCTAACCACAAAGTGGGAGTAGGGATGGGGTAAAAGAACAGGGCCCTCCAACCCAAACTCTGATGGAAAGATGGGATGGGGCTGCTTTGTAGAAGAAGAGCCAAGAACTAACATGCACCCAGCCACTTTCAAGGTTCATTGCATGGAATGGTGTATGTGGAAAGAGAGAAAGCTGAATTCAGAAGGAAGACAGAGTAAGATAGGTGAAGAGATGGAGATGCATCGTTAGTCAGAAGGATCAGAAGACGTCATGGTGCCTAGAGTATAATCATCACAGGGAAGAGGTGTTACTGAGTGTTTGAGGTCATGAAGGGGCAATGAGAGGTTTTTAAACACACTGATTTAAGCATCAGGGACTTGGCTTTCTGTACTAAATATAGCATGGAGCGGTGATTCTCAGTTGCCCATTACAATCGCTTGGGGAAATCACTTAAATCCCTCATACCCAGGCCACACCCTCAAACCAATTAAATAAGAATTCCTGGGGGTGAGACCCAAGTACCAAATAGTTTGCATGTGTGTTTTCAGGTGAACCAATATACAGTCAGGTTAAGCCTCACTGATGACTGGATGGAGGAAGCAAGAGTGAGGCAGGGAATCCGGCTAGGCGACTGCTGCTTAGTCCACATGAGAGAGCACCGGAGCTCAGGGGATGCTGGCACAGCTTCCAGCAATATTATAGAAAGAAATCTGCAGGAATTGCTACCAACCAGTGCAGAGCAGAGACGGGGTGTGGGAGAAAGAAGAATCATATCTGCGTGTACGGCTGCTATTCCCTGATAAAAGAGATGGGAAAGAGCAGGTCGGGTGGGATGGAAAATCGAGAGTTCAGGAGTGGTTAAATTTGAGATATAAGCGAGTCATTCAAGTGGAAATGCCAAGCATGTAGTTGAATTTGGGTAAAAGAACTGGGTGGGAGACGTAAATCTGGGGATCATTAGAATATTAGATGATATTTTGAGCCATGTGAAGAGATGAAATATCTCAAGTAAAATGTAGGGAGAGAAAGTAGAAGGAAAGCATTACATTGCCAAGCCAAGAAAAGACATCGATGGTTGACATTGACGTTAATGGTTGCAGATGATGTAAATCTGTATGTTTTTAGTCTCCTAGGTGATTCTGATCATGAACTAAGCTGGAAACCACCGTTTTATAGCATTTTTTCTAATGAACTCTCTGTGAAAGGTACTTCTCATATGTTTCAAATAATCCCAAGAATGCTGGGAAGAGGAATATGTGTCTCAAAATACTCAGTGAAAATAATTACTGGGAGAATTCTTGAAAAAAACCATTAAGACAATAGAGAGGCACCATGATAGGGGGAACATATGATGTGCATTATCACTGGGTTTCTTAAAGAAGGAAAGGTGACTAATTGGATAGATAGCAGCATCCTGAATACCCTGGTTTCCTGTACCAGTCGTTTGAGACCATATAATTAAACAAACACTCTCAAGGAGTATATGTATTTTTTTCTCAGAAGCTTGCACCAAACTTCTCAGATCCTGTTAGTGTCAGAAGGAATCACTGAGGGGCAGGGGGAAGCTCTAAAATGGAATAGTAATTACAGTAAACGAGCATAACTATTACTTATAATTACATGCCTCTCAAGAGTTCTTCTTTCCTTCACGTTCCAGAGGTCTGACCCCTTCCGAGGTAGAGAAATTGTAAATACCAGGGAAGTAAGACAGATTTAAAGGTTATGTGTCAGGAGGCAGGGGGGTGGGGCACATATACATAAATTGTCATAGCTACATGAAAGGACACTAAAAAGCACAGTGAATGTCAACTTAAGAAAAAGGTGCTTAAAGTCAGCATGAATATAAATTTATTTAAATGTTAAATTTCAGGGAAATATCTGTAACTTCTAATGGATAATAAAGTAGCATAAAAAGTAGTTCCATTCCAAATAATCTGCGCAAGTTAAGGGATATTCATAGAAAAACCTGGCAGCCAGGAAGCAAATAAGAACATCCAGACAGCACATCAGTTCTGTAGGCAGCATTTCTCCATTTAACCAAATGAGGAGGCAACTCCACCCAAAGATTTCGGATCTCTCTGCACCCTCTCCTTGCAAATCTCATTCTCACACCACACTCACCTTGGTGTAGGGGGCTCCCACATTCAGACTCCTTTCCCAGTCTCCAATTTCACATTTTCCATGGCTTGCTGATTCGTTTTTCTTTTCTGTCACTTGTCTTTTGACTTTGCTAATGGAGGTTATGTTGTGAGGGTTGATCCCCGAAGGTCTGGAATGAACCTGAACTGCTTTGCTGACGCATCCTGCTCAAGTTATGAAATGAACTGATTAACAGTGTTGCTTTGTAATCATCAGCTCCAGGTTAGTTTTGGAGTTGTTTATAGCAGCTTGTTAACTCTGTGATTGAGAACAGTTGAGACTGATGATCTGTACCAGGCCTTATTAAGAACCCCTAGAAGAGCCTACATAGGGGCTGGCTCTATGGAAGTAATATGCCTAAGTGACCAGCCAGGTAAAAGAAGCCCCATTTGAGACTTCATTTGAGGCTCTCTGGGTGCGAGATATTCCCTACACATGTCAGTGGTCCCTGATCTGCGAGATAAAGTGCATCCAGCTGCAGGCCTCCAGACAGTTGGAGTTTGCACCTGGCCTCTCCTGACCCCATGCTGTAAGGCTGCCCTTAGCTGTGGTGCATATTATTTTAATGCTGATGCTATATAATTTTTTTACAATAAATGTAGATTTGAAAGCATTGTCATTTTGGATCCTATGAGTCTTCTTCAGCAATCAAATCCTAACTGCTGCCATCAGTGCAGTGATTTTTGCAATACAAATTTTCTTTTATCTCTATATAGTCAAAATTGTGACTGTTGTATGGCTTTGGGATTTGTTGTGATCATTTCTTTAATCTGGACTGATTTTTTTTTCCATCTGTTGATTTATTTTACCTTCATTCTTTCATTCTTAACTTAAAATTTCTCTATTTGTGGTAGAAGTTTAAGACTCACAGCCTTTCTGAGTGGAAATTGGCACTCTCATCCTCTCTCTCTCTCTCTGCTCTATTTCAGGTGGACTTATATTGATGATTCACAATCCTTACCCCAGAGTGATCTGGGGAAATATAGCAAATCCAGTTTACTCACTGAGCCAATGGGAGGCTTGTTCGATTGCTATTGGTGAGACTGAATCTGAATTCTCTGGACTCACAGATTCCTGTTAGTCATGAGCCTTTTTCTGTCTCATTTCCAAATCAGGGTTCTTTAAACAGTAAGCTCATACGGCTTCTACATGCATATTCACCCAAAGCCCAGAAAATCTACACTATATTATTTTTTTTAATGTGTCTTTATTGATTTCAGAGAGAGAGATAGAAACATCAATGATGAGAGTCATTGATTGGCTGCCCCCTGCACACCCCCTACTGGGGATCAAGCCCAAAAGCCAGGCATGTGCCCTGACCCAGAATCAAACCTCGATCTCCTGGATCATAGGTTGATGCTCCACTGCTGAGCCATGCGGGCCGGGAAGAAAATCTACACTTTAAACCTCAGTTAAACGTTTGATTTTCTGTCCATAGTGACGTTCTTCTAGAGTTTGAGCCCAAGTCTTATATTTTTATCTATCATTCCAACATGTTTGGTACAAAAATTACAACTCTATCTTGGCCAGAAATATATGGTGGTATGCAAATATTTTACTATATTTCTCTTTCTATATGCTGAAGGAAAGAAAATGTTATATATTTCATATACATATTTTACTATCTGTGATTATGTCCCCAAGAAGAACTCTCTTCTAAAACCACAACCAGGAGAACAAAGAGTAGCTTTCAGAAGAGTTTGATAAATACCCTCTAATCAATCTCAATCAGGATTCCAGCCAGATTTCTGACGCCGCTGTAGATTTTAATAATTCCAGCTACTCACTAGGCCATCTTTCCATGTAACAACAGATCACTGACATATCATTCTAACTGAAGTTCTGAGTGTGATGTTTTGATTAAAAACTAAATTGCTAAGCATTGTACAATAAAAATCGGGCTGCTATAATTATGGGTTTAAGTAGCTGAAAGCATCTGAAAGAACAGCCTCTGATCTCTTCTTTCAGTGATATAGGCAAGAGGATTCAAGTTGAAATATCACCCAGAGGTCTGATGTCTGAAAGAATGCATGGACAAAGTGCACCATGAAGAGACTATGATCCAAATGAGATCCAGTTTAAGAGTGTTGGAAAGCAAAGTCATTAGCACCTAGAGAAGGCTCTCAGCCCCAGCTAAATCTCTAGAGAACTACTGCTTTCCCATAGTAATGAAGTGGAGAAAATTGTGTTCACCAGAATTCTTTTTCAAGGACAGCACTAGCTTTGTTCGGAAACAATGCCTCAATAAGCCTGCCCAGGGTGGACACGGAGGCCTGCAGGGAACCTGAGAGTACATGGCAGTGGCCTGGAGAGAACTCTTGGTCATTCCAGATGAGGGGGGGAAATAAAGAGAGAAGGGTTACAGTGTGTTCTGTGATCCCTTCTTATGTGCCTCCCCAAAACTCAGTCAAGTTCTTCAAAAATATATAAAGATTTGATGATAATGATTTTTTTTCCTAGTAGGCACAATGAAAGAATGGGCCTAGGCCTACAGCGTATCCTGGAACAACCTAAAAACAGCCACATGGACAAGGGAGCTCAGGAGCAGAGAGAAGCACTAGTCCCAGAGTCAGCAAAGCGTTTCCATAAAAAGTCACACACTAAATGCCTTAGGCCTTGTGGTCCAAACAGTCCCAACTCTTCAACTCTGCCCATGGTAACATAAAAGCAACTATGGACAAGGTTAAAAAAAAAAAAAAAAAAAATCTTCCAATGAAATTTAATTTTTAGACACTGAAATTGAAATTTCACATAATTTTTCATGTGTCACAAAATATTATTTTTCTTATAATTTTTGGTCAACTGTTTAAAAATGTAAAAGCCATTCTTAATATGTGGACCATATAGAAGCAAAATTTGGCCCCCAGGCTGTAGTTTGTCATGCCCTGGCCTGGAATATAAGGTATAAAGCTCAGAAAGTAATTTATGTCTGCCATTATTTTTTTCTAATAATACTTTATTAAATTTCTTGGGGTGACAATGGTTAATATGAACATATAGGTTTCCGGTGTGGGTTTCTATGTTACAAGATCTGTATTTTGCTCTGTGTGCCCACCACCCAAAGTCATATCTTTTCCCGTCACCATATATTAAGGCCCCCTTCTTCCCCCATGTCCCCACCCCCTTCCCTCTGGCAACCACCACACTGCTGAATTTTTAACACTTAGCAAAGCAAAACTCCTTGTGTTTGTGTTTTGGAATCCACTACCAACCGACCAGACACATTGGCAACAAGCAAGTAATGTGTCTCTGATTCATTTATTAAAAAAGAGATGGGAATTATGTTGCGTCAGCTACCCTAAATTAGAATGGAAACTTTTTAGGACTCACTGAACAAATTAAAATGCATAAAAGTTCAGTTTCCTGAAAGCAGCTTCACCACATTAAGTCATTCATTAATAACCGAGACCAAAGATTTTTCTGGAACCCACCCCCAAAATTTATTTTTTGTCTCGTCAATCCCAGTATAACCACTTGTAGTGGAGATTCCTAACCCCCTAGTAAAATCCATTCTCCTGATCTTCTACAGTGATAGAGTTTAAGCAATAGCTGCCCAATTCACACTCTATTTCCTGACCACCCTTGAAGCTAAGTGTAAGGATGTAACTATTATCACCAACTTCACATGAGCAGAAGAAAAGTATGCAATTCACACTTCACCTACTTATGAGAAAAGATGACTTGCCCTGGACATCCACTTCTTCCCGTCCTGGTGTGCCTGAGACTCAGCTTGGCTGTGCAGATGAAGACAATGCCCCAGGGTGTGGAGGCACCCACAGCATGAAAAACACCTGGGTCCTTGAGTGACTGCGTGGAGCTGAGCTGTCCTCACCTGGATGGCTTACCTAGAAACTCCTGTGTGAAACTTAAATAAACCACATTCTTGACCACCCTAAATTTGCCCCACCCCACCCCGTGTTATAAAACAGCTTTGCCTGTTTTATCTACTGCTGTGGCCTTCTGAAACAGCTGTCAAAAACTGAGTCTTACTGATAAAGCAATTTTAAACCTTCCTAAGGAAATTATATCAACCATCCATTAGAATGTACTGTGCTATTACTGAGATATATTTATGGTCAAAACTATTTAAAGAAGATTGGAGAAGTTAGCCTTTTATATCACTGTGCTTTAAGTAATAAGCAAGCCATATTTATAGGCAAAACAACTTATAAGAAATTATAGAAGATGGTCATTTATGTCACTATTAGTCATTTTTATTTTCTGCCAGTCAGCAAAAAAAATATATATGTTGCATAAAAGGAAAATTATTTGTATAAATTATCAAAGCCCACTCTATTCAAAATGAGAGTGAAAACAGATTCATTCTATTCCTGCTGCTATACAGCTTGTGCATTGAAGGACATATCATTGGAATATTTCATTAGGCGGGTTCCCCCAACACAGTCTCCTCTTTCCATGGCCCGGGAATTAAGGGGAACAGCATAGCTTTTATTATAAGATGGATCTCCAGTTGAACATTGGGCTTAGCAATTAACTGTCTGTTCATTCATTTAGCAGTAGGGATGCATGATGGATGTTCATTACCTTCAAGGAACTCACAGCCCAGAGTGGGAGACCGATATCCAGAAAGATGATTACACACAGAACAAGCTCTGCAGTGACAGAGGGAAGCACACTCTTCAGGAGGCCCAACGGTACTTCATCTATTTAGAAGGTCAGGGTCCTGGTCTGCCTGAGAGTCCTGGTCTATCTTATTCCAGCCTGTACCCCAGTTTCCACTCCATACATACTGATCAAAATGGAATGCATTTCATTTAGATCTATGCTGCACCTGAAGAAATTTTGTGACCCTAAGTGAGTTGCTTTTTTTTTTTTTTAATATATCTTTATTGATTTCAGAGAGAGGAAAGGAGGGGGAGAGAGACAGATGGAAACATCAGTGATGACAGAATCATTGATCGGCTGCCTCCTGCACACCCCCAACTGGGGATCAAGCCAGAAACCCGGGCATGTGCCCTGACCAGGAATCGAACCCCAATCGCCTGGATCCTAGGTCGACGCTCAACCGCTGAGCCACACCCGGCCGAGCGTGAGTTGCTTCTTTAAGTCACAGTTTTCTCATCGTAAAAATGGGGAAACTAATATTTATCTCATAGGATTGTTTTGAGGATTAAACAAAATAAAACATATCTAGTACCTGCACATAGTAAGGACTTAATGTATTAAGATTTCTTTCCTTTCCCCTTCCAGAAGGACTTAATGTATTAAGATTTCTTTCCTTTCCCCTTCCAGCAGTAACAGCAGTTCTTGAAGCTAGAAATGTTAATGTATACTAGATTTATTAATCAATTTTCCCACTTTCACTAATTTCTAGATACCCTGTCATGTATTCCTATTTTCAGCTTATAATTTCTTGTGGATAATACGTTCTGATAGTTTATTACCTTCTATAAGTAATAATATTTCTATATACGGTCACACATCGCGTAACAACGGGGACACGTTCCGAGAATTGATCGTTTGGTGATTTCACCCTTGTGCAAGCATCGCAGAGCGCACTGACACAAGCCTCGCTGCTAGAGCCTCCTACACACCAGGCTGCAAACCTGTACCTGTTACTGCACTGAAAGTACTGTAGCCACTGTGACACAGCAGTAAGTATTTGTGTATCAAAACATACCCAAACATAGAAAAGGAACAGTAGAAATACACTATAAAAGATAGCACTGCGCATGCACACGCACCCATAGGCGCTGGGGGCCAGAGGAGGGCTGTGGGTGGAGGCACCCTAGAGGAAGACCAGGCCTCGGGAAGAGAAAGGGGGGCTGAGATCAAAAGAGACCCAGAGGGAGAAAGCTTGACAAAGAGAAATAATAAAAGGGGGGACTGGAAAAGAGAGAGAGAAAGAGGAACAGAGGGGAAGTGAGTTTGTGCACACGTGTGTGCGCACGCTTGTGCACACCTGGCCAAGGGGGCGCATGTCGGTTGCAGGCTCAAACCCCAGTCCCGGTCCGGGCGCCTGGGAGACAGCCAATCGATGTGTCTCTCACAGGTTGTCTCTCTCTCTCCCTTCCACTCTCTCTGGAAAGCATGGAAAAATATCCTCGTGGCAGCGTCTCTTTTACTTCTTGCTACTCTGGGTCACCAAGCTTTCCTGATGGAAGCAAGACCACATGAAGACAAAGGCCAGGTGGAGGTGACAGGCAGCACCAAGGCTCCCAACCCAGCAGAGAGGACGTCTTGGGCTTCCCAGCCCCTCCCAGCTCCAGGTGGACCTGCTGCAGGAGTGAGCTCAGCCTGGGGGTGGAGCAGAGACGAGCCCTTTCTGCTGAGTCCTGGGGGGTTTCCAGACCCACAAAATTGTAAGCAATAAATGGGCGTTGTTTTAAGGCACCGGGTTCCAGGACGGTCTGTGATGCACCAATAGATAACCAATAAACCATATCTTTCCCCACCTAGTTAACCCACCTTGTTATCTCTATTACTCATCCGTCTGAGGTCCCAGCAGGAAAGGTTGCCCCGGAGCTAATATGGGCCAACAGGCTTGTTTCCTTCTCCTGCCAAGGTTTCCCGAGCCAGACTTGTCTGATTCTACTTTGCTTTGCATCAGATAAAATTCTAGGAAGTTCCCTGTTTCTGCTTTATTTGCCACACCTCTGCCTTGTAATTCCAAGGCCACTATCACGTCCAGTTGGGATCTTCCTCCAGAGACCCGAAAGATGCGGTAGGCAGTGAGACTGACATGAGCAGAGCAAGGACAATGGACCAGGTACAGAAGAAGGTCATCAGGATGGAAAGCCCCAGGGACAATTGTAAGGTCCCACCCTACAATTGTCTGAAAGCAACAGGCAATTGTAGGGTGGGACCTTACCCTCAGGGTGGCCTTTCCCCTGTCCTCTCCTCCCTAGAGATAACATCTAGGCCTCAGTTGTATTTCAGCTTCAGACCCAGAAAAGAAACAAAACTCAACAGACAGACCTCTTGGGTGACCTCAGGACCAGCTGCTTTGGATAATGACCCCCTGCCCTGGCACCAACCAATCAGTCAGTGGAGACCCTGACCCTGAAAGGACACACCTGGAAAGCTACTGAATATTCTACTGAGATCTTCCCCCAGGACCTCCCCTAAGAAAACCCTTAGGATAAAGGACCCAGGGCCTTCCCCCTCCCTGGAGCAGCCTGGCCTGTCTTTCTCTTTCCCTTTCCTTTCCCTCTCCCCTCTCCCCCCTTCCCCCAGACACAATACCATTAGCTTCCTCACTTCCAAGCTCCAAGGGCCCTTCCTTTGCCTCTATAACTTGTTTCCTCAGCCCATTTCTTCTAGGAATTACTTTGTCTACCTCTGTGATTTACCGAATAAATGTTCTCTTATAGTTTGGGCCTTGGCTCTGAATTCTTTCCTAGCCAGAACCCAAGTACCGAGGTTGCTGAACCCACGTCCCGTCTGACCCCATGGGTCTAACATTTGGTGCCATTCCATTCCCACTGTCTACAACAAAATTACAATATTCTTATGGCTGTTTTTTAGCATAAGAGAAATCTGTAAATGTTTCTATGTATCTGTATGCAAGTAATAGTTTCCAATTATATTCCCCAGGTCTCAACAAAGTCAAAATTACAGTTAATTCTATCCATGGTTGTGTCATACAACACACATAGATGTCTAATCTCTTTATATGTTTCCCAGTGCCAACTAATAATGTACCAATTTCCCACAAGAAGCCCCTTTTTAATTTTCTATAAAAGACTCTCTAATCCAGTTTGATTCATCAGTAATCACAATATGAATATTGTGATTGACCTGCATTGACCTGAAGAGCCTATTCAGTGTTTTTAAGAGATCTAAACTGTTTCCAATGGCAACCAGAGAATCAGCTTGACATCTCAGACTATGAAAACCTTAGAGTCCAGCCATATGATGAGCCCAGCAGAGAATGGGGAGGTTTATGACATTTTAATCACTGATAATTTTGGTTGTGCTGATGAGAAGATTTTTTTAATACGAGGAACTTGGAGAGGGTTCCAAGGAGAGTTGCCAAGGTAATTAAAACAGCCTTGTAAATTGGTTTGAAGAATATGCCAGGCTGTCAAAATCACCATCCGCCTATCTGACCTTCCCCTCCCTTGACCACCCCCATCTATTCATCAGATGTTCTCAGCCCTAATTGAAACTGACCACACAATGATAACAAATAGGTGCCACATTTCATGCAGTACATGCTACTTCATAATCCCCTAAGAATGTGACACTAAATATCGAGATGGATCATCTGTACCTTGTCCACTTTCTGAAAGTGTTTGAGGTGGCTCACATTAAAAATGCAGTGAGAATACACAAAATTAACACAAGGTCTATAGCCATTTAGTCATTTAAAAATGTATAGGGGAGGCGGTGAAGGACCAGAAATTAAACCCAAACAAACGCTAAATGAGGAAACCTAGGCTATATGGATATAAATATAGCCTTGAGCATATAGCACTGAGGAGGGGTGGGAGGAGGGAAAACAGGCACACTCAATGAGCTGTAGCGAGGAGATGGGAGGGAAAGAAGGCGGAGGCAAAGTACCAACATGTCCTGGGTTCTGGTCTCCAAAAAGTGAACTCTTTCAGGACTTTCAAGGGTCTCATTGAATCTTCACAGGAATTGGTGAGAATATTGAGACTCCGAGTTTGAGTGGCTTACCCAAAGTCTCACAGCCAAAAAGTTATGACAATGTGTCCAACCTCAAGTCATCCGACTCCAAAGCCAATAGTCCTTCTGCCCGTTCTCAATCAACAAGGGATTTTTTTTTTTTTTGGGTCTCACCCAAGGATATTTTTTCCATTACTTTTCAGAGAGAGAGAGAGAGAAACATTGATGTGAGAGAGACACATCAATTGGTTGCCTCCCGCTCACGCCCTGACCAGGGCCTGGGATCAATCCTGAAACCGAGGTATGTGCCCTTGGCGGGAATCAAACCCGGGACCCTTCAGTCCTTGGGCCAACGCTCTAACCACTGAGCCAAACTGGGGAGGGCAACAAGGGATTTACGTAAAGGCACTAAGCAATAGAGTAAATAGATTTATTCAAAGCAATGATTTCACCCATGCAAAGGTATTCCTTGTAGGTCTGTTTTCCTAAGACAAGATGTTGTATTGGTGATGTATTTATATACAGCGATCAAGGACACAAGCTCCAAAGTGGGCGAAGAAAATGTGAATCCCAGTTGCATCATTTCCCAGCTGTGTGACCTTTGGCAATTTCCTACACCTCTCTGTGCTTCAGTTTTCCCATCAGAAAAGTGAGAACTATTACACCTAGCTGACTGGATGGTGAAAGGTTGATGTAAAGTGCTTAGCATAGAGCTCTGAAAGCAGGGGAGCTTCATAAATATAAACTGTATTAATTTCTGTTATTCTCATTCCTATATCTGTCATTATTAAATGAAGATGGCATCACTTTACTCGAGTAGTTACAGGTAAAACGACATGGTGCCTGGGATGTGCTTCAAAATACTTTAAAAGAGGCGTGAGGGGAGTTTTATGTGGGAATAAAAGAAACAAGACCAACAAATGATGATTGTTGAAACTGGGTGAAGCTGGTACACGGGGTTCATTATACTCTTTTCTCTATTTTTGTGTGTATTTGACACTTTCCACGTTAAAAAAGATTTTTAAATGTTCATGGTTAGAATACCCAAAGGACGCGTATGCTGGTGGGAAATGCCGGGACTGATGACTGAGGAGAGAAGACTGAATTCTAAGGAAGCCTGGCCTCTTCTCAGGAGGCCTCAAGTATCTGCTTCAGGCCTGGGACGAGTCCTCTCTTGAACCCAAGCTGCATCAGAAAACTGAAGAAAGGTGACCTTGTCCTTCAAAAAGTTAAAGATAAGTTACCATTGTTCTACAGTTTAGGCAATAAGGATACATTATCTCACTTAAAAAAGAAAAAAAAGTTACCAGACAAAAATCCTGAACCACTTCTTTTTCCAACACCATCACGTACATACTGTAGTAGGTTCTCTATGGGGACACATCCTCCCTGTACCCTCTGAAGTCCTGTGGTTCCTCCACCAACACGGGAGGCATCGATCTTGATTCCCCCGAAGACAGAGCTACATTCCTAGGACTTTTGAAAACACAGATTATAAGACACTTTGTCCATTGAGCAGAAATGGAATTCCTCCTCTAAAAGGTGCTATCTTAACCTGGGGTTGGTACACACTCTAAAGAGAAAAAATTTGCCTTTTACTTTCACATCTTGCTGAAGTTCAGCACTTCCTTCGATGATGAGTGTAGACGGCAAAGCGCAGTATTATTTGCATACCTGCGATGGTGCTACAAATAGAAACAGATGCTTTCACATCATGGCAGAGGTGCTGCAGATACCTCAAAATATCTTTATGATACTTCATAAATACCTTTATGCTCATTGTTACTGCGAAATTGGCAGTTATTTCTCCTACCATTAGGTCTATTTATTTAATGTGTTATTAAATATCATATGCATCGCAATATTCTTAAGATTTGATTTTTTATACAATTGGTTTAATTTGCAATTGTATACATTTTATTTTATGTGTTGAAAAACATTATTCTCAGGTGAAATCTACAGGGTTCACCAGATTCCTAAATTTGTCAAGTGCTTAGAACATGCCCAGTTTATATTAGTACCATATGAGTTGTAATTTAACAAATAAAAATATATGTAATGGATTAGTGGGGCAGGCAGAGTGACGGACTTGGAAAGCCATGTGATGGAAGGAAGCAAGTTTTTAAAAATGGGGAAAAAATAACTTCACTAAATAAAATCCTAATCTGTACTATATAATCCTATTAATCCATGTTTATATGAGTTTATCCTTACTTATAAAGGATGTTTTAAAAACAAAAGAGCAAATCTTGAAACTCTTATAGGTGTTGGAAGTCTCTCTTTTCTAACTGTTATAGGGAGAGTTTAAAGATAAAATAATCCTACCGTAAAGCCAGAGGTTGGGCATCTTCAAAAAGGCCAAGCACAGCCAATTCAACCAACCACTGAGTCTGCACCCTGCCTTTCTTCTGGTGTAGAACCAGTCCCAGGGGTAGAACAGCAGAAGACTTTTATTAAAAAATAAGACAGGTAAGAATTTAAGAAAAGCATTATCATCCATAATGTAAAAATCTCTGAAAAACCTGTGGCTTCTTGGCAGCTCACTTGAGGACAAAAACAAAGTGGGAAGCAACGTGCTATAAGATATACTATGACAAAGCAAACCAGCGTCTTGAGAGTCGGCCAGGTCCTTCCCTGGGATACCCCCAATTGTCCACATTGACAGTTTCTGAACTTGCCATGCCTGAGGACCCTTCCCTTGCGGACAGTCAAGCCCTAAATGGGCCTGTCTTTCTGGGTTATCCTTCCTGCAAAGAAGAGAGTCAAGCACCATCCACCAAGCTTCCATTCATCTTCAATCCATTTTTCTTTTCATAGCCAAAATCATTGTTTCTCAACTCAAATATGATTCTTTAAATCCTCTCCTCAAAAAAAAAATTTTAGGCTCGCCATTTTTCTTAAAGCCTGAACAAAACTCCTTCACATGGTCTACGAGGCCCTGTGAGGTCTCAGCCTAGCCCCCCTCTCCAGCCTCACCCATCACCATGCTCCCTTTCTCTGCTCCAGCCATGCTGGACCCCTCCAGTCTCCGGCGCCTCCCCCGCCTCAGGCCCTTTGCTTGTGCTCATGCCTCTGACTGGAATGTTCTTCCCACCCTCTTCACCAAGGTAAAGCCTTGTGCATCATTAAGATCTCGACCTCAATCCAAGCATCAATGTGTCACGAAAGTTCCTCTCACCCCCTGACTGCCGTGTTTCATCAAGTCCATAATGCATGTTTCTTTAAACTTTAGCATCTCGGAGATTAGAGTGTATCCCATAAGTGAACAAAGCTGCACAATCACTGTTGGCCTAGATTAAAGTCAGATTTTTCCAGCAAGATTTGTACTTGCCTCTGCCAGTCACTTCAGAGAACTACCAATCTAACATCACTTTAAATTCTCTGCTTGAGTTTTTTGGATACATTATTAGCATAAATTCAGATGGAAAACCATTAAGTACCCACTGGACAATGAAATTCTCAGGGGAGTTTTATTTTCCTCCTTCCACCCGGTGCTGAGGTTGAGACAAGCCAAGTTTCCTTGCTGTCTCTTACGATGATATAATTTATTTCTCATTTGCCTTTCCATTGAGGGGGCTAGCCCTTTGGTATCCCAGCCTAATGAGCAGTTCCTTTTTAGGGTTTCCATCATGGGTGATATATTTTCTTAGCAGTACATAGAATAACCATGCATTATATAAAAATCTCCTCTATGTTCTGATTAAAGGCAGAAGTTTATGTCCCCGTTAGGGGCTTTCCTGGTACCCTGCACAGCTTATCTTACTCATCACAATAGTAGTTTCAGATTTGTTTCTATTATTTGATTAAATCTGATTCCCTTACTAGACTATAAACTTCATGAGGACTAGGACATGAGACCTTTTTTTTGTTTTTTAATCATTAGAAGCTCGATTAAATATTAGGTATTCCTTTAATATTAATTGAACGGATGAGCGAGTTGTTGGAAGAATGGATGAATGGATGAGAAACTCTGTCCCATTTAACCCACTGCCTTTCCAAGTCAACCAGATTTGTAATTGTCCACATCTAGTGCCACGAGAACTAGAAGCCTATACCTGAGTAGCAACACACACCAATGATCCGTATCTCAAAGTAGAGGGACCCTCCAGAGAACCCAGCCTGAGGTCCAAGTTCACATGTCCCACACATGTCTGACCTGCCTGTGCCAAGTTTTCAATGTGCCGGCAAATGAGGAAGAATGGTCCTAAAGAGTTTCCTAAACATTTCCCCAGCTCATGCCGCCTTGAGCTACTTTATGCAGTTCTGTGGTTAGGATTGTCATTGTCACCTAAAGAGTAAAAATATAATCCAGATGCACAAAGTGTCCCAGAGTTTTCCGAACAATTTCCCCAGATGCTCAACCATGAGGATACGAACTGACCAGATCGGAAGGTCAAAGCAGAGCGGAGCTGTAGGAAAATCAAAACCCAAACTGGGGCCACGATTCCCATGTTCCTAGTACTGGAAGCCTTTCAGTTTTCTGCAGATTAGAACCTCCCAGAGCTTCCCAGGTCGGCTAGAACTTCCCGTCCACTCCTCAAACCTGAAGCCTTGAAGCGGAGGCCTCTCCTCTGTCAGCCGCATCAGCTCTCTGCGCCCTTCCCGAAAGGAAAGCCTGAGCCCGTGCACTCGCTTCGCTTCCCATCCGCTGCGGAACTGAGCACCTCAGACACTTCCCTGACTCCTCCAGGGGTCATGCAGTGAGGCACTGCTTGTGTTCACACGTTAACACATTTTCTCAAGGTTAGCATTTTACTAAAATCTTTAATTTCCCAAAGCACAGAGTGAAAAGTAAGGATGAAGTTAATACTAAAAAGGACTTACTCACTGGGTTTTGCCTCTTGGGAAGTAAAGATGACCACTATTTTATGTCGAATAAAGAAAAGGAAACGGATTTCTTAAGACAGAGTTGGGGATCCAGAAATCTACTCAAATAATTATTATTTGTCTAGGGCTTACTACATAAGGTATATGCTACTATTATGCTTTTTAATGAATGAGGAAATCATAGCCTGCAATGGTTAATGCTTGCTCCCAAGGTCATAAATCCCCCAAGTGATGGATGCAAAACTTAAATCCAGGCAGTCAGATGCCTCCAATGAAGAAATAGATTTCTAAGCAGAAAATAATGACTGGTTTCTTGCTGCAATGAAAATGCATTTCCTTTAAACCTTGAAATAACTCATCTGTCCGTAAAGACAGGTGATTGTGATACATCTTGGGAGGAGGTAGCCTTAAAACATAGCTCCTAGCTCCATTTATATGCTGGAAAATTTGGTTGCCAGTATTGATTAGTCAGAAGTCATTTCCTTCACAGCCAAGACCATTTAAAATTTTCTGAAAGAGATCATTTTAAAAATGCTAAAGTCCCTTATTTACGTAGTGATTGTGCACATTTTCTTGCCATTTATAGCTTTTTTCCTAGGCCTTTTTATAATTTTTTATTGGCCACTACATAGTAGACATTCATTAAATGTTGCACTGGATGGATGGATGGATGGATGGATGGATGGATGGATGGATGGATGGATACATGAATAAATACCACTGACAATCTGTCTTCGGTAACTGTTTAAGATCTACTATGAGTATTTTGAGCCTTGGCTATTTCAGTTGCTGCCTAACAATTTACTTCAAAACTTAGTTGGTTAAAACAATAACAATATACTATTTTTCATGATTCTGTAGGTTGACTGAGTTCAGCTGAGCAGTGTTTCTTCTCCACAGGGTATTGGCTAGATTACTCATGGGGCTGCATTCAGCCAGGAGCTGAGCTGTGGTTCCTCAGGGTTCCTCCACATTGTTTATCTCTCCATGCCATATCTTATCCTGTAGACATTCCACATGGCCTCTCTGCACAACAGAGTATCCTGAGCTTTCATTCAGAACCTGGGTTCCAGCAGGGAGGCTTCCAAGAGGACCAGCCCCAAAATGCAAACACCAGGTAATCATATGGTCAAACCAATACTCAATGTGGGAGGGGATTACAGGGAGCATGAATCCAGGAGGCACCTTTCCTTACCTGGTATGTTGTTAGTCATGTAGTAGACACCCTTAGAGGAGGAACAAAGGGGCTGGAGAATAGCCTCATAGGACCCCCATAAAAGCCCTTGCATGACCACTTCCTTAAGCATTAAGCCCTCAGGACAATCATCTTAGGAACAAAGCCTTGGGTCTGTTGATCACAGCGACAGAGTTTTGGTCAAACTGGAGATAACATCTAGGCCTCAGTTGTGTTTCAGCTCCAGGCCCAGAAAAGCAGCAGCAAAACCAGAGGAAGCGATGCCATGGCTGACATCAGGACCAGCTGTGATGACTAATGATCCTCTACCCGAATCAGTGGAGACCATGACCCTGAAAGGACACACCTGGAAAGCTGATGAATATTCTATTGAGACCCTCCCCTGAGACCTCCCCTAAAATCCCTGCCTTGGGAAACAGATAAAACCCCTTACCATGAAGGATTCAGTGCAGCTCCTCCTCTCCTTCCCCAGGCATGTTTTCTTTGCCTTTCTTTCTCCTAAGCTCCAAGGCCCCTTCTTTTGCCTCTGTGACTTGTATCCAGAGTCCTCACAGTCCAGCTGGATCACTTCTTCTGGGTCTTGGCTCTGAATTCTTTCTTAGCTAACACTCAAGGACCAAGGTCTAACATCTGGTGCCGTTCACCATTAAAGCTCAGCTAAAACAATAAGTGATTGAGAATGAAAATACAAGACAATTTCAGACAGATTGAATTAGCAATCATAAACCACTGCAGAAAGTATTACTGAAGGATATACTTCATTAGAAAAAAAAGTTAAACCCAGAAGAAGTGAATTAAAAGAAGCAATGATAAGCATAGAAATTATAACCTATTTCCATCAAATATGTAAACAGTTCATTCAGAAGTTCTTTCAAGTCATTAAAGTACAACTAAAAGGAAGAATGGCGCAAACACATCCCTGATATATTCCTCCTGACATCTTACTTGATCTATTAGGTGATGCTTCATATAAGTGCCGACTGACACTTGCAGAAGTGACCACAAGATCCTGTAACTATGTGTCATTCGCCATCTCTCTTGATTATGAAATAAAGACATACAGACGTTCACATGCAAGCTAAACTCTCAAGCTCCTATTAGTCATTAGTTTCATCCCTGCTTACTATAATTCCCAAATTATAAAATATATTGCTTTTGGTTTTCCCCTGTTTCCCTCCACCAAGATGGAGGTACAAGCAAAAAGTGACTGCAGCCCGGCCGGGCGTGGCTCAGCGGTTAAGCGTCGACCTAGGATCCAGGCGATCGGGGTTCGATTCCCGGTCAGGGCACATGCCCGGGTTGCGGGCTCGATCAATGACTCTCTCATCATTGATGTTTCTATCTCTCTCTCCCTCTCCTTTCCTCTCTTTGAAATCAATAAAGATATATTTAAAAAAAAAAAAAAGTGACTGCAACACTTCTGGTTTCTCTCCAACATGTAGAAAGCTTGGGAGTCAAGCCTCCCATCCTTACAAGAAAAAGCTGAGCAAACTGAAAAACAACCGCTTTTCCTCGACCCATCAGCGAACCGGGGTTGCAGGGAAAACTGCCACTCCACAATCTGGAGGGGCAGGCAAATCTAGACAGTCATGGACAAGACCTGCTTACCTGGAGCAGGGGCTGCTGGCACTATAACCTGGCAGGAGCACCTAGCTATATAGTAACATAAAGCTTCACAAAAGCCTATTTACCTCATTTCCTCTATAAACCAGTACCACATGACCAGCTTTCAACAAAAATTTCCAATGCATGCCCAAGGCAAGAGGAAACACACTCCAAAAACAGAAAGCAAGTATCAAAACCAAATTCAGATATGACACAGCTATTGGAATATCAGGCAGCTAATTTAAAATATCTAGGACACCTTGCTGACGGGCCACAAGTATACTCATGTTTGCACTTAGATTAATTTAAGTAATTTTGAACACCTTGCTGACCTGTCACGATGGAAAAGGAGCCAGCCGCAAGGGTGAGTTCTGGCTCAAAATAGCCAGTCAGCAAGGTGTTAAAGACTCTAAAGGGAAAAGTAGACAGCATGCAGGAACGGGTAGGAAATATATGCAGAGATGTGAAAACTCAACAACAACAAAAAATCAAAGGAAATTAGAGATCCAAAGCTCTGTTACAGAAATGAGGACTGCCTTTGACAGGCTCATCAATAGACTTGACATGGCAGGAAAAACATCAGTGAGCTTCAAGATAGGTCAATAGAAGCTTCTCAAACTAAAATGAAAGGAAAAAGTACAAAACATCCAACAGCTGAGGGCAATTTCCACCTCAAAAGACCAAACATACATAATTTGAATCCCAGGGGAAAGAAGGAAGGAGGCGGGGAGGGAGGCAGGGAGGGAGGGGGGACATCAATATAAACTCATGTTTAGCTTAATGCAGATACAGATGCTTACACATAGAAATATTTGTAAATATGTGTAGATACACGTTAATATGGCCAAGTATATTTGCTAACCCATCCGCTGAGAGGGCAGAGAAGGAAAGACACCCCAGTAGCAACTAGCACACGAACCACTGTGCTGTACACCTGAAACTAATATAATATTGAATGTCAATTGTAATTGAAAAATAAAATAAAAATTGTAATCAGCAAATCTCAACTGAAGGACATTCTACAAAAGACTTGACCAGCACTCCTGGAAACTGTGAAAGTCACCAGAATCTAATAATGCCTGAGAAACTGTGACCTCCAAGAGTAGCCTAAGGAGACATGCCAATTAAATGGAATGTGGCATCCTAGATGGGATCCTGGGACAGAAAAGGGGTATTAGGTTAAAGCTAAGGAAATCCAAGTATGGACTTTAGCTCATAATGATGTATGAGTACCAGCTCATTCATTGTAACCAGTGCACCTTACTAATGTAAGAAGTTAATAAGAGAGGAAACGGCCTGGGGGACTATCTTCATAATGTTTCTGTAAACCTAAAACTGCTCTAAAACGTTTAGTTTTCAAAATAAAGTGAATGTTACCAAAAGAGAACATGTGCAGCGAGCAGGAGCGTAAATAGTAAGAGATCTGCATGAACCAGGAGGATGACAATTGAGAGCTGGTTTGCGTAAAGCGCAGTCGCGGAATTGCCAGAAACCTTAAACTTTGTCACTCCGAGTGTCAACCCCAACCAGCAGCACTGTGTCCCCTGGGAGCTTTAGAAATGCAGAATTTCGGGCCCCACCCTGACCCAATGAATACAAGTCTGCATTTTCACAAAATCTACAGGTGATTGATATGCACATTAAGTTTAAAAGGCATTAGTGGCTATCAAATATAAATTGCTTTTTCATCCTGTCTCCCCAATCCACCCCACAGCAGAATTCTTCTACCTATAAATCTCAAGAATTCAGCTTTTCTGATAGATACATTTCCTACAAAAGTTGGTGAACTTACCAAGGATTCTAACTGTGAAAATATTTCTAACAGGACAAACTACAGGCTGGAGCCCTGGACAAAGGCCTCCTCAGTTTTCGTCTGAATTCTGTGCTGGTCAACCACCCCCTAAAGCTTAGAGAGTTGGGATGAGGTGTGCCTTTTTGAAAAGATGTATCAGTTCACGGTTCTGCTGTACACGAGCTCACTCCAACAAAGAAAGGAAAAGGCCCTTCCTCTGCCCAGGTAAAGGTGTGTTCGCCTCAGTCTACGGGAGTGAAAAATCAGGCAGAGTAATTACAGGTGGAAGGACGACTGTACGCTCCAGATTACTCTCAGGAAACATTTCTGAGTCTAAATACACTTTTTAATTAGCTCTTCCAATACCATCACACTAATTGGCTAATTTGGAAATGATAGGAGACCCCGTGTGCTTTAAAGAAAATCTGTTTGTTGATACATTTATTTGCACCTGAGACTGTCTTATTGCTAGCAGGACAGATATTATTAAAACAGAATCACCTGCTTGTTTTAACCAGATTTTTTCTTTTTTTAACGAACATGTGTGAATTGGATTATCCCTAGGGTTTTGGGAGGAAGTATTAGCATTTTGAGTGATGAGAAATTGCCACTTGGATGGGAAATAAATGAGCTTTAAATAGATTCCATTATTTTTTTACAAGGTTATTATTATAAATGTTTCATAATAGAAGAAATGCCCTTCACGTCTATCCTCACTGTTGGTTTATAATTGGGGTGCTAACCTCTAACTAGCCCAGCTCTTCACATCAAGCCTCAGTGAGTTTTCATAAGTGATTATTACATAAAATAAAATTACCTTTTATTGGTCTACATATTTCCAACAAGTGTCTCGGTTTGTTAGCTATGCTGTGAAGAAAGTGTATTAAATTTATTAGCTTGGCTTAGGAAACAGTCGCTCTTTAAAGTTTTTAAGGGATTAATATATTTCACTATTAACAAGACTATCCTGAACACTATAGGAACACGATTTAGGTGAGAGCGTGGTGATGTATTTGGATATTTATATCTCACCTGAATATTTCGCATTGCTTTTCTTGTTCCATGGAGATGATACTCTGTAATCCAAACAGAACTCCCCTCTAGCTTACTATTTAAAATGTTCCTTTCCTCTCTAATTACTGCCACTGAATAATAAAAGCGAAACTGCATGGATCACCCTGGACTTCAGAAAGTGCGGTGATAAATACTCTCCTCCCTGGGAGTGGAGGGAGCAGGCTAGGCTGCAGCTCTGCTGTACCCTGGGCTAAGCCTCGCTGCTAAGTTTGGAAAGGCTAGGGTGCCCCCTACTGTTGCGAACGGGGAAGCACTTCTCTTGGCCATTCCATTCAGAAAACAGGATTCTCCCCAAAAGAACACTGAATTAACCAAAGTTCAGGTAAACAATGGCAGTCAGCCACTGGATGGATGGATGGATGGATGGATGGATGGATGGATGGATGGATGGATGGATGGATGGAAGGAAGGAAGGAAGGAAGGAAGGAAGGAAGGAAGGAAGGAAGGAAGGAAGGAAGGAAGGAAGGAAGGGGACATCTAGTAAACCTACCTGAGGATAAATTTAATATTTTGGAGTGGAGATACTTTGTTTACCTGATCTAGAGATCCATCCGTGGGAAGAGAAGGGGGATTGAATATAACATTACCATGTGCATGTTCCCTTTTCTAAAACAACCGCATGTAACTTTTATTATGATTTCAACGGGATATGTAACCAGGGCCGCTCTCTTTGTTACTCTCCGTCATCTTTCTTGGTGATATCAACATGCATGTAGCTGATCCTTCTACTTCTCACAAGTCGTCTCGCTTTTTGAATTCCTCTCCTCCAGTGCTCCTGCTTTCCACCCTTCAGTCACTCAGGCACGTTGTCAAATCCTAAGCACCACCATTATGAACTCTTCCAGCTCCAGAATCTCACAAGCATTCCACTCTCTGATCACCGACTCTTACTTTTCTAGGTGTTGTTTTGTTGTTTGGCTTTTTTAGTACTTCTTTACAATTCTTTGACTCACGGCGATGGCTCAAGCCATTGACCCTGGAATTTTCCAGTAGTTTCACTTCTGACCTTCCTCTTTACCCATCTTAGCTTCCATGGTACATCACTAGAATCACTTCCCTGCAGGCACTCAACTCCTGTGTCCCTTCTCCCAGCATCATGGTCACCGCCTGAACTTGCAACCCTATCTAAATCCAGATCTCCACTTATTCCAGACCCGACGTCCAGGAGTTGCATGTGAAAGAAACTAACTGAAGAAAAACACATTATCAAATGATAAGTCTCACTTTAAATTTGTAATCACCAAATTCAAGAGGGCTGGCAATTTTACTACCTTATTGACAAACTGAACTTCATCAAATATTTAAACTTCTTTTCTTTGAAAGACACTGTTAAGAAAATAAAAATAAAGGGTAAAGACAAGAGAAAATATCTTCAAAACACCTATCTGATAAAAGACTTGTATCCAGAATATATAAAGAATTCTCAAAGCTTAATAAGAAGAAAATAGGCAACATATTAGGACACTGCACCAAAGAAGATATATTCATGGTCAATGAGCCATGAAGAATGCTTAACATCATTAGTCATCACAGAAATGCACATTAAAAACATAGTGTCCTGAAACCTATAGGTTCATATTAACCATTATCACCTCAATAAATGTAATAAAGTGTTATTTAAAAAAGACCCCAAAAATTAAAATTAAAAATAAACATTAATCCCTTAAAAAAATAAAAATAAAACCATAATGCGCTATTACTATGCAGACCTACAAGAATGGTTAAAATTAAAAATTTTTTAAAAAGCTGAAAATGCCAGGATGCACTGAAACTCTCATAAACTGCTGGTGAAAATGCAAAGTGATACAGCCTTTTGGAAATTTTCAGGAGTCTATGGGGTGCAAAGCAGCTGGTTTCACAGTCGAGCCATATGCTTTTTGCTGGGCCCTGGGAAGAGAAGACTGCTTATGGCATCTTGGTCCACAGGTTAAAGTCGGCTTCTTCAGTAACAGGGGTGTGCAAATGACATTGAGCTAACAGAGGAGATGCTGGCCTTAGCTGAAGATAAACTGGAAGGTTTCCCACTGCTCAGACGTTAGGAACGCCAGCTTTTATAAAACTGCAAGGGGGCCTTGGTGACACCCTAAACCATGGAGGTATTCTCAGGCAGACATCTGGCAAGTCAAGGCCAGGCAGCGGAAGCGGCCTTAAGGTACAGCCTGCTGCAATTCGATGTGCATTTCAGTTAGAACACACTAGGTGTCCTTACGAGCACGGTGCCCTCAGCTGATAGCAGATTGCCAAGACCCAGGAAGCCGCAGCTAAGGCAAGGATTCAGTTCCAGAAAGTCTTTCCGTGTACATACGCTCTTTCTGGTATTAGGAGGTGAAACTTTTAAAAAGTAAGTCAATTTACATGCTCTTATGCTACTTAGTAGTGAGGCTCTAGCTTTTCTCAGTAGGGCTTACCCAGATAGGTATCACTATGGGCATCACCCCAAAGCCATCCTGCTTTCAAGGCAGGGAGCAAACCATCCATCAGCTGAACTTGGATTATGTGGCTCTAGGATCATCCCCACCACATGCCCCATTTTGACTGAAAGCCCGCTAAGCCAACGTTTTCAAAATGATACCTAAAGAGAAAATTAACAACATGCGGAAGGCAAAATATTGTGAAACTGACATCACAAACCAGAGTTCGAATTTCAAACAACCAACTAAAAGGAATGGAATTCTTAGGCATACTAAACACTACAAACTTCTAAGATCATTCAGAACTATGCCTTTGGTGACTTTCCAAGCTCTTGTCAGGTTCTCTGGTGCTTTATAAAAGACAATGAGCCCGGCCGGGTGTGGCTCAGCGATTGAGCATCGACCTGGGATCCAGGCGATCGGGGTTCGATTCCCGGTCAGGGCACATGCCCGGGTTGTGGGCTCGATCAATGACTCTCTCATCATTGATGTTTCTATCTCTCTCTCTCCCTCTCCCTCTCCTCTCTCTGAAATCAATAAAGATATATTAAAAAAAAAAAGACAATAAATCTTAAAATCCAAAATCTAATTTACTAGCCACGCATACAGACATATGAGTCCTACACCACAGTGATTACTGAATTATAATACCTAAAACCAGAACAGACTGAACATTTCAGATGAACACAGATTTGACAATTCCTTTATTTAAATGAATGAACTCCCAAGATATCACATGGTTGTTTTACACTTGATCCGGTCGGCATGTCCTAGCTCATCTAGAACGTTTCTAATGGTCTCAATGCAGACTTCTCCTCTGTGGTGTTTTTTTGATGCAAGGTTCCATACATTTTCAAATTCTTCATCAGAAAGCTTGACGCCAATGTTACTTAATATCTCTGCAATCTAGAAGAAAACATTGCAAGTCAAGCCAAGATTTGTATGTTTATAAATTTGTATGAATATTTATAAAAAAAAAAAAGGTATGTGGGGGAGAGGGGGGTAATTTGTGTGTGTGTGTGTGTGTGCTTATTACATAGAATTAGCAAATGTCAAAATTCCAGTACTTTCCCTTCAGGAACAATTTTGTTAAGATGACTATGAGGGTGGTTCAACCCTAACAGCCAACATATAAACTTGCTTCCAATTCTAAGTGTTTCTGGTTATTTTAAAGGAAGGCAGCCAAATTCCAGCAGAAAGAGACTACTTGCTGGATTTGAGTTCCATCTCAGTCAACTTTTTGTCCCCATGATCTTATGTATGTCATGTAAACCCCATGAATGTTTTAGTTTCTCTTTTCGAAAATGAGAACATTTCTAAGACGTCTCTAACTGGCCTGTTGTAAGCTTTAACTATATTGTGGGAGTGCACCTGCCTGAGAGACTGTGCGTGCACAGGCAACTGAGCACACTGAAATCTGAGCATATTGAAAAACAGCACAGTTGGGTTATTAATCATCTCTGCAGTGGTAATTATTAAAACAGATGAAGGGAGAGGAAAAATGTGCTTCTCGTGTCCCAGAGAAAGAATAAGAAAGGAAAGAGAACTGCTAATGAAAAGAAATATTCGAATGAGTAGTGGGAATAAAAGATTTGAAAAAAACACACGAAACTAAATTTAAAAGAGAAAAAACATTTACTCTAAAGCATACAGGGGGAAAAAAGCAAAGAGGGAAATGAAAGAAAAGTTAGACAGGGAATAGGAAAGCCAAAAAGTAGAATAGCTGCAGAATACATTTATTAAACAGAATCTGAGAACAACAATTAAAAGATCCCCCTTGAAAGGATGTGCCCTGGCGGGAAATAAACAGTATAATCAAATACACTTGAGATTCAGAGGAACGGCTCTACCAGCAGCTGCAGCTATACAGCAAAAACACCTCAAGACCCCAACGCAGAGCTGCTACTTTTCCCCCCACCCAGTGGCAGGTGAAGAACGTCCCTGCAGAGTGAACTCCTGAAGTGGTCGGAGTCTGTCTCCTCGGCTCCCTTGCCGCTCCTCAGGAGGCATTCTCCCTCTTCAGCATTCTGCGTCAGACACAGCCTATGACGAACTAGTAGTATGCTTTTACAGGAACCCTCATCTATTCTCAAGTTAACTCCAACCAGGCGTTTGGTTCTTACTTTTTTCTTTTTAATTTATCTTTATTGTTCAAAGCATTACGTGTGCTCCCTTCCCCCCCCCCCATTAACCCCTTCTTCCCTGCCTCCTACTACCCCCACCCCCAGGCCAACCTCACTATTGTCTGTGTCCATGGGTTATGCATATATGCATATAAGGTCTTTGATTAATCTCTTCCTGTCCCCCCTACCCCTCTCCCCTCTGAGATTCAGTCTGTTCCATGCTTCCGTGTCTCTGGATCTATTTTGTTCATCAGCTTATTTTGTTCATTAGAGTCCACATATGAGTGAGATGACGTGATATTTATCGTTCTCTGACTGGCTTATTTCACTTAGCATGATACCCCCCCAGCGTGGAGGGATCCGGAGGGTTCTTACTTTTTATCTAGAATGGTGAGATAAAGGATGACTTCCTAGTTCAAAGAATTTTAGGCTTCATAAAACAAGCAGGAGATTTTTGTGAGATTTTTTTTGGCAACCCTGACCTTTTATTTCACAGGCCCTTTGAAGTGTTTGAAGGAAGTGAAAACAGAGACTAGGAGTGTCTCTTCTCTGACCCACTGGGGAAGATCCTGGTTTCCTTCTTTAGAACCAGCCAGGAGGCATCAACCTCTGAGCTTCTTCTTTCCTGTCTCCCCGACCTCAGCAGCATGAATCGTTGCAAGGAATCTGTTATTAATTTAGTATTTAGCAAGTTTTCAAGCCACCGGCCCTTCATCTGAAGTCCCAGAAAGCATCATGTCTATTCATATAATTTCTGCCTCCAGGTGTGAAGGTTCTGAGGAAGCAGTTACTCGCTAGATCACAGGTACAGCACAAACCCATCTGGTCTGACCAAGCACTGCTATTAATCCTTGGTCCTCTGACCCCAGCCGCTAACTGGCTGCTCCTGCTTTATAACCCATCTGGGAAGAAAATCACCTGGGATATGAGGGCCATGTTTTCTGAGAAACAAACAAACAAAAAACAAGATACATGGGCTGACATAGTGAGGACAGAGTAATTTAAATCAGTGCTACTGCAGATCATCCGAGACATGATAGCAGTACATAAGGAGGGTGGCAGGGTGGCCCTCTCCATGCTTACTCTTTGGTTCTGGAGATCCAAGAACTTACACAAAGAAGGGATTGATCCTTTTTGCCTTTTTTCAACTAAGAATGCTGTGGAACATTTTAGGGAAACATTTTTCTTTTTATCATAGGCCGTAGTGAATATATGACATGAAAGTAAAGCTTACTATCATATAGTAAATTCCACTCCCAAGAATCCTACTAAAATGTCACAACCAAATTGAACATCTCCCTCAAGGATCCTTTATTTGGCCCGGCCGGCGTGGCTCAGCGGTTGAGCATCAACCTAGGATCCAGGAGATCATGGTTGGATTCCTGGTCAGGGCACATGCCCGGGTTGTGGGCTCGATCCCCAGTAGGGGGCGTGCAGGAGGCAGCCAATCAATGACTCTCTCATCATTGATGTTTCTATCTCTCTCTCTTCTTCTCCCTTGAAAGTAATAAAGATTTTTTAATTTTTTTTTAAAGAATCCTTTATTTGGGGATCCTGATGACCTCTGATGACTAATTTATAAGCTCAGGTTTTATAAAGCCTAATATTAAGTTAAATAGTTGTTGAAAAATAAGCATTCCTATATTGGTGCATTTATGTAAAGTGGGCATTTCTTTCCACCCCTAGAAATGATAGGCTGTACCTCTTTTTTTGATCTGGGTTGGAAGAAGTCTCTTTCATACACTCCTTTCTGGCTGAAGATGGTGGGATACAGTAACGAATAGGCATTGCCTTCTTCACCATAATTAGTTCTGTCACTGATGCGGCGAATTCGGGGGGCAGGGATATCAGACCGAATGGTTGGGACCCCATAGATGGGATAACCTAGGACATCAATGAGGGAAGAAAACACACATTTTGAAACTGAGCTGTGTAATACAGCAGCCACCAGCCACATGCAGTTATTTTGAGCACCTGAAATGTGGCTGCTCTGAATTGACATGTGCTCTATGTGTAAAATACTGAATATCAAAGCTCTTGTACCAAAAAAGTGAGTTATTTAATCACTTTATATTACTTGTTGAAATGATATTTTAGAAATACATTTCATATACTATATATATACACACTATTAAAATTAATGTTACTTGCTTTCTTTTCTTAATGTGACTACTAAAAATATGTAAGTACATACAATGCCAGTTATATTTCTATTGGACAGCACTATTCTAAACACTAGCAAGACCTCAATATACCAGAATGTATAGCAAGTCTATAAAATCCAGTTACAAACAACATGTAAATCCTTAGTTATGTCCTTAGTCTAAGGAAAGGAAGTGATCTTGACCAACATAAAACAGACTTTCTAAATAACCAATATTCATCATGGTCCATACGGAGATATAGGGTGTTATGGGTTAAACTGTATCTTCCCTAGATTTACATGTTAAAGTTCTAGCCCCCGGTACCTAGAATGTGACCTTATCTGGAAATGAGGTCATTGTAGATGTAATTAATTAAGTTAAGATGAATTATATTGGAGGAGGCCCCTAGTCTATTATGACTGGGGCCCTTAGAGAACAGGGACATTTAGCCACCGACCCTCACACAGGAGAACGCCATGTGAAGATGATGGCAGAGATCGGGGTGATGCAGCAGAAGCCAAGAGGCACCAAAGACTGCCAGCAAACCACCTGAAGCTAGGGGAGAAGCAGGGAACAGAGTCTCCCTTACGGCCTCAGAAGGAACCAGCCCTGCGGACACCCTGATCTCGGACTTCTAACTGTGAGATGATAAATTGACAGTGTTTATGCCACTCAGTCTGTGGTACTTGTTACGGCAGCCCTAGCAAACTAACAGATGCAGAATGAAGATAGGGGGAAGCGTTTCGTAAGAGTTCTTCGAACATTTGAAGGAAAATCTGTGTGTAGCTAAGAATCATGGGGTTTACAAATCTCCTAAAGCTCGGTGATATCTGATTTGCTACAATGTATACCATTCAGTGTTCTTTCGAGTTCATTAATATAAAGAGAATCCTTTTACTTGGATTATCACAAACAATAGCTCAGTTCAGCCTAAACTTACCGAGATACCCTGGGTGCTTGGATATAGAATTAAATGAAAGATCTTAGGCTTTGAGAAACTTAGTCTCATGGAAATAGAGGCTGAGGACAATGCAAGGACAGATGAAGGACACGTCACTTCCATGTTTGCTGATCATTTTAAACCTTAACAAATATGGTGACATACTCACATATGGAAGGAATAGCTCCCACAACCGCGCTGATCTCAGAAGAAGTGGTCTTATAGTGACTGGAAACTTTATCGTTTGGCCTCAGAAGTGTCCGGAGAGTCTTTTCTGAGCTCCCTTTTAAGACAATATCTTCAGGCTTTATCAGGAGGGTTGGTTCAGATTCTTCAACATTAGCCTCAGCAGGGTTTGCACAATTTGGTTTTCTACCTTTATTAAGCAAAGACGGGTGGGGGGAAATGTACAGGAAGAAATTACTGCTTGGTTCGTACAACTCAGCAACAAAGTCATTTTCCCCATTTAGTTTCTTCCTGTTGGTTGAAACTGAGACGGGGCTGGTGTAAACCCTCCACGGACGCCAGCGCCCCACCATGGAAGAGCAAGTTTCGGCCAATGTAACATCCCAGGAACCTGGAACCTGGTCTAATGTTTCTTTTCACCATTCCATGCACTTGATTCTAGAATAAAGCTTTTAAATCTGAAACTATGAAAAGCATAGGACCTATTTTTTTCTTTCCTCTTTTTTAAAATTAGAGCTTATTTTCATATTTAACTTGAACTACAGGATTACCACAGTTGTTGCTAGGGCTCTGCCCTAGGGAGATATAGCAAAAGACATACCGAGAGTTGTCAAGTCCACGCATTCCTGATCATGGAAGGAAGCCTCGTGTACTGAAATATTTAGAGAAATTATGAGAACTCACTGTGAGGTCAGGAGCCGATTATACAAATAACTCCCTTCAAATAAGTGTACAAAAGGAAACCCTGAGACAGAACTGAAATGATAAGATTCTGACTTGTCTGGCAGATTTGCCTTGCTGAGTCGATTCTGAAACTTAGGATCATGCTCCTAACGTTCTTTCCAACAGAGCTGGTAACTCGACAGCTGGCACGAGAGGGCGCTGTGGTCTTTCGAGCTCTGCAAGAACTCTCAGTTCTGGAAAAGCCCAAGCTAGGTTTGCAAAGGCAAATGGTGCCCAAATATGAGAGTGGGGTAGGAGCGGTGGCAAACCAGAAAAGACATGCCTCTGTAAAGTCTGCATCCCCCCATTCAGCACCTGCCAATTGTTGCCACGAAAGCATTCAGGCCTACTCCAGATTCTCTATCCCTCCCTGCCCCCACCCCACCCCCACACACACAAAAAAGCAGAAATCTGTTCAAAGTATGAAAACCAGTTCCTCAGAAAACTGTTCTAAAACCACTGTCTTAAAGTACTGACTCCCCACTTTTCCTCCAGAAGTCAACAGTAAGATAGATTTGATTTAATATCACTCCTGAGCTCTTTCTGAGCCACTGGCCACTCTTTTAGAAAACAAGAATCTCAACAATTCTATGGAAAATGGCTGATAAAATCAGGACCCCAAATTCTGATATGAAAGACTGCCTGGTTTGAAAACAGGCTTCTGCTCTTTCCCCATTACTCATGAGTTATGCCAAGAAGAGAAATAAAACACCCCATATTTCTGAGAGCTTCATTAGGTAGGGAAGATTCTCCTGCTTCCCCACAGGGCACACTAGAAAGGCCATCCCAGAAACTTGTAAGGGCTCATGTCATCAATACAGCCCAAAATTTGGTTTTGGCCATGCAGGAAGGGATGACCAAGGAATAAAAATAAAAACAGTAGTATCTTCACTTTTTAGAAGAGAGAAAAAATGTAAACAACCTTTTTAAACAGTCAATCCTCTCTAATAATCAAGATTTAAAAATTAAAGCAAATGATGCATCATTACATACCAACTAAATTACAAGAATGTTTGAAGTTACAACTCAGTGGGAACACGGTTGGAGTAAAATTGTCTCTCGGCCTTGGCTGATAAAGCTGCAATTTAGTAAAATCATTTAGAAAGGCAAATCAAAAATATATATAGTTACTTCTGGGATAATAATAGCATTCACGATAAATGAGATATAATTAGAAACAGAAAGCTTTTTGAGAGATGATAATTGTTATAGTGTTACCCGTATTACTTTAAAACTATCTGGAAATAACCTAAATTTCAAAGAGTAAGGAAATGGTTTAGTAATTCATAATACAACAGCATAAGGGAACTGAAAATGAAGTTTAGAGAAACCATAAAAGTATCTCTTCATTCCATAGAAATTTGAAAGTTAAATTTAAAAATAAATAAAAATGGTATATTCGCTGTGATTTTAGCTATGCTTAAATATATGCATACAACCATACAAATATGCATATATGTATATCTATGTATGATTAGTGATGCAGGAATAGAATATGTAAGCATGAAAATATTTGAATAAAGGTAAAAATTATTTTATTTTTTATTGTTATTTACAAAAATTAAGATTAAATTTTTCTTTGTCAAATTCTACTTTACTATTCACTTTCCCTGGGGAAGGAGAGCTAATTACTTTATAAACGGTTTTCAAACAGCTTTCTGAATATTTTGGGCCTCTGAATAAATTTTTTTGTTTTTGATTTTTTTTTCCTCTTAAATGAGTAGTAAAATTCAAAAGATACAAAAACATAGATTAAAAAGTCTTGGGGGCGGGGGCATGGTGGAGGGGGTCATTGAGGGGAAAAAAGGGGGCCATCTGTAATTCTTTCAACAATAAAAATAAACAAAGAAAAAACTGAGTCTTGTTGCTACCCTATCCCTCAGCTACCCAGTTCCCTCGTCCTGGAAATAACAAATGTTGTCAAATTCTTTCCTATCCTACAGATAGCCTATGCATAAACAAGCAAATAAATAAATATGTATAAATGTGCATAAAATTTTAAATACATAATACTAAAGTAGAGATGAACTCCTAGAAAAATGAAAATATAAAAGTCCATTTAAGAACTTAACAAAGCTTCAAAAATTACCTTTAATGACAACCTTCTCTTCATAATCTTTAAGAGGCATTGTATCTTTCCAGTTAAGAAAATTTGCAAATTCCAGGTAGTTAATCAGCCCATCACTATCCACATCACAGTAGTCAAATAGCTGGTCCAGGAGCTTCTCATCCAAGTGCAAGTTGGCCTGGTCACAGGCTTCCTGAAGCTCAGCTTTATCTATCACTCCATCTCCCTTCTGTTAGCAAGAAAAGATGAAGTGAGCATTGTCTTCAAGGGCAGGGTAATCAACATCTCTTATACCAGTGAAGGCAAAAAGAAAGTGTCCTCTCACGTAAACTCAATGAATGTGTCTTATTTGTCACAAAAGAGGAGTCAAATAGTAAGTGAGACTGGTCTTCACTGCGTCGACCTGATACGGGCGCAGTCAGCAATGTCAACCCTCATTGGAGCAGGGTGTGGCTCAGAATCTTTGTTGATTCTATTTAATAATTTTTAAAAATTTAAATCGTGCTGTTTACACTGAGCAGATGTGACCGTGGATCCATGCTTGCCATTTCATCTGACCCATGCTTTCAAAGTGCTCTGGCGCCCCACCTGGGCAGGGAGTGGGCCTCCACTCCACTACCTGGCAATGAGGAGGAGCTGGGGGAGTAGCTGCCAGCCAAGGTGGATTCAAAGACAGTTGCCTGCTTGTTATTAACACTCCTATGGGCAAGAGGGGCCTTCCACCGATCCGGGCAGCCAGCCCCCATGGTCACAATCAGCACTAAGGTTCATCCCAGTAGGGTGGAAGGGGGAAGTCTCTGCCTCCTTTCAGGGAGCAGTTTAATAATACAGGAACCCTTACACTGAGTGGGATAGGAGGGAAATTTATGAGGGTCCTGGGCAGAAACTGGCTGATTCACTTGGGAGGTGAGGGGGCAGAGCACACAACACTTGTTAAGGAAGAATGGCAGGAGTTGGAACGTCTTACCGCTCATAGCCCCCTGCAGTCTGTTAAGCCAACCTCAAATCCATTGGAAGGTGACAGTAAAAGATCTGAGTAGGTTTGCACTGGGTCCTGGCTGCTGTAAGGGGGCTTTGGCCCTCGCAGAGAGATTTCTCTGAGACAAAATATAAACTAAACAAAACAAAAAAGAAGAAGGACGACTAGTAGGAGAAGAAAAACAAAGAGACAGGAGAATATACAAACAAAAAAGAAAAGTTTCTCTGAGACAGACACGGGAAACCATGAGTGACATGTTGACTAGTATTCAGCGCGTAGGCCCAGGGTTGGATTTATAATGATGAAGGTGATCCCTAGAGACCAGGAAACTGACCCAGTAATTCTAGATAAATTCCTGTCGTCAGATCTGTAGGCCTGGAAAATATTCCTAACCCTTATGTTGAAACAGAATGAGAATTTAAAACATAGCATCTTTGTGTGTGCGTGTGTTTCTATTAAAACATATTATCTTGACAAGGGAGCTAGAAATGCCCTGGATTAAAGTAGACCCCTTTATAAAAGCCTCTGCTGCAGATGCAAGTCAACCAAAAATGCAAACCCCACAGCCCTAGCGGAAAAACAACATGGGCTGTGGCTGTTGAGTCAAGGGGATCTTCAAAACTGAAATAGACGGTGTCAATAGCAATGACTTTGCTGCCCAGTATAGGGCTTTGTGTGGCTTGACAACTTTGGTGGGTTGTTTTTTTTTTGAGCTGCCTGCTGCCACTCATACTGCTCAAAACTGAAAGTATATGCTTCTTACTCAGCTGTGCAGAGCCACTCTCTCCCTCCCCACCCCCCAACCTCAGCAGCTCTAAGAAGAAAAATGACTAAATGTGGGACTAAGGTCTCCTTGTCCCCAAGGGGGATCAAAGGCCACATGCATCTGTCCAAGTATGCTATGGAACTTCAATGGAGCAGAGACTCAAACTTTCGTGGCTTCTTTGGATACAGGTGCCAAAGTCAACATCCTACTCAGTCTGCAGGCGGAGGAGAGGTCTGGATGCAGCGAGAGGGGGCGGGCAGGGTTTGTTTGATGTGGGGAAGGAAAGCTAGCAATGGAGTATTTCTGTGGCTTCCACTGCTAAATGGGTAAGTGATACTGATACTTTATGTGCCTGTACTGGGAATGTTCTTAAGAGCCAGAGGTACTTACGACCAAGAACAGTCACATGTACAGAATTGCTATTACCTTTGGGGCCCCACAACCCTAATGACCCCTTTGAGCTACAAGTCTCCATGACTAATGAGTCTGCCACGCAGAGCCTCTGGAAAAGACAGGCAATTTCCACTTGAAGGTGCCCCTGGAGGTTTAGGACTCATTGCCCCCCTCACCTGGTTACCAGATATACAGCTTTTGAAAAGCAGCTATTAGCCAGTTACTGAGCTCTTGTTGAAACTGAACACTTGACCCATGGAGGCCTTGCAACTTTCCAGACTGATACGCATGCTGAAGTGAGCCAACTTGGACCCAATGATTAGCAAGATAGAAGGGGCCTAACAAGCCTCATTTGTGAAATGGTAATGGTATATTCCAGAAGGCAGCTGGTCTGACCCCAGGAACATCTCAGCTTTACATGAAAAAAGGCAGCAATGCTTTGGGGAAAAACTTGATTCATCTTTGCTACCTGATGCAAAAGCCACTGCCTCAATAGGACCCTCAATTCACAGAGGCTCCCCAGCTGCCTGGGCCTCACTCACTAACCTGAAAGCTAGGGGTCTTCACTGGGCTACTGTGGCTTTGCACCTCAGTGAGAGCTACCAAGGACCAAAAATAGACACGGTCACTCTACTCGGTGAACAGAACTCAAGGCCATCCTCACCACTCTGGCCAACACTCCCCTTGATTAACCTGTGACAGTTTTACTGACTCTTGGACTGTTGCCAACGGTCTGCCTGCTTGGTTTGCCACTTGGAAAGCTACAGACTGGAAGATTAAAGACACTGGAAGACTACAGACTTTTTAAGTCTGAAAACTATGGAAACAAATCATGGCTACTGAATGAGCCATCTGGGTAATTCATGTACGGTCCCTTGTCTAATGAGAATACCTGGAATCTGAGCCTGAACCATTCAGATTGCCACCATCGCAGCCTGGATCCATCATTGTCCCAGACATGGCAACATACCCACCATAACAGACAACGCACAAAGTAAAGCACTCTATGTTTTTGATGCAGAGGCTACTGCCAAACTGTGACTCCTGTCAAAAGCTTACCCATCTGTCTCATGACGCGGGAGGACACATCACACACAGGACATTGCTCCATGCTCCGGCAGGCTGACTAACTCGAACCTTTGTCCCCTCTCAGAGCTACTAATGGTGCCTCACCAATGTTGCCACATTTTCAAGTTATGGAATTGCTATTCCAGCCTGATCCGCCAGCTCTACTTGCAACAGTACGGCCCATGAAATTAATCTGAGTCATGTGTTTTGTTTTCTGGACCATTTTCAGTCTGACAGTGATGTGCTTTATAGCCCAAAAGCAAGTCAACAATGAGCTGTTCGGCAAGGTATTCAATGAACCTTTCCTGTTCGCAACCATCCGCAGTCATCTGGTATTACTGAGCTTTGAAATGGCCTTCTCAAAAACTGACTACCTTCCTTATCAGCTCCTGCTCATACATCTTACAGGAAAGCCGTTTTGTCTCTGAATGCAGCTGTCCCCAAAAAGGAATCCATCCCACCTCAGCTACTCCCGGGATAATAATTAGAATAAAAGGAGTGAGAATTATATAGAGCTATTTTGAAAATGTGGGACTCTGTTGTGACCATTCTTGAACCTGATGCATTTTTTTCCCTGCTCGAGATTTTTAGTTCCCTGAATAGAAAGTCTACACATTATCCAGAATAATATTTGCTGTATTGTGAGTGTTCTATAAATAACAGAATTAATCCTCTAAGCCAAGAGGATTCATTCAGGGAATCATATTTTATTTGTTCTGTTTTGTTTTGTCATTACATTAAAAGTAGGCATTCAACAATATAAGATTCAAATAATCAAAAATTATCCTACAGCTGTAGTAGCAAGACCCACATCTTATTACCCTCTCAGAAAAACAGATCCTCAAAGACACTGAGCACGACATTGCGCATATTAAAAATTTACTACTTAAAAGATGTATCAGCATTAAATAATTCTCAGTAATTTCCTCCCTGCTTAATTTAATTTTATCATAAGGAGTATGCCTGGTGGTTCACTAAGATAATCAACAGCTATTAAGAGGATTGTCTTGCCTATAATCACATTTAAAATGAAGAATTTTTTAAAAGCAGAGCATTATGTATTGTGGCAGGTTTTCTTACTCATAGCACCACTATATAAATTTCCCCAGATACTATCTTTGTAAAATACTTGGATTTGAGTTAAGTTTAAAATGTACTTAGCCCTAGCTGTTTTGGCTCAGTGGTTAGAGTGTTGGCCTACGGACTGAAGGGTCCAAGGTTTGATTCTGGCCAAGGGCACCGTACCTCAGTTGCAGACTCAATCCCTGGCCCCGGGGAGGCAAGCAACTGATGTGAGACACATCAAGGTTTCTCTCTCTCTCTCCTTTCCACTCTCTCTGAAAAGAAATGGAAAAAATATCCTCAGGTGAGGATTTAAAAAAAAGTACTTATTTTAGCTTACCTGTTTTAATTCTGAAGAATCACTTTTAAATTACCTGTAAATAGTAACTGATCTCTATTTAGAAAGCAGAGAAACAGTGGAAAACTTATATTTTCTTTAAACACAATTTTTCGAGAAATGTAGCTGATGGCTGATTGATGTGTGTCTCTACATAATTAGTACACATTTAAATAAGAATATTAACCCACTTTTTATTCATTAGTACAACACAGGTACACAGGCCCTAATCTAAAAACAAATAAAATGAATGGACTTAAAATTAATTAGCTAATGAGTGATCAAGATTCTTTTAAGATAAAAGTATAAAGTGTAACTTTTTCAAAACTGTACTCAACAGTTGAAGTGACATAGAAATATTTTTTCTTTTGAGATGAACTAAAATTAATCTGCTTTTTTTTCCTTCTCATATCAAGATTATGACACATCACATCATCACAAATTTATTTATAAACTTTTACTTGTTTATATGTGAGTCATTCTAAAATGATTCTGAGGCTGCCTAGGAAAATAAACATAATTAATAAAAATAAATACAAAATAGCCTGGCCAGGGGTAGCTCAGCAGTTGAGCATCGACCTAGGACCCAGGAGATCTCAATTAGATTCCTGGTCAGAGCATATGCAGGGGTTGTGGGCTCGATCCCCAGTAGGGGGTGTGCAGGAGGCAGCCAATCAATGACACTCTCATCATTGATGTTCTATCTCTCTCTTCTTCTCCCTTCCTCTCTCTGAAATCAATGAAGACATATTTGAAAAAATAATAATAATAAATACAAAATAAAATCAAAACAAAAGTGAGGAAATCAGGGCAAAAAGAATGTAAGGATGGACAAAATTAAGATAAAACCTAAATAAAAAGATCATACAACATGCATGCTATAAGATTATGTTCACAAACTAGATGAGTTTCATTGAACTGACTAAGCTTCCTGGTGGCCAAGTCAAAAAGGTCTGGACAATTAGTACAAAATTCATGCTGTTCATGAGGTAAAAACAAACCAAATACTTAAATGAAGCACAGTTATTTCCTATAGAAAGACTGGGTTTCCTTATAAAGAGGATGCAACTGACAAAAATAAATAGTCTCATGGGCATACTAACAAAAATGTGCCATGTTTCACAAGCAGTTTATATAACAGTGTTCCTTATTATAACCTAAAGGCAAGCAGCTTAGTAAAGCAATCCTGTGATGACCTGTATTGGTGTCAGGTAATTACTCAACTCTAGATTGATCTGATTTTATCAAAGAATAAAATTTAGAGTAACTTGAAAATTGAATGATCTTGCTTCTCAAAACTGAAACCACACCCTGCTCCCCCAGAGGAGACATTCTAAGCTTGACTTGGACCTAGACAGTACTATGGGTACATATTCAAATTTGTATACAGATTGTCTCTACCTCAGGAGTCTTTCTCAGGGATCCATGGTGCTTCCTCCCCCCCCCCCGCCCCCCTTGCTCCCAGCACACTACAGTTTAATAATCTACAACAGTGGCTGTCAAACTTGAATGTGCATCAGAATCACTTGAAGGGCTTGTTAAAGCACAATTGCTAGGCCCCACCCCTGAGTTCCTAATTCAATAGGAACTCAACATGCATTTTAAACACATTCCCAAGTGATGGTGATGGTGGTACAAGAACCACACTTTGACAACCACTGATCTACTGCAAAGGTCAGGAAACTATTTCTGTCAAGGACCAAAAAGTATATATTTTAGGTTTTGCAGGCCATGTAGTCTCTGATGCACTACTCTGCATCTGTTGTGCAAAAGCAGCTATATAGACAATACTCAAAACAAATGGGCATGCAAAACTATTAACTAAAATAAGTGGTGAACTGGATTTGACCCACAGGCCACAGTTCCCTGACCCCTGATCCACACCCGTCTGAGGGATCTGGAAGCCCATGCACAGACCAAAGGCTCTGCTCTACTACTGGCCTTGTCATAGTGCCTGAAGGCTGCCAGCAAAGTGTCAAAGTTCTGGCAGTTAATGTTCTTCAAGCGGTGACGAACTGCTGCAACCAGGCCTCGCTGCCTATCCTTGCCTCGCAGATATTCACCCGGGAGTCTATTATAGATGAGATCATCAGCGCCTATTGAAGAGGGGGGGAAAAGTCTTGTATCTGAATATAAAGTTTGTCGATAGTATTCCCATCCTAAAGAAAGAGAGTGATCGAGCAACTTCTGCGAATGAAAAATCTCATACCTAACTCCAACATTATGATCCAGCATGATGAAATTTTATGTATAAAAAAAGGACATAAAGAAATTGATAAAAATTAATATTTCTGTTTTACGTGACTCCTCCGTTCAATTTAAAAAAATCTGAAAAAATCACCCGGCCGGGTGTGGCTCAGTGGTAGAGCATCGACCTAGGATACAGGCAATTGGGGTTCGATTCCTGGTCAGGGTATATGTGTGCAGGAGGCAGCTGATCAATGATTCTCTCATCATTGATGTTTCTCTCTCTCTCTCCCTCTCCTTTCTTCTCTATGAAATCAATAAAGATATATATATATTTTTTTTAAACTGAAAAAATAAAAATAAATTTTGTGGGGGAATTACTAGCCCCACTCAGCTGTCATTTCCTGTGACAGTGGAGGCCTGACTGCCTCTTCGTAGACATGTGTCTGCAATGCTGAGGACTGGAAAGCTGGGGCTGATTTCATGTGGGGGCCACTCTGTATGTCTCGGAGTTGACTGAACCACTGGGAGCCTTTGTAAAAACTGGACTCAAATTCCCTACTTCCCCAATCTGCCGTCAGCCTGCAGATCAAGTAACCATTTCTCAGCCCTGCTCCTTCCTATATCACTACCAGCACCACTACCCTATCCACAGCTTCATTAACTAAGAGTTCTAACCCATGACCCCCTCAGTTATCTGGAAGTAATCTCTCCAACCCACATGCTACATCCCCACCCCACCCCCACTTCTGGCCATTGCTTTCATTTACCCTTCAGGACTTAAAGGAACTTCTCTGAATTAGTGATGCTACAAAACACTGTGCTGCATAAGGTCATAAAAATAGATATTTATTTTGTCAGTGAGTGAACTTTAGGTAAAACATTTTCAGTAGTAGTTCTTAAACTTTAGTGTGTATAAAAACCTACTGAATCAGACTATCTGGGCATGGGTCCTAGGAACCTGCACAAGTGGAACCTTGGCTCTTGAACTTAATTGGTTCCAAAAGGCTGTTCAAAAATCTAATCATTTTTCCCATTAGAAGTAATGTAAATTGAATTAATCTGTTCCAGGCCCCCAAGTGATTCCCTGTTTTAACCTTTCTTATATACAGTACATGTCTAATGTATTGTTTAATCTATAAATACTTTAAAAACAAAAAGGACATGAAATGTAAATGATTATTTAACAAAAAGGAAATGAAATGTACAGTAAAAAATGAAAATTTAAAAATAAGCAGTGACAAAAGCAAAAAAAAAAAAACCCACAACAATATTCACAGCACAATTTCCTGAGATGTTAACAATGTGAGGTTTTGTAGTAACCTGACTCATACTTGTGCATTCTCTCCTTTGTAATCTGAGAGATGCATGACTGATCATAAAGGTTTCAGCATGAAAGGGTTGTGGGGCTGAGAAGCAAATTGTTCGAGATGGGAGACATTTGAGAACTGAGGTTTGAGTGTATTTCATAAAGTCCATGAGTGATTACTGCAGGCTATATTTTGAAAACCACTGATATACAGTCCAGTCCTGATAAGCTTTAGCACAGTTTTTCCTCTGGATTTCTGCTGTTAAGATTGCTTAGAGCCTGGCTGGTATGGCTCAGTTGGTTGGGCATAATTCTGTGCACCGAAAGATTGCTGGTTTGATTCCCCATCAGGGCACATGCCCAAGCTTTGGGCTTAATCATCGGTAGGGGGCATGCAGGAAGCAGCAATTGATGTCTCACTCTCACATCAATGTTTCTCTCTCTCTCTCTCTCTCTCTCCCTTCCTCTCACTCTAAAAATCAATTTTAAAAATCTTAAAAAAAAAAAAAAAGATTGCTTAGAAATAAAGACAAAACTCTGCTAAGTTTCTGCAGCCACTTTACAAATTGATTAACTCATTGGCTGGTGGGATGAGAGCAGCTCTTAATTATGTGATTGTATAGTGCCTTCTCAAACTTGAACTCCACAGACCCTACAATTCATCTGGAAATGTTGTTAAAATGCAGTTTCTGATTTGGTAGGCCTCAGGTGGAGCCTGAGGTTTTGCATTTCTAAGAAGCTTGCAGGGGACACCAACTCTGCCTGCCTGCAGACCACATTCTGAGTAGCAAGGGCCTAGTACAATATTTGAATCATTGAAAGGCTGCCTTTCTTCACTTTGGCTTAATACAGGCCACATGTGTTTTCTAAATAAAACTGTAAGCCTTAACTGACGGAAGATATTCATTACAGCTTTAATTTGTGCCTATTTCAAACAGAATATGAAAACATTTTTTTCTTTCTTGTGCTACAAACTTTTCTCATTAATATTCATATGATATTTTAAGCCTCTAAAATTAGAAGCTTTGAGAGGAGATGGTGAACTTAACTGCATAACATTGTGGGGGGTCTGTTGTTTGTTTTATAAGGAGAAAGTTTGTATATTTACCATAGTCGTCAGGACGGAGACAAGCTCCAAATGTGTGGTCTGGGGGGACATTCATTGTTTCTGCAATGCTATCAAAGAAAACAAATCCTTTAGTTAAAATACCCACCGCATGGCATCCCTGGAATTTTAGATATGTTTGCCATGTGTTTTTAATAGCCCATATTTTCCCTTATAGCCCAACTATGAAGATCAAACAGAAGGTCTCCAGCAGATTTTTTCTCTCACCTCCCACTTGCATTAACAATGGCTGGATGCTTCCCCTGTCTTTCAATAGCCTGGATTTAAAAGGGAAAAAAAACAGGACATATTCAAAGCAGAATTATGGAAGTAGAGAGAGAGAGACAGAGACAGAGACAGAGACAGGGAAGAGAGAGGAAAATGTAACAGAATAAGTTAAAGTTCTGATATCCCAGAAATAAAGCTTTACACGAAATTCTCCCTCCCTCTTCTCTAAATGCCCTCTCTATCTTGGAGAACTCAGCACTTTCCTGGAACCCCATGCTCTAAGGAAGCTGATAGAGTTCCCTGATAAACACACAAGGATGACCTTCTTATTTAATAGACAGAAACTAATAGAGCACAAACCAACATTTACCACAAGAGTACTTTTTAAATTCAATCCACAGACACTGTCAATTTGAAGTTAATAATTAACTTACGGATCTAAGACTCTTCCAAGTTTATGCTGAAACTTTTCTTTGAAATCATCAACTCTCTTGGATACAAACTTAGCTCCTCTTTTCCTAAAAAATTAGAAAATTGTCAGGTATCTCCACTACCTAAAGTATTCCTGGCTGCCAAATATATACATGGTAAGGAAAATCATAGTATAATTTGGGCCATCAGAAAAATAAGCCCAGTTTCCAAAGAAATTATATGCTAAAAGGAAAGCTCCATGCTCATTCTTCTGTCATTTATTTTCTATTATGAAGGCAAGTTTAAAGGTAAATTTATAATAGAATATAAAATTTTAATGAAAGAATAGGACACGCAGTCACAGTTTTTTTCAGTTAACAAAACCAAAGTGTTAATGTTATTACATATATAACTTCCCTAATTGCTAAAAGAAAATTAAGCACTGCATAAACGAATAAATAAAAGATATAAACAGATAACTCACATCTAGTAAGCAAATATATGGAGAAATTATAATACTGTCTAGTAATGAAAGGATGTAAAATAAAAACAACAAAATGCTACTTTTAACATAGTACATAGTACATAGTAAACACACACATATATGTATGTGTGTATATATATATAATTTGCTAGTGCAAATTACTATAATCCTTTTGGAAATAATTTGGTAATATGATTCGAAAGCATAAAAATGTTCATTCCCTTTTATCTACATCTGGGAACCAATCCTAAGAAGATAATCCACATAACAATTAAAAATGTAAAAAAGTTATATTTATAAAAATGTTTGTAGCCTCATTGACTATAATGAAAAGAAGAAAGGAATCTAAATGTTCCCTCATGAAGGGTGATTATGTCACATTAACAAAAATACACTTAATGCAATTTAAATGTTGGTTAAGAATATACAGCAATATAAAGTCATTTGAAGTTTAGTGAAAAAGAATAAATAATGGGATTGCACTCTGATTAAACCTATGCAAAAATCTACACAGGAAGCTACACCAGAGAAAAATACATTAAAAAGATAATAATGGTTGAATTAAAGTGACAAAATTATGGGTGATTTTATTTTGCCAATTTTCTGTAATATGTTACTTCATTGTGATTAAATGAATAAAATTTCTTTTTAAATAAGATTTCTTTTAAGAACTGTGAAATTACAACCCTACTATTTAAAAACATTAAAATTAATAAATTCTCTATTGTTTTGCTAAGACTGAAAACAATGAACATAAAATTCTTAAACTTCATTTTCTTTTAAAACTATTTTCTGTGCTCTAGAAATATCAAGCTGAGTAAATCTCTGGAGAGGAGTGACACTCTGCGGAGTAACAAAAGATGAAATATAAAGTAATCCACTGCTTATTTCTTCCTTGATTTGCGTTAGTTCAAAAAGAAAGGAAAAAAAGAATACAGGTACAGTCGGAATAAATCAGTGGCGTTTCAAAGGTCATAATTTGAACAAATAAAATCGACAATCTAAAAACCAGCTCCAGGAGACATAATTAGGAACATGGAAGAATGGTAAGGGTTAGGTTGTAAATCCCGGAGTCTACTCTTTTCAGTCTAATTGTGCCTGGACTGTTTCTGGGAGAATCAGGAAGTGTCTGTGAGTAGCCGTGTATGTCAGAATATCAATAATTGTAACATCATTACACGACCTCACAGCATTTGCTAACCAACTCAGAAGAAAGTGCTCTGTGTACCAGTGAATTTTTTTCATCCAGACACACACGTACACACACATACACACACCCCCCTATTGTTTGACAATCCTGATTCTTCAAACCAAACGTCATAAACAGAACACAGATAAGTAGTTTTACAGAGGCAATATATCCCTTAAAAGTTAAGAGTAAACCAAATTTATGTTAAAATAGTACATATAAAATTCAGATGCCTTAAAGTGTAAACAAACATGCTTAACTCCAAGTTTATAATAGAAATCACAGTGAAAAAGTAGTGTTATTTTTTTAAATCCCACAAACTGGAAGAATAAACATTCTATTGTTTTAGCAATAATTTTCCAAATCAGTTTCAAAATATAAAAAGTATGATTAAATAAAACATAGTTCCATAAACAATGTTTCCTCTGGGGAAGAGACAAGTTGGAGAGAAATCTACCCTGCATATTGCCAGCTTTTATAAATTCAGTGGTTTTTTTTAAATATGTCTTTATTGATTTCAGAGAGAGAAAGGGAGAGGGAGAGATAGAAACGTCAATGATGAGAGTCACTGATCAGAGCCTCCTGCACGCCCCCTACTGGGGATCGAGCCCAAAACCTGGGTACGTGCCCTGACCAGGAATCGAACCTTGTTCTCCTGGATCACAGGTCGATGCTTAACCACTGAGCCATGTCAGCCACGCTAATTCAATGTATTTTTTTATTGAGATATAATTAGTATATAACATTGCACTAGTTTTTGGAGTACTCAGTGTATTTATCCATGACTATCCCAAATCATTAATAAATATGTTCTTATTAATGACTCAAAGGCTCTGCTCTTAGGACATTCTTAAGGACCACATTGTTGTTAATGTGTTTATTTCACATATTCTATAAATTGACAGGTTTATATCTCTAAGCTTTCATAAGTGAATAAACCATATTTGTCATCTCCCTTTAACTATCAATTTCTATGTCATATTTAATTATAGATATCTATAGTCTTTAAACATTTAAATCATTTCTTCATGGTTTCCTTTATGTATGATTTAACCACCTTAATAATGATAAATTAATGAATATTTATATAAGTTTTTTTCCTATACCCAAAAGAAACTTTTCATATGGGTTTGCTATAGTACTGTAAGAATTTATTTTGTGTTTGTATTTTACCATTATTGTTTTGAATAATTCGAGTATCAGAAACTCACATATTTAAGGAGTGGAAAAGGAATGGAAATCACTATTTCAGGTCTGTGAGCACAGAATCAAGTGCCTATAAACCTGGGGTAGTGGTTAAGGGCAGCCTCTGGAGCCACACTGCCTGGGTTTCATTCCGACCCCTAGTATTTCTTAGCTACATGATGTTAGGCAAATGACTTCATTTCTCTGTACCTCAGTTTCTTCATCTGTAAAATGGGAAAAAATTAAAATTATAGTACACCTGCCCGGCCGGGCGTGGCTCAGTGGTTAAGCGTCGACCTAGGATCCAGGCGATTAGGGTTCGATTCCCGGCCAGGGCACATGCCCGGGTTGCGGGCTGCAGCCGATCAATGACTCTCTCATCATTGATGTTTCCATCTCTCTCTCCCTCTCCTTTCCTCTCTCTGAAATCAATAAAGATATTTTTTTTTAAAAATAAAAAAATAAATAATTATAGTACACCTAACCCATGTAGTTGTTGCTAGGATTAAATTAATAACATATATTAGCACTTTGACTCTATAACTGGGAGCTGCTATGATCACAGAGAACAGGACTGGAAACTGAGTGAGGCAGGTTGGGCCCCAATTTGTGGGAATGCAACTTTGAGTCCACACTGGAGCCCGGAACCTTGTAGGAACAGTGTCTCCTTTAAAGAAGGCAGAGGGTAAAACAAATCTACCCCCATCACTGATGTGTAGAAGTGGGGGCCCAATATATTCGTTTCCTGTGGTTGCTATAAAAAGCTGCTACAAATTGGTGGCTTAAAACAACAGAAGTGTATCCTCTCAGCATTCTGAAGGCCAGAAGTCTGAAATCGAGGTGTCAGAAAAACCACATTCCCTCCAAAGGTTTAGGGGGAGAACCTGTTCATTGCTTCTTCAAATATGGGAGGCTGCTGGCATTCTTTGGCCTTCCTTGGCTTCAGGCCACACCACTCCAATCTCCTCCACCACGTTCACTTCACCTTCTCCTCTGTGTGTCTTCTCTTCTGTCTCAAATCTCCCTTGGCCCTTCCCTTATAAGGACACTTGTCATTGGATTCAAGGCCCATCCAGATAACCCAAAATGATCTCTCTCTTCATTGCAAGATCCTTAATTTAATTACATATACAAAGACCCTTTTCCTACATAAGGTAACATTTATAGGTTCTGGGAACAGTCTAGACATATAATTTCTATCTACTAGACCATTATCTCCAATCTTCTAATATTTTAAACATAGTAGAAAATATGAATTTTTATGAGTAATCTCCCACTGTTTAAGTGTTAGCTTAGATATAAAATATAACACAGGTAATGATAAGGAAGCTTATTTTGGTTTTCTAAGGAGGTAGTCATATATAGAATGAAGGTGTAAAAAGATCACAGTTTACAAGAATTAAGTCACTTTGGGACAGCATGGATGGAACTGGAGAGTATTATGCTAAGTGAAATAAGCCAGTCAGAGAAAGACAAGTATCACACGATCTCATTCATATGTGGAATATTATGAACAAAATAAACCAATGAAGAATTAAGTCAGATGCTCAGGTGTCCAAATAACTATTAAACAAAGCTGAGTGATAAATGACAGGTCAGTTATATGCGACATGATTGTCTTTGTAGAGATTTGAAAGCCCATCTTTAAGATACATCAATAGGGGTGATCCTATGGATTAAAAACATTCATACATGTCTTTATATTTTCTTGTAAAGGCACAAAGTAACTAGAATGATACATACTAACACACACGCACACACACACACACACAAATTACCATAACTTTGGGGGAAATGGTCAGTTTGGAAGATACATCACTGTACATCTTTTTCTAAATTTTATGTTTGAAACATGTCATTGTATTTCCTCTTTAAAAAATAAATCAGCCCTGGTAGCTCAGTTGATTAGAGTGTTGTCCTGATACACGAAGGTTGTGGGTTTGATCCTTGGTCAGGGCACAAACAAAAAGCAACCAGTGGCCCTGCCTGGTTTGGTTCAGTGGTTAGAGCACTGGACTGCAGGTTGATGTGTCTCTTTCATATTGATGTTTTTCTGTCTCTCTCCCTTCCACTCTCTCTGAAAAGCAATGGAAAGGATATTGCTTTTAATCCTCAGGTGAGGATTAAAAAAAAAAAGCAGCAACCAATGAATGTATAAATAAGTGGAACAACAAATCAATGTTTCTCTCTCTCTTTTCCTTCATTTCTAAAATCAATCAAAAAATTTAAATAAATCAATCAAAAAATAAACTTTTCTTTAAGTTCAGTCCATATGTCATATATCTAAAACTTGTCCCAGGATACAATATAATTAAACTTACATTTGCAGTTCATGAAGCCAATATAGAGTTTTCGCCATGGTTCGTCCATCATTAAAATGTGATGTTGGGACCCCATACAGGTCAAACCTATGGAAATTTGAGGGGTTATACTTTCGGTTCTTTGCTTCTCCTGTGAAAAGAAAGGGGAGACTTCTGACTTCTGCCACACAACCTAATTTTGAAGGAAGCACATTATGTTCTCATTGACATTGAAAATGAGAGTAGAACAAAGAATGACACTGTAACAGTGCAGGGACCTGCACAGACTTGGCAACAGATGACAGAAGCATTCTCCCATGTGAGGCAGGAGACTGGTCGGACAAGAGTTCCTTGTGCTAATAGTTGGAAAGTAAGTAGGGAAATGATGTAGGAGAAAGACATATTAATGATGAAAAATGAAGGCCCAATTAACATTACAGAAATCCTAAAGATCAGGGAGGTACGGCGATGCTTTGGGACCCCAGCAGTCCTTTCCACGATGCTAAGGTCTGAGAGGTAGGTGCTTTGTCCTCGCTTTCACTAAGATTTGGTGACGTCATCAGGACACTGCAACCCTCACATTTCATTAAAATCACTTATCTCACATTAGAAACATTCAAAGGGTGATTGAGAGCTGAGCACACAACAGAGAGGTCTTTATATTTAAGACCTAATACTGTGGTTTTTTTCTTTTCAAGTCACAACGTGGCATTAGTTTTCTATTTCTAGATAAGAAAGACTGAAACTAGAGATCAGCTCAAAGGTTAAAATATAATAGAGAGAATATATTCAGCCTCACTAGTAACCCAAATAATGTAAGTATGAAGATTGGCAAACTCATTACAGGGGAAGTGAAAATTCTCTCATATGCTGTGGGTGTGAGGGCAGACTGGGGAAGCTATTCGGGTGGACAGTTAGGCCCTAAGATTGAAAATTCCAAATGCTCAGAAATATAGGAATGTATCCTAAGGAAATAGATCATATTCACAAAAATATATAAACAAAATTTTTTTATTATTGAAAAATGCAATATTGATACTGCCATGAAAAAATAGTCAAGATATTTCATACAATGGGGGGGAAGCAAATAGGAAAAAAAGTATATACAGTGGGGAGCAAAACACATATACACATATATGAGTGAGCAAAGAAAAACATCTATGAGAGTATCATCTGTGGGAGACTGGGAATTGTGGGAGATTTTCATTGTATTTTATATATTTCTCTGTGGCTTGCATTTTATAAAAGAAATACCTATTACTTTAGTAATGATTAAAATTAAGTGCATTTAAAAGAAGTTGTAGATATGTATTTATTGTTATTAAATAGTGTCCTTGACATATTAAATAAAAGAAAATTTTAAGGTATATAGCAGGTTCCCCAAAAGCATGGAAGATGTGATCGCATTTAACTAAAGCTAGCTCGGTGGGTAGTGGGTTAGAAAGATGTTTACTATATCAACTGCAGTTATCTCTGGTGAAAGACATTTGAAGGTTACATTTGCTTTTCCTTCATTTTTTTAATATTTAAATTCTGCACAATATTATGTATTTTTATAATAAAAAATGGAAGTACTTTCATTATGAGAAAAAAATAAGACATTTAAAAGATTGGATTTCATGATTTTTCAAAGGCTAATAAAACTTCTGTAAAAATCAGCAAACGAAGTTAATTTCTGTCATGTTATAGTCCATTAGAGCTCTTCAAAATGTTTTTTAAATCTACACTCATTTACCTCCAATTGCCAAATGCATATAAGACATCTCGTAAGTTGTCTACACATATTCATTCATATAGGCCTTTTTAAGACAACTAAAAGGCATTGGATTAGATCGTGCGATAGGTACTAAACTTTCCCCCCAAAATGAACAAAACATTTTCACAAGAGAGGGAGTGAAGGAGGAAAAAAAGGAAGGGAGGACTAGAGGGAAGAGAGGGAGGGAGTCAGAAAGTCGAGGGGGTGGAGATATGAAGAGATGTGGAGGCTGTGAGAAGGATGTGGTGACCAGGTGGGTGGAAGGAGTGGCGGTCGCAAAGGGAGGGAAGAGACAATCTCAGGACTGGGAGCATGTTACAGAGTGTAGGGAGCCAGCAGAGACTGGTCGTGAAAGAACAGAATGGCAGATTTCTGACAGTGGGCAGAGGAGACAAGTCCCAACTATGAGCAAAAGTTTAGAAGGAAGAGCTTAAAGAGGAAGTGCAATGGGAGAGGGGGAGTAAAGAACTACAGGAGGTGCCAGGGAGAGAGGTGCATTGAGCTGCATTCAAGGGAGAGCCTTGCTTCCAGCTAATGGAGGTTGAGTTCATGAATCATTCACAATTCAGCACCTTTCTCAGGACATATATCAGTGTCTAAATCTCAACCCTCTATTATATCAAGATGCTACTTAACATCAACACATCAACGACTAAGTCGTGTTTTATAGCACTATACACATCTAATGCCCTTTAGCTATGCCATAGAGTAATTCTAGTAATAGGCTACTATTAATTAAGATGACTTAATACTAATAATAATCGCTATTGAGCTCTTACCATATTCCAGGCACTATGCTAAGCATTTTGCAAGCACTCACTTAATCCTCATAATATTATTATCCTCATTTAAGAGGCTAGAATAGATGTTAATAGGACAAGTAAAATAGTCAAGGTCTAAAAGATGAGCTAGAATTTGAACCTGATATATCTGATTCAAAAGTTGTTCACTTAAACCATTACCCAATCAATATTCCTCATATAAAGCTAAGCACTTTGAATAATTCTGACATATGAAAAAGAACAGTACTTTTAAAGCCTAAAACCACTAAAACAAAATAACACTAACATTTAATCTCTCTTACCTGTGTTTTTCATTTTAATGATACATATAGCTCTACATTTTATGTGCAAAATGTATAAGAGTACACGCATGCCCAGCTACCAGGATTTATGACCTTACTAAAAAATGTTATTTATCGATCGCCCGTTCTATGACAGGCACTTAACCTTATGCACATGATCTCTTTCACTCCTCCTTAACAAATCTGAGAGGCCCACGTCACCGGACCTATTTTACACTGGAAGACACTTACCCGCATAATAATCATTGTGAGAAACAAGATACAGATTGTGTCCCTCCTCTGCTTCGCCAAGCACTTCTTGATAGGATTTCGGTGGATTCACCACATCTCTGGCAGATATTTCTAAAGAAAGAATTAACCACACCAGTTTTAAGATATTTTTGTCTATTTATAATATATTTAAATTAAGTAGAAAAAAATGACAAACAAGGTCAGCTGAATGCATAAGCTATATGGCCACCCTAGGAGAACATGAAGCCAATACAGTGTAAGGGAAGATTTATCAAGACAGACAGGACACAGCGCAGATGTTACTATTCCAGGGACTCTCATTTGACCTGGCTCACTCCCTAGAATTCTAAAGAACATCAGAACTCTGTATCACTTAACCGTTTAGGTTGTCCTGAGGCATATTCCAAGTCCGGTTAAATTCCCAATTCTGAGAATCTCTAGACAAATTTGATTTTTAGTTTGCTCTAGACTTGTCATGATGATCTAAGCAAATTTGAATCACAAATCAGTTTCAGTAACCCTGATGCCCTGTGGGGGAGCCTTGGTGCACATTTTGGCAGCTGTACACTGGAGCACACACCCTGAGTCTGTTTTGAACTGAATATCCATCTTCAGAGCAGCCAAAAGTACCAGGGAAATTGCTGGAATCAGAAAGAAATTATTCTTTCTACTGCTCCCAAACCTAGAGCTATAACAAGTTTGTTTAGCAGCTGTTTTCTCGGGACTGGTTGCCCACGGTTTTGTACATAGAGAATTACTTTATTTTCATTGTTTTACATAATGATTTTTAAATATAATTCCACTTACAATTTCACTCTTTCAACCTAACAACATAGATTAATAATATATAATATAATGATATAGAACATAATTATAATAAATGCATCTATTATATAGTAACTAAATATCTAATAATTGATATATTTATTATAGATTAAATACAAAATAATTAATATTACACTATAATGATTATAAAATATAATTCCATTTATAATTTCATTCTTCCCTTTCAACCTAACAATATTTTCTTCCCTTTGGACTTTCCACCAGAATTGAGGTCTGTAAACAAACAGTTAAGAATACCAGAAGTGGTCCTACTCAAAATAATCCTGTAAAGCAGTACTTCTTTCTGAGAGATGAATCACTATATGTATTAATACACATATACACATCTTGGAACATCTTTCTATTATATATTTAAGTAAGGTGCACCTAGACAGTACTTTGCTTATTAAATGAGCTAGTCCTAGACAGCAGTGATGATATCATTACTGTAATGCTGTAATGCCATAAATACAATGTTTAATTCTATTATAAAGAAAAAGGATATTTCATCTGCTCTAAAATACATTTTCTGTGTTGCAAATTTTAAATTAAGATCTGCTACAATAAAGTACAACCGCATAGTTTGCATTCTAAGAGACGGGCATAATTTATCTCCAGGGTGGATGTTACTATGTTAAGGAAAATAATTTAATGGACTTTTTTGGTGAAGAAAGTCCTGGAGCAGAGCCTTAACGAGAGCAGAAAGACAAAGAAAACCGAATTTCTCTGAAGGGTAAAGATGGAATTTGAGGTCTCCTGTAAGGCCCCGGAGACAGGATAGAGACCTGAAAAGGACAGTGGAAGATAAATGTGAGAAATGTGTAAAGAAAGACACCCAACAACATGGCAGGAGCCTGGGGCTTCAAAACAAATAATGGCCTGTGACCAATTCAGTTATACGTTGTTGTTCGTTGAAAGATGTGTTCCACTCCCTCTCAAAATGAGAGGGCAAGTCTGCTCTGTATCCTGCCTACATTTGTTAGTACACGGGTAGACACTGTGGATCTGCATGCGAGGAGGGGGGTGTGCAGCATTTACCAAGCTTATTTGTTCCGTGGTCTATTTTATGTAAGAGTTTCATAAAGAGTTAAGCATTATGAACACATTGGGAGGCATTGGTGGAAATAAAACCCACAAATAAATGTCTAGGGCGAAGGGATTGCAGCCCTCACAGCTGGTCCCAATGTCAACTTTCCTGATTCTCTTTCTTGCCTTTCTTTTTTAAAAGTTTATTGATTTTTTGAGAGAGAGAGAAAGAGAGACATCAATTTGTTGTTCCATTTATTTATGCATTCATTGGTTGCTTCTTGTATGTGCTCTGACTGGAGATTGAACCCACAACCTTGGTACATTGGGATGACACTCTAACAAACTGAACTACCTGGTCAGGGTTCTCTTTCCTGTCTTTATATCATCTCCACTATGCTCACTGAATCTCCACTTCAAAACCTGAATTTCTACTGCCTAGCACACATAAACTCTAAGGATTCTGGGTCTAAAGGTAACTTTGTTGCTATGATCCCATCTTTCATTCTTCATTCATCATTGGCACCACCACCACCAGACATCATACCAATGGGATATTTAATCCAGTTTTCTAAGAATTATTTTACCACCCCTCCTATCCCTTATTTTTTTACTACCTCTGATGACTGGAGTCCCAAATGTCGTCTTTAGTACATCCAGGCCTTTAGGCAGTCCCGGCGACTGATCGTGAGACTTTCCTAACGGTGCTCGTTGATTACTAAAATATACCGATTCCTTTTTATCTTTAATTTTCTGTTGAAATGTTGTAATAGGCTCTGGGTTTATCAATACCTTTGCCTAAAGAAACCATACAAAGCACAGATGTAAGAACAAAAAGAAGTAAAAATCTGAAAGCTGACGTTCTAATCAATAGCTGGAGAGAAGAAAATATGACTGTAGAAAAATAACTCCTCATCATTGCTTTGCTCACCTTCAAACTGTCACAATTGGGGCTATGAAGCTTAAACATGCCTAAACATGAACTTTCAAGGGGGTTAAAAGGTTTCAATGGGGTTACAAGATTAATGAGAGGAGCTCCCAGGTTACTTGGCTCCAATATTCCAGAAAAATGGGAATGACAAGCAAAAGAAATACATGTCTTCCACAAATGTTCTTCTGAATCTAGATTATTCATTCAGTGAATAGCAAGGAACATTCAGGCCCCACCTGTGATATTGAGGCAATAAACATCCAGCGTTTCTTGTTCCCTAACAAAGCCTGACAGCATTTCTCATTACTTTTAGAATATGGGGTGCAACTGGGCTTTTATTATCTGAGGAGAGAATATCTAGCTTGTGGCTTAAACCATTAATTTCTTTTGGCAGCCACTCCTTGGGATTTTTTTTTTTTTTTCAAACTATAAGAGAAAGTTTAGAAAGTCATAGAAGAAGCAGCGAGCCATAGAAGAAATGGGCTCAGGAAACAAGTTAAAGAGGCAAAAGACGGCCCTTGGAGCTTGGGAGAGAGAAAGGGAAAGGTAAAGAACCTGGGAGGAAGAAGAGGGAAAGGAGAAAGACAGGAGAGCCGCAAGACTTTTTCAGTGCTCAAGATTAAGGGTGAAAAGGAGACTGCATTTTTATCTTGGTAAATTAGTAGTCATATAGAGGGAAAAAGAAGTTACCGGTATTGAAATTTTAGATCTTATCCCATGTGTCAAATAAGGTGCAATTTGAGGATCATTCGCTCTGCCATAAAATACTCTTTCGGCTCCAGCAGGTGGATATCTGAAGTTGAAAAATTTTTTTGCCTCGGGTGGAGTAATTAGCTACAAACAGACAAGAAAATAGAATTATTAAGTACAGTTTTTAAAATATTAGGACTAATCTATACCAGCAATTTTCAACCAGTGTGCCACAAGTATTTTTAAAACATGCAACACCTGACTATTTAGTCAGAGGCACTGACCTCTTTTCCCTTAGATTGTCAAATTAAAAAAAAAAAATGACAACAGCCAACACAACAACAGCTGTCGAGTGTGAATCATAATTATACCTATTTTTTGTCAAATCGGCAAAAATATGTTTTTGGTGTGCCACAGGATTTTAATAATGTGTGCCATTGTTATTGGACCCAGAAAAGATGTTATCGGACATCTTTTCAGAGTCAGAAGGAGAGGGCTGTCCCTTCCTCAGTTCTTATCAATCTCGTAGGAAAGATTTCAAGTGAGTGACACTGGACATCAACGTTGCAGCAAGCAAATTTATTAGGGCAGCAAGGTAAGCAAATTTATTAAAAATGCACTTGGCATAAAGCACAAGTGGGCACCCAGCTAATCTGAGCACCCTGCCTGGTGGAGCTTTAGGGTTTTATGCTTTTCTGTCTACAGGTTTCAAGGTTCCTCTGCTGGATATCTTGCGCACAGACTAGGTTTCAAGGTCCTCCTTTTACTTTGTTGTTGCTTTCCCAGAATTTCTGAGAACATCTGGTGATTTTATCTTGACAAATCCCAAGACTGCTGACTTCTTTGTTCAGTGAGTAAGATAAAACTGCCCTTTCTCTCCTTCCCCCTTCCCAATCCTGCCTTAACAGGTCCAGGATGATTTAAGCTATATATTCTCTGGTTAGAGAGAAGAGGTATTAACCATTTGTTCTCAAGTGTTCTTGGTTGGGGAAGGGAAGGTCTTGTTGCAAGCTGGCTGCAAGCTGCCCAAACTGTTGGGCCTTATTTAATTTTCTTGTCTCCGTTTCTCTATTCCACTTGCCCTGGCTTACTGGCCTATCTCACCACAAGATGAAAAAGGTTGAAGATCGCTGATCTATACCAATCAATGAACACCCTTCATTGCATGTGTATAGTAAGCACATGGGGATCTAGAGCTCCAAATAATAAAATTTCCTGAAATTTGTTGTTTTTTTATGGAAATGAACAATTTATTTTAAAAGTTATATTTAGAAAACAACCAGGAAGTATCCAGGTTAGAAAGTATACCATAAATATTTCCTTTTGAAATAAATGGAATCCCCTGTAGGTATTTTATAAAGCTGGAAATCATAGAACTGGAATTTTCACTTCCTTGGACAAAATCAATAGAAGGCCTCAAAATTCAGTCAAGAGTCCAAATCCACATGCAATACATTAAGTGTAAATATCTTTCATAAGGAATGTTGAGAGTTGTCTATCTGCTAATGTTCATACGCAAGGCAAAAATATAAACATAAATGCATATTGAAATGCTCACCCTTGGAAGTTTTTCGGTCAAGCAGGTTGCAACTCTGTATCCAATTGGAATAACCTTCCCTGCCTAAGGAAAGAAAAAAAAAAGCCCCATGGTTGATCATTGTAGGGGAAATGGGGGTGGGGAAGGGGTGAGAAGGTAGGGGGTAACATTTTGAAGAATGAAATTTATTGCAAATTTGGCCTATGCTTCTAGTGCTACAAAAGTTACTTTCAGCTACTTAACACAATTAAGGAAAAAAGTAAGAAAAAATTATAAATCTAAAGCAATCTTGACACATAATACAAACATTAAATGCTAAATATTATAAACGTATGTTTTTTTATAGTGCTAGCATTGTAATCCAATTACAGGAGCTCTGAGAAAAGCTGGGACTCGGTATTCAGAAATAATCTTGTCAGAGTTCCTATCAGTACAATGGGAACATGGCTGCATTCAGCTAAACTCAAGATAAAATGTTAAGTAATTCTGAGTGTGTGTGGGAGGGAGGGGGGTGTTGTGTGGGGGTGTTTCCACCAACACCCTAACTTTGCTCCTTCGGTAAATGTCCTTTGTTCACTTAATTCTAATTTGGATCTTATCTGTCCTTCTTTGCCCAAGGCAAAGATAATAACTGTTCATTCCCAGTAATGCACCTCTTAATCTACTTTCCCTTTATCATTTCAAGGCAGCTGACAGTTATGTCTTCAATCTTTGCTGGTTGCTCTTTAGGTCTGGTGCAGAGGTCTTGTTCTGGGAATTTTTCATTTGCCTTTCTTCAGAGCTAGATTGCCCATTCCTCCCATCTATTCTTCCTTTTGGGTTTACTCCCCCATTTCACTGAAGAAAATTCTTTATTAATTTCATGAGAAAGAATGCATAAAAAGCCAATTTTTGAGTCCTTACACCCTTGGAAATGTCTGTGTTCTACTCTTACACTGGTTAATAGTTTGGCTAGGTATAGAATACAAGGTAACAAATCATTTTCTTTCTGAATTTTGAAGGCATTATGCCAATGTCCTTTAAAACATGGTCTTGTTGTTTGAGAAGTGATGCAGTTCTGAATTTTGTTCCATTGTATGTGGCCTCTTTTCCTCCATAGGAAAAGAGTATTTAGAGTCATTTCTGTATCCCTAATTTTCAGAAATTTCACAGTAATGCTTTTTGGTATAGATCTTCTTTCTCCTTCATTTGGTTTGATCTTCAATTAACTCCTTACAATTTTGCTGCATTTCTTTGATAATTTTCTCCACTTTATCTTTCTTTCTGGAACTACTATTAATAAAATGTTTCTTAATTTTTTTTTTCTTTTCCTTTTTTATTTTTTTTAAATTTTTTTTAGTATTTTAAGCAACAGTGGCAAGATTTATTAGAGTGAAAAGAGATAATATGCCCTTGGAGAGGCAGAAAGCAGGCAGGCTATAGTAGCAGCTGCATGGACTCAGAAAAAGAAGTTGCAGAGTCAAAAAGGAGTCCTCTTCTGCCGCTCGCTGCTCCCCTGGTTGCAAGTCTCGAGGGGACTCTTAGAGTCTGGGAGAAAAGGCGGCCAAATGTACGTGCCCAACAGAATGGCACAGGGCATGCCCATTTCCTAATATTTCTAATCTTTTCCTTTTTGTTTTAATATCTGGGAAATATCTTTGATTTCATCTTCCAATGCCCTTTTGAATTTTTATTTAAATTAGCATGTTTAAATTCTAAGTAATTCTTTCTTCTCTGGTTGGTATTTTATTTTTTAATCCTCACCTGAGGATACTTTTTCCATTGCTTTTTCAGAGAGAGTGGAAGGGAGAGAGAGAAACATCGATGTGAAAGAGGCCTATAGATTGGTTGCCTCCCGCATGAGCCCCGACCGGGTCCAGGGTTTGAGCCTGCAACCCAGGTACGTGTACGTGCCCTTGGCAGGAATCAAACCCGGGGCCCTTCAGTCCATAGGGCGATGCTCTAACCACTGAGCCAAACCGGCTAGGGCTCTGGTTATTCTTTAAAAAGTTCCGAAGTTTTATGGATGCAACATCGTTTATCTCTCAGGTAATCTTATGTGTGTTTACATTTTCCTCTGTTCTGTGTTTGTGCATATATTTTCTGTTAGCTTGTTTAGACCCTCCATTTCAAGCTGGAGTCTGAGCTTCAAATTAAAAAGTTAGCCACTTCAAAGATGATTAGTAGCTCTGAGTCTGTTGTAGGGCTTGTTGACTCTTAGGTTTTCCTATAAGGTGTTAAGATGATGAAGCAGCCTTTATTTTAGTAGAACCCCTAATACCATTTTTTCCCTCTAGACTATTCAGAATTTCCTGAGAATAGTAATAATAGTAATAATAATTGACAATTATAAAGCACATAGCATGTGCTGGACACTGTTCTAAGCATTGATTTCAATGAGGCAGGTACTATTATCATCACCATCAAATTGAGGCACAGAGAGTTCTAATAACAGGGTTACACTGCTCATATATTGGCAGATACCTGAACAGAAGCAGGCTGGCTCCTAAGCAGGATGCTCTACTGCCTCTCTATGCACTGTCTACTGGTGAGAGGGCTGGCTTTACTCCTGGCTGCTGGCCCTCCAGGGGCCTTTGAGAGAGGAAGTTAGGGAAACTGCAATACAGAAAGTATACTTTCATTTTTAATGCCCCATTTTCAGCCTGGAGCTGCCCCCCCCCCCATATTATCTTGGGCTTGGTCTTTCCCAAAAATCACTTTGGGGAAAATAAATCCACAGTTTTGGTGGAAGGAAGTGGAAGCTGACGCACAGAGGTAGGGAGTCAAGGTAACATAGGATGGAAAGGGGAACTGGAAACCCAACTGCACTGAACAGGGACTTTCAATTCTTTCATTTTCAGATCCAAGCTTTACTATACCTTCTTCCAAAGGCTGAGTTTCCCAGGGATTGTTCCAGGCAAACTGGATCATTTCCGGTAGAAATTATCACCTGATTCCCCTCAAACTTCATTTTTTTCCTGCTCTGCAAAATCAGTTGCCATATCTCCCCCATCTTCCTGTTTTCTAACATTTATTGAAATTTCTTAACTGTTGTCTCCTCTTCTATTTTCTTTTCCTTTGTGGTTTATTATTTTTTTAAAAAAACAACAAAAAACTAATAAAGGCCTCAGAAATCAGGAAATTCACACTGATATAGTACTACTAGCAAGTGTAATGGCCCCATTCAAATATCACCAGTTGCCCCAATACTGTCCTTTAGAGCAAAAGGAGCAAATCCAAGATCACAGTGTGATCGCTTGGTTCCTCTAAGAAGCAGACACAAGATTAGACATGTAAGATATTTATTAGGGGAAAGACCTGTGAAAGATAAGGAGGGAGGAGAAGGCAGGGAGAGCTTTCAGACCATGACACCTATGAAAGGAGAGAGGGAAGGAAGTATCAAGAAGAAAGACCTTCAGACTATAGCACAATTCTCAGAAAATGTTGGCCAGGCCAAAGAGTGATCCCTGAGCCTGAATTTCCCATTCAAAGAATTCTACATTGGGTAAAATTTTAGTATCCCTGCTATGCTCAGTCACTGGGAATACTGGGGTAGGTCCAGGGGGCAGCAGGTGGATGCTCAATCAGGTATACTCCCCACAGCTTGTCTTCTTAAAGATAGAGGAGCCAGATACCTCCATAGCCACCACACAGCGTTTAGCTGTCCTGTCCCTTTGGTCTCTTTCAGTCAGGAACAGTTCCTAATACTTCTTTGTCTTTCACGACCTTGACATTTTTTGAATACAGGCTAGTTATTTTGTAAAATGTCCCTCAGTTTGACCAGAGTTTTCTTATTAAAGTTACACATTTTTGTCAGGGATATCACAAAAATAGTGCTGTGTTCTTCTATCAGGGAGCACACTCTGTCAATTTGTCCTATTACTTGTGGTGTTAACTTTGGTCACTAAAGGAAGGTAATGCCTGACAACTAGCTTTCTCCACTGAGAAGTTATTTTATCTTTGTAATTAATAATTATTCTCTGTAAATATCCAGTTTCTCACTAAGATTTACCTACTGTTTTGGCATCCGTTGATAACTCTTATCTAAACCATTATTACTCTCAGAGTTGCCAAGTGGTGACTTTCTAATTCCATTGTCCTGTCTACATTATTACTTGGCATTATACTGCAGGGGAGCTTTCTTTCCTTGCTATTTATCCAATCATTCCTGTATTTATATCAGTATGGGCTCATGGATTTCTATTTCATTAATCAGTAATTTTACTCAATGCTCAAAGTATAACAGTTTGGGCAATTTGGCACCTCTTCAAGCCTGTTTCTGTGCCTTTTTGACATGTCCGTATTATTCTTTGAAAATTTTCTTTTTGGCTCTCAAAGGTGTTCCAAGGTCATATTGCACTGCACGGGCCCCAGAGTTAGCCACTGCCCCAAAGAGTCCTGATTCCTTTTAATAGGGAATGATATTTAAAAATCAAGATCTGTGCTTTGGTGTGCTCGTTATTACTAGATAAACATTGTTTCTAGGTCCTCTTAGAAAATAGAGTTAGGAAATGTATATATGTATACAGCCGCCGCCCCCCACCCCCACACACACACTAGCTTCTATATCAGTTCTATATTATGTTTAGTTAAGTGTGTAGATACATAAACATGGATTTTGACATGGACGCAGACAGAGACAGAGACATAGATACAGCATGAGTTTCCACCACTACCTCCAATTACTATCCAACACAGAAGAATTACTTCCATCCTTCTCATATTTGTAGGTTTCTTTCTCTGTCAGTGAGAAACCTGGTTCCTGTTGTTCTCAATATATTTATTTATCTGTTCAGGCCTCTGTATGTAACCAAATTCCCACTTCACCAACCACCTCCTTGCTCAGTTCCTAACCACACCAGTGGCACCTCACATGGCTACCTCCTCATCAGCCCCCAATATTACAGCTTTCAGTGACCTATTTTACTTCTTACACAATTGGTTTCCAAGATTCAAGTCAATTTAGGAAGGTTGATACAACACCAGTCTTAGCTACTGAAGACCTCCCAACCCACAATCATGTCGCCTTCTCCTCTCTCAACTCAGTGTGGGCTAACACTATGGTCCCATCTTCCCACTGGGCCTTGGCCAAGATCACTGTGTTCTACCCATAGACATCCCTAATTCTGAGTACCTCAGATAAAAAGTTAGGTGTGATAGCATCAATTTCTTTCTGCCCAGAAGGCCCTGAATCCATTATGCAACCACCCGCTTCTCAGAATTCTGCAGAGATTGGCTCTTTACAAATTCAGACAAAATAAAATTTTTCTCCTTTTCTCAGTACCAGGGCTTGCATAACTAGCAAGTTCTCACAAGATTCACAAATGGGTGACTCCTTTGCTTCTATCCATTCCCCAAATAGCTATCAGGTTCCCCTAGTATAAAACAAGGGGGGAAAATAAGATATCCCTTTACATGACTTTTGCCATATTACAAAATCATTTCTCTATTGGTCTCAAGTCTCTAGGCTCTCCTGAGTTCCTTGGAAGCAGACATCATTTTTTCATTTTTGTAGCCAAAGTGCCTAACATACTGTCTAGTCATTGTAGACACTATAATTTGTTAAACTTTCTTCGAACCTTTCCTTCCTTGTTCCTACATCACCACCAGGTAGGGCTTAGCCCAGAAATATGAAGATTGTTTGCAATTAGAAAGTTAACCATTTTGATCTGGAAAAGATGTATTTCAACAAATGGGAAAATTTTCCACAGCTCAAGGTCTATTTCTGATTTTTAAACATTCTTAGCAAACTGACAGTGGATATAGGTGTCCTTAACTTGATCAGAAATCCTCAGCAAAAATAATACTCAATAGTGAAGCATTACAATCATTCCCATTAAAGTCAGGAAAGAAACCTTACTTTCAACATCATATTATTGATCATAGGCAATGCAATGATGTAGAAAATAGAAATGAGAGGTATATATAGTAAAGAGGGAAAGATAAAAGCGTCAATATGATTGTCTACCTAGAAAATCCTAAAGAAGGCCCTGGCTGGGTAGTTCAGTTGGTTAGAGCGTCATCCAGATATAGGTTGCAGGTTTGATCCCTGGTCAGGGCACATAAAAGAATCAACCAATGAATGTATAAATAAGTGGAAAAGCAAATCGATGTTTCCCTCCCTTCCTCTCTCTCTCATCCATTAAAAAAAAAAGGAAAAATCTAAAAGAAATTATGAACAGCAATTAAGACTATTGACCAAAAAAGGGGGCTTCTATGGAAAAAGAAACATGAATATTAGGATACAACATGTATCTCAGTGAGAGGATTGAGAAATGCAGACTGAGGAATGAAATAAAGGTCAAAGGAGAAAACAGAAATCAAGAGGAGCCACTGGTGTGCACAGAAAACAAAGCTGACATCTAGAAGGGAAGGCAGAGAATCAGAGATCGGACAAAGTAACAGCTGGAAAGAGTCCAGTAGGACAAGGAATATCAGAATCCCAATGAAATCTTGGCAGTTTGACCCCACAAACCCAAACAAGTATAAAGATATGGCTATACATAGTTCCCAGGGGGAAAACTTACACTTGGATAGCAAGGCATTCGATCAAAAAATTGCCCAGAGTAGATGGGTCTGATGCGATCTGGTGGTTCGACTCCTGGCTCAATGTTTTCAGCCTTTTTTTCTCCAGGTTGTTGTATGAACTGGCACTCAGGAGGTTCTATCACCAAGCCCGTTTGGGGCTCTGTGTTCCTCATTTCATCCGGCTCCTCTGGTTGGGGCAGCCCAATATCTACCTCCACAGGAGGCTTCATCTCTGCCCAGGGCTTCACCACCACACAAGTCGACTCTTTTTCCAGTTCCTGGCTGGGTTCCACACCCAAAGTCAGCTGCTTCTCCACTGATGGCCCTAACCCCTCGAGGGCACTAGCCGCAGGACCTCTCCTGCTCCCTAGAGCCTGTGGGCTTTCACACACCATGCCCAGGGGAGTCCTCATTGTCTGTCCAGAACACCCTGCCAGAAGACACTCATTCTCTAAACCTGCTCTTTCTGGCAACACACCCAGAGAAGGTGGGGCTGAGACCCTGTTGATTCCTAAATTACTCCTCTCCATGAGGGTCCTAGAAATATCCTGTCTTTTTAACCTCAATTCCAGCTCCTTGTTAAATGGAGATCTTGTTTCTGATGATGCCATTCTCTCTTCATATTTATTACTAACCAAGGGGCTGTCTCTCCACGGGGAATCTTCTTTTCGTAATCCCACTCTGAGCCCCAACTCCGTGGGAGACTTTGTTCCCGTCAAGACCCTCCTCTCTCCTAAATCATCCTTTCCTTCCTGGCTTAATCCGACCCCCATGCTCAGGGGATATCTCCTCTCAGACACCCTCATTCCTCCAATGGTACTCATCTCTAAGGGGGAACCTGTACCTGCCTCGAGGGAAGTTCCCAATTCCTTTGGGGGCTCTAGCCCTTTGGGGGACCCCACTCTCACGAAAGCACACATCTCCCCTCCCCACTGCTTCCTGCCTGCCACTTAACACCTGGCCGAGGTCCCCGAGGAGCAGGAGCCGCAGGGCTGTTTACCCCGTTACCTAGGAAACAGGGGCGTGGCTTGGCGGCAAGTCTCTCTCGGGCGGATCCCCGCCCATCTCCCTCCGCCTTTTTTGGGTCTGGGCTTCTCGGTTTTTCTCCCAGGCTTCCCCTCTTACCGCCCCCTCCCCCCAGCACGCGCTTCTTTAATAGATTTGGAAGGCAAACAAGCTTGAAGGATGTGGTCTTGGACGCTAGAGCAAGTGCTCACCGACTTCTCTTTGGTTTCCCAAGCAATGCAGTGCCTTCAGGACGGGGTCAGCCGTGGGCTCCCTCCTGGTCCTTGGCCTAGTTACGTTACTGGTAATCAGGGAATCAATAACGCTCTTTCTGCTGGTCATCACTAATTTCAGGTCCTTCCTTGGGCAAATGCATGCACACTGCCTTTCGTTCTTTTAGGGCCAAAGAACTACTTTACAATATTAAATTATTATATTTAAGTCATATTTTGGCCGCTGTGGTATCTAGAAGTCTTTGAGAACACTAACACTTTAATAACTAGGCTTTGAATGGCGCTTAAAGTCAATATATTAAAGTTTGAGATGGGCTACACAATAGTGCTTATTGAGTTTTTTAAATATTGTGGCAAACTCAAACTTTCTAAACAACACTTCCGCTCTCCAAAACTCAGTAAATTTTTTGTTTTTAATCCTAATGGGAATAAAAGCCTGAAGAAAATCTAGGTACTTTTTAACTATAAAACAAAGCAAATATTAGAACCAAGTGAAACAAAGTATTACGAAACTACAAAATGAAATAACTAAGTCCTGTAGAAGTATCTTCAACTGCCATCCGGGGGGGTGGCATCCTGGCCAACATGAGCCCTACAGTGATGAGCAGGAACGGTGCTCCAGAAGCAGGGAACAAAGGGATCAGAAGGTGCCAGGGTGAGAGACGGGCAACACCTGGGAATACAGCGCAGATGGTATAGTTAGGGCACAAAATAAGAATTTGGGGAGAGGCAGGCTATAGAAATAGAAGGAAGGAAAAGCAGATTGGGTCTGGAGCTGAAGAGCTTTGGCTCTATTTAGCACGTAATGGGATACCACTGAACATTTTTTAGTGACTGGCTGAAGCGTAAGGAAGGGACAGCCAGGGCAAGAGTGCGTTCATTCCAGGGTCTGCAAATGCTGTCACAGCCCGGGCACTGGGATGAGAGCTTATTTGGGGGGATTAGAGAGGTTTTGGTGAAAGAACAGGCCACGGTTCATGAGAGGAAGAAGGAAGGGCTGAAGGTGGCTCTGACCTTCCAGGCCCTGGTGCCTGGGCGGCTGTCAATACCAGTCACCAAGCGGACGCAGGCTTGCGGCGCCATAGGCTTGATTTTGGGCATGATGTTGACATGCCAGGGCTGATGAGACATATCCTATTTCCTGATTCCTCCCGGGGCTTCCGAGAGGTGTTATTACCATGGCTAACATACCTTATTAGAACCCCCTGGGGATCAAGTGCCACAGATGCCACTTGCCTGTGACGCATCGGGCGGTTCTGGTTGGTACCTGGGGAGCGACCGCAGACCGGCTGCTGGAGGATGCACATGGCCGGCGCGGCCCGGCGCCCACGGCGCACCGCGGCGATCTCATCCCCAGGCCCGGCCGAGGCACGGGCACGGACGTCCCACAGCGGAGCTGCACGTGGCAAGCGGCCAACCGAAGACCAGCCATTACCCTGAGTGGAACATCATTTAACAGTCCACCGAATTGCAGCATTTCGTTTGTTTTGCTTTGCTTCACACGCCACCGCGTGAGACTGAGGCAGCGCGGCCTGTCCTACGGAGGCCTGAGGGGAGAGGAGGGGACGTTTGGGGCTGTCTCCCGCTAGCATGGTGCCTGTGAGCTCGGGTTCTGGGGGCAGCCTGCGGGTTAGAATACACTTTCCTCACCTCAGCAACTCCGTGTTGGTTTTGGGCAAGTTACACAATCCCCGCGCCTCAGATTCCGGACCTGCAGAGCAGGTGCGCCCCATTAACCAGCGCCGCAGCCGAGGCGGAGGACGCCGCGGGCCGCCGGCGCTGCGCCCCGGGCCTCAGGGCTCCGTCCGCGCCTAACGCGGCGCCGCGCGGGAGGCCCCGACGAGCCCCCCCCCCCCCGCTCCAAAAAACAGTCCCCTCTCAATAAAAGCAAGTTATGTTAAGATTTCCCCACCGACAACTTCTGGGATGCGGAGGCTCTCAGCCTTCTTTCTGTTGTAAAATATCACTGACTGCCTCTACCGCCCCACCCATCCCCAGGAATATATTGGGGGGCTCTCTCCTGCTAGACGTAGTCTGCAGCCGGGGAGCCAGGGCTGCGGTGTTGCGCGGTAAGGTAAGGGGGATTGTGAGTGAATTAATATTCGCAGAGGAGATTCGCCGCCCCACGGAAGCGGGGAGCAGCAAGCCCAAGTCCTCCCCGGCGCTCCCAAACGGCGGGGCGGTGAAGCAGCTGCCCCTGCCCCCGGCCGCCCGGAGCCCGAGACCGCCGCCCAGATAACAATGGCGCCAGCGAGGGCGGGGCCGCGCGCGCCTGGGGGGAGGGAGGCGGTGGAATTGCGGGGACCACGTGACACAGCGCCCCGCCCCGCCCCGCCCCGCGAGCAGCTCCTGCTGGGAGGGCTTTGAAGGGGGCGGGGGAGCGGCTGAGGCCGCCGGAGTGGCGGCGACCGGAACTGACGAAGGGGCGTAGTTCGCTACGTGCAGCGACGTGGCGGCGAGGCCGGCGCCGGGCGGCGGAAGTGGCTTCCGCGCTGGGACTGGAGTGTTTGTGTTTTGGTTCGAGAAGGAGCCCGCGGCCGGCCTGAGGGGAGGAGGCAGAGGAGGGAGGAGGAGGAAGAATTAGTGGGAACTCGCGCGGCGGTGGCGGTGGCGGCAGCGCCGGCGGCGGCGGCGGAGGAGGAGGAGAAAGGGAAGAGGAAGGCGGAGCGGAGAGAGGCGGAGACCGAGCCCGACGGGGGCGGCACCACGGCGCGAGCCCCGCACCTTCCAGTCCGAGGGGAGAGGCGCCGCCGCCAAAGCCACAGCCATCTCGCCGGCTACGCCTGGGACCCGCTGCCAGGAAGCTTCAGCCCCGCGGCTCTGCGGTCTGCAGTCTAAGGTAACCAAACCGTCCCTCCCCCTGCCCGGGGCCGGGACCCCAGGTTATCCGCTGTCCCCGGGCTGTCGGCGGCCCTGCCGGCACTGAGGCCCCCGCCCCTTCTACCTCTCACGCGCCAGTGCCTTGGACCAGAGAGCTGTGGAACCCGGCGTCTCACCCGGCGGGCCTCGGTGACTCATCCTTCAAGGGGCTCTGGAGGACCAGGATTTTCGGACTGGCCGAGGGAGCGACGGGTGTCACCCTCTTCCCTTCTCAAGATGGCGCCGTTTCGCCTGCCCCTTGTCCTGGCAATCTTGGGGGGAGGGGGGTCTCAGCCAAAACCAGGCCAGATCCAGGGGAGGAGGACCGGAAGGATGGCCGAGGGGCCCTGGCGGGCCCGCTCGTTCCGGCGATACGGAGTTTAGTAGCAGTTACTCAGGTGTTCTCCCGGGAGGAACCGGGGCCTACAGCAGGTGTGAATTTGGGGAGCTCCGCCTACCTTCGTCTTCCAAAGACCGGCAGTGGAGGGAGGAGAAGGTTGGTCAAGATAGGCTGTCTAGAGATTCTTGTCTCGTCTAAGGAAGGTGGTGAACCGCATCTTTAAAGAACTCAAGACAACTAGGCCGCTGAACACGCTCACCATGTAGACACCATTAAACCTTCTCTGCTGTTCTGGAAGCTGGCTACCCCCGGGATTTCGACTTTTTAAGCTCTGGTCGTCGTAATTCACATATTTGGTTTTTGTCTTTTGTTGAATGGAGTCAAAGTGTAGAAGAATCGGTTGCATTTCATTTTAGTAGGGGGGAAAAACACGTGTACACCGCTGTGATAATTCAGCACAGCTCAGGAACTTTATTTTTAATGTAAAGTAGGAGTGATAATACTCAGCTCATAGAGTTGCTGTACGCAAAAGTCATGGAATAGTGTGCTTGGCACAATATAAGGCCCAGTAAATGTTAGCTGCTGTTAACACAGTTTGGGTTAGCTGTACAACATCAGTTATTTTCAAAAGATTAAAATGCATTTTATGCAAAATCTTTGTTTTGCAAAACGAAAGTTTCAGTGGTAAATACAAATAAATGCACATAATTTTCCATCTTAATGTTGAGGTAACTGTACATAATTAAATTTAGTCATTTTCTGTTTTAAAGCCTATAGGGAACCATGATCCAATAGAAGGCAAAGCTAAATCTGTTTTTTTAATAATGGCAATCTGATGTTTTTCCTGAAATTCTGGAAGTGCCATGGAAATTCAGAGCATATTTTCCTTGACCAGTAATTTCATTTGCTGTTTTGTAAGGTAATTAGGCAATTGGGAAATATTTCAATTGCTATTGTGTGTAACATCTGAAGGTGTGTGGATGCATTTTCAGTCTACTTGACATTCTATTGATATTTGATCATTATCTCATCAAAGGGTTTCTACCAGTTTTCAGTCCCTACTATGTGCCACTGTATTGGAGATTTTTTCACATATAGTCTCATTTCTCACAGCAGCTGTGTAAATGAGATATTCTGGAAATAGGTACTTGAAAATGAAAGAACTTGCTTGAGCAGAAATTGGTATAGCTAGCTAGATTAGATCCCCAAATCTAGAGTTTGGGGGGGCTGGGGGCATTTTTTTATTTTGGAAAAAAATTTTAATATGCAGAACTAGAATAGTACAAAGAGAACTCATTACCTAGCTTCAGTTCTTACTGCCAGTCTTATTTTGTTTACATCCCTATTATTTGGAAGCAGTTCAGACATACTTCATCTGTAAATATTATAGCGTGTGTTACCAATAAAAGGTCTCTTCCAAGCTGTTATTTAGATAAAGCAGAGGTGATTTTATTGTCTCCAGTGTAAGATCTCTTGGGTGTGTTTATTAGTGAATTCATTGTCAAGAAAGATTCTTAGATAAACTCATTTCATGGAGGAAGGGAAATTTCTTACGAGGTACATAAATGAAATACAACAGTGATTCTAGGGAGAGAGTCATCAGATTTAATATTAGTAAGCACATGATCAGATTTTGATTAAAGCTGGGAGAAAAGGAAAATTTAGGATTGATTTGTGTGTAGATTGCAAAAGACTTCTTTGAAGGTTTGCTAATTCCTTTGAGATTGAAAATTAGCATTATTAAATAATAAGAGTAGGCAGAGATTGGGCTAGTTTTTTCTAAGGGTATTAAGTAGAAAGTAATGACATTTAATTGTTAGCCCTAAAACTACAGAAGATGTAAGTAAATATAAAACACTAATAAACTCACCACATAAAAAAAACCACTGTTAACACTTCAATTTATTTGTACTTGAGCACACGAGGAAACAGTTTCGTTCTTTAGCCATTAGATACACAAACCTGGAAGCCAAAAAATATTGGTTGTTCAAGGGATTAAGTACAAATTGGCCATTACAAAATAGTCATGGGAATGTGAAGTACAGCATAGGGAATATAGTCAGTAATATAGTAATAATTATGTATGGTGCCAGGTGAATACTAGACTTATAGCGGGATCATTTCATATTGAATGTTAACTAGTTGAAAAATTAATTTGTTGCTCCAAAGTAACCATTAATTAAACAAAAAAACATGTAAAAGTTAAGAGACCTTTAAATAATAATGGCCAACATTTATTGAGATCTTATGTCCTAAGAGGTTTCCATTAACTTTATTTTCTTTTTTTTTTAAATATGTTTTTGATTTCAGAGAGGAAGGGAGAGAGAGAGAAAAATCAATGATGAGAGAGATCATCGAACAGCTGCCTCCTGCATGCCCCCTACTGGGGAACCTGCCTGCGACCTACACTTGTGCCCTGATTGGGAATCAAGCTGATTCATGGGTCGATGCTCAACCACTAAGCCACACCAGCTGGGCTAACTTAATTTTCTTAAAACTCATTGTTTTGTTTTGTTTTTAAAATACATCTTTGTTGATTTCAGAGAGAGGAAAGGAGAGGGAGGGAGAGAGATAGAAACATCAATGATTAGAGTCATTGATCGGCTGCAGCCCACAACCCGGGCATGTGCCCTGACCCGGAATCAAACCCTGATCGCCTGGATCCTAGGTTGACGCTTAACCACTGAGCCACGCCCGGCCGGGCCTTAAAACTCTTTTAACCCAAATAGTCTGGTTCCAGAACCTGAACTCTTGAGTCACCCCTTAGGTTACCTGGGTTTGAAACAGCTCTGTCACAGCTCTGTCATAGTAACTATGTGACCTCAGTCAAGTTACTTAACCTCTCTGTGCCTGTCTCTTTTTTTTTTTTATTAAAAAAAAAATTAATGTATTTATTGATTTTAGAGAGAGAGGGAGGAAGGGGGGAGGAGAAACAACTTTTGTTGTTCTACTTATTTGTGCATTATTTGATTCTTGTATGTGCCCTGATCAGCGATCAAACCCACAACCTTGGCATATCAGGATAGCACTCTAACCAACTGAGCTACCTGGACAGGGCTCCTCATTTTTCAGTATTGTAATAGTCTAACTTTATATGATTTTTGAGTGGTTATGTACCTGGCACTAAGTTGAATCTTTAATAAATAAAATTTAGCATTAAAAAAATATTTCTTTAAGTTCTGGAACTTAGCAGTATGATTTTAGTCTTAAATCTTATGCCTTAATGTTACTTCATTACAAATGATTTAAACTAAATGGCCTTCAGTGTCCAGTAGATTCTAATTGTTATACAATAATATGTTACAGGCAAAATTTATTAAAGTAATTAATGTTATATTTTGTTTTCCTGATTTGTATATTTAACTCATTTATGTTTCTTTACAGGTTTCTTTACCTCCAGAAAGAAAAAATTGACACTTTGCATCCTGGAAGTTCATTTAAGAGACTGAAATTAGGGACTTCTTTCAAATTTGGACATGGCTAATCGAGGAGCAACAAGACCCAACGGGCCAAATACTGGAAATAAAATATGCCAGTTCAAACTAGTACTTCTGGGAGAGTCTGCTGTTGGCAAATCAAGCCTAGTGCTTCGTTTTGTGAAAGGCCAATTTCATGAATTTCAAGAGAGTACCATCGGGGGTGAGATTTTCTTTTTTCCCTTCTTCATTTAATTGAATCATACATTGGCAAAAAAGATTTTGCTGTTCCAGTTGTGCGATGATGAATACCTAAATAGGTAACACAGTGAAGAAAAGAGCTGTTCAGCATACCTCAAGCTTGAAAATTTACGTTGTTTCTTGTTAAGATAACATCTTTTTACGTTTTGATTTCCTTGTTATCCTTAAGGTGGTTGTATGGGAGCTAAAATACAGATGTAAACATGAGTAGAATTAATGTCTTAGGTAATGAGATTTGATCTGGTGTCTATTTCTTGATAATTAGAAGCTTCAAAGTAATACAGGTGTGTGCTGAATTATATTGGCTTTAGAATGGTGAAAGAATCTTAAAATTCTAGATGTTACTAGACTTTATAAATTATATTGACTTGTAAAAATAAATTTTATTATATTTGTTTAAGGGAAGAGAAAAAGTGAGTTATTAATGGAGAGGACCATGAGAGTAAATGGGACTTGAAGAGAAAGATAGGAAGAAGTAGAGTAAGCATTGCATACAGTGGTTTAGAACCAAGATGAGGGGAACGTAATATGTAGGACAAGAGACAACAGTTCAGTGTTGTGGTTAGAAGAAAGGAAATTAGATAATTGAATTTAATCAAAGAAATCATAACTATATAGTGGTAGGGCAGAACAGCCTTTTTGGGGTCTCAGCATTTGTCAAAGGAAGCTTTGGATTAGATAATGTCAGAGGAACCACACAGCTTTAAGATTCACAATATTTTGCAGAGGGTATGCAGTTAAGCAGTACTATATTTTAGGGGGTATGTAGGAATTTATTTTAACCTTACACATTTAAAAAGTCAAACTTTTGAAATATGTAAGGCATATACCCACTTACATGTAGCAGCTACTTAAGAGTCCATCATTCGGAAGCATAATTTTATGCTGTGCATTTAGTGTGTGTTCTCAAGTAAGTACGCTTGAGAATTTTATTCATATTCTTACACCCTTCCAGTAAGATAAATTACAGAACTTTACTACCTCCTAGCTTTTCCCTACATACAGGGAATATACTACTAGATAAATGGTATTCCTACTTTAATGGACCTAGCAGTATCAAAGTATTTGTCACTCTTACATTTGTATAGTCATGTTATAGTGTTATATCATTTTAGTGTGTTGTTTTTGTAATGGATGAGCTTCAAAAATGTAGTCTAGCCCTGGCTGGTGTGGCTCTGTTGCTTGGGCGTCCTCCCATGCACCAAAAAAGGTTGCCAGTTTGATTCCTGGTCAGGGCACATGCCTGGGTTTTGGACTCAATCCCTGGTGGGGGGTGTGCAGGAGGCAGCTAATCGATGATTCTCTCTCACATCGATGTTTCTCTCTCTTCCTCTTCCTTCCTTGCTCTCTTAAAAAAAAAAAAAAATCAATGAAAAATCTTAAAAAAAAAAAAAATGTAGTCCATATCATGGAGCTTTTATTTTGAATTAGAAAAATGCTGGTGTTTTTAAAAAATTTAATGAGCAATATATTACACATTCTTTGTTGATATAGTTAACTGGCCCACATAGTAGGAAGAGTTTTAAAGACTGCTAGGTCATGTCCACCTGTCTTAAACTGGTGCTGAAAGTTAGTTATTGTAACTGGCTGGCAAGTGATTGTGAGTGGCAGCATTTCCCAGAGTACACATGTATTATTCTGGGCTAAATACCTGGGCCAAGTAGGTTTGGGACTTGCATTATGCTAACCCCCCCATCTTTCACAGTACATAATAAAATAGTGAAAACACTAAGTACTGTAGTAAAGAACTTAATTCCTGGGAAAGTTTGCTGGAGCCTGAGGAGCCTCACAGTAGAAGTTTCATTTTTGTCTTGGATATTCAGATCATCTTCTAAGTGTTTTTTTCTTAATGACATCTCAAGGACGTTTAAAAGAAAAAGTTAACACCATGTGAGTGCATCATAAGTGTAGATATTTTTTGATATGTATGTGTATATATATAATTTCCCTTTCCATTTAATGCCAATTATATTGTGTACATTTTGTTAATGAATTTTCCAAAATTTTTTTTTTTTAATTCCTACCTGTAAAGCTTCCTTAATATTTTCTACTTATACAGCTCAAATCAGGCTTTTCAAACCAACTTTTAAAAGAATTTACATTCATATTTCTGTGTTATTGACTATTGGACATTCTTTCACTGTGTTGGCCACATATTAATATCTTTAGGAGATATGAAAATGCCATTACAATTATAGCTGTGAGAACTGTTCTTTCTGTTTTTGAGGTTTTTGGTTTTTTTGTGTGGGGTTGGTTTGTTTGTTTTTGAGATATAAGTGACATGAAACACCTTCTGTAAATTTAAGGTATAGACATGTTGATTTGATATGTTTACATAGTGAGCACTGTTCTTTTATGCTCTTTGCTAACAGCTCTTCACCTTTAGGGACTGTAGTAGGTTCTAAGCGTTCAAGGATTTCAAGGTTTTGAATTATTTAATGATCAACGCCAAAGGTCCTTAACTTGTAAGTAAACAGCTATACATAACAAATGAACCTGGCCATATGTTTTGCATTTCATCTTTAATTTATTTTTATTTTTACCTGTTTTTATCTATTTACATTAGTCATAGCCTGAACTCACTTAAAATTTTCATCTCTGTGTTTTAAGGTAGAAATCGTATGCTGCACTCTTGCGTATTCTAGAACCTTATATTCATCAAGAATATCAAGGTTTCTTCCGTAGTTTGTGTGGTTCTTCTAAATGTGATAGCTTGACTTAAGAATTTATGTTATCTCACCACACCCATGCCCTGTCCTTTGATCCTGTGACACTCATAATGAGATTAGCTAAGTGGGTGGTGGGGTTAGAACTTTGGGAAGGTCTGGCTTATTATTTGTAGGGGTTTAAAGTCTGCATGACATTTATGTTCCTATTGGAGGCTCAGTAGCTTTTCAGTAAATACTTTCACGGCTATAGGGCTGGCGCTCTTTCACTTCACACCTTACTACTGAAGATTTTAAAGATTTCTAGTGAGTTCCTCTTGTCAAAACCCTCCCCCTTCCACAGTATTTGTTATTAGAAAGGCATTTACACGGTACTGTTTAACAAATGGGTACTCAATGTAAGGCAGAACAAGATTAGATATAAAATGAAATAGCATGCAGTCATTCAGCTCTTTTTTGCTTTCGAGAGATATTTGACACCACAGTTTAATTTTGTATGCACTAATCATCAAAATGTTTTACATACTCTAAAAAGTTTAGGTTATGGAACTGCACGTGAGGATATTGACAAAATTCCTCTTTCTGGTACTGTAATTTTTGAGCTTTAGTTTAGAATAGTACTCAAAAAATGTTTGTCACCTGTTCCAGAAACTGCACATTACTTGGGAATTTGTTAAAAATGCAAAGTCCTATATTGAATCAAAACACGGGGATGGGGCCAGTAATTTTAAGTTTTTAACTGGTTTTTGTAGGGTTTTTTAAAAGTACTGTTCATTTGAGAATTACAAGTATTGTGTACTGGATACATCACATTTTACCTGTATTTTTTTATATGGAAACACCTTTTTGTGAATCTGTTAACGTGCTAGGCCTCTTTAAGAGAGCATGGCCCCTCCTCTGTCCCATCAAGGACACTCTGCCTTGTCTCCATTTAAATTAAGAGAAGCAAGGCTATTTTCAATTTTTTTTTTTTGTTTTTAAATATATCTTTATTGATTTCAGAGAGAGGAAGGGAGAGGGAGAGAGAGAGAGAAACATCAATGATGAGAGATTCATTGATCGAGCCCACAACCCGGGCATGTGCCCTGACCGGGAATCAAACCGCAATCTCCTGGATCCTAGGTCGATGCTCAACCAACCACTGGGCCACGCCCAGCCGGGCTATTTTCAATGTTCTTAACACACAGTCTTTTATCATTTTATTACTAGAAATTTCTCAAGAGTAAATTATTATAGTTAAGAAAATGGGGGACTTTGTATCCACATGGTTTGATTTTAAATTCTAGCTTTAGTACATACCAGGGATCTTAGGCAAGTCATACCCGGCTTTGTTTTTCCCTATATGAAGTGGAAATAGTAGTTTCTAACTTGAAAGATCTTTTTGCTGAGTCGGTTGTTTTTGTTTTTGTGGGGGTTTTTTAATCCTCACCTGAGGATATGCCCATTGATCTTGAGAGAGGTGGGTAGGGGGAGAGAGAGAGAAACATTGATATGAGAGAACATCGATTTTCTGTCTTCTGTACATGCCCTGACCGGAAATGTAACTGGCAACCTAGGTATGTGCTCTGACCAGAAATTGAACCTGCAACTTTTTGGTATACCAGATGACACTTCAGCCAACTGAGTTACAACAGCCAGGTTTTTGCTGAGTCCTTTGTTTTGTTGTCATGAGGTGGCATTATTTTGGAATTGTGACTCTTCTACTAAATGCATAGTATTCGCTTTAGCATTTGACAATGTTGACGAATTTTATGTTCAGATTTTCCTCTCTTAGAAGATAAAGTTTCTCATTAAAGATTATAAGAACAAATAAGGTTTAAAAAAACTATAAGCAATTATGTTCTAAATTTTAGCTTTCCTAAAAATGAAGTTTTTGCAGATTCATTCATGTATATAACATGAGGATTTACAACTAAGTTTCTTAAAATTCCATATGCTAAATTCTTACTAATTTTCTCTCCCTTTATTGGTTTTCACAAAAATGGTTAGGTGTGTATACCACATTAAATCTATGCCACCCACCTCAGCTAAGTTATTTGTGTAAGTTTTCTCAGAAGGAGAAATTATACATTTAAATAGAATATGTATGTATGTATACATGTATGCAGATATTAAATTTGTTTCCTAAACTGAGAAATAAAGCCGGCCAGAAATTTTAAATCTGAATAACTCATGTTTTTCCTGTAGTAGTAAACTTTCTACTCTGGCCCTTCACTTGCTAGCCTTCGTTTGTATAATTGTAACCTGCGTTTGTTTTCTTGCCTTTATCTTTTTGCATCTGCACGTTGTTTTCAATTAAAAATACTTCTGAGAAAGGACAGAAGACCTAGAGACAGACCACCAGAATGGTTTTTGATTCATGAGAAAAATGGTTTTTTTAAATAGTCTGTTCTTTCTGATACAGCAAGCGTTAGAATTTGTGGAGGTTAATAATTTGGTTTCAAGTGAAAGAATATTTATGCATAATATTACTTCCTTTGAGAAAGTACATATTCAGTCTTTGAGATAGATTGTAATACTCAAGAAAGTTGCTAGAGATTTGTACCAATTACGACTTTAAAATTATCTTTTATTAGTCTTAGCATCAATTAGTCTCAGTATTCTAGATTAAAATGTTGTGACTACTTAAACATTGCTGTGAATTGGAGACACATTGTTTTATTTTTATTTTTTAAAAATATATCTTTATTGATTTCAGAGAGAGGAAGGGAGAGGAGGGGAGAGAGAGAGAAACATCAATGATGAGAGAGTCATTGATCGGCTGTCTCCTGCATACCCCCAACTGGGGATCGAGCCCGCAGCCCAGGCATGCGCCCTGACCGGGAATCGAACCGGGATCTCCTGGATCCTAGATGGACGCTCAGTCGCTGAGCCACGCCCAGCCGGGCTAGGCACATTGTTTTATATTTTTTGTTTGCTCTTTTAGGAGACAGCTTGGTTCCAGTCCTGGCACTCTTTTATGTGAGCCCTGTTCGCTCATTTTTTAAATGAGTGGGTTGAGCTAAATAAAGGTTCTTCTAGAGCTCACTTTTAAAGTGTGTACTCTCCTCCACATTAAACAATACAGTCAATATAATTTAACCTTTTTTCCCCTCTTAAAATTTATTTCACATATTGAGATCATAAACTTTAGTTTTTCCCTTGTCTCACTTAATTCATTGATGCCCTCTGGTGGTGCTGAAGTGTTCAAAGCTGTTTGGTAGAATGACTTTGCCAGTTAGTTCTAACTATAGTGAGCTACCTCTATTTTGTTGTTATTGTTCAGTTACTTCTATTGATTCACTAATTTGCTGCTTTTATTATCCTGTGTACTGGAGGTTGAGTGGGCTTAGTAGGTGGTTTACTGATCTCTCTTGGTTGCAGTCAGTGCTGGGGCTAGAATCATGTCAACATATCTGGCAGCTAATGCTGGCAGTTGGTTGGGACCTCAGCTGGACCTGACAGCAAGAGAACACTTACCAGTGCCTCAACACCTAGCTTGGGTTTCCTCACAGTATGATGGCTACGTTCAAGAATGAGTGCCCCAAAAGCACCAGGTGGAAGCTGGATTCCCTTTTTATGATCTAGCCCCAAAAGTCACATAGACAGCATCAAATATGTTCTAGTCACAAGCTTGAACAGATTCTAGGAAGGAGTTTCAGTGTTACGTTATAAGAAGAATGTGTTGTAGGAAATCTTGTTGCAGCCATGTTGGAAAAAACTGTGCCAAACTTTTCTCTGTGCCATTTTATGAAGAGCATCCTCGTTTTTCTTGGCTGTAACAGTATTCCGTTGCATGGATATACTTAATCAGTCCTCTAGTTTTAGGTTTGCACGTTGTTTTATATTTTTGGCTCTTAACCATGCTGCAGTGAAAAACTTAACTCATAATCATTTCTCGTATATTTCAAGTATTTCCATAATATAAATTCCTGGAAGTTGATTGTTCTGTCAAAGCTTATATAGATTTGTAATTCTGATCAATTTTTTCAGACTGCCTTCCCAATCAGCAGTGTACAGAATGCCTATAACCCTATTTTACTAACTCAGGATATTATCATACTTGTCAATCTTTGCTAATCTTATATGCATTGATCTCTGCACTTTTTATGTACAATTTTTCCATATTATGAGTGAGGTAAAGCATCTTATTTTTAGAGCCCATTGTGTTTCCTTTCTCTGAACAGTTTATAACATTATGATATTTTTATATAGATTAATTTTTGATAATACTGTATTCCATTTTATTTGTTAATGATAATATTTCTCATCTCTGGATTGTATTCATATTTATTTTAAAATCTGATAATCTCACCTTATTTTTTAACCATACCCTTATTTTTGGACAGTTAATGTATATATTTTTTGTTTGCTTTTTTAGGTAATCATGTAATAGTGGATATATTTGTGGAATTTTCCCCCCTCTGGACTTATTTCTATAAGATCGATTTCTATGTGGTTAACTGAACCAGAAGGAATTTTACCTAACTATTGTAAAAATCAAAAGGATTTCAGTCTTTTCATCACTTTTTTCTCCCATAGAAATACTCCTAATTTGGGGGGGGCATTACTTGGCATAGATAATTATGTTCTAGGACTACAGGTTTCCTGTAACTGTTATTACTCTGGGATTAGAGACTTCCCCTATCTCTTCTTTCTTCTTTAATTTGCCCCTTTTCATTCTTGGATTGTAAAATTCTCAGATACATACTGGAACTTTTAAGCTCACTTAGTGGATAGGTTTGTTGCTAAGCGTTAGAGAGTCATTTTCAAGGCTGGTAATGTTTTTAAAGGTCTGGGAGATGCCCTTGAGCTCTGGGGAGCATTAAGTGCTAGATCCTTGAACCAAAAGGAGAAAGGGTATCACTAATGAGAAGGGGGAAAGACACTTCTTTGCAAATAGCCTGGGCACTATCCTTGTACATTATCTTTGATTTTCTGTAGTTTGAAAATGATAGGCTTAGATGTAAGATTATTTCAGCAGCTATCTTTATTGCGTTCTCTGAGCTTCCTGGATCTTTAGTTCTTCCTTGGATAGTCTGTTCTATTTTTTTTCCACCTATGTGCTCTTTATATTTTTAATTTTAGAGGTTTTTATTGTTATGTCTTCAAGGCCTGAGATTTTTAGCTGTGTCCAGTCTTCTAATAAGCCCATCAAAGACATTCTTCATTTCTGTTAGTTTTTTTTATCTCTGGTATTTCTTTTGGTTCTTTCTTAGGATTTCCATCTCTCTGCTGACATTACACATCTATTCTTTCATACTGTTTTCTTTAGCTATTAGAGCCATTATTACATTAATCCTAATTTTAAATTCCCAGTCTGATGATTTCAACATCCCTGTTATGTCTGGTTCTGAAGCTTACTCTGTTCTTTCAAACTGTGTTTTTTTGCCTTTTAGTATGCCTTGTAATTTTTCTTGCTAGCTGAATATGATATAGTGGGTAAAAACAACTGCTGTATATAGGCCTTTAATAACGTAGAGTGTTGTGGAGGGAAGGGAAATATTCTAGTCTTGTCTTTTATTGAGCCTTTGTGTCTGCACAGTGACTTCACAAGTGTTTGTCAGGTGGTTTTTTTGTTTTTTGTTTTCCCTTCCACCTTAGATAGGAGAGGATGGCTAAAGTGGTCTGGAGTTAAAATTTTCCTTTCTCCCACATGGGGGGCTAGAACTGGCTGGAGTTGGGTATTACTTTCCTCTGGTCAGTTAGACTCTGGTAACACCCCCACAGATTACTCTTCAGATTAACCAGTTGCTCTAGGGGCAGGCCTGGTTGAGAAGAACAGAGGGTCTGGTTTATTTCAAAATGGGTACATTTTTACTGTTGAGAACCTGGTCAAGTCCTGGAGGTAAAATTCAAAAAAGTGTGGTGGCCCCTGCTATAACTGGGTTCCCCTGGAGTTTTTTAAAAAACTCAGATTTGTTTGCACCTAACCTCCAGCAGTTTGTCAGTTACAGTTTGGGTTTTCCTACCCCAGCACTGGTTTCCTCAGGCTTCTGCTCGGAGGTGTGATTTTCTGTATCTGCTGGTCTAAGTTCAAGGGTAGCAGATTGCCTTGTGACCTCACTTCTCTTACAGATCTAAGAAGAGTTGTTGATTTTCAGTTCCACTTCTTGTCAGGGTGAAGTGGTGACTTCTAAGGTCCTTACTCATGGAACCAGAAACCAGAGTCACATATTCCTTGCACATTATAGAAATTTAATAATATTCAAACTACTTAAAGTATCTGTTGTCTGTAGATAAAATGTCTTTCATAGACATAATATCTGTTAAAGCTAAGTTAATTTTATTAACTTTTTCTCTATTGGTATTTTGGGGGGAGCTGATACTAGTTAATAACTTGTAGTAACCTCTCCCCTTTCTCCCATGTCTTCACCTTTTTTCTTTGTAATGTGTACCATCATTCTACTTCTCATTTCTGTATTTGTTACATCCTTTTTAGATAAATCCATTTTGGTAAGTAAAGATTTTATAAGGATTGTGCCTTTAGTGAGGTAAACACAGCCTCTTAGCCTTTGAAGTTTCAAATACAGGTATTATTGGTTCATCCTAGGGTGATCAGGCTTGGGGCACTAATTTAATACTAACCATACTCTACCCCCTAAGACTTAATTTATTTTCTTTCCCAGGTGGTTTGGAGAGGGTATTTATTAAAGTTAGGGACACTGTAATAAGGAAAGGCTCAGTAGAAGAAGCAATAAGAGAGCGCCTAGGCAAAAATGGGCCTAGGCAGGGGCTGCTTTGGCTCACTGAGAAGTTAGAGAAAAGAGGGCCTTGGAGACAAGGTCAGGGGATTAGCCCAGGATTAGCTGCCACTGCCTATTGCTTCCCTGATTGCAAGTCTGTGGAGCCCCTTAGAGTTTAGGAGATGTAGGCCTGAGAGGGAAGAAGAGGGGGAAGGGAGAGGCATGGGCATGCTTCCAGGAGAGGGAGTGCATCCTAAGACAAATTTTAAAACAATGTGCGTTAATATACTATCAGAAATACTATCATGACAATGTTCAATTGGTGACATGTAACTAAGTTACGTCCTGGTAAGTGAATTCCCTTAGGAGAGTTGGGTGTACTTTTAGAATAACTGTGATAGTAAATACACAAATGTGAGCAAGCAGGCGCGCACACACACACACACACACACACAGACTTTTCTTACTCTTGGAATATTTCTGGAAAAATTACATAAATTAGAGCTGCCTGGGTGGCTCAGTTGGTGGGAGCGTCGTCTCGTACACCAAAAAGTTGTGGGTTCAGTTCCTGGTCAGGGATCATACCGAGGTTGCAGGTTGGATTCCCTGGTTGGGGTGTATATGAGAGGGAACCTATCGATGTTTTTCTCTCATGTCAGTGTTTCTCTTTCCTCCTTCCCTCCCTCTTTCTCTCTCCCCCCCCCCTTCTCCCTCCCTCCCCCTCTCTCTAAAATCAATGAAAACATCCTTGGGTGAGGATTTTTTAAAAAATAACATGAATTACCCGGCCAGGCATGGCTCAGCGGTTGAGCATTGACCTAGGATCCAGGAGATCAGGGTTCGATTCCCGGTCAGGGCACATGCCCGTGTTGCGGGCTAGGCAGCAGATCAGTGACTCTCATCATTGATGTTTCTATCTCTCTCTCTCCCCCTCCTTTCCTCTCTCTGAAATCAATAAAGATAAATTTTTTAAAAAAAATTAACATGAATTAGTCCCACAATGTTGGAGAAATTATTGATTTTGCTTGACTTCATGCAGACTCTTTCCTATGTATCATTGATAGTTCCCAAGATTGCAGTTCGTTTGACAACAATTGCCTTTAGATGTTGCTGAATAATTTTTGTTGTAAAATATGCATAATATAAAATTTAAAGTTTTAACCACTGTTCATCTTCAGAACTTTTTTATCTTCCCCGACTGAAAATCTACCCAAACAGTAACTCCCCATTTTTCCCCATCCCTGCCCATGGCAAATACCATTCTACTTTTGTCTGTGAATTTAGCTCTAGTAACCTCATGTGAGAGAAATTATAGTGTTTTTCCTGTGGCTGGCTTATTTCACTTAGCATGTCGTCAAAGTTCATCCATATTGTAACGTGTCAGAACTCCCTACCTCTATAAGGCAGAATAATATTTTATCATATGTATATATACCACATTTGGCTTATACATTCATCCTTTGTCAGACTGTTGGGTTTCTTCCACCTTTCGGCTATATGAATGCTGCTGCTGTGAACATTGGTGTACAAATATCTGTTCAAGTTCCTGTTTTCACGTCTCCTGGGTATATACCTAGCAGTGGAATTGCTGAGTCATATGTTTAATATTTTTGAAGAATCTATACCACTTTTCACAGCAGCTGCACCACTTAACATTTCCACCATCCATGTACTAGGGTTCAATATCTCCATATCCTTGCCAATTCTTGTTTTCTATTGTTTTGATAATTGTTCTGATGGGTATGAAGTAGCATTGATTTGCATTTTCCTAATGATTAGTGATGTTAAGTGTCTTTTCATGTGCTTCTTGGCTATTTGTGTATCTTTAGAGAAATGTCTATTAAAGTTCCTTGCCTATTTTTTAATTGGGTTATTTGGGTTTTTTGGGTTGCTGAGTTGGAGGAGTTCTTTCTTTATTATGTCAGTCCTTTATGAGATGATCATTGATTTTTAAGAATGAATCCTGTATGATAGATATTTATAGATCATCTCATAAGATGGATTTACTTTGGGGAATATTGCCATCCTTTTGCATATTACGTAGTAAATTTTTTTATCTTGTTGGCAGGCTATTTGGGTTTAGTCACATGTGTATGCTTTCTGTCTGCCCTAATCTATTTTTCTCCCCTTCTCTTCCTCACATTAATTGAATGTAACTCTTCCCTGAATATGTGGTTGGTCGTCTTTGCTGCCGTAATTTACTGGGTACTTCCCCCTATATACACATACCATTTTAATTGGCAATATAAGTCGCCATGTTTTTATCTTGCCTGTTGTCAGCTCTAGACCATCTTCTCTGTATACAATTTTATCATCTGAAGTCAGTGCTCATCTTTCTGAGAAAATTCATTACGTTAGATTACTGCTGTTGATACCCATTTTTCCAGCAAACCAACTTCTAACTTCAATTATAACTTTGATACCTGGTTCTTTTTTATTTTTTTTTTTTAGAGAGGAAGGAAGAGGGAGAGAGAGAATCATCACTGAGAGAGTAACATTAATAGGCTGCCTCCTGCCCCCCACCAGGGATTGAGCCCAAAACCCCAGGCATGTGCCCTGAGCAGGAATCAAACTGGCAACTTTTGGTGCACAGGACAACGCCCAACCAACCTGAGCCACACCAGCCAGAGTGGTACCTGGTTCTTGATGCTGCTCAGTCAGCATCCTGCTATTCTTGATCGGATAATCATCATGAAGTTTGATCTGGATCCATTGAACTCTTATTGAATTTCTTGGCTCTCAAAACTTTTGCTTCCCTACATACCACTTTCAAACAATCTCTGACTTGGATTTGATGATCACAAGCTCCTGATCTTCTGAGATCTTGAACAAGGTCCTTCCCCTCTCTAGCAGTTTATATTTTTAACTTTTAACAGATTTTCAAATCTACCACTTCTGATAGTTTTACGTAAGAAGAAACATTCAGTCATGATTCAATTACAGGGGCACTGCTATTTTAGTTTTTTTCTTTTTGCTTTTCTATTCGTAGATATACCTTATCCTTACTAGGAACTTAGATGTATATTTTACTTTTTGGCAAATTAAGTCATTTTATAACCTTTTTAAAATATATATACCTTTATTGATTTCAGAGAGAGGAAGGGAGTGGGGAGAGAGATAGAAACATCAATGATGGGAGAGTCATCATTGATCAGCTGCCTCCTACACGCCCCCAACTGGAGATCAAGCCTACAACCCAGGCGTGTCCCCTGACCAGGAATCGAACTGCGAACTCCTGTATCCTAGGTTGATGCTGAGCCACGCCCGGCTGGGCTTTAACCTTTTTTTATTTAATTACTGCTTAATACTTACCAAGCCACCCATGTCTTCCTTTATACATTTAGGTGGTTTATGATTTTTTGAACACAAAGGTTTGTTCTACCTTCTCTCATGCCCCCCCCCCCGCCCTTTATACCATATTTTGTGTTTTTGTGGGTTTTTTAAAAATTTTTTTTTATTTCAGAGAGAGGAAGGGAGATAAAGAGAGAAACATCAATGATGTGAATCATTGATTGGCTGGCTCCTGCATGCCCCCTACTGGGGATCAAGCCTGAAACGCTGGCATGTGCTCTACCGCGAGTCAAACTGTAACTTCCTGGTTTTTTATAGGTCGATGGGCAACCACTGAGCCAAGCTGGCCCGGAATACCGTATTTTGGAAATTCCATGATATAATAGCTTAACAAGTACCAGCATTTTCATGGCTTTGCCTGGTTGAGAAAATTATTTCCAGAACAGTTATACAGCATTACCAGCAGTGGGTGTTTTTGCCACACTTTTTATTTATTTATTTTAAGTTAGGAAGTAAACAATATTTTTGCTGTAAAGATGATTTTGATATATATATATTCCTTTTGTGAATTTTTTTACACACTTATCCTTGATGCTTTTGGAGTTTTTTGTAAAATTTATATGAGATTCCCATATATTAAAAGTGAATGTAAGCATTCATTGTAGAAAATTTCTTAAATATATTCTCTCTTGTGTTTTGGGTGTATTATACATATTTTGTAAGCCTAGTCTCAATCAGTTTTTTATGTAATTAAGCCTGATAGTTATAGGTTTTTTGGTCAATTTTAATAAATAAATTCTATCAAATTTGATAATTAGTTACTGGTTGGGGTGGAATTGGTTCCTTGGTTTTTCTCTTTTTCACCCTTCTGTTTAATTCATGTAGAATCACTTTGTTACTGTAAACTTTTTTTCCCAGTTGTTGACCTTTGGCTAATGCTATTGATTTGAATAGTCTTCCCCCTACCCACTGTTTTGCAGTGTCTCCTCCTTGCTTATTATTTATTAAGGTCTTATAGGCCTTTGGTATTTGCAGATTTAACATTTACAGTTTCAGGTATTCTTAGCTGACCCCAAGGTCTATGATTCAGTAATTTGTAGTTTGCTGAGACTGAATTGTTACTTGCTTGCTACCAGGCTTGCAAATAGGAACTGATCATGTAGTTCAAAGAGAGGGAGCCTATTAGACAGGCCAGCACCGACATCTCAACGCAGCTTTGTTTTTCTCTACTTGTCGTCGCGTACACAGTAACTCTCGAAGTGATAAAAGCTGTTTCTTTGTGAAATGTGGGCCCGAAAAGAAAACCAACTGCTAGTGCTGGTGATGGAAGTGAAGAGAAAATGAAGAGGTCTAAGAAAGTGATGATTCTTAGCCAGAAAATAGACGTTTTGGATATATTAAAGTGGTTTTGCAGATTCAGGTAAGTTTGTGGTTGGTTAATGTTGCTACAGTATTGATATAGTTATATTTTGAGAGCCAGAGTTTATTTTTATAACTTTGTAAATGACTGGTAATGTGTTTTTAGAAGCACTTAGGATGTGAAGATGTCAGCTGTACTTCACTGAATTTTATGGGGAAGTTAAATGCTGTTAGTAGTATTTCAAAACTTGAGAACTTTAGGGAATCACAAGGGTCTTGTAATATGTAATGTTTATAATAATACTGGGTTATCCTATTCCCATAGTATTTGTTGTTGTGGCACTACAACACTTGTTTTAATGTGTTTTAGATGTACCCTAAAACTCATTCCCTTGGCCACTAATATTGATCTTTTTCTCCTTCCAAAATTATGCTGTCATCATACCACAGTATGGTATTATCAAGTTAAAAAGATTTTGGTGGTATTTTATTGGAGATTGTGTTAGTTATGTAATAACTTGAGTAGAGGCCTTTTGAAATCTCTTATTTTTTCTCATTTGGGAACTGTCTGTTCAGATGTTATCTAAAATAGCCCAAAAATATTTCCACATATCTTATATGAACTGGGCTTCATAGTATATGTTGGGTGTGGAAAAGAATAACTGAGTAATTTCTCAAGGAACTTCTAGTCTAGGGAAAGAAAAATATATCTTTTATAAAAGATTATAGAGAGTGTGAAACATGTTATCACACTGGGAAGTCTGGGAGCACAGAGGTAGGAATTACTAATAGTGTGGGATGAAGAATGGTTTCTAAGAGAAACTGAGTGAATTGATTGTTCTTGCTGTTTGTTAATATGATTGGAATCTTTTCTCCCAGCATAACGCTGAAAACCTGGTGATTGCCAGTATATGGGGAGGCTGTTGACTTTGACCTGTTCTAGTCAAGTTAAAGAACTCATTATTACCTGCTTTACAGTAGCTGGTGCCTTTGGATTTTCATGTTATTCTGTCTTGTTCCAAGTAATGTCTCTTTCCAGTAATTTTATTATTATATGGATATCCCATATGATGTTAAATAATTGTGATGTTGGACTTTCTTGTTTGGTTTCTAGATTTAGAGAGACTACCTTAAGAGCTTTGCTGATTTCAGACTTAAGAATGGAGTAGATACCTGATAAATTTTAAGGAAAAAATCCTTTGTATATATTAAGACTACATGTTGACTCTAATACCCTTTTTAATGTTTTTTTTAAATAAACACTGCTTTTCTTTTTAGCCTACTGGTGTAATAGCTTTGTATTTCTGACAGAATCTCTGTTTGGACATGGGCTGGTTTTTTGTGTATGTGTTTTTATGTATTTGTTGGCATTTCTGTGCCTGTACTTTGTCATTTTGTACATGCATTAGTAAAAAAAGATTGGTAGCCTTTTGTGATATATTGAAATGGTTTTAAAATCAGATTATATTTGCTTTAAGGCAACATTAACTAATAGTTATTTCCCTGAGCTCAGAGTTGACTTATGAAAGTGTTAGCGAATGTTTATACTACCAATGTATTTTGTGGTCATAGAAAAGAGAAAACAAAGTCTGAATTGCAAATTATAACTCAATTTTTTTTGAGTTGCATCAAATGTTACTTGAGAAAGGGCTTATATTTTATGATCCATTCCTTTCATTTAAGTGTTTAAAAATATTTTTTTATTCTATGGGAGAACCATTCATCAAAGTAAAAAAAATGACTTAGTGCTTTCTTAGTATCCTCTACCATAAATACAGGATTTTAGAAAATGGGCATTACTGCTAATGTTGTATAGGAAAAGATGCTTGATGAATTAGAGTATATATTTCTAAATATGACTACACTTGTGAGAATTCACAGAAATATTCATTAGAATGTAGCTCAAAATACATTTCCAGTTATACTGTTTGCAAAATTAATATTAATAGTTGCTGATACTAAAGTCAGCAGCCAATTGACCTAATAAAAACAGCAGGAAAAGTAAATGTTATATCTATTGTAAGATACAATACCTAATTGTACTTGGCTTAGTCAGCATATTCATATTAACTAGTGAATCTCTTATGAAGGATTGACACCACCAGATAAACTACTATAATTTACAGAAATGGAATATAATTTCCTTGCATGATAGAAGGTTTAGGAAATTTTAATAACTAAATTTCATGCTAATTTGGGAGGAATTGAAGATCACATTTTGAGCTAAAAGTAAAAGTGAGGAGTACCAAATTTAAGATGAATGGTAGAGCTGCAGGGATTTAACTACCAAAGTTAATGAAGGAAAGGAACTATAAGGTGTGGTGACTGTTGGCCAGCATGCCGCTAAAAATGGCTGTGTGTAGATCTTGTTCATAAATATCTTTAGTGCAGCTAGCTATGGTTAGACATTTAATCTCACATTTGATATTTTAAAGTTAATTCGCTTTATTATAACCTGCCTTTTATAAGTCCGTTTATTTTTCATAAGTGTCCATTACGGTGTCTTTACTGATGTTTATTCATAGGGCCAACAGAAGTATATTTATAATAATTATTTTCTTTTACACTGTTCTCATGAAACAATTCAGAAAATAAGGGGTGCAGCCCTAGCCAGTTTGGCTCAGTGCTTAGAGCGTGGGCCCTGAGGACTGAAGAGTCCTAGGTTTGATTCCAGCCAAGGGCACGTACCTCAGTTGCAGGCTCTCCATCCCAGGCTCTGGTTGGGGCGAGTCCCGGAAGCAACCAATCAGTGTGTCTTTCTCACATCAAGCTATGTTTTTCCCTCCCTCCCTTTCTCTCTCTCTCTCTCTCCTCCCCCTCTCCCACCCCTTCTCCCCCACTTCCCCCCTTCCATTCTGAAAAGCAATGGAAAAAATATCCTCCGGTGAGGATTTTTTTAAAAAAAGAAAGAAAATAAGTGGTACAGTAATACTTTGTAGGATTTGACAACAACATCTTAATTTTAAAAACAAAAATATTATAAAGTGACACTTTATTAAAATTAAAATCTGCCCAGCCGGGCGTGACTCAATGGTTGAGCGTCGACCTAGGATCCAGGAGATAAGGGTTCGATTCCCGGTCAGGGCACATGCCCGGGTTGCGGGCTGCAGCCGATCAGTGACTCTCTCGTCATTGATGTTTCTATCCCTCTCTGTCCCTCTCCTTTCCTCTCTCTGAAATCAATAAAGATGTATTTTTTAAAAATAAAATAAAAATAAAAAATTAAATTAAATTAAAATCTGACAAAATATTGAGATAAAAAGGTACAAATCCAAAATTTTAATGGCAAGCAGCGAGAGCTAGGAGTTAATATTGAAACTATATTTAGCAAGTTAAGTCTAGGTTGAGGTAATAATGATTGTAAAAGTGTCAGTGTTTTGAAGGACTAATATAACAGAAATATTAATTTAGTGGTAATGGACTGGGACTAAATCCCACAGTATGCCAATTAAAACCAGGAGAATGGAGCAGGGGGCATAGTTTGGCAATATAGATGGTAGCTACAGGTATGCTGATTTCCCCCCTTTTTCAAGAATATTCATAAATATATTTCTTAAATTGTTTTATAGTTTTGAAGTTACAATTTGTAAGACAATTTAAGAAATATATATTAAACTTATTTATTACAATAAACTTTTTAAGAATGTAGGCCTTACCCAGTTTTGCTTAGTGGTTAGAGCATTGGCTCTCAGACTGAAGGGTCCCAGGTTCGATTCCAGCTAAGGGCACATACCTTGGTTGCAGGCTTGATCCCCAGCTACGGTTGGGGCTAGTGCGAGAGGCAACCAATTGATGTGCTTCTCTCACATCGATGTTTCTCTGTCTTTCCCCCTTCCTCTCTGAAAAGCAGTGGAAAAAGTATCCTCAGGTGAGGATTAAAAAGGAAAAAAAAAAAGAATGTAGAAGAAACTTTCAAACTGATTTTATTATAAAGGTCTTACATGTAAACATATGTATTCATCTTTGAAGCACAGATTTTACAGGTACTTAAAGCCATATTAATTGTGGATATGCAATAATACAGATTTTCAGGTGTTTTCTATATTATATTAGGGGAAAATGGTAAACTTACTGCAGACATTTTTTTCTTTCAGCTGCTTTTCTAACTCAAACTGTGTGTCTTGATGACACAACAGTAAAGTTTGAAATATGGGATACAGCTGGTCAAGAGCGATACCATAGCCTAGCACCAATGTACTACAGAGGAGCACAAGCAGCCATAGTTGTGTATGATATCACAAATGAGGTAAGTAGAAATGCATAATATAATGGAACTAGTTTGAATATCCATTTCTGATATTCAGAATTTTGATTAGAGAAGGGAGCTTTTAAATCTTTTTTTTTTTTTTTTTTTTTTTTTTTTTTTTTTTTATAGCCAGGAATGTAGCCATTTCTGCCAAAAGCTTTTGAATTGGAAAGGCTGGTTTTAAAAAAATAAGATGAAAGTGTCTTAAATAATACAATAGGCCTAAATTTCTTTCCCAGAGTCACATTGGACAGTCTTTAAAGCCTTGTCTCACAAAGACTCTCCCTAGCCATTTTTTGATCCTGTGCCTCAGAGTAGCTGGTTTTTTGTTTGTTTCCCAGGAGTCCTTTGCCAGAGCCAAAAATTGGGTTAAAGAACTTCAGAGGCAAGCCAGTCCTAACATTGTAATAGCTTTATCAGGAAACAAGGCTGACCTTGCAAATAAAAGAGCTGTCGATTTCCAGGTATGTTGAATTTAACTTTTGTTTGAAAGCACATATTTATTGTAAATTTTTCTTCGTATCCACACTTGAATTACAGTTATAATTTTAAAACCATCCAAATAATAGAAAATAAAATTTACTAAATATGATGTACTGTATGTAATAAAGTGCTTCTCATGATAAACCTGAATTTTTAAATATCTTTACATAATTGTAAAATATATATATTGATTCAGATTTTGTTGACCTAAACAATTATGAGATAAATAATTGTTTGCAAATAGTGCAGAAATAAGTAAAAGCTGATTGCCTCCTACCCTTCCTAACCTTTTCCTGTTTATTTAAATATATATATAAATACACATATGCATACCCACATATACCTATACATTTGTGGTACACATAACCTACACTTGTGTGGTGGTTCTTAAAAGGGCCTTCAAAAATAAAGGCTCAGAAAATCTAGTTTGTAATCAAATATAGCTATTTAGGAATGGTCTCTGCTGTAAAATAGAGAAAGTACAATTTTTTTAATAAAGCAGATTATCTTTAATTAGACATTTTAAAACTTCTGTTCTTTTGTTCTTCAGCTTCTCTACCAGAGAAGTTTGGTTGTGGCCATTATATACGCTATATCAATGATGAGACTTTTTCTTTTTCAATGATGGCTGTATATGGAGGAAGGGAAATAATAGTTCTTACACCATTAGGTGTTAAGCTGAACGTGCACAGTTCATTTGATTCTGGTGACAGCCATGTGAGGTATGGTATCATCTATTACTCTAAGATAGTTACCTCCCCAGCATAGAGTGATAGAGCACGTGAATTATAGTCAAAAGTGGCTCTTTCGAATTACAGTTCGAAGGAACCTTATACCTTTTTTTTTTTTTTGTCAAATAGGAAAGGTAATTGGTTGCTCTTCACAACAGCTGTGAGGATCAGAGGCAGTAATAAATGTAAGCTGTAAAGCATGACAAAAATGTAGAATAGTAATAGTTTTCAAAGGAATGATTCATGATATATTCAAAGTTAAAATGTTGCTTATAGAACTCATTTAGAATTAGCTTTTTTTTTTTTAATGTGTTTTTATTGATTTTTAGTAAGGGAGAGGGAGATAGAAACATCAATGAGAGAGGAACATCAGTCGGCTGCCTTCTGTATGCCCCTATTGGGGACAAGCCCACAATCCAGGCATGTGCCCTGACCAGGAATCAAACCAGCGATATCTTGGTGCATGGGACAGAGCTCAGTCCACTGAGCCACAAGGGCTGGACTAGAACTCATTTAGAATTAAATATGAGAGTGCCATTTAGAGGTTGAAGCCAATATTTTGTGTGTGTGTATATATATATATATTGTTTTCTTTTGACTTTATTGCAAATAATGAGCATAAATAAAATTTGCCATTGAGATCGAAGAAAGTTTTATATTTAGAATAGGATAAATTTTTCCCCTTCTGGAAAGCAGATTTAAAGGACTTTATTATTATTATTATTATTATTTTTAATCATCACCGGAGGACATGCTTACTGATTTTAGAGAGAGGGGGAGGAAGAGAGAGAGAAAAACATCAATATGAGAGAGAAACGTCAATTGGTTGCCTTCCCATAGGTGTCCTGACGGGGAATCGAACCCAAAACCTTTCAGTGTATGGGATGATGCTTCAACCAACTGAGCCACACTGGCCAGGTCTGGAAAGCAGATTTAATGTGAGACCAGGTTAATCAGGCTGGGATAGTGCAAGAAGCTAAGGCAAAAAGAAAATTACACAATGCCTTTATATTTGCTTTACCTTTACTAATAATTGTTGGTTATAGGTAATTAAGTTGGAGTAGTAATAAGAAAGCCTCTTTATTTATTTATTTATCTATTTTTATAATTTTTATTTTTGTTTAAAGTATTACAGATGTCCCTTTTTCTCCCCAGTGACCCTTCCCCCCCCCCCCTTCCTTCCCCCTTCCCAGTCCCTGTCCCCACCATTGTCCGTGTCCTTGGGTTGTGCATATATGCATGTAAATTCTTTGGTTACTCTCTCCCCCTCTCCCCCTTCCCTCTGACATTTCGTCAGTCTCAACTATGCTTCCATGTCATTGAATCTATTCTGCTCGTCAGTTTGGAAGCCTCTTTTTTTAATAACAAAAATAATTCAGGTATAGTATATGCAAAGGATATATCTTATTATTTTGTTCTATAAACAGGAAGCACAGTCATATGCAGATGACAACAGTTTATTATTCATGGAGACATCAGCTAAAACATCAATGAATGTAAATGAAATATTCATGGCAATAGGTAAGATTAACTTTTTTTTTCCAAAACTATAAGTATTGGCAAAACAGGTTACACTGGTGCATTTTTAGTTTGACTACTCTATTTCTTTTTATATGTTTTTATTGATTTTAGAGAGAGGGAGGGAGGGAGAGAAACATCAATGATGAGAGAGTGTCATTGATTGGCTGCCTCCTGCACACCCTCCACTGGGGATCGAGCCCACAACACGGGCATGTGCCCTGACCAGGAATCAAACCTCTTATCTCCTAGATCATAGTTCGATGCTCAACCGCTGAGCTATACTGGCTGGGCTTCTTTCTTTATTTTTAAAATATTTTTATTGGTTTTTGGAGAGGAACGGAGAAGGGGGGGAGAGAGAGAGAGAGAGAGAGAGAGAGAGAGAGAGAGAGAGAGAGAGAGAGAGAGAGAGAGAACATCTAACCTTCCATTAGTTTTAAGGTACAGGTTCTATGTGAAGGGTCTACTTAGGTGGCTCTCACAGTTTTCTGCCTCCACTCTATTCATGTACAAGCATTCTTCTTGTTCCATAATGTCTTTTATTAAATAGCAGTGATTATTAACTGGGTGTCCACATTCCTATCCCCAAATAAGAAATATTCTTTTATATTGAAGTCATACAAATTAACCAATTAAGAGCTTAAAACTCGGTGAAGGTTGCAAGTACTGTCATAATAACTTTCACTAGGTGAGAGAGTTTAATGGTGGCTCATTTAGGAAAAAACTTGCCTGTTTGTTGTGTAAAATATTTTCCTGAGAAACTCAAGCTTGTAGTTACTAAGGAAATGCTAGCACAGTTGTGAAGGATTGTGTGGCACTATGTTTGCTCCTTTTATAAATGGGACAGATGACACCTAGAACCGCATCTGAAAAGTTAAAAGGAACCAATAATAGGTCCCTCAAGTCAGGCTGAACTTTAAAGCTTTCTCATGGTATTAAGACTACCAGATGGGCTGTATTAATTTGTGTTTTTTATTCAGATGTGCTAATAAGATCATTTTTCCCGTCAGAAAGTAACCTATATACTAGAACTTTAAATTATTTTTCTGAAATTAGAATGTTTCTTTCCTTGAAAGAAATGGAAAGGCCATTTCTTTCACCAGATTATAACTTAAACGAATCACACATTGCACTCATATTTTTACTTTTGATGACTTCCCAAAGGGAGTACACTTATTTTGTGGGAGAGTTTATGACAGGAGACAGCTTCTTTTGAGATCCCAAAAATGTGTTTTAGTTTATCATCACAGTAAAAATAACCAATAGAAGCTAAAGGTTTATTCCAGTTTATTTCCTTCAGCCTCGTGATTTCACTCATACCTAATTACAGGAAGCCCTTGGAGAACTATGCTAACGTGAGAAATGGTCACTCAATCCAAACTTGGTAAAACTTAGTATTAATTATAACTCTTTGTCCTATGAGGCTTTGTGAATACAGCCGACTGGATATTTACATTTTATTACCATTTACACTGCCAACTACAGAACAGTTCCTAGAGAAGTGTCCCAAGGTGATGGCTTTTCTTCCAAAACCTTGTTGCTCCTGGCTCCCAGATCCATCGCCCAGCTCAGCATCTAGAATTCTAAATATTATTAATGCTCATGTGGAATATTACAAAAAATAAAGGCTAGAAGATCTGAAACAATCAGGCATTCAGGTTTTGAAGTAGAGCATGATTAACCTTTGTGTAAACTTAGCGAAGGCTAAGATTAAATTAGAGTCTTACCATAGTAGTCTACTCCCAAGATTGATAGAGACCAGTGTATCTAGCCACCCTTGCAGTCTGTACTCTTAGAGATGTTTAATATTTAATAAATCCAGCACATCAAGGTTCTTCAGAATCCAAGCAGATGACATCTGATCAGTAGGAGCTGTGCTCCAGAGAACAGCATTAGTTGTACCAAGCTTAGCAGACCTAAAGCCATAACTGCTGGTTCAGGGGCTTGCTTTGTTCAAATGGGGCAAGCAGGGGCTTTGTTCAAATGGGGCAAGCCATGGTCATCTGACTCAAAATTGGGGAACAGTTTTTTGAGAGAGCCACAGGAACAATCTCACTTACATTAGGTAGAGTTACTGGTAAATCAGATTAGTGTTCTTAGTCACAAGAGAGGAAAATGGTAGACATTTAAAGAGCAAAATCTGTGTTAGCCAGGAAGAAAATAGGCGATGTGATCTGTCACAATTTGGTAATAATTAGGTTGCACAGCAGAAGACAAGCTCTGCTGGGGTGATGGTGATGGTATTTGTTTATATATCAACTTGTTCCAGAATGTGTTTGTGACAGTCCAGAGAACACTGGTAGAAGCTGAGCTTCTTTGTAAACATGGGCTGGCCATCATTTTTAACTTAGATTTTCTTTAAGTAATAGAAGTTTTAATGATTATGAAATAAAGTACAACTTTTCTGGTATTGTTAAGTGAATCTACATAAGGAATTTAATATAGCCCGGCCGGCGTGGCTCAATGGGTGAGCATCAACCTATGAACCAGGAGATTCAGGTTTGATTCCCAGTCAGGGCAGGTGCCCGGGTTGCAGGCACGATCCCCAGTAGGGGGAGCATGCAGGAGGCTGCCAATCAATGACTCTCATCATTGATGTGTCTCTCCCTTCCTCTCTCTGAAATCAATAAAAACATTTTTTTTAAAGAATTTAATATTGCTCTAGTCAAGTTTTAATTGTGTGTTAGCAACTGGTCCCCATTTTACCCTTCCATCAACTCACTAAACTCCCTCAGGACAGTGACCAATGTTTTGATATTTAGTGGATACTCAAGAAACATTTGATAAGAATGGACATATGGTTATGGATATTTTGGGATAACCTAACTGGAAAGGAAGATTATAAGTAAGCAGATGAAAGTATTTTAATATGAATATTCTAATTGTGTTTATTTTATTTTAATACTTTATCTCTCAGCTAAAAAGTTGCCAAAGAATGAACCACAGAATCCAGGAGCAAATTCTGCCAGGGGAAGAGGAGTAGACCTTACTGAACCCACACAGCCAACCAGGAGTCAGTGTTGTAGTAACTAAAATTCCAGTTTGAACTAGCTGGAATAGTCTTCTGCTTCCTAAATGTTAATAACCGTGGAATTGGAGCATTTAACCAGCTCAGTACGACTTCCAAAAGGAAGAGACTTACGATAGAGTCAAGTTTCTAATACAGAATTATTTTAAGTGTTTTGAACTTAATTTTTAATAACATGCATGTGACCCTCTGACTAATGTTTCAGCAGTAGAAGGCGGAAACGAGAGCTGTGTATACTTGTTTCCTTGGATGGTTAGGGGGAATCATTTCTCATCACCAGGGATATAGACAAATGACTATCTAAACCCACAGTTAACCAGCCAGTTCTAAGAAAAAGATTTTGAACTTAATTTGAGCCTTTCAGAAACATTCTTTTTTTTAGAAGAAGGTTCTAAAGATATTTATGCTTAGCTATAGTATTTAGGCAACTGGTAATTTCTCTTAGTATCCATATTTAAAGTGTACATTCCACATTTTAGCAAAAAACAGTCCCATATTTTGGGGGGGGGGGGGAGATGAACATTAGTGGCATCTAAATTGTAGCCAGTCCTGTTATTTTTTTAATGGGGTAAAAAAAAATCAAATGTAACCCCATCTTGTTTTAGGAATATAAAAACTGATAAATGGGTCTTAATGGGTAGTGTTCCCTTCAAACATGTGAGCTCTTCAACAAAAGTGAAACAAACCAGGTGTCTGTGATTTCTGTTTAATCACTGCGAGCCATTATATTGGTTTTGTTTAGGGGCATGGAGGGGGCTTTTGTTCCCTTTGGACATAATATAGTCAATGCACTAACAATTATGTACATTCAAACTTGATTATTTTAAATTCGATCTTCAGCTGTACTGTAAATAGGGTACTGCATTGTAGTCTTCATTTGTTTATTTTCTGTAATATTTAAGAGTTGCTTAAAAGTATACAAAATGTACAGTTACTAAAACAGCTAATTTTTTCTTCTTTCCCCCTTTCAACGGAAGGGGCTTCAGTTCCTACATGGCTAGAACCATAATAAACAATGTACGGTAACTTGTAGCATAGGTATTGCGATATGTTAGTAACAATCTTGCAGCCTTGTTTTCCAAAGTTTCTTTTATTTCGATCAGTTCAGTATATTGCACTAATTGTTTTAGGTATTTTCATTATATGAACTCTACCATGTGTCAGAGATGATTTAATCTATTTAAGTGTTGAACTGATAGCCGAACTTGTACATTTACAGTAATTCAGAATTAGCAAGGAAACAGTTCATCAGTGTTTAGTTTTATATTGAGGTGCTCAGGTTGGAATAAAGTGGTATAAAAAGCAAGTACTGGTTTTTCTCTTTTTTTGGCATGGAACAGTGAACATATATAAATGGTATTATGTAACTCAAAATCTCCTTTTCCATTTTCTTTACTATATTCTTAAAAATTATTTGTGTGGTATTGATGTATTATCCTAATATCTGGTTCATTGAAGAGTTGTCTTTATATTTTTGTATTCTGGATAATCAGAACTTTTTTATCTCAGAAACTGATACTTACTTCCATTGAGAAGTATTACCATAACTGTAATGTTGTCTCTGGAGCCAGCCACTAAAGCAGCATTTACAAGTTCATGGCTGATATACTCAGCTGCAGCTTCATAGAAACCCTTGGTGCATATTTTTTCTTTTTCACTTGAATCTTTTGGCACACCATCTACATGGGTTGGTCTGTCAGTTTTTTTCTTACTGCAAGAATCACAGTTAGTCATTCCTGGTAGAAATGTTTGTGTATTTTTAGGGTCACGAGTGAAAGATTTAGAATATTTTGAATCAGACAAATTTTCTTTTGAATTTGTAGTTGACTCCCATTCTTCAGATTCACGCTGAAACAATGTGTGGATAGTACTTTTTGAATCATTGAATGGGAAAACCGGATCTTTGGATGATGAGAATATTTTGCAGATGGTAGAACAGTGTATGTCTTTATACGCTTGAAACATTGTTATTGTCAATGCAGTGACTTCCTTTTTATCCAGAACTTCCCAGAGTCCATTAGTAGCTAAGATAAGGAATTGACATAAGTCATCTATAGAGACAGAAATAGTTTGAGGTGCTGGAATAATGAATTGTTTCAGTTTGGGATTTCCATGAAATCCAAGTCCTCTTGTGGTTCTTATATGCCCTTCTAGGAGCCCATGTGGTTCATGTGAACTAATTACTGCTCCATTCTGAAGTACTCTTCTTCTTTCATGTACGTTTCTCACAGTGTGGTCTTTGGTTAAGTAAAAGCCTTTCCCATTTCTGCATAAGACTGCTTGCACATTACCTAAAAGATGATTGGAAAAAGTTGATCCTAGAGACTTAATAACCAATTGTATGAAAGTATGCGGTTAACTTTAATAATTCTGTTTCAATGCATAAACAAAGCAGGCCATTTGAAAGTATTTTTTAAATATATGTAATATTGGTATCATTGCATGATTTCAAATTTCAAAATGAGAGGCCAGTTCCTCATTTTAAAGCAATTTAGTGTTTAAAATACTACATTTAGTATTAAAATAACTAAAATTACAGATACTGAAAAATCAAATGTTTTATGAAACCGCTTCCAAATGTTTGTTACTTATTTTGTAGAGCCAAAAGTTGAACTTTTTTATAACCAACATATATTCCATAGAGCAGACATTTTTAAATGTTTAAATAAATGCCTTTTCGTTTAAAAACATAAACTTTGATATTTTTTTAAGTGGAATTTGATGATTTTGTGACTGGTAATGTTAAAAACTGAATATACAGCCCAGCCAGCATGGCTCAGTGGTTGAGCATTGACCCATGAACCAGGAGGTCACGGTTTGATTGCCCATCAGGGCACATGCCTGGATTGTGAGCTCCATCCCCAGAAGGGGGCGTGCAGGAGGCAGCCAATTAATGACTCTCTCATCATTGATATTTCTATCTCTCCATCCCAATCTCCCTTCCTCTCTGAAATCAATAAATAAAACAGCAACAACATACAGATGGGTATGGGTGATGAAAAAAAAATAGAATATGCCTGTTAGTGTCAGTCTTGTTAGCTTCCTGATGTGTCTGGCTAAAAAGAAAGTCACTTAGCCCTATGTATTATTAATGTATTAAATGGATAATAGCAAACATGAAATTAAACCCTTTGATTGTAAACTGAAATCTTAAAAGTTGATTATAGTTTGTTCATGGGTCAGATGAACCTGTTAGCATGTGCATCATTGAAATCTTAAGAAAATAAACAATACTCTGAATAGATTGAGGGATGGTTGTATTACCAATACTTCTTTGGTTTATAGAACTATTTGTTAGGAAAATTGATTCTTCCCAAGTTTTTAGGAACATAATTGTGTATTCAAGCATAGGCAATAGTTTTTCTTGATATGGAATCATTGATAAATGAATATTTAAATTCTGAGGTAGGATTAATGATGTTTGAATATTATACTGTTGAGTGAAAATTTACAATAGAATATTCTGGTTTCAGACATGGTGCTGAAATCAGAATTTTGTTGCTGTAGGTTTTCAAGTCTAATCTCCCAGTTTTATTTTTTAAATCCTCACCCGAGGATATGTTTTTAGTTGATTTTAGAGAGAGGAAAGGAGAGTGTGAGAAACATCAATCAGTTCCCTCCACTATGCACCCCAATCAGGGATCAAGCCTGCATCCTGGGTTTGTGCCCTGATTGGGAATCAAACCCGTGACCCCTGGATGTACAGGACATCACTCCAACCAACTGAGCCACACTGGCCAGGAAATGCCCCAATTTTTTAAGTAAAAGGAATTTAAGTTTCAGCAGACTGAGGTCCACAATCTAGTATTATTGGACAGAAAGAGCATAAGTTAGTGAAGGATTAGTATCAATAGGCATAGACTAAGCCTATTGGCTCATTTACATAATGATAATTGTGAAAATACTGAGCTAATGAATGGGACCGAAAGATGAAGATGTATATGGGAAATGTTTTGGAAACCTAAGAACTGTAAAAATGATAACCCTAATAATTGCATGCCTCCCTTTTTTTATAGTGCAGTTTATTAATATTAACATGTCTTTGCTGGTGATTATTTTGCTTAGGCTCTGCAGAGTTAGGTAAGTCAGTAAAGTAATTCTTGATTTTTGCTAATTGTAAATTATTACTGTACTGGGAAAGTAGCACACAAATTTGGCTGTAGTACTGCTCTAATTGTCACCATGCCTTCCTACAATAAACTGCCTTTGATGACCTGGGGAATCCTAACAGATAGATATGGACAGTTTTTTAAAAAAAAATTATTACTGTACCAGCAGAGCAGCATGGAATGATATTGAACAGGCCAACTGGGTAAACTGAATTTTTCTATGAGGACATAGTGAAATACCTCTTTTAAATTAAGTTTCTTTACGTGTGTACGTACACATAAATAGTGCACCCATAGCTCTGAAAACAGTACATACTTTGGCTCAGAATAGTCAAATGCACTGACTTCCCAAATGTTTATTTCTATGTCACAAGTCAAAGCCCATTCGGCAAAAGGAAAAAGCTTTGTTTCTGTACTTTGTGAATTGAAAAGAATTTAATACAATTATGTATTTAACAAGGGAAGGGTGGTAAACTGGTATTTCGATTCCAGTTGCCTCTTCAGAGAGCTTGGTGACATCGCCTAGCACTGCTCGTCTTTGTTAATTCCTGTGCTGCAGGGGGGAAAGGCCGTTCTGGCCGTTTTGTTCTCGTGTTACTATCTTCTAGAGGAAGGGACATTAAGTCCTGGTTGCAGGTTCTGCACTACCGTTGACCTGCTGTCTGACTCCGGGTGAGTTATTTTCTTTGGCAAATTATTCGTCCTGATAGGAAGGGAAATAGTGCCTCCTGAATAACTCGCTCCCTTACCGCGTGAGGGGTGCGGGAAGGAAGGGGAAGAAGGGAGTGCCTGGGATTGCTCCGCTGTCGCCTGTCCACGCGCAGCCAGGAAGCAGAGGGATGAGGAAGGTGTCGGCCCTGGAAGTGTTCCTGGGACAGATGAGAGTGGGGCGTGCGGTTCATCGTTTACTCCCGGACCTCGGGTGGCATGTGCTGCCAGCTGCAAGTGGGGTTGTTGAAGGCAGCTGGCGTTAGCTGAAAGAATAGTGGGAAATGAGGAAGACTGAGGAAGAGCGCGGTGGACCCGTGTGCCTGCAAAACGGGAGAGAGCGGGTCGCGACAGGGTGGACGGGAGAAGAGAGCAGCTGCCCAGGAAGGGCCTGCGACGGCTGGGGGGTGAGCTGCCCAGTGAATGCGAGGGCCCGATCGCAGGAGGCTGATGGACCTGGTCCTAAGAACTCAGATTCCTGGACGCAGCGTCAGCGACTCTCAGGAGCTGGAGAGCGCTGTGCAGAGGACAGCAGCAGGAGGAACAGGCTTACTGGAGGGCGGCGCTTAGAAGGAAGTGCGGGCCGCAGGAAGCCGGGAGCCTGGCGCGCTTGAACTTGAGTCCCTACTTTGTGCCTGTGTAACCTGCATGACCTCACCACCTGACTGACAGTTTTGCACCTGCAGTGTCTTTTGTCAAGGTTATTGTGAGAATTTAAGAAGGTACTTTAAAAACTAGACAATTGATGGTTTTCCTTCGTGTTCCATGGAGGGAAAACAGGCAAAGAAGCAATAAAAAAATAGCATAAGCAAAGAAAATTTAAACACACATGAAGCATACCAAAAATGGAAGCACAACAAACGCATGTAAATGACGTTAGGAAAACAACCCATAATCCGGTTTTTCTTCAGGACGCTAATTTTGGCAAAAGAGGCTGAACTTACGTGCGTGGACATCAGGCTTGACTTCCTACAGAAGGCATGAGAGCCTCACTGACATGGAGCTAACTTTCCCTGGATGTTCAACAGATCCCTTTGTTCGTTATGTAACATGTACATGCATGAAACTCATGTTCACAATCATACAGCTGGAGCCAAACGATACTTTACACATCAGTCAACTATCTGTTAAGTATTTGTTGAATGTTCTCTCAGAATCAAGTTTGCATGTATGTGACTCCACCACCAAGTTGGTCCTAAATCCAAAGAACAGTATTTTTATAAGAAACAAGAGACACACAGAAGAGTAAAAAGCCATGTGACAATGGAGGCAGAAATTAGAATTTGCAGCCAGGGGCCAAGAAGTGCCTGGAGGCACTAGAAGCTGAAAGAGGCAAGCATTTTTCCTTAGAGGCTTCAGAGGAAGCATGGCCTTGCCAACACCTTAATTTTAGGTTGCTGGACTCCAGAACTGTGAGAGAATGATTTTTGTTGTTTTAAGCCGCCAAGTTTGTGGTAATTTGTATGGCAGTCCTACGAAAATAGAGCATCAGGCATGCAAACAAGCAGGGTATTTACTATCCGCAATAAAATGGGGGGGGAGGGGAAGTCAATTGAAACTAAGAATTGACACAGATGTTGGGATTAGTAGGCAAGAACATTAAAAGTTATAACTGCACACCATATGTTTAAAAAGTTAAGTACAGACACAGAAGATAATTTTTAAAATGCAAACTTCTAAAGGTAAAAAATATGTTAGTCCTGGCTGGTGTGGCTCAGTTGGTTGGAGTGTTGACCCATACACTGAAAGGTCAGGGCACATACCCAAAAAGCAGGTTCCATCTCCACTTGGGGCACATAGGGGAGGCAGCCAATCAATGTTTCTCTCGTATCGGTGCTTCTCTTCCTCTCTCTAAAATCAATAGAAAACATGTCCTTGGGTGAGGCTTAAATAAATAAAATTTAAAAAAAAATAGTGTTAAAAGATGAAAAAATGTGATTAATGGCAAATTAAACACTGCAGAAGAAAAAATTAGTGATTTTGAAGATGGCAATAAAAACTTTAAAACAGCATAGAGAAAGGAAAGTTTTTAAAAATGGAAAGCATTATGGAGATTTTGGACAATTTCAATTGTCCTAAGGTACATAATTGAAATTCCTTAGGGATAGGAGAAAGCTGAGGAGAAAAAAAAAATTGAGGTACATCACAACCAATTTTGTTTAAAACCAATGATAAAACTTTTAAACCATTGGGGGATGGGGAGGTGGGATGTGCATATTATAGACAGGAATAGTGATAATAGCAGATTTCTCATCATAAACAATGCAAGCCAGAAAGACCCAGCAATTCCACTTCTGGGAATATACCAGAAGAAACCGGAAACACTAATTTGAAAGACTGTATGCACCCCTGTGTTCATTGCAGGGTTATTTACAATAGACAAGATTTTGAAACAGCCCAAGTGCCCGTCAGTAGATGAGTGGATAAAAAAGCTGTGGGGCATTTACACAAAGGAATACTATGCAGCTGTAAAGAAGGAACTCTTACCCTTTGTGACAGTATGGATCAGGGACCTGGAGAGTGTTATGCTAAGTGAAATAACCCAGTCAGAGAAAGACAAGTACCATATGATTTTGTTTATATGTGGAATCTAATAAACTAAAAATAGAAACAATCACAGAGAACAGACTGACAGATGTCAGGAGTGAGGTTGGGGATCTGGGTGAAAAAGATGAAAGTATTAAGCAAAAAAAAACACCAAAAAACTCAGACACAGAAAAAAATAAAATAAAAAATGCCTTCACAGCAAGAACGAAAGGGGGGAAAATACAGGCCAGAAGACAGTGGAACAATATTTTTAACACACTAAAAAGAAAAAAACCTGTCAATCTAGAATTCTATACCAAATAGACACAACTTTGAAAAACAAAAGTGTAGAGTCTTAAGAATTTATCACCAGAAGACACATTAAAAAAACTTTTAGAATAAGTTTTTCAAGCAGAAGGAATATAATACCAGATAGATGTACATCTACAAAAATGAATAAAGAGCATTGGGAATAACTACATGGGTAAATACAGGGTGTCCCCCAAAAATTGTATATACATTTTAACAGCTGGTGCTATTACATTTTGAAAATGAAATGTATTTTAATAAACACTGCCTTTAAAATTATTCAAAGTATGTGTACATTTTTTGGGACACCAGGCATATCGATTTGTCTTACTGAAATCTATTTTTAAAAAAACTGAATGCTTAAACAAAAGAATGTTATATATACTATATTGTTAAAATAACAATACTCAAATTGGTCTGCAGAATCAACAGTCTTTATCAAAATATCAAATATTTTTGAGAAATTGACAAGCTTATCTTGAAATTCCTCATAATCCTACAAGGAATAAAGTAATTAAAGAGCACCAAGAAAAATTATACAATGCAATATAAATGAGAAGTGCTAAGAACAAATCAGGAATGTCATTTAGGAAGTATCTTTTTTCACATGCATGCAATCACTTATTTAATGGCCTCATCATTGCCCTCATGTTTCATTATAATTCCAGAGTTGTGATGACACTGGTATTTTATAAATTTCAAACAAGGTAAATGAATTCCCTTGCTATAATTATAGGCCTCGTTTTATAAAATAATTATGTTTTTGATAAATTTGTATGAACATTTATTTTTTTTATAGCTCGCTTAAATTATTTCTTTTTAGGAACACTTTTGTAGCATAAGTCATAACCTCCTTGTCACAAGTTGAATATTTTTCCCTATATTTTCGTTTCTGTTAAAATAAAGGATGCCTAAATAAAACAGTGTAACACAATTATACAAGCCTCAAAATGCTCAACCTGGAGATTAGAACAAACCAAACAGCAGTGAGCCTCGAAATAGTGAATCATGAAGTAAACTAGACATTTAATGATCTTATCTACTTGACTATCTCGTAATGTCTCCTTTAATTTTACAAGAACCCTAATATCTAATAATATTTCCAATAAAGGTCTCAAGCCCAGGAATATGGGACAGTTCCCAGATGGGGTCTGAAATCTGAAAACTCTCCACCCGATGAAGTAGGCCTGCTCTGAAGAGCTTTGGGACCTCAGTGTAGAGCCTGAGAAATGACAATGACTTGGAGGAAATTGGCATTGCCCTTGGCTCTAGGTATTGCTTAATCTGGAGTTCTCATTTTGGGCTCAGAACCAGAGCTAGAACCCTAGTTAAACATCTCATGAAACTCGTCATGTAACTCAGGTTCACTTTGTTAAAACTATTGTACTCCTGGGTTTTCATTTTGGCAAGCTCCTAAACTGAACTTGAGCCCTGAAGGTCAAAAGAATAGCTTCCTGAAATAAAATTAAAAGAGTACACTAAATATTTGAGAAAACATGACCATAAAATTGAGGCATAAACGATTGTTTTCTCTAAGATGAAATTGATGCTACTTGGCCAGCGAGCACAGAGTGGCCTATTGCAAATGTATTAATTATCCAAATAACCAACCAATGGACCGGCTGAACAATTACATTAACACTATTCAAAGAGTTTTCCATTCTGAAAAAGAGAAGTGTGAGAAACGTTTTTTGTTTCATTCAGATCTAAACAAATGTAATGTATTTGCTTTCCCTTTACTAACAGCTGTATTGCTACCCACTTAGAAAATTTAAGGTTTCAGTTACATTATTTCATATATGTGCCTCCTTGGAAAATAATTACAGTTATTTGTGTGCCTGCAATCTGCATTTAAACTAGTTATTGGTCGTTTCTTAAATTGGTTAGTGCCATTTTTTGGCATTAATAAGTCACTAAATAATTCTGGAAGCATGCGAGGTTTTGCTGTCAGGAATAAAAAATGTTAAGATGTAACCTGGAGCCATTCAGCACACCTACCAGTGTTTGCAATATGCAGTTCTCCAGAAAGTATCTGTGGCATCCTCTGGGAAGGGAACCTCTCTTCCCAACCAGCATTATCATCAATTCTCTGATTCCTCTTGGCAGGGGGCCTCTTAATTTTGCCTTCCAGTAGACAGGTAACTGCAGAACAGCCACTCCATCGAACCCTGGACACCTCATTCCTTCCCAGACGTAAAAGCCTATCCATTCTCCAAAACGCATTGGCAAAGGCTTTGTGCAGGTTCTCAAGCTCGTGCCCCGGCTCTTGCGTTTGTTTCTTTAACGAGAACAGGTTTTCTGCAGCTGTGTATTCTTCCCTAAACACCGTGGAGAAGGAACTGATTAACGTCTGCTCCTCGGGGGTCATCTGGTAGGAAGGGTCAAACCTGGAAAGCTGGTGGAGAAGCAGCACCGGGAGTTCCGCGGACGCGAAGTCCGCTGCCGAGGCGCCGTGGTGCCCGTCGAACAAACCGAAGAAGCACACGTTGGGCTTATTGCCGAAGTCACTCACTACGGTGAACCGGTCGTTCATATCCAGCTTCCAGGTAGAGTTCCTGTCGTCACAAACGGCCACCGCTTTAACTAACACGTGGCAGATTGGGGGCGAATGGGTGGAGCTGCACTGAACGTTGTCAGTAATCTTATAGTATGCTGGCATTTGTTTCTTCCAAAGTAGTTCGAAAGCGTTATTCGTGTTCTGTAGGACTTTTTCAGTAAATGTCAAAGATGACAACAGCTTAGTAATTATCGACTGTCTCTGGGCCGCAATCACGGAGCGCGCGCCTTTAGTTCCACTCGCCCACTTGAGGCCCAGTGTGTGCAGAGCCAGGTGCTGCTTTCTGTGCAGGAAAATCCCAGGTAGGTCAACTTCCTGCTTGCACAGGGAGCAGGGAAATGTGATGCCTTGGCTACAGATCTGCTGCCCTTGAGAGCCTCCAGAGTCTCTTTGTCCCTCCTTCGTCTTCTTCCTAAAGTGCTTTCTTTTCCATAAAACTGGGAAGTCCTCTTCGGAATCCAATCCTGTTTTCCTCGTTTTCCATTTCCTTGCTCTCCAGAACACTCTGCAAGCAGGAGGAAAGGTATTTACATGCCAGGAGCAACGCCACGAAGATCTTTTCCAGCAGACCCTTATCTTTGCAACTTGCTTTGGTTCCCCGTGATTTTTTACAGGCCTGGGAATGAACATTCTGATGCATCTTTCTGTGATTCCCCCCAACACACACAATTGGTGATCGTGCGTGGTTGGGGAAGACGCACAGACGGGTAAGGCTTGTGTCCTGCCCTCGGAGCTACAGGGGAGGAATTTGCTGTCCTGTCCATATGCTCACACACAGGATTAAACAGGTCAGATGGAGCTCAGGACAGAGTCCCGTGGCAGTGCCCGACCAGGGGCCTAACCCTTCATCTACCTTATGAGACCTGAGAAGCATCTACCTTATGAGATTTAGAAAAACTCCCAGTTGAAAGAAACCGGGAAGGAGTCCAAAGGAAATCCAAGGGAAATACCAGTTAGCAGCAGCAGGAGGAAGACCCAGCGTAGGAAATGGAAGGAAAGGTAAGTCAGAGAAATAGAAAGAGAGAATGGACAATGGCAAAGATTTTAAGCTCTTCTGACCAAAATGTATATTACATATTTTAATTGCTATTATTTGGTAATATGCAGGTGAAGGATACAGTTTTTCTGAGGCTTGATGAGCTGTTGGAACAATATGTAAGACACCCTAATATTATTTTTTCACCTCGACTCCATCCTTTATATCAGAACTTCAGTTTTCAGTACATAGGGGAGAGCCATAACACAGCTCTCTCACATGGAGCCGTTCTTAGAATATAATGTGTCATTTCTATGCTCACTCAGTGATTCGTTGATTCAACAAATACTTGAGTATCTACAATATGCCAGGTACTATTTTATTTTCTGGGGATACAGCAGTGAACAAAATAGGCACAGACTGAGAAGCAGCTCCTAGTCTGATACGAAAGACAGAGAATCAATAAAGGGCGCCCGTGAACATTTAATAGCAGACAGAGGTGCGTACTATGGTGAAAACTACAGCAGATTCAGGGTGCAGAGAGGAATGGCAGCCCTGTTTAGTATAAGGTAGTCAGGAAGATATCCTGTCACGTCCAGAGTCTAACGGGGAGCCACGGTTTCACTTGATTACTAAGAAAGTGGAGGAAAGAGACTAGTGCAAATATCATTGTCCATTGGTTACATTTGTTACTCAGTAAAAATGAAGGACACTTACCTGCAAGCCGAATTTTCATGTTCCTTTGACATGGTTACCTTGCTTTGCCCTCCCTCTGCTACCTCTCCCCAGCCCCTGTTCCTCCAGCTCGGGTGGTGATGGCGGTGGCGGTCATGGAGGGTGGTGGTGTGGAGGCGATGGCCCTGGGGGGTTCCACGGACTCGGTGGTGCCACCTCTCTGTGTGGAATGTCCACTACATCACCTGGAACCTCCGTCAGGCTCACTCTATGAGTTAAGCAGTCAGGTCACAAATTGTATTAACAAACTACTCCTTGAAAGTTCTGAAAGAAGGATTATTCATGAAATAGACTCCCATATGCCTGCTTAATGAGGTAAAAACAAAATAAGTGGTGTGACTATCAAGTAAATTTTTTCTTTCTTTCTTGTAAGTCGTCGTCCTTTCAAAATAGTGATTCCAGGAGGCTCTTCTTAATATACAAGCCAGCTGCCTTCCCACTGACACATCCCTCAGGGTGTCTCAGGCCATCTCCCTAGGACGACGCCCCCTCCCACCTGCCCTGCAGAGACTGCCCAATCCACCTTGCTGTTCCAAGTCAATGAAAGTTATAGACCTTTTTTGGACATTTTGTTTCACTCCTGGCCAATATCTTCAGTCTTTAGGTGCTTAATCTACAGCTGCATTGCACTCTCTCACCCCAGGCTAGATTAGAACTAGATCCTGAACCAGCTTGCTTGCACGCTGAAGAAATTTAGACAAGCTCAAGCTCTTACTGGACACCTCCAAGGGGATGAATCACAGTCGCCTCAAAGTTAATATGTGCAAAATGCAATTCATGACCTTTGCTCCAGAATCTTCCCCAACCATTAGCCTGGGTAGGCTGGAAACTATTTCTCAGAAACCCTTCCCTGTGTGGTTCCAGGTTAGAGTTGGCCAAGAAAGGCATTTGGGAGCACTGCATCTGAATGCCATCAAAGCTCAGTGAGATGACCCACAGATGCCGAGGTGCCTGGTGGGTTGCAGCTGGTTCTTGCTCCCTCTGCTCTGCATTCAGCTCTTCCTCCTGACTGCCGACCCAGTTGACCAACAGCAGCCCTAGATCCATCAGCAGAGGCCTGCCTTTGCACCCACCAAGGCAAATGTTTCCTTTAGACTTCTCCATCTGCCTCCCCTTTGTGGTCCTACTTTTGGTAGCTGGGCGTCCTTGGCTTCTCAGACTAACTGGTTGGGGACTTCGCTGGTCCTCCAGCTCCCCTCCCCTGATGTCCAATTGCCCAGCTCCTCCTACAAACTATGCAAGGTCTAACTGCAACAATGAATTCTATATTCCATAATTCTTAAGGTTCAGCGTTCCTAATTGAACCCTAACTGAAACAGGCACCACCACCACCACCCTGGCCTCCCTTTCAGGATACATGTGTTAATCATTAAGGCCCATTGGATCTCTCTCTTCAATACCCCTCTAATCACCCCCTTGCCTCCTTCCCCTCTGCTATCACTGTTTCAGGGCACCAGACTATTTTGCCTGACTTACTGCACTAGCCTCTAGCTACTCCACCCACATGCAGCCTGCTCCCTCTCAGTGAGTTCCCCTTGGAGCAGCAGACGTGATCCAGCAGCTTGAGGCCTCTGATGGCTCCCCCTGGTTCCTGAGATAAGCTCCTTAATGTGTTTGGCAGATCTCGGCCTCCTTGGCTTCTACCAACCTCTCATCATTGCCCCCTCACCCCATGCCGACACCGTGCAGGGACATTAAACAAATCTTCAGTCTGGTAGGAAAAGCTATGTGATGCTTTAAATCTGAATGTCTTATTATTCGGTTGCTTTTTAATTCACACCACGGACGCCTGTGCTGCATATTAATTTCCAGCAGCTGCCTCATCCCCATGCCACTGTGAGTGTGGGAAGGACCGAGGCGTCTCCTTCAAGCAAGTGCCAAGTCTCCTGTGGCCTCCAGCTCCCTGGGGTGGGGCATCTTGCGGGGCGGCTCTGGTGCTCATATCTCACCTCCACATGCAGCCCTCAGGCTGGGTGGTGATTAAGGTAGTAGGAAAACCCCCTCACAGAAGTTAACCAGTGACTTTATGCCCCCTTCTTTCCAGAGAAAACATATTCCATATGAAACTCTCCCCAGTGGAGAAGGTGGGTGTATCTTCACATGAGTTCTCAGCAATCTCTTTTCTTCCTAGGTGTATTTGTTGTCAGTTAATTTTATTTATTTTACTCATTGATTACTTTATCGGTGTTGTTATATTGACTTAAAAACATGTTGCATTTTTATTTATATATTTGATGCCCAGTTAATGCATTCTCCTTTTATTATGTTTAAACAATAAAGAAGCATGGAGAGGAAAAGCAGAGGTCTCCCTTCCCTCCAGGTAGCCACTGCCAAAAATCAGGGGTGTATTGTTCTAGACTGGTTTCTCTTTTCATACATACATGAAAATGTGGACACAATCTGTTTTCAGATTTAGGTTTAATTTGCATACAGCCAACTGCACAAATTCTAAATGTACAGCTCAATGAATTTTTATATAAGAATATACCGGTAAACTCCATTACATCTTGTTTTCTGTATTTTTTAAATTAACTTGGCAACATAATCATAATATTATTCTGTAAATGTTATTTGTCACTAGTATGGGGAGGGGAGTTTTTAGGTTAGCACTTATCACCTACACTATTCTTTTTAACTGCTGTATTATATTCTTTGTAAATGTAAAGATGTAACATAGATTACTTAGCAATTTATGTATAATAATGGAAATGATTTTTTTATTATAATAACATTACAATGAGCATGAACACATGTGTACAAGCCCCTTTGGTTACATGCTGGTGCTCTTTGGACGTCCAAGCCACAGAAAGTCTGCACGCCCAATGGAAGGAGAAAGGGCTCAGGCACAGGCAGGCTGGGCTCTAACCCTGCTTGCTGCTGACTTGCTGGTGCTTTTAGATTATTTAGCCCAGTGTGGGCCACAATTTTGTCAGCTGTGAAATAGAGATAACAACAGTAACTTTGCTGGACTGGTGTGAAATGAGAAATATTAGTCAAACACTGAGTACAATGTACATGATAGATACTCAGAAAGTAACTGTTATTATCGTTACTATTAACCTAGTAATATTTAATATCCCCACATTTCATAATCATCTCTGCACATGAATTTCCATTAAATTAGCTTTCCCTGATCTGCTTTCATCTATGTCTAACCGTACTGTCATCTGAAACTAATATAATATTGAATGTCAACTGTAATTGAAAAAAATTTTTTTAATTTAAAAAAGATACAACAATATAAACATAAAAATAGAGGCCAATCTGAATTGGCTATATATTGGATGAATCCAGCTACATGACACTCCGGACACCGCAAAACTATGGAAATAATAAAAGGACCAGTGGTTGCCAGGAGTTGGGGACAGAAAGGGATCAATGGGTGAATGGGTGGACCACAGGTGATTTTTAGAGCAGTAAAACTATTCTGTATGAGGCTGTAATGGTGGATCGTGTTATTACACATCTGCTGAAACCCATAGAATGTACGACACAAAGAATGAACTTTAAACTATGAGTCTAGATAATAATGTATCAATACTGGTTCATCAATTATAACAAATATACCACACTAATACTATGAACGGGAGTGAGGGGGCACATGGGCAATCTGTCCTTTCTGCTCAATTTTTCTCTAATCCGGAAACTGCTCAGGAATTAGTTTATTAATTAAAAAGCATGTGTGTGTGTAAGTAAACATTCCAAGAAAATACCTTTCTGGAAGTGTCGTCAACAATTTTGTTTCCCTCATTCATGTCTAAAGCAGGCAAACAGTAAAGGTTGTGGAAAATGAGAAGATTGACTATATTGGGAAGGCTGGCGATACAAGGGAAGAATTCCTTTACTCTCAGACGTCTGTATCAGTTATTCATTTTTTACTTTTCAAATTTTTATATATTGATTTTTTGAGAGAGAGAGACATCAGTTTGTTGTTCCACTTACTTATGCATTCACTGGTTGATTCTTATATGTGCCCTGACCGGGGATCGAACACGCAACCTTGGGATATCAGGATGATGCTCTAACCAACTGAGCTAGGCAGCCAGGGCACAGCTATTCATTTTTTATATTTTGCATCAGAAATAGGCACTAGACATAAAGGCCAATGGTAGGTCTCTACCCTCGAGGAGCTCAGTGTCACGGGGAACATAGATACACATGTGCACTGCTGGATAATAACGTGTCAGTGTTTACCACGTGCGGGGGTTATTTCCAAGCATTCCATCCACATTGTCTCACATCCACACAACCCTGCAAGCAGACACTGTTAACCCATTTTACAGACAAGGACACTGAAGCTCTGGAACGTGAATTTCCTTGCCCGGAGGAAGCAGCAGAGCTGGGAATCAAGCTCCAGAGTGTTGCCCAGCCAAGTGGGTGGCTTTTCTATTAGGCCAGGGACAGAGGTGAAATCAGTTCATTTTGGAAGAAGGGGACAGTGATTCATTTTGCTGAAGCAAGTCTGTTTCCTATTATTTGAAACTTTTGAAGTTCAAATACATTCACTACTCTCCCCCCCCCCCCCCCCCATGTCACTCTTCTTGCCTTTTCCCTACGGGATAGCATCCGCTAGCTTGTTATTTTCCCGCGGAAGGTCAATCAGCCTCGTGTGGCTCAGCGAAAAGGTGGCCAGACTAGTAAATACTGAAAGTCAACCTCTGTAGTAGGCTGCCCTTGTTCAGCTTAGACCTGCCCGTGAACTTCAAGTTTACTAGATGTTTCATAACTCTGATCATAAAAGTGAAGGCAGCAGGCAGCGGCCCCGTGAAGAGGGTTATATTTAGCAGTCCCTTCGAAGCTGTCTCTGGGTATCACTAGGACTCTGGTACAGGCTGTTACTGTTTGAGGGCTTCTGGGCCTGCGGCGGAGAAAATGGAGTGGGTGGTTTGCTGACAGTTTTTATAAATACCCCAGTATTTATTTAACGGCAGAAACACACAGAGAGAACACACAGAGCATTAGAGGAAAGAACACAGCTTAGCTCCATTCATCCTCTGGGCCCAGCACCAAGCACTTCTCGTCTGTTCCGAGGCTCGGCCCCTGGGGCCAGCTGCAGCCCTGTGTCTGGGGAAGTCACCTGCCTGCCTGCTGGCGGAGGAAGGAAGGAAGGAACGAGGGACAATGGAGCCTTTATTAAAAGCCAAGGTTCTTTTTTTGGTTTGTTTTGTTCTGCTTTGCGCATTTATTTTCTAGTCATGTCACTGCTCTGCTTCAAACCTTCCAGTAGCTCATCCCTGCTTTTAGGATAGAAGGTCACAAACCCTGCTGTGCCAGACAAGGCCCTGCCTCTTCAGCTCACCCCTCCCCGCTTTCCTTTCCTCTGAGTTGCTCGCACAAGTCCACACTTTGCCCACCTCAGGCCTGTCCGTGTGATTCCCTCCACCTCGAATGCTTTTCCCTTCACAGTCGCTAATCCTAACTCTTCATGTCTCAGCTAAAGCAGCTCCTTCACAAACAGAAAGGTATTTCCCGCTGCCCCGAACGAAGCCCCCATCCCTGTCAGACCCCTTCCCAACTCCTTATACTTTTCACTCGTTTGCGTTTCTAATCATGTGTGTGTGCGATTAAGTCACGTCTCTCCAGTTCTGTTTTGCTTGCCATTTCTACCCCAGAGCCAATGTAGGAGAGTCCTATAAATATTTGTGAAATAAATAAACGAACAAACGAAATGAGTGCTTGAGCACTTAAATATTTAGCTTTTAATAAAGCGAGTAAGAAAGGTCTTGATTCCTTTTCCCCCCTCCTCAGTTGTTAGCAGTGCCTTAGTTGGAAGAGACATGCCCCAGGAGCTGGCCAGCAGGAGCGCTAAGAGAAGGAGAGTGGAAATCAGACTTAGGCTCTGCTTGGAATTTGGCCACCAAGCATGCTTTTTAAAAAAAATCTTTTTATTGATTTTTTTTTAGAGAGAGAGGAAAGGAGAGGAAGAGATAGAAACATCGATGAGAGAGAAACATCAACATCGATCAGCTGCCTCGTGCACGCCCCCTACTGGGGACCAAGCCTGCATCCCAGGTATGTGTCCTGACCGGGAACCAACCAATGATCTCTTGGTGCATGGGACCAAGCTCAACCACTGAACCACACCATCTGGGAGCCACCAAACAGTCTTACCCTCTACAGCTGTGCTGTCCAATGTGGTAGCCACTAGCCACATGTGTATTTAAATTCAAACGAGTTAAAATTAAATAACATTTCAGTTCAATAATCTCACCAGCCACATTTCACATGCCCAATGGCCACACGTGGTCAGTGGCTTCCATGTCGAACAGTACCAATTTAGAACATTTCTGTTACCACAGAACGTTCTGCTGAATAGTGCTGCTCTGGAATAAAAAATCTCTACTGTACAGAACACGGGATTCTCAACAGAGTGGGAGAAGAAAGCACTTTCCCTTCTGATTTCAAATGAGGAGGTGGGGAGGGACCCTGCACCCATTATGGTTATCATCTGTATTACATGTGATGCCGGGTGTTGCAGCTGAAGGTTCTTCGTCTCTCAGTGGGACTCCTAGGTGCTCCTCATTGGGGTTCTTATGAAGATGTAGTTAGTAGAACACATGTTCGGGCCCTTAGTCGGCTGTCTATAAATAGTTGTCACCATCTTTAACAGCTGGAAAAGTCGTTAAGAGCAGAAGAGACTCTGGTGCAAGTTACCTAACCCCTCTGAGCCTCAAGTCCCTTATTGTTAAAACTGGAATAATAACTTTAGTATAGGAAGGAATAGATAGAATATTTTGCGAAAAGGGCTTAGCACAGTGCCTGGCATGCACCCCAAAACTGCGAGGCATTCTTATTTTATTATCGTTGGGTACCATAACAAATTTGAATTTCTCATGGGTCACCTCAGAAATTGGATTCCCGCTGTTAAAACGTTCCAGGTATGTACCTGAAGATGTGTGGATGTGGCCAGTAGTGTTACCTTCCTGAAACTTACCTTTGGTTTTGCTGAAGGCTGGCAGCCCAACCTGTTAGTAAGAGTTAATGAAATTTCCTTTGCTCACATGTGCATTTCTGAGGCGCCCATGACTTCTCACTAAGCCAAGAAACGCCTGACCTAGGCTATGTGTCAGAGTTCTGCTAAGATGTACTGGTCCTCTTAAGCAACTGAACTTTTATCTAATTTTTTATTTGGACTCAGCTATATTCCCCTAATGTCTCCTGTCAACTCTGCTGGCTCTGTTTTCTTCCAAACTTTACACTTGTTCCCATCAGGCAACCAAATGTCAAACAGGATATGAATGTTTGTATTTGGAGGCTGGAGAGTGGAAAACAAGGGAGGAAAATGATGTTTAATCTGATGTCAACTTAAAAGCAAGAGAGGGAAGTGGGAGTGGCAAAAAGGGGATCCCTAATATTTATTGAACACCCACCATTTGCCAGACCCATTTTTTTTTTCTTATGGATGTTTTTCTTTATTTTTTCTTCTTTTATATTTAATTTTAATTCAAAGTAATACATGTACACGGTCGAAATGTAATTGCTTTTATTTATTTCTTTTTCTCGGGTAATTCCAACATGCAGCCAAGTTTGAAAAGCCCTGGTATAAGGCACTTGGCAATTAGTGACGGCCTCTTCCTGTGGGTTTTATAATTTTTTTTTTAAATCCTCACCTGAGGATATTTTTTTCCCCATTGTTTTTCAGAGAGTGGAGGCGGGGGGAGAGAAAGAGAGAGAGAGAAACATCAATGTGAGAGAGACACATCGATTGGTTGCCTCCTCACCTGCCCAGATCGGGGCCAGGGATCGAGCCCTGCAACCGAGGTACTGCCCTTGACCGGAATCGAACCCAGGACCCTTCAGTCCGCGGACCGACGCTCTAACCACTGAGCCAAGACAGCTGGGCCTGTAATTGTTTTTAAAGTGTCAAATCTTGAGTGTATATTCATCCCCAAAATGTCAATGACAGTAAATGTAAAAAATTGGATTTTTTTTTTAAGTTTTAAAAAATGTTATCTTCGAAAATATGAGAAAGAACCTAACAAACCTAAAAGGCAGTGTTTTTTAAAATAACTGTTTTAAAACTGTTTACAGTTTTTGCATTCAATGTTCATCTACTTCCAGTGGAAAAATCCAGTGTCGCACTTCCCGTAGGTAATGTTTAGATCTATATACATGTACATTTCAGGGTGAAAGAAACTGTCCAGTGTTACAAAGTGTCCCTCAGACACCAGGCAGTGTGCGCACGTGAGGGCCGTGCTGATTTATGGGGATCTTCAGAAGCATGGATTGGAGCACAAAGCAGCAGGAACACGGCTGCTCCGCACTCCGGGAAACAATACTTGGTTATGCAAGAATCTGTTGCATTCATGCTAAGAAGAAGGATTTGACAAGTTAATTAATTTGTCTTTTCTCCTACCTAAGCATTCGTGCCACTCAAATCCTTCCTGTGCTCCTAAATTATGCCTCTCTCACATGCAAAACGTCTCAGGATTCTGAGGCTGGCACTTTGTTTGAGGAACTAGCACGAGAGAGAGACGCGAGGAGTGTGTCTCCCTGGGGCTCCATCGTGTGAGCCAGAAGGGTGAATGTCTAGGTTTACAGGGTCGCCCTGTCTGGCGCGCACACCGAGTGACAAAGTGACAGAGGCGCCCCTCCTCCAGCCCCCACTCTGTCTTTGAGTGTTTTCTGATGTGTGTAACTCTCTAAACTGTGGGTCTTGGAGTAAGGGGCTCCTCCTGCCTGAGGCTAAGGGTGATGCTGCTTTAAAAACTAATTAAAGAACATGCGATCGTTCATGGGCTACAAGACTACTCTTAAAAAGCACTGCGGTGAACTTTCGGGAAAGACTGAGCTATAAGGTCATGCTATGAAAGCACTCCTGCTTGGAACATTTAACACTGATAGTTTAAAAATGAAATAGAAAATTTAAGTAAGACGGTGACTGCTGCCTCCCATGATACTGGGCGATTGATCGAGGTGCAGCAGGGATCTAATCGTGGAAGGTAAGAGCAATGAAACTCCAAGGACACACAGGAGAGTATCTTCACAAACACGCGGTAGGCAGAGTTTCTAAATGGGAAGCAAAAGCACTAAACGTTACAGAAAGTATCGATAAGTCAGACCAACAGAAGTAAGAGCTTCTGTTCATCAAAGGTCACTATTTAGAGAGTAAAGGGCAAGCCACGGGCCAAGAGGAATTTGCAACACACGCATCCGCAGAAAGATTCAAATGCAAAATATAAATAAAAAAACTACCACAAATCAATAAGAAACAGACAAACTAATCTTCAAATGTGCAAAAGACTGAAGCAGGCATTTCTCTCACAAAAGAGGATTCCCAAAATGCCGGGGAGCAGATGAAAACATGTTCAGTCTTATGATGCATGTTGTAAATGCTCATTAAAACCAGGGGGGCACCAATATATAACCACCGATTTGGTGAAAAGGGGAGAGGCTGAGGATACCAGAGTTTGATGAGGCGGTGCAGCCCTGCGCTCCTCATAGCCTGCAGATAGCAGTATCGGCTGGCCCGGTCCCTTTGGAACACCCGCAGTGTCTGTTACAGCTCAACGCACACTTTCCCTGTGATCCGGCAGCTATACTCCCAGGTACATACCCTGGAGAAGTGAGTGCGTGGGACCACAGAAAGGCATCATAACAACTTTATTCATAGTAGTAAAAAGCTGGAAACATTCATCAATAAGAGAATGGAAAAGCTGTGGCATAGTCATAGAACTGAGTCCAATGCAGCGATAAGAAGAATGACATTTGCATAAACGGAACAACAGGATGGATGTAATAAATGTAACGCTATTCAGCAAAAGCCCATGCGGTGTGAGCAAGAGCAGGCGACACTAATCTACGATGATAAAGCCAGAACAGCAATTACCTTTGGGTAAACCAGAAAGGGGCAAAAAGCAGCCTTCTTGGCTACTGAGAAATATATATATATATATATTTTTTAATTTTTTATTGATTTCAGAGAGAGGAAGGGAGAGGAAGAGAGAGACAGAAATGTCAATGATGAGTCATCAATCCGCCTCCTGCACACCCCCTACTGGGGATCAAGCCCACAACCCAGGCACGTGTCCTGAGCGGGGATCTAACTGCCATCCCCTGGTTCCTGGGCCGATGCTCAACCACTGAGTCACACTGGCCAGGCGAGAAATCTGTATCTATTGATCTGAATGATGAGTAGCCAAGTATATGCAGACAAAATTTCATTGAGCTGGGCAATTAAAATTAGTGCACTTAACTAAACATGTCATATCTTTTTTTAAAAAAATCTATTAAAAAAAAAAAATCCCAAAACAGAGAGACAAAGGAGTAAAAACAGCTGAAAAATATAAACATGACGGACTCTGATTCTTTTGATTTTCTTTGTTTCCTTTTTTCCTTTTTGTGTGAAAGAAACACAAATGTCTATTTTTAAAAATTGACATAAAATACCATTTCAATGTAAAAGTTGTCATTCTTATTTACAGAGTTTCAAAAAATATTAAGCTCATCCTAAATAGATATAACACACTTGTTGCAAATGTTTTACCTCCTATGGATAGATTTAAGACCTTCCCTGATTGGAAGACTGAATAAGTAATTCTGTAGATCCTCTCTGAAAGAATTACTAAAGGGTATGTTCAGCAAGAAAAAGAAGCAAACCTAGATTGAAGGAGTATAGGGCAAGAAACTTAAAATATGTTGGCATAAATATGTTAAATATGTTAATTATCCACTGCAGCAATTTTCAACCTTTTTCGTTTAATGGCACATAAACTAATAATTAAAAAATATATTTTCGCTGATCTGACCAAAAAAAATACTTGTAATTTTGATTCACTCACATTGGACAGCTATTGTGTTTGCTGTTGTCATTTTTTTATTTGACAATCTAAGGGAAAAGAGGTCAGTTCCCCTGACTAAGAGTCAGGAATTGCATGTTTTAAAAATTTGCCGTACACTGGTTAAAAATCGCTGATCTACTGCATGTTATAGACTGAATTTTGCCCCCCTCCTCACCAAAAAATTAACATATTGAAGCCCCTCAGGATGAGAGTATACTTGGAGATAGGGTCTTAAAGAAGAATTAAAGTTAAACGAGGTCATTAAGGTGAGCCTTAATGCAATATGACTGGTGTCCTTGTAAGAAGAGGAGATTAGGACACGGACACTACAGGAAGACCATGTGAAGACACCTGTGGAAAATGGCCACCTGAAAACCAAGGAGAAAGGCCTTGGAAGAAACCAACCCTGCCAACACCTTGATCTTGGACTTCTAGCCTTCAGAAGTATGAAAAAATAAATTTCTGCTGTTTAAGCTATCCAGTTGTCAGCACTTTGTTATGGCAGCCCTAGCAAACCAACATATTGCAGTAAAATAACTCTATGTCATAAAAAAATGTAGATAAAAACAGCACGACAGGCATGTTTGGTGGGTAGTTATGCTAATATCCTGCTTGGTTTCCAACTATGTAAGAAAGAGGTGTTCTTTCCAAGAACACTGTATCTTGGCAGAGCTGAGTAGATGCAATAGAGACTATGACCCACAAAGCTCAATCTACAATCTAGCTCTTCACAGTAAAGGTTCATCCAATCTTTCTCTGCAGGGTTTATTTTGTAAATGTTAAAAAACTTAAGCAAGAAGGATATTTGGGAAAGGAGATAAAAGAGAGATATGAAGGAGGATTTCTTTAATTATATCTATGGCAAATGAAAACATTAAGAAAATCTGGCTGCTTGGCTCAGTTGGTTGGGCGCCATCCTGTGCACCAAAACGCTGCTGGTTCAGTTCCCAGTCAGGGCACATGCCAAGATTGCAGGCTTGATACCCAGCTGTGGGCATGCAGGAAGCAGCCCGTAGATGTTCCGCACTCATATCAATGTTTCTCTTCCTCTCTCTCTCTCTCAAAAAAAAGTATATAAAACACTTTTTTTAAAAAGAAAATCTAGTTAGTGAATGAACAGATATTTTTATCACTCACTGTGTTTTCCTGTGTTTAAAGTATTTTATAACAATACACAAATTTTAGTGCTTTGGGAAGATATGTTACTATGCACAGATAGCACATTTGTGTTAGGTGAGGATATCATATTATCATAGTATAGTTACTGTACTATATTACTCTCCATTTTTCTTCTTTGTTTTCTGATGTATAGTGTTTCCTGATACATAGCCCCTATTTCACAAGTTAAAACTCACTGCTCTGAACTGATTTTAGACCGGGAGAGTCAGCTGCAGGGTGTTCAGCCAACCAGGACTTACAATAAAGGAATGGAGGAAGTCAGTTTACTCTTATAAGGGAACCCTAAACAAGAAAAACTGTCCTGATAAATTTTTTTCTTAATTTGTAAAATTATGTGTATGAACATTTTCGCAGAGTTAGGGAATTAGAATCCCCTTAGGTTTTTAACAAACAATTATCTGGCACTAACAAGAATAAAATTCATGATATTCAGATTGTTATAGAAAATCTAGGTCATACCTAAGTTTGGTTCTTTGGAAATTTGATTTTCTTATATAATTTTCAAGGTGCTCGAAGAGAGACTGCTTTAGAAAAAAGCTGTCAGCCATTTAGCCTGAGTTCGGAAGAAAGGGGACTTGTTTTTTTCTGTTTAGTTTGTACTTTTATTATAAATGGTAGGTAGGCTGGTAAAACAAGCACATGTGTTAGTATTTAAAACAAAACAATGGGAACAGGCCCTCTTTACTAGGACAATGCTCAGCCAAACACATTTAAGTCTATTCATATTAAACATGGGAAATTGTTATTAAGGATAACTAAAAATACAATGAAAAAAAAAAAAAGCATTTGGAGCCAGCCATGCAGTTTGGGGGAGAGTTACAGGCAGTAGAGCAAATGCAAAGGCCCCGAGGCAGGAAAGAGCTTCCTGAGTTTGAGTGGCCTAAACCGCACCATGGGGAAGAGTCAGGAGAGGTTGGTCTTGCCAATCTGGTTATGGAGTTGAAATTGTATTTTAAATGTTATGAGAAGCCACTGGGAGGTTTTGAGCAGGGAATCATGGGATAAGGTTTGCATTAACTGCTGTAAACCTCCGTGCTGCTGTTTAGAGGGGATCTTGGTAGAGCAAGGGTAAAAGCAGAGAGACCAGTTAGGAAGCTGCTGTCAGTAGTCGGGTGAAAGGTGATGGCCATGGAGATATGAACAGATGGGAGACAGAGTTTACAGGTAGAAATGACTACTCGTATTTACTGTGAACTTTCTTTGAGTGACGAACTGGGAATATACAAAAGTAAGAAAAATAAGTTTTACTCTCAAGGGCATCCAGTGAAAGGCAACTACTTTTGAGTTTGCTATGTCTTTCTAAATCTTTCTTTCCGTTTTGCAATTTTATGTGCATTTGTTGAACATATACAGGATTGTGTTTATATGCAGATGTATGTTTTTTAACATAAATGGTATATTTACTGTACAGGGGTTCATTCTACAGTATTTCTTGGAGACCTATCTATGCTGTTATATTTGTATAAAGGTCATTCTTTGAAACAGTGTCGTAATAGTATTAAAACGCCAGAAGTAACTAACCTCCAGTGGTCAACTTGCCCCTTACTGTTTGTACTCCCCATGCCCCTTATTTTCTAACTGTGGCTTCTTCCTTAACTCAGTAAGTTGTAAATACTTTGTAAACTAAAACATTGCCTTTTATTTACTTGATACCCACTTCCTAAAAGGGCTCTGCGCACAGGATCTAAATGCTCACAACAGCCTCACCAGGAAGCCTCCCAAATCCTTTGCCCTTGACTCGTCCCTACCTGGTGCTTATAAGGCACTTTGAATAGGCCTTGAAACTCTCTCGGCCTTCAGCCTAAGGCAGTGTGTCATCTGGGTGCTCTGAGCAGGGAAATAATGAAAAATAATGTTCAGTTGATGTCACAAGCAATTCATCATTCAGACAGTGATGGTTTTCAGGGTGGATTGAAATGAGGTTGTTTTCTTCTGCTTCAAAAGATCCTGGAAATAGCCTGAATCCCGGATTCTGGGAGAGGCTTGGGAGGGGGAGGTGACAGGTGAGTTCATATTAAAGCTGGGTCTCCCCCTCCCTCACCCCCCAACATTTTATTATGGAAAATTTCAAACAGACAGACAATTTGGAGGAACTGCCTAGTGAACACTTCTATACCCACTACCTGGATTCACCCTTAACATTTTACTCTATTTTATCGTGTATCTGCTCATCTGCTTATCTGCCCATTCATGGATGCATCAATCCATCTTATTTTTTGATGCATCACAAAGCACATTGCAGATATCAGGGCACTGCACACCGAAACTTTCAGGATGAGCACTATGAACTAGAGTTCAATATTTATGGTTTTTAAAAATATTTGAGGGAAATTTCTATCCCACGAAATGCACAAATCTCAGGTGGACTAGTCCATCAGTTTGATAAATGCCTACAGCCCACGTGTGGAACCCACCCCCCATCAATACCTGCCAACATCATGATGTTAGACTTTGATCAATGGGTTCACAGCCTTTAAGACTCCATCCTGCTTTGGAGAGAATGGCAAAAATCTGCAAAACAGCAGAGCCAGGGGAGAGTGAAGCTGGCGACCTGAAGCACACCATGCGAGGGAGGGCAGCACCCAAGCACTGTCCTGAAAGAACCTGAGAGTGACATTTCAGACCTTCAGACTGGACTCAAGCGGGAGAGGATGTTTCCTTCTGCCCTAACATCACCGTTTAGATCTACAAACTTCAAAAAAGTGTCCATTTTACGTATCACTCTGCATTAAAAACCAAAAGAACACAGAGAATCTAGAAAGAGGGTAGAGAAAATTAATTGGAAAAAACGGGAGAGGCAGGGGAACGTTTCCAGGGAAAAGCACATTCCTAAGGCGACACTGCCTGGAGTTGGGCGAGAGCTTTAAGGCATGCGAAGAGTTTTATAATACTCGCATTATGACCCGTGTTACATAAAAATTATGACTCATGCTACAAACCCAGGACGCTTGCGAAGGGTCCTGAGGCATAGCCCTGGGCTGTTCAAAACTGCTTCAGAAAGACTGACCCAGGGTGCCCAGCTTCCAAAGGAAAAGCCGAGACGTTCATTCCAGTCGCTAAACACCACCATTGCCATCAACAAGGGCCACCACAGTGTTTTAAGCTTCGAGGGTGGCTGAGAACGCTGAGTTGAGGTGTTGTTCTGTTGGTGGTGGTGCTTTGTTTTTGTGAAGTTTGAGGCCAAAATCAACACTCCTCTTTCTGGATGTTTACATTTTTTTCTTGATGAATACGCATGCTGGTGGTTATCACTTTTGAAAACCGAAAACAACACAGAAAATAGCACGTTTAACCCCCCCCCCCCCCCCCCGCAGAGATGAGCCCGGTGAGCAAACTTTCTGGGTTCAAACTTCTCGGGCTGCGCGTCGACGGCACTCGGACGGGGCCGGTGAGACGCCGTCCCGTCGCCGCCGAGCCCTCCCCACAAAACCACGGTAGACACGAACAGTCTTCTTCCTCCGCCGACGGGATCCAGAAATGGCTACAGGGAGAAAGCGTTATTAATGAAAAAAAAAAGAAAGAAAAAAAAGTAGAACAGAGAAGTACTTAAAGAGAGACGCAGGAAACGCGACGCCTTTATTTTGGTGAATTAGCAACAAAGGGTTAGCATGGACGGGTACTTTTCAAAAATGTTTTTTTCCTCGGGCTCCCGCTAGGGCGGAGGAAGTTCTCGGCCGCGAGAGAGGGTGGAACAAAGTGGAGGAACAAATGCCCGGGGGCCCCCCCGCCCGAGCGGGGGCCGCGGGGACCCGGCGGCCGGCAGGTGCCTGCGCAGCCCCCGCCCCGCCCCCGCCCCGCCCGAGCTGGGCCTCGCCCCCTGGCGGGGAGCGCGCGGCGCGGAGGCGCGGGGGTTGGGGCGCACACCCCGCGGGCGGCGGGCAGGAGGCCGAGGCCCCGCTCCGGCGTCCCCGAGGTCGGCAGCGCCCGCCCGCGCCCTCGGTCCCGCGCCCCGAGGAGCATGTCCGCGGCCGGGGCGCGGAGCGGAGCCGCGGGGAGCAGGGCCCGGGGAGGGCGCGAGCAGCGGCCGCGACCGCCGAGCCGCTAGTCCCCTCCCTCCCGGGGAGCCGCCGCCAGCGCGGGCCGCGGCCGGGGCGAGCCGGGCGAGCGGCGCGCGGGGCGGGCGGGGCGGGAGGGGGTGGGCGCGGGGCGGGAGGGCGCGGGGGGAGGGTCTCGCGCTCCCCGAGACCAGAGCCCGCGAGGGAGACCCTGGCGGCGGCGGCGGCGCCTGACGCTCGGCACCTCCTGCGGGGCTGCGGGGCGGCATGTCCGAGGCTGGCGGGGCCGGGCCGGGCGGCGGCGGAGCGGGGGCCGGGGCCGGGCTCGGGGCGCTGCCCCCACAGCCCCCCGCGCCGCCGCCGCTGCCGCCGCAGGGCTCCCCGTGCGCCGCCGCCGCCGGGGGCTCGGGCGCCTGCGGACCGGCGACGGGCACGGCCGAAGGACCCGGAGGCGGCGGCTCGGCCCGAATCGCCGTGAAGAAGGCGCAGCTGCGCTCCGCTCCGCGGGCCAAGAAACTGGAGAAACTCGGAGTGTACTCCGCCTGCAAGGTACGCGCGCCCGGCGCTCGGACCGCGGAGGGGCCCCGGCCCGGCCCGCGGGACCCCCGCCCCCTCCCCCCCCGCCCCTCCGCCCCTCCGCCTCCCGCCTGGGGCGGCTGCACCGCGGAAGTGCCTCTGTCGCCCGCGCCCAGTTAGCTCCTCGGACGGCGGTGCGGTCGGGGTGGGAGAGGGGGCATCGCCGGGACCCAGAGCCTTTCATTCCTCGCCCTTGGGAGGAGTTGCCTCTGAACCCGCGCTCTTGGGCTGCCCTGGGGCTTTGTTGCTCTGTAGGAGCTCGCCGGGGGCGCCTTCCGGGGAGTGGAACGGCGCTCGCTGTGTGGCGGGCGCCCCGGGGCCAAGGAACGTCTTGGGCGGGGGGAGGGACCTGAGCGCTCTCCGCGCGTCCTCTCCCCGCGTCCCGTTGGGAGGCGCTGGGGGGCGGGAGGGGGTCGGCTCTCGGACTCCTGCGCTTTCCGGAGACGGACGGGGCGCAGCGCGCCCAGTGGGGAGGTGGGCACAGCCCGAGGCGAGGGTCCTGGGGCCGCGGGCGCTGCGGCGCGGTGACAGCCCGTCACCATTGTATTATTACTTGTTTAGTTAAAATGCTGTCCCAGCTGCTCCGGGGTGTAAACAGCGTTTGGCAAGGTGACAGCCCAGCGCGGCGAGCGCTCCCGCTCCGTTTGCGGACACACGTCTCTCGCGGTCCCCTCTCCGCCCGAGCCCTCGGCACCCCGTGTCCCTTCAGCTGCGGATCCCGACGTGGGCGCGGTGCTCCGCGGTGGGGGGTTGCCCGCGGCCGCGGGGCAGCCTGGCCCCGCGCTGTCAGCGGTGGCTTTGTTTTGACAGGGTGACAGCTGAGAGGGGCGGGGACTTGGCCTTGTCAGCTCCTGCGGCCTGTGGCGAGTCCGGGAAGAGACACCTCACACACTCACACACCTCCCTGTATTTTCTCGCTTGTTGCAAACAGGGTCAAGTTCCCAGATTCCAGATTCTCATACCCGAGCTGCAGTGGCCGCTTCTGAATTTTGGTGTAAAGATGATGATTCCTGCTAGGACTGCTCTCTCCCCGGTCATGCTGTTTTTAGTATTTCACAGGAGCCTCTCAACCGCAGTGGGATGCCTGTGTTTACCCTTGCCCCGCACCGTTCACATCTCATGTGTATGTTGACCACTTACTGTGTGCCCTGCACTGGGTCAATATTTGTTGGATGAATAAAGGATCTAGCCCAGTGCTTCTCCAACTTGAATGTGCAGAGTCGTCACCTGGCGAGCTGGTTAAAAGGTTGATCCTAATTCAGTAGGTCTGGGGTGGGGCTGAGATTTCTGACCAGCTCTCTGGAGATGTGATGCTAGTCCATTGAGTACACTCCAACTAGCAAGACCCTCTTGCAGGCCTGGGCAAGATGTTATTCATCCCTTTAGAATTCAACCAAGAAAACAGAAACTGTGAAGCAATAATGGCACATGGTTGGTATTTCTGAAGAAGGAATGCAAAAAAGATAAAAAGTGGGGAGTGTGCGTTAGGAAAGGTGAAGGGCCAGGAGTTGGCTGTGAAGGGCATTAGACTAATCAAGAGCAAGGTCAAGGACAAGGTCATTTGCTGGGTGGACTTGGTGTTTAGCAACCAGAGTGGGCTCATGTAGGAACTGTGTCAGCTCACTGTTTCTGTCCTGGCTTTTTATTGGGTTCGCTCCACGAGCACCTTCTCTCCCTATTGCCTGCTGTTGCCTTAATATCTGAAAACTTTCCCTGAAGTTTTGGTCCTATCTGAAACTGTATGAGTATATGTGCCCTTCAGATTTCTAAGAGTGAGACGCAGCACCTTTTCTAAGATTTGTGGCTGGAGTGTTTCATGTCCACATTCACAATCGAATTTATAGGAAGGGAAAAATCTCTCGATAAAGGCCTCTCTTCCTGTGCCTGGGAGACTCTGAAAGTGTCAATTTGTATTTGCTCATTCATTCACTAAATATTTAGAGGGGTCCCAACTGGGCGTCAGGCATTGCGCTAGATGCCGGAGCTATGACACCCAAATTCTGTCCTCCTGGAGCTACTGACTGTGTTGCATGTGTTGGGGCCTGGGAAGGTGGGCAGTGAACCAGTTGCAATGAAATTAAAAATGCAACAATCTTGCTTTCTTAGAGGGCTGTTGGAAGTCAGAGCAGAGCAGTTCATGAGCTGGAGCACCATTGGATTAGGAATGGCTTCCTGGAGGAAGTGTCAGTGCCTTGGCAGAGCGGGGCGGGGCGACATGAGGCTTCTTGTAGTGGAGAAACTGAAAGCAGTTATGAAAGCATGGAGCTGTGCCAACAGGAGCTAGAGCTCCATTGGCTAGGGGAGTGTGTGTGGCCAAGAGGGCACTGGGGAATCCAGGGATCTTAACACCTCGGGAGTGACATCTCAGATTTGCTCTTATTTATTTATTTCTAACTGCTTGACTGGGTGTGAGAGAAGGGTGCAAGAGAGCAGAATCCGTGGCTCCTTCTTAGCTTGTCTCTACATTTCAAATAAGAAGGCCCGAAAGAACAGATTTTGCTCTACCTTTCGGTACTGACTGGCCCCTTGGCAAGTCAGGGAGGGCAGAGAGATTAGGGAATGAGGAAGGACTGGAAAGAGATGAGTTACTTTACTGGGCGCTATTGAAAGAAAAACAGGTCCCAGACCTGATAAAAGATCTGGCCTTTAAACTTCACAAGTGAAACAAAAAGAAGGGAGTCAGTTCACAGCTGGGGTGGTGTGCCACACCCCCGAGAGAAAAAAAAAAAAGAAACAAACAAACTTGTTTTTCAGGATCCAGAGTAGTTTTTTGAACTGTGCTCTGGCAAAGATTGCTTCAGAGAGTCACTGGCTGGCCTGTGACACAGCCAGAGTGATCACTAAAAATATAAATCTGTCTCAGTGCTGCCTCTGCTTAGGACCCTTTAATTTCTCATTACTGGAGTCCACAGTGCCCTGCATGGCCTGGACATTCTGATCTCTGGCCCCTTTACAGGGTCACGTGTGCACAGTCCCCTTCTTCCTCAGGGCCTTTGCACATACTGTTCACTGGGGCTGAAGGTCTTCTCACCTCACTTTCAAATTAACTCCCAACTTTTCTTGCACATCTCAGATTTCTCGCATTTCCCTTATTGCCTTGTCCAGCCTTCCCATTATAAGTTTTCTGAACCCCTCTGTACTTGCTTTTCCTTCTTTGTGCTTTTATCACTATTTTTAATTGTGTGGTTATTTGATATGTGTTTGTCTCTCTGAATAGATTTTAAATGAAGTGGTTGTTGATGGAATAAATGAATTAGAGAAGAGAAAATGAGGAATGATTAGCTGTTGGAATAGTAGTAGTGAAATTTTAGCTTGACTGCTTCTTGACAATTGGGTAGAGGGAATTTTTCATGCAGGGCAGTTCTAGGAATCTCACAGATGCCCATAGGACTGGGTTTTAGTGCTATAAAAGAAACCCCAAGTGAGTGTATGAGCCCAAATCCAAATCTTGAATTAAAGTGTAATTTATCTACTAAAAAAATGAAAACCATTGACCAACTGTTAATAGAATTGTAAGAAGCTAGGAAAATTCCTTGGCAAGTGGGATAGGGAAACTGAGACAGCAGTTTGCAGCCACCTAGTAAATCCTACCTTCCCTAAACCAAGGACAGTTAAGAGTAAATGGGTTTGCACTTCTCCTCCCCAACTAGAGGGTAAATAGCCTAAATCACCCTCCTCAGGGAGACACATATCAGAAATCCAATTAGTGCCATTTGCCAGCCACACCCAGGGGCAGACAAATTAAGAGAATAAATCTCATTTTGGCACAGCCGCATAAACCTGATGAATAGGCCTGCCCTAATTGAGCAGCCCTGCAAACCCATGAAAAGGTCCTAGGGTGCTCTCCCTCCAAGTTGCATGCCCTAGCCATTCCCTTCCCCCTCTCCTTCCCCCACAGGCAGGTGTCCCCTAACCTCTAAGGGTCTCCTTGAGACTTGCAACCAGGGGAGCAGTGGGCAGTGGCAGCTTGTTCAGGGCTAACCCCTTGAACCTGTCTCCAAGGCCCCCTTTTCTCTGACTTCCCAGTGAGCCAACGCAGCCCAGCCCAGGCTCTCCTGTGGCTGCTTCCATGCCCTTCCTCGGTTCACTGCCCTAAGTGTGTTTTTGCTGCAGGCAATAAATTCCTGCTTGCTTTTCTACACTTTATCTCTTGATTGATATCTTTCCTTGAAGACAAGAACTGAGGTCTCCTGGGTTCCCCCATAACGACTCTTCTTAATGAAATAGGCCATTTATACTTGAGAGGCAGTAAGGTATAGTGGCCAGAGCTCAGAGTTCAAACTAAGGAGTTCGAATTTCAGGATATCCAGCTGTGTGACCTTGGACAAGGACTTCACCTCAGCCTTCATTTCTTTGTAAAGTAGGAATAATAATGCTCCCCTCATGGCTTAACAGTGAGGATTTAAAATGGTCGAACAGGTATGAGGCAACCAGCAGGGTGTCTGGCCCAAGGTGAGCCCTTAAAGCTCAGGGTGGGGGATGCGCTCTTATCTCGGAGGTCAAGAAAGAATTTGGGACTTAGAAAGTCTCGAATTTCAGCTCTGCCACTTGTGTGATCTTGGGCACAACTTACTTAGTTTTTCTCTGAGCCTTGGTTAGTTCATCTATAAAATGGGAACTTCACCCTTGAAATTAAAAGAGAGAAGGTCCCCCAAAGTTCCTGGGACCTAAAATTGCTGGGTTCGTGCTGGCTAAACTGAATCGTCTGGTGCTTTACTCATTGTCGCGGAATCAGTGGCCACAAAGCATTTATGGAAAACCCGGTGGCTTGGATTCTTGGCTGAATGCCATACCTAGAGAGCCACAGGGGCACAGGGCTATACAATAGCCTTAATTTAAAAAATAATGGTTTATAGTCTAGAAGTAACACTGACTGGACAATATGCAGGGAGTGGAGGCAGAGGTGCCACCAGGAGAGAAGTGCCTGCCCTGTGTTGGCTGGGGGCTGGTGAATGGGGCACTAGAACAAGCCTTATAGTTGGGGAGCATCCCCCAGCGCTTTGTATTTGTCAGTCACTCCTTCAGAGAACAAATTTCTTTTCCCAGCTTGTCAACATCTAGAGCTGTGACTCTCCCCTAGGAGCTATTCTGCCCTCCAGGGATATTTGGAGACATTTTTGGCCATTGTAATTGGGGGGAGGGGAGTGCTTCTGGCCAGTAGTGATTAGAGGCCCGGGATGTTGCCAAACATCCCATGATGCACAGGACAGCGCTCCACAACAAAGAATTATCCGGCCCCCGATGACAGTAGCACTGATGTTGAGAAACCCTGCGTTAGTGGAAAATTGCGCTGTCCCATCATACCATAAATACATTGGCAGCACAGGAAAAATCAATGCTTCTCATGTTAACTTCTGTAACACTCAAAATCTGAACTATCTCACTCTGTGAATCATGGGCACATTTTTCAACAGCTTTATTGAGGTATATATTATAGGTCATAAAACTCACACACTTAAGTGTGCAGTCAGTTGCTTTTGAGTAAACGCATATAGCTGTGCATCCCTCACCACAGTCCAGTAATAACTCTTTCATCTCCTGAAGTGGGTTTGTTTTTTTAAGGGCATATTTTGTATCGATTGTGGGTTTGCAAATACAAACAAAAGTATCTCCTTGTAGATTCTTTAGATAAGTAGTATTGCTACAGCAAAGCACAAAACACGGAGGGGGTAAAGAAAATGTTCTTTAAAAAAACCAGTCTTTAGCCACGTAAGTCTGTAGCACACAGTTATTTCATGTGTGGTGACTTCTCTAAAAAGCGGTATCATGGAGCCAACACACACAGGAAAAATGTTTCGTTTGGCAGGAACAATACAAAAAGTCTGAGAGAAAGAGGTCCAAATTTAATTCTGTTTGCTCATAAACTTTCAGGGAAGATGGAAATTCAAGCCTGCAAAGCCTTCAGATTGCAATTTGCAGTTTTATGTAACCGAGAAAGTAGTTTATAGGGCAAAACAGCACCAAATCTGCCCAGGACTGTTTTGTTTTAGGAAGCATATGCTTCCAAATAACATTTTGTGATGCAGCGCCGGTGGGTTTTTTTGTTCAGTTCTTGTTATTGTTGTTTTACCACTAAGAAACCTAGTTACCTGTCCACATGGGCAGGATTTTATCCTGTGCCTACCAGGTAAATCCACAGCGTTAGACCCATCATCGGGAGTCTTGAGGGTAAAATGTAGTTTCACGGGAGGTACCTTGGAACAATCAGAACATCTGCTTCTCAGATGAAAGATCTGGATACTCAGTACAGTGCCAATAAAACACGAATTTCCAAGGCTGAGTGGCTTCTGATGTAGTTCATTTGTTTCTAAATGAGAGAAAGGTTGCTATTTAGGAACAGTTGCCAGTCATCGGTTTCCTACTTCCAATCTGCTTCAAACCGGCAGGCTACCTGGCTCCTCGGTGAAACCCGGAGCATCCTTCCTTCTCTCTCTCTCAACATATTGAGCACCCTTGGGCACTCACTGAGCTGTCTTGCGTGGGTTTCAGTTTCCTCCTTGCTAAGTGGGAGTCAAGGTGCCACCTCAGAGACTTGTTGTGAAGGTGAAATCACTTAGCAGATGTGAAAGTTCTTGGAACATAGGCGTTTCACAGACGTCTCTTTTATTTCAGTTTTTAAAACTTTCCACTGGTCTCAGCTGTTCATGCTTTGCCAAAGCGTAGGCCTCCTGTCACTCGATTCTCCTCGCTGGGGTTAAGAGCAAGGGAAGGAAGGTCATTTTGCTAGCAGGGAACCGAGACCTTAAAGAGGTTAAGCCGCTTTCTGAAGCTGCAGTGCTCGCTCAGGGACGAGCTGGGCCCTGTGGGCTCTCTTTCCAGCGCACCATCCTGCACCCCCTTCCCAGACTTCCTCGTGGGGTGGAGGGGCTGCTCCTCGGCGCGGTTGACAGGGAGGATTTCACTTGTTTCAGGCATTCCGCTGCTCTCACTTGCTGTTTATTGCCCCCCTATCAAGAGGTATGTTCAAAGGCTTTTCTGGTTCATTGAAGCCGTGCAGGCCATAAAGCAGCAAAATGAGCGTTCTTTATTGCTGGCCCAGGGCAGACAGATGCATGCCCTTGATTGTTTCAAAGCTGACCATCAAGAATGGTAACTGTTGGCCCAGTAGAATTTCCTGCAGGAAGGAAGGAAGATGAAAGAGATCCCTACTCAGGTTGTAGGAGGTGCCAGAAATGCCAGAGAGGTGAGGAAATGCCTGTGTGTACATAGCAGTGTTTCATCCAGAGGAAAGTCGCTTTTTAACGTTTAATTTTATTACCAGACAGTAAAGTGCTGAAATGATAAGTACTGTATATAGCTCAGTGCTGGTTTTTTTTATTTTTTTTATTTTAATCTTCACCCGAGGATATTTTTTCCATTACTTTTCAGAGAGAGTGGGAGGGAGAGGGAGAGAGAGAGAGAAACGTTGATGTGAAAGAGACACATCAGTTGATTTCCTCCCGCACACGCCCTGACCAGGGCTGGGGATTGAGGCTGCAACTGAGGTACCTGCCCTTGGCTGGAATTGAACCCAGGCCGATGCTCTAACCACTGTGCCAAACCGGCTAGGGCAGCCCAGTGAATTTTTACATATGCATGCATCCATGCCATTGCCACCCAGGAAAAGCTGTAGAGCATTTCTAGAGGGTCCCCTTGTGCCCCCTCCCCACCCTTGGTAACCCTTCTTCCAGTGTCATTACCAGAGGTTCGTCTTGCCTTTTTTAAATGCCCCATACGTGGCATCACACAGCGTGAACTCTTTTTGCATCCGGCTTCTGTCACTCAGCATGTCCGTGAGCTGCGTCCGTGCTGTGGCACACTACCGCTAGTGTGTAAAGACACAGTTTAAAAACTATAAAAAACAAGTTAAAAGTTGCCAGCCATTTTCAGGATGAAAGGCATTGGATATGGACAACTTTATAAAAAGTGAATTTTAATGAGGCTTTTGAAAGAGAAGATGGGAATCTGAATTCAGGTGTACTGAGAGGAACCCACGACATGGCCAGGGATGCGAACAGGGAATCTGGGAGGCGTATCTGGCCAAGTAGATGTAGATGAGGGTTGGAATGGAGGAGAGACAGAATGCTGGGGAGGGGAGTGCAGGGCCTGTGATGTCACAGCTTGCAGAATGCCAGCCTGCCGAGTTCTTGTCTCCCAGTGTGTGTATTGGCTCCTGGAGTCCTCACTGTAAACATCCGGGTGAAGCTCTGCTGTCACCCATCCAGGCTCTGGAGGGTGACTATAGGTGTACACTGTGTCCTGCAGGCCAGGCAGAACCATACATGTTGGGTCTGTGGCAGGGTTCCTGGAAGACTGGGCAGAACCTAGTATATAAAGCTCCAGTGGACATTGAAACCTCTGTTATATTTGCAACAATTCATTCTAGAAAACTTGTATTAAAATATCAGATAAACTTACTATTTAATGGACTCCTATGGACCATCCACTTGTAGATTTTTCCATAATTGATAGTTTTAACACTGTTGGATTTTCATCCTTTTTTTTTTTTTTTTTTTTTTTTACTTGTATGTTCATGTACACAGGGATGTTATACCTATTGCCATTTATTTATTCATTTAACATTTATTTCCATGGACTGCTTTAGAAGATTTCTGCTCAGGTAGCTCCTGCCCAAACTATGACAATTCATCACCTAGTGATAATTTAAGTAGAATTGAATCTTGGATAATATTGAATTGCTTTCATCTCTGGCATGTAATTGTGCCTGCTGGTACCCCCTGCACTGCCCACTTTTCTTCTCCGGATATTGGCGTGGCTTGTCATCAAATCTTTCAGTCTGTTCTCAAGGGCCAGCTTCTCAGAGAAGCCTTCGTGACCACCTCCCTCCGCTGCCCTGGATCTAAAATAGCAGCAGCCCATCTCTGTAATCTTACCTTGTTTTGTTTTCCTTTTATAGCATTTATCAATACTTGGAAATCACATGTATATTTTAAATAACTTCTTGTCTGTTTCTTTTATGACAATAGGAGCTCCATGAAGCAGGGACTTTGGTTCCTTCCGTACTCCAGGTTCATGGACTTTGCTTTATACATAGTAGCTACTCAATACCTATTTATTAAATAAATGTGTCATTTCATGTTCACAGTGAATTTCATATTCGCTTGTGAGACTGAAGGGAAGAAAATCCCATCTTACAGATGAGGAAACTGAGGCTCAGAGAGGTTGAGTCACTTACCCAAAGCCATGTGGTCAGCAGCCGGGATATCCCTGAGCTGGGGCTGGAACAGTGTCTCCCGACCTGGAGCTGAGCGTGGCTCCCGTGAACTCCCGGTGGACCTGGTGACCTGCAGTACTTGTTCGATGGCCTGCACTTCTGCTGTAAGATGGAGCAAGCAGAACTCACACCTACTTTTAATCCTTCTTTGAGCAAGTGATGCGGCCTTCTGACCACCGTTTCCTCTTCCCCAAATGAGAGTTAAATTCTCACATGGGTAGCACGAGTATTGTGGGACCAGCAAGTTAAAACCTGTGAAGTGAGGAAAAGCCCCTACGATATATTCTAAAAGTGAACATTATGTTAGTAATCTAGAGAGAAAAATCAGTTGCCTATAAAGGCATGTTTCCTGGCTCTATTTCTTGTTGCTTTGCTGCCTGCTTTAACTAAAGGCTTTCATAGGCTTTCTTTAATTGGTTCTTCTGTTTGCATACAGAGGCCTGGACACAGGGCTCAGTATTTTGTTAATCAGGAGATGAATGCGTTTACTCTGGGAAAAAAAAAAGTGTGAATTATCTCTCTAATGATCCACTTGGAATGATACACCACCTAACCTTAGGAGGAAGTTTTGAGTACTCTCTTAAGTGACCCCAGGGGAAGACGTGTGGATGTTTCCGTTAATTCCACACCATCCTGATCAGTCCCCATGCATCGTGCGCGCTCAGCCTCCGCAGTCTTCTGCGTGGCTTCTGTGGTTATGCAGGAGATTCCAGAGGTACAGGAATGAGACCTGAGTAATATCATAGTGCCTGATGGCGGCCGCTCTAATTTGCATCAGCCCTAACAAGCTGGTGTTGAAACTGGATGGCAGGATGCCAAGAAGCTAAGGTCAGCATACTTTGAAATAGCTAAGTGAGTCATATAACCCAGGATTGGCACATACCCACAGGGCTACTTGACTCGCCCCCACCTCCAAGGGATCACGTTCACGAGTGCTGGTTAGGTGCCTGCGCCCAGCTCTGTCCTACGTGTGTGGTGGGAGACAGAGGGAAGGGAAAGTCATTAGGAGCCCCTCATCTTGCTGGGGAGACAGATACAGAGGGAAAGAAAAACTGAAGCATGAAGTCAATGGAGAGAGAAGCCATCATGAGCTGAGGGCGGGTGGAAGTGTAGGGGAGAGGCCCAGCCCAGGTCCGGTGAACTGTACACAACAAAGAAGAAAAGACCGCAGAATGGTTGAGATGTGGACCCGGCCAACAGGTGGCCTGGGTGTGAATCCTGATGTGCTGCTTTCTTGCTGTGGGACCTCGGGAGAGATTACTTAACCCTTTGCAAGCCTCACATTTCATAGCTGTAAAATGGTGATCGTGAGGTTGTCAACTTTTCCCCTTCATTCAACAAATTGTTATTTAATGTGCCAGGCGTTGATTTAGATGCTGGGGATACAGTGACAGATGGGTCCTTACTCTTGCAGAGCTTGCTTTCTGGTAGCAGAAGCAGACAGTAAATAAGAAAATAACAGAGAGTGGTAAGTGCCACACAGAGAATGAAAACAGAGAAGTAAATGAGAGTGCCTGCGGAGTCCCTTCAGATGTGTGCCAGAAAGGTCGCTCTGGGAGGGGACTGGATCTGGGGCCTGAGTGAAGCCAAGGGGGAGGCTGCCGGGTGGGGAGTGCAAAGACTCAGGGCCAGAAGCGGCTTGGCAGGTTCGAGAGCTGCCAGGCGGCCGCTGTGGCTAGATGGGGACAGGCAGGGCTTGGGGGAGCAGGCACAGAAGAGCTGGAAGAGAACGATGGTGGCCAGATTGCCAGAGTGTAATTTTCACACTGTGAAATGATCTGATCTTTACTTCTGATCCGTTTGGACCAATGCATATCAAGATACAAGACGTTTTCGCTGCCCTGGAGAGTTCCTTCCTGCTCCTGGCCGTTCAAACCCCTTTCCCCCAGAGGTAACCGCTGGGCTAAGTTGTCACCCTAGGCTAGGCTTGATAGTCTAGAATTTCACGTAAATGATTCCACATGCTGCATTCTCTCCTTTAGTCAGCATAGTGTTTTTGAGATTCGTCCACGTTGTTGCGTGTATCAGTAAAATTTATTATTATTATTTTTATTGCTGAGGAATATCTCACTGCGTGGATGTACCGCAGTGCATTTATCCATTCGCCTATTATGGACATCTGGGCCGTTTCCAGTGGACTCTGATTAGGTTTACATTTTAAAGCATCCCCTCTGACTGGTTTGAGGAGAAAGCGTATGAGAGAAAGCAGAAAAAGGGCCAGTCGGAGTTAGTCTGGGTATAAGTGGGTAGTGGTGCTGGCTGGGGGTGGTAGGAGTGGATGGGGTGAGCAGCAGACAGTTTGGGGCTATAAGTGTAGCAGCAACAGGATTTGACTTGCCCTTGGAGGGTGACATGTGACCAAAAGAAATGAACCTAATGTCTAGGTTGTTGGCCTGAGCAAATGAAAGGATGGTAGTTCCATTTATGAGATGGGTAAGACCATGGGGAGAAGCACGTTCGGGGTGGTGGGACTCAAGAGTTCTTTTGGGGGTGTATTAAATTTGGTAGGTCTCTTAGTAGCCAGGTGTTGTTTTGATGATAAAGTGAGATGATTTAGCAGTTTGGTATAGTATCTGGAACATTCTAAATGCTCAGGAAATGGTAGCTACTATTACAGTTAAAAGCACTGCTAAATCATAATTATTGCGCTTACGAAAGAGACTAGCCAAATTAGAGGAAAATGAAAAAAACAAAACAAAACAAAAACCCCAAAAAACCGAGTAAATAGGAATAGTGAAAAGTAGGATCCACTGGGTAAGGAAGAAAATCAGTTGATAGAAGGTTTTGAATTTCAGGTAGAAGAATTTGAACCGAGTCCGCTTGAGAATAACGCGTCTTTGCACTTTAAGGAGGAGGGGACGCGAGATGTTTAGAGCCGCGAGGAGTCCTAGGGCCTGGCTCCTGGCTCCTTTGCAGGCCGGGTGAACTGGGGCCAGCCACACCCCTTCGCTCAGCTTCGGGTTACTTGGCCTATGGGGCTGTGGGGAACAGAAAATAAGATGACGCAGGCGATTTCCTTGGAAAGTGTGGAGCAGAAACGCTCAACATTATTAAGTGGCCTTTCAGAGTTGAGCGATGTGCTAGGCAGCCGGTGCCCGGAGGAGGGCTGGGCGTGGGGATGCATTGCAAGTGCGGAGGAGGCCCTGCCTTTTAACCGGTTATTAAGGGCCTGACCTGGGACCCTGTGAGAGTGGGGAAGGGATGAAGCTGGGAGAGGCTTTGAAAGAAGCAGCAGATGGCCAAGGGCGAGGGCATTGGGTGCAGATGAATTGAGCCTCGGGAGCTGGAAGACCAAGGATGCCAACGAAGAGAACAGGATAGTTGAAGAGGGGGTGCTGGCTTTGAGGGCAGGCCTCAGTGTAAAACTTGCTGGGCAGACCTGCCAGAGGCCGGCCGTTGGGAATGTGGGCTGGAAGTTCTGTTTTGCAGGTTGAGCTGGTTATGGGCACTTGCCAGTCCTCAGCCCAGTTAATGACTGATACCATGAGATCCTGAGCTGTCCAAGGAAGCAGCCTATAAGGTGCTGTTTATTTTGCTCATCCCGGTTGATTTGGTGCCAAAACAACAGGCTGAAGAGTGAAAAATCCTGTCAGTCAGCTGCTTGTCCCGGCTGCTCTGTTCCAGACAAAGAGTTTGACAAATCTTTTCCCAGTGTGTTGGAGACTGAGCTGACTGCTTTGGCAGATTCACCGATAGTCTTGTGATTGGATTTGTGTGTATTTAAAGAGATTCCAGGAATTGTCCTTTGTGGTGGTTGTTGGTAATTCTCATCCAAGGATATTTTTCCATTGATTTTTTAGAGTGGAAGGGAGGGAGTAGGGATAGGAGGGGGGGCATCGATGTGAGAGACACACATTGATTGGTGACCTACTACACCTGCCCCACCTGGCGCTGGGGATCAAACCTGCAACCCAGGTATATGCCCTTGACCGGGAATCTAACCTGGGAACCTTTGGTACAGGGGCTGGCGCTCTAACCACTGAACCACACTGGTCAGGGCCCAGGAATTGTCTTGGATTTAGAGTTCTGGGACACCAGTTTCTTGGCCCTGTTGTCACTCAGGACCTCTTGAGGCTCTTTCAGGGGTGGTGCCTGTTTGGGTTTGGTCCTGTAGAGGTGACTCAGATGAAATGAAGGGTTTGGCCCACCCCTAGGGCATTTAGTAACACTGGAGTCATCCTAGCCCCTCCTGAGATAATGTCTGAAGGTCCTGGGTCATCAATTCTATCAGACCTGACCAATTAGCATAAAGAGGACAGTTTCTTATCACCTCCAGTGTCCAGGCGCTAGGACTTCCTCCAGCCAGGAATGTCCTGATGGTTTTCGGTTGCTTTGATGTCAGACTGATCTTAGCATGGGGTAAGCTCTCAGATAGGGTGTGCGTACCAGGTTTGTTTTGCCCTGGGTCAGTTCTTCATGACTGGACTCCATTCTCTTTCTGTATCCTTGACCACGCTTCAAATTTTGTTTTGTTTCTTGCGGCTGTCCAGACCAAAATGGCACTGAACTAAGGTGTTCAGAGTCGCTTCTGCTTCTGCTACTGAATTGCCTCACCGGTGATCTTTTCTCACCTCCTGGTTTTGTTTTCACTTTCAATTCCAGGCCTATCTGATCTCCTGAGCTAACACCTCCCCCACTCCCACTGTCTTCTTTTCACTTGTGCCAAAAGTCCTCAGATTCCTAAAATCCCAGTTTCAACTCAGAGCTTGATGGTGTCTGCTGGCCTTCCCTGTACCACTGGGTCACCCGGAAGGATTGTCACGTAGTGGAGAAAGAAAGAGAGTTTATGCCCTGGAAAGGATCACTTAGCCATTTCAGTGGAGGCTGTTGTATTTTCAGTGGAGGCTGTTGTATTGACACCCACACCCATCAGACCATCCCCCTCCCCTTCAGATCTTTGTTCCTCTAAGTGTTTCCTCAGGTGGGAACTCTTTAGAAATGCAGATTCTCAGGCCCCACCCTGGACCTGCTGAGCCGGAATCTGCATTTCCATAGGATGTCCTAGGTGATCCCTGAGCAGGTTCAAGTTCAAGTTCCAGAAGCATGGCTGCATACCACAAGGGCATTATTCAGACCGCTTCCAAAGCAGTTCACTTGGACAGGGAGCATTTATTGGGATCACAGCTGCATGCGGCAGACTCCAGGTGGTGGTGTGCTTTTAAAATAGGATTAAAAGATTTTTTATCTAAGTAATATACGTGCTCCATTAAGAGGAAAATTCAGACAGCTCACAGTGGTAGCAAATGAAAATGTAAACCCTCTTACCCCAATCCTCTCCATCCCCAGTCTCACTCCGCACCCCCTTTAAATCATTTCCAGAAATTGTTAGTCTCCCCGCCTTCACCCTGAACTCTGTGGCTTACGTTTCATACTGACGTTCAAGGTGGGGAACAAGAGTCACTGTACAGAAATCCACTTTAGATTTCAATTATGCTCGGATAAATTTGTGAACCTGCCAGAAAGTTGGATGTCAGCAAGTCAAAGGTGTTGAGTAAGGGAGCCCAAAAAGAACACCAGCAACACGGCCTTATTATTAGCAAATTTTAATTGTTTCAAACTCTCCACTAATTTTAAAAACAGGGCAACCTACTTTATGACTCACTTATTCCTGTTATTTGCTATTTCTCTCTTGCTGAGACAAATTCTAACAGCGGAGGTGTGGCCACCTAGACACTGTAACTCCTGTTGCTTTTTTAGATCAGAAAAGGACAGAAGGAGACCCCTATGTGCTGGTCTTTTTTTTCTTTTTTTCAAATGTTTAGTAAGCTCTTTAACTTGTGAGGATGCCCTTTGGGCTACGTTGCTGAAGACCCGTGTTTGAAGTGATGATTAAGTTGCTTGCAGTTCTTGTCTTTTTAAAAAACAACTTTAGCGCCGCCATCGTGGCTCAGAGGTTGAACGTAGACCTCTGAACCTGGAGATCTCGGTTCGATTCCCGGTCAGGGCATGTGCCTGGGTTGCGGGTTCAAGCCCCAGTGGGGGACGTGCAGGAGGCCACTGATCAATGACTCTCTTATCATGGATGTTTCTCTCTCTCTCTCCCTTCTCTCTGAAAGCAATAAAAATATATTTAAAAAACAACTGTATTAAGGTATAATTTGTATGCCATAAAATTCTCTGGTTTTAAGTGTACAATTCAGTGGTTTTTAGGAAGTTGACTGGGTTGTATAATTATCATAATCCAAATTTAGAAGGTATCTATCACCCTAAAAATATCCTTGCATCCATTCGTGGTCAGCTCCATTTGTACCCCCACCCCCATTCAACTCATCTACTTTCTGTCTCTATAAATTGGCCTTTTCTGGACATTCATATAAATGGAATTCTGGAATATGTGGTCTTTTGTGACCAGCTTCTTATACTTAGCATAATGTTTTTGAGGTTCATCCACGTTGAGCATGTATCATCAGCATTTCATTCTTTTTTATTGCCGGGTAATGTTCTAATATATGGATATGCCACATTTTGTTAATGCATTCACCAGTTGATGGACTTTTGGGTTCTTTCCACTGTTTTGCTAATATGAATGATGTTGCTGTTGACATCTGTGTGCAGTCTTTGTGTGGGTGTGTGTTTTCATTTCTCTTGGGTTAGATACTAGGAGTAGGTTTGCTGGATCATGTGGTAAATTTATGTTTAACATTAAAAAACTTTTTTTTTTTTTAGTTGTAGAATACACATCATATAAAATTGAACAATTAGCCATCTTAACTAATTTTAACTGTAAAGTTCAGTGGCATTAAGTAATTCACATTGTCGTGTGGCCTTTACCACCATCTATCCACAGAACTGTTTTCATCTTGCAAAACTCAACTCAATACTCATTCAACAATAACTCCCCATTTCTTTCCCGCCTCTCTTCCTGGCAGCCACTATTCTACTTTTTTTCTCTGTGATTTGACTACTCTTGGTAGTTTATATAAATGGAATCATACAGTATTTTTCCTTTTGTGACTTATTTCACTTAGCGTAATGTCCTCAAGGTTCACCTATGTCATAGCATGTGCCGGAATTTCCTTTCTTTTTAAGGCTGAATAATATTCTGTTCATGCATGTACTGCATTGTGTTGATCCATTCCTCTGTCAGTGGATACTTGGGTTACTTCTACCTTTTGGCTGTTGTACATTGGTGTATAAATACTCTTCAAGTTCCTGTTTTCAGTTCTTTTGGGTATACACCCAGAAGTGGAATTGCTGGGTCATATGGTAACTCTATTCTTAATTTTTTGAGGAACCTCCATACTATTTTCCACAGTGGCTACACCATTCTGCATCCCCACCAAGCGTGCCTAAGAGTTCCAATTTCTCCAGTGCTCGCCAACACTTGTTTTTCTGTGTTTTTGATAATAGCCATCTTAATTGGTGTGAGGCGTCATGTATCTCATTGTGGTTTTGATTTGCATTTTCTAATAATTAGTGATATTGAACATCTTTTCATGTGCCTATTGGTCATTTGTGTATCTTTGGAAAAATATCTATTTGTTGTTCTTTGCCTATTTCTTTTTTTTTACTGGGATGTTTTTGTTGTTGTTGTAAAGTTATAGGAGTTCTTTATATATTCTGGATCTTAACCCCTTATCAGACATTTGATTTGTAAATATTCTCTCTCATTCTGTGGGTCGCTTTTTCACTCTGTTGATTGTATTCTTTGACGCACACAAGCTTTTATTTTTGATTGTTTAGTTTATCTACTATTTTCTTTTGTGGCCTGTGCTTCTGGCGTTGTATACCAAGATTACCAAAACCGATGTCATGAAACTTTCCCCCTAGTTTTTCTGCTAAGAGTTTTATAGTTTTAGGTTTTATGTTTAGGGCTTTGATCCAGTTGGAGTTAATCTGTGTATCGAGCGTAAGGTAAGGGTCCAGCAGCTGCATTCTTTTGCCTGTGACTATCCAGTTTATTTAGCATTATTTGTTGAAAATCCTCCCCCTTTCCCTGTTGAATGGTCTTGGAACCCTTGTTGAAAATAATTCAATCGTATATGTGAGGGTTTATTTTGGAGCTCTCTATTCGGTTTCACTGGTCTATGCATAACTTTGTGAGAAACTTCCAGACTGGTTTCTAAAGTGGCTGCACCATTTTACGTCCCCTCCAACAATGTATGGGGGGATTCCCCTTCCTCTGCATCCTGGACAACATTTGTTATTATCTGCTCTTCTGGTTGTAGCTGTCCTCGTGGGTGTGAAGTTGTATCTCACTATTTTTTTGGTCCTTGACTTTTAAATATGGGTCCGTTGTTCAGCCTGGAGCAGGGGGGTAGTAACGGAGTGAGGACCACACGCGACCTCAGGACCAGTTATCTGCCTTGGCTCAGTTCTTCTGCAGAGTGGACTGAATAAGCTCGGCCTGGTCTCTTAACATCTTAGTTCCTCAGAATCTTAGCTCTTCTGAATTATGGGAATAATTAATACCTTTCCCACACAAATATTCAAGTGCTTTTCTCATTTTAGGTGCTCACTAAGTGTTGGATTCACAGTTTTACGCCATAAATTTCTTGTCTGTGTGCTCTTGCGGTGGACATCCCTGTGACCGATTTAAGCATTCTAGTAAAGAATGACTTCCCAGTATTTTAAGCACTTGCTAGACAGCTTGGCTGTGTTTCTTTTGTTCTGGATGTTACCCAAATACCTTCACACCCATCTTACTCATCCACACTGCGTGAACTGCGGGCGCCCTACTCCCTTGTCTGTCATCTGGGTCATGATCACTTGTTTACCCAGGTTAGCTGCCTTTTCACCATCCATCCTGGCTCCTGAATCCTATGACAAAGTCTTTTGCATTCTCTTGACCTCTAGCTCTGGGTCCTATTGTGGTAGAAACATTTTAATCCTAGCCCCATCCAAGGCAATACGGTGGCCTTTTCTTCCGTGGTTCTGCCATGTCTACAGAGACTTGCTCTTGGGGGAGGTGCAGTCATCTGGGCAGCCCGGCCCCTCCTTGTGCCTGGGTTGCTAGCTGCTGCGGTAATTGACTTGGCAGCACACTCCCTAAAAGGCTGTCCTTCAGCTGGCGCTTCGTTAACGCTGCAAGGCCATTCCCCTTGGAGTTCCTTGAGACAGCAGCTGTCTTGCCTAATTAAGGAGAGACATGGGAAAGGTGTTTTGAAGGGAGACCTCTTATCTCAAAGAACAGTGGCTGGGCCTGAACATGTGGAAGGGAGATATGAAGGCCAAGGCAGAGGGCATGGTGGCAGCAACTTGGAACATTTGGCAGAAAATGCTTTGCTGGCAGTCAAAGGATAATGTTTGAATGCTTTTTAAAGGACTTAGGGTGTCCTCTTTAAGTAAATTGGGCAATAAGTCCCACATGTATTAAAAATTTTGTGCGCTTAGGTTTCAAATTGTCCCATGATATATGTACACATTGTAGAAAGTACTTTTCATATCCTGTCCAAAAACATTCTAAGACAAAGTGAGTAAAGCCCCAGGCGCCTTCAGCTATCTCAATGGAGTATAGCTTAACCACTTAGAACCACTTAGGAACTGTTGGGACTATTTTATATCTAACCTGTTCTTGTTCATAGTGAAGACTTGGGTTTGGGCAGTGGATTCCTTTTAAATTCTAGTACATCCGTGTCCAATAGAAATATGATGTAAGCCACATGTAACTTAACATTATCTTTTCTTTTAAATATGTTTTTGATTTTAGAGAGGAAGGGAGAGGGAGAGAGAGAGAGAGAAACGTCAATGAGAGAGTAACATCGATCGGCTGCCTCCTGCACACCCTCTCCTGGGGATCAAGCCCGCAGCCCGGGCATGTGCCCTGACCAGGAACCTAACCGGCAACCCTTTGGTACATGGGATGACTCTCAACCAACTGAGCCACACCGGCCAGGGCCAATGACTACATATTTAGTGAAAAGAAGAAAGTGGGGATGCTTTACCCTAATGACCGAAAGAGAAAGTGAAAGAGAAAGAAATGAGTTTGGAGACATCTGCCTCATGCCCTTGGGTTCTGTCCCTGTCCCTGTTTCATACCTGGAAGATCTGTTTAAGGAGAGAACAGATCGAGCAACCAAGCTGAAGTCCTTCTGATTGCCTATGACCTCGGCCTTATAGGATTGTTTCCACTCCCAAATTACATTGCCATCTACAACTCGTTGCTTTACTTACTGTGCTCTAGCTACGCTGGTCTTTGCTCTTGGAGCAAGCCAGACTCTCTCTTGCCTTTGCATTGGCTGTTCCCTCTGCCTGGAATGCTCTTCCTCCAGATATCTAATGGCATCAAGTCTTGGCTTTTATGCCACCTTCCTGAAAAGGCCCAGTGATAATTGCAGTCTCTCTCTTCCACCAGTTCTCCTTAACTCGTCTTTTCATTTTTCATTTCATAGCACCATCACTTTCTAACATACTGTATAATTTACTTATTTGTGTTGCCTGTTGTCTCACCTCTTGGCACCCCAATGTCATCTCCACAAGGGCAAGGTCATTGTTTCCTTACATACCTAGCAACGGTACCTGGCACATAGTAGGCCCTCAGTATGTACTGCTGAATGAATAACTCAATGTGCATAGTAGTTCTTTGGCTTAGAATGCTGTTCTCCAAACTCTAAGGTTCTGGCTGTTACAGTTTTTTCCTTTGAGGTTTGGCCTGCTGTACTTAATTGATTTGTTGGGACTGTTTTGTCATCATTTTTCTTTCTCTACCCAAAGGCCTTTTGTGAAAGGGCAGTCAGATCAAACAAACTGCTCAGAAAAGCTGGAGGCTTTGGGAGGCCCTTGAAGTAGTTATTCCACTATTAGGAAAGGGAGTAGTCCACAATGGGGTTGGTTTCCTCTATTTCTGCAAAGACTGTAGGGATGCTTTCGTGGGTGCGAGTTCTCATGAGCGCCTTCCTAAAGAACATGGCCTCTGAGATCTTTCCAGTCTCAGAAGAGGTAGATGGCTCATTGCAGAGAATTTCAGGGCCCTGTTCAGCTTAGTAACAGAGCGATGAGGGTAATGGGCCAGGCCCTGCCTGATTCCTGGCCAAACAGAAGAGGGTCAGTTGATCTACTCACTGGAGGCTGTGCTGTTGTGGTTGCTGACATAAGGGCCTTCTTTTGGTCCTGCCTTCTTGGTCATTGTGATGAAATGTGGAAAGCTATCAGGTTGGGCTTGCCAGATTCCCAGGGCCCACTGAAAAGGATTTTCCTTCTTCCATTGTGACCCTTCTTGCCTTGCCAACTATTTATTCTTTTTCTCTTATTCTTCTATATATACACACACACTTCGGAAACTGTCCCTGTTTTGGAGAATTTTCTGTATGAGATCAAGGCAGCAGCCATTCTGTAATTTTCTACAAATCAGACTTCTGCTAACTTCAGCCATCTGGTCCATGGCAGGGGGTAGGGTGGAGAAAAGACCTCTGAGGGTACAAAGATCTAAGACAAAGCCCTAGCACAAGAATCTATGCAATTTGTTTTATAGGCCAGTGCTGTCCAGTAGAAGTATAATGTGAACCATATGTGTAATTTTAAATGTTACGGTAGCCACATTAAAAAAGTAAAAAGAGACAGGTCAAATGAATTATGTTATCTTTTGTTTTAACTCCATGTATCTAAAATACCCATGTTTCAACATGTAATTAATGTGAAGGATATTAATAAGAGATTTTATTTTAATTTTGCACTAGTTTTCTAAATCTGGTATGTATTTTTACATCTACAGTATATTTCAATTTGGGCTAGCCACATTTCAGTGCTCAATAGCCATGTGTGGCTAGTGGCTGCCATATTGGACGGTGTTCATGGAAGGCTCTCACCCAGAGTGAATCAGCATATGTTACATGTTATTCTAACAATTTTCTGGTTTCCCTGCCACAGCAGATTTGAAGCAGTAAATAAATGGGAGAGCAGCAATGGAGTGGTAAAGGACAGCAGGGAATGGGTAGAAGAATTGTTAAGTGGCTGGAGTCATTCAATGCAAGCATGCTTGCCTCCCAATCCTTATGACCCTGGAAGTATGCAATGTGGTAGCTTGGTAGAGTAATTGAAAAGAATTAATCTCTTTCCATGCTTGTCTTCCACTTCATAACCCAAGTCACCACAAAGAGGCTAACTGACATTCACTGTTCTCTAAGAAGGTAGGGAAGTGTGAAGAGCTTGTGGAAAAAGTTAAGGAAGATTTCTATCTAGTGTTGCTAAAATAATAGTGTTCTATACAGGTGACCTGGGACATAGACACAGGTAGAATCCCAGACTACGTGATGAGGCCCTTTCCATTTCTAAAGCTAGGAGCCTACAAAGGACTTGGAAGAGCCTGCAGGTGTGGCTTCAGCTGGGTGTGTCCTTCTTCATGCCCCTAAGATTGCTAACTTCATTTCTGCGGGGTTCCCTTCTGGTCCATGGGGCAGACCTGCAGCTGGAGCCTTGGAGCCGGCAAGGCTCACCCATGGCCTGGGCCCCAGCTGTGTTCCAGGCACCTCAGGAGTTGCTTTAGGAAGCTTTCTGGATGGACTCCCTTGGAACTGACCACTCCATGGACATTTGCTTGGGGTAGTGGTACCAGAGTGGCTGGGTTTGCTGTCTGAGCTGCAGTAGTCGGATTCCAGCCAGCTGAAAACAAACAAAATAACAAAAACCAAAATGCTTGAATCAGACACCCTCTTTGCCTTGTCTCTTTGTTTCTTGTGCACATTTGTTAAATTATAAAGTCAGGAGCACGGAGGGTGGCTATACTAGTATGTATTCTCATGTGGAACAGTCAGTCTGTTGCTGCCTGCTGCATAATTTTTGTCTCTCTCTTTATTCCTCTTAGGCCGAGGAGTCTTGTAAATGCAACGGCTGGAAAAACCCCAACCCTTCTCCCACTCCCCCCAGAGCCGATCTGCAGCAAATGATTGTCAGTCTGACCGAATCCTGCCGGAGTTGTAGCCATGCCCTAGGTGAGTTCCCAGCTCTTCCAGGAAACTCAGCCGATGTCACTCACTGTTGCCAGAAAATTCTAACTTACATGAAATCCGTGGGTGAACCAGACATGCTCTGTATGAGGCAACAACGAAAGAATGAGTCTCTTTAGTCTCATGGATTTGTGGGGAGGGCTTCGTGAGAGACAATCCCTGCACTGTTTGCACTGCTCTTCCCCCTTCCCCACGAGCTGTGCTCCGCTGGGGGATTGCCAGATAAGATGAACCGCGGGCACCCGAGATACAGTGAAGTGTAACGTGTCCTGATTCATTCTGATGGGGGCCTGGGGGTCTTTGGCCCCCTCGGTTGAAACCTCAACCAACTGATTTGTTGTCTTATTGTTATTATTTCCTGTTTCCCTGAACTTTCTGGAAATGCTTCATTTTCTCTCTATATTCTTTAGTTTCCTGTATCTGGTAGCTCTTTTTTCATAGGGCTTGTGTTCAGTAAATGTTTACTTGTGTTTTCCCTTTCAACTTTATCTGTCCCTGCAAGATAATCATAGACTCTGCCAGAGTTACTCAACTGGACTCTGCTAATATGTTCTTGTCCTGTAACTGGTTTTAGGATAAATATATTTTTAAACTGTATTTCGTTTGAGTAGATAAAAGTTAATGGGTAATTAGATTTCCCCAGATACTAAAATTCCAGTTTATAAAGGATCTTGGAAGATTATACTTAACGTTCCTGCCTTCAGTTATCCAGTGTCCCAAAGAATATCTTTATGTCCAGTTTACTGTCCATTATTGCAAGGACATGCTGGGCAGAATATTCTCACTAAAGTTGCATTTTCCACCTGACCATTTATAAGCAGGTGGCTTCTTTCTGACATCATCTTTCTCACCAGCTTCCAGCTGATATCAAATGCTACAGCCTCAGCCCTTCAAGGTCAGCGTGGCGTTAGGCCGAGTCTGAGGTTTTATTTTGTACTCAGCTGGAGAGTATCTCCATACTTACAGAGCAAAAAAAGTTGACAGTGATCTTCCCAGGAACTTACTGTACTGGAGTAACCTTCTGAAAAAGGAAATTGCGAACATAGATCTCACAAAAGAAATAAACACACTAATAATTACAGCGTTGTGCTGATTTAACTGGCTTCTAAAATAGTATAAGCTCTGATTTTTGAAGTGGCCAGTGCAAAGGGAAGATCTCAGAAGTTACAGAAACGACTTTGCTTATCACTCACCCTTTTCACAATTGATCCCTGGTGAATGTCCTTTAGAATTGCTGCAGAAAATATGATGCAATAAAAAGCGAGGCTCAGGAACTCCTTAAATACCGGGCTTGAACTGTATTTAGTATTGATTGGGAAAATCCGATTATCCTACATCAGTTAACAGAAAAAAACAGTCTTTTTTCTTTTCTTTTTGGTTCTGTTAGTCTCTTTTCTTAGCTGAGCAAATTGTCCCCATTCTGAGCATGTAAACACACATTAGTACCCAGAGGCAAAAACAGCCTTTTACAAAGAAAAGCCAGCTCTGTTCCCTTTCATATTTCTTAACAAGCTTTGAAAACAAATACCCTTATTTGACAATACATAATAGAATGGGGGGGAAAAGGTACATACCCTTTTACCTGGCAAATCTGTGCCAGAAATTTAACCTACATACAGTATAAGTTAAGATGTGCCTTAAAATTAACCTATGGGACAGTTAGGACAGTTATTATGGACTTATTCATGATATTAAAAACTGGAAACAGCTTAAACTTCCCAGTGTAGGAGATAATTGGTTAAGTTATGAAAATCTATGTTGTGAAATTTAATATAACCATTAGAAGAAGATGTATTTTCCCACATAGAAACTCTTAACAAAAAAAGCAGGTCATAAGGCAGCTTAATGGAAGGTTTTATAATTTAGGAATTAATAGGATCAGCCAGCCCAAGTTCAAATCCTGGCTCTACAACCAGTAGCTGTGAGTTGGAGCATTTTGTTTAATCTGCCTGAATCTCAGTTTTCTGGGTTCAAAAATGGAGTTGATAATAGTATCTATCAAATAGGAGTGTTGTGAGGGTTAAATAAGATAACATGAAGATTTTAGAACCATGCCTGGTAAATTATGAGCTTTTCTTTCACTTCAAACAACAGATATGAATTCTGTGCAGTTTAAGTAAGAAAACAGTGTTCATAAGAAGGGTACCTGTAGCTCCCAGAAGCTGAGAACAAAGGGAAACCAGATTTTAGTAGAGGATCTCAGCTGCAGGAATTTATGGGCCTACTGCCTTGGACATTGCTGCTGGGTGATTCTGTCCCAACTGCTTCCATCCCTGTGAATACTGGTTCAGGATTTAAATCCCCAGAGAAGAGCATCTGATTGGTGTAGTGCCTGTCACGTGCCCATCTCCGTCTCTCAGTGTGTCACCCACACAGAGAGCTACATGGAAGGCGGTCATTCCCAAGTGCGTGGATATTGACTCAAGAACAGCATCATGAGTATAATCTCATTTTATTAGTTTAGAAAATACGACATTTTAATATATGTAAACAGGAAAAGATATGGAAGGATGTATGTTGAGTTACTGACAATGATCTTCTGAGCGTTTTGGGGTTATAGATGCTTTCAAAATATTACCCCTTTCTTCATTTCTCCCTCTTTCCCCCACTGTTCTTTTTCAGCCTGCTTTCTTAAAATTAAAATATCAACACCTTTTCAACTACTCTTGGGATTATTTCCAGAATGCCATAGTATCTTAGTATCAAAGTTGTAGAAAACCTTTCTCTGAGATTATACTTCCTCCCACCCACCCCTTCCCTTTTAAAAACTTTTTATTATGGAAAGTTTCAAATATATATAAAGGCTGAAAGAATAGTAACAAGGCTATAGAAAACCCTTTATTCTGAGATGACCCTTCCTTCCTCCCCCATAAAAAGCTTTTTATTATAGAAAGTTTCAAACATGTGTAAGGTCGAAAGAATAGTTTGATAAATTGCCTTCTACCTATCACCTTATTTACATTTGCCATTTCCCCTTCCTCTTTTTTTTTTAAATGTCTTTATTGATTTCAGATTGAGGAATGGAGAGGGAAAGAGACATAGAAACATCGATGATGAGAGTCGTTGATTGGCTGCCTCCTGCACGCCCCCTACTGGGGGTCAAGCCCTCAACCTGGGCATGTGCCCTGACCAGGAATTGAACCTCCATCTCCTGGATCCTAGGTCGAAGCTCAACCACTGAGCCACATTGTCCGGGCACCCCTTCCGCATTTTTTTGCCAGAGTATATTAAGCAAATTCTGGACATCTTTCCTTATTCATGTAGATTACTCCTTTTTTTAAAAGATGGCTATTTAATTAATTAATTTTTATATACTTTACAAAGTGTTCCCTTGTATTTCCAGTACTCACCTGGCACCATACTTAGTTATTACAATATTATTGACTATATTCTCTGTGCTGTACTTTACATCCCCGTGACTATTTTGTAACTACCAATCTGTCCTTCCCAATCCCTCACCTGTTTCATGCAGCTCTCAAACCCCCTCCTCTGGCAACCATCAGTTCTCTGTATCTATGAGTCTGTATCTGTTTTGTTTGTTTGTTTATATTGCCCTTTAGATTCCAGGTATAGGCGAAATCATGTGGTATTTGTCTTTCTCTGACTGACTTATTTCACTTACATGCAGATTACTTCTTAGTGATCACCAGCAAAGTACAGGTTGGGGTCTAGGGAATTCTGTAAAGCATCATGCAAGCCTTAATTGCAAATACCTTTCAGGTTGTGTATGCTGTTCTGTTTTCACCGTCACTGTACTGAGCATGGTTAATTTATTCACCAGTAATCATATACATATGTCAATGTGTAATGTTGCTGGACTTGTCAAAACATTCAGGCTCATCGATTGAGATGACATCTAGTCTGTTGATTTGGTGTTGGGCATCTCTTGGCTCAGCCGTACATGTTCTTTTGACAGTGAGCTCTGGTTTCATGTGGTCTCTTGACAGTTGCTCCCATCGCAGGCATCCTTGGCCTGCCATAATTTGATACTCTTCTGTGTCTCCTGGGTATAAAACACAGGACTGGCTGATCAAATGGAAAGAATATTCAACTGGGGATTAGGAAGTAAGAATTCTAGGCCTCGCTCGGCAGTTTACCAGGTCCTTTAACCTCTTTGCAGTTCAGTATCTTTATCCACAGAATGAAATGGTTAGTCTAGACCTACTGTCTAATATTATGGCCTCTCAAAAAATGGGGCTAATGAGCACTTGAAATGTAGCTACTCCAATCTGAGATGTGCTGTAAGTGTAGCATACATGCAAGATTTTTTTTCTCCCTCGCCCGAGGATATGCTTGAATTGACTTTAGAGAGAGAGGAAGGTGGGGGTAGGAACATCGACCAGCTGCCTCTTGCATGTGCCCTGACGGGGGATCGAACCTGCTGCCTAGGTATGTACCCTGATGGGGAATCGAACCTGCAACTTTCTGGTGTATGAGATGATGCTCCAACTAGCTGAGCCACCCACCCAGGGCTACATGCGAGATTTTGAAAGATTATTAGGGAAAAAAAGGTGAGAAATCTCATTAATATTGATTACATGCTGAAATGATATTTTGGAGATACTGTGTTAATAACATTTGTTATTAAAATTAATTTCACCTGTTGTTTAAACTTAAATGTGTATAGCTCACATTATATTTCTATTACATAGTGCTGGCCTAGAATATTCTAGTCCATTTTCTGAAATTATTTGATCTTTGGGATTGGGACAATTAAAATTATTGATAAAAATTTGACGAAGGGTCCTAGCAAAGCACTTCAGTTGGCCCAGACATTTCTCCGTATGTTAGTAGTAATAAAAATGCTGATTTTGAGCCTGCTTGTTTAAATAGCAACCTGCTTCTATGACAGAAGAAGAGGAAACACCATTGTGATCAAAACACAATGGAATGTTTGTTGTCATTTTTGAGTTCATTGTTCTGAACTGTGCCAGAACATACGGATTGTTAAATTTGACTAGTCATAAATTTTTTTGCAGTTTTTTAAATTGTTTTTCAATGCCATCAGTTTTTTCTGATATATATTTAATACATATCATAGATATATATTATACACACACACACACACATTTTTAAACATTACTGTAGTAGAAAGTGGCAGTTGTTTATTACCACAGTTACCTACCTCTGCTTACCTGCTTATCTACAGTAGAAACTTTCCAAGGAAAGTAAAGAACTAGCGTTAACAATTACACTAGAACTTGTTTCTTGAACAGTGTGAAGTATGAAGGAACTACCGGTATTATTTTCGTGGACTATTTCAGAGATTTAGAGCATGGGCAAATCATTTGACCCAATACATTTTCTTTGGCCTTACCACATCTGCGTAGACCTCTGCCACTCAGTCACCCCCTAGTTCCCATTCACACATGTACTGGGCAGATGCCAAGTGACATGGTGCTCAGCCAGCACACTGACACAGCCACCTGAGTCAGCGTATTTCTCTTGGCTGGCTGTCCTCTGTTTTCCTAATGCTGCCTTTTACGCACGGGGTTCAGAGTTGTCCAGACCTGTGAGCCTGGGACAGCAGGAGTGAAGGGAATAAACGGATATTTTTCCTGCTTGATATGTTACTTTTCCCTACCTTCCCGTGGTCATGAAGTCCTGTTGATTTTCTCTAGCACTGCCCGAATTTGGGCATGTTCTCTGTAGTCTTTGGTTGTATCTGCACCCTTGCCGGGAGTACATCCCCACTCTGGTGCACCCATCTTCCCAAGGAAGTAGTGATCTACTCTGATCACATTCTCCAGCTTAACGCCCCTGACGTTCCCATTATTCTCAGAATGAAGTTCAACTTCAGCTGAGCATGTTGGGTTGTTCGGGCCTCTTCTATCCGGCACCTGGTTGCATTTTGTCCCGTAGGCTGTTCCATGTTCTTTGAAGGTTCTTTACACTCTCTCCCACCTCTGCCACACCACCTGCAACGCCTTTCCTTCCTTTCATGCCAGGGGAGCCCCTACTCACCTTCAAGATTTTGTTATTATAGAACTCAGTAGTGAGAATAAAGACCTTTTTGGGACTCAATTGCAATGCACCTTCTTAGGTAACTATAATTATCTATACCCTTGTTGGTTTTCTATACTGGATTGAGATTAAGGACTGACTTTTGCTCTAGTTCCTAATGTATTTAGTTCCTTGGGCATAGTTGGGTTTATTCCTTCATCAATAAATATTCATTAAATTCAGTAATAGGAACAAGGTGGCGGGTTGCTTTTATTTGCAGAGGCTTTTGTAGTTAATCATCTGTTCCTGCACAGGCCAGCACAGTAGTCACTAGACATGTGTGCTGCTGAGCATGTGAAATGTAGTTAGCTTGAATGGAAATGTGTTGCAAATGTTAAATACACACAGGTTTTAAAGACGTCGTGTGACAAAAGAATGTAAAATGTTAATAATTTTTTATATTGAGTACATGTTGAAATGAATAATCTGGTATGTATTAGGTTAAATAAGATGTATTATTAAAATTAATTTCCCTGGTTTCTTTAACTCTTTTAAAGTGGCTACTAGAATATTTAAATGGACATATGTGGCTTGCATTATATTTTTACTGGACCGAACCCACCTAAAGGGCTCTTCAGCTTAAACTTCTCTTTTTCTCCAGTCCAGAATTGAGATTACAAAAGATGAAACCGCTTTTAAACTATAAGCCCTTTGCACATCATGAATTCAGAAGGTTTCGTTGAAGGAATTTGTTTTACCTCTTTTCGCCTTGACCTCAAATGGCCGTGAACCAAAAATGCATTTGAACAGCTTCCAGATCCTGCGAATGCCACGCCATTTGCTTCCTTCCCAGTGAGAGGAGCCAGGGACGCGGTAGCTGCCCGCGCAGCTGCTGCCTGTTGGCCCCGCGGGGCGTGTGAGAACTGGCGGGCCGTCCTCGAGAAGTGCAGGCCAGCGACACATGGAGCCAGAGCTTGTGAGGGTCACAGCGCACGGTGACCGTGCCCCCCGTTCCCAGCAAGGCAGCAGCTGCGCCACGATTCCTCGCAGCAGGCTTTGGCAGTTCGCTGTGGCACCCTGGGTATCGCAAGCCTGACACAGCCTTGAGGGGTGCCACGGAGCACCCTCCTGGAGAGACGTAAAGACAGCAAAGCCTCCAGGCCTCGGACTCACGCCTTCCCGCCCCCATCGCTCGCGACCAGGAGCCGCCTCGACCCAGGAGTCAAGGGTCGGCCGTGCTTTGGGTCATGATGGCGATGCTTTGTACCAGGCTCTTGAAAGACTCTTTGAAATGAAAGCAGGGTTGTTTACGTTTGATTATCAAATTCCAGGTAGAGGAAAGATTTTTTTAAAAACGTTTTATTTAGAAATAATTTCCAATTTGCAGACAAGTCCTGAGAATAATAAGGAAGAACACCCTGTATATCCTTTGACCATATTTACCTGCTGTTGTCAGATGTGGACCGGGACCAAGGCGGTTCTGCCGCACTGGTCTGGAAATAGGATTCTTACGAAGTCCTTAAGAAAGAATTTCAGGGACTCTGAGGTACAGTGGTAAGATTTATTGGAAGTAGAAAGGCTCAGGGCACAGATGTCCCTGAAGAGGCTGCCCCACTGCCTCATCCACGACCAGGTGGCTTAGCTCTGTCTCGCAGCAGGAGGAGTCCAGCCTCGGGCTGCGCCAAGCCCAGGAGGAGGCCGGGCCCAGAGATGCTGTGCATTACCCCTGCATTGGCGTCTAAAGCTTAAGGGGTCTAGCTTAGCCTCTGTCCTCTGGCCCACCTTTGACGCTCGCACCTCAGGCCTTTGTTAAACTTCGATTATCTCTCCATGGTTTGGGAAGGGGCAAGCTTTCTTTCAAACTATCCAATCTCTTTCCCACCTCTTCCAGGGCTCTGCTGGTGCCTCCCCTAGCCAATCCCTTTCCTGGGTCTTGTGGGTTTCGTGCCCTTTTCCTATCTGATTCTTTTCCCAGATTTTCCCAGGCTAGTCTATTCCCCTTGATGGTCACCGTAAGGTTCTGCTTCCTCTTCTGGCTTCCGCTCCTGCCCGTGTGCTTAGTGCGTGGACCTGCCCCTGTGCGCCACCTTGGCTTCTATTGCACGTGTGCCCAGCAAAAGAATTTCCCTCTTACTGTTTATCCCTTATCTCCCCCCCCCCCCCCCCCGCCCCCAGTAAAGTTTGCATCAATGGACATTATATCATCAGTGGGAGAGGACACCCTTTCCCCACCCTTGCCTACGGTGGAGAATCACTCTCAATAATTTAATCAATGTTTCAAAAAAATGAATGCAAGTCCCCCACTGTTTTGATCTGCATTGATTGGAATGCCCTTGGAATTGTTTGTTTTCATGTTACTGGCTAATTTTTATTTGTTCTTTTGTGCACCGCCTGCTTATGTCCTCTGCCTGCTTTTATAGGATGTTGGGGTTTTTTGTTTGGTTTTTGTTTTTTTGCCTTGAAAGAGCTTTATGTCTGTCATATTCACTGCAAGTGCTCCTGGATTTTGTTGCGGTATTTGGTTGGTTGGTTGGTTTGGTTGTATAGGAATTTTAAATATTTTAGAAAGTCACATCTATGGTTGGCAGATCTTTAAGGTCTTGCTTGCAAAGGTCTTTCTTACATAAACAGAAGATAACAGAATGTATTTTCTCCCAGCTCTTTTAGCAGGTTTGTTTTTTAATTTAAAACATCCCTCCAACTAAATGTCAAAATCATAAAAGAAAAAGGCTGAGGAACTGGTTTTCATACCATGGAGCCCCAACAAGGAATGGGGATGCCCTTCTTCCCCTGACCCCCCAGCCTTCTCAGAATAGGAGCTTCCTTCTGTTTCAGAGCAACTCTTTTAAATTCTGATTAAGAATTCATTTGGGTGAAGTGTTTTGTGGGTTAAAAAAAAAGTGAGCCACTGGTTTTAACAGTAAATCATGGCATGTTTTTCCATGAGCTAAACCCATTATATGTTAGCACCTTGGAGTGTTTCATAATGTGGAGAATCTGAAGGAAATTATGTTATATTGTAGACTGCTTACTTTCATAGCTTATCACTGGAAACAGATGAAAACGTTGCAAGGTAAAAATAGTCTGCAATAAAATTATTTCTGTAAATAACTGACATAAAAATCTCAACCTACTTGTCTTCAGAATGAGGCCTGTATCCCAAAGGCTTCAGACTGACCCCAAGGGAAATTTTGCAGTTTTCAGAAAACAGTGACCTGGCAAACGTACTACTTAAAAGCAAGTCTAATTTCAGGCCTTTATTAGGAACTGAGGGAGCCACATATTGTATAGCCAAGTGTAAACTAATAGATTTGAATATTAATTTTTGTGTTTATACACACACGTATTTTTAATCTTTCTCTGACATAAATTATGTTCTTAGAAACACTATCAGTTACTCCTTTCCTATTTGATAATGTAATAATAGTGTTGGGATTTTCAAGTTTAGATGTATCATTAGATTTACTGCAACATCTAAGGCAGACAGATCACCAACATTTCCTTCCTCCCTCTTACGTTTAAAAAATGCTCTATAAGGGGGCACACGCATGCATGTGTAGGTGTGTATACATGCACACTCACCAGCGAAGGCCCATGACCTTGGGCCCATCCCTCTGCCTTTCATTTACTTTTCTGCATTAGAAAGGAATTTAAGTTGGGTGGCCCTGGCCCCTCTAATTTTAACCCTGTTAATCTGGTTTCCTCATGGACAGTTGGAGGCCTGCTCTCTTGTTGAGGCTAAAGCTCAAGAAGGTGGCGTCTCTTAATTATAAGAGTTTTGTGAGAAGACTTAGATCTCACAGGGGTTCAGAAATACCCTCTATTTACCGTCCAACTTAATGGGTTGATATCCTGGCAGGTGCCTGAGTGAGAACCTTCCGTTTTGAAGTCAAGAATGTCTGCAGTTTCCAGCTACTCACATGTGCTCCTTTGGTCTTTGTCTTAAGCTGCCCACGTTTCCCACTTGGAGAATGTGTCAGAGGAAGAAATGAACAGACTCCTGGGGATAGTGTTGGATGTGGAGTATCTCTTTACCTGTGTCCATAAAGAAGAAGATGCCGATACCAAACAGGTTTATTTCTACCTATTCAAGGTGCGATTTTAACGGGTTAAGAGGCTTTTCTTCTTTCCCTCCTTGTTGGAATTGCCTCGTTTCTGTACACCGGGCCGTGGGTGGGAAGGCTCTCAGCTCCAGACACGTTGTGCCCTCAGGGTGTGCTGACGCGTGCACTCCTTCATGACACACGTGGCTCTGCTCGAGAGCCTTCAGACCTGTATGCAAAGTTCAGTCCCTTTGTTCGCTGATGCTGACGGATTTCTTTCCACTCGCCAATCCATCCATCCATCCGATGAATGTTTCTTGCACACCTGCTCTGTGTGTGGCAGTCGTAGGCATGAGGGATAGATCAGTGGGCAAAGCAGTTTGCCCTTGTGGAGTTTACATTTCAGTAGAAGAGGCAGACACCCAACAGGTAAATAATATATTTGCAGGCGGTGCTAAGTGCTGTGAAGAGAAACAAAGTAGGATAAGTGGAATCAGAATGGCAGGGACAGTAGTGGGTGGGGGGACACGGCAGTGAGGAAGGGCAGTTGGGAAAGGCCTCTCTGAGATGGCAGATGGGATGATAGGAGCCATCCCTGAAAGAGGCTCGGGGAAGAGCCTTCTAGGCCGCGGGAGGAACAGCTCTGCACCAAGTGAGCCTGATGAGATGTGGGAACAGCAGGGGGGCCAGCGTGTGGAGCCCTGAGCAAGGGAGGCTGGGGCAGATGGGGTCAGAGGGCGGCCTGAGGGCCTCGACTCTTAGGCTTCTAGGGGAGCAATGAAGAATTTCCAAATTAGTTTTGGCGTCCTGCCGCTGCTCTCTGTGTCTTGTTGACACCAGCCACTGATTATCACTATCATTCCCGAAAGCTGCCCCTTCATGGCTCTGCCTCAGCTCCCTTGGGTCATGTCCTTTCCTCTCCACAGATAAATGTCTCCCGAAGCTTCAGACTGCAGTCGGGACTGACAGATGTGGGAGGGAAACTGGTGGTGGGAACGGATAGAAAAACTTCAGGTTGCCCAAAATAGATTCAGAAAGAAGGCTGACAGAAGGAATAATTTAAAAAAACACACACCCGTTTTTGAAGGTACTGTTAATTATGTTGTAGTGTGTAACCTTTATAAGGATCTTTAAAAACAAAAAAACAAAAAGCAGAACACTCCACTCAGAGCTTACAGCTAGGAAAGGTTTGCCCCTTCTCATGAGCACTGAGTTTCCTCTCTTGATTTGGCTGCTAGGAATCTTGGTGAAACTTTTGTGCCCAATTCTTATGGCTCTTTTTTTTGGTCTGAATTTACTTGATACATCATTTCCCTTCTCCCTTTTTATTAACTAATGGGGTGTTTGGGGTAGATAGGGGATAGGAGTAGGAGGGGGAATTATATTTTTAAATTTTGGGGCCATGTGGGAATATTAACTAAAAAGATTAATGGAGGGGAGAAAGCGAGAAGGAGAGAGGGAGGGAGATGGGGGGAGAGAGAAAGAGAGGAAGAAAGAGAGACAGAAATAAAATATATGAATGCATAACTGAATTCCCCACAGCCATTAGCAGGCACTAGGCTACTCCAGGTGACAAGTTGTTGACACGGCTGTGAGGCCTGAGTCATCATATTGAACCCCTGGCAGGTTCATACTGTTTAGAGCTTCTTTGGAAAAAGATCCTAGTTGAAGGAAAGCGCCTGCATGACCGCAGCTATTATTTGTCTTGGAGCTAAGCTCCCTGGCAGTGCCTGCTGCCCTGTTGGAAGTGAAGGTGGTGTCAAGGTTTCCATCCTGCCAGCCTCCTCTTGATTCTGTCTGTAACCAACCAAGGAGGCCAGAAAGCCCTGCTCTGCTTGGAGGTACATTTTCTCTCTGTCTTACCTCCCTCGTCTCTTACAGTACAAATACATTTGCTTGGGGAACAAAACCCAAAATATTCAGCGTTCTTCCCCTTCCCTCCCCCCACAATCATTCTTTGGGCAAGTAAGTCCTAAATCATCCTCTCTTAGCTTTTGAAGGGCATTTCCTGGATCTCATATGTCTCAATAATTAAATTAAAATGTATTATGTATTTTAGTAGCATTAGAAAATCTTCAGTCTTAGATGTTGAAAATAAACTCAGTGAAAAGCTGCTTTCTACAGCTTAGTATATCCTAGTGCTTGTGCATGAGGCTCTGGAGCCCCACTACCTGGGTTTAAATCCAGCTCCATCACTTAATCCAATGTGACCTTGGGCAAGTAATTTTCCTTCCATTTCCTCAATATCTGTAAAATAATAATAATAGCACCTATATCAAAGGATTGTTATAACTATTAAATTATACAGTATATACGAAGAACTGCAAAGAATGCCTGGAAAAATTAAGGATGCAAATGCTTGCTGCTATTATTAAATTTTGTTTATATGCCCATTTATCCCAGCTTCATTCTTTTGTAGAAAATGAGATTCAACATCTCCCCAATCCATCAGTTTATCTCCCAATTGAAACCCCCAATGGGCCAAGTTTCTAAATGGTCTTATTTTCACTGGCCAAAAAATATGGGCAACCAGCATTATTTGTATTTAAATTTCATTATCAATTTTTATTTATCCTTAGAATCACATACGGTGACTTACTACACATTTGTTTTTGAAAGATGGGCATAATACATCTGTCAGGATCCACAAATACCCTACACTAATAATTTACGTGGCACCGCCCAGGGAGAACTGAGGCCCTTGTGGCACACATCCAGTGGGGACACATGGTGACCTTCAACCTTAGGGGATTGTTCATTTTCATTAACTCCTGGGAGAATGGTTGCCTTGTTTTGTTTCTTTTGAAAAGGCAGTAAGTGGAGAAAGGAGGGAAAAAGTAACTTAAATAAATGCAGGGCTATGTATCATGACCAGCCCATATGTAAAGATTACACAGGATTCAAGCAAAGGTGGAAGGTAAAGAATTTCAATATTAAATTTATTTTCAAATTAGGTTTTGATTAGTTGCTCTGTTCCCTTTTCTCTCTACTATTTGCTCTTTGAGGGCTTGAAATTCCAGTGGCAGGGATTAAGAGCAGTGTTTTGTTTTGTGGGTATTGAGATGCCAGAACACTTGGCCTGCATTCTGTGGATGGAGAGGAAATGAAAAAAGACCGCAACAGTGCAAATTGCCAGTTGAGAGCCCTGCAGAATTCCTTCCCAGAGAGCCTGGGCCCCATAGATTATGCCTATGACATACAGCTGCTGCAGACAACCCCACCCCACCCCCACCTCATTTGTGCAAAATGGGCTTCTGCCTTTCAGGGGCTTAGGCAAGACCCTCCAGGGTGTCAGCCCACCTGCAGTGTTCTCGATGGGCATGTGCAAAGTTTGCACGGTGTACACAGGCTTCTGGGTCAGTGGAAAGCCGGAAACAGAATGGGGAGAGGGGAAACGAGTGGACAGAGGTGTCTGGTGGCCACTGCTGGGTGCTCTAGTCTGCCCAGAACGTGAAAGGCATCCAGTTCCTGATTGCTCTGGTCATTGGTGTGAAGGCAAGCTTGGGTTACCTGGTAGTTACCCATTTTATTGATTTAAGGATTTATTTACGTGTGTGTGTGCGTGCGTGCGTGTGTGTGTGTGAGGGGGGCACTTTGATTGATTCTGTAAAATGATTTCTTTGCAGCTCTTGAGAAAGTCCATTTTACAGAGAGGGAAACCTGTGGTTGAAGGCTCTTTGGAGAAGAAACCCCCATTTGAAAAACCTAGTATTGAACAGGTAAAAAGAAAAAAGCATCCCTTTCTTTCTGTTGAACAGACCTTTCACCTTCCTTTCGTGTCTTTTTTCTGTCCTTGGTACCTGGCTTAGAGATGTTCACCAGTTCCGTAGAAACTATCTTGGACCCTTTAGCTCAGAAGCGAATGCTTAATTTAATAAACGATCTAGTTTTTGTCTTTTAGGGTTGCTGTGTACTCAGAATTCACTGTGTGCTTGGGGAAGAAAAAAATCAAGTAGAACATGTTGTTCATAAAAACACATGAAATGTGCTTTTTCTTGCTGTTGATGTTTAAAAATTAAGTCTTTGTCCTTTTGTTTGGCACTGTCTGAAAAAGCCTATTGAAGTAAGGGGTTCAGTAGCAATGTGGAAAACATTGTAAGCCCAGCAAAAAAACGCAAAAAAGAGATGAGATTTTTATGTCCAGATATTGACTTCCTGCTACATTATGATTCCTGGAAGGAAGTCGATTTACTTGGGGAATCTGTTGACATGTATAGACCTTTTGTGTTAGGTGTTGTCAGTATCTTTCATCAGCATCCCTTTTTTGGCCTGTCATTGTTCGGCTGACTAAATCTCATCCTGTTGACTGAATTTCTTGATGATGATTACAGAAGATGCGATATCGGAGTCCTTACCAATAAATGAATTTTTATCAACAGTTTTCAGTAGAAGGAATGTTGTCTCCAAACTCTATTCAGTAAGAATTCTTTTATTTGAAATTAGATTAGATGGAAGTGTTGTGCAGGAAGATTAAATTAATCCACAGATTATTTTAGAAGCTCATAACTTTGAATAAGATTTTTTGGCAGAGGGGTAAGCTTGCTGAAACTGAGAGTGATGGTAAGAGTTTAAATTCTAGTGGAGTTTAAGATCCATGGAAGGTGTCCTAGTATAATAAGATTTTGCTAATGTAAAAACATAATATCTATCCAAGATCATCACATATTATATGTGAGCGACTGTGTTGATAGTACAGCAAGAATTATTCTGCAAAATAGTCCTATTTTATTGTTGAAGGGTTTTTGACCTTTTCAGTCTGTGATTTTGATTTTCTCTTTAACCTGTCAGGGTTGCAGCAGGCATAGAATTGCAACTCACAGCCTCTCTGCCTTGTCACTTTTCATTCTCTGTGATCTGCAGCGCGATTCCCTCTGGGCATTCCTGTTTTCTAATAGGGAAAAGGAAGAGATTTTTGTGACTAGAGAAATGTGTTCTTTTGTTAAGGTACCACCCATGGTGCTGACTCTGTGGGTGTTCAGAATTAGTGTGATTGCATAGCTACATGAATAAATTGCCTGCCTTCCTTTTAAGGGCGTGAATAACTTTGTACAGTACAAATTCAGTCACCTGCCATCCAAAGAAAGGCAGACAATAGTGGAATTGGCAAAAATGTTCCTGAACCGCATCAACTATTGGCATCTGGAGGCACCATCTCAACGAAGACTGCGATCTCCCAATGATGATATTTCTGGATACAAAGAGAACTACACAAGGTAATCAGGTGGCCAGTTCTTTTCCTTTGGGCCCCATAGAGCGCACTGCAGACATAAAATTGCTACTTGTCTCCGCAAGCAGGGGTTGTCCAGTTATCATGGTGACTTCATCAATTCAGAGAGAATGTCTCTATAATTTAACTCTCCAGACTCCTAGTTTCATTCATATCATGATGTTTTGGGGAGTGAGGTATACAAATCATCTAGATCTGTACTATCCAATATGATAGTTGCTAGCCACATGTGATTGAACATTTGAAACATGTGGCTAGTATTAATTGAGATCTCTAAGATTGTACGAAAAAAGATAGTAAAATATTTCATTAATAGTTTTTTATATTGATTACGTCTTAAAATGATAATATTTTAGGTATATTGGGTTAAATAAAATATGTTAATTTTACCTGTTTCTTTTTACTCTCTTGATGTGACTACTGGAAAAATTTAAATTGCGTATGTGGCTTGCATTGTATTTCTATTGAACATCGCTGATCTAGATAGCTCTACTGTAGCTCTGTAATTATTGTACAAGGATCTGATTAAAAAAGCAATGACCTTGAATATAATAGAGTTAAAAAGTTTTTTTAAAGAAGGGAAGATCGCCCTAGTCCAGGCACCAGGGCAGAACTAATATCATTATATATATTGTCTTCCAGTCTTTGCTTCTTTAAGTAAATATTTTACATTAGTTAGAATTAAAGAAAATACAGAATTTGCATCCTTTCTGTATTCACACTTAACATCGTATCACACATTTTACTGGTTACGTTACAGTCCATTGAGTTGATGTACCGTAATTTCCCTATTTCCCTGTTGGTGGGCATCAAACTCCACAAATATTCGTGGAGTGCAAGTTTTTTTCCTAAAGTAGGAGTTTATTTTTATTGCTTATGAACTACAATATAATAAAGTTGCCTTAAAAAAGTCTTAAATGTGGGCAATTCAAAATAGAATAACCTACATTTGTTTCATTAAAGTAAGAAAGTGACTTAGATTATCCACTCTATTCACCTTTCTATACCCTTCCCTATAGATTTTGTAGGTACAGCAAGCTTGCTTCATGGGGTATTATGTGTTTCTGATTTAAAGAACAGAGTGTTTTTGGTAGCCTTGTCCCCAGGTTATTTTCTGCAATAGATGACATGTTGGAATGGGTATGGTTTAAGATAAGCTTCCCTTCCTGATCACTGGCCTGATTTCAAGAGAAATACCTATTTTCCCTCTCCTCCCCCCTTTTACAGTATATACAGGTTGTGTTATATTTTGTCTTAATTATATTGACTTTTAAAGGGATTACAGATTTCATCAAAATCAATTTTTAAATCATATCTTCATTACTACACCTCCATTTCAGAATTTTACATTAATGATAACTCCTAAATTGTTGTAATCATTGTTTAAAATAAGAGTTGAGATAATACATCTCTCAAAAATACGTATCTTTTAACCCCATCTGTGGATGATTAACAATGCTGAATGTTTGTCAGTGCTGAACCCTTGAAAGTATTTGCCACTTTTAACAGAGGAAAAATTGTTTCATCAAGGAGAATTAACTGTGAAATAGCGTGGGAGATGTTACAGTGTTTTAGAAAGTAGAATAAAAATACTATGAGCACTTAGGACTTACCAAGAAATGGGTGGAACTTGGAAATACTTACGGAATAGTAAAGGCAGAAATCAAACTTGGAATGAGTGATGGGTTTGAATCATCGCTTCATTCCTTCCTGGCTCTGTGTGCTCTAGACCGGGCACCGGAGCCTCCCTGACCTTCAGTTTCTTCCTCCGTCCAAGTCTCCTACGTGCTGTGAGTGTTCCATGAGGTGGTTTGCGCTGGGAGGATCCTAGTCATCAGTTTCCTCCCACACATATTGTTGTCTAAAACTCAGTCACTGCGAACAGGGGACACTTAAGCGAGAGCATGTACAGTAGAATGAGAATGCACTTATTTGAGTATTACTTTAGAAACTAAGGTAGCAAGGAGACAGGCAGCCGCGGAGCCCTCTTCAGCTCCGCATCCTGAGGCAACAGCCGAAGGCGGAGGAGTGGAGTCTGACAGTGATGAAGAGAAACCACGGAGAGACGGAAATGAATATGCCCTGCTGAGCTCTGAAACCTGCTGATTTCTAGGTGGAATGTAGACCAAGAACCTCTGTTAATAATAAATAAAGGAAATGAAGGTAGACAACAGCTCCCCGGCTTTCCCCACCATCACACCATGTTGACGAAGGAAGGGAAGTAGAAACAACTTGTGAAACATTATGAGAATAATAGTTTCAGGGTAAAACCTCGCTGTCATGACTACTGGGGAATGTAAAAAAAACACACACCAGGGTGATAGGGTGTCTCACTGATACCAGTCTTCTTAAAAATGGCTAATATTACAGGCTGCAGGCACCGCTAGACTTTATCTTGATGTGTAAGTGAGCCTTAGGACCTGTAGTGCTGGCTCAGCATTTAATTTACAGGAATTGTAGCGATTAGAACAAAGGGGCTGAAAACTTCTGGAGCTCACATCAGCTTGAAAATGGGCTAAAATGGCATTCTCTGTGGAAAACACTGGACTTGGAAAGTGATTATGTTCATTACAGAGCTAACCCTTGAAGTTGTATCCAATAGAAAATTAAATGTGGATGGAATAGTAGAACTGCTTAAATTACTTACACTCTCTGTTCTGAATAAAGGAAGGATATATGATATATTGAAAATATTTGGCATTAATGTTAAGATACACTTAATATAGGTACATATCAAACATACATTATACGTATTCCCCAGAAATCACTGTGGTTTATAGAAAGAAAATCTGGACAATATTTTTGAAATTCTCTGAACTTCATGATGGCGCACTAATATAATTCCATGAAGAAATAACTTGAAAATCAAGTGTCAGAAGGGTATGACAAACAAAAGGAATCTGTCCAACAGAACCTGCTAAAGGAAAGTGGCAAATAATGTGTCTTCATTTCTGAGTCGTGCAGAGGTTTTGAAAGTTAACGTCACCTCTATATCGGGGAGATGTTTTGTAAGAGTACAGGGAAAGTTAGATATAACTAAGCTGACATTGATGAAGCAGTTCTATGTAATCATTTTTCTGTTTGCCAGCCACCAGGCTTACTGAGAATTCACAATTGGGCATGTAAGTCAAGGACAGTATTTATCAGGAAGCATGGAAAGAACAGTGGACTAGGGGCTAGGAGCCCTAGCTTCTTGTCTTAGTTTGGGTGAACTAAGAGAGAGCACTTAGATCCTGAAAAACCTTAGGACTTTCAGTCCAGCATGTAAGGAAGATGACATGGTTTTCTGCCCTCAAGCTCTCCAATTCTATTCATGGTTTTTGTTTTTTAATATATCTTTATTGATTTCAGAGAGAGGAAGGGAGAGGGGGAGAGAGGGAGATAGAAACATCAATAATGAGAGTTGTCACTGATCGGCTGCCTCCTGCTCGCCCCCTACTGGGGATGGAGCCCGCAACCTGGGCATGTGCCCTGACCGGGAATTGAACCCCGATCGCCTGGATCCTAGGTCGATGCTCAACTGCTGAGCCACGCCAGCCTGGCCTATTCACGTTTTAAAGAAAGCAAGGTGATTGCCAGTCATCATGATGCTGTAAAAAAATCTGAGTTATTTGAATAATCAGTAAATGGCGCACACATGCCATCTCTATTAGGTGTGCAGAAATGACAAACTAGCCTTTCACTACTTTTTGGAACACCGGAAACCAGTCATTTAGGCAAAATCTTTTTCTACAGTGAAGTTACTGCAACATACCACAGTTTTGTGACAGACTACCTAGGACAAAGGAAAAAAGCCAATGAGCAGGAGTAAATTAATACTACTCCACTCTTTATTAAGAGGCTGAGCATTCCTGGGGAGCTTCCTGTACCTGCTCGGGCCCGTTAGAGCCCTTCCCCGCACTTTAAAGGAGATCTGGAAGACACACCAGGTGGCTAGGCTTTAATTTTTGGAAAGCAGGCCTGACCTGGAAGAGAGTGCTTAGATCTGCTCCCAGGGATCTGTGCAGTGAAGCTTCTGGCCCTCCCTGGCCTGGTGCTGCTCACCCTCTGTGACCCCACTGTGCGCTCATGTTGCTGGGTCCTGGCTCCAGGAGACCAAAAAAATAAAAGGAGGGTTGATTTTAAATAGTTGCCTGTGCTGAATGAGCTTCCCACATTGTCTGCCCTACCCAGCCCGTGAGCCCCAGAACTGTGGTCAGATCTCGAGAACGCCCTGGTTTCCCTCCGGGCCCCGGCACTCCTCCAGTCTCCTGCAGTGCTCGAACGTGATTTTGACTTTGAGCCTGAGTCACTGAGAACGTACCGAAACAACAGATGGTGGTAGCTTATTACTTCCTGCATTTTGACTGCGTTTTGAACAGTCTTGAAGATCTTTATCTTCCCACCCCAGCTTCAGGGCTATGTTGAGTGCTGTGTAGGCATTTTAAAGAAACTTTTGAATTTTACTCAGAGGACTTGATGGTGGAATTGTGATTCTTTCACAGAAACTTCCCTTATAATTTCTTCTTTTGTTTAAACTACTATTTATGTGCCAGAAACTCTAGTTGCACTATTCACTTTCCATACAGTAGCTCATATAATGCTCGTAACAACCCAGTCAGGTGGGTATTATTGATGTCCCTGTTTTGCAGGTGAAGAAATGGAGACTTAAGAGCATAATTACATTTCCAAAGTCCTGCACCCAGTTAAGTGACAAAGCTGGGATTTGATCCCGGGCTGTCTGACTGCAGGATTCAGTGCATGATACTGCAGAGGGGAACGATTTTCGTAGAATTGGACCCAAGTGGTTGTAGGAGGGTGAGCTCATCTAATTCACAAGTGTCACTAGCAGGTAGTGATCCTATTGCTTGTCACCGCAGCCTCAGTTTCTTCTGCTGTGGTTCATGGTACGAGAGTGACCATAATTGGGTATTTCAGCTGATCTAGGGGTTTAAGAGACACTGACGGTGCTTGTCTCCTCTTGTCGCAGGTGGCTGTGTTACTGCAACGTACCACAGTTCTGCGACAGTCTACCTCGGTATGAAACCACCCAGGTGTTCGGGAGAACACTGCTTCGCTCAGTCTTCACCGTCATGAGACGACAGCTCCTGGAACAAGCAAGGCAGGAAAAAGACAAACTGCCACTTGAGAAACGAACCCTAATCCTTACCCATTTCCCAAAGTAAGGGGCGCTCTTGCAAACCTTTGTTTCAACCGGGCACTTGGCATTAATAAATACGTGCATCAGTGACAAGGTCAGGAAAGCTGGGAAAAGCATCCAGGGAGGAGGGACGAAGGGACTCCTCAGCCCCCTCTGCACATCCTCTTGGGGAGTGCACAGCCCACCTGTTGTTGGCTTGAATTTGTGTTGACTGTGGTGTAGCTCCCTTAGCCCCACCTCATCCCATCTGGGTGACATTGTCTCTGAGCTTCAGAAAATGGGGCGGTGCTGGTGCTTCGTTTTGTGCAGTCAGCTGCCAGGAAGCTAGAGGGGGGTGGGGAGAGTGTGCAGAAGAGTTTCCATCTACTCGGAACTCAAGGGGCTGTTTTTTTTTCAGCCGAGCTCGCCAGCCCTTTCTCAGACTGGTGAGAGGCTCCTGCGTCAGCTGCTGCGGGCCTGCCCCTCACTCTTTGTAAACTAGACCCCAAATGCGGAGCAGGGCAGGAGGAGAGGGGCCTCCTTCACAGGGACCTTGGTGCCCCCACACTCCGTTTCTTGTAGGATATACGTACTCTTGTGCGCCTTGCTGCCTACACCTGCCAGCGCTCCAACATGTAATCATTTAAATATTTTTTCCAATGAAGGCAGTGTGCCAAAGGGAATAGGGAGTTTCAGTGTCGCACCGTTGGCCTCGGAAATGCATTTTCCAATCTGAAAACCAGATATTTAAGCCGCGAGACTGGCTGCTGGTGAGGGGCCGGGTGTGCAGTGGATGACTTGTCATGGAGCACTGACAGCAGGACATGGACGAGGCGCTTCATTTCCTGGGTGTCATTCTGCCTGGAGCAGCGCTTGGCGGGGCAGACGTTGTAATTTGAAAAGGCTCCGGGTACGGCAGAGCCTTCCTCCACACCCATGCGAAGACCAGAACTGCTGGTGTAGAGTATGGAGTTTAAGAGAGGAGGTATTAGATTCTTTCAGCAAAGATGGGGGAAGCTCTGTTTTCGTTGCGAAGCTGGGTTTTTATCATTAAGATGCTATTACTGGATTACCCAGTTTGTGTTTTAGGAAAGATAATTAAAAAAAAATAAGTTAGGTCCAAAACAACAACAAAAGTGGTTTTTCAGGTAAAAATTGACTGAAAAGTCCTTTGCTGCTTAACACAAATCCTAAGCCTTAGGTAAAGGGTGTCATGGGTAAATCCCATGAGATTTCCCGGAACGTCCAGCGTTCGCACGTAGCCCCTAGCATCCTGATTTTCAGTGTTTTCTTGAGGACGCCAGCAGCTGAGACTGAGGCATGACATGAATGATTTGGCTTCCTCCAGGGAGAAAGATTCAGCGGCACTTAATCTGGAGTCTGGCTGTTGCCCCTCAACGGGTTGTGAACTCTGGGCTTGCTCGTCTATGTCAGTGGCTGCCTTTTAACTAGTTGAAGCTCCTTTCCTTAGAGATTAAAGCAATTTCCTTACTAATGTCTCTATTACATTTGCCACATAAGCAGCATTTTATGATTTCATATTATAGTTGTCATCCCATCTCTAAGCCAAGGGACAAAGAGGACCCACCCTCCCCACCTTTAATGGTGCTTAAAGAGAAATTTTAATTACCTTGCATAGTAACATTTTTTTCCCCCCACAGCAAGTGCATTTCGCTTCTTGCAGATATTTGCTAATTATAGGGTGTTTTGTTCCTTCAGCCCCTAGTTCTGGCATGGCTCCTGCTATTGAGCTAATCAAGGCTGCCTTTTCGTCTCTCTTACTAATGGTAGGGTAACACTACCACCCACTTCTCCTTCCAGATCTCTTTTCATGGACTAGGACAACATTTGAGGCTGTTAGGCATTTATACCCACAGGTTTGGCAGCAGAATCACACATACGTTGAAGCCCGAGGTGCTGGTTGCATCTTGGGCACGGTCGCCACGTGAGAGCCGCAGTCCTCCCCATACCACCCGGGGGGTCAGGTGGCTCTCCGAGGGATTTTCAGGGCCTTCATCCTTACCTGCCTCCTCTTCACGTGTCACTCTTTCTTCCACGTGGCTTTAACTTGTGCCTTTCCCCCCATCTGCCTGCTTACAGGGTTGTTGTTAAGAAGGTTTAGCGTCGGTATTTTATGGTAAAAGTGATCATTGTACATATGGGTGAAAATTTGGTTAAGCAGCGAAACACCAGCCATAGCCCTACCTTTCGGGCTTTTAGATATTTCAGTTTATTCTCCATATAATTTTGTATCCTGTGTTTACAAAACAAGCGCTTTCTTGTGTCGGTATGTGAGACTGTTCTTTATTGTAATGAAACAACTACATATGTGTACACGTATAACACACACACACATATAATTATTTTCCTAAATTGTTAATGGCATTTTTCTTTGGTGAGTCTGTGCCTGGCTTTATGAAGAGTGTTCAGATCATGTAATTACTGAACAAAGAAGGAGCCGAGGAAAGGAAAGGCAGTTTACCTCTGTGCTGAAGGGCAGTTGTGGGCACCTTGAGGGCTGTGGGAGGGAGAGGCAGGTCTGCTTAGGAACGGGGGAAAGAATCCGCTCGTCTGCAAGATCAGAATGTGACCTTAGTAAGGATTTTGGCTCCTGTTGCTATCTGTCTGTGTTTGGTAAGAAGCACACTCAAGTGTTTTAAAACATGCCTTCATGGTGGCTTGCTTAGCAGGGAGAAGTGAGTGACTCATGCGGTTTCGATAAACCATGAATTACACTATCGAGTGAGGCTGGGTGTTCACTCAAACGGTGCCTTGTTTTTAAATCTTCCAGGAGTAGCAAGTCAGAACCCCCCCCCAGGACCTTTTCCCACCTGTTTTCACTTCCAAGAAACCACCCTCTCTCTCCCCTGAAACCATCTGAAATCCTCCAGGCATTGATGAGTGAGAAGAAGAGTGGCACTTTTTAGTAATAGTGATGATTATGATGATGATGTGAATGATGATCGTAACAGGTTTTGATCGGTTATCAGAAACCTTGGTACTAAGTATGTTTTACAGTTCAGAAACTTAAAGGTAATGAATATAGCACGTGCCATATATCACAGCTCCAGGGATACAGTTAATTCCCCCAAATTAAACCCTTTATAATTGTAAAGACTGTAAATGTAGTCTTTATTTTAAGGGCTTTTGGATTTTACAGCTTCAGAGAAGGGAACTAGATGGCTTATAGTACCTTTATCACATCGCTGCAGTGTCAACTTCATGAGGGCAAGCGGTGGTTTTGTTCACCCTGTTCTTCCAGCTCCCAGCCCAGTGCCTGGCACGTGGCAGGTGTGCAGTCGGTATTTGTTGAATGAATGGAGCACTTACTAGGCATCAGGCATCATTTTAGGCATGTCCACCCTATGCAGGAATTACTGTTGATATTTCCATTTCATAAAAGAGGAAACTGAGGAAGAGGAAAGCTAAGCAGTTGTTTCAAGATTATACAAATAAAAAGTGGGGAGCTTCGTAAATAGATTCTAGAACCCAGGTTCTTAGCCAGTGTTCTGTGTTCTTCCACTAGAATTAATGTGCCTTAAAAGTGGCTGCAGGAAGACATTCCAGTACCAGGAGTGTAGATCTGTGTCGATATTTTAACCATAGTTCTTCAGTTTTGGTTTACATAAGACTTGCCTAAGGCACTTACCAAAACTTAGTCCCCAAAGCCCATTCTCACAGACTTGGATTCAGTAAGTGTAAGTGGGATTTGGGGTAGCCGTATTTCAGACAAGGTCTCCAGGTAACTTCTATGGGCCCCCAAAACTTGGGATCCGTTTGGTTTATACCATGACAGGAAGTATAACTTAGTCATTAATCACTGGTTCACTCTTGGCCCTGAATTTGCTAGTTGTGGGACTTTGTACCAGTTCTTTAGTCTCTTGTCTGCCTTGAGTTTTTTCATCTGTAAGGTTATGAAGATCAAGTGAGTTAGAGTTAGAACTATAGGTATGTGGGATAAATAAAAATAAACTACGAAACTCATTGGGTTGATGCGAGGATTCAGTAAATTAGAACACTGCAGGCACATGGCAAGCACGCGATAAATGGTACCAACTTTTGTTATGGTGATGACTGATAATGACAGCTCCCTGCAGGACTGGGACCTTGCTGAGGCTCACCCAGGAGGACTCAGTGGGGTGCATTTCCACTGGTGGAATGCTCCGTGTAGTCTATGTTATGTTGATCTATGCAGAGTCAAAGAAAATAAATTCATAAAAATGCGTATCTGTGTTTGAATATACCGGGGCTGTCCAACTAAATCATCATTTGAGTCATAATTTACTAGCATATCTCTGAGTTGACTGTGAGATGCTGATGTTCAGGTGATTGCCATAGGTGGTTAGGGCTTCTGTCCCTCTGGCACGACATTCGTTTTTAATCTTACTATTGCTTTTACTCTTGTGTCTAGGTTTCTGTCCATGTTAGAAGAAGAAGTTTATAGTCAAAACTCTCCCATCTGGGATCAGGACTTCCTGTCAGCCTCTTCCAGAACCAGCCAGCTAGGAATCCAAACAGGTAATTTTTTTTTTTTTTTTTTTGCACCAATCAGAGAACAACTAGGAAGTGTAACTTTCAGCTCACTCTGCATTTATTTGTGTTTTTCATCAAGATATGGAAGATGGGAGCCAGCAAATTTTGCATCTGCACCTCTATTAATGAGGAGAGCAGGTGCAAATCAGTGAGAACAACTACTGCTCCTGCTAGTGGGTTTGCTTAGCTTGCACATTACAGTTTTATAGGAGGTGTAAAATACCAGGCAGCTCAGTCCCGTAGGCCACTGCTGGCTCTTTTTAAAGACACTCATAGTCTCCGTCAGTGGCTGATATGCCTAGGAATCAAGTTCCCAGCCTGGTTGCTGAGTCCATGATGTCTGTTTTGTGTATCAAGTTACTATCATGATGAGTGGAAGACAGCAGTGTTGGGTCTTGGGACATGAAGAACTTCCCAGTGGGGCCAGGACATCCTTGCCATTGCCTTGGGTCAGCTGGTGTGGCATCACCTGGCATTTTGCAGGGATGGAAGACGTGACTTGTGGAGTCACACTGATTCCAGAGAGAGGATCTGAATTCCTGCCTTTGACACTAGGAGGATTCAGAGAAGTTTGGCAGGAGATGCCAGAGCAGCCATTTATATGTGGCCGTGGGGAAAGAAAGAATGAAGAATTCTGACGTCAGAGATTTTAGTAGCTCTAACTCAATGTATAATAGGTTATTTTTTCCCAAAAAGAACTTTACATACAATAAAAGTCATCCCTTTTAGTATGTGGTTCTGTGAATTTTGACAAACACATATAGTTGTGTTACCACTACTATCATCAGAATATAGAACAGTTGCATCACCTGGAAAATTCTGTTGTACCCCTAGGTAGTCCCTGCATTGCCCTACCCCCAGCACTGGCTACCACAGATCTGTTAGTGTGTTTTTTTCCTATAGGGTTTTTTTCCCCTTTCTATAAGGTCATATGAGTGGAATCATATAGTACATAGCTTTTTGAATCTGGCTTCTACACAGCATAATGCATTTGAGAAGGTGCTTAAAAGTTTTTGGTTTTTTTTTTTTTTTTCCATCTAGAGCCCAAGTGTGGGTATAAATATAATTAAAGTAGTATACATAAGGAATGAGCTATTTTGTTTTGGATCAGACCCCTTCTGTTTGCATTCTTGTTACCAAAAACATCTTTGTGTGTGTGTTATTTATTTTTTTACCTTAGGCCATAGAATGTAACTTTATCTTTTTCTGCTCCAAACCCTATAGAGCTTTGGGCCTATCTATGCATGTTACGTGCTCCCTCCAGACCTGAGTTCACTGGACGTGCTCTCTGTGGAGCCTGGCCTGTCCTCCAAATCGCTCTGTGCTGTTCACTTTGTCTTATCTCTGCCAGCTTGCAAGTGGCGTCTCTCTCACGAACTCTTTCCTAGGTCTTCCTGTGCCTTCTAGCTGGGACTGAATGTTCTTTCTTCCCCCCTTTCACAGAACCTTGAATGTATCCTATCCTTGGTTCTCCAACTTAGCTGCACAAGGTATCACCCATCGAGATTTAAAATAATAATTTCTGAGTCCCTTCCCAAGAGTGCGCTATGTAATTTGTCAAGGGTGTGACCTGGACATTTTAAAAGCTCCCAGGTGATTCTGATGTGCAGTAATATTTGAGAACTACTGTGTCATATAACACCTCATGCTCTCCTAGGCCCATTTTCCCCTGTACGTCTTTTCTCTCCTATGAGTGTGACTCCTGGATGGACAGAGACCAAGTTTTGCCACAATAATAATAATAATAACTGATACTTCCATTTAGTGCTTGCCTGTGAAGTTTGCTTCATGTCTTTAAGCCTTAGCACAAAGCCTGGGAAGTTGCTATTATTATCTCCTTTATATAGACGAGAGTTGCCCAAGGTCAGATCTCGTCAAGTGATAGAACTGGGTTTTACACCTGGGTCTGTCTAATTCCTAAACACTGTTAAGTACCCATGAGCCAGAGCTCTAACCACGACATGATGCTGCTTCGCTGTGCGTTGCAAATGTGCAGGCCACTGCTAGTGGAAGGAATGAGTGAACCGTTTCCTCCTTCAGGCAGGGGGCACCAAAGCTGGTCCGCAGGGGGGTCGACGTAGGTCTGTTCTGGAGGGTCTTCCGGAGAGACTGTCCCTGCTCCAAAGTCCCCCTGACCCTTGCCTATTCAAAATGCTCCCCAGCCTGTTCCATTTCCAGCAAATTACCTGTCACAGCACAGGACGGAGAAGGCAGAGCTTGTCTCTCTCCCTTGGGAATTTCATGTCTATTTCTGTGGCTCAGGTTGTAACCCAGTTAAGCTGGATTGTACTCTTCAGCATTACCTGGAGCCGTCAGAAACAGGCTGTCTTCTCCTGTTCTGCTTTAATTGCAGCGTGTTCTCTTTGGGGAGAGAAGAGTGTAATCATCGACTTAATTGGCACGTCTGCACATCGATGCAACGGTGATAAATGCCATTCATAATGATGGCTCTGAAGTTGTGCAAGGTACTCAGGTGTCACAGAGCTTCCTCTTTGTGTGGAATCACTCCAGGGCACTTTGAAATTCAGGAGGCCTGTATGCTGGAAGGAAGACCAGATAGCCGGGCAGTTCAGTGTATTTTGAGTCTTTGCGCGCAGACTGCTGTTCAGTTAGGAGTGCTGTGGACTGGTGTTCTCTGCTGCTTGCGTTACTTATTGCATCACTTTCTTGGCTGCTGGGAGTGTGCTGTGCACACTGAGCTGTGGCTGCATTGAAACTTAGATGAACATTCTGTCTGGACATCTGCCCGCACTGCCGGGCTCTCTCGTATTTGTCATCAGAGTCACCGAAAAGATCCTTACACCTCATCAGCTGCAGATCAGCAGCCCACTAGCAAAGCAAAGTCCTATTCCTTACGATGGCTTAAAAAAAGGTTTTGTTTGGACATACTCTCAAACTTACAGACAAGTTACAAGAATAGAACAAAGAGATTTTGTATACTGTATCTACACCAATTGTTAACGTTTTGCCACAGTTGCTTTATCATCTCTCCTCTCTAGCTGTTTGTTCCTCTCTGTCTCTGTCTGTTTTTTTCTAAAGTATCTGAAAGTTGCAAACATCATGCCTCCTTATTGACTTCAGTGGGTATCTCCCAAGAACAAGGCCATTCTCTTACTTAACAGCATACTTACCAAAGCAAGGAATTTTAACTTTGATGCAAGGTTAAACCTTGTTATTGAATCTATAGGCTAGTTTCCGTTTTTGCCTCTTAATTGTGTGGTTTATAGTAATTTCTGCATCACATCAGGAGGCACATAATGTTGGCCTCTCCCGTTATGGTTGGTATTAAGTTCGATCACTTGGTTAAGGTGGTAACTACAAGGTTTCTCCATTGCACTGCTACCATTTTTCCTTTTGTATTAAAAAAGTACTTTTGTGGGGAGATATTTGGAAGCTATCTTGTCTTCATTAGAATTACACTTACAAGGTTTAGCCTGCACAGATGATTCTCCCCGAATCAGTTACTATATGCTGGCTGCCGAAAATTTTTTTCTAACTTCCATTATTCTTTCCTTGTGTATTTGTTGGCATTCTTCTGTAAGGAAGAGCTTTACCTTCTTCCCATTTATTTGTTTATTCATGTATGATTTTATCAGTATGAACTCAGATATTCTATTCAGTGGGTTATACTCCATTATAGTCTTTATTATGCTCACACTGACCCGATTTCTTTTAAAGATGACTTCTTTGTGGTATTGGATGGGATGGTCTCACTTGTACTTGGTTCCTCACTGCCTAAGAAAAGAGTCATCTAATACCTTCTTTTCCGTTTCTCGGGGCAGTCATCAGTCCACCTCCTGTGGCTGGGACGATTTCATACAATTCAAACTCATCTTCCCTGGAGCAGCCGAATGGAGGGAGCAGCAGTCCTTCCGGCAAAGGCTCTTCTGGGCTTGAGGCAAACCCAGGTAAGCACTTAGGGGGCCTACTAGAGGGCTGTGATTTGCCCCAGAAGTTCTGTTGTAGTTTGAGAAGTGCCAGAGGTAGACTTACACCAACTACAGATTGTTCATGTCCGGGATTTTAATGGAGATTTGACTTTCATACCCATAGAAAATTGGTTGGATTAATCAACATATGTTACCTGCTTTGTGTTCCAAATAACCCATTGTTTGCCCTTTTATTTTGATCCTCACAGGAGAAAAGAGGAAAATGAATGACTCTCATGTTTTGGAGGAGGCCAAGAAGCCCCGAGTTATGGGGGATATTCCAATGGAATTAATCAACGAAGTCATGTCTACCATCACGGACCCTGCGGTGATGGTTGGACCAGAGGTCAGCAGGGAAGCCCTGAGCAGGCCAGCTGGTAGACCTCTCCTGCTCTCCTAGCCACTGTAGCTGTGTGAAATAGGGGTGGGATCAGAGTCAGCCTGCGATGCTACCCGGGTTTGCATTTCACCTGTGGTCAGGGTAGGGAGGGCAGGGAAAGCTAGTTGGAGAGGTGATTCCCCCTGGATGAATATCACATCACAGGGAGACTTCCTAATGATCTCACACAGTTTAAGCCTTTTCTCCTCTCTCAGCTTTCTATTTTGAAAAATTTACACTATCATAAATGTTGCAAAAATTCTATGATACTTTTTTAGATTCACCAGTTATTAACATTATGCTACATTTGCTGTCTTTCTCTCACTCTACCTCTCCCTCCAACCCTTCTTCCCACTCTTCCTCTCTCTCCCTTTTTCCTGTGAATCTTTTGGAACTATTTTAGAATTAAATATAGATGTCATAACACTTCACTTCTAACTATTTTTGCCTGTATCTTGTAAGACTAAGACTATTCTTTTACATTACCACAATGTAGTTATCACTGTCAGAAAATTCAGCTAAGTTACAATATTGCTAATACGTGGGTTGGCAAACTACAGCCTGCAGGCCACATCTGGCCCACTGTCTATTATTGTCCATAAGGTTTTATTGAAACTCTTGTCTGTGTCTGCCTTGCAACTACAAGAGCAGATTTGAATAATTAAGATAGGGGATGTATGGCTTGCAGAGCCTAAAATATTTATTATCTGGCCCTTTATAGAAAAGTTTGCTGATCCCTGGCCTAATGTGCACCCCATATCCAAATTTCCCATATATCCAAATTATACCCTTGATGACATTTGTTGCATTAAGTTTTCACCTCTTTATAAAGTCTCCTTTAATCTAGAACAGTTCCCAGTCCTTTTTTGTTTTTTTATGGCAGTGCCATTGTTGAAGAGTCCTGGTCACTAGTTTTGAATAATGTCCCTCCATTTGGATTTGTCTGTTTACTCAAGGTTAGACTCAAATAAAGCATTTGGTGTAGAAGTACTGCTGTGATCACAGGCATGCCGCCCAGCAGCAGGGCACTAAGGCATTGTGACAGCTTCCCGGACATCAAGAAATGACCTGGAGATTATGTTGCAAAACATCTTTTAAAACTTTTTTTTTTTTTTTAGCATTGCTCTGCTAGATTAAAGTATCTATTTTTTTATTTGTCGTTTACTTAAATATTTATTTTATGGTATTAGGGTAATTCAGAGGAATGGAATGTTGTAAGAGAAAGATCTCTTTCTAGTTATCTAAACCTGAGGTCGAAGACTACAGTACCTTTTATATACTTGTCTTTTGGGGATTTAGTGACTTCACAGATTAGCTTAGCTCAGGTGTTTCGGCTGTAAAATGTAGGTGCCGTCACACCTTTCAGAACTGTTGGGTGGATGTAGTAGTGTACTGGAGTTGGCTCATACAGGTGTGCGGAGACAATTGTGAAATTTTCAAGAATTCTCTGGGCTGGTTGTTAAATATGTTGGTAGCTTGAAATTGGCTTCAGTCGCACCAGGTCACCTGTAGACCAATGAGATGAGCAGGGGCTCCCAATTAGGGCCTTTCTTCCCTGGGGCACTTGCCTGCTTACCACTGGGTGCATTAAATAGGATGGGGAGCAGAAGGTGTTGGCACAGGTTGTGCTGCCTGCTGTGGTTGATAGTGGGTCAACAGGTGCTCTTCTGGGAAGAAAACTGTCCTCCAAAAATATAAACATGACAGCCACCACTGGCCCTGTAACGAGAAGTTGGGATCTGTCTTCCTGATGGTCCTATAAACTCAGCCAAGGGATTCCTCTAAACCAGGGGTTGGCAATGTAGCCCACAGGCCAAGTCCAGTCTGCCCTTTCACTTTTAAATAAAGTTTTATTGGAACACTGTTATACACATTCCTTTATGTGTTGTCTGTGGCTGCTTTCACACTACAACAGTGTTGACTAGTTGCCAGGGACCTGGCCCTTTTTTAGGTGACTCCTAATCTACGCTTAATATCCATGTCCGTGTGTAATACTCTGATCTCTCAAAATGCTTTACCTGTCTTTTCTGTTTCGCTTCCATCACGTGTGTGTTGTGTGGGACCCTGAGCAACGTAGCTTTGGTATGTCCTATCTCCGCCGTCTGAAGAGCAGAGCCCTGTAATTTTTTCCTGTCTCCCGCATCCCAGAACAATCTGCTGTCAGCACACTCGGCCAGGGATGAGGCAGCGAGGCTGGAAGAGCGCAGGGGCGTGATTGAATTTCACGTGGTCGGCAATTCCCTGAACCAGAAACCCAACAAGAAGATTCTGATGTGGCTGGTCGGTCTGCAGAACGTGTTCTCCCATCAGCTGCCCCGGATGCCGAAAGAGTACATCACACGGCTTGTCTTTGACCCGTGAGTGGTGCTCAGCTCTTCCTTTTTTAATTATTATTTTTTTAGTGAAAAAGGAACTACTCAGAAAGTGAAAGTCACCGTAGGCACCCAGCAGATCCTGCTGCCTCTTGTCACACTGTGGATGCAGAGCTACCTTAAGATAATTGCCACGTCTAAAGCATTAAGATTAACTTTTCAACATTTCACACAGGGTTTTGTTAATAATAATGACGCTTTGTATTTTCAGTTGCTGGTGACTATCCTGTGCTTCATTCATTGTAGCAATGAAAGAGTAGAAACACTTAAGAGGACGCCCCATTTTTTTTATAGTCAAAACATTCTTGATTTTGGTGTCTTAGGTACCCTGGTTGCCTAGGTCTGTAAGCACTGGGAAAATTATTGGGATATCAGACAAGTTATCATTGAAAATTTATTGCTTTAAAAAAACTCTCCCAAAAAAAACCAAAAAAAAAAAAAAGAAACTTCTCTAATAAATGTATTTTAACTCTATAGCTCAGTAGCCCATGTGGACTGTGATTCGTGCGCATGACAATGAGAGTGACATTTTAGACAGAGGAGGTCTGCCAGCGTTCTGTGATACAGGTTTCGGCAGACTGTACATGTGGATTTTATATTCTTGTCCATAATGTTTCTGTAATATTTCTGAGTAAGACTAATCTTCGGAAACATACACCGCTTTGTCCATGACTTTGTGCTCTCTCCTGGCCCCCCACCATGAGTCCCTTGGCATCGGGTGTACCCCTGTTCCAGGGCTCTGGAACATGTACTCTGTTCTTTATTTGCAAACCTCAGGCCGTTGTTAGGTGGCTGGCATTTTGTTCTGGGGGAATCTCTCACGAAGACCTGCGTAGGCAAGCTTGCTCTGAAAAGTCCACAATAAAGAATGGGCTGGTGAGATAGTGGCTAGATAAAGGAAGTTTCCATAGAAACCCAAGAAAAATACTGCCCCCCTTCCTGGCTGGTTAAGAAGGAACACCCCCAAGAAGAATATATAACCAAGACAGGTAAAACTTTGATATAATCTTATTTTTTCAGGAAACACAAAACCCTTGCTTTAATTAAAGACGGCCGTGTGATTGGTGGCATCTGTTTCCGCATGTTTCCATCCCAAGGATTCACAGAGATTGTTTTCTGTGCTGTAACCTCAAACGAGCAAGTCAAGGTAAGGGGACCCCAGGGTCTTAGAAGAATGCGGTGTTTCTCACTAAAGCTGCAGAGCTTGGGGAGGTCTCTCTGGGCCATGTCCAGAGAAGGTTTGAAGTGGAGCTCAGGACTTTCTGAGAAGCGTCCTCTCACCATGAGTGTACGTGTGTGTGTCTGAGGAAATAAATGTTCCACAGACTAACAGGTGCGGTTCTGCCAAGGCTCTGTTGGACCTGGGGACAAGGTACAGGGGCGCTGCACAGCCCCACGAGCAACTCAAGTATAATCTATGGCAAGTGAGGGATGTTTGAAAATCAATTGCAGTGTTCATTGTTAATTGACACACACACACACACACACACACACACCCCACCCCCACCCCGGTGACAGTGAACCACCAGGAAGGATATGGTGCGATGTGGATTAGGAAGGTGATTTAGGTGACTTACACCTCAGAAGGATTTCTTATGAATCCTTCCTCACAGGGGGTTGGGGGGGCAGGAACTAAAGATATTCTATTAGGGAAGCTGTGAAAAATTTGAAATTTATGACCACGTTTTAGAAGTATTCATGCTGGGTTTGGAATGGAGTGTTTTTAGGGGGTGGTGTGTGTGCGACTAATTTACTTTCCCAATTATTCCTGGCCTAGGTCGTCTTCGCCCCAGGAGCTGTGGTGGTTTTATTGATACCACAGTTGGTGTCAGAGCCTGACTGGAATAAACTAGACCCTCGGTTGGCAGAAAGAGCTCTGATCTCGATTAGGTTGTGTTCCACTCTGCCGCCCTTAGGAGAATGGAGGCAGGAAATGTGTCTTTAGAATATTATTCATTTGGCATTTGAGGGACCCCTAAAGAATATCGTGCAGAAGTATGGTGGGCGGGGGAAAGATAAGCATCTCAGGATTAGATGGCTGCTGAGAAAATCCGGGGAGGGTCTGAGGCAGTGCTGTGCAGTGAAATACAGTGTGCCGTGCAGACGTGAGCCGTATATGTGATTTCACGTATTCTAGTAGCCACATTAAAAATAAAGCAGAATTTGTTTTTTAAATATATTTTATTTTACCCAGTATATCCAAAGTATTGTCATTGCAAAGGTGCTCCGTGTTATGAAGGATTCATTCCACATTCTTTGCTTTGTACGAAGTCCCTGAAATCAAGAGTGGGTTTTACACTTACGGCTTGTCTCCGCTTGGACCGGCCACATTTCACATGCTCCCTGTGCAGGTCGAAGCATTGCTGCCTCGTGCAGCTACAAAGAAGCAATGCCGTTGATTGAAGGCAAAAATATGTCACCGGGTGGGGTCGTTCTCTGCTTGAGGGCCACAGCTAGTGCTGTGGGTACTTTTGCTGCCATCAATAGCTTTACTCTGGACGTGGTGCCCATTTTAGCCACTGAGGTTATTTATTCTCACAAAGCACAAATGGGGCTTTTTGCTTTTGACTCATAGAACTAGGCATCAAAGAGAAAAATTTATTAGTTTTATATTTCTCATTCCGACGGGAAAAGGCGAGGGCCCAAATTTGCTTGAAACTGATCTGTGGTTCTTTTCCAAGGAATTCTGACTGTGTGTCTTGAGATGGTGCTGTTGTGTTTATCACTTTTTTCCTTTTATTTCCCTCTAGCCAAAGTGAGAAACAATTCTGAATGTCCAGAGTTTAGGAACGTACTTAAAAGGGAAATTTTGTTTGGCTTTTCATAGGGAGAGGAGCTGGCAAATGTGTCCTTGGTTTATAATTTCAGAAAAAAGATTGCATAATTTTTGTTTTCAGAGAAAGCTACACCAAGCACCTTGTTTGGAAAGGTTGGTTGAGGTTGACTTGGACACTCTTAGGGATACTGGAGGGAAACTAAAGGTGTTTAATATGAATTGGACGCTTTGTCTTATTACTTTCCAGAAGGGTACTTTGTTTTTTTTCCCCAACCATGTAATTTTCTAAAGGTTTGAAGGAAGGTGGCCAAACATCACAAACTCAGTAGGAATAACTAGAAGAAGAAAAAAAATCACTTTTTGTAAGTGACTTATAACGGTAGCTTTAGAAAATTAAATATTATTCTTTTAAAACTGAAAAGAATGGATGAGTTTGGTAGAGGTCAGTGCTTGATAACACCTACTTGTGAAATCAGAGTGTTCCAAAGTGGTTTAAAATTTTTATTTAATATATTAAGAATCTTGGCTACATGATACTTTTTGTATCCACTCATTTTGGAATATTGTGCTTCCCGTCAGATTCTTATGAACACTCTAAGTAGGATTTGTATGTGAATTTATCTTTTCCAAAGCACATACAAGATAGTATTTGAGCATTTACTTTAAGTTCCCCACCTGGTTTGTGAATATCTCATCAGCCAAGAATTATTTGGACTTGATGTTATATGCAGCTTGGAAGTTACATACCTAATAATTGTTTACCATAATAAATGTGTAAGTAAACACGCAAGTTACCAGATTTGGAAAAGAATCCTTGTGGTGGCAATTATAAACAAAATCATGCAAACAAGGGAAATAGTTCTGGGGTGAACATCTAAACATTTGCTTATAAAAGCCTAACGTTGTCAATGCCTCTTGAACCAAAAAAATATTGAAGCTACCACTACTGCCCGCCACAGAGCTAGACACAGAGAGGATTCAAGTTAAAAGACACAGCCTCAACTCGCAAGCAACTTGGGATATGGAAAATTTCTTTGGAGAAGTGACAAATTAGTGGCCACTGATGAAAAATACCTTATGTAGGTTTTGAGAAGCTACTTACAAAAAAACCTTTATTGTTGCTCTTGAGTAAATCATTGGGCTGTGGGTGAAGGGGAGGAAATACATAGTTCTGTTAATTCCTCACAAGATAGATGATGTATACAACGAAAGCCCAGCTCTCTTCTATCAGCCACACCTGTGTTAAAGTGAATTTCATCAGAAAATACATTTCCTACTAATTTTCAGACATTACTCTTTCTCTGCACAGGCAGGTCCCTCCAAGTAGCCAATCCTTCTCTTTTTTCCAGTTCTTTCCATTTTTTTTTAAAAAATAGTTTAAAATTACAGAGGTTATACACATACATATTCAGATAAACAAAAATGCCACTCCCCCTTCAAGTCCCTGCCATCTCACTATTGTCAGCTTGGTGTGCATCCTTCCACTTGCTTCTCTACTGATTTATGTGCCAGGAAGTGCACCGGTATGTACGAGGTGACTGTGTTTTGTCATTGTTGTTTACATAAATAGAATTCATACCGTACATACTAAAAAAAAATTTTCCAGTATGTCTTAGGGATTCTTCAACTTGAGTGCATATATCTTGTTATTTAAATTTTTATTTAGATCAACAAAATGAAATAAAATTAAAATTCAGTTTTTTAGTCACTCAGGTACTCAGTAGCCATGTGTGACTGTTGGCTACCATATAGCTAAAGGACACTCCCATCATTGCAGACATTTCAGGTAAACAGTACTGATATGCCCACAATATTGCCACTTCAGCATATAATAAGTGTAAGTTGTTATTAGTAAGATTTTTCCCCCTGATATGTATTTTACACTCCAGTACCTCTCAGTTTGGACAAGTCACACCTCAGTTGCTCAAAAGCCACTTGTGGCTAGTGTCTACCGTATTGAACAGTGTAGCTCTGTACTCTAATCGTGCTTATATATTTATCTTCCCCATCTAACTGTCTTCTCCTCAAGGAGAGAGGTTTTTCATTCATCCTTTTATTTGAGTTTTATTCAGACTCACAGTGTGTCAGTATTGTGATATGTTTGGGAAACGGTAGAATGTCCTTGGGTAAGGTCAATAGAAGACTGATTTCCAGAAGAGGGAGACTGCTAGCCTCACACACGATAGAGTATTTTATCGGCAAAATATATCTAAAGTACAAATTCCTAAACTTGGCACTATTTCCAGACGAATTTGTAGGACTTTTTTTTTCTTCAGAACCTAATATATTTGTCTGTATACTAATTTCCACATAGGGCTATGGAACACACCTGATGAATCATTTGAAAGAATTTCATATAAAACACGACATCCTGAACTTCCTCACGTATGCAGATGAATATGCAATTGGATATTTCAAGAAACAGGTAAGTTTTTCACTGTGCGACGCTATTTTGTCATTCCTTTTTAAAATACGCAGTAAGGTAGCCTTCATTCAAATAAGTGCCCCCCCACACCCAGGGTTTTCTGCTTACAAAACGGACATAACATTTATTTTATAAGCTCTAAGCCAGAACAAGCTTCAGCCTGGATTAGAGGCTATGACCAGCACATAGTAAGTACTAAATATTTGTTGAGTGAATGAATGTCATCTCTAAGTGAAGTATAGTATTGCATCCTACCGTCCTAAATTATAGTATCTCCAGGCTAAGGAGACATTCCCAGTGTGGGTGAGTCGAGTTCTGTGTGGGAGAAGTAGATTCAGTCTGTGGAAAGCCTCTCTTAGGAGCAGGGAGGAAATTCTCGTGTTTAGGAAAAGCTCCAGACAGTTCTGGTTCCACAGCGCACAGCAGGCTGGGAGATTGGCTGCTCCCAGTCCTTTCTTATCAGAAGTTTTCAGCTTGGCTTTTTAAGGATTATTATTTGGCTGCATATTTATTTTCACAGTGCTTTATAATTCTTCTACATTTTTCACTTAATCTGACTACAAAAGTAATATACGGTTATTGTAGAAATTTTGGAAAATGTAGTAAAGCACAAAGAAAAAAGGAAACGTTGCTTATAATTCTACCACCCAGAGAAATTTAATGTTAATTGTTAATGTTTTGATATATACCCTTCTAGGATTGTGTGTGTGTGTTTGTGAGTGTATGTGTATATAAATATAAAAATTGGTTCATACTGTAATTTACTTGCCTTTTTTACTTAATATATTCTGATTATTTTAAAATATGACTTTTGATAGTTCTCTGAAATGTTGTATAAATAGAAAATAATATATTAAACCAATTCCACATTTTGGGGACATTTAAGTATTTTTTTGTATGTAACTACGTGTGTGTGTGTGTGTGTGTGTGTGTGTGTGTGTGAATGTGTGTGTGTGTGTGTGTTGCTCTCATCTATGGTAATTTGCTTTGAATAGATGCCTGGAAGTAGAGTTGCTTCCAGACATATTGAAGGCTTTGTGATGCATTGCCAAATATTTAACAGTTTCTGTTCTGGTCAGCAGTATGTAAGGGGGCTCAGGAAATGAGTTGGTAATTGAAATGTATCTACCCCTTTCCTCGGTAACAGACTGTATACGTTTGCATTTAACATGATCATCGTGAGGTCTGACATGCTTTTCCTTGCTCATGGGCCCTTTGTATTAATTTTTCTTTTTTTTTGAATTGCCAATTCATTGTATTTTGCCTTTTTTTCTATTAAAATATATATATTTGTCCTTATATGAGTCGAAAGCTTTCCCTCTTCCAATGTCAGCTAATCAATCACCTGTATATATTTTTCTCACTTTTTGGGATGCGTTTGTGGTTTTTGTAATTAAACTTACCTGGCAGAACTCAGTGGGATTGTTTCCCTGAGGGCTTGAGACTGAGCTTTCCTAGGTTATAAGTACATTACAAAGCACGAAATCTCAGCCATGGTTCTGAAATGACTTGCCTGTGGTCCCCTTTGAAGGCGATGGCAGTAATTGCTTGGAAAATAAGTTTTTGCTGAAAGAGGAGGCAGGAAACTGCTGATGATAGTTCTGAACCCAAGTAATTTTCTGCAAAAAACTGAAATAGGCACTGTAAGGAAAATTGTGTTTATATTATAAATATGTGAATATGTACCCTGTGGCACTATGTTATTACAGCTTAAAGTATGTAAATGAATGTATTGCAAAGTGTTAATGTCACGAAACAACCACACATTGAGATGGTCTGGAAGTTTTTTGCCTGTGAAGTCCGGGTTTCATTTTCTCAACATCAGGGTTTTATTAGCTGTATTTTTTGACAAGCTTTTCTTTCAGACTTTAGATAATGTTCGTTATTGATTTGTTGAGACTCCTGGGGGCCCCCTTCCCCACATCGGGAGAATTTGTGCAATTTAATGCAAAAATAAACCATATTTTTACTTAATACTCATTTCTCTTAAAAAAAAGCTTGCTAATATTAGTTTTACTGGGATTATTTTTTTAGATGTTGTCTTGCTTCCTGTTTGCATACTTAATTTTTGATGGTTTTGAACTTCATGGAAGGGTTTCATGAAGGTATGGTGAGGGTTTCCCTGATGGTATGGTGAGAACTTGAAAGAAGCACATCTTGATGCCTAGCACATAAGTAGCACTCAGTGGATAGCTGACGCACAGCGTCCGTATGAATGAATTTATTTGCTTTGCAGGGTTTCTCCAAAGAAATTAAAATACCTAAGACCAAATATGTTGGCTACATCAAGGATTATGAAGGAGCCACTCTAATGGGATGTGAGCTAAATCCACAGATCCCATACACAGAATTTTCTGTCATCATTAAGAAGCAGAAAGAGGTAAGCACATGGCTGATTCATGTTCCTCTAGGGAGGCCAGTCTCAGCTGGGATGAGCTGCGCATCGCTGGGCTCTGTGTGGGTGGGTTACTGGGTAGCATCACGCCAGTTTGCTATGGTTTGTCTAGATTTCTTCTTTGAAGGTGCCCTTGATCTGTCTTCTCTCTAGGTCACCATTCCTGAGAGCGTCAACACTTGTTAAACTGGCATAAAAAAACCAAAACTTGTAAAATACGACGGGTCATCTTAGTTTCACCTTCAAGGTCTCTTACCTTCTGGTCTCAAGCATTCCCCCCAAACTAACCTCTTTATTTTCTTCTCTAAACCATTCTCCAAAGGCCATTACTGATGCTTTCGCCCTCTCGCTTGGGGCCTTCCTCCCTTAGCCGCCTCCCTCTCCAACACACGTGTAAACTGGAACCACTTCCACCTGTGGTCCAGGCCCTCCTGGAGCTTCTGTAGCGCTCATTAGATCCACCCATTGGAGCTGCAGTTATGCATCATCTCACACAGACATTTACTTTGGCGTGTATTAATCTCTCCTCTCACATTGCAAGTTCTGAAGGCTACGCTTCTGGGCATTAAGGGATTTGTTACCTAATATCGGGGTGAAGTCTTTTACGCATATCAACTGAGAGAGAAGCATTAAGTATGTAGCAGTTTTCACCTCTAAGACAGGAAAATAACACAAAAAGAGCATAATTTGGGAGTGCACAGAGGCCATTTAATAAAAGAATGAACTCTGTGTGTTAAGCCCAGGATCACCTCCTTGCTCCTCTGGTGCGTTGGAGGTAAAAAAACTGGGAGTTTGCAGCTGGGTCATTCTACACAAATCCACTTTACACTTCTGTTATTCAGTCTAGTGCTCTTTTCTCAAGACAAAACTTCTAGACATTTTTCTATCTTAAACCTATCTCTTTTTTCCTGGTTTCTATTAATGACCCTTAATCTCAGTTATTAATTACTCATTAGACATCACCAATGTAACAGACATAACTCACACAGTGTCTGGTGCATAGTAGGTGCTCAATAAACACTTTCCTTTTACTTAAAGTGGCTCAAATTTGTTTTTATGCTTCTTAGGGAAGTGAGCAAAAGGTGTGTTTTTTTTTAAGTTAGAAAATCAAAACAACCTTTGTTGTTTTTTGGTCAAAATGTCAGCCTAAGAGAGAATTCCAAATAGGGTACTTGGAGAGTTCATAAAAGCCCAGCAGGCTCCTCTCTCTGTCTCCCTCTGAAGAGCTGGCTTTCTTCATTGTCCTCTTTGGGGCTTAATGAGCAGGTCTGAATTCAGCAGCTCATTGTTCAACAGTAGAGGCTGCTGGCCAGCTAAAGCCACCGGGCGCTGTCAGCTGCTCGTCCCTCAGTCCTCCCAGCGGCCCAGTTCAGCCCCACAGTCTGAGCTGCGCCCAGGATTCCCCCGGCCGGGTCTGCATGTTCACCTAGTCCAGAGCTGTCGGCTCTTCCTCCACGAAGGGAAAGCCATACGCACAGAGCTGACAAAAGCAGTCACCTTTTTAGGAGATAAAGCTCCTTCCCCTGCCCTTTCTCTTCTCTCGGATCTTCTGTCCTTCCCCCCCACCTCCTGTCCCGCCAGCGTTCTCTAACACACACCGCTGAATAGATGATGCAGGCTTGGAGCGGTTAACCTAGTTCTTTTAAAAGAGATTGGAATCACCATAATAAAATATATGGGTCCACATAGCACCTTCTTCCACTGAAATGAAATGATTTTTGCAAGTGTGTTTATTTCAACTTTGAAATGCCCCCTGAGGAAGGTAGGGACTAATGGTGGTAGCAGACAAACTGTAACTGTACGGAGGACTTTCCTGGCCCCCAAAAGCATAAAGAGCAGAATAAATGGTGGTCGTGGTTAGTGGAGATGGAGAGAGAAGCCAAGTGCCGTCGGACAGGTGGGCCAGAGTGGAGAGCTGGAGGCTGCTTTGTGAGTGCTGACTCCCAGGGGACGGTGGGACCCACAGGGGCCTAGTGTCATCTGAGGAGCCTTCGTGGGAGATGTGTTTTGAACTGGGCAGCCTGGTGAGGAACCCAGCATGAAAGAGTACTCAGAGTCCACGCAGATTCATGGACATGAGAATGGCTAGGCCCACAGGTGGGTGGGTAATGAAAGCCACTACTTGAGAAAGTGTGAACAGGCTGTGGGCCGGCAGAATTGGCCGTGCGTGTGCGGGTGGGCATAGGCTGGGAGGGAGGGATAATTCTTCAACTTGAATCCACCTGTGAGACTACAGCAGACTGGGTTTGGAGGAGCCAAAGTCAGGGTGAAGGGAAAGGAAGGAGATTTTCCGTAAGAAGACATGCTAGACTTGGTAACATAGTAAAGATGGGGGACTCGCCCAGATTTTTTGTTTGGGAAGACTAAAACTGACAGCAAAGGAATGAGAGATGGATTTGAGGCAGCGAAGATGACGACAGTGTGGAAAGTGAAGACATTTTCTAGGTCTGTGAAGAGGCTGGAACAGAAGTAAGATGCCTTCTTTCTCCAGCGTGATCCTTGGGGGCACAGAGATTAGGAAGGCACCCACTCCTGCTGCCAGTCACTCAGCAGGAGCCCCCCACCTTCAAGGTGCTGCGTGAGGGCTGTGGAAGCCACCTCGGGGGGGGTCATCAGGTTGGAGAGTCCCTTGGTAAAGAGAAAAAGTTTTCAAATTATATCTGAGATTATATTTTCTAAAGGTATTCATTGAAGAAATTGCCATTGGGAGTCTTTTTCAAAAAGATTGGTACTTACAGGTAAATGAAGGGAGAGCATCTGTCTAGACCTGTGCTGTCCAGAGTGGCAGCCGCCAGCCACATGTGGCTCCTGAGTACTTGATAAGCGGCTTGTCCTATCAGTGTAAAATATACTCTGATTTTGAAGACCTAGCACGAATGAATGTAAAATACATATTTTTTTCTACTGATTATATGCTCCAATGATAATATTTTGGATATATTGGATTAAATAAAAATATATTATTAAAGTCAATTTTACCTGTTTTTACTTTTTAAAAAATGTGGCTACTGGAAAGTTTTAAACCATTCACATGAGTGGTTTGCATTATATTTCTGTTGGACAGCACTGAACCAAATTTACAGGAATATCCTTTTACCAGTCCCATTATTTTATGAAGTTCTTTGTTTAATGGTTAGGATTGTGAATTTATGCTGCAATATTTACCAATGATAAGTCTGAAGTCAAGCAGTAAAGAACTAGACCTTTTTGTTTTCTTTTGTGAATTCAGTTAATGACTTCTACTGTTTTATTTTTTCTTTTCCAAAATTCAGTTATAATATGGTTAATTTCAGGATAGCGATGTTCCGGGTGTTTTTTTCTTATTTTTTGTAATTAGTTTGGAACTAATCACCTTAATACCTTAGGAATTATTTTATAAAACAAACACCTCTCAAAATCGTCATATCATGGTTGTGATGCCTTAACAGACAACACTTTAGAGCTGCTATTTTCACACAGACAGCACAGATTGGGGCTCAAGCCTTGAAAAATTCAAATAGTAAGGTCATCCTCCCAGGCTTTGGGAACTTTCTGAGGCCTGTTCTGTCCCTTCAGCCCGAAGGGGAGATTCCTAGTCGTGGATGTGACGAGGCTCTGATGCTGGTCTGGGGAGCAGATCTTGGCGGCTTTCCTGGAGCTCTGGCAGAGCCTCCTTGGACAAGCAGGGCAAAGTAATTGGCTCTTATGCCAGTTAGAGGACAGTGGGCCCTCGGGCTCGTGTGCTCTCTCGCTCTGGCTTTTCCAGTGGCAGGGGACCAGTCCTCAAAGCCTGTTGTGTGAATGACACTAAGTGGGTGTGGTGTCATAGAGTGTTTTCATGATGTAAGTAGAGTTCACGCCTTTCACCCTGTTTGTTCCCTAAAGACTTGATTTTGTTGGGGGGACAGCTCCATAGGTTGGCCGGCTTGAGCTATAGCCACAGACTTCTGTCACTGATCATATTTCTTCCTGTGCTTTACAGATCATTAAAAAGCTGATAGAAAGAAAACAGGCCCAGATTCGAAAAGTCTACCCTGGACTTTCATGCTTTAAAGACGGAGTTCGACAGATTCCGATAGAAAGCATTCCTGGAATTAGTATGTATATAGATCTTCTTTTAAAAGCAAAATCTTTCAGTCATGCCATCAGATGGGTTTGAAACTGTTAGCAGAGTGCGGTACTTTGAAAAGCTGTTTGCCCTGCCCTTGTCCATCTGTGTTATTTCTAGTCTTTTAAAAAGGCAGCAGATGCTTTCCTTTGATATCTTTTCTCTACTTCCTATTGCAAACAAACCGGAGAGAGCTTAGATGACCCCTTGGCATAGCTATTAATATCCATCAGGAGCCTGCTATTCGTAGCACAGTGCTAGGCACTACCCACATGTGACCTTGAAAGTGGGGGAATTCTGCTTTTACAAATGGGTGAATTCAGTCTCAGGATGGTTAAGTCCTTTAACCTTACGTGCACATGGCCAGCACTGGCAGAATGAAAAGCAGCCCATTTCTTACCTCCTCTAAACATCCTGCTGTTCTCACCGTGTCTCACTGCTGTCCTGGCTGCAGTTGGCATAGATCTGTGCTTGGGCAAATTTGTTTTCTCTAACTTCTAATAAGGATGATTGGAAATCACGTAATTTGTTTCCAGTTCTCTGTTTTACAACAGTTTTCCTGAGGGTTCTTATCTGTATGTTAGCAGAGTTGTATTGAGTTAAAACATACAAGATAGCTCTTCTGGTAGATCAAAAGCTATCAAATATTCTCACTTTCATTTGGTTCAAGTCCAGGGTCTTCTGTTATAGTGAAGATTTAGAAAGCAAAGCAAAATCATACAAACTAAAATTCTCCAGAGAAAACCCATAAGACATTATTTGTTCACGATTTGTTTCATATGTTTCTTTACAAAATCGATGCTTATAGGACATCTTGCTTTCACGGCCAGACCCAGAAACTTTACTTCCCCATATTATCCCAATTAATTTTAATATAGCTACTATGTCCCTGAATGCCGGTTTGTGCCAGGCATTCTTCTATAGGATAACATCACTTAATTTTTAGAATTCTGTTTTATAGATTGAAAAACAGAGAGACAAAAGGTTAAATAACTTACCTAGGGTAAGTTAGCTTTTAGGAGAAAGCAAGAAATCAAATCCAGGTCTGCTGGACTCCAGCCTGTGTTTTCTTTCTGCGACACTAAACCATCTTGTGTTACAAGCAGGGTCTTCGCCAAATAAAATAAAGACCAGGACAGACTTTGTTCTAACCTAAAATAACAGCTTAACTCTTTCACACAGTGTTGGCAAAAAAAATGTGACTTTGAGTTTAAAAAATACAACCACAGGACTGGACATTTTTATTTTTTATGATTTTCTTTGAAGGGTTGGAGTTCCTTCTTTAAAAAACATTAACAGACAGAGCAGTGTTGTTAGTCTTGGAACTGTTTTGTACTGTTAGCTGAATTAGGAGGGAACTAACTGCAGTTCATTTCAGTCTCTTCCCAGGAATAGACTTATTGAGGCAGGCCTGTAATTTATTGCATTTTTGTTAAGTGTTTAACTGTTATGCTCTTGACCAAAAGCAGTTCTCATTCAGTGTTTAATTTTGTTGACATGTAGGAGAGACAGGCTGGAAACAGAGTGGAAAAGAGAAAAGGTAAGTGTGATGGGCGAGGGGTTTATTATTAGAAGTGCTTTCCCCCCTCCCAGCAAATTAGAGAAAGTGGGCAAACCTGTGGTAATCACCAGTACACTAGTTGGGTTTCAGTTTTCATAAAAATAATCAGGAATGAATCCAGTTTTAGGTTTTTGTAAAAATGAGCTAAGTAGGAATCAGCTGTCAAGAGGGTAAAAAACTGATTGTTTTTCCTTGCTGTTTCACTCTTTTGAAGTAAAGAGCCTAAAGACTCTGACCAGCTTTACAGCACCCTCAAGAGCATCCTCCAGCAGGTGAAGGTGGGTGTTTTCTTTGTATCTACCGCATGCAAATGTTTGGAAATGATTCCCCACCTGGAATTGCCATATTACGTACCTTACTTTTTTCTTTACCCAAGAGCCATCAGAGCGCTTGGCCCTTCATGGAACCTGTGAAGAGAACAGAAGCTCCGGGATATTATGAAGTGATAAGGTTCCCCATGGGTAATGCCATTGACGTTTTCTAAGTATGGGTTGAAGACTCTGGACGGCGGGGGTGTGGGGGACAGATGGTTACCTAGGTTCATTTGTGCTCTTCTGCGGTAGGGTAGGGCGTGTGTGAGGGGTGGTGGGGTTCCATGTGCCCGGGGAGGGCAGTGATGTGGGAGCAGAATGGCAGAGGAGGAGGGTGGCTGTGTCCCTGAGGGACGTTCCGCAGTGTCCGGGGCCCACACACCAACACGAGATGCAGAAGTCCAGGTGGGCCCCCGGACAGCACTGGAAAGCTGGCTGTTTGGATATAACCTCGCGTATATTCTGTCTGTTGGGTTGCAGATGGATAAACGTCAGGGTGTCCTCTTGATACGTGTTGAGTCTGTTTGAGACTTTTTGAAGACAGTGCAACAGAAGTCAGATGAAGCAGCTTGGTTGCTGTGCTTTCAGAGGGAGAAATCCCCGTCAGTGCCGTCCTTGGTTTTTCATGCTCTCAATGGATACTGTTAATGCCGCTCTTTATGCTTCTATCTCAGGCTTCGTCCCACATCCAAAACCAAACAAACAGAAAACACCATTAGGAATGTAGGCTTCAGGAATTTGCCGCTGTGCCTGCACCATGCTGAAGGGAATGCCTGGGTGAATCGAGAATCCCCAAGTTAAACCAATTTGGCATCGTGCACATGATAGACAACTCGCTGAAATGTTTCAGTCGGTTGTGTGGCCATTTGTTTTGGAGAGAGCCTGTGTCTTCTGTCCCTTTTCTATCTGTCATCTGTTCCTGGTACTAAGAACGAATTGAAAGGTGACAGGAAGAATTAAAGGGATCCAGGAGCTCCTTGATAACAGAGTTGATTGTAGGTGTTTTCTGTGGCATTCATTTTCACGTGATGCTTTATATAGGTGTGGCGGTGATTTCAGTAGCCCGTACCCCTTAAAGTGGACCTACCCCCATGTGCTTTCCTTTCCCTTTTTTCTCCCTCTGCCTTGCTTCTGTGCACTTCAGCGCATGCCGACCGAAGTGGGGTTGAGTGAGTCTAGAGTTCTGAATAGAAGGGCGATTTGGGAATTAATGTTTTCCACGATGTCAAAAAATTTGTTAAGACCCTTTATGTACATTTCAGAGCTTAACTGACCTTTGCGTCCTCATGTCCTGGGCCATCTCAGCTGCTTTTGTTAAACCCTCATGGGAGGTTGTGTGCCTGTGGAGAGAAGCGTTTTTGACCAGCCCCTCCCTGTGCGCTCTGAGGACCTGCACTGGTGGGCCTAGCGGGCTTGCCTCTCGCAGTCCGCTCACAGCCTACTTTCTGGAAGTTTTTTGCTTGGTCCTGTCTGAGAAGGTTGTGAGCCTCTCCAGTTGAATACCACTTGTTCGCATAGCCGAATGCTGGAGAGGGCAAAATTGACCACATTGAGTAAAACCCATGGTGGGCTAAGGTGTGTGCTGAGCAAAATATGTAATCTTGCCCCCTAATAAGGTGGTCATGTGTTTAAGGACAAGACCGACAAGTCAGTAATTTTACTTTTCCTCATTACCTTCTTGGCTCTTTCCAAAAGCATTTCTTTTTTCCCCCCTGTGCCCTAAAAAAAATCTTTTCTTCCATATGAACGAGCACTAACCTGTTTTATTTAGGGAACACTGTCAGAATCAGCTGCCCCAAGCATGTCTTCTTAGCACACGTGGGTTGCTAGGCAGGGTTTTCTGATTTATCCAGAATTCCCAAGTTGGTGGGATCCCCCTCAGAAAATAGAGTCATTGAATGGCGTTTCCATATTAGGCATCACTGATGTTTATTCACCTTCTTTTTAAACTTATGCTATTTGGTCAACGGAAAGAATCTAAAAAGGCTAGAGGAAGAAAGATGCTATTTGTTACTTTAGAATAAAGAGGAAATATGGAAATATGCAGAATTGGTTATAACTATTCAGAAAGGCCCAAACACTTCTGTGATTCTTGTTTTGTTTCTGTTATATTTTAGGCTCTCCCTGTCTCTCCTTACCCTCTCCTTTCCAAAAAATAGTTTGAAAAGCTTTTAGATAAACTTTTTTTTGGTTAATTTTCATTGCCTTCTCTTGTTCATTTTGTTAAACATCTCCTCTAAAACATTGTGTCTGGCAGCATATCTTAAGTGGTAGGTGTTTAGGTGGAAGGACGGTAAACATGTAATTTTACCTACAGAGGCACAATTTAATTGCACTTTCTTTGTTAAATAAGAGGAATCTTTATCTGCTCAGCCACACTAGGGTGAGACATTTAGTGGGGTATTTGCTGTGCCTTTGTGTGTCTTAACACTTTTTTCCTCACTTCCCAAACTATTTCAGTTAGAGTAGAAAGAAAATTGGAAGTTGAACTCAGATGTGATGACGTAACTCTAACCCAGACAGGCTTTAGTGAAAAAAAAAAAAAAAGCAAAAGCAGGTATTTCCCATTTTTTCTTTGTGGAAGATTTAGGATTTTGGTGCAGATTTATTTCTCCCAGTTTGGGGATATTGCATGTAAATTTATCTATCTTATTAAGTGATAATCCCAGTGTATTTGGTTATATGTTTCTTTCCCTCTGGAAAATTTGATAATATAGTGGGAATTGGGGTTATGGATATTCAGAAGCATTTCTTTAGTGATTTTGACTTAGTTTTCCATGCACAGTTCATGTAATTTTTAATTATAGAACCAGGCTTAGCGACAACTAGGGACCTACAAGTAGGCAGTTAATAAGTTAATGTTAATAAGTAGAAGATGTTAGCATCTTCTAATCTGCATGGAATTCTTTAAATCAGTCCTGAGACTGAGGATTAAAGAAGCCCCATTGTATTCTTATAAATTTAGATGAAGCACTGTGTTCATTTGTAAAAATAATACAACTTAAAGCAAGTAGATATACTGGGAAAATAGTCTTTTTACAGTAGTCTTGCAAAGCTTATTTGCTTTAGAAAATACATTATTAAGTTTTTCAGTCTTATGTCATTGATAGAGCATGAAACTAAATTCATTTGAACCATTTTACCTGCAAATTCATTGGTGTATTTGCAGATGTATTTATGATCAGTTTCTCTACTTTAGTCCCGGCCTGCAACACTAGAACAACTGTGACTTTAGTGAAACTAAGTTTGATCGCTCTAAGTAATGACATGATTCAGTATACGTGCTCCACCTGTTCTGCTCCGTGTAGATAGAGCCTTTTCTGTATAAATCTGAATGAATAGCTAACAGTACTCAGTTCAACATACTTATCGCTGCTAATCTACTTAGCTTCTTGTGCTGAATAAGGGATTGGGCCAGATGACTAATAATGGTCCCTTCAGTGTTAAAATGCTGTGATTTTCTACAAGAAACCTTCACCAAAGAAGGAACAAAAGATTTAAGAACCATTTTCCCTGATCATACGAACTTCTCTTAAACAAAAGCATCGGGATAGTAAAAATGTAATCAAACTGATGATATAAATTTCTTTTTCAGTCTCACTTTTGTCAGCTGGTATTCAAAAGGAGTCAAAGATTGCTAACATATTTTTTTCCTGTGCAGATCTGAAAACCATGAGTGAGCGCCTCAAGAATAGGTACTACGTGTCCAAGAAATTGTTCATGGCTGACTTGCAGCGAGTCTTTACCAACTGCAAAGAGTACAACCCCCCTGAGAGTGAATACTATAAATGTGCCAATATCCTGGAGAAGTTCTTCTTCAGTAAAATTAAGGAAGCGGGATTAATTGACAAGTGATGGTCCCCCCCTCTGCTCCTTAGAAACTCATCAAGCAGTGTGCCTAAAGCAAGGTGGTTTAGTTTTACAAGGAATTGGACATAGTGTGTTGGAGATGCTTGTAAATGTAATAATTAGCACTTTTGAAAAACAAAAACAACCTCTTAGCTTTTCGGATATGTATTTAAATGGAAGTCATAGAACGTTTTTATTTTATGAAATAGATTTTAATCTATTTACTACTATTAATGTAAATTTCTATGGCATGTTCATTAGCTGAATAGCCAAGAGTAGATGATCAGGGGTTTCCTCAAAACCTGTATCTGAGGAAATTGCACATAGTACCAAGATGGGGGGGAAACCAGAAAATTCCAGACCGTGAATGTGTCCATTTTTTCCTAATGGAATGTGAGAGTTTATTTTTATTTTTTTTCTGAAGGATTTTAAGGAAGGGATATGTGATAAAAGGCCCGTAAAAGGTGAACTATGTGATGTTGGAAGTCTCACTGTAGACTTCATATATATATATTTTAAAAACACTCATCTAGATGAGGTGCTTTGAGCAGTTCTGAAAAATGCAGTTCCGAAAAAGCAACTGCTTTGATGCCTAAGGAAGAAATTCCAAATAATGCAAACTTTTTTATAAGCATCTGGGTTTTTGATAATTCTGTCTACCTACAAGAAAAAAACAACAAAACTTGCGAGTACATAACCACTATTTTAATAATTATTTTCTCTACACAAATGTATACTATTATATTTGACTTTGCTTATGCAGGCCATAAGTTCCAAAAGGCCATTTCCTGGGCCACAAAGGCATGCATTTGAAAACACTTGAAATTGAATCAACATGCTTTAATAGGAAGAGAGGTATAATCTATGTATGTGTCAAAGATGGTGGGTTCTAGTTCTGATAACTAAGGGTTTTTTCCTTTTCTGTGATACACGACGCCCCACTGATAATGTATATATGGACATTTTTCCTTTTGCATCTTCAGATTGTGTATATTCATTGCCTAAGATGAATTAAATTACCACCAAGGTTTGCTGTCAGTATTTTAACATCTACACTGGTTTATAGACCCAGGGTAATATCCCACTAAAATCCACCAAACAACCTTATTAACCTGTCTCGGAATTCCAGCCTCGTGCTTGGATTTAGTTCCTGATCAACACTACAGAGATAAGTGGGACATCTGCCATCCCAGCTCTGGGAGAACCAACTAATGCAAAACAATTGAAGGCCACCTTGATGGCCTCGACACTAATTTTTGTGACACAAATTTATAAACTGATTTTTGTAAAGAAGTAGGTTTTAAAAATGTATTTAACTTGATGTTTTCTATCTGCATAAATGAATTAAGATGATCATTTAGTAGTCAATAAAAACAATTGCCAGAGATAATCTGCGTCAGGGGGGAAAACTTGCAAATGGCTATTAAGTTGGATGTATTGTTTTGAATAGATAAGAGATTTTCAGAATGCTCACAATGAAAAATGCCTCAGCTTTTTTAAGTACAAGAAACCACCTTGAGTGGCATCTAGATTTCTAATGAAGAATTGAAGATACAGTTTGGATTAAGTATCTTGCTTGGACTGGTTTTACACAGTGCTTTGTACTGGATCTGCCGAAGCATCTGTCCAGCTTGGTATCCTGTGAAAGTTTGTTATTTTCTGGGTAGACATTCTTATAGAGTATTGTCTTTAAAATCAGATGGTCTCTTCTATATTGAAAGCATTTTTATGTTTTCTAATTTAAAAATTAATATTTTCTTATAGATATTGTGCAATAAAGCTGAAGTAGGACGTGTGGTTTTTGCAAATGCTTTAACAGCTGATAAAATTTTACATTTGTAAAATTAATATATTGTACTGGTACAAAATAGTTTTAAATTATATTTTAAAAAGCTCTCAAATTGTGGTGTGTTTTCTTCTTCTAACAGATTGATTTTAACAGGGAACATGTACGATCTGGTTGGTGACCATGGATTGTATCCTCAGTTCTTAGTTCTTAAGCATTTTGTTGAAGATGTTTAGAATTGTTGCATTTCTGGGAAGTTTCATAAAAATCTCCAGCCCATTAGTGACCAATTTTCAAGAGGAGGGACACTTACTGGACCTGTGTCTCTCGAGTTGTCCACTGCATTTGCTCACTGTCACTCGTTAAACAAGGAAAATTTAGAAATTTAACACCTCCCTCGTTTTTCTACTTTGCATTAGTGAAGTAGATGAATGAGCAGAGAGAGAAATACAGCAGATTTTTAGGTTTCTCCCATATGTGCTTCAGTGTTACTCAAAATGCTGACTGTAGGAAATAACACTGTATCCTGTTGGGGTACGAGAGGACCCACCAAAAGCATCCTCCTTTCCTTCTGAATTCTGAACTGAGAAGTCAAGAGCATAAAGCATATATAATTGCCAAAATGTCTTTATTAATAATAAAATGGATATTGGGGAATAGGGCTTACATCTCTGTGGAAAATGGGCTTTCTGATAGTGAACCCTAGAATGTAAGGGGTATTCAGGATGCTTGCAGTGAAAAATGCCTCAGCTTCCCAAAGTGTAAGAAACCACCTCGACTGGCATGTAGGTGATGATACAGTTTGGATTAAGTGTCTCGGGCTAGCTCTAAGCAGCGCTCTGCTGGCTGCCGAAGCATCTGTCCAGCTTGGCGTCTGGTGAAGGTTGACTTTCTGGGTGGACGTTCCTGTTAGAGCATCGCCGGCAGCTCTGCCCCTCTGCCAGCTTCGCCCTCCGCGGGCACGGCCTTGAGCGTTAGGCCCGGTGCGAGGCCAAGAGCAATGGTGCTGAATGAAGGCAGGACAGTCCCGGAGAGGAACAGAGCGACCTGCCCAGTTCCTCCCCCGGCTCCTCCGGCAGGGAGCCCGTCCCCAAGGAGCACTGAGCACGGCAGAGGGAGCCGGCGGGCGATGCCGTCCCACGGAGCGGGGACGTCTGCGGTGGAGGTAAGCTCCCCTCGGCCGCCCCATGTATTCATAGTCAGGAACGACTCTTAATTCTTCTGATTATTCAAGACATAATTAAAAAGTGGTTGTATTCATTAGAAGAGCGAAAAGAAGACTTTCAGTTTTTCACATAACCTAGAAGTAAAATTTATAATTAAATAAAATTTATAAATACCTAAGAGGTAGAAATAGGATCAGACTGAGGGAGCACGGGCAGGTTGATGTGTCATCACCTTAAGCTGATAGTCTTCCAAGCAACCCTCGGTGTTTGTTTAAGGGCCTAAGAGCTGCACCAGGAAGCGTTGCTGGGGGCAGCCCCGGCCTTTTCCATACTCTGTCCCTTAACTAGCATTGTCCTTTTAGCAAAGTAGAAACCCCAGAGAAAAGGGGGTAGCTACTTCAGAGTATCAGAAGTCATAATGACTGTAAGAGGTAGTAATTAAATTGCCATCCCCCCTGCCCCTCCCAGCATCTTGAAACATAGGTTTAGATTTTTTGACTATTTAAACATTTTTTTTTCCTGGCAGAAAAAGGTGAGTGTGTGTGGAGGGTGGTGGTTGGGGGCAGGGAAAGTGGTGGCAGGGACTGAAATCTGTGCCTCTCGGTGGTGTAGTGCTGTTTACCTTCTGTGGGTGCGTCAGTGCTGTTAATCTAAGCTAAGGTGGAGATTGGCAGGGCATAAACAGTGTTAGTAATGTCACAGGTAAAGAGATGAAAAATGAACTTAGGAAAAAAGCAAGAAGGAGGTTTCCACTTATATCTGGACAGAGCTTCAATAAACAAGATGCCTTGGATTCTTTCATGGGAGCATTTTGTGTGTGTGTGTGTGTGTGTGTGTGTGTGTGTGTGTGTGTTTCACAATGACAAAGCCAGAGATTTTCTTTGGGTTTATTAAGAAGCAGTGTAATTTCAACAAAGCAGAGAAAGCAAGGAAAACAAGCTACCTTTCTTGCTCCGTCTTATTATTAGAAAGTCCAATACAATCTTGGCAGTTAGCTTAAAAAGATGAGAAACCACCTGTGTAATTGTGTGTGTGTGTGTGTGTGTGATTTTCTGAGCTAAACCAAAGGTTATCAATTTTAGTTTATCTAGGTTCTTTAAAAGAAATCCCTTGGAGAACTTGTTGGAAGCTAAGGACCTTCTCAAAATAATGCACATGTTCACACATGTTCACTTTCTGCATACAAGTTTACCTGGTTCTTGGACTCTTCCTAAAATTCATTTGCTCTCTGTTAAACTCCCGGTTTCTACAGTTAATAGATAGACATCTAACTTACGCTTTAAAATATGTAAGAACAGAGATCTGCCTTTTTGTGTGATAGGCTGTCCAACAACAGAATAGGCAAAGGGCTGTAAGAAATTCCCTGGGTTTGGTGGCTGTTGGCTGTTCAGAGTTGGAGTCCACACTTGGTTCATAATGCATTTGTCATCAAGCTCTGATTCAAATCTTTTTTCCACAGACTGCTGTTAAGTAAGTGCGGGAGCACTGCTCCTCTCTTCAACACCCAAACGCATTTATACAGTTGTAGCTTTGTGCTATCTCCCTCCTATATTTTAACATTTTACAAATATGAATTGCCGGTTTTTAAAGACTCAAATCTATTACTGGAAATGAAATGTAAATCATGTGACAAGGTAACATCTGTGAATTCAGAGGTGAGAGTTTAATATGAGGTTGGGTGAAGGTTGATGATGTGTTTGTTGTGGGGATCAGGTTGCAGAAAGTCATGAAACACCTTGCTAAGGAGCCTGGGCCCACATGAGCTACTGAAACTTAGAGTATGTCTGGTAAAAAGTGATCAAAGTTGTATACATTTTCATGGGGGAGTTGGACATCGAATAAATAATTACAAATGTCAGTGCTGCAATGGAAGGTAGAGCTTACGGCGGTGGTGCCAAGGGTGGCTTCATCAACATAGAAGTTAAATTAAAAAGATACTTGTCAAGCATATGTAGCTTCAAGAAGTTTCCTAAGCACTCCCTTGTTCCCTTCCCCAACCTCAAAAAATCACCATCATAGGGTCCTGTCTGTAGGGGAATTCTGGAGCTTCTGTTGGTATAGGGCTGAGACCACACGAATGGAAGGGACATTCTGGTAAGTGGGAGCTTAGGGAAAGCTTCTCAGAGGAAATGTGCTGAAACAGGAATGGGCATTGACTAAGGCAAAGTTTGAAGGAAGGTAGGCAGAAACAATACAGGCTGAGAAATCCCTGAAGCGGTCAAGAATCCCAGAACAGAGAATCCAACAGGACAGGAGTGGTAGGGAGCAAAGAGGAGTGTGTGAGATGGTAGAGTGCCCTAACAGGCCGTTTGGAGAATACTGGATTTTCTTTGAAGGGAAATGGGAAATGGCTGTGAAGCGTGATTAAATTATGGATGAGCTCACAAAAAATTAGGAACACGAGCAAATGAATCATAAAAGCAGACAAAACAAATATCAAGTTTAGACGCCTAATGTGAGAAAACACCAAAACTCTGAAATAAGTGCTTATGATTGTTAAAAATAGCAAAACATAAGTGACAGATTAAATAGCGTATGTATGATACAGCCAAGGATAGAAGGAGTGGCCTGGAATATAGAACTGATGATATGAAACAAAGAACACAGGTAAAGACACAGGAGAAAGGAGTTAAGAAACAGAGGCTAGGCTGTAAAACAATGTGAAATCCATGAAGGCAGAATATTTATTTTGTTCACTGAGGTGTCTCAAATGCCTAGAACAGTGCCTAGTGCTGAATGTAATTAAGTCAGAGTCCACCGATCACTAGAAGTTGTAGAAGGAGAGAATGGGGAAAAGGCAATGTTCAACAAACTAAGACTTCCTTTGCAATCAATAAAAGGCATGAATATTTATAATCAGTGAATTCCAAGCAGAATAAATTATTGGCTTTCAATTCTGCCTGTGAAGGTGTAACTACTATGGGACTTGTTCACCTACTATAAGTGAACATAAAATTGGACTTGGTATATTAATAAGCTGTTTTCAGAAATTGCCCACCCCGTGTATAGAGAGAACCAATGGAGTTTCCAGAGTGAAAAGGTCACTGGAAGGCATCAAGAAACAGTTTGGCGTAGCAGAAGAAAACCAGTCAACTTGAAGATACGGCAGCAGAAGCTACGCAAAAAGAAGAGAGGGGATCAAGACAAGGTCGGAGTGAAATCAGAAAATATCTTTAAATGAACGTGAAAACACAACATACCAACGTTGGCGGGGCACAGCGAATACAGTGCTCTAGGGGAAATTTATCGCCTTAAAATAAGGGGAGTCCTAATTCAGCCCACCTTAAGAAGGCAGAAGGAAGAATGTGAAGGACTACAAATCACTGACACAGGAGATGAGTGAACAAAAGATAAACTGATGAGATGCCCAGTTCTTTACAACACAGAACTGCTCGCTAGTGATCAGAAGAGAGCACAGGTGAGCGTCGGGAAGGAAAGAGGACATGACTAGAGCTCTTACATGCAAGGTGCTGGAAGGACAAGGGACTGCTTTAAAGAGCAGCATGCCAGCTCACTTGGTCGCTTAGATGGAATGTGAAGTGAATACCCGTGAGACACAAATTAGCAAAGCTGACTCAAGGAGTATAAAACCTAAACTTTCCCGTATCAATTAAAGAAACTAAGTTCATAAAGAAAAATGTTTTTTTTCAAACAAAACTCAAGGCACAGATAACTTCACTAGTCTGTTGAACATGTAAGGAAAAAGGAATATCCTACGCAAACTCAGAAAAGAGGTATTTTTCAGAAAATATTTTATGGGGCTTGTACTATTACCCTGAACCTAAAGCCAGAAAAGAAATATTATAAGAAAATTATAAACCAATAACCAAGGAAAGATAGCTATAACCCATGTAAATAAAAAGAAGTAACAGTAGTAGAAAAAGATGCTTTAATAGGAAAGTAGGCAAAACAAGCAATTTATATAAAGAATTAGAAAGACCAATAAACACGTTAATTCTCGCAAGTAATTAAGTCAATAAAATCTTTTAAGTAATTAAAACAGAAACCATTTCACACTCATTGGCTTGGCTAATTTTTTAATGTTCAGTAACACCAAGTGGTGGTGGTGGGGAAGCTGGAAACTTAAACTGCTATTAGGAGAGTGACACCCACTCCTTGTGTCAGGGGAGTGGGTACAACCACTTTGGAAAGCAGAGTCACACCTAGGTATCAACTCCTTGGAAACCTACATGTGTACAAGGATGTGGAATATTCACTGCAGCAATAATTTGTAGTAATGAAAAAGTGGAAGCAAATTATCTCTCAAAGGAAGTTTCTGGATTTATTTATGTAACAAAATACTATACAATAATGAAAATAATCTACATTTGCCAACATGGATAAATTTTCAAAAACAATGTTGAGTTACAAGTCATTACAGAAAGATATATACAATGTAACATTCATGTAAAATGTTAAAACACAAAACAATTCTTTACAATCTATGGATAAACACTACAGTAAGAATACAGAAATATTAAAAGAACAAAAACAAATTTAGAGTAATGATTTTGGAGACGAAGGGAAGGATCAAAGCTAGATCACAAAATGTCAACAGAGGATCCAAGTAAAGGCAGTGAATGTCTGGAGCAGGAGCTGGCAAACTTTCTTGGTAGAAGGGCTAGAGAATAAATATTTTAGGCTGTAGGCCAAAAAGATGCAATCAAAGATTTTATGTAAGTACTTCGTAGGGGTTCAAATTTAGTGTTTTTTTATCACCCAAATTGATTGCCAGGATCTGATTTTTTCCAACCATTTAAAAACATAAACATTTTTAACTTGCAGACCATATGAAAGCAAGTAGAGGACTGTATTTGGCCTAAAGGCTATAGTTTGCACATTGCTGGCCCAGAGCAACATTGTCCAATAGAACTTCCTGTGGTGATGGAAATATTCTACATTTGCATTGTCCCCAATATGATAACCACTAGCCATGTAGCTATTGGGCATTTGAAATGTGGCTACTATGACTGAGAAATTTTAAGTTGGATGTAATCTTAAGTTAAAGTAGCCATTCAAGAGTTTTTATGAATTTATAGAACAGGTGTAAGGGGAATGGTTGAACAAATAAAGTAGGGGGAAAAAAGATTGTGTTGGGAGAGTAGGACATATAAATCAGTGAGGACTGATACTTGAGAACAGGGACATCAATTTAAAAGTACAAAAAAGCATGTGGCTTTGGAGGTCAGGAATAAAAAAATTTTGGCTGATAAAAAGGATTTGGGGTGTGACTGATATAGAATGCAGAAAGGTATGGAGATATAGTCAAGAAAACTGGAGGTGAGGATTGAAGAGTCCTCCAATAAAATAGAATTTGTTGGTCATGGACCTGGAGATTCCACCATAAAAAGTTGAGAGAAGTGTTAGGTTGAGAGTATGGTGGGGGAGCTAAGAGTTTCATGGCAATGACTACAGAGAAAAGCAAAATGGGGAGAGAAATGTCCAAGATGGATTAGAAGAGTGAAGGCTAGAAAGTACGATGACCATATACATACTCTGATATTTAAAGAACAGATGAAAAACACAAGCACTATAGTATACAAATTTTATTGCTCTTTAAAAATCGGTAATCTACAGTGCTTTAAAGTTTAAAGAGGTGTATTACGAGCAGTGGCTTCAACTTTCAGAACTGAACTAATTCCCTCTCATTGGTTGATGAAAAATATGAAAAAATCCTTGGCATTCATAAATTTAATATTTGAGTTTTTGACTGAATAAATAACTATCCTGAAAGCCCATGAGATAATAATTTGTGATTTTGCTGAGCGATCACTTTGAACAATATACACCCAGAGCTTAGCTTGGGGTTCATAGTTGCTTACCTAGTCCCTTAGCCTAAGCCACCATCAATTTTCTAGTCATGCACATTTTATCTGAAAAATTAAATACAGCAATGGTATAAAGGAGGCACAAACAATAGGGCATACCCTACTGTGAATGTCAAGAATTAATTCAAATATCATATAAGGAGTTTCAAAAGAACCTCAGCCTGTTTACAAAAATCATTCTAGTATTCCCCACTAAAGGGAAAAGTAAAAGGGCCAGAAGGTTATAATTAAAACATCTTATTTGAATAATCATTAATTCCCAAAATGTTGGTATAATTTTGACTAAAATTACGGGTTTTAGGCAGTATAAGAAATCTAACTATAATAGTGCTTAAGCCCAGTTAATTATATTTAAAAGAAGAAATAAACCAAATCTTATTAAAGGTTTAAGAAAAAAGATCACATCTTAAGTATAGATTTTAAGAAATGTTCATGATCTAGAGTCCATTCAAGAGATTACTCTGTGGCAGTAGTTCAACCCACTTGTGTGCTATCTTATAGATTCTCTCTTGGAGCAATAGGAGGGGATGTGGGGTGAATATAAACTGTATCCAATAAATGCTTCATTGTATTTGCTTCATACTTTTTTTTTTTTAGAACTGCGTCTGGAATCCTTTTTTTGCTTGAAAACAGGCGAATTCAAGAAACACAAATCTGTAAAAGGGTCTCCTCTTCTTAGTTTCCTATAAAGGTAAAAAGAGCTCTTTATTGCCCCAATACTAACTTACTCCTCAGGATAAAGTTATTATAAAATATGCCAGTGTTAGTATTCCCACTTAGGTTTATCAAAATTTTGTATTTCAAATAAGACTCACCCTTGAACAAAGCTCCATAACCCCTCCAAATGTATCATTAAAAGTGAGTTCCCACACATTAAATACTTACGAAGCGAGGGTGGGCTCCTTGTAGTTCACACTGACTGTGCACCTACGCTTAGGCAGGGACACTGCCGGGCTTTCTCTATTCTTTGGAGAAAGAGAAAGTTTTCTCAGTTTCACTTCAGCATACAAGGGGACATTGGTGATATCCTTCAGGCTAACATAAGGTGACTGGTGAGCTTCAGGTACTACACCTACAAAAACAACGTTTACTGAATATGGGTCCAAAAAAACCCCAAAACACAAACCCCCCCCACAGGAAATAAAATTGTATGCAATTACACATCCTAAATGTATACAAAATGCAGCATTTCATAATACAGATTTTTTAACCTGTTCATCAGCTTTTCATCCCAGATGACATTGAAATATTAAGTAGTGTAGATGTGAAGAACTGATACAATAGTTTACTAAAAGTTAAAATTCTTGAAAATTAACCCTAGCTGGTTTCGCTCAGTGGTTAGTGTTGGCCCACAAACTGTACGGTCGTGGGTTCGATCCTGGCCAAGGTCATGTACCTTGGTTGCAGGCTTGATCCCTGGCCCCAGTTGGGGCGCGTGTGGGAGGCAACCAATTGATGTGTCTCCCTCACATCAATGTCTTTCTCTCCCCCCCTTCCACTCTCTGAAAAAAGCAATTGGAACAATATCTTCAGTCAAGGATTAAAAAAAAAAAAATCTTGAAAATAAAAAAATTAAATTCTTCTAGAGTGCCTTGGGCATAATGAATTTGTTTAAACTGCAATTTCATTTTAGTCACACCTTGCTCTTTAGAATCAAGGCCTCTATCTCTTTCAACGCCAAAGCTTATCATCACGTGGATTCCTATAGTTTTATAAAGCCACTTAAACTCATTCTACTTATTAAATGAGAACTCTAATAAATCATAGCCTCTGTGTAAACCAGGAGAAACAGGGTTTCCTCTAGTAAAGCTAGTAGGTTAAAGAGTTACCCAAAGTTTTTCGTATCATAAAAGTATCCAAATTTTTCTACTTTGGAACTACATCTATATTGGGACACAGATACCCAGCTAGAAATTAAGGACACGGCAAGATGAACAATCTCTTCAGATAGCTTTAAAGAGCAAATCATTCCCCAAGAAAAATTACATTGTAACTGTAAAATGACTTTATATGTAGCAACCCTGTAATCCAGGGTAATCTGGGTTTCAAATATTCTTTTTTGTCCCCACATAAGGATATTGTACTATACTAATTATTCTATTTTTCAGTTTGGAAAATACAGTCAAGCAGTAACATCAGATCAGTTGTTATATTCTGGAAAGCTTAATGTATACACAAATCCCCCAGGGAACTTGTTAAAAAGATGCAGATTCTGATTTAAGAGTACAGGTTACAACCTGAGATTCTGCAATTTTAAGAAATTTCCAAGTAATGCTGATACTGAAGATCCAGGGACCGCACCCCAAATAACACTATTTAGAATGTACTTTTTTCCTTTTAAAAACTTCTGGAAATTTCCAAATGTACACAAAGATGGAGACAACAGTATAATGAACCCAGTCACCCAGCTTCAATAATTATCAACATCTTGCCAATCTTGATTTACTCTAACATCATTACAGGATATGTTTTAAAAAGATATTTGCATGCCATCACCTAACTGATTGGCCTTGGAAAGCCATTGAACTTTTTCGGCTTCTGTTTCCTTGTAAACAAAACAAGCATGATGATACCTTCACTACAGTTGTTCTTAGGATTAAATGAAATAGCATGACAAAAATGTGAGGATACAACCTGACTGGATGTGTTATTTTTACAAAACTAAAATTCCCAGATAAGAATCTTTGTGGGCAGATGCAGGCTAGATCCTCAGCCTTTAAATCATGCTGACTTTTGATCTCACTAAGCAAGATCTTCTAAGCCACAGTTTTTAGATGTCTTACAAATATCTTACAAGAGACGACTCAGCCCATCAACTGAGGAAAGAGTTTTTTGGTCTTATTAGGCCATGTTCTGTAACTGGAAAATTATTTAAAATCATGGTTCCTGTCAAGTCAAATATAAAGCAAAGCCATTAAAATGACAGGTCATTGGATTTAAGTTTGATCTCATTTTCAAGGGTTGTTTCAAGTGAGTGTATAAAAGATATTTTAATTCAACCTGAATCTACAAAAGAGTTTTTTCCTCGCCTTGGAATGCTTCATTTACTGAAAGTAAAAATGCTTCTTCCACAACAAGAAGTATTTGTTCTTTTAATTTTTAAAAATTTTTTATTGAATTTATTGGGGTGATATTGGTGAATAAATTTATATAGGTTTCAGGTGCACAATTCTGTAATACATCATCTGTATATTGTATTGTGTGCTCACCACCCAAAGGCAAGTCTCCTTTGATCACCATCTATCCCCCTTTGCCCTCTTCTCCCTCCCCCATATTTGTTCCTAAAGAGGATCTAAATTAGCTTAAAGCAGTTCAGGGCAACACTACTGTGATTTCCACCCCCGGTCCCTCACTATTTAATCAGACTGTTACTTCTCCCAAAGAGACAGATGGCAAGTCTCTAACCTCCCCCAGAGAAACAGATGGTAAAGTATAGTATATAAGCATCAGGAGCGATCAATTATTATAAACATTAAAAATGCAGGAAAACAAGTAGATCACTTACTGGTAGGAGTTTCTGTTGGCTGAGAATTCTCCATTTCTTTTTCATCCCTACATCTTAGTATCCTTTTAGATCGAGGCCTGGTGACTGGGCTCGTATCTGACTGGCTGGCGAGACCTGGGCTGGGCTTGCAAGTGGGCAAATAGAGGTCATCAGAATCATCTTCTGAACTGCTTGACTCAGAGCTGCTCTCTTCCGATACACTGCTGTTTTCCTCTCTCTTAGAATCATTGTTCACTTTTTGTCGGAAAGGAGTAGGATGAACACCTTCTTCCAAATTAAAATTGTAAGCATCATTGGAAGTGATAAAATCATTCAACTTTTTTTGGGAAACAGGTTTTTTAGTTTTACTTTTGCTCCCTTTGTACTTAGATACAGATTTTGACTTTCTCCGGTTAGCTTTTCTTTTCTCTCCTTTTCTCCTTCCTTGTGCATCTGTATGCTTATTTTTAGTTTGCTCAGATTTATACCCTAAAATGTTTTCTTTTGTTTTAGATCTTCCTGGGTGAATCAGCTTTGGTGATAAGTTAACTTGATCTTTGTTCCATTGACAAACATTTTGCTCTACATTTTCAGATATGTGCACGTTTACTAGTGGGTCTACACATCTAACTGTTTCCAATCCAGAAGGCTGCTTTGACAGAGGACCGATTTCAAAATTATCCAAGGTGTTGAATTCGCATAGACTGTTAAAATGTCTCTTTAAATTGCGACGGAGAGATACAGTTCTAGGTAAGATATTATCAATAGACTTATCTTCATCTGAATCCAAATCAAATCCCAGTCTGTCTTGAGGAATAGTAGGTATTTGCTCTGAGCATTTAAAAAATAAGTGAGAAAAACAGTTTTACTTTATGGAAATTTTAATTTCAGGAACCTTAGAATTCAAAGTTAAAAATGGAATAAATGAAAAGTCATTTTGCAGTTTCCCCACATGTACTATAAGTAAATAAAAATCTAGGGAACTTAATATTACCATCCATTTATTTGGCAACAATCAGTTGATAGCTTTTATCTCACCTGTGGAAGAATCTTACATAGCCTTCAAAAATATTCTAACTTGGAATTTTATGTGCCCCTCATTTAAAGAATACTTAGTAGTTTCCATGTATCTATATGTGTATAGGATTGAGAGGAAAAGAACCTCATATTCCAAAGTAGGACAAATACACTAAGAAAGTGGGAGCTAAGTTGTTCTTTGAAAAATGAGAAAAACTGGGATAATTGGAAAGCCTTTCAGGTAGGAAATATAATCTGTATTTTAAAGAGAAGTGGGGAAATTTGGAGCTAATTATTCAAATGCTTTCCCTTCTTCAAAGCTTAGTTCAGTAGAGGATTGACATTTGAGAAAAGGGACACACTGATTTAAAAGTAGAAAGAAGGGCATGGCTTTGGAGATCAGCTTTGAGTGTAAACCTTAACTCTTACCATCTGAGTCTATATAAAACAGACTGAATGTACCTATATTGCAAGGTTGTTGTGAGGGTTAAGTGAGACAATATGTATAAAATGCCTAACACAGAGCTTAACATGCTGTCGGACTCAGTAAATTGCAGCCATAGTTACAGCCAAGGTTTCTAATTAAAGATGTGGCAAAATAAATGGATGTATTTTAAAATTCTTACTATTCTGTGTAAAATAAACAGACATGCTTTGAGCAGAAGAATACCAGGTGAGATTTAAAAACTTAAAAAGGAAAACTGGGGAAATTTAATTATGTTACTTATTCTCAGAGACCTCTTCTTGCCCTTAGTCGTAATTTCAGATTTTTACTTGAATTACCTTCCATTTGGAATGATTCTCCTTGTTCTGAAGGATGAGCATCTTGAAGAGGAGCTTGCCTTAGAAAATACCATTGAAAAATAGAAATTTAACAATTATGTAATTAAAATAATTTAAGATTTTCTTAAAATTAAAATATTAAATTTTCCTTAGTATTATTTCATAATTCCATTCTATATCAGTACATGTGTTCTACATCAAAGGAAACCAAAAAACATTTATACTGATTACATGGAGGCTGATTTGTTACAACTGACATTCAATTCTTACTGGAATAACTAACGTATTGAATTGGATAGTTCCTCCTTAAAACATGCCATAACTCATAATTTCATTTAACCGGAGAAACAGCCAAACAGAATTGACTTATACAACTTATTAAAGAAATGTGGTTTGATTACTCAACTCTTTAGGAGCCTGCTTTATCATTAGCTGAGCTGTGATTTTTTTTGGTAGCACCAGCTTTTATGATGCTTAACTACTGACTGCTCTGAAGTTAACACTGTTCATTTTCTTTATAAGTCTTCTTCCTTTTTGGTGCATGAAAAAAGAAGTTTTCTTTATGGTCCAGTACTATTGCTGGCTATTTCACTTTAATTATAACTTTATTCTGTATTGACTGTAGAGAATTTTCACCTCTAGTCATCAAAATTTAAATACAGGTTTAGGCAACAGAGTTATGGTAACAAACTAATAACAATTTTAGAAATCTTACAGAGACTCAATTACCTTACCTTTTTGTCCATTACATATTTTGCCAGATGTTAAAGTTTGTTTTAGGATTAATTATTAAAATTAATATGGGGATAGAAATCACATTATGATTAACTCTGTGAGGACTGGGGCATAGACTCAAAAGGGATATGAGGAAATAGCTTATGGCAATAGTTCCTACTTGAGGACAATTATGCTTCCCTAAGGGATATTTGGCAATGTCTGTAGACATTTTTGGTTCTCATAACTAGGGAAGAGGGGTGCTACTGGGATTTAGTGAGTAGAGGCCAAGGATGCTGCTAAATACCCCACAATGCTTAGGACAGCTCTCTACAACAAAGAGTGGTCTGGTCCAAATGTCTACAGTATGAAGACTGAGAAACCCTAGGCTGGAGTGATGGCCATGCTCTATATCTTGAGATTTTGGTTTGACTACACATTAGTCAAACTCATTGAACTGTATAATTATCATCTATGCATTTTACTGTATGTAATTATACCTCAATAATTCATAAGCAAACAAAGTACACCTGATCCAAGAGAAAGGCAAGAGGATATATGGGATCTGAGTGTACTTAGGGATAAATTGGTTCAGCAAGACAATGTGATAGTGGTGTTAAATATGTTTAATTACATTTCTTTTCTAAAATAGACTATCTGTAATACTAGCAAAATACTATCATTTGAATAAACTAAACCTATAAATCAAACCTTCTTAGAATAAAAACTTGGTATAAGAAAAATATAACTGAAGGTAATAACTTAAAAATTCTAGAAAAGCTGCTTATTTTTGTAGACATCAAAAAAGTAACTATAAGAAAGATTTGGTTTGGCTATATATAACAGAATTTTAACATATCAAATTTTCTTAAATATATTCTTGGTAGAGAGAACATCAGACTCAAAATATAAGAGTCTATGATGCAAATTTCCTTTCATAAATGGATCACAGAATTACATCCTTTTGATATTAATAAGCATAATATTGAATTTGATACTAACGGTAAATCCTTTACAAGTAAATCCCCGGAGTTGTTGTCACTATTGGAGTCCATTCCAGAGGAACTTACTTCATGGTTCTGTGAATGTATTAAAAGAAAGAAAACACTAGTAAAATAGAAATATTCATAACAAAGCATTCATTTATTCAAAAATAAACACTTATTGACAGTTTATCATGGTGTGCCAGGTACTGTTCTAGGAACTTCGTTTACAGTAGCTAAAAAAATTTTTTAGTTCTACCCTCTTAAAACTTACATTCTAGTGTAGGGAGAGAAAATTTTAAAAAGACAGATATAGAAATGATTTCAGATGGTGTTAAGTGCTATGAAGGAAATACTCGGTGAAGTGATAGAGTAACTGAAGCAGAGGGCTCTTTTAGATAGGGTGACTTTCATCTGAAGAATGTAAAGGAGCAGCCAGTGAAAGAGCAGGGCATAGAGAAAGGTGTGGAAACAGCAAATATAAAGGTCATGATGTAGGGAATACCTTGCTGTGTTTGGAAAAGAAAGGCCATTGTAGCTGGGAAACAGTCACTAAGAAGAAAAGTAGATGTGCATGCAGAGGCCAGATAATGTAGGGCTCTCAGAGCCACGAGTTTGGATTTTAGTCTAAGTGTGAAGGGCAGGCACTTAAATATTACGCAGGGAAGTAAAATGATCTAAGTTTTAAAAAGATCAGTCTGGCCACTGTGTGAAACATGGATTGAAATGGGCCAGGAAGATAGGAAGTCAACATACTAAATGAAACAAGACATATAGTTAGGACTAGAATTCTGTGGCTATGGAGGTGAAGCCAGGTGGAAGGTTTTGAGTTGAACAAAAGGGTAAGTGTTTTATTGAGATGGGTAAGACTTACAGAGGGAGGTAGAAGCACACAATATTATTGGTGGAGTGGGAAATAAAAGAGTTTTGTACAAAATGTTTGAGATCCTTTATAAATATTTAAGTGGATATATCAAGTAGTTGTACTGTGTGTGTAGGTCTTGAGCTATAAATTTGGAAGTAGACAGGCAGTATTTAAAGCTATAGGAGTGGGTAAGATGGGTCTAGGACAATTGACATTTAAAAGAAGCCAGCAAGAGGCTGACATGGAACAGTCAGAAAGGTAGAAAGAAAACTAGGAGCCTATGATGGTAAGAAAGCGAGATCAATTATTTCTAGCAAAGTGTAACTCCTGTGTTGTATATTACTTCAAGGTCAAGAAGAAAGAGAAGTGACCATAGAATTTGGCAACATGGAGGTTTTGGTCACCTTGACACATAGTGACAATAGAATGGCATGGATAAAGGCCAGATAAGAGTTTAAAAGTGAATGGAAGCATTTATTGGTTGTTTCTTATATGTGCCCTGACTGGGGATTGAACCTGCAACCTTGGTATATTAGGATTACGCTCTAACCAACTGAACTACCCAGCCAGGGCAGAAATATGAAGAACAAATCAATGTTTCTTTCTCCCTCCCTCCCAAATAAATAAATAAATAAATATGGCTAAGATCACTTTGTTCTCTTTGGAAAAAGTTCTGCTGTGAACCAGAGCAGAGAAATAAGCAGATAGAGTTGAGACCAGGAGAGGTTTCAGTTATTTTCTTTACCTCTGAAGGTGAGAGATTCTAAGGTACATCTGTATGACAGCTAGAATGATTCAGCAGAGGGAGATACACATTGGTTGAGAATGAGTGACATACAACAAGCACATGGCAGAAAACAAACTGATGTTTTAAATGCTGAGAACACTTTTGCCCAGCCACTAACAATGTTTTAATATATAATCAGAAATCACTGATCGATGAGATGTCACAAGGCCTGCAATAACAGATTTTGCCCCTAGGGTTTTTGTGATTATCTCATGGGGTACTTATTTTACACTATCCTCTGTGGGATTTTAGCAAAAACTGGGAAAAGGAAGATTCAGATGTCACTGGAAGAGTTTTCTTCTTCACTAGTTGACAGAAAAAGAAAAAAATTAGGAAAGATTAAATTCTGAAGGAAAAAATTATATTAAATAAGCTAACTCTCACATAAAGGTAAAAAAATCATATTTAATCTTTACAGAGAAAATTTGCTGCTACACTGTACATGAATATAATACGTATGTGTGGGTGTGTATATACAGGGTGTCCCAATAAATGTATACACACACTTTGAATAATTATAAAGGCAGTGTTTATTAAAATACATTTCATTTTCAGAATTGAGCTATCAGCCGTTAAGGGTGTATACATTTTTGGGACACCCTGTATGTGTACACACACACACACACACACACAGAAAAAAATACGGAATCGCTTTAGTTGCAGGGAAGCAAGAAGTCTTTCACTGACTCCTGTCAGCAGAGAGATGACACTAATTCCTTTCTCAGGTCCGTATCCCTACCCTAATCACTATCGTCTGGCTTTCTTCTCTGGTCTCCTGCTAACACAACCGGTTTCACTGGCACAGCAAACAAATGGCGACCAGAGAAGTGTTTGTTAACACCTGACACTCAACGCGGCTTTTCTCTTTCTCTGCCCCATGAGTTTCCCTGGCACTGGCTTCTAGGGAAAAGGAAGAAGAAACTGGTTCATCATTGCTCTACTCAGGATTAACGTGCAATGAGACACAAAAAATATTCTAAACCATGTCTGTTATATTTTGGCTGGATCTTCTATATAACCTTGGACACAAACAGAGTCAGATAAAAAAACGTGGACAGAAAAATACTCATGATATTTCTTGTTTGGGAATTAAAGTGTAATCTTATTTAGCCAACTAGTAGGTAAACATGATTCTCTAAAAGCACATAAATACTTCCCACCCCCAAATTAAGGTAGTTCTTATAAAACCCCACTGGATGCAGCAAAACTATATAGAAAAGCTAAGATTTATAGTACCGATTAACAGTTATCAGTAAATTAATTTTAAAGAGCATAATTGATCTGAACTACTAATACACAGCTTTACTGTTTTTTTTTTCCCTAAGAAATTCAGCCTTCATAATGAAAATACCTGTGCAGGTTCTTCTGTTTGTTGTGAAGTAAATTTTTCTTTCAATGCATATAACTGATACGTGAGGTAGTAACATTCTTTTCTCAGCTGCAGGATGATGTCTTGGGCTTCTCTCACTTTGGCCTTTTCATTTTCCAAAGCTAAAACTAACATTTTGTTGTTGTCTTGGTAGTTTCTTAGCAGTGTAGAAGTGTTGGCTAAAAGAGTATAATTTTTTTTATTAGTTATTAAATCTAAACTTAAAAAAGTGATGCAAAGGACAACATGAAAATCTTACTGATTATTTGGCAAGGTGCAACTATAAAAGACTTTCGTTTGCCAATTTCTGCCAAGCTTTTATTCCTTTTCTCTTTCATTCGTTTCTTTATGTCTTCAAGACTATCTTGAAAGGACTTTTTGAGGTTCCTTTCCTTGGCCATCTTCTGCCTAGGAATTTAAAACAATAAAAAATATTTCATCTTTCTAAAAGATATCAAATGTAAAACAAGCTTGAAAACACAGGCTGTTCATAAAGAATGATTACATAGAGACTTAGTAATTGAAGAATTAGCTAAAAGTACATAGCTAACTTGGTAATAAACTAGATACTGCAGATTTTATTTTATTTTTTAAAAAACATATCTTTATTGATTTCAGAGAGCAGGAAGGAGGGGGAGAGAGATAGAAACATCAATGGGAGAGTCATTGATCGGCTGCCTAGCCTGCAACCCAGGCATGTGCCCTGACCAGGAATCGAACCCTGATATCCTGGATCCTAGGTCGATGCTCAACCGCTGAGCCACACCAGGCCGGGCGATTCTGCAGCTCTTAAATCTCATTAATATTTCTGACATATTATCCTCCTCAGGTACTTTATAGGGAAGGTTTAATAAATATGGACTTCCAACCCAAAGACTGTAATATGCCGCTTATTTTTTACTTAACAAATACTCATTGGGGGCTTACCATATAGTAAGCACTATGGAAAATGCTTAATATTATATTTTGATGCTATTGCTATTTATGTTTCCTACAGGCAATGCTTATGACCAACTTTTAGTGTTTATTAGGATTACAGCATTAGTTCAGAAGCAATCATACACGTGAGCTTTGTTTTCCAGTTTTTACATTGCTTATCAGATTAGGTAATTTGATTACTTCTCTCTCTCCCACACTCTTGTAACCCAATATTACTTTAGATAGGCACACACTCTCAATAAAGTCAAAGTGATCTTCAGAGGTTTAGTTAAACTATGCAGCACTATATACAATTTTAATAGGCTATTATAACAATGACAGAGCTGGAAGCAGCAGGAACTGGGGCACAGGAATGGTCAATTTTCTCAGTTATTCTAAAACTCAGGCCTGCTAACTCCTAGTACCTGGTGAACACAGCAAATCAGACATTAAATAATGATTGTTTTACAATACAGTTAAAATCAAAACAGGCATCGGTGGAATATGCTGTTGAGTATATTAATGCATAAGTATACTTAAATGTGGCGGATCAGACAGGCTTTGGTATTTTGCTGCTAAGCACGTTAAACTACTTTTCATGAACATCTTTTACCTTAGACTGCACTTTTGCAGATCTTAAAGTTGCAAAAAGTAATTGTTTCCTACAACAATCTATGTATACAATGTTCATTACAAGGCTACCCTCATCTCCTCTTCGTCAAATATATTCCTGAAACTTACATTTTCTTGAGGATTTTTCTCCAGGCCTTACTTATTTTCCTCTCTGCAGCGTCTGGAGTCTTAAATATAGATATTGTAGATCTCACTTAAATATTTCCTTTCTGCCAACATCAATAAAACACACGCCGGGAAGTTCCCAGCAGAGAAAGCACAACTATTTTTAAAACACGTTATGTGGGTTGTACAGAACAACGTGCCACAGTGTAGTTTTTGAAGTTCGAACTGGAGATGTTTGAGAGCCATACAGAGTAAGTAATCGATCAAGTTAGTTTAGTTAAGGTATTTTAAAAACCAAGTGTTATCTACCCCCCCCCCCCGTTATTAAATTTAATCAACAAAATCTGGGGGTGTGGTGGAGAGAACCAATGAAAACAGGTCACCGCGCGGAAGACAGTCGCGAAGGGCGTCGGTCCCGGGATCTGGATTCAAGGGAACCTGGAATATTTGCTCAGCGTCACAGTCCCTCCGTCGTTCCCGCCGCGGGGCCCCCGCCAGGTAGTTCGCTGGACGGGCGACTTCTCCGGGGTAATCGACTGAGCAAGGGCCGTGGGTGGCACAAAAACCAGCTGCCAGGTTGTGCGCCTTAGGTCGAGCCCGGCTTCTGACCACTGAACGTGCTTTTTTTGCACATCACTTAATTCACACAATTCTACAAGGCAGGAGGTTCGGGTCCCCATTTATTTCACAGAAGAGGAAACGGGGTCCTCGGGAAGCGAGGATCGGGTGGCGGGGCAGACAAAGACACCCCGTTAGTGCGACCCCACAGCCTCAGTTTTTGGCCACCTAAACTCAGCACGACAGAGAGACCCGAGGGAAGAGAAGAGGGGTGAGGACGCCTCTGATCCGCATCAGGAAACCCTGCGGCCTCCTCTTTCCCGCAGGGGCCGCGAGAAAGCCCGGCGGCGGGGGTGGGCGCGTCGCCGGAGAAGGGCCGCGAGACCCGCCTCCCCCAGGGACGTCCGCCACGATACCTTGGCCGCCTCTTCTGCCGCGGCCGTCTCGCTCCTCACATCCCAAGGCGCCGCGAAGCCGTCGCGCGGAGTGGGCCCCGCGTCCCGGGACCGCCCGCACCGCCTCCCGTCACCCGCCGGCCGCCGCCGCCGCATTCGAAATTCGCAGCCGCGCTCACCCATTGGCTGGCTGGGGGGCGGTCACGTGAGGCGGCGGCGCAGCCACTGACGCAGGCAGAGCCCCGCCCCCGGGCGTCCCTACGTGACGCGCTGTCGGCAAGCATCCACATCCGGGCACCCACGGGCCCGAGCCCCGGGAGGGCGGAGCGGGTCGTCCGGCTGGTCCGCCTGCCTGCGCGTCTCGGCTCCGAGTTGCTGGCTTCAGGGGTGGAGCCGCTCCCGGCCCTTTGAGCGGTGGGTAGTTTAGGGCGTCCGCAGCTTCCTGTTTCTTCAGTTTCGCGGTGTCGCGTCTTCGCGGTTGTGCTCTAGGGGTCCCTCTGCCGAGAAGAATCCCCTTGGCCGGTTGCCCGCCCAAGCAGTCGAGCTGCTGCACGGAGGCAGCTTTTAGGGAGCAACAGCAGGGAGAAAGTCGGGGGTTAACGGGACGTTATTGGGGAAGTCGCACGTACCTGAAGTATCCAGCGCCAGGTTCTTTCTGTTTGCCCGCGGGAAGTGGCACCGGCACCCACCCATACCGCCCGGGGGTCGGGGGACGCTGCCTCGCTCACCCTTTCTCCCCTCGGCCTCCGCGTCGGTCGGTCACCCAGCCCGGCGACTCCACTTCCTCAGTGTTTCCCGCGTCCGGACCTCACTGTTCCCCGCGCCCCAGTCCGCCTGCTCCCCAGTCCCTCGGAGCTGCCCCGGCACCCACTCCGACCGCGGCCTCCGCTCCCGCAGGCCCTTCAGAGTGGCGTTTTGACAAAGCAACCGTGACTGACTACGGAACTCCTAAATCACGGCCGCCCGCGGCACTCTCGGACTCCTCGGTGTTTGGTCCTTCAAGAGCCCCGTGGCTCCTGGTTTCACCTCTTCTGAATTTTCTTCCGTTTCCTGGCCATGTCTCTTGCTTCCTTTGCCCACGCTGCTGTGTGTGTCAAGAAGAGGGTTTCCTCCCCCCGAGCCCCGCTTACTCTTGCATGCTGCAGGTGTCACTGCGGAGGGAAACTCTTCCCGAGGCCCCGTCTGTCCCCAAAGCTCCGTTAGCACCCTGCTTTGTGCTTCCCTAGTGCCGTGCTCCCCTGGGCTACCTTGTGGCGCTGACTTGTCATTCATTGCCTGTTGCATACGAGCAAGAACTGTATCTACCTGTTCATACGAGTTGCATACGGGTAGTAACTGTATCTACCTGTTCATAGTTAAATCTTTAGCATCTGTTTAGAAATTTGAAGTAAGTTGGTAAATACTCACTGGGACAATAAAGCAATGGATAAATGAAACCTAAGCAAGTGCTTTGAATTTAAGCATTCAATTTATTATGAAGTTGTGTTTTTGTTTTGTTTTTTAAGAAGATAACATTTAATTAGTGGGGTAATCACATTGTAAGGTATAAAAGTGTTGAATCACTGTATCGTACTCCTGAAACTAATATAACCAATGTAAAATTGTATACCAAGTAAAATTTAAAAAAAGATAACTGATATTACACCCTCACCCTAGTCTAAGCCTCACCTTAGGCCTTCCTGGTTTAAGTGGAAGAGATTAGAACATCCTTCTTCAGCCAACACAACTTGTTTTCTGGTGTCATCCACCAGATTACCTCCATTAGTCTTCAGTTTACTACACCTGGGCAGTGTGGCTCATAGGTGCAGAATAAAAAGGAGAGGAGAGGTTTTTTAATTACCCGAGGCTAGTGGGTATGAAGTGGAAGGTGAGAGCAGGGCTGGATTCATGGGCATGTGACCTGTTCTCAAAAAGGCCCTGCAGTTGCTCTAATGCTCTGCTCTTGCCATCTTGAAATGCTTAATAATTTATCTTTGCTCTTGTAAGTGAAATCTGATGAGACAGTGGAGCATGCACATGAATATATGAGATACGTGTGCCCATTCCTGCCTTTTGCTGCCTTATTGCCATACAGTGTGCAGGATGCTCACTAAATGGCTTCACGATATACTTTGTACTTGGGGCCATGTGTTCAGTGGGGCTTCACATTTGATTTTAATGCTCTGCGGCCTTCTTCAGATTCTTGACAATTATATCTTTGAACTGTGTACTCGCTTTGAATCACATTGAACTTTCATGCTTTTTAGCCTAAAGAGATTATTATTAAAATCTAATCTGAGATTCTTTATTAGCAAACAATTTTAAGAAACTGAAGTTGACTTTATGGAGCCAATAAAACCCCTTGGATATTAGCAAAACTTTAAGTGAAATATCATCTCCAAAAAATGCACATAAAATTATTATTCTTGCTATAAGTATTTAAATACCTAGGCCAAATTTAATGAGACTAGATTTATTTTCAAACAAATTAGTGTTACTGTGAATATCTTTGGTAAAAATGGGGAGAATGTAGAGAAAAAAAATGTGTTTCAATAGAAAACTACTGTGTACCCATTATCAGATTTAGTCCTGTTTATTGTCTTTGAGGTTTTGTTATCTACCTGCAAACTGGCCTGGATCCTGAATTCTTCGAGTTTCCTCTAATACCTGGGTACAACTCTCCAGACTAACATTTCCAATTTTCTCCCACCCTTCTGACTTAGAATCACTAAAAACTAACACTGTCCTTTCCCCACACTGTAGCTAAAGGGGGACAACTCAATATAAACTTCAGAGACTGCACGGCAACAGATCATATATGTGCCATGTTGATGCCTACGTCTGTGTAGGCCACTCAGAGAGTTCACCAAAACACCCTGACACCACGAGACATTCAAACTGCAAGCCAGGAAAATGCATCAGATTGAAACTGTCATCCTCATTCTGCCATCTAATGATGCTTCAATATCAAACCTAGAAAATGTCTCAACTGACTTCTATTTAGACTCAGAAAATAAGTTTATAATTTGCTCCAACTATTAACCTTTTTTCCCCTTTTTGTTTCCATAGAAATACCTCTTATTAAATACCACCTGATTCTTTACTTAGATGGAAGCTCATTTGCAATACCACCTCTTGAAGGTGTGTGTCTATAGGAAAAACAGTACATACCGGGTTTGGTACCATTAGTGGTTTCAGGCATCCACTGGGATTCTTAGAACCTATCTCCCTCCCCCTCCACTTAAGGGGGACTACTGATAGAGACAACAGAGTTTGAAGTTTCACTTGGTCTCTTTTTCCATATCCTCTCACATCATTTTTTATTAAGTGAAATTCATAGTAAGTACACACAGATTGAAACTCTGATACAGCTTTTCATTTTTTAAAAACTTTCTGAATCATACACACTCAACTATACATTTTGCTTAGAAACATTTATTCTATGTTCATTTCTATTATACAAAATATCCTCAAGTATCTACATTGTGGTTTATCCTTGGAAATCTTTATTCCATTTGATGTTCTAATTTCTTTTATAAACCACTTTCCTCAAACAGAATTTTTCTTAGTCCTACCACTGCTGAAAGACTAGAATGGAAATGTGCAGAGAGAAAGTAAGTTTTGCCTTAAGATGGCACTGTGTGTCAGAGAAAGAGGCAAATTGCAAAGGAAATACAACTAGAATGTGATTTCTATAGCAGTCGAGATGCCACACAGTTGCAAAACCCCAAATTAATTCTTAGATTTTCTATGGCAGTCCTTTTACGTTAACATGGCTAGTTATGTATGAAATGTATCAGCTTCGTGTGCAATGTGTAATGATAGGAAAAAATGAGAATTATTTTCCATCCTTTTTGTGTTTTAAATACGATTTTGCTCAAATAGAAGTGCAATATTTATTAATAGCATCAGATTTTAGTCACGATTTAGTATGGAGTTAAAATAAATATAGTTAACTCTAGACGGAGATCATACTATTAAATTGCCTCATTGCACAACATTAAATAGTGAATTACTCCTGCTAACAGTAGTTAGCTAACTCTATCAGACTGGAAGAATGTAAATGTGCACTGAGGCAAGGTATTTCAACTTTTTCACTGGGGAACTTGGTAAAGACACAGAGGCACAAGTCTTCGCTTACCTCATTGAACCTGGGCTGCTCCTCTTTATCAGTTTGCCAGGTGATTCTGATTGACATTAACCAGACCTTTATGTGCACACGAATCACCTGGGGATCTTGTTAAAATGCAGATTCTGGTTCGTTTGAGGGTAAGCCTGAGATTCTGCATTTCTAACCAGCTCCTAGGTATTGCCAATGCTGCTTGTCTAAGACAGTGATTTTCAAATTTGGTGCACACTGGAATCGCCTGAGGACTTTAGAAATTACTGTCGAGTACCACCCCTAGATGGCTTGATTTGGTGAGCAGATAGATGGAGTGAAGCCTAGATATTAGGGATTTTTAAAAGCTTCCAGGTCATCCTAACATGCAGTGAAGCCTGGGAACCACTGCAATACATGACCACTTCTAGGACACCTGGTCTTTGGCCACTCACCCTTCTTGACCACTTAGGTTCTAAAGCCCCTTCAGGAGAGAGATCTACTTTCCTGTTTCCAGGGAAAGATCTATTCCACTGGAAACGTGGTGCCCCTACCACTAAAAACTTTATCATGAATTTCCTAGTGTGGGGGCTAAAAAAATACGTTTTCCCCAACCTTCTAAGTTCTTTTAACTGAGCTGATAAATTAACAGAGACAGATTAACAGGAGAAAATAAAAGTTTTAATACATGCACACAGGGAATTTGCATAAACGTGAAAATTCCACGGACAGTGAGGCAACAGTGAGTATATAAGACATTTTGGATGAAGGAAAAGGGGGGGGGAATGGGATCTTAGATTTCAGAAGTGAGAATGGACAATTTATAGGTAGTTGAGGAAGAGTGGAACACCCAAGGCAGGCAAACTTTTGCTAGGCAATTCAGAAAGAACTGGACAATGATAGGCCCCTGTCCGCAGCCCTCCCACTTACCATATCTAAATCAAATTAGGTGAGGGCAAAATCCTGATTTCCTTCCTGAAGCAGGTTTTTTATCTGAATCTCTTGGGTAGGAAAGAGGGGAAGGTCATAGGTTCTTTCTGAGTCTTGTTTCTTAATAACCAGCTTAAAATCAACATTCCAAAAGGCAAAACTTTTGGTCCCCTTCGTAAGGGAAAAAGGACATTCCCATACGTAGCCTCAGCACAGTGATCAGAATTAGAAAATTTTACATTGACACAACACTGTTACCTAATATACAGCCTACATTCAGAATTCAAATTCAAATTAAACATAATGGCACATGTAAGTGAAAATTAGGTGAGTGGAAATAATTTTAGGTGGGCCTATAGTTTTTAAAAAGTATCTACACACTGGAATATATTATACTTAACACATGATAAGTAACTAATAGCACGGTTTACCTTACTTTTGACATTTAAAAGATCAGATCTTGTCTGAGCAGTTTTATTTTTGCTAAGCTTTAATCTTTTTTTTTAAAGGACAAGTTATTAATAGTCAATTAACTGTTTTCTTGAATATAATGAGGAAAATCATCACATACCATGTTAATGCAAATTATTATAATAAGTATGAAGCAAAAGGGCATAGTGCTCCTTTGTGGTTTTATGTTTTGGAAGAGGTCAGGGGAATATTAGCTTGAATTCTGTCATCTACCTACGTACTTTACTGTGTTCTTAACTCTGTTCATAAAACTTCTTAGGTGACAATTTAAGTTGAACAAATTATTTGTAAATGTCTGTCATAAGTTTGTTATTTTTAATCCTCGCCTGAGGATCTTTTTTCCCCACTGGAAATGTGGTGCCCCATGACTGACTTTATCCAGTCACCAGGAAGGTTGTCTTCCTGGATGCTGTTCTGTAAGTGGTTGATGGTGGCCACCAGGGCAGTGGAGATACCCCCATGACCTGGACACGCTGGGCCAGACCAAGGGAGGAGAGCTGGTTCCAGCACGCCCGCACCTGGTTGGTGTACTGTTCCTGCACATGTGCCTGGACAGCTGGGGTTGACCCGGCTCAGTGCCGGGGGAGGAAAAGCAGCAGAATGTGGACTTGCGAATGTAGTGCGTGTTGAGGTAGTCTCGAATTGGGCTGGGCATCGTGAGCCTAAATGTGACGCTGAGTGTCTGAAGGGAGAAGGCCTTCCACTGGTCTCTGCTGATGATGTGGATGCGCCTCCTCCACAGCCAAGATTATCTGGATGCATGGGGGGGGGGGCCTGGTCGTTCCTGGAAATTCCGGCCTCTATGTATGCAGTACCTCAGCCCCCTGCTGGGTCCCCACTCTGTACCGAACCAGGCCATCCATATCTGTAGCCATGGCGAAACAAGATCATCAGAGAACCTTGGGATTTGGCACCAAAGCGCCTAGAAGCAGGTAGTGTTTGCGGCAGCCCCCGGGTGGAGGGCAGGGAGTGGGGAGGCCTGGCTCCCAGGGTTGGTGAATGGCTGGAGTCCCGGGGGCACGGGCTCACAGGAGAGTGGGTGAGAGACAGCACACCAAGGTGGGAGTGGGGTCGGTGGGGGTCCCGGAAGGGGAGTGTTACTGTTTTTGTCAGTGAAAGGTCTGATTCATGACCCTGGTTTCACCAACAAAATCTTACCACTTTTTTTTTAAAGTATGGAAAAAATTGCTTTATAGTTCAATTACAAAATAAAAGTTGTAGGTGAGACCATGGAATTCCCCAACACTTGATTTTAATACATTGCACTAACTTTCTAAAACAACTCAGGGAAATCAATTATTACAGTAGATGGAGTATTTATGAAAAATCTGGCAACAGGCATATTTATAAATATATGTACATATCTCAAGATTATATGATTTAGGTAACAGGTGTAGTATATCAGCAGAAGTGCTTCAATGCAGAGTTTGAGATGGATTTCAAAGCATGGGGTTTGGAAAAGGAACAGACATCTTTTTATTTTTGTTTACTTAAAATATGCTTTTATTGATTTCAGAGAGAGAGGAAGGGAAAGGGAGAGAGAGATATAAACATCAATGATGAGAGAGACATTAACCGGCTGCCTCCTGTATACCCCTTGCTGGGGATCAAGCCCACAACCCGGGCAAGTGCTCTGACTGGGAATCGAACCACAATAGCCTAGATCATAGGCTGATGCTCAACAACCGAGTCATGCCAGCTGGGCCAGACATCTTGTTTTTAAAACCTGAAGTTTTTCTCAGGACTGAAGTCAAAATTATAACTGTCACAGAGGAGGAAAAAAGGGAATGTGAATGTGATGTAGATCAACCTGGCCCTGCTCATTTATCTGGCGAAGGCGCTAATGGATAACCCTTCCCTGTATCTAGGAAGGTAGGTGCATGAGTTGAATCCAGCTGTGAACACTCTGCATCGTTAGCAGACAGCTATGCCTGCAGCCAGATGTGGACAAATCTTTGTCTTTTATAACCTTCACATTTCTGATGAGTAAATGTCACATTGCAGATTCTCTTTTCATTTGGAGTTGCCTGATGTTTCCTCATAACTTACGTATTTTGGGCAAGAATTTTCTTATGTTTTTTTAATTTCTATTTTTGTGTATGGTATATAAAATAGATAATTTATCATAAGAGTAGCACGTATATAATTTATAAACAAATGTAGGTACATGCTCAAATTATTTTTTACTGATGATGATACATGAAGATAAAGAGTTGGAGGCCACTGTGCTAAGTGATAAACTAGGGTAACCAGCTGTAATCGAGCAGCTGCGTCCTAGAAAGAAGAGAATGAGTGTTTCAGTTTGGAAATTGTGGGAGCCTAGGAGCCTTGGGCTGCTGAATTACCGGGTCCTGGAGAAGTACATAATTCTAAGCTTAGCACTCTAATACATGCACACTGAAGTAACCTGAGAAATTGCTGTAATCCAATTAAAAAACTTGGTTTAATATTTTGTTATGTAGAAATTTTGAAATGTATGTTTTTACTCTATTGAGATGCTTGCTTGACTTTAATGGCTGTCATAGTTGAAAAAGTTCTTCTAACAATATATAAGCCCAATATGTAAATGGAAAAGCTATATCTTTGACTTTGCTTTCCAAATTGTAATATCATCTTTCAAAGCTAATACAAAATTATGTAAATATTTTTTGTTAAAAAAAAAGAATACATTTTTATCTGTCAAAGGTTTATAATTTAAAATTTTTAAATTGAAAAATTTTAACAAGTTAACAAGTTAAAACAATTTCTCAGGTTACTTCAGTGTGCATGTATTAGAGTTTTTATAGGCTACATAATTGGAAACAACAGCATATAACAATGGAAACACTTCCAAACTTCTGTTTTCAAAAAGCTCTCTCCTAGTGTGTCCTTCAAGAAACCATAATTTTCACATTTATTGTTAGATTGAATTTTTTGTGGTGTGTCACATTCTCATGTTCACTAATTGTCAGTATAGCACAGGTCAGCACATTTGGATCAGTTAATTTGTTTTTACGAGAAAAATGAAGAACTCATCTGTAAGTCTGCCAACTGTTCTAAAGACTTTGCCACAGTCTCAGCTGCAGTCCTGTGTGTGATTGCCCTAGTGGATGCTGTGGTGCCCTGCTCACAGTCCTTCACACTGTGTTGGTGGCTGACAGGTCATTCTCTATGTATTGCATGCAGTGGAAGAAAGACGCTTCACTCAAGTTCACTTCCCTCCACCCCAGGGCAACTCTCGTTCCATAACTGGTCAGTGCTGGATATAAAGGAGCAGGCCTGGCCAGCTTGCTGCAAGTTGGGACAACATTGATGAGCTCCAGAGCTCTCTGTGGGACTGATTGAGGGCGTGGTAGTGTCTCAGTTCCGTTTCTCCCTCTGCCTGCTCCTGCCTGCTTCACTTCCAGATAGCTGATCCCGGGAGCACGCCCCAGTGGAATTTCTGCAGACAGCTGTCCTCAGAGTCTGTTTTCCAGGGAGCGTGACCTAAGAAAGTTACCCTCTGTGAAGGAGTGCAGAGAGCCCCCTACATTTTTAATGTCTTGTTTTATAAAGCTAACCTCGCCGTGATATTCTGTAGCACTTTGCGCGCTTGTGGTGTCACCATCTTTGCTGCAAGAGTTTGCCTGTAAACAACAGAGGAATGCGCTTCATGTGGGGGCCTTATCTCTGCCCTTGCTTGGGAATTTTTTTATTCCAATTCAAATAGTTTCCCATAATTTACTACACATCATAAATTTTCTAAAAGAAGTTATTTATTGTTGAGGGAAAATATTATTTGGTCCTTTTTTTAGTGGCTCACAAAAAATGGGTTTTTATGTATTTTATTGGAAACAATCCAGAGACCACCATACGCTGAAATGTGTTAGAGACATCAGTGCTTCATTCAAATACATAGCAAACCGTCAGCACTATGTAATTTGTTCCACCACTTGTGTTTTTACTCTTCTATAGTGCTTTCCATATATCATCGGACAGTATTTGCTGACAAAGATATGCATTTTAGGTTTCACCACATGCTTTTTGGGGGTATTATTTTAGCCATTTTAACTGTGACAGAACAAGTGTTTCCCCAATGGACGTGGTTGTGCTTTTTACCATTGCTTTAAAATGAGAAACCTCAAAAGAAGCTACTAAATATTTATTACCACATTTCATGATGCTTTGTAAAATCCTATATTTAGTGTTGCATGATTTTATCAATCCCTGAAAAATCGTAATGCTTTTCCTTCAGGTTTGAGATGCTTAGTTTTAACATATCCCACTAATATTTATGGCATCGTGCTAAAATTTGCTATTGCTATTTCTGGCAGTATGGCAAACCAGATTACCCAGAAAGCTTCCTGCTATAAAACGCTCACACATGTTAGATAAAATATAAAAAAATATCATTTTAAAATGTGTAGCTGAGCTAGAAAGCATTTAAGAAAATTCCCAGTGGGCTAAAAATGAAGTACACACTGAAAACCAGAGCCAAACAACACTGGATGGTGTTTTGACAGCTGGAGAAGTGGGATCAGGCGTTGGTGATGGAATCCTTGTCTCGGTCACATAGAAGTTTAGGTCTTAGTCCCTATGCAAGAGTAGGAGATAATGCCATGGGATTCCATGAGTTTAAAGAGTGCATTTGAGACCTCCATAGAAAGCTGGGCCTTTGAAGATTCACAGTAGAAAAACTACTCACTGTTAAAGAATAGTGTCTGAAGGACATTTGTATGTCTTTGTTTAGATTTTAGAAAGAAAAAAAATCTTTCTTGAAAATTCCTGACTATATCTCTATCGAGTCGAGATTAAAATATTTCTATCTGTATGGTTCTGGAAACTTTAAGCCAATAAGTTAACATAAAAGAGGTGTGAACTTGTGAAAAGCCTGGGCATTTGGCAAAGTAAATATGAAACCTCTCTGGGGGAACTCCCTCAATCCAGATACTACAAGATTCCCACCAGTAGAGTCCTGAAGGGTATTGAAGAGTTCACAATACAAAGTTACAAAGCACAAAGAAGACCGTATGCCACCACTGAGAGTCAGCATACACAATAAGCAGCCGTAATATACTATCAAGAACTTCAGATAAAAGGACTACTGAGTAGTAAAGAAAAAAATAAGTGTGCTTAAAATAGTGAAGGGTATAACTGGAATTAAAACCACGAAAAAGAAGCAGACACCATGGAAAAGACGATGACTTGAAAAAAGGAGACAAGTAGAACTTTTAGAAATGAAAATTAGAGTCACTGACATTAAAACTCAGTGGACAGATTGAACAAAAGATTTGACCCAGCTGAAGACAGAATTAGTACACCGGAAGACAGATCTGATGGAAAATTGTGATGTGGTTACTTTCATTTTGCCTTAGGACGTTACACTTTGCTCATCTGGATGCTGCTTTGAAGTGAAAGCCTGTTTTGAGTTACCCCTTCATCCCTCGTTCTGCTTTAGTGCACAAATCTTATGCATTCCTGGCTCCTTCTCCTCGCACGCAGTATCTGCTGCTGTGAGCCGACCGTTTTGCCAGAGATAGTCCTACATGTGGCCGACTCTAATATCCTAAATGGATCTACTTACTTATTGATAAAGAATAATTTTTCATAATATTGAAAGAAACTGCAGTTTAGATCACTGAGCCAGTATTCGTCATCCTGCAGGGAAATAAGAAAACTAGAGATAGGCAAATTTGTCCTGGTTTTAAAAAAATAGATAAAGCAGATTTTATAAAATAATCTAAATTTTCTCACTATCCTGAAAAGATTCTAGAGAAGATAAAATAATTTTAAACATTTATATTAAGGAGAATTATAGTAACAATTATATTAAGCTGTTAGGAATTAATCTTGTTTCAAAGGAGCAAGTTATCCTGTGTATCTATTATCTATCTACTGATCTAGCTATCTAATTTACTGATAGATCAATAGAAAATTATAGATAGAATATTAAAAAAATTCTTCTAGGCAAGTTAAATAAATGTGGATTATGTTAGTCAAGGTGCAGGAAATAGAAACTATTTTAGGTATTTTAAGGGGAAAGAATTTACCATATTTCATCCAAAGTGCTATCAAGCTATGCCAAAATGCCTTACTGAATCTTGAGTGAATTGCTTACTTTAGCCTTTTATTGTTTTGAAGTTATTTCATCTATTCTGAGTGATTTGGTTATTTCTATTGCTTTTGATTTCATTACTTGACATGAGATAGGCAATTCTTTTGCACTAATCTCAGTAACAAAACTGGGAAGCTCTGCTAAAAGTGGGGTTGGCGCCCTATAGCCAAGTTATAAAATATAGTTATACATGGATTTTTAACTGCATGGAGTGGGGGGGAGTGGCACCCCTAGCCCCTGCATTGTGTGTGGGTCGTGTGTGTGTGTGTATGTATATATATGTGTATGTGTATGTATATGTGTGTATATATATATAATCTCCTATTATATGAAAAAAATGCTGGTAGAGAAGCTGAGGAAATAAAAATTCAAATTATCTGTTGAAATAATATCCTTGCAGGCAGGATCCATGTGACTTAAATAGTTTCTCCCCAGTCATTGGTATAGAGTAGAATCTCTCTCTAGCTCTGTTTGGGGTCATCCCATTCTCAGTGCAGTGGCTGCTCCTTGCCTAGATGTCATTGACAGCAGCTGTCCCGCCCTCTAGAGGCAACTTCTCTTCCACCTGATCTCTGGCCTAATTACGGGGTGGGGGTGGGGGGTGGCTGGTCCTTGGGTTGATGACAAGATGACTCCATGCTAAAATGCAGTTTTTGTTCTTAGAGATAATTTTCAGGCTTGGAGGGGAATTGTGTGTCACAGGGAAGAAAGAAGCAAGGCTCTTGTGATTAATGGAAAGAAAGAAATCCATTTTGCCCCTGGCCCCTGCCTTGGCTCCTTGGTCTGGTTCATTCTCCCCTATCCATTGTTCTGTGCTGACCATTGTGATTGTGCGACTACCTCCAGCTTTTTCAACTGTTTGCCAGCATGGCCCACACATCCCAAAGGGTGGCAGACGTTAGGAACTATAACTTAAACAGGGAAAATGGCCTTTCTTGCTGTTCTTTGGCATTTGTGTTGTTTTTAATTATTTTTTCTTGCTAATTATTCTGGGAGACAGTGAGTGTGAAGGGCCTTACATTTGACCACAAATGAACTCAGAGAAGGCTGGTATCTTCTCTTTTCAGAAATGAATTTTTAAGAAATGAACCTTCTGAAGTGTGCATTACTGCTTTCATTAGAATGAGGGAAATTTCCGTGAAGGGTGGCATGCTGAATGCCTGGAAGAACTTCAATGGACATGCCTGATGACAGAGTAACAAGAATTTCTTAAGTCTTATAAAATGGTAGAGTAAGAGGCATTGATTGTTACCAGCCTGTTCATTTTTTCTCTTTATCTTTTCTATCTTGTATATCTGTCATCTTTAAAAGAAACCCAACACCTGTATTTCTAAACCCTTTGCCTCTTTCAGTCCAAAGATTTCTGAGAAGTCCTGTTTGTGATGGAAAGATGAATTTCCGTAATAAAATAAAATTCATAAAGATAATTTGAACATAAAGTAGACCAGAAGATAATCTTCTAGAGCAGGAAGATGAATTTGGCAAGTCTGACATATATGCACAAAAATTATATAGCACATATTTGTGAGAAATGAGAGTAGATACATTCTTTTCGAGTAGTCCAGATAATTAGAAAAGAAGTGTGTGGGGGAACCCACTAGAAATAAGAAGATTTAATATCATGTGTAATCAGAAGAAATATGCCAAGTAATTCATCACTAATTCAAACAGTCAAGAAAAATCTAGGAAAAGCCCCAAGAAGCATAATTAACTATGAAGAAGGTTGAAGCATTTGCAAAATGTCACAGTTATAAATTACCATTTACCCTCCTCATGAGGACCTGAGCAATGCTTCATCAACAAATCCCAAAAGACTTTTCAGCAGGTCTCAACAGGAAATACTTATACTTGATGTGGGACTTTTCAGCTAGAGAGAGAGGCGGCGGCTGACTTTGGAAGGTTCATTTCTTATTTTAATTTTTTAATTGAATTTATTGGGGTGACACTGGTTAATAAAATTATGTAGGTTTCAGGGGTACAATTCTATAATACATCATCTGTATATTGTGTTGTATGTTCACTACCCCAAGTCAAGTCTCCTTTCTCCTTATTTTTAAAAAGCTTTCTGGAAGTCTGCCACGTACACTTTCTGGGCTTCATTTCCGTTTCATGAAAAATGGAAGGAACTGTGTCTGTCACCCATTTGTCTCCCAAGGGTGTTGTAGAGCATATACAGAAAGTCCATTTATCCACAATGCTGTGCTGTGACAGACAGGCCAATGGGCCTCTCTGGCTCTGTAATGTGTTCCTGGTTTCTTCTGCGTTAGGGAAGGGATATCTTAATATCCCCTAACCTCCTATTGATAATATTTATTTGCTACTGTTCAGACAGCTCTGGATTGAACATGGAACTCATAGACTTACCTTAGACAGGAACCTTAACCAGAGGATCATTTCTAGGACTGGCTGCCATGAGCCCTGTTCACAAAGCTTGCTGAGAAAGAATCAAAGGTTCTGATCACTGTGGCTTCTGGGTATGCCCAGGACTCTTCAGTGCTGTCACTGGATATGTCCGAGACCATCTAGCTGGAGATTTGATTGGTATAGAGGGTGGAGGGCGTCTAGGACTGTGGATGCTTTTTTCTTTCTTAAATTTTCTTGCTGGTGCATACAGAGCCCCTGGAATCTCATCCCTATGGCTTTGGGTAGAGCAACATTAAGAAGGAACAAGTACTATGGTGTTTGGGGTAGAAGTTGGCATCAGTTTTCCCTGAGAAACAATACTTGTCAATGATGGTTAGGTTTTGTGGGCCTATTTGTAACAATATAATTCATCTTTGGATAGGCTGAGTGGACTTCGGTGGGCTCTTGTACACTGTCTATAACATTGTTTCTATGAGAAAAATGTATTCTGAGTTCTAAAAAATGGACTTAAACAGGTTTGGGAGGCAATCCATTTCTCCGTGAGGGACAGGGGACCGATGTGAGGCAGCTGTAATGGAGAGTTCAGAAAATGTGGTTCCAGCTGGCATTCACTAGAGCTTGCAGATTTTGGTCTCCTACCTCTAAGTGTCTGGATAGCTCCTCAGATCTCTACGTGGTTTAGAAGGTTGAATGTACGCAATCCTCAGGTGAAGAGGCTTATTTTCTATTCATCCACTGATTGCCCTAACAAATTCATTTCTATTCTTATTTTATTATTATTTTTCTTTATTATTTTGTGTGCTTTTTTCTAGCATCTTAAGTTGCAAGCTCAGTGAATTTATTTTAAGTTTTTCTTCTTTTCTAACAAAGTAAATAAAAATTTAAAGGTATTTTTTTTAATAATTCAATTGTACATATTCTCTAGTTTTTGTTTTAATGATATCTTGTAGTCTGAAGTTTTTGGGAAATTTCTTAATTTTCAAATGCACTTTAAAAATTCTCTTTGTAACATCCTTTTAAAATTGCATTATTGTCCATAAGAAAACAATTATTAAAAATTGTTGAATTTTGCTTTATGGGTATCAAATGGTGAATTTTTATATAGTTTTTTTGTTCTCAAATAGGGTAGGTATTTTTTCATTGTTGGGTTCATTATCCTCTATGTTTTTAAAACACAGTTGTTTATGTTGTTAAATTTTGTATATTCTTACCTTTTTTTGGGTAAGAATTTAATATAGCAGTAACCAAAAGTGTGTAAAAATTCCTCATATAATACATATATATTATAAAACTTCCTATATAAATTCTTTACATAATGTCAACATATGTACTTTTCTTTTGTAAATTTTTGTTTTTAAATTTAAAGCTATGTTTTAGATGTGAACAAATTTAAAATCTTTATATCATTTTGATGAAATGACCCTTTTAATCATTAAGTAGTCATTCTTTTTTTTCTCATAATGTTTTTAAAAGATTATTCGATTGGATAATAATATAGCTAAACTTTACTAAATTTTATATTTACTTTTTTTTTTATTGTTGTTTAACAATGGTCATTTCATTGATAATAATCAGACACCAAATTCATTAGGAAATATAATAAAATTTAAATAAGAATCAGTTTGCTCTTCCAAGACTTATCTTTTCCAAAATCAGGAATTTGACAGACAACAATTAGTGGAACAGATTAAATTCTTAGTGACTAGCTACATACTTCTGTCCTACTTTTTTTTTTTATGTTTTAATTTATCTTTATTGTTGAAAGTATTACAAATGTCCCCTTTTTCCCCCCATCAGTCCCCTCCACCCTGCACCCCCCATCCAGGCCTTCACCACAGTATTGTCTGTACAGTTTTGTCTTTTATAGAGAAAAATTGGCAGCAACAAAAATGCTTAACACTAGGACACTGGATATACAAAAGGTAATATAGTCACATTTTGGAGTATTATGCGTCAATATAACATAATAGTATATCTCGTAATCATTAAGAAAAAAGAAAACTAGAAAATAACTTATAATAGTGATACTATTTTTGTACCCCCCTAGATACATATGTAAGTATGTGTAGAGCAAATAGTCTGATATTATCTACCAGAGTAAATATTAGTAACTATAGGGTTGAGGAATTATGAATGGTCTCTAATTTTTTTGTTTCCTTTTAAAAATATATTTCCTTGTCACGAGTTAATTATTTATTTTGAATAATGAATATGTGTTACTTTTATTAATAGAAATACAATATAGCTTTTTATTTGACAAAAAAGGCCTTCCCCATAATTCTGTAATTTATAAATAGAAATTTTGAGCTAGAAAAACCATTGTTCTTCAAAAACTGTTTTAAAAAATGTCCAGATGCTTCCTTATGTGCTGGGTAGAATTTTTAAAGAATAAAATGACTACTGTTAGTTATATAAACTTTAATTTCTAAAACACAGTATGTGAGTAGAATAGGAAATTTTCATCTATTTTTTCCCCCCTCACCAAAAGTAATCATAAACTCAGAGTGGAATGTGAAATAATGAATTAAAAACAAAAACACGATTATTTCATGATTTTCTATTTCAAACTGATATATTTTAGCAAAGATCAAATTTTAGAGGTTTAAATGCCAGTGTCTTTTTTGGAGCCATTAATGAATAAAGAGAAATCTCCTCAAGTTAGATCAGATGGAGGAGCATGTTTTATGTACAATATATTATTTTGTTAGTATTCCTCTCAGAGTTTAGCAGATGAGTAGCAGCAACATAGCAACAAAATAAAACTGTCACTTGGTGGAGCTAGAATACTATGCAATTCCAATACACTCTTTCAGCAGATTTCTTGGGAAAAATTACTTTATTGCAAAATTTAAGACTAATACCCCAGTTGCTTTGAGGAAACCGATTTTTATGGCTTTCTTTGTTATTGTGCCAGAGTTTAAGTAAATGCCAAATTTATTGAGCAGAAAGATCTTTTACTTATTTTCATCAAGCTGAATTCAACACTATAAACTCATTGCCCCAGAAGTCAGGGTATGTCCTTTACTGATTCAATGATATCTTAGCATATTTTACATGGTACCTAAAAGCCCACAATCATTTCATTAGCTAAGTCAATAACTGTAAAATCAATGTAGACTTTTATGATGCCTAGAACGAAGTACCCAGTAGATGTTACACAAGTGCTTGTTGATGGCTACCTGCCTTTCGGGTTCTCTGGCAAGGCTGGAGATTTTAGAGTTGCACCAAATATTGATTAAAACCTTTAAGATGAAATTTTAGGGTGGTCATTAAATGAAGGCTATGATAGACTTGGGAAATCCTTCCCAAGAATGAATTGAACTCTTGAAAAATTTTGGATCAGAGTCTTCTTTATATTGACCTACCCAAAATTGAAAATTCAGACAGATGATTATATTTATGTGTGGGTAGGTAGGTAGAATTTTGTCCCTTCATCAAGGTTACATTTTGCCAACTTCTCCTCTCAGGTAGTAGACATACTTCAAAAGGGCCAATTCTGAAATAAGATTAATATCTTTCATTCTCAAGAGGTCTTAGCTAAGATATATATTTCTTGAATATACAAATAGAATGATAAAATTAGTGTTGATATGGACCCTTACAATGACATGTGAAAAAGAATTGTAGTTGATGGTTTTTAAAGATTTCTTAATTTAACTTGGTTCTGATACTCTCACACTTGTATTTTTTTTATGTTTTCATAAACTACTTGTGTTTTTTTTTTGCAATGAGAAAGATTTCATTTGACCCTGTAGGTGACTCTATCTAGGAGAAGTGTGGATATAGGATAATTAGCCTTCTGTGACACATTATTGTTAGGGTAGGTCCAGGTTTTGTAGGACGTGACCTTGAAGCCCTCTGCAGTTTTGGTCTCATTTATGTAAAAGGACACAAAATTACAAGTGCAAAACCAGGCACAAATGTCCACATTTATTTAAAATACAAAATTAAAAATTTAGAAAAGCTAAAAAAAAAACCCCACCTAAAACCCTAGAACATCACAGGATCTAGAGAAATAATATATTTTAAATTAACTGCCAACACATATGCATAATAATTTTCCAGAGACTAGCTTCTGGCTCCATATATTTGCAATCTTGTGTCTTCTCTATGATCCATATAATTCCAGTTCTGGAGTCCATAGACATGTTCATATCACTATAGGACATCTTTTAAAAAAATTATTCTTCAATTACATTTGCATACATTATTATATTAGTTTCAGGCATACAACATAGCGATTAGACATTTACATACCTTACGAAGTGATCACCCCAGTTTTATCATTAAATAACTTCTATCTCTCACCTTAGTAAAACAGTGTTGAAAAATCCACTACAATTGTGCAGTGGGAGTATTTTGGAATCCACTCATATATCAGGAATGCCAGTAATAACAGGGAAGTAAGTGACTGCAAACCACATAAGCAGCTCCTACTAAACTCAAACTAAATGTTCCTCCAACTCAGCATCACAGGGCTCTGGAAGGGCCCTATGCAAATGAGGAGCCCTGAAACGTAAACTTCATTAGCTCCACAATAATTCTACCTTAAAAAAAAATCATTCTATCATGATGCACCTCACATGGTTAAAACTGACATTGTCTTTATTTATTTATTTTAAAAAATGTTTTTATTCATTTTTTTAGAGAGAAAGAGAGAAGGGAGAGGGATAGAGGGGGACATCAATGAGAGAGAAACAACATCCATTGACTGCCTCCTGCATGCCCCCTACGGGGGATTAAGTCTGTGATTTCTTGGTTCCTGGGTCAAAGCTCAACCTCTGAGCCACACTGGCCAGGCAAGACTGACATTGTCTTTAGGTGACTAAAAATTAGGAAACCACTAACACTAAGGATACTCACAAATGAAGGGATGGTAAGTTTGGGTAAAAACATTTTAAAGAGTATTTCTTGTATATACAGGGAGAACATAGACATAGGGCATGTTACTTCTAGATGTTTTCTAAGAATTGTTTCTTGGCTTTAGTAAAGAGCGCTGAAGGAAATAAAGGCATAAGGACTTTAATTTTTCATTCACCATCATTCATTCTATATACCATTAGAAAATATAATTCAAAAATATAGCTTAAAGGGTACAGGTACTTTCTTGTTATTTAATTTATATTCTTAATCTATCAGAAAGATTTGTAACTCCAGTAGTAAAATCATTTATTTCATGGAGCATATCTGTGTTATTGAAAGGCCCCTCTTAGTGTTCAAATAAACAAAACAAGACAAAACTAACAAAGCCTTGTATCAAATATGAAATTATTTTTGGTTTAACGATGTAGGGAAGTCTGTTGACTCTTGAATGGAGCACCACATGCATGCCCTCCCTTTGTTGAACGTTAAAACCTTAGTAATAGTGATCGTCAATGTTTATCAAGTGCTGGCTATGAGCCAGGCCCTTAGCTAAGTGCTTTATATGCATTTTTTGTTTAATTCTCAAAACAGTTCTGTGAAGTAGGTACTACTTTACAGATGAAGAAACTGAGGCTTGGAGAGTTTAAATGATAAGCCTAGATCCATGCAGTTTGTTAAGTGGCAGGCATGGTGTCTGAACATAGACTTAAAAAAAGAAAATCAATCTTGCAATATTGTCATAGAAGCAGTGAAGGATGGCAGTAGGGTTTGACGTTCATAGATAGCACTTGAATGACTGTAACTTTGAAAAGGGAGACGCTCTAAATTTAAGAGAGAGTATAGCAGAGGAAAGGACAGCAGAAGTCCAGCACTAAGGTTAACTGCATGGGTTTGTATCCTGGTTCCATCATTTACTAGCTGGTTGACTTCTGGCAAGTTACTTAACCTCTCTGTGCCTCAGTTCCTCTTCTGTTAAAACAGGATAATAAGGTGTGAGGATTTAATGAGGTAATATAAGGCATTTAAACCAGTGCCTTGCATAGTAAACCCGGAAAAGGTGTAATTGTCCACTTATATTTAAGCTTATTTTTCCTTTGAAATAGCATACGTGGCATGTGCAATGCTAAGTAAACAGTATAAAACGATTTCTTTATCTTGTCTTTTCTAATACATACATTATTTGGTTAAGAACCCTTAGGTATATTGGAAAATGTGTTCATAGCAATATTATAATATCAATATAAAAATCCTTTCTAGTTTAAAAAAAATGAAAACACTTCCTGGGAAAATAAAATTTAAAAAGTTTGTACCATATTTATATTTTACTTTGACTTAAAGGATATTGCCACTGTTTGAAAGAATTTCTAGTCTGGGTATGTTCCTGTTGATGTTATGACTTTTCAAAGCTTAATCTACTATTTATGTTATAAAATTATTAATATCTTATAGCTCAGCAGAAACAGTAATATAACATAATGAGAAAAGTGCATCTCTGCTCCTGATACTCTTAATAAACACATTATTCATTTTTTATTCAATTTAACTGCAAATAGCTATATTGAAAACATTGCCACAGGGTACGTTTCTATTTTAGGGTGACAGAAAAATAACTCCTGAAGCGTCTCAGAAGTGGGAAACAAAATATAAACTGTATAGTAGATGGAAAAACATAAAAGATTCTGGTATCTATGAACAACTGTATTTCCCAGAGGAGTAAACATTAATGGCTTTAATTAGATTATAATTGCTCATGAGAGCCAGCTCTTACATGAGATAAAAATATCTGACAGTGCATTATGACTGAGCTTTTCTGTCAACAACATAGGATGGATTAATAGAAATGCCATTCAAAGGCAGATATTCCCCAAATGTAAACTGAGTCCTTAATCAGTGCCAACCTGATGAAGTGCCTCTCTTACAATTAGGTCAAATTCTATTCAGTCTTGACAGTTTACTTCACGTTGAGGGTTCATACAGCATTGTATGTACCGAAGACTCTAGAAGGTTATTTCTTATGAATATTTCTTATTTCACAAATGGTATAAAAATAAACACATGAGAGTATTTTTCTTTATTAGAAGTTTCTTTTTATGTTATGCCTCTCATTTGCTTGGAGAAACTCTCTGGACATAATCTGGTTTGGGATTAGATTTATCTATTTCTTAGGCAACAGTGTTGGAGTCTGTATTTACCCCATCAGTCACCCTCGGTCCAGGGGACTCTTAAGAATACTTGCATTTTGTACTTTTCATAGGTATTAAAATGACTCAGTTTTGTAGGCTAATAAGTATAGTCAAGATTTTCAGTCCCTATTAGAAAAACAGGTAATATTTATTGACATGATAAATAACTAAGTTCTCTATGATTTCTTAATTGATCTTGTTTTTATGCTTTTAAAGGGGAAAAAAACCATCTTGAGTTAGGCAAATCTTGTCCTAATAGGACTTCCATGGATTATGATGCTTTTAGATCCATCTAGTAGTCTGGGCCTAGCCTAAACATTCTGCATAACGGATTTTATTGAGATTTTGTAATGAGTCCATCTACCACAAGACTCACCATATTTCACTGTGTTGATTCAAATTTCTGTGATACCTTTTAAAACCCACTAAGTTCTTCCAAAGCCACAAATTCCATCTTACAAATGAGTAACATAAATTAGTGAAGCAGTTGAGGGGGGATGGTGGACTGGAAATACAATCTCTGTCTAGCGGGGACAACCATACACCCAGCCATGGGGGGTGTGGTCCTCATTGTAACTGGACCTTCTCGTTGAAAGAAGGCTGGGAATCTGGGTTTTTAGGTAAAACTTTGATAGTTAAATATTAGCAATTGATTTAAAGAAAAACATAATAAACCAATTGTGCTGATGCCTACTCCCCTTTTATGGCATTTATATAAGGAATTTGAAACAAAAAATCTGTCAGTCTTTATTTGCTCCTTTTACACACTGGAGACCAAATGCTAAAATGCATTTAAAGCCAAGCCATCCACACCAACATATTGCTCTAGTATCATATTCTGGATGCATTTCACTTCCAGGTATTTTCTGAAACCAATGCAGTTGTGTTTTAGCTTCCTATGTTTTCATATGACTAACAGAACAATACATCACATAATGTGCCACATTCAAAGAGGAGAGATAAGGGAGAAATTTACCCCATTGATGGATATCCAGTTCTCTTGTTTATTTAAACCTTTGGGCGTCCATGCTGCTGGGTGGATTAAGGAACAGATGGGGGAGTTGTGATTGAATAGCACAGAGTTTCACTGCCAATTCTGCCTCTAACTCCAGGTGCCCCTTGGCAAAAAAAAAAAAAAAAAAAAAATCACCCTGTGCTGTAGCACCTTGATTTGAAAAGCCACTGAAAACAATTAAGATACTCCTAACAATTAATATAAAATGGTACCAAACAGCTTTTAAATTGTTAAGAATGTGGTTCTGGGTAAACCAGTTTTTTTGTTTCATAAACAGCATTTTGTATACAGCACGATATGATTGTGTGTACACAGATAAAGGCAGACACAGCCATACAATATGTAAAAATCTTCCTCTGTCTGGAATGACACTCTACATTACCCCAGCATGAACGGCTCATGTTGACTTAAGAGTGTAAAAAGAAAAGAATATAGAGGCCACTGTGAAGCACAAAATTGAAAATGAATTGGCAAGCAGTGGAATTAAATGAAGAATAAATTAACTTAGTATAAAAGTGTAAGATACTAGCCAGTTGTTAGTAAGATATATTTTAGTTATTTCTAGTATTAAGGGGTAAATTGTTCATCAAAAGCAATTATCTCCTTTTAAATCAATAATGTCTACCTGCAGTTTACTGATTGATTTAATATTAATTTTGCAACACGTGAGCTTGGAATAAAGTATTTTTCTCACCTCCTGTGAGGCCAAATATAAATCAAACACGAGACCCAACTTAATTAGCTTGGCAGTGCATAAGCATGGCATTTAAGGGTTTGGCCTGACAGCTCTGGGCTTGAATCCCAGCTCTGCTTAATATGAGGTATGTACCACTGGGAAAATACTTCACTTTTCCAACACTCCATTTTCTTAGCCGCAACTGGAGACAATATTATTTACATGATGGGGTCATTGCAATGTTTTTAGGAAATAGTCTATGTTTCCATGTTTACAATAGTACCAGACACATAGCAAGTACTCAGTAAGTGGTGGCTCCAATTACTATTACAAAATAAGCAACCCTGCTAGTCCAGATTCATTCTAGGAAATACAATGGGAGGAATTTGATCTTGATTAATTCCCTTAATAAGCACCCAGTGAGCAATTATAGGAGCAAGGTAAAGAACTGACAAACTACTAGAAAACACTATCAAAGGGATATGCATTATTTAGCAAGAAAGAAAGCCTGTTATTTTAAATAACATTAGAAAGGATTTGAAGAATTATTGAAAGGGCATATCTCTTTATTTGCAGAGTGATTGTAAAGCAAAGATTGACATACACTTAGATTGCATTAAGAGGTATGTGGAGTAAGACTGAAGCTAGATGTGGGATGACACAATGGGATGACACACTGTGTGATAGCTACAGACCTTGGGGGTTGAAATGAACCCTGAGGTTAATAATCCCAGTAATATTTTAATTTTGTTCAATGACAAAATGTAAGAATTCAATATAAAATTTGGGTAAAACTAGAGATGCTATTGAAAAATAACTTGTGGATTAAAATTAACAACTAGCAGTGGCACTTTGCACTTGAAATAATGTGAACAATTCTTGGACTCCTACAAAATTTTAAACTTTAGTCTATATTGGGACATGACATTATTAATTAATTGACATGTCTATGATACTTAGGTTTCTAACCCAGGACCATGGTATCTATTTCAGTATCGAAGAGCTTCAGAAGCATTTTCTAACCTTGCCATAAGCTATTTACTTCCCATTTTTGGTTTTGCAATTATGTATTCTCATTTTGTCAAGTCCTCTTTCATGTTTCTCATTAACATTTTGTAGTTCTCTTAGGAACCGTATTTTGTGTTACAGTTATTTCTGGGTAATTAAAGTTTTAGGTAGATAATCTTGTATACATTATAATAATTCTGCTTTCTCCATTTAGATATCTATCTCTATTTCTTTATGTTTTATTTACTAGCGTAGAATTTTTCAGGTAAGAAAACATGGTGATCTGATGATGCCTGTATTGGCCTATCCTTGCACTCCTGGGATATAGGAGGAGAACCAGAGAATGTGATGCTTTTTTAGGTCAAATGAAGAAAGACTTTCAAGAAGAAAGGAGGGATAGTGTGCAATGCTGTCTGTAGTTCAAATAAGATGATGAAAAAAAATTATCCTCTGGATTTATTAATGTGGAGGTTAAATATAAATTTTGGTGGAATGATTGGGGCAATGGCCTGATTGGGGTGCTCTAAGGAAAAATGACAGGAGAGGACTTGGAGACACCAAGAATAGACAAGCATTTCCAGGAATTTTGCTTAGAGGGATAAGAGAGATAAGATTGTATCTAGAGAAGAATGTGAGGACAAACAGATTATATTTTATAGGGTGGGAGAAAAATTTAAAAATGGGACATATAATAGCAAGGTTATATGCTGATAGAAATAACCAAGTACAGAGAAGAGCATGCGGGAAACAGGGAAGAATTGCTGGGGAAATGTTGTCTTGGCAGGAGTGAATGTTGTATTCAAGAGTTGGGGTTGGCCACTGACAAGAGTTGGACAGTTCGTCTGGGGAAGACAGAGTTTATGGACACACACGTTGGTCAGTGGGTAGATATGCTGAGAGCAGTTCATGGAAGCTCTCTTCTGATTCTTTCTATTTGCTCATTCCGCTAACAATGAGGACTGGAGAGGAGGTAGTATAATTTGAAGAGAGAACAGAGGCATGAAGTAGTTGGCTAAGAAAGCAGGAGACTGGGTGAACTATGGATATGATGTGTCATTAGTGAACTCCACAAAGGGCTCCCTATGAAGGAATTTAAGTTGGTCACTCTGGTTGATATTGTCCATCAACTTTCAGGTGCACAAGACAGTTGCAGCATTAGTGCATTTAATCAAAGTTGGGGATTTGCGAGACAATAAATAAAACAAATGGACAAATGAATGATTATAGAGATTGACAGTATAAGTTAAGGTAAGTAAGGAGAGAAGTGAGAACATGAGGGGGTTGAGAGTGAAAAGGATTGATGGATTCTCAATTGATCAACTGGTCAAATAATCAACGATGTCTTTGATTTTTGTTCAGTTTGGAATATATGTTGAAATATGGAGGCAAGCAGAGTTCTCAGACCACTCACTGCTTAGAGAGAATATCAGCCACACAATAAAAGGCCTCTGTCCAGTTCTCTGATGAGAACTTGGATCTGTGAACTAGGCTCAGGCAATGTAGTCCCCAAGTCTAATCCCAATCTGTAGACCAATAGTTCACAAGGGAAATAACTCTGCAAGTTCATTCTTGAATGATAAACTATTTGAAAAAGGTTTCAGAATAATTTATTAAGAAACCATTCTCAGACATGATCAAATAGTACAGGCATTTCGGCTATCCAAGGTCAAAGTGAGACTTTGAATGCAGAAAGTCAGAAACAGAAATGTAGAAAATTGAGAGAAAAGAAAAATCAGACTGTAGAAAGTAAGAAAGGTTAAATACTGAGGTAAGTATGCCACATATATTTATATTTGGATCTTTGTCTCCTTGTGTTAGATAGGTAAGAAGAAGTTGACCAAGGGTACATGTAGGGGTGCTGAAAGGATCAGCTGGGGCAAATGGAGTGAACAGAAAATACATATTACAGGGAAACTTTTTAGAACTTGGGCAGGCTATCTTCTTATGCAGTTAGATTTACCTTTGGGAAAGGTGGAGGTAAGAGAGTGAAAAGGGGGACAAGTTTTAACAGGATGCTACCCCTTTATATCTTGTGTCTATCTTATAATCTTATAAAAAGAGAGTTGGCATTTGGGAACTTATGAAAATGGAATTATATCTTTTTTATTTATATCTTTTTTATTTATATCTTCCTAGCTTTGCCAGGTTTCCTGGAATTTTGATTTAGATTCCAGCCATCCCAGCCATAATTTTTAGATAGCTTCCATTATCAGTATCAATCTATATGTTTAGCTTAGTGTAATCAAGCCCATTTCTTTTAAAGAAATGCCTGTTTATTCCCAGTGCTTATGTTCTGTGAAACACAGACATGATCAATAATTGTGGTAAAATACTTTAATTTTGAATGTCACTGGCTCCACTGAAAAGTAGAAAAGTTATCTAATTGTTGTAATTACTTCCAAGGAATTTCCCTCCTCCTTGCCTTTCCTAGCATACTTATTCTTTTGAACTTTCTAGAATGCATGCAAAACATGCTGCTAGTTATTTCTGTTTTTAAGTTTTGATATGGTATTGTATATGGAACCTAATTAGCAGGCTATATATTATTTTATGTCTTTTACATTAAACTTTTATTTAACATGTTTTTGGTAATTTTAAGTAAAAATCACATAAAAAACCCTCAATTAGCTATACATGCTTAACATATTAAGGGAAAATTGTTATATAAAACAAAACAGATGTCATATTGTCATATTTTTTTCAGGGAATGTTGTAAATCTTCTATATGATAGATTCTGATATGTACATCGGGAGGAATCTAGATATCTGAGGAAGCCAGGGAGTGGTATCAGATTTATCTGAGACAAGGGAAGATAGCTCTCCTATCCTGACAGGAAGAAGGAAGCCACGTTAGCTATATATTTTGAACTGAGGAGGAAGATGACATTTGAGTGAATTCTGAGTGATGATTCCTCCTTTTCTTGTGATGTAGGAGATAATACGGTGGCCTCAGGCTAAGGAATGAGGTGGAGAATGGAGGTGTTTGGAAAGAGCCACAATGGAGAAGACGGGAAAGCTGCATAGGAATACATAGGATTGTTGGATAGAGCTGAAAACCCATTTATCCTAGAACCTGTGAATTTGTAGTGACACCAATCTATGAGAAATGAGCCAACTAAGCATGCGGTGAGGGCTGGAACCTCAGCTGTCTTGTTCAACACTCTGCCTTCCAAATCTACCAGAGAACCTGGCACATGAAAGGCACTCTATAATATTTTATAGATTTCTCTGACGGTACTCAACAGGCTGATATAGGAGGTGAGACAGCATAATATTGGCATGATCTAGAGGATTTCCTCCTCTAAATATTAGTGTTTTATATTACTGGACACACTAGAATGTATTTCTAGAGGTGGTTGTAGAAACCAATGCATTTGGAATCTCTGTTTGATCCTTCTATATAAAAATATAAAAGAACCACCTGTCTGAGTCAGACACTGGACAATGACAGTGTACACTGGGAGAGGGCAGGCAGGGACTAAGTAAGGAGACCTGCTAGAGAGAGAAGAATCTAAGTGTTTGAACCTGAAATTATGGCTCAGAGTTAGTCATTCTAGGAAATTTTCTTATGAAAAATGTACCCAAAATTACGTTCCAAATTGTGAGATTGAATGTTGGAAGAGAGATGTTAAAAGACATGAAAAGGATCTCCAAAAATCTAAATAGAATTCCAAGGTGAGTGGTATCAATTCAGGACAGGACAGAAATACTCTGAGCTTCAAGGACTGGAAGCAGTCCCAGTGGTGCCTCAGGACAGTCAAACACCAGGGATGAGAAACTCAGACATGGGCAATAATCCAGTTTCTGAGGCATGGGACATAAAGCAGGGACACTAGATAAGTATGGGGTACCTAGGAAATTGGGACTGCTTTATTCATCTATTCACATGATGGATATTTATTTTAAAATGTCTAAGATACTGTGTAAGTAGAGGGAAGAAGGTAGGCACTGGGGACTGAGACCACAACCTAGCAATTGAAGAATTGTAGTGTTAAGTTTAGAAGTGTTTCAGCAGCAAGGATAGTCTTGAATTTATCTACTGTCTGGGTGGGCTGGACCCTCAGGTTGGATCTACATGCATCAGCCCAGTTGCTGAGGTTATCGAGTGCTAAGCAAAGCAGCACAGGGAGCCGTTTCTTTTCAATTGCTTTGGAGGTTGGCTGTTTAAAGTGGCCAAGGATGTTGAGCTGACCAAGGAAACAAGCTTTCTCAAAGAACCCAGGTACTGTGGACCCAAAGAACAAAGTAGTTTCTGGTTAAATTTCACACATAAACAAAATTCTAACTGCTAGGAAGGAAACAATTAAAAAAAAAAAGACTTAAGTTACCCTAAGGAGCCAGAGCAGACTTCCACATAGATGACTGGCAAAACCTCACCATTTCATAGGTGAGGAAGATCTTCCCCCACTTAGTCTGCCAGATACTATTTACACATTTCTTTATGATGGATGTAGGTGCTCAGAATTCCACCATGAGTCCTCACTAGTCTAGCTGGGAACATATGGGACTTGGGTGTATGTCAGTTCATTAAGATATTTATTATTTTGATCAGTGAGGAGAGAGTAGGGCGTGTGCTTTGAGAGTGGATCTCTGAGAAAGGGAGGGGGAATGTTACTAATGTTACTAATGATTGATGACATTAACAAAAGGGGAAAGATGTAGACTGCCCCCCAAGCTATCCTTGATTATTCAAAAACTCTATCTTCTAAGGGAGACAGAATCAAAATTCTTGCGTGGACCCCTATCATCCTGTGTTCCTTGAAATGATAACTGTATTTTTGCATTATGCCAATGGTGTCCTTGCTTATAGATTCCAAATTCCCTGTTTAACCTGATGAAAAGTTATTTTGTTGAACATAGAACTCCAGAAAGTTATTGATTTCTACAGTGTTTGTAGGGTGAAGCTCAATTCGGTGAATAATAAGATGAATAAATGATAAATGAATTGAAACATAACAAATTAATGAAACTTCAATGTAATATGCCCTTTAATATGTTCAGGAGGGAGTGTTGCAGCTGTTAAATGGATTGCAGTTAAATGAATTAAAAAACAAAATAAATTTTAAAATGCTCCATTATTCATTCAAGTAGTTTAGTGCCTCATTAATCTATTTTGGATCACTCAGGACCACAAGTGCCTATTTTCAAAAGCTGATAAAGTGTGAGGAGTTGTTTTCCGGTCAGCTGAAAGCAGGAACACATCTTAAGGTGTTAAGGTCAAGTCTGTAGGGCATAAAGTAAGTGTCTTTGCCCCTGGAAAACTTTTTAAAAAGAACATTTGGAGGAGTTATTTTCATGTTTAAAGATGGTCACACTTTAAAATTTGTTGTCATTAAAATTTTTAAAAAATTGAACTGGAAAAAAACTTCTCAATTTTAAACAACTCCATTCCCCCCTTATAAAAAAAAAAAGGGGGGGGGGGAAGGCACTGTTTAAATGAGACACATCAGTGAGCCAACCTGAAAGATATTCTGAGTTAAAACTCAGTTGCATCTTCCATTTTCTTTTGAACAAGATATTAATAGGTATCATGACAAAACTCCATATGCAAATGTGTTTGAAATTTTGCTTAAATGAACTTGAATGGGTTTCTTTAAAATTTAGTACAAAGTGACTCTTGGTGATAACATGGGGCCATAGCTATGATGTAACATTTCCCAAGCACATTTTTAAAGGAATATAGTGGTTTGTGTTTTTTTTTCCACTAAAAATCTACTAACATATATAAAAACTAGTTTTCTAAAAAATCCAGTAGGAGAGATGCTTAATTAGTTAAATATAAATAAAATCAACAGCAGGAAAAGCCAAAATAGAATAAATTATACCAGGAGGAAAAAACATTATAATGTCTCACATAATTAAGCTCTAAATTTGTTTCCGACCTTCCTGGTGATCAAAGCTAGAGAAACATGGTTCACTACATAGTTCTCATGGTACAGGAAGAAACAAGAATATACCATTTCCTTGGGGCCAGGCCCATTGCCACTGGATTATGACAGATGTGTTTCAGTTGGATCACAGGCGGTCTTTGGTGTGTTTTTGTAGCTTCCATAAAGTCAGTCTTTCACAGGTGACAGGAGAATGAGCCGGGTGGGTTTTGCCAGAACCAGTGGTCTAGTAGTAGGTAGTTTTATCTTACCAAAGGTGAGGTCTACTGAAGCCAGCTCAAGTGTAGAGCAGCACACAGGTCAGAGGCAGAGTCTGAATGTCAGATACAGAAAAGTTGCTGGACAGTTTGATATAACAACACACTATCTCCCCTCCTGAGGGTTCGGTTTGAATAAAAATTCACCTGAATCAGAAACAAATATTATCCATCCATCCATCCATCCATCCATCCATCCATTCATCTGTCCATCTTCTATCTGTTTAAGGGGATGTTGTATATGTCTTTTAAGGTATCATTTTTGAAAATTAAAATGGGATATTTTTTCATGTGCAGTTCTTTATGTGTTTTATTTATAAAGTAACTCTGAAATAAAATTTGTGACCCGATCACTAGGTCAACAGAACTCTCCATTTGTCTAGGATGTGGGAGTTAGACCATCTCCTCATGGAAAAAGTAGCCTTAGAAAAATCACTCTATGAAACTTGTCAACTTTCCAAATATTGGGTTGACCAGTTCTAATTTTTCCCAACAGACATAAAACTTGATCACTAGTTCAGTAGTTTATTAATGATATTGTGGAAGAATAATTATGTGCTATATTTCTTTATGCCACGAAAATAAATAATCCCTCATTTATCATTCTGAATGAATTATAGCACAGAGGCTCAAATGAAAACCTCAGAAGTTAGAGTAAAATTTCAACATTTTCTGCTTATAATAGTTGTGGGACCTTAGGCCATTGCTTGAATCTCTTAGAACCTTAGGTTCCTTATCTGTAAAATGGAGAAATATAGTACATACTTTACAAGATTGTGGTGAGGAATATGTAATAACAATACAAGCAAATTCTTGGAGGTTGACACATAAAAATCACTCAATAATTTTTAGGTATTATGACTATGATCAGGTATTTCATGATGAAGCGTAGACTCATTGACTATTGTAGCACTGTTTTCAAGATTGCATCAACAGCAGGCCATTCATTTATACTCAAATGAGGAAAAGATAAGATCAGCTCCCTTTTTGTTTTATTTTAACGAACGGTTGATTATTGTGAAATGACAGAGATAGATCTATATTAAAACAACTTATTTTCAAAGGATTCTCTTTCCCAAAGCCTGAAAACCCCAGAGGATACTGGAATTCAGCATTAAAATTATGAAGGTCAAACTGTTTCCATAATTTATTTAATGAAGATTTGGAGATTTTCAAAAATTATAGTTTTAAGTTCTTGTCAACTTCCATTAAGAATGACATGCTTTTCTAATCTCAATGGCTGCTTTTAGAATTTATCATAATTTTGGAATTTGGGAGAGTATTTATTAATTGGATTAAAGTTTTGATGTAGTAGGTGGGAAACATTAGAAATAGAGGGAAAAACGAGAAAGGAAGGAAACAGTGTCTGTGACAGCATCAGTGCATTTTTCAGTGAACATTTATTAAAAACATAGTTGACACTTAAAATAGCCTTATTGTATTCATGTGTTTTCTGATCAATGAGAAACGAAACCTTAAGAAAAGATTAAGTTAAATAATTTATTAAAGCAATGTTTGCATTGCTTATGGCTTGTAAATGAAAAAGATCAATGAATTCATTTTATATTGAGAAAAGATTCTAAAAGAAAATGTTTATGGTTCTATAACACTTGGAGATTGTTTATCCAGACCATGAAGACCCTGACTTGGCCTAAGTTAATGTAGGTTCTGGGGTTCAGAGAGCATAAATTCAGTAGAGCACATGGTTTGACAAGAGACAGTTTAGCATATTGTATACCTGACTGTGTTTGCATTAACGTCAGCCCTATCTATGCCAAGAGCCACTTCAGCATCCCAGAAAGAGATACTGTGCTACAGTTTCTAGTTACTTCAGAGTTCCCTGAAATGATTAGTAACTCTCATGAATCAGTATAGCTGCTTACTAATAATTTGTAAATTAAAAGCCTAATAAAAAGAAAAGAATTGCAACAAAGTGAATAAAGGCAATTCTATATAAAACCATGGCAGTAAATATGCTGATTATGAATAAACATTGTTCATATGTGTTCATGATAGAGCATTTCACAACTACTTATTCTGTAGAATTTTTAAAAAGTAATAATTAATCAACCCTTATTTAGTGTTAGCATTTCATTCAGAGAAGGGCTGGTTAGTGCTATTGTTTCATATAGACTCAGACATATCATTTGATGACAGTCTAATTTACCTGACTTCATTGATCTTTTCCTTTCTTTTAAAATTTTCAAATGGAATCTCCAGTGAATAAATTAGTAAATTTATCATTTTCTCTATAACACTGTCATAAGGACAGTTTGATAAAATAGCTCATTATAGTCAATGATGTGAAATATGAGTTCCATCAGCATATTTTCATCAAATGCGGCTACATAAATTAGTTTGCTATTATCAGGGACTGTGGAATGCAAAAATAAAATTAAGCATGCTATTATATTGGTTGAATTTTGGGACTGACCCAAGTGAATTAAAAGAAAAAATTGTAGTGACAAAAGAAAATCAAAGAAATCATCTAACATTAATCGACAAGTGATACCACTATGGGTGTAATGACTATGATTAAAATAAGTTCCCACCCCTTTCAAAGGCAGCCTTCAGGTCTACTTTTTATTTTTCTTTCTTTCTTTCTTTCTTTCTTTCTTTCTTTCTTTCTTTCTTTCTTTCTTTCTTTCTTTCTTTCTTTCTTTCTTTCTTTCTTTCTTTCTTTCTTTCTTTCTTTCTTTCTTTCAATGGAGTCATAGTTCTAAAATGTGATTTTTGTCTTTTTGGTGAAGCAAATCAAATGCTATGTATGATCAGACTGCTTGTTATAACTATTGTTTACATGGATAAAGCAATTGGCTGTACCTAGTGTATCTGTATTTTAAACCATCATTGTCTTAAAATGGGACATTTAAGAAGAAGTGTAGAAGTCATCTCCATTTCGACTGGTACATAATTAGTTTGTGGTGAATATACATATAACCATATGACTGAAAAGGCTGATATTAGATCGTTTCACTCCTACAACGATACAAAAGTAGCACATAGCCAATCACCACAAAGCGTTATGACACACAGTCATAGCATTTATTTTGTTCCTGTGCCTGTGGGTATACGGGGCTGGGTGTTGCTGGCTGGGATGCCGGCTGGGTGAGTCAGCTCCGTGAATTTCTCACCCTCTTCCTGGAACCAGCAAGTTTTTCTAGGTACATTCCTCTTACAGCAATGGTGGAAACACAGGAGGACAAGTAAAAACGTGAAGCTTCTTCAGGTCTAAGTTCAGGACTGGAACACAATGCTTTCCAAACATTGGTCAAAGCAAATCATGTGGCCAAACCCAAGTATACTCTACTGTTTGAACAGGGCGAACTGCGAAATCATGTGGCAAAGAATCAGATACAGGGAGGGCTGAAGACTTGGGCTGGGAATGAGATTTACCACAATATCAATCCCATTAAGATAATAGTTAATCTTAAAACACGGTGAGTCAGGCCATGATGCGATAAAAAGGAGATAAAAGGTTGTGCCTGCTTTTTTCACATAGGTATGTGTGGGTGTCCAACTAACCCATTGTAATTTAAATCCCTAGTGTATCCTAAGCACAAATGAATCAATGGTAAATACAGGCATGCTGCATTTTATTGCACTTTATTGCGCTTCCCAGATATTGTGTTATTTTTTTAACAAATTGAAAATTTGTGGCAAACCTCTGTTTATCAGCACCATTTTTCTAAAAGTATTTGCTCACTTTGTGTCTGTGCCACATTTTGGTAATTTTCATAATATTTTAAACTCTTAAATTATTATGTTATGGTGATCTGTGGTCAGTGATCTTGTAATGTTACTATTGTAGTTATTTTGGGGCACCACGAACCATGCCCACATGTTTCAAGCCCTCCCTCTGGATGATTGTGATATAGGACAGTGTATGAAGCACTACTCAGGGAGTTTTGATGGCCATTTCTCAGTTATTGGTGGATTTGGCCATTTTAGCATCTGAACCCCAGGTCAGAGAGGCATTATTTTAATAGATTTGATTGCTCCTATGTCCAAGGGGCATTATGAATGATGCGGGGGCTCTAAGAATGGTCACCCCATTCACACAGAGTTATTTTAGCCAACTATGGAAACTATGAACAATAGTATCTTTTGGATGCACCCAATTACACTGCATTGCTATTAACATGGCCTAGTTCTCTGTGATTCTGTTTTAGAATCTGTAGGTCTTCTTTTGTTGGACTTGCTTTGATTTTTAAAAAAAGGCAAAACTCATCTTGAAAGAGAACCACATTTATAATAGGAAGTCCAGAGACTTCAATGATTCTTCATCACAATGTCTTCTATTTTAACATTGCTCTAATTTTAGATTTTATTGTAACAAGACTTCATAAAAAGTTTAAAAAGACAATTTGTTCCAACAGCCTTCTATACTGATTTAGGAAGACCTAAACATGTGCATCTTAGAAAACAGTACGATATGAAAGGGTTTTATTCTGTGTGTGGGCAGGATGGGACATGGATCCAAACATTTAAAGTCTGTGGTTTGGGGCGGTCATGAAAACCAAAAACCTTGAAGTGGATCTGTCTTGTGGTTTGTTAAAAATAGGCATAAAAAGTAAAACTGACTGAAGATTCTTAATAAATGAAACTCTAACTGAAGATAAAAAATTTGATTATGTCCAGTGTTGTATGACATTTTACCGCTGCCTTTGACAAAGGAAGGTCTACAGATTCTAAAACTGAATCGCACTTCACCTCTTTCTCTTCACCCAAATATTTTAATATTTAAAATAAATAAAATTAAAATTTATAATCAATAGAATGGAGCAGTAAAACATTTCTTAAATTTAGCCCCAGCCATTTTGCTAACTATGTATACCACCTATATATAGGGCTCCATGTTTGAATTGCCTTAACATGATTTCATTTCTATTTTTGCATTTCATCTCAATCCTATCTGCTTGTTTGTGGATTAGTAACAATAATTTGGGAATAAAATAATTGAATAGTGAATGAGCTGGTGATTAAATGGAGATTAAGATTTTGAATTGTTACAATAAAACATAAAAAAAGACATTCTGAAAGGTTAGAGTGTGAAATTTAAATCCCCATGTTCCAAATAGTTTAATCTGGATATTATGTTTAGATAAATAAGAGAAACTAATTAGCAATTAGATTACTTTGTTAGAATAATTCCTGGTTTTGGGTGGCAGCTGAGATCAAGAAATGAAGTTGAATATTTAAAAAAATGTTTGAATAGTGGTAGAATTGAATTTAGGGATGGTGCCTATGAGTCAGAATGAAAATCTTTGTTGGTGAAAGTTTTTATTCCATTAATTTTTTTGTATTGAAAGGAAGTTTTTCAAACTAAATTATGGGCTGTGAATAAATACTTTGTAGCAACTTCAGAATACCATCTCTGTGAGTGAGACTCTAAGATTTGCTGTGCCAGCTGCAACTTTTGGAGGGCCTGTAGGAAAATTCTTTCAGGCGGCTCAGGGATCTGGCACAGTGATAGGAATGTGACCGTGTAAATAGCAGGTACAGGATTAGCTAACCCTCCTGGGATGTGCAGAACTAAGCAGCCTACTTCTGTAAACATGGAAACCAGTTAAAAAGAACCTAAGGGATGTGGATTCTTTTATTGGAACTAAAATAAAGTCTACTTGTGGTCTTTGCATTTGGGGATGCAGATTTTTGATCAAATTTAATTTTAGGCTAATATTTTCTTCAACATACTGAGACCAAAGAATTTAGATTTATCACCGTTTCTTTGTTGAGCTATGGAAGCCTATAGTTATTGCACAGAAGGAAGAGGTGTGTTTGTGGGGAGGTGTGTGGTTGTAGGTTGGATGTGGGTATGTGGAATACACAGTGTAGTGTTTAAAAGAAAAGTCGGGAAAAAAAGAAAGTAATAGAGGAATTTGAAAATTATGATTTTAATTTAGTCTCTTAGAACTTAATGTAAATTAAACTTAGTTAAGAAGCCCAGCCAGGGTGGCTCAGCAGTTGAGCATTGACCTAGGATCCAGGAGACTGAGGTTTGATTCTGGGTCACAGGGCACATGCCCAGGTTGCTGGCTTGATCCCCAGCAGGGGGCGTGCAGGAGGCAGCCGATCAATGACTCATCAGTCATGTTTTTCTTTCTCTCTCCCTCTCCTTTCCTCTCTGTGAAATCAAGAAAGACATATTTAAAAAAAAATTTAGTTGAGATACATTTTTATGGAAAATTGTTTTCATTTTTTTCACACTATTTTCTTCCAGGCCTCAGGTTCTCTAATTTCAACTTTTAATCTCTATCCTTCATAAAGATAAATCTGTGCCTTGTTTAATTTTTGTACCCATAAATTAGATAATATTATGGCATACGAAATGGCTCAGCTACCAAATGTATAGAGCTATGTCTTCAAGAAGGAAGCAGTGTTTGTTGGTGGCCTGTTTTATAGCTATATTTCAAGAAGAGTCCACACTGTATTGTTTTGCACTCCCTAGAACCAAGAACTGCATTTCTGCCCTGTTTCCTGGTTTGATAATAAATTGCATTTACAGGTTAGGGCTAGTTCTTTTGAAACACTTCTAACATTTTTAGGTCCTAGTTTTTCATGATCAGTGTGCCCACTTTTTATTATACCAGTACTTTTGTGTCAATAACACATAAACCAAAGCCAAAAAGTAAAAAAAAAAAATAAATAACCACCACCACAAAATCACCTGCAAAACAGTCCCCTCAGGTGTGTTGGAAAACAAAGGAGACATGTCCTTGCGTTATATTTGAGCCTCTGAAAACTCTTGGTTATCTGTTTGTCACTCTTCAAGTGGCCTATTCAGCTATCTTTTGCTGCCTAATAACTTACCCTAAAACTTAGCAGCTTAAAACAATAAACATTTCTTTTTTTAAGTTGTTAAGCTTTTATTTCATAATCATAAACTTAGCTCTGCAATCCAGCTAGACCTGGAAGGGGTAAGGAAAATATGGAACCCAATGAACTGCAGGGAGAGCACAAAGATTATAGAACATTCCAAGCAGATGGGGGTGAAGGGGGGCTCTCCTGAGCTACAGAAGGAATGGTCTGGTGGTTAAGATAAAATGCAAGTCAGATTTTATTAGAGTTGTCCACAGTCAGCAATGGTGATCTTGCTGGGCTTGCCATTCCTGGACCCAAAGCGCTCCATGGCTGCCACAGATCCACGCCTTCTTTGACCTGGCCGAACTACATGCTTGCCACCCCACCAGTCTGCCTGGGCAGTGCAGATGAAAAACTGGGATCGTTTGTGTTAGGTCCTGCATTTGCAGTGGACAAGATGCCAGGACCCATATGCTTCAGGATGAAATTCTTATCTTCACATTTCTCCCCATAGATGCATTTGCCGCCTGTGCCACTGTGGTGTATGAAGTCACCACCCTGGCACATAAATCATGGAATAATTCTGTGGAAGCAGGAACATTTATAACCAAATCCTTTCTCTCCAGTGCTCAGAGCACGAAAGTTTTCTGCTGTCTTTGGAAATTTGTCTGCAAACAGCTTGAAGGAGACGTGGCCCAAGGGCTTCTTGCATCTAAGATAGCTAGTAGACAGTTCATGAATAAATCTGTTTTCACTTGGTGGTGTCCATTAAGCTTTTCTTTAGCATTTTAATCAATGAATTAGCTATATTATAACATAGTAAGTATGTTATATATAACATATTATATATAATTTTCAGATAAGACAAAACTCGAGAAAACTTGAAAAGATCAGAACAAGAAAAATTGAACAGAGTGTTAAACATGGGATTGACTTGGAATAGATTTAAATTATTGTACTAGGTTTAAAAAATCAGGTTGAAGAAAGATTTTATAAGCTCCCATTCTGTAAGAAATAGTTAAGGAAACTGGAGATGTTAAACTAGAAAAAGAAAGATTTAGGGAAGTATGGTAATTTGCCTTCCAGTATTTAAAGACTCACATGCAACAGGGATTAGATTTATTTTGTATAATCCTTCAACTACAAATGAAACTAGGACTTGGGGCTTTGGAGGAAAAGTAGATTTTGATAAGGTCGAATATCCTAGTAGAGTTGTTCACAGTGAAAATGGGCACCTGGAGAAGTACTGGCCTACCTTGTTGCTGTATAAAGCATTTAAACCTGATCTAGGTGACTATATGGTGGATTGATGGGAAGGTGAGCTGCATGCTTTATAGAGACCACAGGTCTCAGAGTTTCTAGGAGGTTAAAGAATCCAAGCACCGGATCTTTAAGAAGAGATGATATGGCAAGGTCAGCAAAGGATAGGCACTCCAGCCACAAATTCCTTGACACTCCTTTCATCAAAATAAAGGTCAGTCTGAGTGACTCACTTCTAATAATGAATGTAGCAGAAGTCTTTCTCCATGATTTGTGAGACTAGGTTAGAAAAGATGATGTAGCTTCCACTGGACTCTCTTGGGATGCTTGCCCTTGGAACCCAGCCTGCGCTCAAGTCCAGATTTATATTTACCGAGTGACCTGCCTAAGTCATTTACCTCTCCCACATTTAGCAGTCACATGGCAGGACCACGTGTAGATATTCTAGCCACATCTTCAGCTAAGGTCCTAGCGGGAAGCCATCATCAAAGGGCAGAACTGTGAGTATACCGGCTTTCAGATGGTTCTATCACCCAGCCTTTGAGCGCCCCCAGCTGATGCTGCATGGAACAGAGGGGAGATGTCCCCATTGAGCCCTGGCGGGATTGTTGAGTGTTTTGACCATTTTTTACTTTTGGTGAGGTATGGTGAGGCCAGATACAGATGAAGAGAGAGAAACCAGAAGGAGTTTTACAATTTTTGTTAAACTCACAGTTCCCTGGGGGTGAATGTGACATGCTACAAGGAGTCACTCAGAGGAAGCACCAGGGCCTGTTACAGGTCAGGGGGAGGCAGGAGTGCTTTTATTGTGGTTTCTGTAGGGAGAAAAGAGAAGGCAGGACAAGTAGTTTGAGGATTGGCTAATTTGAATAATATCAGAAGATTCTAGGGTAGAAGGGTTGTCCCTGCTTGTCTGGTACCTGGTCCTGGGGTGATTATGGGGGGTTCATAGTAACTCAGAGTATGAGAGCCAGATAGGGGAGGTGCTAGGGGAGGTGCTTGGAGGTGTGGCCTTAACCAGCTGCTCAAGAAGGGGAAGGGCCTTAAAACTGGGTCAAAACAGAATTTATAAAATTATATTATTATGAGCAAAATAAGTGTTGACATTGTTTTAAGCTACTAAGTTTTGGGTAATTCATTATAAAGCAATAGATAATTGGAGTACTTGGACTACTGGAAATTGAAGAAACCAATAAGATGGAGTGTCTGTTGCATGCTTCTACTGGCTTCTAGGGCTCTTTCGGGACCCAGAGGGGTCTCTCTGAGCAAGAGTTCAGATTTATTGATTTACTGGGTCAACATGGGCCATAAAACCTGGCCTCAAACTATTTCTGTGGCTCTTTTGATGTCCCAAGGGCGTGCTTTCCGCAGGTCCTGCCAGGGCCGCAGTGAGAGAGGCACTTTTTGGGTTTGGAAGGAAAGGAGGTGTGTCTTGGTTTAATCTGGTGATGAAGGGGTCTGTCTCAGTTTGGGTTTCTCTCAATGTAAAGCTTGAGAAAAGAATGTGGGTGCTTTATTTGGGAAGTGGTCCCAGGAAGCAGGAATGAGGGAGTGGGAGAGTTAGAGATGGAGGAAAATCCAATATAAGGGGGTGTTTTCAAGGTTGTTGTAGGAAACAAGGCCTTGATTTTTCTGGGACCCCCTGAGCAGCATACATCTTAGAAGTATCCTCCAGTAGGATAGGAGTTGGATATTTATCCAACTCTTCTCATTTCCCCTTGGGTTGAGGGAGTCCCTGAGAGCAACCTCTGGACTGTGCTTGTACATGAGCTCAGACGGCTTCTGTGGCTGAGACTCAATTTCTATGTGTTCAAGACAATGTTCTGGGACACCAGAGGAGTCTGTCACAAAATCCGAAGAGGAAAGTACACTGAAATTAGAATCAAAGGCCTGAGTTTTCTCATGGGTAGAATGAGGTTATAGTGTCAGGTGACATTAGTGTGGAAGAAATGGAGCCAAGGGCAGAGCATCACTCGGGGAGGTGAACTGGCTGGCTGCCCAGGGGCCTCGGGAGGAATTACCCATAATCCATGGAGACTAGAATTTGCCCTCCTGACAGTGGTACTTCTTCCAAGGCAAGATTTCTTCACCAAATTCATGGAGATTGATGTATAAACCAACGTGGAAATGTATTCATTTAGAATGAGATCACTGGGATGAACAGTGGTATTCTTTGGCTAGGAACACTGTCTTTGTAGGCAAGCTATATTAGAAGTTCGTTCAAAGTCAAAATGTTACGTGGGTATAGCATTCAAACAAAAGTAGCTGGTGACATGGTTTGAATTTTGGAGCAGCAGGGTAAGGGTAGCCTGATGTATCTTTTTCTACAATAAGGATATCAGCTCCTCTGAATTATCCAGTGACCTTCACTATGAATGACTTTGTCACTGGAAAATATCTTCAAACTTGCCTTATGCATGTCTGGGAGTCAATTGGCTTTTGTAAATCAACTTTACCTCCTACCACTATGCATTGTATTGATTTTGTGGTGCAATTCTCAGAGGACAACCTTTTTTTTTTTTTTTTAAACCAAACTCTATAGGGGGCAATTCATCCTCTGTGCCGCCTGAGCATGGTCCATAAAACCTGGCCCCAAACTATTTCTGTGGTTACTGTAGAGTTTAAATGACACTGTTAAACTGATGAACATTGGGTGCATTATTATTTGCGTTATTGAATCATGGGACCCAGTAGGCAATAATGGGCTCTGGTAAGTAGAGGAAAGAATTTGGCAACCAATGAAATAGAAAAGTACTTTTAAGAATGCCTATTTGGTTGAGGAGTTAAAGGACTTTTCTAATCATGAGCAGAAGAGCTGATGCTATTTTAGTTTTCCATTAGCCAAATGCTGTGCTTAAGGCCAGACTATTGTTGACCGAATTATAAATTGATCTTAAAACTACTGCGAAGGATTCTTATTAGGAATTGTCAAGTCTAGTAAAAAGGAAAACAAATATTTATAAGTTTGGGCTTATTGAACATAAAATAATAGCTTTTAAAAGATACATTGAAAAGAAATAGCACTAATCTAGGAGACCTGAGTATTTGCCTTGTTTTGCTGACTAAAAAGTTGTATGACTTTGGCCGATTACCTCCCTGGGATTCACATTTCCTCACTGTTAAAAAGAGGGCTAGATTAATTAATCCTATTTATATGTCAGCTCTAAAACTTCTCTAATACAAATAAGTAAGGATTCTTGGTGGGTGGGGACAATCACATAACTTTTTAAAGTGTGAATGTTTTGGAGGGAAGTGAGAGGTGGGAGGACCTTCACTTTTCATAGACGGGAAATCACTAATCTATATTCCAGGAAGTTACAGTCTAACATTTCTAATTTTCTGACAATAGAAAGAAAATACTTGTGGAAAGTCTATAGGAAGTTCCTAATAATGGTGAACAACCATCCCAGTTTGCCTGGATCTGAGAAGTTTCCTAGGAATCAGGACTTTCACTATTAAATAGAGGACAGTCCTGAGCAAAAAGTGATGAGTTGGTCGTCTTACTCCCAACATGCAATCTGTGTTTGTCTTAGTCTGTTTGAACTGTTATATCAAAAATACCACAGACTACTGTCAATTAAATAACCCTTATTTCTCATAGTTCTGGAGGCTAGGAAGTCCAAGATCAAGGCACTTGCCGATTCCATGTCTTGTGAGGACCTGCTTTCTGGTTCATAGAGGGTCCTTTTCTTACTGTGTCCTCATGTGACCAAAGGGGTGAGTGAGCTCCTTTGGCGTCTTTTTTTAAAAAAAATTTAAAAAAAAGATATATCTTTATTGATTTCAGAGAGAGGAAAGGAGAGGGAGAGAGAGACAGACAGAAACATCAATGATGAGAGAGTTATTGGAGATGGCGCCCGCAGCCCGGCCATGTGCTTTGACCGGGAATCAAACCTTGATCTCCTGGATCCTAGGTCGATGCTCAACCGCTAAGCCACACCCGGCCAGGCTGGCCTCTTTTATAAGGGCACTGATCCTATTCATGAGGGCTCCACCCTCATGACCTAATCACCTCCCAAAGGCCTAGCCTCCTAATATCATCCCATTGGGGAATAGGTTTCAGCCTGGGAACTCTGGGGGGGGGGGGGGCGGCGGGACACATAAACATTCAGTTTATAGCAGCATTATTTTAATATCGGCTCCAAGCTGCCCCATGTATAATAGTCAAGTGGTAGGAATAGTTGCTGCTAATAAACTTCAAACTCTACAAATGGCATTTCTAAAAGGCACCATTTAAGTGATGAGCACAGCAGTGAAGTCACGGGTGGGGGAATATGCAGAGAGGGAGGTGGATTAGAAGAGGAGAGGACAGAACTGAGTTTTCCCAGCGTTAGGGATCCAGTTGCTCACTTGCGCCTTCAGTGTTGCTGGGTTCCTCCTCTGTGTGAAGCACAGGGCGAGTTGCTAGAAATGAAAACAGACAAACAAGCAATTAATAAAACAGGAACACTCCCTCATGAAATTTATTTTAATCTACCTTGTTGCTATTGACTTTGTCTTCCCTTCCTGTCCCAGAGTGCTCTCCTGCAAGCACCTCAGGCACCTTGCTGCTGAGCCCAGGGCCTAGCACTTGGTAGGCCCTCAACAAATATTTGTTGAATTGAATTTTTATTATTCCCTCTGCTCTTTCTGACTTTTAAAAAAACCTCTTTTCCCTTCTTTGTCTCAAAGGATTCCACTAATATTTTTTCTCTAGGACTCAAAGCACTTGGCAAACATTTTCCAAGATCTTTACAGCCTGTCTCTGAAATAGATAAGAAGTACCCTGATAGCAATTGTACCCATCACTGGCTATGGGCTCTCTTGGTTCTCTTATATCCTATTACTGATGGTTCATTTGAGCTTCCACAGCAGGCCAAGACACAGTTTAATAGTTCTCATGGCTCATTTTGGGCATTCGCAGGGCAGGAGTTTCAGGAAATATGTGGACTTCAAAGGTACTTATCGTAGGCAAATTTAGATAAAAGCAAACAGCACAATAAATATGCCAAGTATAGGTAGGCCTCATGTTCCCCAGCACAGGGCCTGTAAAGGTCTCCCGAGGACATAAGCCAGAAAGAGCCACCTGGAGTTGTAATTTTCCAGTCCTTCTGGAGATTTAGGTGAGGTCATTGCTGTTGATTCCATTTTGGAGTTTGGCAGCAGGAAGGGATCTTGGGATTTAACTCTGTCCGAGTGTCACTACATTGAAAATAGAACAAAATGGTAAGACATTTATGACAAGGCTATTTGCTTTTTGCATAATTTCTAGAATTGAAGAGCTAAAAATATTGCTAAGTTAAAACAAAAATCCTTAATTAATTCCCATCACATTTTAGTGAGATAGATGAAGAATATGTTAATTTTTTTTTTAATAGAAGGGACAACTGAATCCCTTAGTAGTTATTGAATGCCACACATCAAATTTACAACAGCAATACAGTCAGACATCTGTTATAACACCACAAAACATTTTTTGGTCTCAGCAGGTGTTTTACATTTGAAGCGATCTAAACCGGTGGACTTTGCTCAGATTGTAGTCACAAACTGTATAGTAGGTGCACTGTCTTATCTAATTTTCTTATCTATCAGTGTGAGCTGATACTTACATTGTTAATGGCCCTTAAGTCTAAATGATTGCCCCATTTTAGGCAGGCAGTTTGTGGATAGATGAGCCTTTCTGTAATTAGGTCATCTCTCGCATTTGGGCAGGAAAAGTCCTTAAACTTGGAAATAGCGATGGGAAAATTAATTGTCTTGACAACAAAGCAGTAAAACCAGCCTGTTCTTTATGCACGTGTATATATGTGTATGTGCACATCAAAGTGTATGTGTGTCCATTTGTGTGTTATCTACTTGATTTTATTATAGGTCATTAGCAACTCTTAAGAAAAAACAAAACTAAGAGTCTTGATGAGAAAGATGCAGTAGGAAGTAATTAGCTAAGGTATAATCCTTTCTAGCCACTACTCTGAAGATAATCATGCTTTAAAAAAAAAGCATGTTTATCTATCCATTCATGCACGTACCCATCCATCCATTCATCCATCCATTCATCCATCCTTATATCATCTGTCTGTCTATCATCTATTTATCTGTCTATCTATCTGAATTAATACATTCACATGGTTAAAAAAAATCACAAAGTGTAAAAAGTTGATAGTTACAAGTCTTCCTCCTATTCCCTGTCTCCCATATGCCAAGAACCCTCAGTCATAGGCAATCATTCTTCTTAATTTCTTACATATCCAGATTTTCAGAGTTTAAAAAAATTATATAAAATCCAATTAAAATATGTTATTCCAGATACTCTTCTGCAGCTTGTTTTTGTCACCTAAAAGGATCTTAGCAATTGTGACTTAGCAAGATGTAGAAAGCTACCTCATATTTTTTTCCAGCTGCATGGTACTTCATTGTTTAGATCAGTATTTTTAAAATATGTATGTGCATCAGAATCACTTGGAGGGGTTGTTAAAATATAGATTACTGAGCTCTATCCCTAAGTGCCTGATTCAAGAGGTCTGGGGTAGGGTCTGAGAATTTGCATTTCTATTAAGTTCCCAGGAGATGCTAATATTATTGTCTGGAAACCACACATACCCTATTATAAGATCACAAATAAAGCAGTACATCTTTATGACATTACATTCTAACATCAGCTCACTGCATTTAGACAAACCTGCCCTTAAAACATCCCAAGCCTGGCCGGCGTGGCTCAGTGGGTTGAGTGTCGATCTATGAACCAGGAGGTTATGGATCAATTCCTGGTCAGGGCACATGCCTGAGTTTCGGGCTTGATCCCCAGTTGGGGGCATGCAGGAGGCAGCCAATTGATGATTCTCGTCATTGATGTTTCTCTCTCTCTCTCTCTCTTCCTCTCTCTGAAATCAATAAAAACAAATTAAAAAAAAAAGGGTAGCAATGGAAGAAGGACCTCTCTGATTTTCTAGCTCACCTTTGGGGTAGGAGAAGGACCTTAGTCCCTTCAAATTGTCTCATTCCAAATCCCAGATTGTAATATGAATGCTTCTCTCATATTTTCAATAGCAATTTTCTCTCTGTTGGTTTTCTCATCTGGTCTTCTTGACCATGGCATTTGTAGTTTGAACACTTCTTTGTCTCAAATGAAGATTTATTTGGGGCTTTACTGCATGAACTTGCCAATTTAATGTTCCATCCACTACCACATAATTCTTACTCGGAGAGTCAGAGAATAATAGAAAAATAACATAGAGGGAATATGTCTTAGGCTATCACTTTAAGAGTGTATATTCTCAGGGACTATTTGTGGAAATGAGGAGATGCTCAGGACATATTGAGTAAAGAGATCTGTAGAAGCTCTGTGAGCTAAAGCCTGATGAGTTGATAAATGCCTTGAAGGACTCCTTACTGCAGCAAACCAGGAATGGGCTGGATTCCTCCTTGGACGAGTCACTGTCTGGGTCACTAAGGAAGTCTGGCCAAATGCTCAGGCTATGCATACCCTTATGTTTGAGGTAACCAAGACTGTGGACACCGTTATCAAGAGCATTGAAATCTTAGCTTCAGGAAACTCACTGAGCAGTGCTACAAAACTGAAATATTTCTGTTCATCAATCTCTTGGAATCTACTGGGCTAGATACCCTCAAGAGTTAGCTCTTTAATTTAACCTTTTATACTAATATTTATCTTTTTCTTTCTAGGCATCACTTTTTTATTTTTAAAGATTATTTTATTGATTTTTAGGGAGAGAGGAAGGGAGATGGAGAGAGAGAGAAACATTGATTGGTTGCCTCCTATACATATCCCAACCAGGGGTCACACCCACAACCTAGGTATGTGCCTTGACCAGGAATCAAACCCACAACCTTTTGGTATATAGGACAGTGCTCCTACCAGCTGAGCTACCTGGCCAGGGCTCTAGGCATAGCTATTTTAAGATGCCTACAAAAGTAGGACCCCCAAACAACTGACCTTTGCCACCACTTTTCAATACATAGATGGTTAACTATACTTTTCCAGGAATATTATAAACAGGAGGCTATTGCTTAGACCCTGCTTCACCCCACTAGGAGGTTTATTCAGCTGTGAATGATACTCATCTTGAACAAAATGGCAACATGACAGTGTTGAACTTTACCTGAACCCTGTGCTTCTGAAAAACAGTGTGGCTAAGAATCCTCCTACACTTCTATGTTTGGGAAATGTCTTACAGCAAAGAACCAACCTTCCCAATGTCACTTAGACGAGACTCAAGGATGAACCCTTTATTTACCGAGGGCAGACACAAACCGTTGAAATTCTTATTCTTTATCTCATAAATGATTAGTTGAAATATTTGGCCCCATTGACCAAACTGAAGAAAATGCAAAATTAACTTGACTTGACCAAACTTTAGTCAGGGTTTTCTCCTTCCCTGAGGCTCCTAAATTTTGGCCCATCATTGAGCATTGGAATGTGGACCCTCCCCTGAATCAGCTGACCTGAGGGAAAACCATCCCATGATCAGTTGTCCAGTCAGGCTTTCCAGTCATCCCACCTTCCCTCATCTGGTTCTTTTTAGCATTATTTACTCTTCCCTATAAAAGAAAAGCCCTTTTCTGCCAGACTTTTCAGATGCTTGTACATGTCATGGTCATAAAAAGTAAGTTTTAAGCTCCTTTGGTTAAATACCACGGAGTGTGATTGCGAGGTCCTATGATAAAAGTATGTTTAATTTTGTAAGAAACTGCCAAACTGTTTTCCAAAGTGGCTGTACCATTTTCATTCCCACCAGCAATGAATGAAAGTTCCTGCTGCTCCACATCCTTGTCAGCATTTGGTGGTGTCAGTGTTTGGATTTTGCCATTTTAGCAGGTATGTACTCATATTTCATTGTTCTTTTAATTTGCATTTCCCTCATGACATAAGTGAAGCATCTTTTCATATGCTTATTTGCCATCTGTACATCTTCATTTGGTGAGGTATCTGTTGAGGTGTTTGGCCCATATTTTAATCAGTTTGTTGAGTTTTAAAAGTTCTTTGTATATTTTAGATATACAGGTATTTTTTCCCCCATCTGTGGCTTGGTTTTTCATTCTTTAGATGGATTTTTTACTTAACAGACATTTTCAGAAAAAAACAACAAAAAACTGAAAGACTTTGAGATGTCAAACTCCCCACTCTACAAATGTCTGGTTAGTGTATGCTTTAGAGTTATCTATGTTTTTCACTGTCTTTGAGCTAATTTACAGCTTTATGAGCATCAGAAGACAGATAATCAGATTCTTCTCCTTAGAAATGCAAATAAACTGTGTTCAAAAGGTAACTGGTTATTTCCTTGATGGTACAACTCTTGGCCTCTGTTTATAAATGAAGTTCAGCATTCCTTATTGTCTGTACAGGTGTAATTGTTTGAATTATCCTTTGAACTGGTTGTAACATCTTACTGATTTCTTCATTAATTAATGCATTACATAAAATCTCTGACACATGTTCATTTTGCCTTCATTTGTATGTGAGTCATGATTTTACCTTTTTTAAAAAAAATTATCCTTTAACAGAGAAGTTGGTATAATGTGGTTACACAGCTAGTGGAGGAAACTTGTCTCACAAACAAGGCTCAGACCACACAGGACATGCTCTTACCACATTGTGCTTGGGAACTAAAAGATAAAGTGGAGAAGCAAAGCATATTGCCTATTGAGACAAATGTGCTAACGGTTAAAGCCATTGTTTCCTATAGGAAACTCAAATGGAAAAGAACAGATAAATAAATTTATTTCAGAAGAATTGGAAACCTTTATTTTGCCTAGAATAGATTCTGCCAAAAAGTCTCTACTAGCCTTTGGGAATCAGAGAAATTAGCAGAGAAATCAGGCTGCTATGCGGGGTTTAAGAACATTTCCTAGCAAAGCCTACTCTGAATATGGAATTCTTAATTAACATTCCTAGAGGGTGGTCACATGGGGCAGTGTGCCCAGGGTGCGGTGGGAGCAGCTTTGTTTGAGTGAAGTTCCCTAGTGTTAACAGTTGGGTATCTGCAGATTAAGTGCAGACAATACTTGGACAGACAATTGCAAAAGTAATTTTTTGATGCTTTCCCCAGCTGCTGCTGAGAGATTAGCTGGGATGTTATCCAGGTTCTTTCACTGTAGCTGATAAAACTTTATGAGAGCAGCACAGGAGTTTATACGTTATTGTTGATTTAGCTGGGAAAGAATTTGGGAGCACTGTTGCACTTCTTTTATGGGATGTGAGTCAACAGTCTAGGCTTTGCTTGCTCAACATTGTGCCTGTTGAGAGGAAAATATTGCTAGAGATAGACAACCCATTAAAAGAAAACCATACAAAACAGTTATTCTAGTTGTCTGTCTGGCATCCATTCCACCTCATCCCATTTCGTGGTCTCCAGGATCCACTTCTTGTGCCCTGGGCTGTGAATAGGCAGAGCCAGTCAGGGTTATCTGAATTCCTTTGCCACAAAAATTGGTCACGGTGGGAATTCCTGATCTGGCAGAAACCAGTCTGTAGATAAGATTCTTTTAGGGACACTGATTACGCAGGAGTAATCCAATCAGAGTAAAGTTTAGGATTTTTGTTCAATTGCTGAGAAAAACTCTATCATCTCCCACCCTGGACATGTTTGAGAAAGAACTGTAGCTTTACCTCTTGCTAGCAGTGCTCTTATATTCATGAGAAAAGCCATCCTGAAGATCAAGTGGCTGAGAGGAGCGCCTAAAGAATCACAGAGAAATGAAACTAGAGCCTTAATGAAATTGCACTTAAAGCACATTTGACCTCTAGTGACTTGATCCTGTAAATTCCCCTTATTGTTTGAATCAATTTGTGAATCAATTTCATTTTAATTTTTTTAATCTTCACCTGAGGATATTTTTTCCATTGTTTTCCAGAAAGAGTGGAAGGGAGAGAGAGAGAGAAAGAGAGGGAGAGAGAGAGAAACATCCATGTGAGAGAGACACATCGACTGGTTGCCTCCTGGGGATCAAGCCTGCAATGGATGTAAGTGCCTTGGACTGGAATTGAACTCAAGACCCTTCAGTCCATGGGCTGATGTTCTAACCACTGAGCAAAACTGGCTAGGGCTGATTATCTCTATCTCTCTATCTCTCTATCTCTATCTCTATCTCTATCTCTATCTCTATCTCTATCTCTATCTCTATCTCTGTCTCTGTCTCTATCTCTATCTCTATCATCTCTATCTCTATCTCTCTATCTCTATCATCATCTATCTATATATATCATCTATCTCTATATCTCTATCATCTATCTATCTCTATATCTCTATCATCTATATATCTACATATCTCTCTATATATCTATATATATATTTGTCATTCACAATGAAGGATTTCTAGCACCAAACATGGGATATTTTTATGGTCCCTGTTGCTTCATTTCTTTATCACGGCATTGTACTAAGTGTGCAGGGGAGACTTCAGAACCTGGCTTTGGCTTGGATCTCATCCTGGGAAGAACTGGGATTGTGCACACTAATATTCTCTGGGAGCTCTTAGAATCTGTTCAATCTTGGAAGCTCTTCACCTTTCTCAGCCCTAGCAGTTAGAGGTATAATTCTTGGCCGGTTTTCTGTGACCTTTCAAGGAAGTGGAAATTCCAAGGAGAGAATGGAACTGGCCCCAAATAGGGAAAGCTGGAAGACTCTGGACAGATAGTATTTCATGGAATGTTCTCTAGGAAACAATTTTCAGATTTGTGGAAGGTTATACAACTGATCCTAACCAACACAGGTTTGAACTGTGCAGGTCCAATTATAGGTGGATTAAAAAAAAAAAAGCCCCTGTACTTTTAAAAAAAAAATTGATATTATATGCTTCCTTTAAAAAAATGTTTTTATTGATTTTAGAGAGAGAAGAAGGGAGAGGGAGAGACAGGAAATTGATGTGAAAGAGAAACATAAATCAATTGCTTCCCCCAAACACCCAACCAGGGATCGAACATGTAACCTAAGTATGTGTCCTGACCGGGAATTGAACCCATGATCTTTTGGTACATGGGGATGATGCTCAGCCAACTGAGCCACACGGGCCAGAGAAATACCTGTACTGTTTTTGAACCATGGTTGGGAGTCCACGGATGTGGAGCACTGAGTGTGTGCATCGATCTATGCCTTATATAGGGGACTTGAGCACCCCCAGGTTTTTCTCTCTGAGAGGGATCCTGGAACCAATCCTCTGTGGATACCAAGGGTAGTCAAGTTTGGGGGGAGTCTAAAGTTATGCATGGATTTTTGACTACAAGGGTTGGGGGCATTGGGACCCTTAACCCCCCAGGATCAACTGTACTTATATACGGTGTCTCTAAGACACACAGTGGCACTGTAAGCTCCCTGAAGAGGAGAGAGCGTGTTTGTTGTATACCCTGCCATATCCCCAGTGCCTCATGTGGGGACTGTTCCTAGGAAGTGTCTCATCATTCCCGGTTCAGTTAGCAGGACAAGCAGATGAACAGGAGTCAGATGACATAGAGTTTTTGGTATGTTTCTTTTCATACTTTACCAATAAGGAGTTTTTATTTCAAAATTCATGATTATAATGATAGGGCCAGGGTTTATCTAAATTAAGCTCACTGGAAATTTTAACCCCTCGCCCAATTCTTTGTTTAATCTTTTCTTTCCTCAAAGTTCCAAAGAAACCGCCATCAGAATTTCTTTAAGAAGAAAGTTGTTTCATTTGTAACTGCGGAGCAAGGGTAGGGTTGATGAAATCTCCATGCGCCACAGGTAAAGAAATGAGCACTATAAAAATACCAGAAGAACTATGTCACATTGATTTTTTTTTAAATCATGAAATGTCTTGCCGAGTGAAGGTCCATGTTTTTGAGCAGCCTACATGCTTTTGGTGTTACTAGTTCAGTTGCAAAGAGCCAAATGTGGTAAAAATAGATGAAAAGAAAAATGTCACTGTTAGCTCCTTTTCTTTGCTATAAGATACTTGTTAGTGGAAATGCTAACTTTTTCCACAGCTAATGGGACAGAAACCATGAATCTAATTCAGCTAACTTCCAAGGAAGACTAGATAAGAACTATTCAATTATAGGTTGCTTATTTATCTAATTCTCTTGGCAGGATTTGCTTTTGGTGAAACAAATCACCTGTTGAAGGGGAAAAAAAAGCCATTTAAGTGATTAAAATCTACTTTAGCTAATTTCCTCTTTAACTTATTTGTAAGCCAGCGAGAGCTGATAATTGTAATGAATAGTTCTTATGGGAAACTTTAGTTGACATTTGGATCGCCTTAGACTTTGAAAAACTTGTACCATCTTGTTTTTTTGGAGCTCCTCATCCCCATGCCTGGGGTAACTGTTTTCCAGGTAGGCTGCAGTGCATGGAGTTTAATGCATGAGCTTTGAAACTTCAGATTTTGGAATCCAGCTCTTTCTGTTACTAGTTGTGTGAGCCAGGACAATTTTAAATTAAAAAACAAACAAGCAAAAAACTCAAAGGCAGTTGTAAAATGATTGTTACAATGAATTGTCAGGATAATTAAATGAGCTAATGTAAAGTGCTTGTTAGAAGTATAAAGCACTTAACAGTGCGGGGCATAGCGTAAGAACATATTAATAGGTAATGTTCATTATTATTAAGAAGCTCTGGAATGGAAAATCTGATTGGATGAAGAGGGGGAGCTAGAAAAACAAAGATCAATTTCCTCTTTGTAAGTAACTTATAAGTTGCTAGAAAATTTAGCATATGTGTAATTGACACCTGCTCTATTATTAAGAAAATACTAGAGCCCAGCTAGGCGTGGCTCAGTGGCTGAGCATCGACCTAGGATCCAGGAGATTGCTGTTGGATTCCCAGTCAGGGCACATGCCCGGGTTGTGGGCTCCATCCTCAGTCGGGGGCCTGTAGGAAGCAGCCGACCAATGATGACTCTCTCATCATTGATATTTCTATGTCTCTCTCCCCCTCCCTGCCTCCCTCTGAAATCAATAAAGATATATTAAAAAACAAAAAAAGAGAAAATACTAGAAACACATTTTTTTCAAGTTCTTACCAAACTACTGTGTTATATGTACCATCCATTCGGAATTCTTTTTTGTTTTTAAAGAATATTTTATCTTATGGGTCAGAGTGTATAATACTTCTATAATAAGAACACCTTACGTGGCAGTGGAGAATTAAAATCAGTTAATGTAAATGTTTGGTGTTTTAAAGTGTGTATCATTTAAAGATAAAGAAAATGTAAAATGCAAAAAGAAGTGTCTTCAGGGGCTGGTGAATGTGGATGGTGTAAGAAAATGTATAAGAGAGAATGAGACGGGAGAGATAAAGACTAGTGGCGTCTTGATTTGGGAAAAAATATATGTATAGCGAAATCACATATGTCATTGCTATACTGGAGACCTGTCATTAATCTCAATTTTTACCCTTTTTTCAGGCTGTTGAATATGAATAATATTCTTAGACAAATAAGTCAACTTTTGATTTTTTAAAAAATATATCTTTATTGACTTCAGGGAGAGGAAAGAAGAGGGAGAGGGAGAGAGAGAGAGAGAGAGAGAGAGAGAGAGAAACATCAGTGATGAGAGAGGGTCATTGATCGGCTGCCTCCTGCACATCCCCTACTAGGGATCGAGCCTGTAACCTGGGCATGTGCCCTGACAGAGGATCGAACTGTAATCTCCAGTATCATAGGTCGATGCTCAACCGCTGAGCCACTCTGGCTAGGCAACTTGGTTTTCTGTGCAGAGGAGAGGAGATAGTGGGGTTTATAAAAAACTTACTTAGGTATGCATTGGAAATTTTTGTTGTGTGGATGTGAGGGGAACAGTTTGGCTTACCATTTCCAAATATTTTGTTCAGGCTAATCTTAAAATTAATTTGTGTTCTGAACACACATCATTTGTTTCTGCCACTAAGAAGACTATTAGAGGCCAAGTTAGATGGATTTAAAAGTATACAAAATAATCCATACTGTAAATAATTGGTATGCAAAGAGATATAATAGGGAGTATCCATTTTTATTTATTCAATACTACGCTTTGAGTTTAGATTTAATGTCTTATTTATAGTGGAAAAACTAGGAATTTCCTCTAGTCCAGAAGTGATTTAGCTTAGAGATAAAAATTGCCACATGTCATTGAAAGAACAGAGTTTGGGACTTCTGCTTTCACTTTTAAAATGTTCCTAGCCCAGCCGGGCGTGGCTCAGTGGTTGAGCATCGACCTAGGATCCAGGCGATCGGGGTTCGATTCCTGGTCAGGGCACATGCCCGGGTTGTGGGCTGCAGCCAATCAGTGACTCTCTCATCATTGATGTTTCTCTCTCTCTCTCCCTCTCTTTTCCTGTCTGTGAAATCAATAAAGATATATTTATAAAATAAAATAAAATGTTCCTTAATTTCCTAAAAATGTGTTTATTAGATGTAACAGAAGCCCATCTTAGAGGATGAGGGAACATCCTGACCGGAAATAAAAGTCGGAGAAGTCAAGGCAACAGCCTTGAGCCTTTTGTATTTCTCTTGCTTTATAATTTATCTTTATAGCACCAGTGTGTGCTTTCAGCTGTTACCATTCCTGTCTTGATGACTAACCAAGTCGTTATCAGCCTATAGTAATCCCAGCTCTCTCCGGACTGGCTTCTGAAATTGACCCCTAGCCACCATCTTCTTACTCCTCTGGATGAGGGGCAAAGGAACAGGAACAAGAAAGCACAAAGCTTTTATTTTTCTTTCTTTGTTAAAACTAGACTTAGAACAGTCTTATAGAAGCCTCTGAGAAGGCATGTACTCTCATGATCCAAATTCCTGGGTCTTCAATTTACTCAAATAGATGTATTTCCATTTGGGGAAGTGTCTCCCTACCATCTTCCTTCTGGGAAAGAGAATCATTTAGTTCCTGCTGAATCTGTATTGTCGAGGAGTTTGCAAAATGTAGGTATATACGGGAGGTTATTTTGGCTCTTTGTGTTTATGTTAAGTGTATTCTATTGGAAGCTATTATGAGGGCTGGCAGGAGAGAGAGTGAGAGAGAAAGATTAGTTGGTGTCTGCACTTTTCATAAACAGCTGTGGCTACGAGCAGAAACTCTTTAAATTGCACATGCAAATGTAGCATCTGGCATAGTGGGAACGGCAGAGCTCCAGGGACCCTGGAAAAGGTGAAGTAGGAGAGCTTGTCAAGTTTCTTACAGTTTTAACTCCAGACCTTAAGAACAGAATTAACCAACAAACAGGAATGAGATTTGCTCGAGCACTTTAGGAAACACAATCAATAGGACTTCAGCCTGAGTGAAAAGCATGTAGACTGTGATTAAAGAAGCAAGGAGTTGGAGATCGACATAAATTAGCTTGAAAGTAGTGGTTCTCAAAGAGTGTCCTGGCCTCCCCCACCCACCCCCCATCAGTGTCAGCATTACCTGGGAATTTGTTAGAAATGTAAATTCTTGGTCCTCTACTCAGAACTACTGAATCAGAAATTGGGGGTAGGACCCAGGAATCTATGGTTCAGCAAGTGCCTGTGACTATTTAAATTAAAATTAAGTAAAACAAGAAATTTAGCTTCTCAATAACACTAGCCATATTTCAACTGCTCAGTAGCCATATGTGACTAGCGGCTATTCTATTGGACAGTACAAACACTGAACATCTTCATCTCTTATGTACTAAACTTATAAACCTGCAAGTAATGTTTACTAATTTCTGTTGTGTAAACACTCCCACCATGACCAGTGTCAATCTACTAACATGATTATCATTGAATTTGGAGTTGGAAAGAGATACACACAGTCAACATGAGAGCCAATATGAACTGGTTCCAGGTCAACACTGGTTCTATGAGAGGAATTCTTTCTTGATGGCAAAAAGTGCAAATTCTGTTCTTGACATTTTAATTCCATTTTATGTGACTGGTTTTCTAAGAATACAATATTAACATCATACTAAAAATGGCCAATAACTTTATTGCCTTGACTCTATTTTAGGTATAAGGTGGGAGTATATAGTACACAATTTAATTTAAAGGATCTATTCCATGTCAATAGGGAAAATGCTCAAAGTGCATTGGGACCAGTGTCTTACAGTGCCCATGTGCTCAAAATGAAACCATACAAGATGCTAAGATGCATATGTTTTAGTCTGAATTTTATACCGAGCCAATGTGGTATTCCATTTATTATTTCTGTTAAGTTGAGGTGTTTATAATCATATCTGATTGTGGATAGTAAGCTGATAGGATTGACTTGCTTGCTAATTGAAAATGGAAGGGTTGTCTTTGATCTTTGAGGTCATGAATGACTTGCAATTATGCTTACAAAGATGAGCAATGTACTTAACTTTAAAAATATCTGCCATTTTGAAAGTGCTTCTTAGAAATCCTTTTTGAAAGATGAAAAATTATTCTTTTAATTACAAGCTAAACAAAAGTCAATTGATATACAGCCAGGGCTAGTTTTTTTTATTTTAAAGATTTTTTTTAAAAAGTTTTTTAAAAACTATGTTTTTATTGATTTCAGAGAGAGGAAGGGAGAGAGAGAGAGAGATAGAAACATCAATAATGAGAGAGTCACTGATCTGCTGCTTCTGCACGCCCCCTGCTGGGGATCAAGCCTGCAACCGGGCATATGTCCTGACCTGGAATTGAACTATGATCTCCTGGATCATAGGTTGATGCTCAACCACTGAGTCATGCTGGCCGGGCTGGGGGCTAGTTTTTAAGTATTATAATCAGACTTGGACAAGACTTTTTTGTCGTTTGTTAATCAGTGCATTCTTTACTCTTGTGTGAGTGTGGGTGTGTATGTGTCTGCGGTGATGGTGGGGTTTATGGTCATGAATGGTGCTCTTGCCTCACTGAGCTAACAACTCATCTGTTAGACAGAAATAAATATTAGTCCATGGATTTCACACCCAAAATACATAAAAATGAGAAAATGAAATGATTCTTATCCTATTTCCTTTCTTTAACAGGAAAACCCCCAACTCTGAATGACTCTGTTACTAAAACATTTGTTAATGGTGATAATCATAATTGGACAAGAATTATCAGCTAAACCGATAAACTTGTTGAGCCCAGTTATTTCTGCAGAAAGATGATACACATTTGGGTCAAATTAGCTCATTTTCTGGCTTTTGGGAATTTTAATGCTGGTCCAGCTAAAGCTGGGTGTCCTTGTGTGACAGCTGCTAAAAATTAAATCAATGAGTGGTGTCCAAATGTCAGAGGGAGTGGTGCAATATGGGGACAGGTTGAGACAGTCTGCAGGGTTTGATTCTGGATACTCAGAGTTAAAATTTGACTTAGAAAAGAAATAAGTCAGCATCTTTAATCCCCAAACATTATACACCATCCAGTCAGTAGACTTAGTAAAGGTCAAGCAATCGATATGGTTGGCATTAGCAGAGCTAGGTTATGGAAGATAGTTTTATCCCTTGAAATTATTTTTACATTCCAACATACAGAAAGGTGGGCAGACTGTCAGGTGGCATAAAAAAGAAGCTGATCATTGGTCAAGGAGCTAAATTAAGAGATTCAGTGGACTTGGGAAGTAATGGGGGACCTCAAATTGCTTCCACATTTGTCTTTGTTAAGGGTTTAATATTTTGAATGTGTACCTATCCTTTGGGGAAAGTTGGGCTGTCAGGTATATCATCAATCCAGCAAGATGGAAATACCAGGAGAAGCATTTTATGGTTCATCATGTTGTTACTGTAGTATTGACTTATACTAGAAAAAAATAAAAAATAAAAAGGAACAGGAATACATTTTTGCTCTTGCTCTTTGCAAAATCACTTGGAATATGATAAAGATAAATGGTGAAAATATTCGGTTCTGCCATTAAATTACATTTATAGATTTGCAAACTGTGGGAAGGAGGAACTTGTATTTTTTATTTATATATTATTTCTAGAGAGGTAGCAGAGCACTTATGGGATGGAAAACCATGAACAAAAACTGAGAAGGAAGGAAATAATGACCTGGTTAAAACCTAGTCATTTGACAACTAAATAATCATTATATGAACATATTCAAATAAGAGAATTCAGCATAGCCATTCAAAAGCCAAAGCACCACCACCCAAAAGGAAGTGTTCTTGAACTCCTTCTTATAAGTAAAGAAAAATTCCAGATAGCTTGTGTGCTTTAATTTTCACCCAGAAAGACTTCTATTGCAATTGATCAAGAAATTAACCTGTGATACCCTGTTTTAAAAATCTTATTTTGTCACACATAAAAAAATTTTAAAAATATATAGATGAATATATATTTTTGACCAAAGATTGCGATATAGTAGGAGACAAAATTAGGGCCATTGTCCTTTTTTTTTCTTTAACTCTACACTTCTCTAAAATGAAGTTTGGATCAGGTAGCAATGAGAAATTGATGACAATAATGGGCAACTCTGGTATACTCTCTTTGGCTAGCTGGGTATTACAGATCTCACAGGGAGGAAAGTTGTCCTTAAGGTTTAAGAATTTTCTCTTGATTTAATTTTATCAGGACAGTCTGGAGAGCACTGTTTGTAGATCATCCACTGAGAAGAGTATATGTGGAGAAAGACTATATTGAGAAAATGGAGCGTTACCTAGCAGATCTAATTGATTCTCTGGGCCTGTGGTAGATTCCAGTCATGGCCTCAATTCTTTAACCCATCCCTGCACCCACATCCTTTGCCCTGAGACCGCATTTCCTCTCAAAGAAAAGACAGAGTCTATTTCCCTTGAATCTGGACTTGTTTTGTTCATTGCTTTGACCAGTAGAATGCAGCAGAAGTGAAACATGCGTTTTTGAGCCGCTGTCCAAGAAGGCATTGTGGTTGCCATTTGTTCACTAGCTGAGAGCAATGCTTTCTAGTCTGCTGGTGATGAGAGACACAGTCTCAGACATGTGAGACACGTGAGAGAGCCCAGGCAATATCAGCAGTGCCGCCCAGCAGACCGCCCCAGACAGAAGAGCAACAAATGCTCAATGCTGTGTGCCACTGATGTTTTGTGGTTGTTACGCAGCACTGTTGTGGCAATAGAGAGCACCAGTTTTGTCTGAGGGCATGGAGGTCTGATTAATTCTTCAGGGAACTCTCCATGCTTTATGAAAATAAACAGGAAGTCCTTGAAGTGACAGCCTTGTTTAGCTTAAGCACTTTCCCAGAGGCTTTTATTTACAGAGTTGATGTGACCTCCGGGCAAAGGTTTGAGTCCTCTGCCTGGTAGCAGCAGTATGCAAATGTATCTGTCTCTCCACACCTGACAGCTGGACAGGTGTCTAGAAGTTATCAAGGACCTCCTTGCATCAGCATTGTCACAATTCCAGTGAACAGCTTGTTCCCTTTGGAGAATAGGTGTGACTGTATAATGGCCAATGGCTTATCTGTAGTTTTCATCATGGCAAAATGAGTAAATTTTCTTATAAAATGTATTTTGGGAATTAAAACATAGACCTTTAATTTTTTTTTTTTTTTTTTGCGATTCCGTTTCCTGGTATATTTGAGGTTGCCATTCCATTGTCTTCTGGTTTTATTGTACTTCTTGCTTTTCCCCCTTACTAGAGAAAACAATGGCATTTTGTAGAAGCCCCAGGGGTTTTGAATCTAAGAGGGACAGGCTTTTATCTGTGATGACAAGGGGCATTTGGTTGGAAATAGAGGCTACTTATGATTCATTCAGAGGAATTTTCCCCTCTCCATCATTGTATCTGCCTGGTGATTTGATCCTCAGCGGCACTTCAGAGGCCTCTGCGAGATGACTGGCTTCAGCTGCACTGGATCTTTTTCAAATATTTTCCAAGGACAAACACCCTCCCTATGGGTTTCCTCAGCTGCAATGATTGTCTTGTCTGGGGATTGTATTCTGATTAATTTAACTTTAGCTTCCTTACTGCTTCAGTGGATTCCAAATTTGTCATGGTTAAAAAAAAAATTCTCCTGGGAAGTTTCATAAAAGAAGTTGGTGAGAATAGGGCTTATAATTTGTTCTGCTGAGCAACCTTTATAATGTGGCAGAGGGCTGAGAAGAATAGAAGGAATGCCAGATTCTTTCTGATGCATGATCATGGGTCAGGCACAATACAGGAGTCGTGCAGAAATTCCCGTGATCATTGCTCTGCATGGAGGTGCCCCCTGCATCCAATTGAACCAAAAGCAGTGAAAAGCATGCAGTAAGTTCACACAGCCAGCAGGGGGCAGGAGCTCCCCGGCCATAAGTTCCAATCCCTTCACTGTAGTTGCTTGAACCAAACACTGGGCACTGTTCTCAAAGCCCCTGGTTCTGAACTCTTCGCAAGAATTCTTTTTTTTTTGGGGGGGGTGAAGGGGGAGAGAATTTTAGGTCTTGTCTGTTGACAGTGTGGGCAGTAGAGTCAGTTGACATGAGCTGAATCCTGGCTGTTCCACATGCTAGCTTTGCCATCTCTTTGTGCCTCAGGCTTTCTCATCTGAAAAATGGGAAAAGAGCAGTTATGACGATGTCATGAGGATGATTGAGTTAACTTATGTAATGCATTTAGAACAGTACCTGGCCCTTAGTAAGTTCTTGATAAATATCAGGTAATAATAGTATAGCCTTTCTTTTTGCCTTCCACTTCCTTTCCTCCTAAGTCTGAATGTAAAAATAAATTTATCTGGTGATAGATTCTGCAGGCTGACTCCTCCTCTTTGTACTTCAAAACTCGTCTCTCAAAAAGACAATATCACCTCTGTGGCATATCTGCCAAAAATGCTTACGCTAAATCTAATAATGAGAAAATATCAGACAAAACCAAATTGAGGGACATGCTACTAAATAACTAGACTGTGCACTTCAAAAACGACAGGGTCACGAGAGACAAAACTGTTCCAGGCTGTAGGGATACTAAACAGACATGACAACTGAATACTGGGAATTTCTTTTGCTATAATGTACACATTAAAACAATTGGCAAAATTTGAATAAGGTCTGTGGATAAGACAGTAGTATTAATTTCCTGATTTTGCTAATTGTAGGCAATGGAAGAGAATGTCCTTGATTTTAGGAAACACACACTGGATTATTTAAGAGGAAAGGGGACATAATCTCTGAAAGGTATTCTCAAATGGTTTAAAAATGTATATTTGTGTATGTATTTTGATGTAACATTTTAGCACATGTAGACGACTGGTATATGAGAATTCTGCAGTATTTATGCAACTTTTTTGGTAAGGCCAAAATTACACAAAAAACACAAAGTTAAAAAAGTAAAAACCATGAATAAAAAAAAAGTATCTTATCTCAGATACCTCCTTCCCTAAGAAGTTTTCCCTGCTCTTTCCATGTCCTCGCTCTTAGGTGGGTGAGGCACTCCTGCCCTGTGACCCTTGACCTGCAGCTTATCCTTTCTGTCACAACACCCACTACACTGTATTGTAGCCACCTGTTTATGTCATTAAACTGTGAGTCCGGGCAGGACGGCCGGGGCTGCGTCTCATTGTTCACCTTGGTATCGCCTGAGCCTGGCTGATATCCGGCACAGAGAAGAAACTCAGTGCAGGTTTGCTGAGTGACAAGTTTGCGGGACATGGTGTTATATCCAGGGTTTGATTACCCAGGGACCGGTTGTGAATTTTAGGCATGCGTTTTAGGTTTTGTAGCAGGCATGTAGCACAGGTTTGGGACTCAGCACACCTAGCCAGAGAGCCAAGTTCTGTCGCAGCATGCACAGGGGACAGCCTCTTCAGTTTATTTATACCTTAGTGCTGTGATTCTCTAGCTCAGAGACACCCTGAGGATAGAATCTGAGCTCTTTGGAAGAAAGGCAAATAATCAGTGGACTCTCTCTGTCTAGGCTTTTAACTTAAGGGAATTCAACTCTCTGCGCTCAGTGCTAAGTATGTTTAGTATGAAAAGAAAGTTAGTTTACTTACAATGTAGCCCCTGAATGCAAACCATGATTTCATCTGGTGTACAACTGAAGAAACAGCAATCTGAACTGAAGCTGGAGGCAGAGCTGACTGTTAGGGCATTAGTGAAAAATGTGTGTGTGCTGTGTGTGTGTGCACATGTGCGTGCGTGTGCTTCCTACTTGTTCCCTATTTTATGGGTAATGTTTGGGATGTTTTAAGGGCAGGTTTGTCTATATACGGTGAGCTGATGTTAGAATGTAATGCCATAAAGATGTAAGTCACTGCTTTATTTGTGATCTCTCTATTAATTTACTCTCATAAGAGGGTATGCATTGTGGTCACTACCGCACCCCTCTTTTTCTCTAATGTTCAGTTCCAAGCTAGATATTTTGCTATTTGACAAAGATAACAATGCAATACAAAATCAATATGACTCGCCTTTGCTAGAAGCCATAGAAGCCTATCAGAAAACATTCAAATGTGTGCACACGACTCTAGAAAAGGAATGCAACTGCAGATTGTAAGAAGTGTAGGACGAAACCAGGTTTCCTACTGAGGTTCTTCCTTTATAACCCGGTGAACTGGGGCTATCACGTGCATCGTCTTTAGTTCAGAATGGAATCTCCGTGAGGAAGAAAAATTGGATGTAGCGCCTCAGGTCCTTACGAATAGATGAGGGAAAAGCGTAACTCCCCACACCTCACAAATAACTCCCTCGCTCATTCCACCAATCAGAGGTTCGTTTGAAATAACAGGTTCTTCTCAAAGCTGCTATGAAAGTGAAGCCTCCTACTCCCTGTACTTTGGTACGGACTGGTTTAACCAGGCATTTTGATGGCTTTTCCTCTAACGCCTAGCCGAGAGCTGAAACAGGGGTGCTGTGTGGAGGGAATTGGAGAAGGAGGAGGCAGGGCAGTTTTACAGGGAGAGATGTTTTGGAAATGGTACTGACCAGGGGAGAGTGCTGAAGATGCTTAGGACAGCTGCAAAAAGAGTCCTAGCTCTTGGAAGCTGGGGAACACAGGTAGAGAGAAGAGCAGATATGGTCAAGCCTCCACGAAGAGGAGGGAGTTGCCAAAACAGATGTTGGCCATGCAGCAGTGGTGGCAGGAATCCTGCTCGGCACACCCCAAAATAATATGTACGTCGTGGTTCTGCAGTTGCCTGCCTTGGGAACTACCTGGCTTGTTTCTCTTGAGGAATGAACTGTCTTATACGTCTATGTTGATCTCAGAATAGAGTTACCTATTTTTGTGCTCAATAAACACTTATAATGTTCCTGACGCCTTTGCCATACCTACTGATACACATGCCCAGGACCTTAACCCCTGAAACTTAATTTCTCAACAAAGTTTTGCAAAGTACTTGGCCCAAACTAACTTCCACTAACTTTAAAAATAAAACGATCAAATTCCGGAGCAACCAACTGAATAATTCTGTTCTGTGAAGCCTTACCATAAATGGCTCATTTATCTAAATGGCATTCAATCTCATGTGGGCATTCAAGGATTTTAAGACAGAGAATGGCTATTTCTTCACACTCTAAAAATGTCATAAGACATGGATGGGCAGTGTGCAGAAAGGTTTGACTCTTGTCAAAACCAGTTTTGACTTTGGGGTATCACAATGGCTGTGTCGTTGTCACATTCTTGTCCTTTCCGGCAGATGTGTTTGGTCCTCTCAACCATCATTCTGGAACTAGGGTCGTTGCCACGTCAATGAAGAGTTGTAGAGTAGTAAAGGTCAGAGCTCAAAACTAGGAAGAAAGAAACCAAGAAATGGCTGAGAGGTCAACACAGACCTGGAGCCTGATCTCACGGAGGGCTTTGTGGGGAGGGAGAGAAACAGAGGAGGTCTCTAGGTAATGACAGATAAGCACAGCAGGGCACATATTTTTGCGGGTTTCCTAGTTATTTGTCACCTGCTCCCAGATTTTCCCTGACAAACTCTCAGGAGAACTTCTTAGAGTAAATCTGCTCTTCTTTGGTGGTGGTGGTGGGGATAAACGTCTAAATCAGGCCGGCAGATACACTTATGGGCCAGTCCAGTCTACTACCTTCATTGCCACTGCCTTATTCAGACCCACATCTCTCTTCTCTGGACAGCTACAGTCAACCCGTAAGGGCTGATGTTGCCTCCACTGCTCTGCTTCTGGTGCTCTGTCCCTTGCCTTCAGAGTCATCCTCCACTCTACTACAGGGACATTTTTTCTGAGATGCAAATATTATTGTTTGACAGCCCTGCTTAAAAGCTTTCATTGACTTTTTATTTTCTGTGGAATAAATCTCAAAATTTATGGCATTAAGAACCTTCATATTTTATTCCTCCAATCTTATCTCTTATGACATCCCTTTATTGATTCTAGCTTCACACAGAGTTTTTATAATTTATATCTCTTGTTCTTTATATATTCCTGACAAACTGCTACTCCACCTTTTAAAGGCAAAATCAAGTGTTTTCTCATCTTTGGAAGCCTCCTGTTCCTCCTATTCTCACCTCCTAACTCCAAGTCAAAGCGAGTATATTCATTGATGTTGCCCCTTTATCTAGTTTGCATATCTAACTACACCTTTGTAACCTATTTTAGTTGTTTATGCATCTATTTCCCCTACTAGACTTTGACCTTCTTCAAGGTTGATACCTAATTGATTTATTTTTGTCGATCAAGGACATGGCACATAATAAGTGCTTAACAATTGCTTATTGGATGAATGCGTGAAGTTTTCATGGTTAAATCCCAGTGTTTAGTTAGTAACTCAATAAGTAAAAGTGAGGACTGCTTCCTCAGAGTCAGCCTAGGACTGGGCTAGGTCCCATATGGGTTGTTGTATAGTGAGGGACACACTGGTTGGAGAGAAAGGTTTGAGCTGATGTAGATGTGGGTTCATTTTTTTAGGGGAAAAGAAATTTAGAGAGACAAACAATAGATGGTGGGAGTGTAGTTATAACTGAATAGGGGAGAAATTCATGCTATTATGGAACAACATTGTTAGGTTAAGTGATATGAATGGGAAATGTTATATCAGCCTTGGCCATGCACATGTGTTTGGATAGGAATGGAATGTGTTGAAATAGTAGAATTAGATGAACATGAATTGGTCAGCAAGACAATGAATGTTGTGGTCAGTAAGGTACTTGAAGCTGCAGGTGTGAGGACCAAGGGACTCTGTGACTCTGATATTCTGTCAACTCTATTGGGAGGGATTGGGAAACTGGGTGGCATCTGGAGAAGTTTGCGCAGAGAACAAAGACTGCTGTCATATTTTCCGCTGCCCTGGGACTCCCCTTCCCTCAGTAAGAGGAACCTTCTCACTCCATGCAGCAATGCCTCAGTGACTATGAGCAATAAAGGTTCATGAATTTTCTATTTATTGGTGCTGTAGCAGCTGCTACAGTTAGAGGCTCACAGCTTGGTACCTCAGCTGTGTACAACTTCCTGAACCAGCATGCAGCGCTTTTAAAAGTATTTTATACTGAAAATTTTCAAACACATAAAATAGATTTTACCCATGTATGCACGACCTAGTTTTAACAAATTATCAACATCTTGTGTGTTTTTTTTTTGAACTGACATTTTAAATCAAACTTTAGACTCATATTATTTCATACATAAGTATATTGGTATATACCTCTAACTGATAAGGATATTAAAAATAGTATAACTACCAACCACGATCACATCCAGGGTTGCTTTTAACATGCTCAAGGGACTGGCTCCCTCCCGTGCACTTCATTCCACTCCTCTATCAGGCGGTAGCCACTGTCCTGAAGCCACTGTCTTTCTGAGAGATGAACCAGTCATTAAACCCATGCTCGCTCCTTGTGCTGGCATAGTCTTCCAGTTGCAAAACACCATCTATGAAGAATGAAGTCTCCTGGCCTTTCCTTTTGTTCCACTTATACCTGCCATTTTAATTAGCAGAAAGTCTCACCCCTCTCTGCTATGTTGAAAGGGTTCATTTAAAAAAATCTTGGCTTGAGAATTCTTAGAGACTTTCAAGCAGTGTAAATATGCCAAGTGTTCATATACATGGACTTGCCTGTTCTGACCTGTCACTTTGGGGGGAATAAGTGAAGCTCATTTACTTAGTGACTTTCTGAGCTAACTTGAGATGGTGGCAGTCGTCACAACCAGCTGCCTTAGCTGCTCTCTTTGTTCCTCTTTGCTACTGGAGAAAGTCCAAACCACCTGTATGAATTAGGATTCATCAATAGAGAACATACAAAGAATTCTAGCCCTCAAGTCTTTGTGATCTACTTGCAAGTAAAGATCTAATTACCCATAAGGTATTGGAGTTAAAGTTGTTCATGCTGTGGGCATTCATTACTATTTGGAAGCTTCTAACTGGAAATAGTGCAGGGTTTTTGGGAAGAAGTGAGGTTTCACCTGGACTTTGACTGCTGGTCATAATCACAGGCAGAGAGGAAGGAGTGGGGTGTTTGGGTGTACAAAGGTGGTGGGACAGAAAACAGATGAGAAAAGTGTGGAGAGGTGAAGGCAGGGGCCAGGCATGGAGAATTATGTGTAACCCAGTGTAGCAGTCATTTGTGGTGACCTGCACCGCATGTCACCACTTTCCCACCTGATTTAAGGTTAAGTGAGATAGACAGTTGCACCCCAAGTACCTATTATGATGTCTCTCTGCTTTTTGGCCTCAGATCTTTCTTTGATGCCTAAAAAGTGTGCTCAGAACCACAGAGACAGTCCACTAGTATCGGGGAGTCAGTGTCTGGTGGCAGGTCTCAACTAAGGGCAGCTGGGAGTCAGTGGGAAATGTCCTAGGATAGTCAAGGGACAATTCTGAGATGCGTTCTACATGGTTTTTGAGAGAGCCCCTGCTGGGACTGAGCCTCAGTTGCCCACGGTGCTAACCAGCTCAAACACGCATCTCTGCCTTGATTTTCCCTCCTTCCCCTTCTACATCCACTGCCCCATTGTACTGCTCCCTTAAAATGCCTCCAAAATAATCTCTGTACACCCAGATTCTTGTTGAAGACTCTGCCTTTGGGGGAACCCAAACTAAGAAAACCAGATTGGTAGAAACGAGGCAATATTCCAGGGAAAGAAAGGAATCCAGAGTGGTAGGTTGACAAAGGCTTGTTATACCTTCTCACTAATTAAAAAAAAAAAATTCCTCCCTCCTTGTTTGGTTTCCTTTTGCTTTGCTTTTTCCTTGTTGTTATTTCAAAAATAACAATATAAATTGTGCTTTTAGATTACAGTTCACATGGAGCTAGGCAGGGGCTATAGTTTATGGTCTTCATGGATTCTGAGTTTAGGATTCTGTCCCATTGTCTCCTCATTTCAGTAAATGACAATCGGTTCTTCCTACTGCTCAGGTAAAAAACTTTGAGGTCATCTCTGACTCTCCTCTTTTGTTCACAATCCACCTTTATCTGTTGGAAAATCTTGTTGGCTGTACTTTCACATCTATGGAGCACCTGGCCATTTCTCAGCAGCCCCGCCACTACTACCGCAGGCATCTCTCACTTGGATGGTTGTAAGAGCATCCTGGTCTCACTGCTTCTGCCTTCAACTCTCTATTTTCTTCTCAGCAAAACAGCCAGAGGGAGTCTGTTAAAATATAAGCCAGTGGGTGATGCCTCTCCGATCCTCAGCACTCTCCTATAGTTTTCCATTGTCCTTTGAGTAAAAGCCAGCGTCCTTACAATGACTGAGTAAAGCCAAAGTTTTTACATGATTTTTCATCTTTTCTTTTTTGATCTTTTTTATTACTACTCTCCCCCTTGCTTCTCCCACTGCAATCCCTTGGCCTCATTGCTGCAATTCAGACAGGCCAGCATGCTCTCAGCTCAGTGTTTGCCCTTAGGTAACCTCACACGGACCTGACCGCCTTCCTCCTGGATATCCACGTGGCTCCCTCCCTCACCTTCTCAGTCAGTCCCTCGCTTGCCTGTCATTTATCTGTCAGGGTCAGTCCTTTTCTGGCTTCTCTGTCTAAAACTGTACCTTCCCCCTGGATACTTCCTTTCCCCTCCTCCTGCTTTATTCTTTCCTTTTGTACCTTTCACTATCTAACAAGCACTATTTTGCTCATTAAAAATTTTTAACCTTTTTTCACCTTCCAAGAGGCAAACTCTATGAGGGCAGGTGCTGTTTCTTGAGTGAGTGGGGAATCTCTAGTTCGGTTTTCTCTTCCAAGCCTAAAACAGTAAACAATATCCCCCCCCCCCCCCGATTTATAGTGGATGAACAAAATTTATTGGATATTTGCTAAATGTGTGGATACTTAATAAATATGCCCTCAAATACTTAGTGGATGCCAAATAAATATGCATAGATATGGATGCCTGATAAGTAAATAAAAAGTGGAAAAAGAGGAATGTGACTTTATTTAACCTCTCTGAGGCTCTGTTTTTTCAGCTGGAAATGGAGCTCTAATACCTAACTCCTGGGAGCAAATTAAATAATGTACTTAATGATCTTAGGAGAGGAAAGAACCTAGATAGATGGCAGGAATTATTATTTATAGGAACTCACTTTCTGATTTTTAGCTCAGAAGCCAGAATCTTGAGACTTACATCTTAAGCCATGAGAGGACCCTTTAAGAATTTTGTAAGTGACGTGTAAAATACTAAAAATCACTTCTTTTGCAATTCATTTTTCTCAGGAAAGCAGGTAGGAATGAATCCCCTGAAACCTTTGACTCGCTGAAAGTATACTCTGGAGTTTCTAGACTAGACCACAAGCTCCATCAGAACAGGTGTGTAATTGTACATTGCAATGTTTCCAGTGACTGCACCTGGTGTATATAGTAAGTTCTCACTCAGTAAGTATATGTTGAGTAAACAAATAAAGATAATGTAAATGTTTTTCTTCATTTAAGATGCCCCATTAGTGAGGCTAAGATTTTGCTAGGGACTGTTTCTTCTCCCCCCGCAAGAAGGCCCACGTGTTGACTCCATCCAGCATTCCTGCCTCACCTCCTCCCTGACCACTGGCTTGGATGGCGTCGCTCTTAGCAGCCTCTCTGCTGTGTGCTGTCATCCATCCTCAGCACATGACTGACCCAGCATCTGTTCCTTTCTCACTGAGTACAGTGCTGGGAGGGGAAGGCAGGAACTTTACTATTTCCACTATATCACTGCCTTACCTTTAGGGAGTGATTATGTGGGTACCAGGAGGGAGAAAGAGAACGAATTGGGTGGAAATAGTTGAGTTGTTTGTATAAAAGATTGAGCAGTGATTGCAAATGGAGAAACGGTAATGGGCCACAGGGTCCTCCTGGGTTGTTCAGATTAGAGGGCGCCGTCTACTATAATATCAGAAAATGAAGTATTGCTCCTGGGGGGGACTTTTCTACTATTTTAGAGAATAATTGTTCTCATTCGTGGGTAACATGGAGGGTAGAAATGAAGTCTGTTAGTTTCAATGGTTGCATCTGGATTAGTTTTTCTTGAATTCCTAGGAATGTGGTCTTTGCTTAGTAAAATCAGCACAGAGATGTTTACGCAGATGAACAGCTGCTAGTTCAGATCATTTGGCTTTTTTTTTTGTTTTTCCTGGAGGTGTGAGGAGAGGGGTTGAAGGGTGAAGAGCTAAGAGATGATCAAAAGACGGGGGCCAGTGAAAATTCACAGGTTGGAGAGCCAACAAATATTTTTTAAATGCTATAGCTTGATTGTGACGATTATTTGTTTTGCTCAGAAGTCCTTCCTTTTTCTTCATAAAATTTTTCAAAAAATTTTAAGAACTTGGTTGAGAATACCTACCTGTTTTGGGGAAACAGAGCCCAGTTTTATGACTGGATTGATGTAGTGTGTTACAGATAAACCATAAGCCCAGAAGGCAAAGGAGGCCATGAGAAATAGAACCAGGGAAATTTGCAGAAACATTGGAGACATACTTTGGCCTTCTATTAGGTCAGGGAATTGTTGAGAGCTAAGGACAGTTATTCCTAGATCTCCAAAGAGACAAGGGGTACTGGCTGACATCTAATTTACATTTGCATGTACACAAAATCAGTACATGACAAAATGATATTGTAGAGAAGTATGTAAATCTAGAGTTGTTTTTTTTTTTTCTTTCTTGTGAAGATATAGCCAAGTAAGTAATTGTTTTAATTTCAGGATTGAATAAATCAGAAGCTGATTTGAAAATGGCATTCCAGCCAGCTGAATTTGATTCACAGTTCTACCTCTTACCTGGGGTCCAAGGGCCTTGTCAATTACACTTTAAATTTATAATGTAGTTATTTATGTTTGCATGTTTTCTCCCTATTACACTGCAAGATTTATGATAGAGCTCATGTCAGATCAGCACTACAGCCCTGGAGAGTGCAGAGCACAGTGTTTTTCCAAAGTGATTGAGTCAAGTGTTGATTAAATGAATACTTTTTTTTTTCTGTTTGAAACACTTATGTGATGATTCTGGTAGACTGGTAAAGGAAACAATTTAAGAAATCACTTTATATAGTTTTGAATCATAAAGATTTTCTCAAAACTGACCATCTAGTCTGTTAATCTGTTGACATCATGAATGCATTTATGATGTTTACTATTCTAGACTTGAAGATGTAGCTAATTTATAATTCCATTTTTCTTGTTATAAGTAAGCCTGTTTTTTTTTGGGGGGGTGGGGGCAGGTGGTTTCAAGACCTGTACTAAAGTAACTATTGGTTTGTAGTTTTACATCTAGTTTTAAACTCTTTTGGTGGGCTCTTTTATCTGACTAGTATTTTGTAAAGCATTTTTTTTGTAGGTAAATAATTTTAGATTACAGATTCTATTTTGAGAGTTTTTTTAATGTCTTGATAGTTTAGGTTTATTCAAAAAATTTCAGACTTAAAAACTGTGATGTTTTATTTTTAAAAATTTAATAATTAAATATATTTCAACTATTGTTTACACTAGATATTCTTTAGAATTGGTGAAGGGGCAGATTTAGTCTTTTTTTCTTGCCAGTAATAAACCTGCCTACTACTCAGCTATGGACCAGCAACATCAGTGTAAGCAACAACTGGGAGTTTGATGGAAACAGGATGCTTGGGCCTCAGCGCAGACCTATTGAATCAGAATCTGCATTTTAACAACATCCCCCAGGAGATTTGTATGCACATTAAACTTTGAGAAAAGCAAATCAATTGAGTCTTTCCCCCAAATTCAGCCTGCTGCAAAAGCAACTGACTATAACGTATTCTTCGCTGCAGACCACAGTTTGGAATTCTGATTTATTTGATGGCTTAATGTCTATTGACTGCACCTGGTGTGCTAGATGTTGCAAAGAAAATTCAAACCACCCAGCCATTGTTCTATAGTTACTTTACTCTAAAATAAGAAGATACAGACAATTTACTATTTTTTTCTTTAATTGGTTCTTTAAAAAACGTATACACATGCATTGAAAGAAAGGAGTTGGGTAGGAGAGACGAACTAGTGTCCCACTCCAGGGGATGCGGTTCATTGTTAAAATAGGAGTAGATGAGGGATGCTCGCATACACAGATAGAAATGAGGGGAATCCCATCAATGACCTAGATGTTTGGTCTAGGGAAAGCAAACATCTGGATCGCCACATTTTGTGTAGATAAGATATCTGGGTAATTGCTTGCATTTTGTAATTCTCCAGATGTTTTCGCTTTGTGTGGATGTAGCTCAAGCCTATTGCTCTCAGACATTTCATGAATTTTTAGTAGAAAAAGTTCTGAAAGCGTTGATTTCATGTCTACATTCCATGACTCATGAATATTGTAGTCTTTTAAACCTAACATTTGGTCAAGTTTCCCCCACCCCTGTGTTAAGTTGCCATTTTACACAGTGGATGTAGAAGACATTCTTAGGCACTAGTATTAGGATATGATGAAGTGAAAGGAAGAATTTTGAAGGGGTCCAGATTATTTCAACCCCAAATACGCCACTTTGGCACAAGGGCTATTTTAAGCTGAAGGCAACTGAAAACCAACAGATACAGGAGTGTTTTGCCTTCCCCATCTGCCTGGGAGCAGGGCAGACGTTTCTCTCTGTGAAGGCGCCTCCCGGCCCTGTGCCCTGAAGAGGAGAGCAACTCTTAGCACCACAGCCTGCACGGTGCGTCTGCACAGCCAACCTTCCTAAAATTACCCTCCTCTTCTGTTAGATTCCCTATGTCTTTCCTAGTCACTTTTCTACAATTTATTGTTCCTCAAAGTCCAACCCACCTCCCTTTGTTAACACTGGCATAACCCCCCAGTCCAACTGCTCGTATTTCACTTCTTTTCTGTGAACTCCTGTGCACCCCAAATACCGGCAACCTTGTATTCTTTTGGTCCCGCTAATGGGCCATTTGCTAGTTAAACTTGCACGCCCCCAGCCACGGAATCTAAGAGGGTAGGGGAAAGGATTTTCCAACAGTTTTAACTCTACTAACACTTCCTTTTCAAAAACGTACTACATCATTTTAAAAGAGGAAAGGAAGAAATAAAGAAGGAAGGGTAAAAAGATAAGACATGAAGCACGTGGAAAGTCTGAAACATCAATAGAAATGGAATGAAGAGTTTTTGGGAATTAGCTAGTTAATCATCTCTTCCATCTAATCATTGCTCAACCTGTCAGTGGCCGCAGGCACAGTGTGTGGAGGATTATTATTGCCGCACCCTAAGCCTGCAGTGAGGTCAACTGTTGATCAATAACAACTCGGCTCCATCAGATAACGAATCTAAATGAGAATTGCCACTGTTAATCAGGTATCTTGAAATCCTTGAACAGGGCACTGTGATAAATGATGGCCGACTATTGTCCCTTTAACCTCCGCGGACTTGGCTCACCCACATTTTTAATTAACTAATTTAGTTCAGGACATTTAAAATGCTCAGATCTTTTCAAAATTCTCCCCAGGGAGGTTAGTCTCGGAGTAGATATCAGGGAGGATGTCCTCTCTTTCTTTGGAGAGATATATTTGGCACATTTTAATTTTTTCTCGGAGGAACGCGTTTCCAAGGAAGACTTTGGTTTCACATTTCACTGAGCACTTAGTTCTTTACCTGGGAGAATGGTAGCATTTTGAAATTCAGCAAAAATATACAGCGTTCTTTACGGGGTATTAAACAAAAGTCAAAGCTTTGGAAAATTACAACCTTCCATGCAAAAGGAGATGTCTTCTGCTTTTATGAACATTAATTAGTAATGAAAAGTCTTTTAGGAAAAAAATGTTAAGCTGAACGGAGGCTGTGGGGGAGTCTTAACAATTAAAAGATATTTTGTACATTAAAAAAAGGCTGAGATTTTTGCAGTTAGGAATATTATTTAGTTTATTTAGTGTATTAAGATCTGAAATTTTAACACTTAGAGTTCGCAGTTTTCTATACAACATTGAGAAGAGCCCATGATATTATTTCCTAAGTAATTTTGTAACACTAGGGTTGACCTTATAGTTACCAGAGATAATTCCAATTGCCTGCATTTTTGCTTTCCAGTTCATCTCTCTTATATCCAGAGTATGGGTCTGAACTGACCAAGACAAGGCAATCAAAAGCTGGTGATTTTTTAGTTTTTGTCTTTAAGACTTGACTGGTAAATTAGCAAATGTAGTTAAAACACTATGTGTACATCCTAAGGTATGTGGAGAGAAAAAAATGAGTTGTCCCAGCACCTCATTACAAACTTTTCTGGGTATTGAGATCAACCTTGATCTCTAGAAACTTTCCTTTCTATTCGGACAAGCTCTGTGTAGCTTCTAGCATGAAAACACATATCTCTTTAGATTATCTAAATATTAGATGTTTTAATCGTCACCATTTATGGCATTTATGAACCACCATTTCCAGTTATTTATTGCGGCAAAACAAAGCATTCCCAAATGCAATACAATAACAAACATGGATTAGGAGTTCAGACAGGGTGCATAGGGATAGTTTTTCTTTCAAATTCTGGGGCTTCAGCTGGGAAGACTTCAATGACTGAGCAATGGCTGGAATTATTTGGAAACTTCTTTATCTATATGTCTGATATGTTGACCAGAATGATACAAAGGCTGGGCTCAGCTGCAGTTGTTGACAGGAGCATGAACACGTGGTCTTTCCACGTAGATGTACTTCTATAGTGAGGTTGCTGGGGTCTGAGTGAGGGCATCCCAAGAGGGAGCATCAGGAGAGAGTTCTAGGAGAGCCAGGTGGAACGGCATGGCTTTTGGTGACCCAGCCTCAGAAATCACAGAACGTCATTTCTGTTCTATTCCTTTGATCAAAGCAGTGACAGGCTTGCCCATATGCAAGGGGAGGTGTTACAGATCTCACCCCTCAATGGGAGCAATATCAAAGATTTGTGATTGTTTTTTAAACCACCACAACATTCAATTCATAGTGTTTTTGTTTTTTTTCTTTACTAAGTATTTTAAAAAGAAACATAAGACATCTGGCACTTTATAGGGGGAAACCAGAGGTGAGTTCTGTGTTTGATTATAAAGTCAAGGGCAGAAATGTTGTCAATGAATTCCTTTGCACCTTTCAATATTACCCCGCTCATCAGTCTATACATGGTGTGTTCTAGGAAATTGTTAGGGGGAAAATTAATTGCTATGAGAATTTAGCATGAATTATGTTTCTTCCAAGTCTTCTCACAGTCATTCGGGCTGCTGCATTAGTGTTCTTTCTGATGTGGCCATTATTAACTAGAGCTCTATTAGCTGTTCATTTGTGGCATGAAATAGACCCAAACACAGAGGATTACTTTTGAACTGAGCCATTGTTTCATGAGTGTTAGAACACAAATCGATGCTTATTGACTGGGTTCGTGTAGATGAATACAACATAGCATTGCCCTCAACAAAATATGGTCCATTTCTTCAAAAAGATGCACAAGGCTAGAACAAAAATAAGAAGCACTTCAGTTTTTCAAGATATTGGATTTTAGGTACTGAGCTAATACGCTCATTTCTTCAAACGCTCAAAGCTGTATGAACAGATACTATACTTTCTAAACCACCTGCTGCTTCTGTGTGGATGGCGGTGGGCGAGGGATCAGAGAAGGATAATGGCCATAGGTAACACTTAACTTGTCAGGCAGGTATAATCATCCCAAATTTACAAATGAGCCAATTGATGTCATTGCTTTTCTGCCACATGCTTAAGGTTGCTTCCTTAAAGGGTTGAAAAGGCGATTCAAATTCCTCAGACATAAATACCTTTGAAAAGTCGTACCCGATCCTCAGCCAAATTTAAGTACTCTGTGATGTAATTTAAGTACTCCTGCTCTGTGATCTAACGATACCTTAACATCTATCCTTGTCTGCCACTTTGTGTTGAAATTGTTTTATGTATTTGTTTCTCTCCACTTGAGTTGAAGGAAAGGATCTTGTCTCTTAAATTTGCACCACTAAGGAAATGACCCAAGTGACGAAATGGATGCTTGAGTGGTTGAAGGTCCTTTAACTCTAAAACTCCACCAATCTATAGTACATTTCAAGGAAAAGTCATCTCTTAGGATATGGTAAAAAAAAAAAAAAAGCTGGTGTTTGTGGATAGGACACAGCAAGCTGTAGACATAAAGGGCTGTAATAATTTGTGGCATGGTTTTTAGCTCATTTGTTGGAATATACTAGAGACAACAAAGGAGACCTGTGTGCCTGAGCAGAGTGAGTAGGGGAAATAATTAGGAATATTAGGAATTGAGGTCAAAGAGTTAAAAAGGTGGAGCTCAGATCTTATAGAGCAGGAGTGGGGAAGCTTTTTCGTGCTAAAGGCCATTTGGATATTTATAACATCACTTGCAGGCCATACAAAATTATTAGCTTAAAAATTAGCTATGAAAAAAGCTCCTAGGTTTATTGAATTTTGAGTCCCGCCTGCTGTTGCCTTGGCAGGGCCAGACAAAATGATTTCACGGCCCTCGGGCTGGACATTCCCCATCCCAGTTATAGAGCCTGTAGGACAGATAAGGACTCGGAGTGATTTGAGTAGATTTAGTAGGCAAAGCGATACTTTTAGAATCTACAAGGAGAATAGGGAGAGGCTGGGTAAGAGTGGAAGCTCGGAGACTTACCATGATTGACTTAGTGTAGTGATTAAGGCAAGAGGCTGTGGTTGCTTGGACAAAGATGAGGAGTTGTTGGATTTTGGATATATTCTGAAAGTAGAGCCAATAAGACTGATTCGATATGGGGTGAGAGAAAGTGAAGTATAAGACGAAGCCATGATTTTGGGGCCTGAACACCCCAAAAGATGGAATTACCGTCAGTTAAGATGGGAATATGTATGGATGAAGCAGGTTTGGGGAAGGAAGATGGAGAGTTCAGTTGTGGGCAATGTGAGGCCTGAGATGAATGTTAGACATCCAAGGGGATAACATTAAGTAGGCAATATGGTGGGAGTTCATGATTAAGTTGGAGATAGGATTCCAGAGTTCTGGAGAGAGGTGTCAATGTGGAAGACACAATATAGAGATGTAGTAAAAGCCAAGGGACTCTAGGATACATGTTCTTTTGATTCTCACTTAGAGTTCATAAGTGAAATCTGGGAATTGGTATCTTCTCTCTGCCACATAATGAGCTGTTTAATTTACTTTTTCAGTAGAGGAATTGCAGAGAAGAAAGCAGAGACTAAGAGGGTGACTTGAGTGCACCAACACACAATTTTACCGATGCACTGAAAAATAAGTTAGAAATAAAAGTAAAATTGAAAAAGAAAGGAATTGGGATTGGTTTTCTATCTTATGGTTGTACCCTTGATGGGTAGAAAGTACTCACCATGAGAGTAGGACATGCAGGGTCCCACCCAGCAAGTGGGCTGAACTGATGAGTGTCATTGAATGGCTTCCACTCCCACTCAGCGATGTAAGTCTCATCAGTGCAAAGCTCCGGATGAAGCTGAACACCTCCTTTAAGTCCTGTGGTGTAGTAGCCAGTGGTGCTGGCTCAGGCACCATTCTGAAAAAAACTTGCTGGGGAGGTTTTCTAATGCAAAGGTGGCCAGGTATATTTAGCCATCAGCCTCCATTACATAGAGAAAGGGCTTTTGTACTCCACACGGACACACTGAGGGCCACATCTCTATTCACATACAGAATGTGAAGCAGCGTTCCGTGCAACAGATGCTGGGTTTGAACATTATGAACGTGTGTATCATGTGAATTTCTGGTCTGGCATTGCCATACTTTATTTCATCCTCATAAGAAGTGTTAAAATCTACAGCATGCCCAATTAGTGTGGCTCAGTGGTCGATTTTCGACCCATGAACCTGGAGATCATGGTTCGATTCCTGGTCAGGGCACATGCCCGGGTTGCTGGCTCAATCCCCAGTAGGGGACGTGCAGGAGGCATCCGATCAATGACTCTCTCATCATGGATGTTTCTGTCTCTCTCTCCCTCTCCCTTCCTCTTTCTGAAATCAATAAAAACATTAAAAAAAAAAAATCTATAGCTTGATGTCCTTATGCTTGTAAAGGACTTGAGTTCTGAGCTGACCTGCTGGGTAGTTGGTATTGCTATAATACTCCACAGGCAGTGGTGACGTTGGTATTTGGTCCTCTGGCAAGGTCTGTCTATTTGTTCTAGAGGAGGGACACAATTTTTAGGGAGTGAAATTAAGGCATGAAAAGCTGAAGAACTGTGGAGTAAGCAATATGATTAATGTTTGTTTTTCTCTTTAATTGTATCAAACGTACTTAATGAAAATTCTTGGTTCTGTTAAAATATTGATTTATAATAAGTGCTCACACAAGCGCTATTAGAAGTGAGAGTTCAGTCATGGGCAGACCTCAAATGTCTAATTATCCTGAAGAAATCGCCCAGGATGTACATATGGTAGCATATCACCCTCACATCCACTACACACACACATGTATTTTCATTTAGTCACTCATTCAGCAATTATTTATTGAGCTTCTCTTTTTGTACTGGCTGTGTTAAATATTGGTGATGAAAATATGAGTAAGGCTCCCGACTTGAAGGTTTTTGTATGTAGTAAGATGTAATTGGAATGCTAATTTTTATTTCTTGTATGGATTTTGAAATTACATTGGCTGCATTGATCAGCGTCATATAAAAGAAAAGTAGAGGGTGTGAATTATGAAGTGAGTTTCAGACTGTCCTTGGAGAACCAGTCCTGACATAGATGTGAGAAAAGGGTTGGAAGTCATCTGTTCTATTAAGAATTTGAATTCTGACTTACTCTTTGCCTTCAGGGGTACAAGTAATTTGCTTTCCAAGAGTGGGAACAGATCCACCTTTCACTCTCCTGAAAAATTTCCCCCCCAGGCAGTTCCAATCATTGTAAAGTTATGACTAGTGCATAGGTGGTGCCTTCACATCCCTGATGCCATCAGATTCCACACCACAGGAGTGGTTTTATTTCCAAGTTACAGATTGACATAAGACCTTTCTTGTCCAGGGTCATAGGGCTGCAAAGGGTTGGAGCAGAGACTCCTTTGACTTCTGTGCCTAAAGCCCACTAACCATATTAAACAAATGAAAATTTTCTCGGGTAGCAAATTTCCAGGGTTGCCTTTACCAAATCTGAGAGCAGCAAACAAGTGTTCCACTTACCAAAACCTTGCCCCCTTTTTTTCCCCTCCTCTGCATATGGCTACCAGTGAGCAGGATGGACAACAGGAAGCAGAAGTGACATGCTCTGTATTTCTGGTTCTTACCTGGCAATTTTGGTTTTAAAAGGGGAAAACGTTTCATGAGCTGCTCACAGAAGAGTCCCCTTCCCCTTCATCATGTCACCACAAAGAGGCAGATATTATGTTCCCCATTATGTCCTAGAGGGTTGAAATAATTGGCTCATAATTACACAGGTTGTAATTAGTTGTGTTTATTCAGGTCCCATCTGCCATCAAGTGTTCTATATCCTCTGATACCCTAGGTCCTTAAGCAGGAGTGTGGGAGAAAGAAAAGGAAGGATGGCTAGGTTGTAAGGAAGTGAGAAGAGCTGGGTGAATCCCTGCTGACACAGGACAGCAGGAGAGGGAGGAGGTGGAGAGGGAGGGAGGGAGGGAGGGAAGTCGGCCCCTTCGGAGTCTCTTTGGTACGAGTGAATATTTAACACACTCTGGCTTCTCCTCCAGGCAGAACAATTTTCTCTTTATGCTCTTCCTTCATTTCAGAGGTTATATAATTCTGTCGGTGTCCTTTTCATAGACATAATTATAGGAAACGTCTTAAAATAAAATGTACTAGTAGAAAAATTATTTATTTATTTATTATTTAAAAATATGTTTGTATTGGGAGGGGGAAGGAACGGGGTGGAACGGGTCATTGGGGAGAAAAAGGGACATCTGTAATATTTTAAACAATAATAAAATAAATAAATAAATAAATAAATGGACTAGAATCTTCTAAAAAAATGTTTGTATTGATTTTGGAGAGAGGAAGGGAGAGGGAGAGAGAGATAGACTCATCGATGAGAGAGAAACAATGATCAGCTGCCTCCTGCACACCCCCTACTGGGGATCAAGTGTATTTATAAAACATATATTATCTTGGTGATTAAGCCCTAAAATTAAAATTCCCACGAGGGCTTTTTATTCACAATTGTAACGGCCTTTCACATGGCTGATACTGCTTCTCATGTCTTGGGCCGATGTAATGCCTCTTTAATGAGGAGCTCAAATTATTCCAGTGGGTGGATGCTTAGCTGCACAGAGGTTAGGAGCAGACAGATAGCCTTCAAATCCTGGCTTTTGCACAGCTGTGTGACCTTGGGCTAGGGTCACAACCTCTTTTAACATGTACTTATCTACAAAAATGGGGTCATTTCTACCACTCAGAGATGTTGTGAAGATTAATGACACATGTGACATGAGGTCGAATGCAGGGTCTCGTGTAAAATAAGGGGTCAGTCTCTGTTAGTTTTCTCTCCCTTTCCTCCCCACAGGATGGAGGATTGGCTTCAATCTGTTGCCTCATTTTGAAGTTGGAGAAATAAAAAGAGAAGTGAAGGATTTATCAGTTTCCTAGAAGAATGTAGTCCCATTAACTTCCAACTTGCTGTTCTAGCTACTGACTCTGTTGAACAAACCTAGATCTATAGACAGCAAGGACACCGAGGAGGAGGGAATGGTCCTAATGTTGGGCTGTTGAAAGATGCTGATTCTGTGTGAGGTTGTCATTTTCCGGGTTCCTTGGGAGAAGTGGTAGCTATGCTTGTAGCTCTCTCACTGAGAAGCTGTGTGACTTTCGATCAAACCATTTGATCACTCTGGGCCTCAATGCTTCTGTGACAGTTGGATTTTGCCTCTCCTGTAGGACTTACACTTTTTCTTCTACTATTATATTATGTATATACTTGCGTGTTTCCACCATTAGATCCTGAGTGTGTGGGGGACAGGGGTACATCCTACTCTCCTGGCATCTTGCACAGTAAGATGCCGGTTAGGTTGCTAATCAGAAAAACTGGAGCAGGCTTGGTATGAGATGGTCTGATGCTGCTGAAATTCATAGAAGAGTTATGATTCTATTACAATAACTGAATGCACACACGTGCATGTACTTACACACTCACACATACTTACCTCCTCAATGTATTGCCTCCAAAGGGCAGAGTGGGATCAGTATAGTATGGTTGACGTGTCCTTCTCAAGTTAGCTTTAAGGTGAAATTCCTGATGGCTTGTCTTTGATATTGTGAAACTAGCCCTGTCGGGTTTATTGGATTGCTTATTTATTGTTTCTCTTTCCTGCTAATATGTGAGCACGGTGAGAACTGGAACCTGTTTGTTTTGTTCTTCACTGTATCCACTGTGTTAGAATAATACTCAAACATGGTAAGGTTTCAGCTTATATTTGTTGAATTAATTATAACGGACAAACAAAAAATGATCACGTCATTCATCCTATTTGCCTATAGGGCAAGAGTGCCAGAAAGATGACAAGGTTCTAGCCATTGTTACAGCCAAGTCACTTGTACAGGCAAGTTACTAGATCCCTTGTAAGGAAAGGGGGGAGGTGACTGTTAGGATGTTATGAGTATTGGGGTCTACAACACCTACTACTGGCCACCTCAACAGGTTACAGAATTCTAGTACAATGCATGTTATAGGGGCTTTCTGTATTGACACAGAGTTGATACAAGGTTTGATGTAATAGCTCTAAGTTAGGATGGCAGGAGCTACATTTAATTGTTCTAAACCAAGATTACACAAACATAGCCACACTGTTGTCACTCATGTCCTTTCTCAGACCTTTTGATTTACTTTTGACTCATTTGTCTAAATTTTCTTCTGTGTTGGTCCCAGATCACATTTCTACTCTCCTGTTTATCTTGTGAAGAAGAGGAACTTACACCCAGAATGATGCCTTCTTTCTCCCCCGCTGTTCGAGGCTCAGCTTGTGCCCACTGATTTTAAGGGATAAACTTCTATTTCATCTGCCTAAGACACCTGGGAATTCTGTATAATAAGTTTCTCCCGCTTGGCATTTAATTTAACATTATTGATATGATGATTTATTTCAGTGGATACAAGTTCTTGACTACTGAAACTCCACTAAAAAACCGAGACTTGGTTACACTGCTATCCCGGAAGATTTTCACCCCTGTGCAAAGAAAGTATTTGCTGGTCTCCTGGATTTCTTCCGTTTTCCTTCTTTTCTCCCGGTTTATAAAGTAGCTCCCACATTTCCTGTAGCTGAATTAATTTAACCGCATCTGTATTTGTCAAAGAGGGGATACAGCCAGCATCTGATCTGAGCTGTTCTGCTGAGAGATAATATGCCCCCAAGTAAGACACTGCTATCTCATAGGACATTCAATTTTGCACCTTTAGGGATTCATGACTTTGAAAAGTTTAATTAAAACTTTGGGGGAAGGGAAAGAATAATTAAGATATTAAAAAAGGGGTATTGTAAATAATATTTATGTTTTTATGCTTCTATAAATATACTTTAGAAATATAATTTCTATTCATATTGTTTTATTTAACATTTTCTGTGCGCTACATAGAACTTCATAATGATAATTTTTAATGGATGCATACTATTCCATCAAGTGGTTATACCATGATTGATTTAACTATTCCCTTGTTACTGACTGCCTTCAACTTTCCATTAATCACTGTTTTGGTTATCTTTATGAATGTACTCTTTTTCATACTTCATCTTTTTACTTTCTAAAGGTAATATTTATTTTATAAAAATGATTAATATTAATTAGGAAAAGGACAATGTTGAAAATTAAGACAACAAGAGCAAAAATATCCATCCCCAATTTCACTCTCCTCGTAGAGCGATAATTAATATTAGGTGAATATTATTTCAGATATCTTTCTATGCCAAGAGATTAACAGAGATTCAGCTGTGTAAATATTAAATCACTATCCTCTTAAAATATGTGTCCATGGATCACTCTATCTCTAGATCCAGGAGGCGTGTGTCACAGGGAAGGAGAGGCTGGGTTAAGTGAGTGTCAGCCCTGGCTGTGTGCTGGTATCACCTCCTGAGCTTGAAAAAAATGACACAGGTGCTGAAGCACCTTTCCCAGAATATTTTTATTAAAGTCTTCAAGGTAAATCCACCAGCTTTGAATTTTAATGCTGATATTTCTTTTAAACCTCTATAGCAAAACAATAGTTCTGAAAGCTAGATGGTGTTGAGAAAGGAATTTCATAATATGTCAAAATCTAGGCCTTATGGACTTGATCATTCAAGGGGATTATGGGGGAGAAACAGTGGCTAAATGAGAATGAAAAAGCATTCGTATTCCTTGACCTGACCTTCTGAGGCTGGACTTCAGCATGAGGGAGAGGCTTAGAAACACACAGAGAAGTGGTGAACCTCTGAAGGCATAAGGTCAAGTGGACCACTTTCCTGGGACAAGTCAGGGCGAAGCTCTCAGCTCCTGTGAGGACTACAGCCTTCTGTTCAGTGTTACTTGCAGTCAGGCTGGAAGTGGTGACACAGAGGTGATGGCAGAAGGCAGGAAGGTAGATGAGCTTGGACAGAGCTCCCATGTTCTGTGCTTGAAAGCCAAGGACAGAGACTATTCCTGAATGCCTGGAGAAGAGATGCAAAAGAGCCAAGAGGACTAAGGGTCTTCCAGGGGGAAGAGTCAACAGGACCACAGCTAAATGATCAGAACCGTGGACCCCATCTAAGGGTGAGTGCATGAGTATTAGCTCCCCTATCCACAGGCCAGTTTCCCATTGGCTCAGTGTCACAGTGCAGGGAAAGGCAGAGACCATCTCTTTACAGCATAGTCTTCGGACAACACTGAAAATTTGAGGACTTTATTTTCCTCCACACACACTGCCACAAGGTCATACAAGCAAGCCATACTTCTAATACACCCAGATGCTGTCTTGGAGAACAGTAAGGGGAGGAGAATAGGACCTAAATATTTGAGCATTTACCTGGATCTTATAAGCCTGGTCTAGAAGCAGACTAGCACTGTTTTCATTACTGAGTCTTACTGAGTTAACTGGGCTTTGGCGGTGGGACTGTAGAATACACCTGTTCCCCAGCCCAGAGGCTGGCAAACTCTTTCCTCATAAAGAGTGCTCATTCAGTCACACAGCAATCATTTTAACCATCAGCAAGATGACTGCAGGGGCTAGCTTCAAATCAGAACACGTAAAGGTCAAAGAGTTTTATAAATTATATATTATAACTGTTTCCCTGGGCCCGTCTATATCTGTTTATTCAGAACCTTTTTAATGTTTAAACCTAAAATATTCACTAGAGCTGAGAGCAATGGATGTTTTTGGCATTTGACCTCCATAAAAGCCACAATTTTCTTTTAAAAGCTTGTTTTATGCCTAGATCTGTCATTTTGGGGTCCGGTTTCTAATGTGCAAATACTCCAAGCAGTTATTCTTAAAACAAACAAACACCAATACATAAAACTACCAAAACACATTAGCTTTATGTCTGAATGGCATTCTGGTTTTAATCTAACTATTACAAGTATCGAGAGCAAGGGTTATTGTCTCAGCTACCCTGGGAAATTTCAAAGATTTAAAAAGATTGGACTTTGGAGAAATTATTCCCCTTCTTAATCCTTAACTGGTTGCAAACGACTATGGGCCATGGAGCTGTTTCTTAACATTGTCTGGTGGGTCAGTGTGATGCATTCATGCCCTTTAGATTGGGAACTTCTGACTTGAAGTCTCCTAACGTACTCTTTAGGATTAGAGCTGACATTTAATGCTCAGCCAGTGCCCACCCAGTGCTGGGTCACACGTCACAGGTCACATCAGTGATTACTCAGGTGTAATAGGAAGCTGGCAACTTCAAAGGGTAAGGCACGGAACCTCTCCATCATCTTGTGGTTCTGTCTTCCCTCCCTGACTGCATCAGGCATAACGCATATGTCAGGGTAATAGCGGCATGGCAGACGGGAGGCTGTTGGGCAGGCATTACACTTAAACCCTCATGGAGAATCCAGGGGAACAGTACAGAGGCAGCCAAGGTTGGGATGCTTTTTTCTTACAAGTTTCTGTTTGGGTATTAAAGAGTCCAGGCTGGCCGTGCATGAATCATCCTGTCCAGTGCAGAGCACGCTGTGGCAATGGGAACCGTGGCTACTCAAGTGATTATGGCATTTGTCCTCTCGCTGCAAAACTGTCCAAGAACCTTTTATGATAAAGTTCAGGTCAGCTCAATGAATGACTCTGTGGAATTCAGAGGTGGCAATTTGTCAACACGTTCATCAGGCAAGGGACTGGATGGCTGAGCATCTAGGCCTTGAGATGACAATATTTCCCTGGTCAAAGATAAATAAAATTGAACCCCGGGTTATCATTGCTTTGTTGTATTGCAGCAAGTTTTAGAACATGTGCCCATATTTTCTTCAGAGTTTTTAAAAACTCAAGTCTCTGAAAGATATGTGATGGGCTCATGAAAGATATTTGTTGATGTGGACATGGCATGTATGTTTGAAGACATGGAGACAAGATAAAAATTGACTTAGCCATGATTCTCATACTTAATATACTTTATTACTACCTACATTTGTTTGCTAATATTTTCTGTAAAGTTATTTTTCTATGGTGATTGGCACATTCGAACTAGATATTCCAAAATTCTCCTTATGTTAGTAATTTAGATGTGGCATATTATATTTCCAAAGATGGCTGTACAAAAAAAAAAAAAAATCCATGTCACATGCTATTCTTATAATGTCACTAACACTTCTTTCACTAAAAAGAGGGACTGTGTTTCTTCCCCTTGAATCTAGGTGGGAAGATTGTGATTGACTGCTCTAGCTAATAGCAAGTGTCAGAAATGATGCTACTGACTTCTAGAGCTAGGTCATCATGAGATTACAGCAACTGCCACATGAGAGTGAATGAGCCTTCAAAAGATTCCAGCCTCAGCCTTTAGGTCTTCTGACTGGGACCCCAGGCAGATATCGTGGAGCGAAGACATGTCTTCCCTGGCCCACAGAAACTGGGAGAGAAGTTGTTGCTGATTGAAGCCACTGCGTTTTGGGGTGATTTGACATGATTTGTGTAAGTGCCCCTCATCATATGGGACAAATATGTTGATAAGTCCTCCGACCATCTTCCCTCTTACAAGTCTAAGTGGTAAATTCTTTTTTTTTTTTTTTTTTTTAGGAGAGAGAGGAAGAGGGAAAGAGAGAGAAAAACATCCATGTGAGAGAGAAACATCGATCCGTTGCCTTCCGTACGTGCCCCAACTGGAGATTGAACCCGAAACCTAGATATGAGCCTCTGACTGGGAATCGAACTTGCAACCCTTTGGTGTACGGGATGATGCTCCAGCCAACTGAGCAACCTGGCCAGGGCTGAGTGCTAAATTCTTTTTCATACTTCCGCATCAAGCATAGACAGGGCCTTTTCCAAGACATTTTCCCTGAAACTCAAAGGCTGACTTAGATACCATTTCTGAGATCCCTTAGCTGTCCCCGTCACACTGCATGTAATCACGAGTTTAACTTGCCTTTTCCTCCTGTGAAACTGTAGGTTCCAGACAGCATGGGCTTTTTCTCTCATCTTTGTATTTATAGTACTTAGCACCCTTTCTGGCACATGGTAGGTGCTTAATGAATTCTCACTACAGAATTCTGCAGTTAGGACTTAGCATATCCAGGCCTTAATTTAGGGAACAGTGGAAGGGAGGTGAAAGAGTTTTCACAAGTAGGGTGGCATGACATAATATTTCTAAGTGAAATTCTAAATAGAAGATTTCAAGTGATATCCTGAAGAGAAGTTTTCCTTCATAGATATAAGAATCATTGTTTAGAGTTGGCATCTAGAGGGACAGTGGTCTGTTCAACGCTTGGTAGGCACCTCCAGAAATGGGTATCTTAGCATCCCTGGGAGCTGGAAGCAGCAGATAGGCTGGGATGATTAGCGTCCTTACTCCTGCCTTCTTGACTTTAGGGTCGAATGGAGGGGCAGCCTTAGTCTTCGGTTCTTCTTCATCTTAATAATAAATTTAGAGTGCCTCAGACGCACCCAGAGGTCTTGAGTGCATATCCCCAGGCCCTTGGCTCAGACTCTGAAGTATTTAACCTTGGTTGAGCCTGGAAGGTGTGTTTTTAATAAGCTCCTCAGTTGATTCAGATCCTGAAGATACAAGGACCATGCTTTGAACAAAACAACAACAAAGACCCACAAACAACAACACGGTAAACTGAAAAATTAAATTTTCCTTGTGGAAATTGGGTTCCCAAAACTCCGGAGGGCCCTTGAACCAATTACAGAAACCATATACAGAAACTTGATCCCTGATGCCTAGCTGGGAGTATGTTGAAGCATATCCTAGAAATTGCTATAAATATGTGACATTCCTGGGTTGAATTTAGCATTTACTCTAGTTTTTTGCTGATGTGTAACATATTCAAGGGTTGCTGTGAGAACAGAGAAGGATCCTGAGTACATTTCCTCTCTTGATTGTTGGATATTTGTCTCCCAGTTCTCCTGAATGGCTACTAACCCCATATAACTTATTGTCTTACACACTCCCCACCTCCAGCTGCACCTTGTATTTTCTCCAAACCTTATGTTACCTTATGTGTTAAGTCCAACCTGGTGATTTCCAAGACATATTTTTCACCAGAAAGATGTGACTATGGTTTCTAGAATTTTGATTCCATTCCATGGGACATAAGTGGATTCCTGAGCTACAGGGCAATGATATTTGCGGCGTAGCTGCTTTTATAACATTTGCCTTTTAACCTCAAACATTGAAAGTATAGTGGGGGGAAAAAAAACCCATCCAAATTAACTATAATCTCACCACACTTTAGCTGTCGTTTGTAACTTTCATGGAACTGGCCCTCTGATGGTCCATGAGCTGCCATGTGCCACATTTTCAGATGGCCTGATTCACAAGTGGCTGCATTACCTCAATATGGTTTCTCGTTTTTATTTAATGTAATAAATGATTTTTATTCAGGCTCATCTGAGAATTATATTGGAAGCAGCACTTGACCCATCTGTCTGTCCTGGCTCTACTGTAGTGCCTGCCTTGACCAGGGTTTGTCCACCAGCTGGAGATAATGTTATTACACTAGAGAGGTCTGGAGCCCACATGTAACTCTCAGTGAAACATTTACCTAAAATTTCTGTACGTGAAAGATATAGGCTTTTACCCCCTAAAAAGATGAATAGGTTAAAATTTTGCTGTTGAACTTTTCTATGCTGAGAAAATTGAAAAGTTGAGTTTGTTTTTGAATGTAGAACATTCTCAAGGCTAATGGATATATGAGATAATGAAGAGAGGCTGGTTCTTTCCTGGGCCCTGAGAAAGGCTGGTGCACAGGTATCTGATGCACAGGGAGAGCTGGGGGAGCGATAGCCAACAGGGCAGTGAGACTGTACAATATCAGCCAGCATTCATGTCAAGCCGTTTGTTCTAGACGGGGCATGATCTAGTGAAAATGGAACTTTGTTTTTGTCTTAGGTAGGGGTCTCTAGAAACAGAGCCTGACTTGTAGATTCTTGTGCCAATGACTTATTGAGAGGGTATATTTAGAAAAAGGGGAATGAAGGAAGCAAGGTAGGGCCAGGGAAGAAGACAGGATGTGGTCTTGACTGAAGTTTAGTGGAGCCTTGTCGCTGGGGCTCTGTGGTGGACATGCTGCACCATGGAGCTGAGCTCCCCCTTGGAATCCCATTGTTTGTGCTCTGAGTCTGTCATCGGCCACTTTCTACTTGAGGGTGGTGGTGGACAGTGATGTAATCTGGGTGTCTTTTTCTTAGACACACATAGCAAGGGAATCAGGTGTGGAAAAAATATTTCTGCTTGGCCTTAATCTTGCTACAGGACTGAGACATATTCATAGTAATCAGGCAGTTAAACACTCAATCAACTAACTAGACCTGCATATCTTGGCTTCTCTCTTCAGTGGTTTCCATATGTGTGATAGATGAACAATCCTGCTACTATTCTTTTTAAATTAAATTAAATGTGGAAAAATGAAATTGGACTCCCATCTTATACCACTCACAAAAATGAACTTGAAATGGATTAAAGACTTACAAATATGACCTGAAATAATGCATAGAAGAAAACAGAGAAAACTCCTTGACATTGGTTTTGGATACGACACCCAAAGCACAAGAAACAAAAACAAAAACCTTCAAGTGGGACTATATCAGACTATAAAGCCTTGTCACAGCAAAAGAAACAATCAACAAAATGAAAAGGCAACCTATGGAATGGGAGAAAATATTTGCAAACCATTTATCTGATAAGGGGTTACTATCCAAAATGTATGAAGAACTCATATAATTCAATAACAAAAAAAATCCCAAAAAATCTAATTTAAAAATGTGCAGAGGAACTGAACAGATAGTTTTCCAAAAAGGACATATAATGTCAACAGGTACATGAAAAGATGCTCAACATCACTAATCATCAGGGCAATACAAATTAAAACCACAATGAGCTATCACTTCACACCTGTCAGAATGGCTATCATCACAAAGACAAAAAAAATAAGTGTTGGTGAGTATGTGGAGAAAAGGGAAGCTTCATACACTGTGGGTGGGAATGTAAATTGGTTCAGCCACCATGGAAGACAGTATACGTTTTCTCAAAAAATTAAAAACAGAACTACAGTATGATCCAGCAATTACACTTCTGGGTACACAGCCCAAAGAAATGAACACAGGACACTGAAGAGATATCTGCATTCTCTGTTTATCACAGCTTAATTCATAACAGCCAAGATATGGAAACTACCCAAGTGTCCATCAGTGGATGCATGTATAAAGATGATGTGGCTTATATATACAATAGAATATTATTCAGCCTTTAGAAAGAAGGAAATCCTGCCATTTGTGACAGCATGGACGGACCCTGGGGGCATTATGCTAGGTGAAATAAGTCAGTCAACAAAATGAAAGGTAATCTATGGAATGGGAGGAAATATTTGCAGAGAAAGACAAGTACTGTATGATGTCACCCATATGTGGAATCTAAAAACATTAAGCTTGTAGAAACAGAGAGCAGAGTGGTGGTTACCAGGGTCTGGGGGTGAGGGAATTGGGGGGATGTTGGTAAAGGGTATAAACTTGCAATTAGAAGATAAATAAGTTCTGTGGGGTCTAATGCACAACATTGTGATTATAGTTAACAATACTGTATTATATACTTAAAAGTTGTTAAGATACTAGATCCTAAATGTTCTCATCACAAAAAAACAAATGACAATTGTGTGACATGATGGAGATGTTAGCTAACACTGTGGTGGTAACTGTATTGCAATATGTAAGCGTATCAAATAAACATTGTATATCTTAAATTTACACATTATGTCAGTTATGTCTTAATAATAATAATAATGAAATTGAAACATATTTCTGAAGTGTATCTATTTTGTCCTTTCATGACAGTGCTACCAGCTTATACTTACTGATATTAATTAATATAACAAGGATTGACATTAGTGCAAACGAAGAATTTTTTTTTCCTATTTTACTACTTCTTTTCCCAAGTGGCCCAGCTTTAGTCTATGCTCTGTTAGCCACATCTGGGCCTGTAACCAAGGACATTTAGCCTAGTAAAAATTTAGGAATATCTCACTAGAAGTGTTGGTTGGAAATAGTCCCCCCCCCACTCTATCCCCAAGGGAAGCTGCTAGATGGTACTGAAAAGAATGATTTGGCTGAAGGATTGACTGAAGCTTGCCATGATGGGTACATCAACCTCGGGTCACAGCTATCTGACCTGGGCTGGCCCTATCTCCTTCCCCTGCAGGCCCTTTCATTCTTATCTGGCATTCGGTCTTCTTTGTTTCAGATGAAAGGCTGGGCTACAGCTGTGCTCTGCACCTGCCCACCTAACCGCCTGCCTTTACCCTGGTTTGACTGCCGCCCCTTAGAATTGGGCTTTCCTTGATTGGGAAGATCTAATAAAAAGGAGATCTCTCTATCATCTATCTATCATCTATCTATCATCTATCTATCTATCTATCTATCTATCTATCTATCTATCTATCTATCTATCTATCTATCTATCATCTATCTATCTATCTATCATCTATCATCTATCTATTATCTATCTATCTATCATCTATCTATCTATCTATCTATCTATCTATCTATCTATCATCTATCTATCTATCTATCTATCTATCTATCTATCTATCTATCTATCTATCATCTATATCATCTATCTATCTATCTTTAACAAAATAAAGTCCAGAGAAAAGTGGTAGCTGGGGAAATAGGAATCTCATATGTAGACACCAATAGTTATTGGTAGATCATTAGCCCTTGAAAAATAATGTATTTAGATAACAAAAGCTAAGGATAAACCAGTCAAACAGCACATTGTTCCCTGGAGCTGTCTATTGCCTCACATCATCTTCTGTTCCTGAACATTGGCATGAAACCCATCCCCATGCGTCTACGCAGGAACATAAATGAATATGGGAAAGATGATCTGGGACACAGCCTAACTGCAGGCCTGAATCTTCCATGATCCAGAGGAAACTTCCATGATCCAGAGGAGGCAGGAAGATAGAATCTGCCTGTTCAGGAACCATAGGCATCTTTGTGGAAACTCTTCTGTGGCCTAAGGAACGTCCCGCTGGATAGAACGATGCACAGTGAGACATCAAGCTTTTCCACTGGGCACAAGTACCAGTTAGCAACACAAGGGTGCGCTGTATCTGGCTTTTCACTTCCCCTCAACTTTCTCTGCTTGGAATTTTATCATGTGGATCTACCTAGGGACAGGGCCCAGCAAGGGAAACAAACAGGTTTATTCTGTGGACGTTCTCCCATCCCCCAAATAAATGAAACTCACTAACACTCTTTCTGGAAAAAGGGCCTGATGCTCAGGTTACTGAAAGATTGGGACCAGTCAGGGATCAGCCCCACCCTGATGTTTACATTTCCATTTTCTGTAGTTGCCATTAAAATAGTGCCCCCACCCCCATGCTGATTTGTGAAATTGGTTTAACTTTTCCTGACAGCCTCCAAATGAACAGTCACTCTGCATTAATGGGACTCACACTAGTCAGGCATCCCTGTGCATTCCACCTCTTTTACATTGCCGGAACATCTGTCACTGTAATACCTGTGTCGCTGAGTTTTGAACCATAATACTTATACCTCATCAGCTTCCAAATGGTTCCATGATCTGTCAGCAGTGATCAAGGCAGTGCAATGAGACATGACAGGGCATCCTAGTAATTTTTTAGGGAGGCCCGAGAATGAAAAAGTTGAAGCCTGGGACATTTGAGTCACTGCATCTTGAATTGCTTTTGTAAGGTCTCTAAGTTCCTGACCTTATTTTTCTTGTTTTGTTTTAAATATCCTGAAGCAAAATTCATATATCTGACTTTAATTTGGTGTGTTAGGCAGATAGAAGCATACTGTATAAAGCCCTAGTAAGGATACCTTCATACATCAAGGGGCTTGACTGTATGGTGAGACAAAGCAAGAGAAAGGGTAGGATGTGGGGGTGGGAGTGTTATAGGTGTTTGTGTGTGTGAGAGTGAGGGTGAGGGACTTGGGAGGCAGTTCTCCTTGAATGGCAGAGACGTGGGTAGAAGGTCACTAACATTGATTTATTTAGAACCTGCTATCCTACATGCATTGGACTAATGCTTGTGTACACATTGTCTTATTTAACCCTTAAAAGAACTCCATGAAACTAAGCAGCACTGGGTTCTGTAGAAGGATTTTTTTTTTTTTTTAACAGATGGAGACATAAACATTTTTTACAGACAGAGATTGGACCTTGATCAAGGTCATACATGCAATCAGTGGACCAGTGCTGTGACCTTGGACAATTTAAGATGTGTCAGATTCTGGACTGTATGCTATTTCCATGATAAATGAGGGCTGTGGGTATCAGGATTTTTCAGCTATCTCTTCGAACCCCACATCCCCCTGAACAGTTTGGGGATTGCTCCAATTTTCAGATACTATTCTCTAAATCTATCCAGCAAGATCTTTTCCAGTCTTATTTCCTATCATTTGGAAAACATTTATTCCGTCTTCACCGCTGTGGCAGTCTGCCTGGAAATAGGTGCAATGTATCATTTTGCACAATAATGGAAGGTGGGCTAGGAATTACCTATAATTTGTTTCTCCATCCAGGCACGTCAAACTAAGTTATGATGAAAGTGGAGCGGCAACCTTGATCACCTACTGTTTTATAGCTGATGTGATTGTTTTTATGAAGCCTATAACGTTTTTAACGCTGTAGTTGTGATGATCTCGATTCTTGTCTCAGCAGAACTATATTACAACATTTGAGTCAATTCTGATTGCAGAGGACGGGAGTGTCGCTTGCTAGTGACAGGGCTGGAGAGAAAATTGCACAAAGCCTGCGCCTGTCGCCCCCTACAGACAAGCCATGGAGGGACCTTTCGCCAGCATTCTGCTGCCTCCATGAATTTACTCAGTTTTCTGTTTTTGTTTTTTTTTTTGGGGGGGGGGTGAGTTGCAACCAAATCGTTTTCTGTTAACTAGGAATTTAAGATGAAATTCTCTCTAGATCATTATATTCAAAGAGAAGACATGGGTCAAGGACATTATGGAATGAGCCTCATGTTTTGGGGAAATTCGGAGCAAGATACGATAGCCATTTCCCTTGGCTGAAACTCCCTAGTAGAAGGTAGAAGCAGGTTCAAATTTTACTTGAACAGGTAGTTATAGAACATCCATCCACGAGTGAGCATACTGATGCTAGATTCCGTGGGGAAAATAAAGGGGAGACTCCATTACACCAAGGTTTGGGGATACTGACCCTTAACATTTTAAATACATGTTAAAAGTGCTATAATAATGTTATACATACAAATGATGAGACTTCTGGGGGAAGCCACCAGGAAAGGTGATCAAGAGGTGATGTTATTTGATCTAATCCATGGGGATCTGAGTAAGGGATTTTACAAGGCAAGACGAGGGTAGGGAGGATGCTCTGACCATAAAAGCCAGCGTGGTAATAAGCACAGAGACGTGGCACGTGGTGGGGGGGGGCGTGTGGTGGCAGGTGTTTAGGGGAGGGGTGTGGCTGGAAATGCTGTCAAGTTGGAGCAGTATTTTGAAGAGCTTGGGAAATCATGATAAAGAGTTTGGGTTTGATATTGTAGGTCATAGGTTACAGGCTCAGTTGTAGACAGAGGTCAGGAAGGCGAAATAAGTGAGTGACGCTGACCACATAGTGACTGTGGTAACCTGGGTAGTAAGGTCCCTTCTAAGGACGGCAGCTGAGACTCCACTCCCGCAGACAGTGATCTTTCTAGTGTAAGAACCCTGTATTGCCAGATATCCCAATTTTCTTAGAGAAGACTGAACTCTCATTTTTTAAAATGTGAGCTCTCATGATACTTAAATGCTGGCAACTAATGAAAATTTATTTAGAAACACCTGGGGGCCAAAAAGAGCCAGTTTAAGGTTTGTGTCTGTCTGTATGCTAGTGGCTTATAATAATAGAAGGAGACAAATGGGAACCTACACATATTTATACGCAAGCAGCCGACTGAATTGTATGGAAGATGACACTTGAGGCAAGGAGACAGTTGGGCAGCAGGAGTCTGAGATATGATGAAGGCTTGACATCAGGCATTTGTGGGGAAAGGGAGGAGAAGGGAGACAGGAGACGAGAGCCTTGAGCCACCTGATAACCACTGGACGTGGGAGTAAGGCTGTGATACCATCATAGACGGTGCCTGGGAGGTTGTGAGGCTGTTAACGGAATTGAGACAGTGAAAGGAGCTACTGTCATATACTACTAGGTAATGTTTCTATTTTTCTTTTCACCAATTGTACATTTGCTTTTTACCATATATTTTATCCCTGTACTCTACTACCTACTCTATATTTCTGGAAGAAATTATTTGCAGTAAAGAGAATAGATTTTTTTCTTAAACCAAATAAATTACCCCTTTCCCTTCTTCCCATTCATACTCCAAGATGAACCATGGGCATTATTAAGTTTATTATTGCTAAGTTTCAGGCTCTTACCCTGTCGAGCATTAAACACGTTGATGTGGTTGAAGCAATGAGCTCAGCGTATTTTAATCCCTGATGGATAGCAGAAGAAGAGGGGTTTATGAGTCCAATTCTTCTCAAGTTTGAAGATAATGATTTTTGCCTTTCCTGCCTCCGCTTTTCTCTTTTGCATTTTACATTTTGTGACAGTGAATCAGACACATTATTATTGTACTCGGCAGCCTTGACATCAGCAGCAAATTTGCATGAACTAGGAAAGAAATGCTTCTATATTATTTTCTTCCATTCAAAGTGGTATTTTATTACAGTAGAGAGTTTAGGTGGTCTCTCCCTTTGAAGTTCCAATTTGATAGGAGCCTTCTATATTGCCCATTGATTTGCTTATAGGGCCGTTGGAATAGAGGAGAGCCTGGTTTCCTGATCGGTGAGTGTTTCGCAGAGGGGTGAATGGATTAATTTAACACTGCTCAGTGGCCTTGTGGAAAAGCTGAATCTACAGCAGAACTCCACCTAACATGCTGAATTTACTAGAGAAGGGCTTCCCAGGTCTCCTATGCCGAATGTTTTTTTGGTTATCTAACCAAAGTTAGGACCCCTGCTGTACCTGACATTGTCAACGGCCATGCTTATTTTTCCTGCCTGTTCCTTCACACTCCGCCTTTCATTCCTGTGCCAAGTCAGCTGGGTGATTTCTATCAAGACTGGGCAAAATCTCTTTGTACTAAGACATTGTGAACTCAGTAGGATTTTAAGGTAACTTTTAACACTAGAAGCAAGTGGGAATTTCAGGCATCTTCACAAATCCCTAGACAGTCACCAGTAGTCAAGGATCTTGTCCCATTTCAGTTCCTCTGAAATGATCTACCAGGGGTCCATGGGACACGGAGGAATCTCCATTAATCTGCCTCAGCATTCTTTCCCTTTTACCTTAGCAAGAAATAAGGAGTTATGCACGAATGTGTATTTAGAGTTTAATAGGGCCTGCATACACCTGGAAAGATTGTCAGGTAGAAGATGCCTTTGGTGCTGGCACTGCTGGGTGGCTGCTAGGTTGGCAAAGAACTGGTAGCAGAGTCCATTCCTCCCCTTTAATGAGATCGCATGTTCCCTTAACATGCTCCCCTTTAATGAGATCGCATGTTCCCTTAACATGCTCCCCTTTAATGAGATCGCATGTTCCCTTAACAGGGCATATGTTAACATTAAGATTTTTGGGTCAGATAATATATGCAAATTCAAATAGTATAAATTATTCTTTCGTATTTTTTTTTAAATGTTGGCAAGAGCCCCAGAATGGAAGAATGAAAGAGAAATTTTACATCCAGTTCTGCAGCTGACCAATTTGGTGGAACTGGGCCAATTATGGTACCTTTCTGTGTCTCAGTTTCCTCACCTAAAATCTAGAATGGGAATCTTTGCCTGATAACTCTTTAGGATTGTGGTGAGACCTTAGTAATTCTGTGGTGTGAAAATGCTTTAAGGGCATAGACACCGAAGGATCTTTGTCACAGTTTTCTATTGTCTCTGTTGATACGCAGTCAATATCTCCTGTGTCCTTGGTATAGGCTGGGAGGAGATAAAGAACTTAAATTATTGACTCAACCCTTAAAATAGTTCCATCAGCTAAGTACTGTTATTATCTCAAATTTATAGAGAAAAAATGGGGGCACAGAGAAGGAAAATAACTTGCCAAAGTTCATGCAGCTGATGATTAGTAGCAAAGCTGAGATTTAAACCTAGTCTCTCTTTTTCCCTCCCTTTCTCTCTCCCTTACTTTTCTTCTCTATATATGTGTAACATATGTGTTTATATCATATATAATACATACATGAATATATCTATAAATAAACCCCTCTATATATTATAATTATACCAACCTGCTCTTTTACTTAATATTTTATTTTGAACATTCTGTATATGTCATTAAACTTTCCTTTAAGAGCTATTTTTAATGATTTTGGAATACATCATGTGTCTACAGAGGAGTTAGGCGTTTGCTTTCTTTTTTTTTTTTTTTTGTCATGAGGCATAAGGCAGATTTGGTTCACAAATCTTTGTAGGCACCTGTGATTATTTTCTTAGGGAAAAAAAAAAAAAATCCCAGAGATGGAATTGCTATGCCAAAGAGTACGGGCATTTTTAAGGCTCTTGATATATATTGCCAAGTTGCCCTCAGGAAAGGTTGTACCAATTTATTCTTCCCCCAGAACTCTATATTCTCTTTTCATGAAGACGACAGAGCAATTATAGGAGGCTAGATTAGAACGGGACCTGCAGGGTCTGCATTGTGTCTGTGTGTGCACTCACTCGTGTGCGCCACAAACAAGGAAGGTAACTCGTCCAAGGACGCAGGGCCAACTGGTGGTTGAGTCCTTGTGATACTGGTTAATGATAAGCCATGGGCGAGGTGGAAAATGCCTGTGTGGGAGTGGAAATCTTATTTTTCAGCCATTGAACAGTCTAATTACCGAATGCCACTCTTTCATTTTTCTGGCTACTTTATTCTGATGACCTCAGAAGCTAAGCTGGCCACACACTGTTAGAAGGAAATCCATCCTGTGCCAAGCAGCACTTTGAAACGGCAGCGGAAAACCCGAGAGGAGGCGCGTGGGGAGAGCTCAGCCACACGTGCAACGCTCCCAGCCGTTGCTTTGGGGCTGCTTATCTATACTGTAGGGTGAACACCACTTGTTCGCAGGTATCGATGTATTACACAAACAACCTCATAGCAGCATGAATGGAAATAAAAAGTAAATTAAAAGATGTCTACAACTCTGCCACTGCAAGTAAAATTGCTTTTTCCCCATTTTTTTTCACATGACGTATACTTTTTATGTAGTTTTAATTGTCATAAATACAATTTTGTATTTTACTTTTTCACCTCAAATCATATTTAAAAATAACTTTAGCTAACTCTGCCTGCAACGTTGTATTTTTTAGTAGCTTCCTGATTCATTATCTTGTCATATTTTATTAAACACCCCTCCTCCCCATATTGACCATTTATTTAGGTTATTTACCAGTTTTTAGTATCATTGAGTAATGTGGCCAAGATACCTAGATTATGTACATGTATTTTCTCTTTTAGTTATGTCATTTGTAACTCCTCAGAAGGAGATTAACTACCTTAAAAAATGTGAATATTTTTGTGTGTTTTAACATGTGCTGCTAAGAGCTTTCCAAAATGGTTGGGTAACTAGATTATGTCAATACACATTACAGAGTATTTTGGGATGCAATGTAATGTTCGATGTTTAGAACATTTATAGCCATTTAAGCCAACTCCAGCTTCTGCCTAGGGAGCCACGACGTCTGGTCTCATGGAGGATTTGCTCGTGACACTTTTGGTCAGGTGACTTTGCCATTTTTTGCCCAGCTTGGAGGGGATGCTACAAGACGAATGGCGGTTTAACCAATTCTTTTGCCAAATCTGGCTGGCTCTTAGCTGACCGGCCTCTGTAGGGTTTTTGCCTGGGTTTGCATTGCCTAGAGCGTCCTTTGTCTGTAGGCCTTGAAGGCAGACCTTCTCAATTTATGTACTTATTTGTCCCCCATTAGCCCGGGCATAGTTCAGAATCCCCTGTTAATTCAAGTTGGAATTAGTTCAATGCTTCCTACGACTGTCCTGAATTCAATAAACAGACAGCAGTAACCCGACTGGCTAGAGCACCCTCTGATCATGTTCTTTACTAGGTAGTTACGATGAGACCCTTGGCTTATGATTAAAGAACACAATACTTTCCCAAGCACATTTTACCAAATGGCCTGATTGGGTGAGTACTATTAACAGAAATTGGGATGTGGGAAGATTGAGGAGAGAAATGAGCTCAATTTTGTCATTCAGCTTGAAGGCTAAGAGGACATCTAATGGATGTGTTGGGCATGTGGAAAGCAGGCTCGATACCCTGGAAAGCTGCTGGTGAGAGGAAATGAGATTTGGATTTCATACGAGGTAGCCAGTAAAGTAGTTGTGATTGTTAAAAAGAGAAAAAAATATGGAGAATAGGACCAAGGTTAGGAATTGAGCTCAGAGGTCTGATGGGCTTGGGTTAAAATACTGTTTCTGCCTCTCGCTCTTGGTCCTTGACGTGCCATTTAACCTTCCAGCCTTAGTTGCCACACTGACATGATGTAGTAACACCCACTTCATAGAATGGACGCGAGTATTGAAGGAGGTGATGCAGTTTATTGAATTCAGTGAACGTTAGCTGTTGTTACCGTTATGAAACAGATGGCAGAATAGGTGCAGGTTGTCACAGGAGGAACCACCAGAAGACAAAGAACGAATGGTCACAGAGAGGAAAAGAAAGCCAGCTATGATCCAGAAATCCAGGAAAGAATGGAATCTAAGAGAGGAAGAAAACAGCGGCGGAGTCAAATATGAGACAAAAGACCATGAACGTCAAGGTCAGAGAAGGTTTTTCAACCTGGGGACCACTAGGTCTCCTGTGATTTCCAAGTACAAAAACGGGAGACTCTACGTGATAGGGCATCAGTCAGCAGTGAGGCATGTTTCCTAGGACCCATGAAACTCAAAACAGATAAGGTATATTGACAAAGATAGGTGGAACTATCAGCTACGTGAGTGTCATTGGATTATCTATGGGCTTAGATATCACAGGTGCTCTCTTGTCCTACAAACACCGGAAGATGGTGAGTTCCATGCGCATATGAAGCTGAGATGTAGCACTGGTTGCAGCCTTCCTTGTAGCCTGCCTTATATGTCAACTTCTGATTTAACAGTAGATACATTTTTATTCCTGCCTTTGGCTACATTTCAGCTGCTCATAAGAAAAATAGCATGAAATAAATAGTTATAAGTTGGGTTCAGCACATTTATAAAGAGTCGATGGCATTTAACTGTTAGTTGCCTCCCACATGTGCTCTTCTTAGAGCCAGTTCACCTGGAATTAAAGACAGAATGTAAAGCGAAACCCACCCAACCCCTCCACCTATGGACTTGTTTAAAAAGTTATTCATTGGAAGCAGCTTTTGATCCTGTTTTGCTTTGGGTTTTATTCTCTCTCTGGCAGTCACAAAAATAGGTTTCTTTCTGACATGTTGATGGAAATTCTGCTAGGACAAACCCATTTAACTCTAGACAGAAGTGAGAGTTAAAAGAAAATTGCAGGTTTTGGTTTTCCAACATGATACAGGACTATGGCAGGTATACTATATTTTATAATTTCAAAGAATTTGATCTAACCACAAACGAATGAGAAATTAATCAGGGTCATTTCAGTTTGGGCAAAACAATAGAAGTCAATCTGTGTGTGTGTGTGTGTGTGTGTGTGTGTGGTGTCCTCATAATTAGAACCTCATTCTGGGTTCAAAATATTTCTGACTTTGAGCACTTGTTTGTACTAACATTGGTTATGTCCCTACCCTGAGGTTGTGCCTGGCGCTGGTTCATCATTTTCCTGCTGACACCCCAGAACATTGCAGATTCTTCTGCTCAGTTGCCCAGTCACCTATATAAAGCAGTGAAGTGTTTTGATACTGACAGAACATATAATTAGTATCTATTCTTGGGAAAGGCTGTCATCCACATTTTCTGCACACAATGATTGACATTTTGGGTGGAAGTTCCTTTAAAATACAGGAAAGAGAGTCTCGGTGTTCCGAGGATAGCCTTCGTCCTGACAAAAGGCAGGCTGAGTTCTTGTGTTTATTGTGTTTAAAAGCCACCTTGCAATTTTCTAATCACACATAGAAGTCTAATCTCAAAGCTGCTATCATAAAATGGTTTACTGGTAAAGCTACAATTCTCTTTCCACAAAGAGATTTAAGTAGTATGGGAATCACTGATGAATGACTGAAAGATTGATTGGAAAGTGATCATAATAGCTCAAAGAGGGAACTAAACAAATGTATAGAATGCACTATGTATACCAAGTACTGTTTAGTATTTTGTGGAGGGATCTCTTTTGATCCTCAGTAGAACTAGGAATGTAGGCATTATTTAATATTGGTACAAGGAACCCTTTCAATAGGAATGGTTTCTGTAGTTACACTGAAAGATACAGTTATGCTCACAGCATATGAGAGCTTTACCCCCCCACCAGGCACACAGACGTTTCCTCACACCCAGTTCAGGGAAATGATCGTTTACAATAATTGATATCAGAGGTTGGAACGGGTGGCACTAGGGTAGCTGACATAAATATTTGGTTCTCACCTTATTAAAAAGAAATAGTTTTAGATGGCTGCCAGTATTTAAAAATTTGGAGATTTCCCACATTAAGTTTGATTAGTACCTCATGAATAAAAGAACTGGATGATCTAACAACATGAGGCTTGATTAGGTCACTGATAACTGGGGGAGAGTATCAGTTGTCCCTATTAGCTGGTCCAAATGCCTTCCATGTAGCATTAGTGTTGGAACTCCTTATTCATGTAGAAAAAATATCTCTTTATATATCCCGTTCTAATTCAGCTTTTTCCAATCATCATATTATCCCACATCTCAAAACAAACAATGGGAACCACTAGAGAGAAAAAAAGGGGTAAATAATCTAGTTATTAATTTTAAGGTTTATTCAGAATGTTATGTTTAGGTCCTTGAGATATTAGTACATTTGCCATAGACAATCAGCGCATTAAATAATCCCTCTCTGGATCAAGGTGTTCCTGTTATTACGGCTCCAGGGATAATGTCTTCTCCAACATTAGCATCAATACATCAAAGAAAAAGCTAATGCTAAAATCACATTGATCCTACAGAGCAAATACTTGGACCACAAACCACATCCTAAGCATAAAAGTCTACAAAATATCATGAAATAGAAAGGGCTGGAGGATGTCACACAGACTGCAGACTATACTTATGAGGCAGGTTTAAGATATCCAAGGGAGTTTACTTGGTTAAGCTCCAAGTATCTCTCTGATAAGCCCTCCTAATCATGTAGTTATCATAGTTTCTAATTTACAGATTCAGAAGTTTAGGAAGTATATGTAATCTAAGTTGGAAACTGTTAGCTGGGATTTGAACCCTGACAACACATATCTATGTCTATATTGATATCAGTGTCTGTGTCCATGCCTGTGTCTGTATCTATATCTATATAAGGTATATTTGTCTATTCTATATTCTACACACACACACACACACACACACACATGGAGTTTTATTTGTCTATTTAAATTACATTCATGTCAGAGTTAGACTTTAAAGTTGTATTACCACTACAACTTTTTCACCCACTTAAGTATCTGCAGTTTTCCCAGTGGGCATCATGAGAAAGGCAACATGGTGCCTGGTTCTCAAAGAAGAGAACCTGAACACATGACCAGAAATGAGCCTGAAAATGGGGGTCTTCTTCCACCTCACTTAATATATATATTTAAATATGTTGTTTTTACTGATTTTTTTTTTTTTTTTTAGAGAGAGAGGAAGGGAGAAGGAGAGATAGAAACATCAATGATGAGCATCATTGATCTGCTGCCTCCTGCACGCCCCCTCCTGGGGATCAAGCCCAAAACCCAGGCATGTGCCCTGACTAGGAATCAAACCTTGACCTCCTGGTTCATGGGTCAACACTCAACCACTGAATCACACCTGCTGGGCTTTTTTTTTTTTTTTTTTTAAATAAGCTTTTCGAATACTTAGAACATCAGACTCTGTCTGCAGACAGGACTGTTTTTGTAAGAGGATAACGTGTGAGTATTAATATTGCCTTTATTGGCAATATAACTTTTGGCCATTGCCTTAACCTCTTTTATTCTGTTTCCTTACCTATAAAATGAGGGTGATAATAACACTGCAAGGCATATAATTATAGTACCTCCTTGAGAGGGTTAGTGCCAGACTTAAATAAGGCAAAGCATGTGAAGCAATTAGTACTGTGCTTTTCACAGCTAAGAATTCACTAGTTTTGCCACTATCATTTTTATTTAACCTAAGAATAGGAGAAAGGGACTGAACCCTAGATGTTACACATCAGGGGTGTCCCTGATAGCTTTTACATATTTCCTGTCTCAATAATTGCCTGAGATACAACTCTAGAGCCTCCTCATGATAGGAGTCATGAGGTAGGGCACCTGCATGGCCAGTCTGTGGCCAGGAGCACCCATTATCACTGCATCTGCAACCAGCCCCATCCGTCGCCTTGGAGGATGCTGGGGCCATAGCCTCTTGTGTCCAGGGATAGAATCTATGTTCTTCTTTGTTCCTTGTACCTCAAATAAATTTTCTTCTGCTTTAGAAGGCTGGGTATGAGTAGACTCGTCCTCGTGGGAGAGTAAGAGACGAGAGCCAACGATCCAGATCCTTTGCTGCAGTGGATAGTTCTTCCTGGGAATCTCGTTCCCTGTTCAAGACTAAGTTCGAGAGCCGAACCCCATGGTTCCTGAAACTTGCTTAGAAACAAGTGATCACATAGGTCTTGGGATTACATTGTTGGTGCCTAAGTGTGTCTGTTCTGAGACAAGAATACAGGGTTTCGCTAGAAGAAAAATGTCTTGAATGCCCCATGTGTGTTATGTGCAGTGTCTCAGGAAGTGGCCTCTGCCATCCAGTCCTGGGATGAGCCAGGGACAACCCCCGTCTCTGTAGTTGGAACACTTGCTAATGCGTAAATAAAAGAAGTTAACCCAATGAAATGTATGCCGATAACACCAGTGAGGTGGTGGTGGTGGGGGGGATGAAAAAGTGGCTCAAATCATAGATTTCTGCTGAAATTTACCATTAAGGCATAGGGTATGAGACCTTAGTGAGGTAATGGATATGAATATGTTTTATATATCGCCTGGCTCATAGTAGGTGATAACAAAAATCTCTCTCCCTCCCTCCCTCCTTCCTTCCATCCATCTAGTACATATTAAAGTCAGGAAGGCAAGCACTCAGTGTTAAGTATTAAATCAACCAGACTTATTTCCTTGCAGGTTACAGGAAATTAAAGTTTCTCATCTCTGCCAACTTCAATTGGTCTTAGCAATATTAGTCAAGTACTTTCTTTGAAAAAAACTTCCTTGTCCATGCATTTCCTACCTCCCCCTCCCGCTATTTCCTCACTTTATTGATGCCAAAATGTTGATCCATTGCCCTCCCAGCACTCCCTGAAGGTGAAAGAGAAGGGGTAGTATGTGTGGACTCACGCAGTACCAGATGTTATCCAGGTGACTGAATGTTCTGTCTCGAAGGGTGAGAAATAAAAATACTTTCTTGTGGACCTACTGGGAATCATTTAAAAAATGTTTATACAGATATGAATTCTTAGCCTTTGGAAGAAAAATGGGACCTTGCTTCTAAATGGTTTCTAGAAGGGCTGGTGTCAGTTTATGAAGAGAAATCACTGGTTTACTTCATCAAGATCATTGATGGGCCTGCTTCCCAGCAGGGTTTAGAGACATTTCCTTCCTCCTTACCCCTTTCCTTTTTATTTATATTGAAGCTTTGATCTATTTGGGGAATATGGGAGTAGAAGAAAGACATCTGGTAATGTCATTTTCCAGACAAGAATGAGAATTTTATCCAAGAAATCTTCCTAGCCTGGTTTTGAACTGCTTATGTCTTCTCACCAGGAATAGACATTATCATGGGGGGTAAAGCCAGATGTGAACACTTCAGTCCATATTTTGTTCCCTCATGGATCTCCTTTCATCTTTAACCCAGGCAAAATTTAAGAATGTCTTACATTCAGAGTGAGCCAATGACTTGAGAAAACAAGTCTACAAATCCTCATTGTGCCCTGCTCATACACAATTATAACTTTTATGCTTAAAAATTAACTCTGAGGCATTATATTATCTATTGGGAAACTATCATTTTTTGCTCAAACCTAATTTATTAGGGATTGGATTAAGGGACACATGTTTATGAAGATAAACTTCTTTGTGGGGCCGGAAAGGAGGGAATTGGAGAGGAAATGGATTGAGACAGAGAAAGAATGTGACACTAGAAAGCAAGATGGACATTTCCCTGCTGGGGCTTGAAATGTGCTCCAGGCTTGGCTGTATTATCTCTTATGCTCTTTCACTGTAGGAGAGATATAGGAAAGACTAGAAAAGTTGGTTCATCGGTTGTGTTTACAACCAACATGCATCCCTATTAAACAGCACTTGGAAAATACATTGTGAATGTTGAAAGGTTGGGGCCTGGAAGAAATTAGGCAGTGTCAAAACATAGTACATTTTAAACAGAAAAAATTAGTAGTTGTAGAAAATATATATGCTAGATATGAGCATTTCCTTCTTTTAGGTTATAGTACTGTCTGTCATGAGCTACATCAGAGTTACTGTGGTGAAATGTGCGAAAAGCTGGGGACCATTTGGTAAATTATCCGTAATCATAATAGTGATTTTGTGTGCCACATTCTCAGCCCTACTTCTGCTCCAGGCACTGCCATGGTGACCGGGTCCAAGTAGATTTGGACAGGTTTCACGGAGGAGCAACCTGAGAGTGTTTTGCTCCGTACCCATGCTGCCCTTGCTTCCTTCCCTGTAGATCTTTTGATATCAATGAGGGCAAATGTGCTCAGCATCCACGTGTGTGCAACATAGAATGTGGCTGAGTTAATGCCTGTGGGGCCGCCCCTGAACGATGGAGGAAGAATACATGGACAAATGCTTCCCTCCTTTGCTACCCCTGATGGACAATTTTGGAATATTTATTTCATAAATGTTCTCAGACAATTCCACAGAATTTTGCACCAATGACCTGTAGTGGTGGACAATTTGAAAACGCGCCCTTGAATTTGCTTTGTCTGGATTCTGAAGGTGTTAGTTTACAGAAGCCAGTATAGAACACAGTAGAGGAGGAGAAGACAGAGCAGTTATTTCTTTTATTATGGATCCAAAATGCCTTCACAGATGAGACAGTGCCTGAAGCACAAGTGTGTCATGTGGTTAGGGAAGATGGGTCTGTGGCAAATGAGGTTATTCCTGACAAAGTCGGTAGTATGAGCAAAGTCATGGAGAGCTGTATTAGTACAAACTCCTGGGTGAATTATGAGCACTTCTGTGTTCATGGCACATAAGTCAGAGCTGGAGAGATGAGCAGAAGCCCTGCCCATCTATTGTCTTATCTATAGAAATATTTAATTTCTAATGCCACATTGTCTGTTCTCTGAATGCAGCAAATGAATTTTAGACCAATTTTAACTTTGTAGTACCTAGCATAGAGTCTTGGGCAGGAGATAGCTCATCCAAATCAATTGAATCTAGGTTGCAACGGAAGGAGACTAGACTTGGGATGGTGAACACACAATACAATATACAGATGATGTATTATAGAATTGTATACCTGAAACCTATATAATTTTATTAACCAATGTCACCTCAATAAATTCTATAAATTCAAAAAAGTTTTAAAAGTCAGGTTGCTTGTCAGTCAACATTATAAAGGACTCAATTTACTTGGTGGACACAAAGAAAAGGGACCAGGAATGTTTATATGAGTGATTTGGTTCAATTAAAAAAAAATTAGAATAATATAACAAATATTGTCCAGATAATTATTTTTAATGAACACTTGAAGATGTTCTTTTTAAAATTCAGCACATGGGAAAACAGTAAAAGAATCAGCTGACAAGAACTGAATGCATTCTAATAAACTACATTGTTTTTTAAGCAGCAAACTAAGAATACTTAGATGTAGACCAATTCAGTCTACTTTCGTTCCAAAGGCCTATGGATGTATCAAAGTGCTTTCTTGGAGTAGAGTACCCCAGGTAGGGGGTTCTCTAGTTATGAATGAAAAACTGTCAGGCAGCTGATGAAAGATCTGGGTGGGCCTGCCCCCTTTTCTCATCCAGATGATTTAACATCTCTTGCTGACACAGGGGTGGGCAAAAGTAGGTATAAAACAACGAAATAAGACAATAATTGATAAATAATAATATAAGAATAAACTCTTTTGCCCGGCCAGCATGGCTCAGTGGTTGAGCATCGGCCAATGATCCAAGAGATCACGGTTCAATTCTTGGTCAGGGCACATGCCCGGATTGCGGGCTCGATCCTCAGTGGGGGGCGTGCAGGAGGCAGCCGATCAATGACTCTCATCATTGATGTTTCCATCTCTTTCCTTCTCCCTTCCTCTCTCTGAAATCAATAAAGACATATTAAAAAAGAAAAGAAAAAAAGAATATACTGTTTTGTGTACTCACAACTCTAAACATATGTTTGCCCACTGCTGTATATTTCATATTTCATACTTAGTGGTCTTTGTCGAATGAATGCCCCCCTGCCATTTTTTTGGTATCAAAATTACAATGCATCCTGTCTGTTTTTATGCAACTAGACAAGGTTTGTAATTAAAGTTCAGTAATGGGTCTTACCTTATTTACTACATAGAGCTAACCAAACGGATGTATTTAGTATTAGCTATTTTTATTCCTTTTTTATGGCACAAAATTGTCTAATGCAGAACCGAGATTTCTTGAATAATTTGCAAACACTGTGACTGTCTTCTAGAAAATACTTCTGTAGCTGTAATAGGGATGGGTGCATAGACTCCCAAATGCCCTTCCTCTCCCTAGTCCCCAAATTTAGGCAGAGGAAATGTACTTTCTGAAATGAGCGTGGCCCCAAACACATTTCTTCATTGCTTCACTTTTTCTTTCTCTTCGGTTCTTGCCTCCACCATTTTGGATTTTTCCTCAACTGCTAATGAGGATATGAAAACTTCCGTCTTACTGGGAGTTTGCTCTATTGCTGTTTCAAACCCTGTCACGCTGGGGATGGTGCTTCTCCCAAGTCTGCACTTGGGATATTTTAAATTGTTGGACGACTGAGTGAATACCTATCGAGCAATGACCTGTGATAATCACTCAGCGAAGTAAAATGAGGCGTGAGAAAGCCATTTGGACATGAAAAAGCACCATGTAGATTCAAGTAGTAATTCAGTGACAGTAATAATCACTGATATAAAAGTAGAATTAAGTGTATATATATTTTAAAAATATATCTTTATTGATTTCAGAGAGAGGAAAGGAGAGAGAGAGAAACATCAATGATGGGAGAGTCATTGATCAGCTGCCTCCTGCACGCCCCTGACTGGGGATTGAGCCTGCATCCCGGGCATGTGCCCTGACCGGGAATCGAACCCCAATTCCCTGGATCCTAGGTCGACACTCAACCATTGAGCCACGCCCTGCTGGGCAAGTATATTTTTAAAATCACTTATTCTTTGATTTCAGTGTTAATAGCAAGGGTAAAAATAATGGCTATTACTATCAGCATGACAGTTAAGGAGTGTGCAGGGCACACAATAGAGATTTTTATAATTACAAAGGTGGTAATTTGAAGCCAGAACTATCGGCGTGGATGGTTCTGCCTCTTGTATAACAGTTGTTTATTTGCCCTCTTTTGAACTGGCAGGTCTAGAGACGATGATGTATAAATATCCCTGCTCTTGTTTTACTTTGAAGACTTTAATAGAATATAAAAAGCAGCTGACATGAGGAAATGGGAAATCAAAGCGGAACAGAGGAGGCAACAGAAATGAAAGCACCTGGTTTCTTTAACCACATACAGACGACTCCCCAGTGACTCCCACCGGGGATTCTAGGGCAAGCAGACCCCCTTGCGCCATGTTAAAGTGGAGACTTACCTTTGTGTTTCTTTGTGACTGAGAGAGATGGAGGCCTACAGCAGAAGGAGTGCAGATTTTGGAGTCAGACGCCCTGAGTCCATACTCTGGCTTCACCAGTGACAACTGGTTGACCTTTTAAATCCCTTATTTCTTGAGTTACTGTACTGGAACCTCTAGCTCCCTTCGTCCGTCTTCCTTTGCAAGTTTATTATCGCACTCAGAGTTTTCTTTCCCTCGCCGGGCCCTCGGGCCCTCATGGTTGGCCGCCTGAGCCACTCTCATCGATGCTCTCAGCACCCATCAGCACCCATATGCCCTGGCCTCCTGCATTCACCCTGCGAGCGGAGGCCCTCCACTCCTGCCATGCTCATCGCGGCTGGAGGGCAGAGCCCCAGGACCCCCCCGATCCCGGAGCCTGCTGCCCCTCTTCTCTGCTCCCTGACTTCGGCAGGGCTCCCCGGGTCACCTGGAAAGCCGCCTTCCTGCTTCAGGGGCTTCCTGCTCCTGCCAGCACAGTGGGCCGCTACCCTAGGTGTTCTCTACCCTTCTGCGTTTCCCATTCCCGCCGCTCGCTTTCGGTAGGTCATCTTGCCTCTGCACAGATAGTCTGGGGTCCTCGGGCAGAGGCTCTTCAGTCTGCTGAGTGGGCTGAAAAATCGTGTCTGAACCCCCTCGTCGGCTTGCACGCGCCTCAGGGGGAGAGGCGGGCTAAGTCGTCTGTGCCCCTGATAGGATCTCCTGTTTCCTTTCCCTTCTTTCTTCCAGAATCATGCTCCTTCTTCCTCTCCCCCACCTACCCACCTTTTCTATTGGCATTTCCTTCACATTCAAGCAGAGAGCTCCGCCAACCCTATATTCCACCGTCCCTGCTGTCCGATGCTCTTCAGTCAGTCCTTGCTTCATTTCCAAAAGACAGAGTTGGTCGCAGGGGTCATGATTTCAAATGTCTGTTGGAGACAGGAGGGTAGTAATGACAGCAAGTGAGGAGGGCTGACTGGAGGCAGTCGCGGGATCACATTGGTCTGAAGCCGACATCCTACCCTGCTCTCCATTCTCATGTGGGAATGGGGGTCCAATTTGGCCAAAATTGGCTTAACTTTTTTTTTTTTTCCCCGTAAAAGAAGCAGGAAATCTGGATTTCTGTTTGAATTTTTCTCCATGTTTAAAACACTGCGCATTCCTAATGAAGTACATATGTGGGCTGAATATATGTTATGAACCCCAGTTGTTAACTCAGCTATGCTGCCTTGATAACTCGTTTCATTTAACCAACCTACTGCAACCAGTTTTCTGTCTCTAGCATTCCTGAGAAACTGCTTCAGACTAGCATTTCTCAAAGGTTTATGTGCCCATGAATCTTCTGGGGATCCTGAGTCAGTAGATCAGGGCGAGGCCCAAGCTTTGCACTCCTAGCAAGCTCTCCTGTGATGCTGCGGGCCCACGGACCACACTTTGAACAGCAAGGCTTCTGGGGACCCAGGCGTCTTTAGAGGCTTATCTCAAGAAAAGCCATTTAAGCATCTCTCCTCCCCCCACCACTAGAACTGGCCCTTTCTTTTTTCTGTGCATCTGCTGCATCCTAATCCAACCTCTACAAAGGAGCGTGCAATTCTTCATTTCATTTACATGTTTATGCGCCTCCTGTCCGTCTGTAAGCTCCTTCACGGCCAGGACCACGTCTAACTTACTCCCACTCCTCCCCAAGCATTGCTGCAGTGGTAGGAACCCAGCTTCCTCCACCCTCCCAAGTGCTCCCGTGGTGGTAGGAACATAGGAAGCACTTAGTAACCTTGTCCATCTGCTCTCATTTTGCATCACACAGTCTCTAAAGAGAGTGTGAGCACGTGTTTCTTCTCACAGGAGTGAGATCACAGTGCGGAGAGTTCACTATGTGGAAAGAGAGAGTCTCCACAGAAATCCTCTGGCTTGTAATGGGCTCCCAAAGAAGGATTCGGTGCCATGTTTTGACAGATTTTCTTGATTCCATGTAGAAATTGGTCCCATAATGTCATCTTTTCAATTTGTGTTGCCAGTTAGGAGAAAACATACTAAATTCCTTCAGTTTTGCTCTCCTGATTGTTTTCAGCACTTCCATTGAAGGACATCTGGAAGTTGTGTGTTACCTCTTCTTAAGGCTTGGTAAAAACCATCCAGGGTTTTTGTGCCTTAAAGGCAGCCTGCCAGACATCTGAAGAGACCTGATCTTGTTTAGAGGATGGAAAGCACAGAAGGAAAGCACAGATACCCCAAATGGTAAGGTATGTCTTTACATAACTTCCTGCCTACAAAGTGTAGATATACAGTATCACAGAGAAACCAGCATCGCTCTAAGCAAAGGGGATCAATATTTGTTGAGGATTTAATATATGTTATTCAAGGAGCTTTATAATATTTAATAACCACTCTAAAACATTGGCACATAGGTATCTTTAACTCCATTATATAGCTGAAGAAATGGAAACTCAAAGAAGTTAAGTAATTTGTTCAAGATGCCAAATTAGTAAGTAGCACAGCCAGAATTTTAGCGTGGTTCTGTCTCCAGGATGCGGAGATTTTCAGTCACAGCACCCAGCAGGGATCCTAATAAAATTTGACAAGGAAAGTTTAATAAAATCTTCCCCACTTTTTGCCTCTCCTTTGTGTTTGGTTTCCAGAGGAACCTGGGCTTAGAGGGGAACTAACCTTCTGCACCCCGGAGAATCTTAAATAGCTTACTCTGCTGGTAGAGATCGAAGGAGAAAAAATTGTTAAAAACACAATGAAGCTGAGACAGTTTCATTTTTGCAGATTGAATAGTATTCTAGCCTAGTGCTTCACTAAGCCTTGTCTGCATCAGGATCATAGAAAGGGCTTCTTAAAATAGGTTCCTTGGCCCCACCCCAAAGGCTGTGATTTAGTAGGTCTGGGCTGGGGCTCCCAAATGTGCACATTTCTAATACCCTCGCGGGTGTTGCAGGTGCTGCCTATCTGTGGACCTCATTTTGAGCAGCACTAGTTTATAAAATGAACATTCACATATATATGGAGCTAGTCAATAAATGTTTTTTGATTTTTTTGCCTGCTTGGGATAATCCCTTGCTGTTGGTTCCTAGTATAATGTCAAATTTTCCAGGAATATAATGATGATATAATTAATCCTTCCAGAGATTACACATCCACATTTTTACCTATGCCTGAAAATATTTTCATCTCCTAGATGTGAAATTGCTTTATCATAGGGTAAAACATTTTTAAGGATCTTGGTATGAAGTTACCAAATTATTTTTCAGAAAGATTTGGCTACTGTTCAACAACAATGGATAAGAAAGGATGCCTGTTTTAATAAATCCGCATTACCACAGGGCATTAGAGCTTCTATTTAGGGTTCATCTCTTCCTTCTTGATTTGTAAGAGTTCTGTATCAATAACATGGACCCTTTAAAAAGCTTAATTTTTGAAGACGGTATCTAAGTGTGTACTAAGTAACCTTGAAAATATTGCTCTGTGACTTCCTGGATCACAAAGCAAAGAGCGTCTTGGAAGGAATAATTTGCCTTCTTTGCTAAACAAGTTACTAAATGATTTTTAAAACATGAACTCTTCCAGAATGTACTAACAAATACTAAACCAACTTCAGTGGTTGTTCCGATATTTAGGTTGCTTCTTGTGTCTGCGGTGCTTTGAATGGAAGATGTAAAACACATTTACAAAGGGCAGAATGGAATACCAATCGGCTCTCGCCGCCAGACCTGCACCTGAGAAGGGCTCTCTTCTGCTTGTACTCAGAAATGCAAGCAAACTGAAAGAGGCAGCAAGCAGTGACACTAATTTATCATTGAGCTGTTTTGTATTCATAACTTTTCAATGATAGCACCTTTCTTTAATGCAGTATTGATTCAGCCAAGAAATGTTACTCTATTACTTCTTGAGCCATTGAATTAGGTTAAAGGACACTGTTATAGTTTTTAAGTGGAGACTGAGAATTTTTATTAACTGGCATCCCTTAGAATTTTCCAAAGGTCACTGGCTACGAGGTTGATTATCGGTAAGTATATGACAAATGGGGGAGACGGCTGGGTTAGCTCTAAGGTGCAATGCTACTTTAGGCAGCAACATAATTGGTGGAGAAATGCCTGGGAAGCCAAGAACCTTTGGTGACCCTGAGAAGAAGGCATAAGCCAATTCCGTCCATTCATGACTGACTCATTTTCTTACGGCCATGACGTGTGTCAGAAGAGGGAGACGACAGAGCTCAACACCCAGCACTTCTTTATAGTCCTAGACAGAGGGAATTCTGACTTCTTGTTTTTTCACTAAGTGTTACTTTCTTCTGGATCACATTCCCAACGGTGTCTGAGATGCAAGGATAAGCCTACACTGATAGATGCTCAGGTGGAATTTATGCTGGGTAAATGCAAATCCACAGAACGATGGCAAATATTTATAGAGAATTTTTAGCAAAATGATCTTTCGTGTAATGGGATTTGACTAGTTATATATTATATATATTCCAAGTTCCACAAATGTCATTTCTTGATGGATAAACCACACTTTTGGATATTTCTCACCAAAATAATGCATCTCTTTGTAGATTGAACCCTATCCTTTCTAGAGGAGGCTTTCTCCACAACTGAAAGATTGTTTGCATTTATTTACTCTTAAAAAAACAATAATTGCTTCTTCTTTTGTTGTTGTTGTGTTTTTTTTTTTTTAATGCAGAAACAGTTTCCAGAGACTCGGGAAGCTTGTCCTGTGATGCTTCATTGCCTTGCTTTGTTGCTGCAATAATAACTTGTGTTGATTGCAAGTTATTTTCACAGTTTGACCCACCAGCATTCCCTGTGGGCTGCAAACTATACTCTCTTTCCCCTCTCTTTCGCCGGTGTTACCTGTCTTCCACACTGACAGTACAATAGACTGTGAATATATTTCTGGAGTAATTTTCCACAAGTAGGGATGGTTACGAATAGAAGGCTCCCTGTGTATCTATGTTTTCAGGTTCTTCAGGAAGACTTTCCTTTACTAAAACATGTCTGGTTGATATTTCACTGAGAGTATCACTCCTGTGTTAAATGTTGAAATCAGATACCTCAGAGAGTATTCATCAAAGTTTGATTAGGCATTTGGATAAAGCAGTTTTCAAAGACTCTCCTGCAAGGAGTTTTGGAAGATTGAGAAGAAACTTGGAGACACTGTGACTCGGGGTGGGATGAAAGGGCTGAGAGGGGTTGTTAATGGTGGCTGAGAAGAATGAACTATGGTACTTGGAGGGAAAGAAAACGTTGTAAGAGTTGGACACACTCCTTCACATGATTTAATTTTGACCAAGATAATTCCAAGAGGAAATAGCACAGATTAATAGATACGCCCAAAGTGACAGGTGAACGGTCTTGATTTATATACTCCTTGCTCTACTGTTTATGAGGCTCGAGTCATATCACTGAATCTGTCTCATTTTACTCTTATTACAAACCTAGAAATTTCTTTGCATTGCTAGCCCTTCTTCTGTTTCAAGTACCCTCTTTTTTACCTGCATGCTGTTTGCAAATGGAGTTTTCTTGAACTGCTTCTACTATGGCATCTCCCCTCACTAACTTTTAGCAGGTTTCCATCCGCGAGAGATCAGCATCCAGACATTTCAAATAAGTATTTAGGGTCCCCCCGCCCACTACTGGCCCTATTGCAGCTTCACCACAGTTTGCCGTTTCAGGCATGTCTCCCACTGCCCCTTTACACAGAAACTCACATTTGAGCCCCAATTAAATGGACCTGCTCAATGTCCCATTAATAAGCCTTCTATTTTCTAACTTTCACATTGTCTCCCCCATGGTACCCTGGCTCAGAATGCCTCCTCCCTGCCTATTATGGTTTTACCTGGCCTGCAGGGTTCCATCGCCTCCCTCTCTTATCTGAATACTCCAGCTTGAAATGACCTTTCGCTCCAACCCTGACTGCATCTAGCATCATCCATTTGATACCCCAACTTATTGCTTTTGTGGAGAGTTGTTTTGCCATAGATACATCTTAATACAGTTCCCTCTAATGCACAGGGATATAGTCCAAGACCCCAGTAGATGCCCAAAACTACAGATAGTACCAAACCCTATATGTACTATATTTTCCCCATACAAATATACCTATGATAAAGTTTATTTATATTTAGGCCCAATAAGAGATTACCAACAATAATTAACAATAAAATAGAACAATTATAACAATATACTGTAATAAAAGTTATGTGATGTGAAATGATACAATGCCTTATATGATGAGATGAAGTGATATACTCAGAATGATGCACAATTTAAAACTTATGAATTGTTTCTTTCTGGAGTTTTTAATTTAATATTTCAGACCGAGGTTGACCTTGGGGAACTGAAACTGTGGAAAGGGAAACTGCAGGGAAGGGAGGGGACTACTGTACCTCATCTAGATTCCAGGTTCCTCAGGACAAGGGAGAGATTTTATATTTTAATATAATTTATTTCCTATCAACCAGTTGGTAGATGATAACACTCTGCATGGGACCCTAATGTTGTGAAGATACTATTTTTGGAAAATAACATATCAACATATATTTTATACCTTCCAAATCATAGTATAAAGGAAGTTAATAATTTGGTTTACTCTAACCTGCTTTACCATTTTATGTTGCCTTGACCATCCTCTGGGGCTCTCAGTCTAGTATCATCTAACAGTATTGACATATCAAATTTTCCACCCACTGGTCGTATTGGGGTTTTCACAGATTCACTCACCAAGACCTTTTTAACTTGTGTTTGAACTTGTTGACGGCTTTTTGTTTTTTTTTTGCTAAGCTATTCTGTCTATTATTGCCGTGTGCTTGGAGTAAAATATTTGCGTCAGTATTTGAATGTCCTATGTCATGGTGAGCAGTATCCACTGCTGTCTAATGAACATGCTTACTGGGTCATGCTGACTCTGCTAGGAGAGCAGTAAAAAGGCAAAGTAGCAAACCTAAGACACATGAAATTTATTTCTTGATTTCCTCCATTGGTTATCAACTCAGAGAACTGGTTGTGAGTTGGGGGGGTCATCCCACTGGAAAAAAAAGTGAATGGCCTGATTTGTCAGCACTTAAATAAGGATCGTCTCACTACCAGGGAAAGTTTTCTTTTTTTCTTTTTATTAATTTGGACTTTGCTTCTCCCTACTGTTGCTTTCCATATTTCAGGCTAGATCTGATCATTTTGAATAATCAGAACCACCCTATTAAAGGGATTTTCTACTTTGGTTACAATGAAAGCAATCAAGAATAAGCCTCGAAAATCTCAAATAATTAATCACTTCTTTTCTTTATTGTTATCTGTTCTTAAGAGTATTTTGTAATATAATCATCTATATTAATGGAACATCTTTCAAAAGAGAGGAAATGAAAGATATCAATTTATATTCTAATACTAAATATTATGAAACGTTTTACTATCTTATTCATGGAACCATCTCAAACTATTGAAACTCATCTTTCAATTCACACTTTTAAAAAATATCATATCTCTTGCTACATCTAGTAACAGAAATGTACTCATCCTAACAGCTACTGACTTTCAATTCAGCATCAGCAAATTTGATAGCAGTCCCGATGGAGGACTGTTATACGAACATGGCTTGACCTTGCTTTATAAATTACATGTGCTCTCTATAGTAAGGTATAAAATAAATATTTGTATATTTAATAAAATGTTACTTTTTATTATAACTTCAGAGATGTGTGCCTGAAAAATTGGCTTCAAGACTAATGAGATCCCCACACATAAGAATCTGAATAATTACGTCAAGGAGCAAGATACATTTGCCAAAGTACTGCCTAAGAGCCCTTCTTTCTCCTCTTAACACCTAAAAGAAACAAATCAGATGGATAACAAGCACATATAATCTTTGCACACTAACTTTTAATGTCCTATCCTACTGGGGGCTCTCAGTGGCTAATTCTGGGATTTAGAAGTTAAAGCATTACCCTGGTCAAGTCTTTGCTTTCACGCAAACATCTTTGAAAGACTTTGGACCACCGAAGCAAAGAGAGACATGAGCAAAACCAAGGAGCTGCTAATTCTCAAATTGCAATAATCATATTATCATTTAAGAGTTTACCATATCAAAAGCTGAAAATCCCATTTGACTAACAAATACAACTTCTCTCGACAGTTCATTTCAAAAGGTTCCCAAAGAACTGTTGGGCTTGGTCATTGAGGCTGGAAGGACGTGTTTACTGATGAGCTTGGACTCTTCTAGAAATAGTTCTTTGCTTCCTCTAGGGTATGTGTTTGAGATCTGGTCACAAATCTTGAGGAGGAGCAAAAGAGCAAAGAGATTTGTTCTTCCCTTATGTTCCTAAAAACTTAGATACTAGATTTAGCTGAAGTACGTAAGGGACCAGGCAGACGTTACCATCTTCAAGTCAACTTAATTTTCTGTATTTTGTATGTGTGTTTCAAGAGAAGGAAGTAATGAAAGGAGGTCATTGGGTAGAGGTTTGAGTTAACCATCTCAGATCCTGGGTTGAGACTATATCTCAATGAATTATCTTCCATTAAATTAATTGCTATAAATGGGAAGGCACTGTGACTGGCCCTGGGGGGATACAAATTATAGCTAACTACAGTTGTGAGTATACAAAACAAAGTTTATTCTTGTATTATTATTTATTAGTTATTGTGTTATTTTCCATATGAACAACTGTAAACCTACTTTTGCCCCACCATATATATATATATGTATATAATATATAGTTATATTATGCATGTATACTTATATAACTATTTAAAATGTAATCCTTTAAAATGTAAAATCCATTCTTAGCTGGCGAGTCTATAAAAACAGCAGCAGTCCAGATTTGGCATGTGGACAATAGTTTGTCAGCGCTTGGTTAGAAGGTCCCTGCCTCATGGGCTAGCCTCCTAATTTTCCCTCTTGCTCACTGTTTCTAGATATACTGACCTTTTGTGTGGCTCTCAAACATTCCAACCTCACTCTTACCCCAGGACTTTTGCACCTGCTGGTGTTTATGCCAAGGATGCCCAGCCCTGATTTTTCCATGTTTGCCTCTTTGTCATCATTTTGTTGCCTAGGAGACCTCAACTCATCAGGCCTCCCCAGACATTAGCTGATGCTGCTCCTCCCCCGACCTCAATTACTTTATCACTCTTAGAAATGATCTTGTTCACTAATATATGTACTGGTTTGTTGTCTTTTCTCCAACTAGAATGTGACCAACATGAAAATAGAGATCTTATCTAGTTTCCCATTACAATTTTGCTTCCAGCTATGGTTATTACATCATATTCTTGGAAAATTGGAGTAATCCATGACTTAAATTCTGGGTAGTGCAGATTTTGGATTCGAAGTATTAATCTACAATATTTAAATCATAATAGCTTTTGCAAGTACCTTTCCTCATTCAGCTTATATCATTCCTCATACATCAACATGCATTTAGATTTAAAGAGTCATAATAAATTACCCTTTTGGAAGGCCACTGTTATGCCATAGCCATGTTTACACAATGTCTAGTATCTTCAGGGCTAGATTCATATCATATTTTATATAATACCTTTAATAGTTACTATTTATACTTTGGATTGTCATCCATCTTCTCTTAATTTTTCAAGATGTTTCCCTGATTTTCCTGAATCTCATGTATGTGTGTGTATGTTTGTCTGTGTGTTAATAAGAATTTAGCCATGTATAGAGTTGTAAAAACAAACAAACTTGGAACCCAGTGAGGGGGACTACAGAAATGTTGCTCTCTCTAATATTATTGTGAGACACAAATTTCATGTTTAATTTGAAAGCGAAGATATAGAGTACACAGAGAGATATGTAAGGATGTTTATTGAAACATTGATTGTGATAAAATTTGTAAAGGATCTCAAATGTCTATCACTAAGGGATTGGTCTTATAATTATGGTACAAATATATAATATATATTGAAATGATCGTATAGGTCTATATTATTAAAGTGGAAAAATATCCACCACATGTTCTTAAAGGAATAAAGAAGTTACACACAGTCCATCTATTATGATCCTGCTTTTGTAGAAAATAAAAGATATGTAAGTACAAAGGCGTATGTACATATAAAGGGGAAGCTATCTGGAAGATTATACGCCTACTCTAGCATGTTAATAGAGATAATACTAAGCTTAGTGGTATTACTGATGATCTTTAATATTATTTTTTGTAACAACCATTTGTTACTTTTATTAATAGAAATAGCAAGCTATAAAATATGATAGTTATAAGTATATTAATTTATGAATATAAAATAAAATACTCTGTTAGTTAAGTCAAAATTTCTGTTACCTGCTGGGCACACACTTTTATTCTATTTCCATTTAGAAGCTGTATGACTGCCTTGTGATTTGAGACGGGATAAATAGGCGAGTATATTTCACCAATTTTACTGAACCCAATACTTAGCTTATGTAAGGAAGGAGATTCGTGTGTTTTGAAAATTATGCTTGGCCCAGGGAAATACTCTAGTGGCTAAATTAAATTTTATTATCCCTCCTATAATGTGGTCTCTGTGTACTTAAGAGTTATTTAGGCTGTGGTTTTGTTTTATATAGTTATAAGTATCCTGTTGATTCACATCCACAAAAGTCGGTTACTGGATAAAGGCTCTCCTTTGTCACCGTAACTCACTCCTTCTTGAGCCTAACTGTGATGCCTTTTCAGTCCAGCATATTGAATCGTGTCTCAGGAGAGGAATCTCCCTCAGATTTGTTGTCACTCAAATACTAAAATATTTATGGCTCTATTTTAGGCTTTATTAATCTGTTTTAAAAAACTCTATTTCAGTGGAATTCTCTGCTACATGCACATATAAATGGTACTGGATGCTTTTTATTTCTAGGAAGCATCTTCAACAAGGTTAGAAACCCTCCAGGGGAAGAAGGAAAGCAGCAGCCAAATGGAGAAGGTAGAGACAAAAACCTCAGCGACACGCTGTGCTTTTCCTGACTCTATATATTAATATTACATTATATTACATTATATCATAGTATTTTATTTTATTTTCATGAACCTGTGAGACTTTTAGTCACCTTTCTTCACTATGCCTTTCTACATAAATCTGGTATTTTGAGATGGCAGCTTCTTTTATATTTTTGTTGCAAGTTTCATTTTTGGTTTAGTCATTGTAGGAAAAGCTTTGCATGGCTACCATCCCTTTGGATTTTAAAACACTCTTTTCTTTCATTAAAAATATAAATTTGAGTTGATTGCCTTCTTTGTTCTTCAAGATCATTAGTGAGAGCTGCTTATTTTTACTAGAAGAATCCAGAAATTGAGACATTGTGAGAAATATTTTGAGTGACTGAAAACAGACACTTAAAAAAAAAAAAAGTTAAAGTTATTGAGGCAAAAAGGGAGAGAGGAGAAGGGTGGGGAGAGAACATGAGGCTGTCTGAAGCGGGGGGGGGGGGGAGGCAAAGGCACAGCAGAGGTTAAAGTGTGCTTTCTGGTGGAGACCAAGGTTGTTCTTGACTTCTTGCGAAGCAGAATTAATCTCTCCTGAGCCATCACTGGGTGGCTGTTAATTAAATGATACCACATCTTCTTATCTTCAGACTCTCCTAGCTCTGCAGCTAAGTGCTGAACTTGCTCTTTCAGCAGATAAGATTTCCCTTTGGCTGTTACCTGTAACTTTCAACGACAGCGCAAAGCTTCGACTACTTTAAAGTACTCCTTTTATTCACTTGCCAAGAAAATAAGAGTTGCTTAATTTTGCTGACTAAAATTAGTTTAGCAGTAATAGAAAAGATTAGGGGCTGTCTTCTTATGCTCTACTCTTTCCAGGTTTAAAGGAGTGAGATATTAAAGGTGGTATGTCATTCTGCAGGAATTTCCGAGCCAGAGCCCTGCACACTCACACTGTCTCGATGATTATACTTTTATGGTTGTCCCTGTTTCTGTGTGATTGGCTTTTCATTTAATTTTGCCTTCTTTCCTATTTCCTCTCCTGTACTGGAGCCAAGCATCATGGGTTCAGAAAATGTGATACTTCACAGTATTTGTATGTAACTCACTAGTAGGCCATCGTATCACTCAGGAGACCTTATCTTCTCCAGGGCTGAGCCAGTGATGCTCCAGATAAACTCCACTGGTTTCCTCTGCGTGTCCAGAGTCCTGCTGGGGACCCCAGCACGGGCAGGGAAGGTGTTTAGTCACGTAGGAGGGGGAGGGAATGACAGTGCACCATGGCCGTGCTTGCTTCCTCTCTGTTTAGTGGAGAAATTGAAACTCACGCTAAGGAATAGGGAAGACGTGATTCTTAAACATGACGACGTCAAGGGATCTGCAATACGTTCTTACACTTGTCATTGCGTCGTCTTGGCTAAGTTGCAGAAGAGATGCTGGGGAGGTCTGAAGCAGCGTGGATTCCCTGCTGTTCCGATGTCCTGCTTTAGGGGATTGTATTATGATTTTTTTTCTCATGTTTTCACTTTCTCCAAAATTGTCTTTGTGGGTTTTTTTTCCATCTGAAGTTTTGTTCATTCCTCATCTATCGTCCTGTCCCTTCCTTCAGTGAATTCCTCACCAGGATGCTTTTATTCTAAGATACTTGGTTCAAGAGGTCATTGTAAGTCTAGCAGCTTAATTAGGTGCTACTTACTCATGCAACCCATGTTTTCTGGGCCTTGTCCCCTTGGAAATCAAAACTTTGTCTGGTAGACACAACACACACACACACACGCACACTTCACTGTGATACAGGCACATTGTAAGAGATGATATTCTAGATATAGCATTGGGGCGGGAGAGATTAATTTGGACTGGGGAGAAGAAGAAGAATCCATCCACTAATATTTTTTACATTTTCATTTTAGGTAAGACATTGGTGTTAAACCTCTAGATACTAGATAGATTTTCTTCTTTCAGGGAGATTATATTATAGGACATGGACTCAGAAACCATCACAAATGATGGCAGGAAACAACAAAGTCAGGATCACTGGTGGACGCAGGAAGAGCTGGAAGACTTGGGAAAGGGGGGATGTGAGGCAGGGAGGCCTTTGTGGGAGATGTGGGTTTTTGAGAATGGATTCAAACAGGGAGGGGGCACAAGAGGGTGATTTGAACAAAAGTGAAAAGTGAATACATAACTCTAGATTGATGAGTACACCAGTGAGGATAGACTGTATTTACTCTGACTTAAAATTCCCTTGGACAGAATGTGGGAGGGCTCTAGAAAAGCTAGTTTGTGTTTGTAAAATAAGAGCATATGAGAGCTTGTCCTTTATGTCTGCTTTCAAGGTCCTTACCTGGGACTCTTTCTAAGATAGTGGAGTCAACTCAAATTCTGTACAAGAGAACAATTTACCTGCCAACTCTGGTCTGCAGCGTGAGGAGCTCTTTTGCTAATGGGCCAAAGGTATTTTCCTGCCTGAATTTGTTTTCCAACTGATAGCTTTTGCCACCTGACTCCTAGGTCTCTTGAGGTTATGCATCCCAAATGGTTTGCGATGGGGGCATTCCACTTAACTGCCTGGGTCCCACTGAGCAGGGCTGGAAGGAGAGAATGGAGAGTGTGCTTTTATAAGGCATCCAGCATTTGTGATAGTATTGTATGGTTTCCTGAGAGAGAATGTGTAGAAAAAATGGAGCAGCTCAGGCTAGGAGAAAAGGACCAGATGCATGATCCAATGTGGGAGAGAGTAAAAGAAAAGCATACAGAAGGGAAACATAGTCAGCAGATATCTGGCAGGCTGATGCCAAGTAAGAGAATGGATGGGTACTTATTCTTTGAGGAGTAATATTGGTCATTGGAAATGGCTTATCCAAGTTCATAATCATTGTCATAGGACACAGATGAACTTCTCTCTGAGATGCCAACCATCCTGCATAATGGAACACTGTTACGTTGTTAAAAATATATTTGTTGTGTCCACAGAGGCATAATAAATTGTAAGCAAGTGGAAATGTATTAAAACATGAGGTGAAAATGATTTGTAATAAATTCAAATATTCAGCCCAGGAAAGAGATACTAAATGAAGTTAAGTGCGAACCCATCAGTGGAAGCAGCTATGGGCGGTAGGATGACATGTACCTCAACAGCAGTGTGCCAGACAGCCAAGCTTTCACACAGCAGCTCCTGTATCAGTTCTGCTCCTCAACTATAACCCGTGGTGTTGGTGAAGGTGTGAGGGTTACTCAGGAGTTAAGAGGTTGGATGTTTCCTACTCTGACCAAAAGGAAAACTCTGAGAAAGAGTTAGGTAAAAAGTAGTCAAGGTAACCAAGGTAACAGCCCTCTATCTGGAAGTGTTGAATTCCCATTTCATAAGTTAAATAAATGCTTATTGAGCACTCCGTCTACGTCAGGAGCTGTGGGTGTAAGGTTCAGAATCATAAAAGAGGGAGGAAGACCAGACAGACATCGGAGGTGTCCGCAATGCAGAGGCAGTGACGAGGTTCCAAGCATCTGTTGGAGAAAGTACCTGCCATGGGGTTCTGTGGGGAGAGAATGATCCCTCTGGGCCAGGCTTGCCAGGGAAGCCTCAGAGCACGCTCTATATAAATATAAGCAAACAAGAGTATAGACGGTGGGGTGCAGGGGGTGGTAGCAAATACCCAGATGAGCTCTGCAGGGTGAGAGGGTTTATTGTCTTGATTAAGCACAAATTTCCCAGGGGGGGACAAAAGGCAGTTTGGCCAGAGACAGGGGAGATCCACACTGTGAAGGGCTTTGCATACCAGGCTAAGGGGCTGGGACTTTTCCCTCTCGATCTATGGGACAGGGACAAGTTCTGGAGTAGCAACATGTTTCCAGAATCTTTTTCTTACATAAAATTGAACGTAAAGAAGTTAGATAAAGCTCGTGGCACCTGTTAGAAAGTTCTTGCAGGAATTGAGATGGGAGATGATAGGGAGAGTTGAGATATTGTGTATTTCACTTCCATGAGGTCCCCAGAATTAGTATTTAATGGGTACAGGGTTTCAGTTTGGGGTAATGAAAAGCTGTCAGATGGATAATGGTGATGGTTGCACAATAATAGAAATGTACTTAATGGTATTGAATCGCACACTTAAAAAGAATTAAAATGGTAAAATTTGGATTATGTAGAGTTTACAACAATAAAAAAATCATAAAAGAAGATGCTGTGGTTTGGCATAGCCATTAGAAGACTGATGGACAGTGGGGAGAAATCATGAGAAATGGTTTCTCCTTTGGGACTGGAATATGGCTCATTTGAGTCATTAAGTTTGAGGAGAGTATATTCAAGTAGAACGTTTTTCAGGGTTTTGCAAAGTTCTCAGTGGTCATAGTGGGCTTAGAATAATGCCTCTCCTATGATGGAAACTAGTTAAAGCAGATGTGTTTCTAGCCAACTGCCTCTAACACAGAGACTCTCTCTTCTGAATGCTGTTCTAAAGTGAGGTGTTGAGATTTGTCCCTGGAGCTCTGTCAAGGAAAGAGAGGAGAAATAGCTTGAAGGGAAATTAATAGGAGTGTAAACCCTTCAGTTACTTCAAATATGTGAGGTTGGAATCAAAGAGGCTGTAGCAGTGCAAGAAACAAGTATGTGTGGGAATTTGTGGTCTTAGAATGTTGATATTTAAGTATATTTTGTTTATATGTTGTATATGCTAATTCATGTATTTTTAGGCCCTCTTGGTATGTCACTTCTCCTTCGTATGTGGATGATGGGCTTGTCTCCTAAATGAGATATTCAGCTCCAACCTTATTGAAAAGGGAAACAGAGATTTACTAGAGAACCTTGGGGTTAACTTCTGAATTGATTCAGGAGATTTAAAATCTTGTACTTTCTAATAACTGGATTCTGAATGTCAGGCAAAGTTCTCAGCAGTCATAGAAAGAGATATCCAGCAAAATAGATGATTGACAATTCGTGAATTGTTATAATTTTGTTGAATGTTTTGAAAGGTATTGCCTATTTATAGGATGCATTGTTAGACGCTGTGGCAATGAATCATTTTTGTTAATTGTTTTGTGTTAGCTCTTAGAGCATATTGTTGATAAATATATACAATTTGCATCATGTGCATATTTGATTTTGAGCAATAAGTACTTTTTAGTCACTTGGAACCCAAAGAACATACTATTCTATTACTGTGAGGCAGATTCATTTTAAATTGAGCTTTAAGTATATTTGGTGAGTTTCTTTATTTTGTTTAATATCTTTGTATTTTCAGAATTTCAAAATCATTGCTTTTATTTGCATTGATATTTAAAACCTTAAGATTCAAAGAGAATTATATTTTTAAAAAATCAGACCTCATGGTAGTTGCTGCTGTAGACAGTATTTTAAAAATTTTATTGGTAATACATTGCAGACGAATAACCTAAGGCTCTTAGTTTAAGTAACTTCCCAAAGGTTAGATGGTGGCAAATTCAAACACTGACCACTGGTATGTGGCATGCTTCTTTTCTTTTGACACCATTAACAATAGGTGAACTTGTAGAGTCACTTATGTCTTTGTTGATATTAAGGGAAGGTGGTAAACAGTTGAGTCATGAGTGATAGCTGATCCTTAAATATGTTTTTTTGGCCCACAATGGGGACCAAAATTTCTTTTTAAAAATTAATTATAAATGTCTAAAATCTACACACATACATAACAATCTAGATTTTGGAAATCTCTGAAAGCCAAAATAGTGGACAATACTTGCACACACTCTTATATGGCAACATTTGATTGGATCTAACTAGTGGCTCTATCTCTGGTTTACTGTGTTCTCAAGTACTTTTCCATCTATCCTACCTCATTCACTTCTGTTCTGTTTGGCCCATAAAGGCATCTTAATTTATGACCCTTGACACTGATAGCATAGAAACAAAAAATCAAGGACTACTAACTAAAGTGTGGCTTCAAAATTTAGAAAAGAGGTTAAGAAGTTCTTAACCAAAGTTGAGCTGTTCTGTTCTTAATGGTAAAATAGACTAGTGATATTTTCATGGTTTTGATCACTAGAATCATTCTTCATTGAGAGGAAAATGGGATTCAGGGATTCACATAGCTTTTATTATGTTTTGCTGTGTCTTTAGAGCCAAAGTGGAAAAATTGCAGGTGGGTTTCAGATGCAATAACAGTCCAGGAAATTCAGGCCAGTAGCTCATGGTTGGGTTCCAAGTGGTTTACCATAGTGGCCTTGCACTGAGGGGAGTCCATTTAAGTGAGGTCAATGAGCTGTCTGCACTATTTGTGCTTCCTGAGTGAGTTAATTCTATCACAGAAGGCATTTCAAGAAAAAAAGGGGAGAGGTGCTTTAAAGTCATGTCAGGATGTGTCCTCTGAAGCCCATTAAACTGAAAAGGCCATGGTATCAACATTTTTTTTTTCGTAGGCACTGACCTCTTGTGATAAATTGATGTGTCACATATTACACAGCTTGGTCCAGCCCTTAAGATTTGGAAATACTTTTTTAGAGAAAGAAGGAAAAGGGGGAAGTGTGGAGGCTGGAAAAATACACAACCATTTGATTTGTTCAGACACTTCTCCCGAAAGGGCAGTAAACATGCTTAGCTTATTTTATGGCTGAAGTCTTTTTATGTTTGTGCAACTCTGTTCTCCGGATCCCTGTTCACATGTAAATCCACTCCATCCTGCAGAAGCCAGGTGGTGCTGCTGGGAATGATGTTGCTGCTTCCAACACGATGATTTGGCTCCTGCATTTGTAGTGCTGTCAGATGTTTTACCTTCCAGAGAAGGGGATTCTATGGGATCAGGCACTATTCCAATGTTTTATCAGTGTTGTTTGCATTTGGAAATATATCTCAAAGTTTGGATTTTCACTTGAATGTAGGATAGAAACCTAACTGAACACTTTTCTTTTGTAGTTTCCTTCTTTGTTCTGATTGTCCTTTTTGTGCCCCAGAAATTCCCCAAGGAAATATAACATAGAAAAGAAAAAGTAAAATATATGCATCAGAATCATGCCTGAAAACAAAAGATGATTGGATTATTTATGTACCTTTTATCCAATGATATTAGCATGGCACTTTGGCTTGGCATTTAAAAATCTCCTCTCAGTGTCACCTGCATTGTCTATGCATTTTAATTTGAGGGTTACCTGTCCAAATTCTCTTTGTTGGAATTATGCCGAATATCACTCATCCTTGAGACCATGACTGGAATTCCCATCTCTTTTGTTTCATTTCTCTGGTATAGATAATTACGTGTTGGGTAGCTAACATCTTTCCTTGGTATTTAGCTCCCCTTGACCATAGGGGAAAATGCACCCTATAAGGTAGTCTATTGCCTCTATTCGTAGGCACTCTTAATCTATGAACTAAAAAGCTTAATTGCTAGAATACAGTATTAGCCAACATTAGGTTGGCAGCTTCACAAGGCTGTTGATGGATCCGCACCTTCCCAGCTGCATGCATGCTTACCTAGATTAATCCTAGTTTCCAGCATGAGGGCAGGGGAATGTTATGGTGCCTCTCCGTCCCTTTTATTTCTACTTAAATGAGCTCTGTTACCATTTTCTACCATTACATCATGATATCTCCTCTTGGATTTGAGGTCCTCTTTGAGAGAACTTTTGAGGGCCTTCTCATTCTGTTTTTTAACTCATTAGGGACTAGCCAACTATGGCTCATGGGCCAAATCTGACCCACCACCTGTTTTTGCAAACAAAGTTTTATTGAGACACATCGCACTCATTTGTTTAAATACTGACCACGGCTGCTTTTGCTTTATCATGGCAGAATTGAGTAGACCACTATAGCTGAATTACTAGAGGCTAAATAATGGATAATGAAGCTTAAAATATTTACTATCTGGTCCTTTGCAGAGTAATTTGCCAAATGCTGAACTATGCATTCATTTAAGACACATTTGTTAAGTCTGTACAATTTCGCGATGTAGTTGATGCTATAGATTGAAGTATAAGGGATATAAAACTTTCTCTCAAAGAGGTAACAGTCTTATGGAAGAGATAGACACATCTGCAATAGCTTAACCACAAAATAAATGCTCTAAAAGTGAATTTGACAGTCAATGAGTATAGAATAAGGAACACATAATTCTGCTGGGAGGGCCAGAAAAGGTGGTTTAGAAGAGAGCTTCATGAAGAGGCAGTCTGAATTTTTGACTTGCAAGACAAAGATCACTTATCCAGGTAGAGGATGGGAGCCCTAGGCCACAACTCTTAAAGATAAACATGAGCAAAGTTGCAGATGAAGATGAGAATAGGACTTCTTGGAAAACAGCAAGTAGTTCAGTTTGGCTGAAGCCAAAATCCTGAAGGACCGACACCAGCTAAAAAGCTTGTACTATGTGGAGCTACTAGAGTTTTCAAAAATGGTGTGGTGGGGAACAGAGCAAAGGGGAGGAAGAATTAGAAGCTGGTTTATCTTGATTGTGTAGATACTTATAGAACTTCTCTACATATAACTTTCTATTCTCTAGCTGGCCTATCATCTATTTGCTTTAAAAACAAATGTTTTTGGGAAAAGCATGGGGAGAAAAACTTTCATTCAGGTGAAATCATTATTATCCCACTTCAAGTTGGCATGTTTTTTGGGGTGGTGGTGGTGGTTCTCTTTTGGGGAGGTGTTGGATCGCTTTTTTAAATCTTTGTTGCAAGAAGGCAGCAAGTATCGCTTTTCGTTTATCCCAGTAAGAACCTGTGTATGGTGGAGAATCCTAACAACTCTCCGTAATTATTACAAGATAGAAGGAGACTATTCACTGGAAGTACTAGATTAGGTGGCAAGAATGCCTACATCCATTGTCTGTTTCCTAGGGTCTGTAAAGCTTTCTTTTTAAAAAATGTTTTTATTGATTTTATAGAGAGAGCAAGGGAGAGGGAGGTAGAGAAACATCAAAGAGAGAGAAACATCGGCCGGCTGCCTCCTGCACTGCACTGTCCCCCCCTCCCCCCACTGGGGATGGAACCAGCAACCTGGACATGTGCCCTGACTGGGAATGGAACCAGTGACCTCTTGGTGCACGGGGTGAAAACCAGCTGAGCCACACAGGCCAGGGCAGAGCTTTTTGATATTTGAAATAAATTGCTCTTCACATAGAGGTAGGAATTAAGCAAAATGAATGAAAAGAATAGTGTTTTCTTTGCCATGAAAACTCCGCTGACACTGTTTAATTAAAATATAATATTAATTAGTAGATAGCGCTAATGGAGATTAGCACAGCCAGTCAATTTATTTCCCATCTATCAGAAATGATGCTTTTAAACTTCTTACTGTGGTATTTATCTCTGTTCAGCTTCAAATCCCTCTCATCCCTCTTTGAAGTCTTAAAGAACAGTGTTGCTATCACACATCAGAGCTCAGAAATAGTCTTCCAAATCCCTGATCAATTGGGTTATCCAAAGGGTGACAATAACTAGCATTTACATAAACTTTCAGTACAGAAAGTGGCTTTAACATCGATTCTCTCATTTTGACTTCAAAAACTTGTGAGATAGGCTCTACCTTTATCATCCTAGAAGCTGAAAATGGAAGTTTCATGATGTTAACTATTTCCCTCAAGATTTCATATTAAGTAAGTGGCAGAGTTCAGAACCAAAATGCTGACTTCAGCATCTGTGCTTTTGAAATTCTTCTGGACTGATTTTTTTTCCTGAAGTAATACACAGATATAACCAACAGTGTCAGAAGCAATGGCTCCTTGTCATCAGAACCAGTCAAAGGGGAAAGATAGGTTCTCAGATGAAGTGGTGTTGACCACCTGTGCTCATGATAGGCAGAAGAGTCACTGCAGAGATTTTACCCCTTTCAGGCTACAATGAACTTTGCAGGCCAAACACAGTCCACATCAGAGAGCACACAGCTTCCAAACCAAGGCCAGGATTCAAACTCACTTACATAATCCTGCCCCTTCCTTCCTCCATCTCTCCCCTCAACCTCTTTTTTTTTTTTTTTTTTAAATGTTGGGCTCTGTCTCTATACTTGCAAGGTCTTGGTAATCTTGGGTATTTTATTACTTAAATGACCTCTGTAGCCTTGTCTTGTCAATTCAACAATTGCAATTAACCCAAGTAATATTTTTGAGCACCTATGATGTGTTAAAAACTCTCTGAAGTACCCCAGATAGTGTATTATGTAAAAGAGTAGGCTTATAGTACACCCTTGATATTCAGAAAACTTCCATCTTAGCTGCTATTCTTGGCCATGGACTCTCCTGGACAACCCTAGTCTGTTGTAGCCCACATTCCCATGTAACAGTGTTGGTGATGATACACTTGGAAAGACTTGATGAAGGTTTGGTGCTGATAGCTGCCATTAAAGCAAGGCTTTTCAGATAGTTTATGGGTCAAATATCTGAATGAGTCTTAGATGTTATCTTTGAAGTCTAATGAGCCTTCTTTGGCTTTGCAGAAGAGAACAAGATTGTGGGGAAGAGATACAAATGAAAATGGTCTCTTTCTGTCTTTTCTCTATGGTCCTTCCATCCTGAATTACTAGCTCAGTGGTTTCCAGGTGCTCTTTTATAGACCAGTGTTGATTTGTGATTACATTATCCAAGTCTTGGCAAAATATGAAAAATGTGTTTATAAATATTTTTTTCAGGAAATTATGGTGGTGACAGCGACAGTTTGCAAAGAAAATAATTGCTTGGCAAAGTAAAGTTTTGCAATCTTTTGTAGATTCATTATACTTTGGGGGCACTTTTCCTGGCCTGTTAAATGTAACTGTCTGGGCACTGCTCTTTCAGCTTGCCAGAGTTTAGACTCACTGAATCAGACAATTGTTTTGGCCCTAGAGTCCAGGTCCTAGCCAGATGCTATAATGGCCATTTTTCATCTTTGCAGACTTGAGTCTATTACTTTCAAAAGCATAATTATTGTCAGGGATGCCATGAATGGTGCAGGGAATGTTGTGGACTGAAACTCCAGGGATGCCATTTACACAATAGTCGATTTTAGGTCTATGTACATGGCATTCATGGAGTTGTGCAGTGCCCAGCTTTCCTAACCCTCTGTGGCAGTCTTGACACTGTCAGGGTCACGGTGGCCATGGTGTGACTTCCATCTTCCCCATAATTAGCTGCTTCTTGCCGCAGACTCTCTTTGTTCCCTCCTTGTACCTACTGCTGCCTTCCAGGGCCACTTTATTCTTATGACTCATTGAGAATCCAGTGTTTGTTCTCTTTTAAAAGTTGATCTGAGGCTTTATGGCCAAGAAGAGGAGACACTGAACTGCAGTGTTGTATGTGATAATCACACTGCTTATTTTCTAAAAGTGTTTAAAGGAGGCAGAATTAAAGTGAAAATAACTTGGCCCAAGAATTGCTAATTGTGTGACCTTGTGGTAGATACTTAACTATTTTAGAGTTTTAATTTATTCGTATACAGAATGGAGATAATAATTATTTTTCTTTGGGTAAAAATTAAATGAGGTGATGGATATGGAATGTTTGAAACAGGGACTAGCACATATTAGCAGCATACATAAGCTTCCCCCAAAATGAAAGTTATCTTGTCCTCCTCATCATTTTCATCCTGCTCTTGAAGCTCTGTTTCTGATACATTAAGGGTTGTTGTGTCTTTATTAAAAAAATTATTTTTATTGTTGAAAGTATTACAGATGTTCCCCTTTTTCCCCCATCGATCCCTTCTCCCCCCACCAGCCCCTCCCAGGCCGTCACCACACTATTGTCTGTGTCCTTGGGTTATGCATATATACATATAAATTCTTTGGTTAATCCCCGCCCCCCCCCCCCCCCATTTTCCTCTGAGATACCTCAGTCTCTTCTTGGTAGATCGACTCTTTCATTATTATGTAGTATCCCTCTCTGTATCTGGTAATTTTCTTTTCTCTGAAATTCACTTTTCTAGTATTAGCATAGCCATGCAGTTTTCTTTAGATTGGTGTTTCCATGGCATATATATGTATATATTCCCATTTCTTTGCTACTGTGTTAGTATATTTAAAATGAGTTTCGTGTAGATAGCATATAGTTGGGTCATTAAAAAATCTATTCTGATGATTTCTGTTTTAACTGATGTATTTAAGCTCCATATATTTAATGTAATTTTTGATATGTCAGGATTTAAGTCAAGTTTGTCACTTTATTATTTATTTTGTTTGTTCTCTTCGTTTTATGATTCTCTCTTTCCCCTTTTCTACCTTACCTGTGGGTTACTTAAACATTTTTTGCATTACATATTGCTTTATCGTTAGTGATTTTTAGTATATATCTTTGTAGAATTTATTTTGGTTTATGCAACTTTATTGAAGAAAAATAAATCAGTTGCTAGCAGAGTTGATCACTTATCCATTGACAACTTGCATCATTTATTCAGTGCTGTATTAAACAGTGTATTGGAAGATAGATTAACTAATAGCTCCAAGCCTCTTAACAATTTAAATAAAAAATATCAAAATGTTTGAGACCTTATTTTGGAATACAAAGTATGTTTGATTCCCAATTCCCAGTCTCTGTAGGACAAGAACAGATCATTCCTTTATTGACATGCGTAACATACATCACATTTTCTGATCTGTTGATGCTATAAATTCAATACCAATTCTCCAGCTACATCAGTTATGAGCATAAAGTACACCATGTAACCTCAGATCTCTAACAGGGGAAGGCTTAAACAAGAATGGATGCTGCTAGAATAATGCTGCTTCCTTTGATGTGACAACTGAGCATACATCTTCCTCCCCCTCTGAAGATTTTTTCAGCGTGTTAGAACAGTGAGGAATGGCTTTAGTCTCATAACCAAGTTAGAGTGAAGACATTGGCCACATAATACACATGCTCCATTAAAAAAAAGTTCTGAGTCTTGGGCAACTGTTCTCCTGTAACTACTTTACAGTTTCTAAAAGCAGTTATTGTCCAAAGCTGGAAGAACTTAAGTCTTCTCAGATGAGTGTGTGAATGAATGGAGGGAGGTAAACAAGAAATTAAATGAGAAAAAGGTGAGGTCTAATAGGGGAGCAGCCAGATAAGAAAATAAAAAATGGAACAGTATTTTAAAGTTTATTCCAGTTATAATACAGCTTATTCTTATTTTAAGGGAGCATCACATGACATACTTATGAGTCCATTCCCGAGATCTTTGGTCGTACTTATTTCTGTCTGTTTAATAGATCCTTGCAATCTCTAGCACAAGAGGTCATCTAGGTTTGGATCACATAGCAGTGAACAAATAGATAAAACAACTTTAGAAATAGTTAAAGCAGAAGACCACTGTGATCTCAGAACATCGAGGCAAATGCTGCCATTACTGTTAATATTTGGATGGTAAATTCCTGTCCTAAATGCAACCTGAGGTGGTTTGAAGGGGTAGCCTGTAGGAAAGTGAATTGTCAGAAAGAACACACCACCTTACATGAGCTGTCATTAGGTCTCATCATCATGGCTTGCCAATGAAACATTAGAATTTTTAAAAATAGTTTTCTCAGTGGTGCCCTAGAGATTACCTTATATTTTCTTCTAAAGACAGACTAGTTTATATGCCTGAAGTTCAAGTCAGGGCATTGCACATCTGCTTTACACTTCCCTACCCTCCCACTGCGTTATGGGGAGAGTACATATTGTTAATACTCATAAGTCTTCTCCTCAAGTAAATGTGTAAATTGTACACTTGAGTACGTATTTTAAGTTACAAAATAAAATGTTCAAAATTGGAATTTCTTACTACTCCTGACATACCCTTTTTATGTGCTTTATTTACTTAAAAAATATATATATATTTATTGATTTCAGAGAGGAAAGGAGAGGGAGAGGGAGAGAGAGAAACATCAATGATGGGAGAGTCATTGATCTGCTGCCTCCTGCAGGCCCCCCACTGGGGATTGAGCCCACAGCCCAGGCATGTGCTCTGACCAGGAATGGAACTGGAATCTCCTGAATCCTAGGTCGATGCTCAACTGCTGAGCCATGCCTGGCCCAGCTATGTCCTTTATTTTTGCTGTTGATCTACACATGAAATTATATAAAGATTCTTCTTATTTTCTTAACAGGATTTAAAAAATTTGATTCATTTCCTGTGTTCAAGAGCCTGAGCACTGTGGGTTTATTGACCAAATTTTAGAAACCATGACAGCTCAGGAAACATAACTTATTTTCCCCAAACAAGCTATTTAAAGTCAGAAGAAACCTCTCCTGAATTGTGCTACAATTATTTCTTTGCTTTTAGAAATATTATTGCCACCTACTTATGTCTTCCTAAACAAATAGTTCTGTTTTGCCTGATTTTGAACTTTATATGAGTGGAAACATACATTTATATTATTTTGTAATCTTGCTGCTTTTGCTTCATATTATGGTTGTGAAGCTCATTCATGGGGTTTTGGGTAGATAGAAATAAACAGGTAAACTCTATATAATCTAACAGAAAAATTGGAAGTAGACTTGAGGAAACTGAAATAGCCAAAATTATTTTAAAAAGTGCACAACCTCATTAGTAATCAAGAACATGCAAATAGAATTTAGAAAACCTCACACTAAACAATACCACCATTTACCTGCTCGATTTGAAAAACATTAAAAGTGTGGCAACCCTGTGTGGTGGTGAGAATGAAGAACAATAATAATTGTCATACACTGCAGGTGGGAGCAAAATTTATAGTACAGCCAGTTTTGAAAACCCTCTGGCACAGTGCTGGGCAAGACCTCGGCCGTTCCTCTCTTACCTGTGTAATGTAGAAACTCTGCGGCACATGTGAGTCAGGACTCTGGTCAAGGATATTTACAGCAAGATTATTCACAGTTGCTCCACACTGGAAGGAACTGGATAAATCAGCTGTAGTGGATTCATAAAATAGAATGCTATGTACAGCACCAAAAACGAGCACAGCGCCATTCACTTTATATTTCAGTGAATTAACTTAGTGTCTTATCCATTTCATCAGTTTTTGACTATGTCTAGTGACATTTTGGGAGTTTCCTCCTCAGACTAATATCATCTATAGAAATGTTCCATTTTGCAGGTTGCAAACCTGACAGACAGTTCACCATATTTATGCTCACATCTTATTCAAATAAAACCTAATGAGTTCCTGCACTTTTTTTTTTTTTTTTTCAGCTCAAAGAACAAGGCAAAATTTAAAAGTGTGGTGTTCTCAACAGGTCAGCACAGTGCATGGTCACACAGCCTGGCCTCTAACTTGTGAAAAAAGCTCTTTGGGAATTTCAGAAAACAAAATGCAGCAGAGACCAAGGTAGCAGGTGGGATTCAACTGAAAGAGAAAATGCTATTTGGTGTTTATTTTGAGAATCTATACCTGGGAACACTGGAAAAGAAATTGTTTTTCAAAAATTTGTGATTGAGTGTATGAGCTGGTGAATGAATTTTGCAATCTTAGAGTCTTTTTTTAAAAAAATCCATGAAAGATTAAGGAGGAATGGGGAAAAGTTAAGGGCTCCATACCTGGCCCCTTGCAGTTCTGGTGGTGCACTAAGCATTCTACACCTAGTTTAGACTTAGGAGATTTCTTTAAAGCTTTTGGAAAGTGATCTAATATTAAACCACAGCTCCCTTTAGTATCGGTTTACAACTGTTCAAGCAGCAGTTTGTGTTTTCAGAGGTGATTCTATGTAACTAGGCTCTGCAGGTCTGGCAAAGCTGAGACTCGGTGCCTCTTCAAGTCAGCTCTAACCTATCTGCAGTGGGACAGCCGTAGCAGCCATGTACTCACCTGCTTTTGATAGCATTTGCTAAATTTTCCAGGCACCAATGCCAGACTTCAATGGCAGCATACCAGGATTTTGTACATATTGGAGATTTTCAATTATATTTCCAAGGGAGAACTTGGCATTCAAACCCAAGCTTCCTTTTGCCTCCAGGTACAAAATCTCTGCACCGCAGAATAAATGTGTCAAGGTGTCTTCTGGAGGGGAGGAAACCCAGACTATTAAATGAAGATTCATAGAAATGTCTATGAGGACACATCCCAAAGACTCTCTGCCTAGTCTTACTTCCTCTACTTTGCTTGATACAAGATCCACCCCACAGCCTGCTGGACTGAGGTGTCTGCAGCTAATCTGGCTTCACTTAGTGCTCTCCTTCTGGACTGGAGAGTTTAACCTCAATTCACCAAGCATGATCCTGATCCCTGTGGATAAGCCTCCTGCTGTCTAGACCAAGGCTACATAAATTCTGAGTGCTTGGCTATACTGCATTAGCAGCCACTGAGCCCTAGTCAGCCACTGGGTCTTCAGTTTTCCCATCTGTAAAATGCAAGAATTAGACTAAATGGCTCTTACATCTAGATTGATTAGCTTTGACCTGAGCTTGTCTTTTGACATGATGCCTTCACCCTGTTCCTTGCCAGTGTAGATTTTTGCATTCAGGCTGGAAACGGTTAGCTTAGCAAAATATCGCAAGGAGCAAAAACCTCTAATATTCTGCGTATTCCTGGCAAAACATTGTCATTTCCTGAGGATTCAGCGACGCTTGGACTAGAGGCTGTCCTGAATATTGACAAAGACAGCTACCATGGAAAATTATGTACAATGTTATTTTGTAATAATTTTAAGATCAGGCAGGAGTCCTTAACTTTAGGCCCATGGACTCTGGAAATGTGTGTGCATGCATGGGCCTGCATCATCATTTTCTTTATGGAAAGAGGGCCCAATGCTTTAATCAGTTTCTTTACTCAAAAACTTGAGAACCTCTGATTTGAGGTGTGAGTTTCTTGCATAGTAAGAAAAGCATACACTTGGGAAAAATTTCTAAATTTAGTTAATGCACAGTACATTGAACATACGGTTGTATAGGCTAAGCAAACGACATCTTATTTTTTATCTTGTGAAACTTCAGTAAGCGAATTTTAATGCACGACATCACAAGCAAACACCTCCGTGATGGCATTTATTTCCCATCAGTATTGGTTTCTGTCTCCATTCCTCCGCCTCTGCCTGCCTCCTCACCTCTTCCTCCCTCTCCCCTACTATTTCTTTTATCTCCTCTCTCCCTCCCCCTCCAGCTCTCTTCTGTATCCCTTTTTGTCAAATAGTTTTAGGGCAGAAACAATATCTTCTTTACAATTGTATTTGCAGCTCCCAGGACAGTTCCTGGCATATGGCAGTTACTAAAAAAAAAAGAAAAAATTAAAAAAATTATTGCGTGAACATATGAACGAAACACCCAGAACTGATATTGTTCTTAGTCTTTGCATCGTAAGGCAGTCAGGTGGATCCAGGAGAGTGTGGAAAGTATTTTTCAGGAGGAGTTCTGGTCACCTGTGGGTCAGACAGGTAAGAGTTGTTGAAAGTAACGCATCTTCTCAAGTACGGGCAAGACTCCACGGGTTGGAGATGCTTGTTGTGGCAGCCAGTTTCCAAGGTGGCCTCCAATGATCCCTGCCTGGTAGCCACACCCTTTCGTGGTCTCCTTCTCACTGTACCAGCCTTGGCCTGTGTGACCAATAGCGTATGGTAGAAATGATGGCACGCCACTTCCAAGATTAAGTTATAAAACAATACTGTTTCTCTCTTGTGATCTCTACCCCCCCACCCCCCGTGTCTCTCTCCTTGATCACTGCTTGCTCTGGGGAAAGACATGCCTGTGGGTCTCTCCATAGAGAGACTCGCAGGAGGACTGGAAGCATCTTCTTAACAGCCACGTGAATGAGGTAGGATCCTCCAGACCCCAACAAGCCTTAGATGATGCAGCTGGTACCTGAGAGACTCTGAGCCAATCCCAGCTAAGTCATTACTGACAGTCAGAAGTGGTAAAATTGTCAGTATTTGTTGTTCTAAACCCCTAAGTTTGGAGTAGTCTCTTATGTGACAATAGATAACTGATACAGTTGTTGGATGACACCTTTGGGTGGTGTTAGATAGAGTGAATGAGCTGGCATGAGCTAATTAGCTTTTACTTTTTGTTTTGCTGATTAATGCACAGGTTGGGGCAGACAGAACTCTGGCAGCTGGCTTATGACCTTGGGGAAATAACTTTCCTCTTTGGAGTTCCTTTTTATCATATGTATAGTGAAGAAATTGTCATTGTAGCCCTGTATAATTTTTCTGTATGAAACTGAGCAAGTTCTGTAACTCCTAATGATGTCAGAGTCCACTTGTTCCTAAGGACAACACTTCTTTTCCTCTAATTAACCACAGATATATTAACTTACCCACTAACACAGAATCTATTCATTTATAATCTAAGGATGTTAACTTCCTCAAAGTCAGGACTGTCTTGTGCGCTCCTGTAGCTCCTCTTCTAGGACAGTGATTGATATATGCACAGTGTAGTAGTTATATGTTGAAAACCTGAATTGCTGGAGAGGAGGAGCATCTTCTCTCATGGGTATTACATCTACTGATATTGACTCTGAAAATCAAGGCTGGGTGAATGTGCTTTGGGAACTGCTTGAGTGTCTAGTAAATTTTGCTGGTATTTTAAATTAATTTTTAAAAATATATCTTTATTGCTTTCAGAGAGAGAAAGGGAGAGAGAGATAGAAACATCAATGATTAGAGTCATTGATCAGCTGCCTCCTGCACGCCCTCTACTGGGGATCCAGCCCGCAACCCGGGCATGTGCCCTGACCGGGAATCGAACCACGATCTCCTGGATCCTAGGTGGATACTCAACCACTGAGCCACACTGGCCGGGCTTGCTGGTATTTTTGACAGGCAGAATCATCCTGTTTAGAACAAAGGATGAAGAATAGAAGAAGAGGGGGGAAAGGAAATTAAAACTAGGTTGATCACACCCTTTTGTGAGTTTAAGTGGCTTCTTTATCCTACTTATATCTATACCTTTATATCTGTATCTGAGATGATATTTATGGACATCTCGTCTACCCTTAGATATCCCCATCTATTTATGATTATTACAATTATTGTGGGAGATTTCTTCTGATCTTTAGCAGGCCATCTTTGTTCCGTGGATATCAGTTACTCTGGTACATTTTAGGAAACTTTACCAGAGCGAAGCATCTGTCTAACTACTTACATATAAACAAATCAAAATGAACATAACTGGCAACATTGTTTTTTTTAAACGTGGAAAGCCTTATCAATAAATGATATTGTTGTCATGGAGTGTGTGCGGTGTAAATGCGTTTTCTGCCAGCTGTGCATTAGACTCTCACAAGGGCAAGGGAAATTGAAACTGTCTTTCTAATGGATCATAAATCTTGGAAATGATTTGAATTCATGGATTAAGTGTCAGCTTTGAAAGCATTTGCTGATTTATCTTGGATCTTAAAAGAAGGAACATTTCTATGACAAATCCAATTAGTGCATTTTCATATTCTGCGTTGTAGTTTTCCAGAATAATATTCTTCAAAGAAATGATATGGCATGCAGATAATGCTTCCTATTAGAAGATTTTTACTATTATTAACCTTCTCCCTGCTAAATTAGAAAACTCTTGGAGATTACGAATATGAAGATAAGTGTTGTACTGAAATGTAGATTATGATTAAAAACAGTGGATCGCATCACAGAAATACCAAATGTTATGTTAGTTAATAAATGGCTAATCCAGCTGTATCGGTGTGACTGGGGTAAAATCTGAATTTCTATGTAATTTCCTTCGTGTTCCTCCCCTCTACTTATGCCACTCCTAACGGAAGGAAGTTGTGAGTACTTTCCTGACTTGGAATAGCTTTTGGCAACTTCAACATGTCTCTCCTTGCCTAAGCTCAAATGAAAAGCTTTCTATAAAAGCCAGCAGTTTCCCTTTTGGTCTGGGGAATTAGGCCAGGTACTGCCTCCCATCCTTTAATTAGAGATCTTAAGCTCTGTCTGAGTCTCTGGTCCATTTCCTGTTGCTTCTCATATTTATACCGTGTCTTCCCTGAGTCTCTGCAGGCTGCGGGCATCTTCGGATGTGCAGCAAGCTGCCACTTTCCCAAGGATCTCCTTCAGCTTTCACCCTCCTTGACTCCTACCTGGCATCCTGAGGAAGAGTGATGTCCTATCTGTGCTTGACACCAAGACACCTCTGCCAGAGCCAGAGCCCAGCGCTCTTCTCTCCAGCTTAAATAAGAGAAAAGATTGAGTTTTTGTGGTTTGTCCCATGACCCGATGGCCATGGTGCCATTTTAAGGGAGGCTTAGGGCACGATACACATTTCCTCCTGCAGCTGAAATTTTAGTGGCAGTCCAAGTCTGTGATTGCATATTGTCAAGGTCGTTAGCTTTTATAACATAATCTTAGGCTCATGAAGTTAGATGCTCTATAGGGTTTTAAAGAGGTGGATTGTGGCTAAAATTGGTTGTAAAATACCACATTGAGCTATACGATACTTGGCCCTTGGGCCAGACTTTCACGGTTAGTGGGGTTATATATAATAAGTTGCCCAATCTTTAGTAGAACTCTCCAGCTCTGATGCACCCAGAGGGAATGGTTCTGTGGCTCTTTAGCTACACTGTCTTAATTTGTCCAGTGCATTTGAACTTTCATATGTATGATCCCTTCGTTTCATTCTTCTACCGATCCCCACCTTCATCAATACAGAATGACACGGCTAAGTCAGGCTTATAATTGTTGGCTGTCATCTTTTCAATGGGGGTGTGTGTGCAGCTTGGTTATATAGATTTTATTATCCTTGATACCTGAGTTCATTCCCTGATCTTCAGGAAATAGTGTGCATTTTCTGCTTGGTTCGCTTGAAGATTAGACCTTTATGACTAAATTTCCTGTGTGCCTACATTGTTACAGTATCTCCCTGTTATCTGACGTTTTATCAACAAGACTCCATCATCTAGCGTTTATCTTCTACTGTGGTGCAAGCTGACTGCTTTCTAAATTACTTCTTGCATATAGCTTTTTCTTTCCCAGTGTTTCTCCACCTCTACCACTACTGCCTTCATTCATTCAAAACTATTTTTTGAGCACCTGCTGTATCCTAGGCACCACTCTAGATTCTGGGAATACAGTAGTGAACAAAACAGATGAAGCCACCTGCCATCGTGGAGCCTGTGTGGCAGCTGTGACTGTTTAGGCCCATTCACTGTAACCCCTGCTCCTGTTCTCTGTCTCTCTTCTGTATGACCCACGTGTTCAATCTCATGAGAATCTCTCTTCCCCCAGCCTGGCTCTGCCGCAAACGACACTAAGTGCAGGTTCCTGTCTCTGCCACCAGACGCAGGAGACATGTTTCTGGTGTCTCACTTTATCAATTTGAAGTACACTTTCTCAATAGAAACATTAGAATAACATGAAATTATAGTGATGGTCTTTACATTATGGATAAAAAATACTTGTGTGGGCTGCCCTAAGCACTATTTATTACACATGTAACCTCTGCTTTCCGACTGGAAAATTTACAAGTGGATTGCTGAAACCCAAGGTTGTCAGTAAGAAGTTTTTTGTTCTATAATTTAAGATTGTGATGACGACCTTGGAGCTCTTTAAGATTTAGAAATGGCCTCTGAATTATCAAAGAATGATTACCTATTCTTGAATCTATTTTTAGATTTATTTTTCTATATCCTATTTCTTGGAAGAATGATAATCTACTATACAGGGTAGATATAATAACTCCATTGATTTCTTCACTCCCCAATAAAACCTCTATCATTTGACCAGATGAGAAATAACAAAAAGTTTACTGTACTCAGGAGTCTCCTTGGTAAAATAGAAACCTGTGACTCCAGGTTATCTTTGAAGCCTGGGAAAAGTAACAGAGATGAATTGTTTCATCTCTCTGACCGAACAACGTCTCAACAAAAAAACCCCACTTTTTGAAAAATGAGATAAAATGGTGTCTAGTGAGCCATGATTTCAGGTTAGTGCAAGCCCAGAGCACCCAGGAGGGTCTCCTTCGGGCATCTCAATTAGCAGTATGAATTCATGGGGCTCCTCCTGTTCTCTGAGTGGCCTAATTATCTGCTACCTAATCTGTTCCACAGCCTCGTAGGGCCACACGGAGAGGAAAGGAGGTACTGAGGGTTGCAAAGGCGGCCTGGCTGGCCGCAGAGGAGTGCCCTGGGCATCTCGGAAAGCCTCCACCTCCTGAGCTCAAAGCCACACCTGTCTTCCCTCTGCCTTTCCATTGCTTTCTGTGTTTAGACTGTGGGAATGTGTGCAGAAGATATTCTTTAGGGGATCACGGACTGGATGAATGAATACAGGCTGAGCTTCAGGAGCTTCCTCTTTGTTTTTGCTCAGCTTTCCTCAGCAAAGGCTTTGAAGACAACCAAAGGAGGGAGGGGTTGCAGGAACGGATATCCCCTCTGTTTAGATTGCTGCTTGCTCTGTGTTTCTCTCTGCAGGCTGCAGTCTGGCATGTAATCTGAAACAGAGTTTCAAATCTTCTATTTGGGTGCCTTGGAGAGGCCTTAGGTTCGGGTGAGAGGAGCTGTGGCTCTTGTATTGAAGCATTAGAGGTAGAGTCAAGTGCTGATCAATTTCATCTCTAAAAATTTCTTCTAAAGAAATACTGCTGATGAGGATTAAGATTTATCTGTAAATCTGTAGAGAGACTGCCAGGGACAGAAATAGAGCGCAACGGTTAAGTGTTTGCTCAGGCTGGAATCAGAATGTCCAAGTTTAAACCTTGGATCTGTACTTTATTGGATATGTGACCTTGAGCAAATTATTTAACTTCTTGTCAGAGTTTCCTCAGTTTCTAAGAGGAGTATTATCACTGTACCTATTTCACAGAACTGTGGTCAACATTAAATTCATTAAGAGTATCAAGTTCTTAACACAATGCACGCCATATATAAGCACTTGAATAAATATTAGTTAGTACATTATTGTTATTAGGTGATTTATCATAACATTGTTTATAATGGAAAATTGGAATGACATAAATATCCATTAGTAAGAAACTAATTAAAGAAGCCATTATGGTTTCATATAATATGAGATTATACAGCTATTAACAATGATATTTCCGAAGACTTGTTAATGACATGGAAAAATATTGCTCAATGTTAAAAACAAGTTACAAATATTATGCATAGGGCAATTTCTTTTGTTAAAGATAGTGAGTGGGTATACCCAGAGAAAAGGGCAGAAAATGTGTACACAGCCCAGCCGTGTGTGGCTCAGCGGTTGAGCATCAATCTAGGACCCAGGAGATCGAGGTTCGATTCCTGGTCAGGGCACATGCCCGGGTTGCGGGCTCGATCCCCAGTAGGGGGCGTGCAGGAGGCAGCTGATCAATGACTCTCTCATCAATGATGTTTCTCTCTCTCTCTCTCTCCCTCTCTCTTCCTCTCTCTGAAATCAATAAAGATATATTAAAAAAAAAAATGTGCATACAAAGTGTTAGCTCTTGGATCACAGCTGACTTTTCTTCCTTAGTTATATTTTCTATTGTGAACAATTATTTCATTTGCAGAGAAAAAAGTATATATATTTTATTAAAGCAAGAGCAACTTGGTTTCAATAACTTAATCATTCTGTTTATAAAATGGGAGTAAAAGTGATAGCTGTGTCATAGGATTGTTGTATTAAGTTTTCAGCACACGGTCTCTTCCCCATTGTGGCCTTCCCTGACCACCTGATAGAATTAGCCCAACAATCATCTTCCAGTGCATTCTCCTGCCTTATTTGCTTCATATCCTTTATCTGCCCTCTGAACTTGTGTATTTATTTGCATTTTTTTCTTCTTTTTATCTTTTCTCTCTGGAATGAAAACTCCATATCTGGGAGACCTTATTGGTTTTGTTTACAGTCGAGGTGCTTAGAATATTGCCTGGCAGCTCAGGTATTTAATAACTAATTGTCAAATGAATAATGAATATCAATTAGTTTGCAAAGTGATCCAGAAAATGTTAACTATTGTTATTAGAGGCAGAAATATATTTCACTTCAAATGCCTAAAAAATAAATGAAATCAAAAGGCTTGTCTCTAGTTAATGAACATGTAAAAAGTCATATCAAGAGCTAACACTTACATAGGTTTACTAGATGCCTGACCTCAGTTTTCAAGATTGATTAAAATAGCTGTCTTGTTGAGCCAGTTACCTCGTCATCTTATTTAATTTTCTCAGTAGTACTACGAGGTCTGCTACTTCCTTGTTTTATAGATTATTCTGAGAATTTTGCAGATCATGTAAATGAGGCCTAGAGAGGTCAAATAACTTGCTCAAGTTCACACAACTAATAGAGCACAGAACTGCGATTGACACCTGGGGAGTCTGGCTCTCCGGTTTGTGCTTCTAACCCCCACAATATAATACTAATGCTAAGGAACTCTAAAAATTATCTGGATATGAAATTATGTTTACATTTGTGTATGCCTATCAAGTACTTGGTGTTAGGTTGAGTAGTTCAATAATTTCAAAAGAGAAACAGGAGTTGTACACATTCAAAACTTGAAAAACTAAAGAAAATCAATAAAGCAAACAATTCTATAGCATTTCATGCTTAAAAGCAACTTTCACCTACTTTATTTCATTTTATTGATCCCAAATATCTTAAATCTGAAGCTAATCTTGGAAAGAAATATTATAGTCAAAGATTAATAGCCTAACTATGTAAAGGAAACTTAAAAATTGATGGAAACATTACTGATACTTTAAACAGAAAAAATATTGGAAATATAAATTCAAACAAAAATAAGAAATTCAAGCCTGCACAGCGTGGCTCAGCAGTTGAGCATTGACCTATGATCCAGGAGATCCTGTTTTGATTCCCGGTCAGGGCACATGCCCGGGTTGTGGGCTTGATGCCCAGTCTGGGGTGTGCAGGAGGCAGCCGATCAATGACTCTCTCATCATTGATGTTTCTATCTATCTCTCTCCCTCTCCCTTCCTCTCTCTGAAATCAATAAAGACATTTAAAAGAAAGAAATTCAAATAACTTTTAAATGCATGAAGAAATGTTTATGTTTACTATTAGTCAAAAAATTAAAGCAAATTAATACAATACTGCAGTAAAATTTTTTTGGCTAAGCAAATTACTAAACATTATAAAAGGTTTAATTCGCCATGCAGACAAGGAGTAGTGAAATGGTATTCTCAGAAACATATAGGAGCATCAATTAGTACAGACTTCATGGCAACTAGTTGGTCTTATTATTTTAGGGGTCCTAAAACATCCATCCTTTGCTTCATTAGTTCTTCTTCTAGGTAATAATCAGAGGTGTGGAAAGGATTTGTGGTTATCTTGGTGTTATTTATAATTATTAAAAAAGAGAGAGAGAACTCTTGACCCACAAAGTGACAGAGACATAATTAAATACATAATTGTATAAATTTTTAAAGGTATTTTTAATCTTCTAGAATAGTGCTCATGATTAAATGTTGTGTAAAGAAAAATGCAGGGGCCTAAATACTAAAATGCATAGTCATGCCTAGAAAAAAGTTTGTATGAATTTTCATCCAAGTGGCCACCTTAGTTTCTTCTGAATATAAGACATGAGTGTGTTTCTTTTTATTTTTTATGTTTCTTTTCTCTATTTTCTATACCTTTGAATGACAATAAAAAAATTAAGCATTTTTAAAAATAGACACACAGTGCTAAAAGTTAGTGTAAGAACTTCACGATTTGCCCCAGGACAAGCACATTTAAAAAATAGCTGTGTGTCAAGCAGCAGAACATTTGCAAATATAAATTTGAAGATGTCAGACCTTGCTTTGCTCTTCAATTAAAATTTAGTAATTCAGGCCCTAAAAATGACAGTCAAGTTCAAGCATTCCAAATGCACTCAATTTTATGTAAATGTTACAGAAGAAATAAAAGACCACAAAGAAAGAAAGAAAGAGTCTTACTGGTATCTGCAGAGAGTTATTACCATGCAGTCTTGTTAGGTACCAGCTAGCCACTGTAAAGGGGAGAAAAACCCCTTTCGGTCTGTTATGAGGTTTTTCCCTGCCTCATTGCCTTTTTGAAGCTTCGTTGCTTTTATGCTTATAGTTTTAACTACTATCGTTACCTTTTTTCTGCCAAAAATGAATACAGCATTTATACGTGATTTCTTCCTCTGGCCTCCATTCTTAACCGTGCAGCTCATGCATCAAGCAGGTGAGCAGACGGCCCATACACCTACAGGGTCCAGCTTTCTTTCTTTCTGGTGCCTGGGTATGGGTTACCCAGTCCTGCTCCCACGGTACTGGCTTTTCATTTTCCTGTTTTTCTTCTTAAATCACGTGTGCTTATCCCCTTTTTTCAATAGTTATTACTATGTTAAAAAGGATTTGGTGGTCAGAGTAGGGATAAAAAGGTCTCAGTTTTGCCCTTTCTCCATCAGTTAGGATATTTAGGTTATACTCTGGTAACACACGACACCCAAACCTCAGTAGCTTCAAACAACAAATGCTCGTTCTTGCTTAAATCTCAGGTCTATTGCAGATTAGATGTATTTCTCCTTACATCACCTTTAAGATGTACACCCAGATCTAGGTGAGGGAGCAGCCAGCATTTGGGGTGTTGCTGCTTGCTCTGGCACAGGGAGAAAAATAAAGTCATGGAGTATTTCTCACCAGCCATTTAATGCTCTGACCTTGAAGTGACATTCTCCACTTCTCTTCACTGCTCTTTGGCCACCACTAGTCTCGAGGTTCCACCCAACCACTGGGGAGGGCATCAGGAAGAGCCCAGCAGACAGACAGCTGGGAATAATTAGAAAACAAAATCAAGAGCAACTATACTTCTACCCCTAAAATAAATATTTTTGAGACTTTTGGTGGTTCTCGAGAGCCAGATGCTTTTATTTCAATAAGCCTATGCATATCAGAGTTTAGCTGAACCAAGACCTTTTTGGTCCTATCTGGTGTGTGGCAGGCTATTTGTTATAACTGAGTTCAGTCTCAACTCATAGTCCTTGTTCACAGAAGTTTCTCCTGAGTCCCACATCTAAAAATCAAAACAAAAGAACAAACAAAAGCAAAACCCTCCCCACTATATACGTACCGTATTCGCATATTATTGTCATTAAAGCATTTATTTTTATCTGAAAGTATCTTGCTCATTCATGTTTCACTTATTTACGAACTGTTTTGCCCAATAAAATAAACTCCATGAGGATAGGAATCTTGTTCTTTACATACCCCTGAATTCTTAGAAATTTCAACAGTTCCTGGTCGATACGAGGCTCTTCCTCCCTCCCTCCCTCCCTCCCTCCCTCCCTCCCTCCCTCCCTCCCTCCCTCCCTCCCTCCCTCCTTCCTTCCTTCCTTCCTTCCTTCCTTCCGTTCTTTTATTAAAAAAAATATTTCTTTATTGGTTTCAGAGAGAGGAAGGGAGAGAGAGAGAGAGAGAGAGAGAAACATCCATGATGAGAGTCATTGACCGGCTGGCTCCTGCACGCCCCTGACTGGGGATCGAGCCCAAAGCCTAGGGGAATGGAACTGTGACCTACTGGATCCTAGACAGATGCTCAGCCACTGAGCCACGCCAGCCGGGCCTTCTGTTCTCTGTTTTAATTTCTCTCTCCTATCAGCCTCCTTTAACATGCACCTTTCTTTCCCCCTTTCATTCCTACCTACTTAAATCACCCATTTCCCCCCTGAAAGGGAGTAATTTTTCTAATCCAGGAAGAGAAAATGTGCTCGTTGTTCTCATAACCAGAAAATCGATTCCAAGGGAGAACCACAGTGTCGAAGACGGTCTGTTAGACTGGGGCTCGGGGGCCTTGGCTTGGGGCAAATAACTCCTGGGCCTCAGCGCTCTCCTCTGCGTAAGGAAGAAACGCCTTTACACCTATCCCGTCTCTGAATCTGTAAATCTATGAACATTTTAACAATGGCATGATTAAGCTTTAGATTTTAAAGCTTAATATTTTCAAATACTGCACCCACAGGTAGTTTTAGTAGAATATTGCTTTGTTTTCTCTTTCTAAAATACGTAGAAGATGACGCATTGACACATTGACATGAAGCCTGTGAGGTCCACATGAAATCAGTCTTTGTGCAGTGCAGTCACCGCTTATATCTTTCTATTCAGGTAAAACACATGCACACACACAATATCCTGTGTTGTTATAGACACTGTCCTTATCCTCATTGTCTGCAGATTTTGAGGCTGGCAGCTGTTCAGACAGATAGTGGGAGAAAGATTCATTGATGGCTTATAATAACCCAAATTCTGCTTTTCAAAAAAGACATTAGGCTTTCCAGGTTGTATGCTAAAGAGCCTTAGCAGTGGAGATGATTCGATGATGGGGGGAAAACTAACTAAAATCACCAGTGAGAACCACTCCACAGCAAACAACGGTGAATATAAGTAGCTGTGTTTCAAAACTAAAAGATTTCTACTAAAAACTCAGCACCAGCCAGATATGCCATCATTTTCAGGAAAGAAGGAGCTGAGCAAAGGAAGAAATGAAAGGACGAATAGGCCAACAGAAACATTAGTGTGGAGTAAAGTCCCAAAGCCTGGATGCTGTACAAGAAAGACGGTCTTTTCCCCAGAATGAACAAGTAAAGAAAGTTCATTGTTATTACAGTGTTTTATAAAGCCCTCCTTTGGTCTTTAATATTTATATCTTTGTGTCTAAACCCAAGACCGTGTGATAGGGGTAATAATAGAAATGAAATGTTCCCCATCAGGTCCCCACTAATTTGGACCCCCATAGATTCAATCAAATATCCAGATGGAGATTATGTGGCTCTGTCCTTTCTTGTGACACTCCTAATCTTTCTCTAACCTAGTCAAGTTCTAGCCCTGCAGCAATACATATATTCATGATAAACCTCCAAATTAAAATGTTCATACCTAGAAATAAAAGTAACATGGGGTTTCAAAGACTTACATTTTAAAAAATTCTAGAAAATAGTATTTTGAAATGCCCATAGGAAAATCTAAAACTAGGAATTAATATATTTAATTTAAATAACTTGAGATTGCCCCGAAAATCTTCAAAATGAGCTTTCTTTTGTTTGAGGCAAAGCATTACAAAAAATATTTTTGCTTTATAACAAAATTTTATACAGTTTTCCTGTTAGTGCTTTCCTACTGTTTTTTTTCAGCATGAAAACGACAATAACAACAATGAAAGGAGAAATACATTTGATTTGTATTAATTTAAAAAAAATTTTTGTTCTGTTCATGTTGCATTCTTTATAACCATTGTTAGGTTGTAAATTGTTTTAATTTAATTATTACAATGTAAACTTTTATTTATTTAATGTTTTATGTCTCCACAAGGATTACATGAAAGGAATCTTAGAGGTCTATTGAATTACTTGTATTCTTATAAAGTTTAATTATCTATCTTCATCTAATGCTATATATTCTCACCCAAAGATATACTTATTGATTTTAGAGAGAGAGTAAGGGAGAGAGAGAAGCATAGATGTGAGAGAGAAACATCTATCCGTTGCCTCTTGTATGCTTCCCCTGAATGGGGATCAAACCTGCAACCTAGGTGTGTGCCTTGACTGGGAATTGAACATGCAACCTTCTGGGGTACGGGATGAATGCTCCAACCAACTGAGCCACCCGGCCAGGTCTGTTGGAACTTTCTGGAACATGCATCATTACATACATGTACAACTCTAATACTATATCGAGTCCATTATAAAATTTACAAAACAGAAAATAAATGAACGAGATAAAATTGAATAAAACAGGAATTCTGAAAATTTTGCTTGACACCACAATGAAACCTCTTGCCAACCCACCGATGTGCCCACACTTCACTTGGAAGATCGCTGAAGTAGACAACGGGTGGAAAAGGTTGTCCAGGTCCAGTTGCATGTATTTGTGAAATGGTACAAAAACATAAGTTAACTGCTTGGACTCATCATTGGTTCCATCCTCACATTTATACTTATATTGACTTTTGTGATAATCACATCCATTATTTTACGAACTTAGCCTTCAAGACAGAATAATGAATGGATCATTGACTGAACTGTGGTCAATAAGCTATTATAATTTCCCCTAATACAGCAATATTGGAGAGTCCCAGTTTGATGAAGCTTATAGTTGCTGAATAATGATAAAAAATGGGTATGAATAATAATGAAGACACTGGGAAAATCTAAAAAAGTCTAGCAATTGGAAGGTAAAGAGAGCAAAAAATCGTGAAATAAAACTATTTTCAAGGTTATTTCAGAATTTGGCTAACTGTGCAGTATATTTTTCAGGTATGAATTAGATTTTTAATTCAGCCAACATTTATTTCATGTTTACTCTATGCCAGCTATAGAAGATGTTTTCTTTGATATTATTTAACCTCCTCAGATTTGGGTGCCTCTAATTTCTCTTATCAGAAATCACTTATATTGGTAAGATATTTTTAAACTAATGAAATGAGAAGATATATTACATCTTAAGAAAAATCATGACGTAAGACAGGTCAGAAAACTATGGCCCACCTATTTGTCTGTTTTTCTAAATAAAGGTTTATTATAACACAGCTCATTTGTTTACATTTTGTTTTGTTTTGTGCTACAACAGCAGAGCTGAGTAGTTGTAACAGAGACTATATGGCCTGCAAAGTCTAAAATATTTACTATCTGGCCCTTTACAGAAAATGCCTTTGACCCCAATATAAGAGATGTATTAACCCTACTTCCTTATTTCACTCCGATTTGCAAGCAGTCAGAGCAGAATCTTCTTCAAAAATGTTATTTTGCAAGGGGTTGGGTAGCTCAAAGTCGTTTGGAAAGGAAATTAATGCCTCTCACCTAGAAAATGATACTTAAAATTTGTCATTGATTGGGTATTATTAACACAGTCAAGCAAATTAGTACCTCATACCTGGAATAAATCAGGTTGGAAAGAAAAGAAACTATGAGAATATGAAATAGTTAATTTGCACTTAAAAATTGTTTAACTATTGGCTTCTTTCCATTTTACTTAGAATTTCGGGCCTTTGAGCACCTTTCAAATTATTTAGAGTAGAGGGCCATCCCTCTACCCCTCTTGGTGAATAGCTTTAATTTTCTCATCTTATCTCAAGTTCTTGGCTGGTGTTCACTGTGAGGCTGTGTATGTTGGGGGTGAAGTAACTCAGCACAAGTGGGCTGAGTTGCCAGGAGATAGACTGTGTTGGGCTGGGCCGGAGTGGTTTAAACAAGTGTGATCTGAGCTATGTGTAAAGAATGAAGCAGTGTTTCTCAGTGCTTTCCTCCCTCTTAGGCGGGGCAGGATGGCCAGAGTGGGCTGGAGTTGGGTGTTTCCCTTCCCCCAGGTCAGTTAGGCTCTGATAACACTCCAGCAAGTTAGGCTCTGGTTAACTAGCTTCTCCTGAGGACAGACCTTGTTAAGAAACAAGAGTGCTCTAGAGTATTTAAAAATGGCTCCTTTTCCCCTGCTCCAACTCAAAGGTAAGGAGGCTCTGACATACACTGGGGGTAGAGCTCCTGGAGGTAAATCTCCCAGTACTGCATGGGCCCCTGTTATGACTGGGGCTCCCCTGGAGTTGATAGAGCTCAGTTGTCCCTGTGAGCTTCTGGCAGCTGTGAATTTCAGTTCTGGTTTTCCTGCCCAGGCACTGGTTCTCCGGTGTTTTCTGCTCTTGAGTCTCTGCTCCACTAAGATGTGACTCTTGATAGTCACCTGTCTCGTCAGTCTTGCGGGTAGTGGTTTGTTCTGTGTCCTGCCTTCTCGAATGGGTTTAAAGAAAGTTGTTGATTTTTCAGCCCGCTAAGTTGGGCTGGGGTGGCGCCTTACACGGGGAACCAGAAGTGTGTGTCCTTTTTAAATCTTTTTTTCTTTTTATTTGAAATAATTTCAAAGTTAAGCAGGAGTTGCTAAAACAGAACAAGGAAAGCCTGTATACCTTCACTCAGATTCCCAAAATATTGACATTTAATTTGTTCTGTGTGTAAGATTTATACCATGTGCGAATGTTCAAAAAAAAATGAATAATAGAACTTTGGTGAAATGTAATGGGTTCCCAGAGGAAAGATCAAATTAAAATTTATCTCCATCACTTTGCCTGCAGCCCTAGTCCCTTCTGCTCTTGCAAATGGCGACTTTCCCAGTTGGCTGGTGCAACCCAGTGACCTCCAGTGTTCTTTTCGATGTTATACCATTTGCTTTCCCCTTTTTGATTGTGATACCAGTTGGGCCATAGGTCCTGTATTTTTCCTCCCCCAAGTCTAACAGGAGTTTACTGTGACAATGATTACATACATCTGGGCTATGGTCTGGCGGGGGCGGGGGAGAAATGGTAAAGCTAAATCTTTGCATGGGAAGACATGGGCAGTTTGGTTTGAAATTTGAACGATTTTCTAGGCATCTCTGATGTTTTCTTCCCACTAAACACTGAAGAATGACTGAGTTAGGTAGTCACATTCCTGGTATATGCTCTATAACATTTAAGTAACTTCGGCATGGGGAGAACATTACGGTTTTGAGTGACTATCACTAATACAAGAGCTCCGGAGGCCCTGAGCGAGGAGGCTGTCCTTCTAAAGCTGATTTCCCTGGAACATTTGGAGTCTATGAAGCCACCCACAAAGGGGAAACATCCAAGGAGGTACCTGTGCTGGGAGAAAAATCAAGTGTCAGGCTTGTTGACTCCATCCATCCTCTTAGATTGGCAGTTACTGTTTATTAGGAACAAGAGTTGTTATGGGGACGGGAGAGAGGTGTAACACACTGGAGCTGCGGGAAAATGTTGAAACTTGGATATTTTTTTTATAAAATTAGATGCAAGTTGACTCTTTTAAGCTGTTCTTGAGATTAACTCGCTGCCCTTCCCTCTTGTCTGTTCAGTCATGCCTCACTTTATTGCATTTCCCTTAATTGTGCCTCACAGATGTTGATTTTTTTTCTTTGCAAATTAAAAGTAAGACCCTCTACCAGCAAAAAGATTACAGCTGGCTTTATTGCTGGACTCACTTTATTGTGATGGTCTGGAACCAAGCCCACAGTATCTCTGAGGTTTGCCTGTGTACATCACAAAGTCATTAATTAAAAATACTCCAGCATCCATCTCTGTTTCTGTTACTTTACCCTGATGGCTGCTGGGAGGCCTCAGCTGCTGGAAGAAATGTGTCAGGTGGAGACAAGGGGTTCAGAACCTCCTTCACATTTCTGTTGTGAATTTCAGTTTTCCTGAATTAGACTGTCAGGTATGTTTTTGCCTCTTACATTAAAACTTTTAAGGAATCACCTTTTGAATTTATCAATTCTGTTATCTGCTTTCAGATGAATTCATTTTCATTTTTCTTATGTTTTTTTAGTTTAATTGCACCAGTAATTACTCATCTCCAGACTTAACATATACAAAACCCCCCAAAACCTCCCAAAACAACAAAACCCTTTTTAAGCCCTAGTTTGTCAAATGTTTGGTTACTCACAGCCAAATGCTATCATTAGTTGATACACCTGGAGTTTAATGAAAGTCTGTCTCATCTTTTATTAATTTTCTCTCTAGTTATCACCAATTTCAGTCTCCACTGCCTTAGTAGTGGAAATACCTCCCAGATGCTGGATATTGCTTGACAATAATTCTTAGTTTTAATTATTAGATTTGTTAATTGTCCTCTTATTGCTATTTTACTATGAATTCATAAAACCTATATTAGGAAGTATTATCCAGATATCGCTTAAAAATCCCAGGATGTCTTAAGTGAATCAGTTTTGTCTTTTTCTACATTTACTTCTAAACTTTTGAAATATAAATCTATTGATAATTTGATGTTAATGCATCAGGCTTCCAAAATGCCTATTAAGAGATCATCTGAACTCTTTTTGTTTTATTTTGTTTTGTTTTGTTTTGTTTTTTAAAAATATCTGAAGAGCGCAGGTAGATTTCAACTAAGCAAAAAAAGTTAGGGACCAAGCATGATACCCTTTGGACTTCTATAGAATTAACATTAAACCCATTACATGTTCAAAGCATGTAATTCAGTAAGTAACTTAGCAAGCAGCAAGGATGGGGGTGGGTTCTTGTTTATGGAGAAATTACTGGCAACCTTAGCACACTAAGACACAGTCCTCTCCAGTTTTCCCTTTATTGATGATCCCTTCTACTTGGAACTTGGCTGGAAGAACTATAGTTGGTGGATATCTTCCTCAGACTTTCCATTTGTACTCAATAATGATTTCAAGCTTTCCACAAAATGTTTTGACTGGCTCTACCCCCCTTTTGGTGGACCCTTCTCCTACTAATAACTAACAACGAAGGGAGCAAATTTGGGGCAGAAATTTCCTAGGTGATTGGCTAATCCATTGGTTCTCCCTGGACCAGCAGCATGAGCATCGCCTGGGAGCTTGTTAGAAGAACAGACTCTCAGGTGCCACCTCAGGCCTGCTAAATAAGAAACTGGATGGGCCCAGCTGTGTTGTAACAAGCTTCTAGGTGATTCTGATGCAAACTCAAGGTCAAGAACAACTGATTTTAAGCATTTGGATCAGAAGAGAAGCGAGCTCTGATTAGCTCAGAAGTGTGAAACCAATGTAGCTGGCAATCTGAGGGAGAGAAGCTGAAAAAGAGAAGGGTGTTTTTTCTTCTAGTCAGCAAGGACAGCTGCTGCCTGCCAAGAAACTCATTGATAAAATAGCGTTGGCTGTACAATGGGAATAAAGATGTACGATGTCATCATTCCTTTATTTGTTCCTTTTTTTTCTTTTCTTTTCCAATTTACTTATTTAATTTTTTTAATTAAAATTTTTTAGTATTGACACTATTGCAGATGCCCCCCATTCCTCCCCTTTGCCCAGCTCCACCCGCCCCTCCTCCTCGACCCTTGGCCTTCACCACACTACTGACCACGTCCAAGGGGTATGCACATATGCTCTTTAGCTAATCCCTTTAGTGATGATGATTGCCAGGCACTGAGCGATATTCTGAGAAAGATGCAAGGGTGTATGAGACCCCGAAAGAATGTACATTGTGGGCGAGAAAGAGTGGAGTGGGAGGGAGAAATAGAGCAAACACTCTGGAGAGGCCCTGAGAGTGGGCTTTGGAAACGCAGGAGAGACTAATTAAAACTGAAAAGACAAACCCTCAGCGGAAGGGAAGGTGCAGAGTTTGACACTGGAGCACCTTAATGACACTTCCCATTTGCGTGCTGCTCTGGGAGTGAGATGTGAAGGGAACACAGGTCTGGACGCACGCTGGTGGCGATGATACTGAGTGTTGCAGCAATAATTTTCGCTGCTGGGAAACAAACACAAAAATAATCAAAATACGCAGCGACAGTCCTTTCATCTTCTGAGGTGAGTCCACTTCAGCAGGAAAAGCTATCAACTTATAGAAGAAATATAGCAACATGACCCCCCAAGCACAATCGAAGGGCACAGCAAGAACAACGTCTCGGGAAATACGATGAAATCCAGTCGGTATGGATTTTGACCCACCGCTTCAACCTGATCAAATGCAGCTCCCTGCCTCCTAATTGTTAAAAGGGAGAATTGACTGAGAAGAAAAATCAGCTCCCACTATTGTTCCGGAGACATTTCTCCAGCCAGGAAAGAATTCAATCTCTGAAGACCTGGCAGAGGCTTGCTGGGAGGGAACTGCTTACAAAGCTCTCTCTCTCTGATTTAAAAGCATGAAATTACTTCATTTCAAAGTTGAAGTCTTAAAAAAAAAACCACCACACCACACACACTCTTATCTGCCCTCACAGCCTGGATTTTGAGTCAGGCTTGGGATAAAGTAGAAGCGTCTGTGTGCGTGTGAGCAAATATTTGTTATCAAAAGCCTGATCATTCTTTTCAGAATTTGGGGCAAATACTATTTCCCCCCCGTGCATCTTACCATCCAAAATAGATCTTGAAGGGCATTCAAGTTTTAGAACTATTTATGCAGGGAAACAAAAAATTCACAAGAAATCCATTTGCATCTGCTGCACGGACTCCTGGTATAATCAAGTCAGCTTGTTTGTGGAGGAACTTTTTTAAAAGAATGCTTATGGATATTGCAGGATCATAGGATGGGATTCTAAAAAGACAGTTACCTTTGCTCTTGTCCCCCCCTCTACTATGCAACAAACTGATTCACATTGATTTTAGTTATGAGGTGACAGCAAGGGCATTTTGGAGTCTTTGTTGGTTCTCAGTAATGTTTGGCTATCTGGATAACTTATATGCATGCTTTCCACAGAAGGAAGTTCATAAAACTCAGAATAAAAGCTCTTTATACATTATATAACTGTGCTGTGCCTGAGAGTTACCTTCTGTAAAGTAAATAAAGCCATATTGATTTCTCCTCGGCCATGCAATCTGTTTTGTGGAATTTTCTCTCATCCAGCTCAATCCGCTGCATGGATTTTTAGGGCAGCTGTTTTTCATCATGGCTGAGAACAGGACTAGCTGGTTGGAAACGCAGGTAACTACCATGCAGATGGACCACAACATTGCGTGCATTATTTACATTGTTTAGACATAGAGTCAAAGAAAAAAATACCATCACAGGACTTGTCAGTATTGCCTCAAGGCAAAAGCTTCTGGGCTCTAAGGTTCAGAATGTAGAAAGAGGTAGGGGTAGAACTTTCTGAATTATCTACATGTATTATAGGTGATGTCAGGTTAGCAATAGCTGAGGCTCTCCTAACCCTCTGCTTCTACTCAGTGTTGCATGGTGTATAGCCTTTGATCCCAAGAATCATGCCACCAAGGGAATAATTATTCTTATATTAAAAATATAAGGAGATTTTTGTACTACCTAATGCTCATGTGTTTGTGCACTTATTAATTCCTCTATTATTTGACAGCTTGCAGTGTGTCAGCCATTCCATGAAATGAGGACATGAGTAAGACATAACCCCTACCATCAGGAATCTTAAGATCTAGTAGGAAAGCTATGTCACAGACACCGATATTTATAACACAGGTTCTATTGTGATAGGTAGGTAGATAAACAGATAAATAAAGGTTGATGGATTATAGACAACTGATAATGGGATAGATAGGTAGATAGACAGGTACACAGATGGATGGACAGATAAGCTGATTGATAATAAGAAGTAGACATCAATGGGTCTCGTAGGGTAAAATCAGGGCCTCCAGGCCTACACGACCTAGCTTCCTGCAAGCATCTGACACCATATCCTTTCCCTTTCTTTTTTTAAAAAATATATCTTTATTGATTTCAGAGAGAGAAAAGGGGAGGAAGAGAGAGATAGAAACATCAATGATGAGAGAGTCATTGATCAGCTGCAGCCAGCAACCCAGTCATTTGCCCTGACTGGGAATCGAACCCTGATTGCCTGGATCCTAGGTCGACACTCAACCGCTGAGCCACGCCCGGCCGGGCCTCTCCCTTTCTTATTGTTTCTTTTTTGACATGTAAAAAGCTGTACATAATATATATATATATATATATACGACTTGATGGTTTGAATATAAGAATACAGCTTTGAAGTTATCACCAAAATCTATGTTATAAACCTGTTGTTCACCTTTGAAGGTTTTTTCCCCGCCTCTTTTTACTTTTTTTCTTATGATAAAAGAACTTAAGATCTGCCCCTCTTTCGTACTCTGACTCCTGTTTCCAGTTCTCCCTGCCAACTACCATCCCACTTGCTGCTTTTATAAATTTGACGGTGTTAGATTATCGTGTGAGTTGCAGTATTCAGGAACCAACCAAAAATGTTAAATGAGGACTGACTGTAATTATTCATAATAGTCCCTTATGATCCTTTTATTTCTGTGGCACCATTTGCAATGTATCGTCTTCCATTTTTTATTTTGAGTCTTTTCTCTTTTTTCTTTAATCTAGTTAAGATGTTGCTGATTTTGTTTATCTGTTCAAAGAGCCAGCTCTTAGTTTTGTCATTTTTTTTTTTTATTTTGTTCTCTATTTCTGCTTTAATTTTTATTTCTTTCCTTCTGCCAGATTTGGACTTAGTTTGTTCTTCCTCTGGGTTCTTGAGGTGTAACATTAGGTTGTTGACTTGTTAGTTATTCATTAATGTAGGCGTTTATCACTGAATTCCCTGTTAGTACTCCTTTGCCTTATCCCATATGTTTCGGTATGTTCTGTTTTTGTTTTCATTTGTCTTTAGATATATTCTAATTTTTTTTTGATTTTTTTCTTTTACTTGAAGATTGTTTAAGGGCGTGTTGTTAAATTTCCATGTATTTGTGAATTTTTCCATTTACCTTTTAAAATTGATTTCTAGTTTTATTCCATTGTGGTTAGAGAATATACTTGGAATGACTTCAATCTTCTTAAATTTGTTAAGACTTGTTTTGTGACCTATCATGTGCTCTGTCCTAGAGAATGTTTTATGTGCATTTGAGAAGAATGTGTATTTTGCTGTTGAGTGGGATGCTCTTCATATGTCTATTAGGTCCATTTGTCTATAGTGTGGTATAAGTCGGCTCTTTCCTTATTGATCTTCTGTCCAGATCACCTGTCAATTATTGTAAGTGGGATATTGAAGTCTGCTGCTGCTATTGTATCCCCGTCTATTTCTCCCTTCAGATCTGTCAGAGCTCCTAAAGGTACCCTGACGTTGGGTACATATTTATAATTGTCATGTCTCCTGTGGAATTGACCCTTTTATCATTATGTAATGACCTTCCTTGTCATTTGTGCCATTTTGACTTAAAGTCAATTTTGATGTAAGTGTGGCCATCCCTGCTCTCTTTCTGTTACCATTTACATGGAATATCTTTTATTTTTTATCCCTTTTAGCCATTGTATGTCTTTAAGTCAAAAGTGGGTTTCTTATAGACAGCATACAGTTGGAAGCTATTTTTATTACTTTATTAAGCCACTCTGCCTCTGGATTGGTGAGTCAAATCCATTTACATTTAAAGTAATTATTGATAGTTATTGATTATTAATAGTAATTTTGACTTACTATTGCCATTTTGTTAATTGTTTCTATTTTGTAGTTTTTTTGTTCTCCCTTCTCTTACTGTCTTCCTTTGTGATTTCATTTTTTTGTAAGCGGATATATATATATATTTTTTTTACCTTTATGTATTTTTATTGTGTTTTAGAACACCAGCCTCCATACTCTGGCTGAAATGCTTTTAGTATGTTCTCCCCAGGGTTTTTGCTTTTTCTGTTCCCCTAGACGGTTAGAATAGTTTTCCTGAGATACACACGTTTCTTGCTCCTTTCAATTCAGATATCTGCTCAAATGTCACCTTATCAGAGAGGAATTCCCTGACCACCCAATTATCCCATCATTTTCCCGGCTTTTATTTGGCTTTGTTCATCGAAGCTATCACTACCTGTCATGTTATGTCTGCTTATTGCTTTATTTGTCTTCTAGAATTTAAACTCCATAATAGTGTGAACTTTTGTTAAACTTTGTGATAACTGTATCCCTGGTGCCAGGATAGTAACTGACCTGTTGTAGGTACTCAAATACTTGTTAATTGAATGACTTAATGAATGAGTGGCAAAATCAGGTAAAGGCAAGCTATGAGGCCATGGAGGACTTCGGATTCTGTGTTAAGGAGTTAAACCTTATTTGGTGGGTGTATCAGTTAGCCATTGCCATAAAAATACAATGCCGTAATAGAACGGGAGGCATCTACTTCTCATCGCCTGCAGATCCGTGGCTGAGGGGTTGCTGATTTAGGTTATATTCAATGGGAGAAGATACTGCTCTCACCTGAGCTCACTTCATGTAGATGTAGTCAGACTGGGTCTAAAGCTGGTCCTGGGATATACTCATTTTGGGTTGGGGCTGTCCCACTTTTTAAGTTTTCCTTCTGGGATCAGCAGACCAGCCTGAGAATTTTCTTCTCAGAGTGATGTCAGACTCCAAAGAGAACAAGACCACCAATGCCAGCAGTTTCCAATCCTCTTCTTGCATCACGTCTGCTAATATCCCACTGACCAAAGCAAATTATGTGGTTAAACTTACAAAAGAAGGGGTAACATTTAATCAAATCTATCATAGTAGGCAATGTTACTTTATGGTTTTCAGCAGTTTTATGCTTCTTTACTGATTATTGTATAACATTGAAAATTTTCCAGTATCGAGATGTATTATTTGGAGACCACGCTGAATTAGAATAAATGACAGTTAACCATCGTGTGGCCTGCAAATAAAAGAAATAGTTTCTAACATGCTTATGATGTTATACATACATCCTAATCACAATATGCCTAGTAAGTAGGTCGATAACTTGGACTGTTCAGAGATAGTTGGTCTTATACACAATTTATTCCCCAGCTTTCATCCTAGAAACAACTAAGTGCTCCCTCTGCTCCCATCCAATTTCCCCTTTGTAGGAATTTAATTTATAAGACTGCTGACTTTAATTACAGATGGAAGCATGAAGCTGTTCTATCAAAATGTAATTGACTGTCATAATAGTATAGCTGTGAGACTTTCTTATTCTGTTCTCCCATCTAACAAGAGTAGACTCTAGAGATTAGAGTTAATGATGCTGATGGTGTACTGATTGCCAGATTATTTGTTTTATTTTTTTCTTGCATTTGGGACAAACCTGATTATTTTAAAGACACCTGCAATTCTTTAGCAAATGTTTAATTCCAATCAGGAAAATTTGCCATCCTATATGTGGGTACTATAATATTATAATATCTCCCCAAAGATGAAAAGACGACAATAATAGTGTATGTGTATTTGTGTATGTGTGTGTGTGTTTAGTAGGAGGACCACCAGGGAACAGTTTTAATATTGGGCAAATATCTGTGTGTTGGAACATTTGTCATGAGCAGGATCTGGTTGAATAGGATTCCTAAGTTGCATTTCCTAGAAAAACCAAAGTCACATTTTCCATATCCAAGAGATAATGGGAGAAGGGAACATTAAGGGGCTGAAGGTTATATTCTCAGAGGTCGTTTGCTCATAAATCTGCCCAACCAATAAATCTTTAATGAGTGCATAGTACTATATTCCAGATAGTCGACCATTGGCTAGAATCCTTAGCAACTTTTACAAACTGGAGCCTGAGTAGAGTCAATTACTGTCAGGTGAATTTTTTCATATTATGAATAGTGATGTCTATTGCTCTTGTCCCAGTAAGATTTCACCATCTTAACAGTGTCCAAAAAGAGATTTCTGCTTTCTGTGTTAAAATGGAACAGACCTACTTGCTCACCTTTTTACTATTTTAAAAGTTATTCTCACTCCAACATTTGCCCTCCCCTTCTTTACTTTGCTAAGTTTCTGAAAATGATCTGATAATTTCCCAGATGGTTTTATTTGACTCATAGGATGAAAGTAATTAAAAGGTGAGCAAGTCAATCCAAGCATGGCCCGTCCAACAAGGGTACCCAAAGATGGATAAAATAAAGCAAGTACATTTTCTTAACTCAGTATTTTATGAAAACAATATTTAGAATAGTACTTATTAAAGAACCTTAACAAAATAACTACCATACAGTTCTGAGTCATTTGCTGGCATAAAATGAGTTTTTATTTAATCTCTGGATAATTCTAGCCAAACTATGATGGAAAGGTGACAGATTTCCAGAAGATTCTTCACTAGACAGTTTTGTGTAAAAAAAAATTTTTTGAGATGGAACCATCATATCTTTTGGAGGTTTGATCATCCCATACCTGTGACATTTCACATAATGACTCCGTAAAGACATATTCGGACACAGTCTCATTAGCAAGTTATATAGGTTGCTTATTAAAGTAGTGGAAATTACTTGTGAATGAACTCTGCGAGACTGTGAGAATGAGTTAATCAGCTGTCTTTGTTAGTTTTTCTAAGTGTGGGAGGCCTTGGCAGGTAATTTGGCTTTCTCTGATTTGCAGCTGCCATCATCATTACTATATGTGAGTGAAATGTCTGCCTGGGCAGATTTGCAACCTGACACTAATGCTAATGAATTGTTTAAAGATACTGAATTATTGATAATTTCAGAAGTGCCCCTGAATTGGATCTAAGAGGCTGGTTTCCAGTTTACATTTCTAAGTCACGGTGATACCGTTGAGGCAACATTTCTTTGCAGGGAGTTTTGAGTTAAGCTTCATAGCATCTGTAGTACAAATGCAACCAACTATGCTATGAATTTTCTCTAGTAGAACAAATCCCCTCTCTGCTTTGGTATCTTGTAGACATAATCTTACTTAAAATGGATTTCTTTACAGTTATTATGGTTCACTTTTACTCACAACTACTTTATGAAGGGAGGTACCAATTTTTCTTAATATCTGTATCATGTTTTGCCAGAGATGTAGAATGTTAGACTTAAATGAACCATTTGATATCACCCAGCCCATGTTTCTCAAAACCTCTCCCAGTGTTAGTGGAAGGTGAAGACATACATCCTGTAGTCTGTGGGAAGACCAGAAAACAAATTATTTGAGGTCATAAGGTTTTGGATCTTTATTCATAATATACACATGCCCATTAAACCAAAATTTCATCTCAGCTGAACTACCTTGTCTACATGAGTATATGATCTCACTTATATGTGGAATCTACTGAATAAGCTGACAAACAAAACAGATCTAGAGATGTGGCAGCATGCAACAGAACAGATGAATCTCAGAGGGAAGGGGGTGGGGTGGGAAGAGAGTAACCAAAGAACTTACATATATATATGCATAACCCATGGACACAGACAATAGTGCAATGAAGGCCTGGGGAGGGGCGGGTATAGGGTCGTGGGGGTCAATGGTGGAAAAAGGGAGACATCTGTAATACTGTCAACAATAAAGATAAAAAAATAAAAAGATATGTACCATCATGTGGAAGTTTTATCTACCTGCCAGATTATATCCAGGTATTTTTGGGTTTTCCTTTGTCCTAATGGTGAGCAAGTCACCTGATTATCACAGAGCAGCAAGACCTTGGAGAACTGCTGTCTCAGAACTGACAATAAGGTTTCTACTTTGATTCTTTCCCCGTGGATTTTTTCTTTCCAGCTTCAGGTCTTGTTAATTTTCAGGATTGTCCACACGTATTCTCGTGGGTACAGACACTCATCAGATTAACACATATTTTTTGAATTTCCGCTACGTACTTTGAACTGTGCAAGTTTTAATCAGGGATTACACACATGCACCCAGCCACCCCTTTCCTTATTCTCAAAATTTTCATACCATATTTGGGGAGGGGAACATAGATATGTATGTGGTAAGTAATAATGTAAGACTTAAGTACTGTTTTGAGAAAACGATGCAGGATATATCAGAAAGCTGAATATGATACGTTGGCAAATTAAAAGTGTGTAGACGAACAACATGTTTGTGCTCCTTTCTGTCCATTTGATGGATGCTGTGAACATTCTAAAGAAATGCACAGCCTGGCCGGCGTGGCTCAGCAGTTGAGCATCGACCTAGGATCCAGGAGATCGCGGTTCGATTCCTGGTCAGGGCACATGCCCAGGTTGCGGGTTTGATCCCCAGTAGGGGGGGTGCAGGAGGCAGCTGATCAATGACTATCATCATTGATGTTTCTATCTCTCTCTCCCTCTCCCTTCCTCTCTCTGAAATCAATAAAGACATACTAAAAAAAAAAAAAAAAAAAAGGAGAGATACACATATGCATATGCTGAAATTTCCTTAGTGTTTCCCAGGGTTAAGGAACTGAGGGAAGCCCACCCATGAGGGATATTGACCTCAGGTGAAGAAACTCTAGGACAAACTAGAAGCACCGGTTCATAGGCATGGGTGTTCCATTCTAGGTAGACTGCTCAGAGGAGAATTCCAGGAGAAATTGGAGGTTGATCTGGAAAGATGAACAGAGGAGAGAGGGACAAGGCTGGGGAAGGGTCATTCCAGGCATGGAAAACCTTAAGCAAAATGCCAAAGTCAGGGCACTAAAGAGTGTAACTTGGCAACTGTTAATCCAGATTGGAAGGAAGGAGAATTAGGAGAACACTATGGAGAAAGGTAAGAAATGTTGGCTTGTGTTGGATTGCCATGAATAAAGGTACAAGAAAGTAATTTCATTTATTTCAGAAGTAATATATGCTTATTGTAAGAAATTAAAATCATACTGAAGTATAAGAGGTAGAAAATTAAAATCCTTTTCAAATTATATAGAGTTATGAATTTGCACCAAACATCCTGCCTTATAACTTGCTTTCCTATTTAACAACATATGCATTATGGCTGCCTTTTCATGTCAACACTTAAATATCAATGCTGCCCTTTTAATTCTCTCAGCATGGTCTTTATATGGATGTACCATGATTTGTTTAACCCATTTTCCTATTAATTAGGTTTTCTCTCTGATTTCACTGGTGTATACATTATTGCAATACACAGCCTTGTTCATATATTTTTGGGCACTGCCATGATGATACCTTTAGGAATAAATTCCTAAAATTGTTAGATCAAAGGGCATACTGCTAAAGAGTGAATATTTGTGTCCCCTCAAAATTTTGCAGGTTGAAATCTTACTCCTCCCGGCCCCCAAGGATCATCCCCTTACAGTGTAGCCAGACCCCCTCCAGCCTGAGGAGTGCTCACTTAGTTGACAAGCTCAACTCTGGCCAGCAAAGAGCGGCCGTCAAAGACGTGGCTTCCCTGATCCCGGGCAGAGCCGGCCTATAGTCCTTGGCTTGAAAAGATTTACGCAACTGCCCCTCTCCCAAACCTAGATTCTGTATTGGATAGGGCTCCTGTTTGGCAGAAAAACGTTTCCACTCTACACTTAAATTTGCTCTTAGTCTATCTAAGAAATACAATTTAGCATTTCTTTTGAAAATAATTTGGCTTTTGTGCTCACTGTAATTTCCCTCGAGTGTCCACAAATGAGCGCTCATTAGTTCTTCGGGAGATGTGACATGAGGCGTTGCCTGCGTAAGGGGTCAGCTTAGCTTCATTTGTTTCCTCTGATGCCTCTTCCTTTCCTCCTTGCCAGCAAGCCCAGTTGTGATGTTTGCCTGGTCACTCCACTTTCCATTCTTGATATCCCTTCTATGAGTTTTTGTGAGAACTTAACTCTTTCTAGGAAATCAGTGCCTGCCTGCTTCCTTCCTGTCCTATCCATTAGAGCGCAGGCAAGGCTGCTGTGTTTGTACCTCGCTGTAAGGTACAATTCATTTTGTTTTTCCCAGGGATATCCGCAACAAAACTTGTCAAACACTGTGTTCTAAGACAGGTCAGCAAATTTCTTCTGTAAAAGGCCAGACGGTAAATATTTTAGGCTTTGTAATCCTCTTATGGTCTCTGTGGCATATTTTTTGCTTTTCTTTTTTTTTAAATATACAACCCTATAGAAATGTAAAAATCATTCTTCGTTCACAGGTCATACTAAAAAGTGCTGTAGATTTGGCCCACAGCTACATATTTCTGACTCTTAGTTTATGAGGCTACAGATGTTGAGAATGAAAATTTTCTACTTGGAGCAACACTCACCTAGGAGAGATCAAAGCTGCATACTGTGTTTCACTAAAATTTTTCTGTGCAGCTAAATAAGTTAAAGAAGTGGGAAGCTTGAATGTCCTCAGGACACCAAACTCTTATTGGACCTAATTGAAAACTCATTTTGGACCAATAAATACTGGGATTTCTTGAAAAAACAAACAAAAGAAAATACCACCACACCAGTTGTATACAGACCCGAGGACTCATTTTATGCTCTACCCAGAGTGCTAGTTTTCAAAGCATCCTTCCTTGAAACTTCTGGATTGTCTTACCATCCACTCCCAAAGTGAACCACTCAGTGAATTTTCACATTGTTGTATGTTCTCTTGCCTGGCAAGTTAATTAACTCAGTATCTCCCCCCACTTTTGGTAGTTTTTGTTTTAGTCTTTGGCAATTCCTTATGTAAAAAAAAAAAAAAATGATGTAAGTCAGCAGGTGGGAGAGTTCCTTTGGATGTTAGGTGAAGAGGCTTTTCCTTATGGTTTCTGAAATTATAGCAAGAATAAAGTTTGGTCAGAGAGTAATGGGAGTGAATCACATAAGTACATCTTACTTGCATGCAAAGGGTGGGAAGAGATGGGTAAGCCCCTTTATTGAACAAAATGGAGCAAAGGGCTTGTCAAGGAAAATTGTGAAAGTCTTTAAAATTTGCAAAAATGATTGCTGAGCATCCTAGAAATAAACTGTGGAAAATTGATAATCATGCAAATTTGCTGGTTCATAAAATTCAAATGAATTGTGTCTAGACAGATGCAATTAATTATTGTCCATAGATACTGACCAATTTTGCATCTGTTTGTCAATTCATGTGAGCCTTCCTGATTGCCCATATAGGTTCGACCTTCGAGTTCTCCTTTGGACTTGTAACATCTTCCTAATTTCCTCACTAATTAATGACATAAACAAAATATTTGCCCTGTGATCATGTTTATGCAGCATTCGTGATTATTATGAAAATTGTCTTCTAACAATCTTAGAATTTGCAATTATTTTCATCAACACATATACATGTATCTGTGGCATGCACACACATACACAGTTATATAGTTATATTTATAGAGCATGTTTTATATCCGTTTTTTCATGTTCAGTGTGTATATAAGCAAATATGTTATTTGCCTAAATTATTTATATAATTCAAGTCAAAAGAAATTGGGCTCTACTTATCTGGGTCGTCTGCATGAGAAGATCTGATCACAGAAGTCATTTTCTCCTTCCTTTTACTCATATCTCTGTGCCTATCTGTGATGTAACAAATATTAAACGGGCCATGGCCAAACTGATTTGAGGTTATGGCTCTGCCCATGAGTAAATACGTGGTAACCAATTCAATCCAGTTTGTAACTGTGAAGACAGCCTAACATTCCAAACTGACCCACCATATTCCCTTTTTATTTTTCCTCATTATTTCAACAAGACTCTAGTGAAGTTCATTGTATGGTACTGACTATTAAGGACCCCTTCTTTCTCTGTGTTGGCAGATTGATAAAGCAGAAGAAAAGTTTTCTTTTAATATGAAAACATATATTCTGCTTATCTAAAACTGAACAGTTTTTCAAGGACTCAAGTTGATATAAATATTTTAGATAAGATGTTTGCTTAGTCTCCAAGAAATCCCATTTGCTGGGTAGGAGTCAGTTTAAATTGTAAAGCACCTGAGAGGCTGGCAGGTCCAGAGCTTTCTTTTTCCTTTGTAAGGTTGTGGGGCTCTGGCGTTGTCTTGTATATAACCTTCAAATTATGCTCAGCACCTCTGGTTTCAAAGCTGTATTAGGTTTTAATTCACACCTTTGTGTGTGTGTGTGTTTATTTTTGTTTAAAATATTACAGATGTCCCTTTTTCTCCCCAATAACCCATTCCACCCCTTCTCACCCCCCTCTCCAGCCCCTCTCCACACCATTGTCCGTGTCCTTGGGTTGTACATATACGCATATGAATTCTTTGGTTATTCCCTCCCCCTCCACCCACCCACCCTCCGAGATTCGTCAGCGGGATCCACGCTTCCATGTCATTGAATCTGTTCATCAGTTTATTAAGTTCTTTAGATTCCATATATAAGTGAGATCATGTAATTCACACCTTTTTATATAAACTTTTTCATTAATAGAATGGCATGCATCCTCAGAGAAGTGGAAGTGATTTTTAGGGAAATCCAGAATTTTCCTGCCATTGGAATCTTTATTTATTTATTTTTAAAAATATGTCTTTATTGATTTTAGAGAGAGGAACGGAGAGGGAGAGAGAGGGATAGAAACATCAATGATGAGAGAGTCATTGATCGGCTGCCTCCCGTACACCCCCTACTGGGGATCAAGCCCGAAACCTGGGCATGTGCCCTGACCGTGAATGGAACCGCGATCTCCTGGATCATACGTCAATGCTCAACCACTGAGCCATGCCTGCTGGGAGGAATCTTTATTTTTAAATTGTAATGTTGCCCTTAAATTTTCTGTTAAGATGGAAAAATGCTGATAAAGTTAATACATTTAGGCCTTATTTTGTATTTGGCAAACTGACTTCTAAATGCCTTTGGATATTTAATGCAAGTCTATTCAGTGACTATTTCCTGATTTCCTCTCATGTGGCATGCATTGTGCTAGGTTATTTGGAAAAGCAAGATAAATAGATATAGCTTTTTCTACCCAGAGAGCACAATGTCTAATAGAAGAAGACAGATAAGAAATGAAATGATGAGAGTACAGGGTGTTATGTGTAATAATGGAAGCATGCATAAGGTATGCAGTCAGCATACAAGAGGGAATGATTAGCACTGTGAACGGAGTAGAGCAGCAAGTCTTTAAATTATAGCAAGTGTTGTAGGCTAGAGATCAGGAAGAAGATTAATTCATAGTACACATATTGAGTTCTTATAATTGGTGAGTACTAGGTGAAGCCCTCTCTCTACACACACAAATAATACACAGACCGTGACTCAAGAAACTCATAGTCTATTAAAGAAAACAGAAAAGCGAATGCGTATTCATAATGCATTATGAAAAGTGGCACCTTAAACACATGAATCAAAACCTGTAGGAACATGAGAGGCAATGGCTAGGGCTGGGGAGATGAGGGTTGGAGAAGGCTTCTGATGGGGAATGTAGAGTTGAGTCTGGAAGAATATGTGAGAGGAGATAATGGGATGAATGTTCTGGGTAGAGATCAGCATATGCAAAGGCTAAGAGGCCTGAGAGACAGAATCTGACTTCAGGGCAGTGTGACCTCAGTGTGAGCAATGCCACAGACGAGGTAATGTCCAGTGCTGGGCAGGTAGGTAGAGGGTCATTTGGAAGGGCCTTGTGTGTCATATATGTGATAGGAGGAACCTTTGAAGTCTTTAAAATGGGAATAGTATGAAATTAGCTTTTATAAAATTTCACTCTGAAAGCAACATGGAGAGGAAGGATTAGAGCAAAATAAGATTAGAGTCAAAGAGACAGAATAGAGTTTTCTATAGGAATGTGGATGGGAAATGGACATGGCCTGAACTCCTCTGGCAGGGGGATTTCAGGAGGAAAGGGCAGAGGCCAGCCATAGTAAGAAAGAAGAACAAGACTTAGTGATGCGGGAATGGCTCAGAAGGAGATGCTCAGGCCAGCACCCGCAGTTCTGGCTGGTAGTTGGTGGCGCCATTCCTAAATGGAAATGATGGGAAATAAGGACAGAGGAGTAGGGATGGGAGGGCTGTTCGGCAGGAAAGATGTAACAATGCCCCAAACTAAATACAACTAAGACGCTTGTATGATCCAAATAACTATGCCAAATAGGGCAACTGGAAAATCTGAGTTCAGAATTGAAAGGGAATATTGGGCCCAAGATACATAGATATCTGGGACCTTTAAGTAGATAGTTACAGTTGAAGGATTAGATCAAGTCACTCTGGAAAGAGTACATAAAATTGGACCAGGAATGGATCCCAATGAATCTGAATATGCAAAAGGGATGAAATGAGGGCAGGCAGTGAGGGAGAAGGCAAGAAAAAATATCACGGATGACCAGCCAGTGAGGCTAGAGAAAAATCAGGGAAAGGTGGTACCACAGAAACCAGGTAGAGATTCCAAAATGATGAAATGGCCAGTATTAATAATATATATGCTGCAGGGAGGCCCTGGAAGGCAAAAGGAAAAACGATGCAGAAAATAAAATAGCTCCTGCATCAAAACAAAAAGCATGTGAGCATTAAAGCCGGAACGTGGTGGGCTATGGAGTGAAAGAGAAATGAAGGAGGGACTATGCGTTTTTTCTTCAAGACAATTATCTCGGAAGGGAAAGTCCAAGAAATGGAGGAGTAAAGTATGTCTCTTTCTAAAAATGCAAAGTCTATGACAACAGAGACATCATTGGCTTTGTTGACTGCTATAAACTTCTTCAAGACTGCCTGGCAAGTCGCAGGGACTCCCTGCATTTATAATTGAATGAATGAATGGATAAATAGGAGAAACTTGGGGATGTCTATATGGCAATAAAAAAATACATACTTAGTGTAGATGGTGGCTCAAGAGAGCTGGCTGGGAGGAGGAGAGACTCTGAGACTGAGCACAGAACGTGTACCTTGGAATGAGGACTCTCCTTCCCGGACCTGTGCGGATAGGATGGTCAATGATGTTGGAGAATTTCAGGGCAATTCCATCAAGAAGGTGGAAGTAGTGACCTCTTCAAATTCCTAGAGTTTTGTGATTACAAAGCCAGTGTGTCCTAACCCAGAATGCCCCTTAAAAATGACACAATTTAGCTAATTGTGTGTATAATTGAGGCGAAAGAGCTGAATTATTTGAAATAATAGCCTTGATTCTGCACCTGACATTCTGAAGAGAACTGATTTTCATTTACAAAGTACTCTGTTGGCTAGTCTCTGTTGATCTTGCCGACTCCTCCTTTCAATACCCCTCTGAGGTAAGTTAGCTCCTCCATGAACCCTCTCGGCAGGAAGGACACTAAATGAGAAACAGAGAAGCCAACTGCAATCTTGCAGCCACTCAACCCAAGTCCTTCTGAAGGTCTCATCATTCTTTTCTGCAGAAGAAGAGATACCTAGATTGACTCAACATAGAACTTGTGGCTAAGGGTTGGGCAGTTAGAGTATAGCTAACTTGTGATTAGACCACCATATTCTGTAGAATGGACATTCATGCTTTTTGAGCTGCCTTGAGATTTTTTTAAGTTTATTTTTTGTTGACAGTATTACAGATGTCTCCTATTTTTCTCCCACTTCCCCCCCCCCACCCAATCCTCTCCCTACCCCAGGCCTTTACCACACTATTGTCTGTGTCCATGGGCTATGCATATATGCCTATAAATTCTTTGGTTAATCTCTTCCAGTTCCTCCTCCCCTTCTCCCTTCTGAAAATATTTTTTTAATGAGTTCTTCTAAAATAGCCAATAGGTCAAGAAAACTGTCCCTACCTAGCCCCTATGCCACCTCTAAGCATGTTTGTGAAATGTGAGAGACAAGTGATCACCATATTTTGAAATAGAATTTCGTATGTGGATATGGGGGTAATCTAGCTCTCTCCAGACCTAACTTTGAATATGTACACTGCAGCTGCCAAGGAAGTTGCTGTTCCTGACTCCGTGAGCCATACTGGGGGTGGGGAGGGGCGGGGTGGGGGGAGGTGCCTGCAAGATGCTAAAATTCTGCACTAATCCAGTTTGGGAACAGGGTGGTGGAATTTGAATTTTACTATTCATGTGACCACATTTACACTCCCAGTGGAGCTGAAGGAGCCAGGTGACACTCCCTCTTTGTGTAAAATCTATGATTTCATTCCCTTTGGGATCTTTCCTGTGATAGTTCAGGTTGAACTCATGGTGCCCTGCTCAGTAAGGGAAGATGTGATGACAAGGTAATCAGATGATTTATTTTCCCCATGTAAGCTCCCCCTACCCCAGTTTTATTGAGATATAATTAAAATATAATATTTTATAAGTTTAAGTATAGGACATAATGATTTGATACATGTATATGTTGCAAAATCATAACCACAATAAGTTTAGTTAACATCCATCACCTCCCATAGTTATAAATATTATTTTCTTGAGATAAGAACTTTTCAGATCTCTCTTAGCAATTTTCAAATATATAATACAGTATTGTTAATGATAGTTACCATGCTGTACATTAGATCCCCAGAACTTATTTATCTTAAAACTGGAAGTTTGTAACTTCTGACCACCTTCCCCCATTTCTCCCATCCCTGGACACTCTTCACCATGGCAACCGCCAATCTGTTCTCTGTTTCTATGAGTTTGGATTTCTTAGACTCCACATCCAAGTGAGACCGATCATATAGTATTGTTTTTTGACTGACTTATTTTACTTAGCATAATGTCTTTAAGTTTTATTGATGTTGTTGCAAATAGCAGGGGCTCTCTATGGCTGTCTAACATCCTAGTGTCTATATATACTACATTTTCTTTATCTAGTCATCCATCCATCAATGGATACTTAGGTTGTTTCCATGTCTTGGCTATTGGAAGTAATGCTGCAACGAACATGGGAGTGCAGATGTCTTTTCAAGATAGTGATTTCATTTCCTTTGGATATATATTCAGAAACGGAATTGCTAGATCATATGGTAGTTATGTTAATTTTTTAAGGAACCTCCATACTGTTTTCTAAAGTGGCCGTAACAATTTAGAATCCCACCAACAGTGCACAATGGTTCCCTTTTCACACACCTGTGCCAACACTTACTATCTCTTGTCTTTTTGTTGATAGTCATTCTAACAGTGTGAGGTGATATCTCATTCTGGTTTTGATTTGCATTTCCCTGATGATTACTGATAGTCTCTTGTCATATGTCTGTTGGACACCTGTATGTCCTCTTTGGAGAAGTGTCTATTCAGGTCATCTGCCATTTTTAATTGGATTGTTATTATTGATATTGGGTTGTATGAATTCTGTATATGTTTTGGATATTAACCCCTTATTAGATACGTGCTTTGCAAATATTTTTCTCTCATTCTGTGGTCTGCCATTTCACTTAGTTGATTGTTTCTTTTGCTGTTACCCTGTATGCCTTTGAATTTTGTTTTTTTTTTTTTGTGTGTGTGTTTTTTTTTTTAAATTTTTTATTGGTAAGCAATCAGACAAGAGGTGAGTCATACAAGTGCAGGTTTGGATTCTGTGTTGTGTTTACTTAAAATCTGATATTTTGTTCATTGAGGGTTTTTGCATCAATTTTGGATTGTTAAAAATATATTACATTATCTTATTAGTTATCTTGATAGCTGAGTCTTTTGGGCACTCTTTCTCTTAAATTTTGTGCCCTAGTGAAGTGCCTTACTCCCCTTGCTCTGCCCAGAATGTATTTCTTAAACCTTTGTTTTCACTTTAACAATAGTTTTCTTGGCTGGTGCTATAAGCTTAGAAACACTGCACAGCCAGTCCACTTTGGGATAAGAGCCAGATGGGAAATTGTTGTGCTCCAAAATGGATTTAGTTTTAGAAATTTTCAGAAGCTATTTGAAACAAAGTCTGGAGAAGTAACATGAATGGTAAAGCTTGATAACTTTGGTAAAGGTAGACATTATAAAGATTGCTTTTTCATGTGAGTTGTGAACAGGCTCTGAGGGTAATTCCAGAGATATAACTAAAAGAAGTTTTGAGCACAGGACTGTGACAAAGTAGTAGATCGTCTCTAAAGTTGGTACCCTGAGGATCCATTTGGGTAGTTAATGTCAAGGTATGTTAATTCAAAAGGCCTCATTATTTAGTGCTGGGCTGCATATTTTTGATGAAGTAGATTTGAATTTGTGTAATTCTCTGATTAAAAATATGTATTTATCCCTTCAATAAATGAATCTTCTTCTTGTGCTGATAATTACTCCAGCAGTATGTGTTTCTTAGGGGACAATGTCTCGCACCTGGATTTTTCCATTTATTATCCCTGTTATTAAAAAAAAAAATCCTACAAAGATTCTGTCTTAGATCATTGCATCATGCCCACGTGCCTTTTGTTCTTGACATGTCTGTATGTGCACACACCTATTGTTAATTTTCGTGTTGTAACAGCTTTTGACTTTGATTCTCAGTGAAGGGAGAACTGCTGTGACCTGAAGAAAGCTGACCAGTACACACCTTCTTGGTTTTATTGGCGTCTGCTACAAACTACAGCGTTTACCCAATCTCAGCCACACATAATATTAGCAATCTGAAGGATGTCCTAATTTCTCTTGGGAAAGTACCTAGGTGTGGGATTATTGGGTGACTTGGCATGTCACTGTTTATAAGAAACCACCTAAATGTCTAAAAATGTCTGTACCATTTTTGTTCCTGCCAGAAGTGCAGGAGAGTTCTAGTAGCTCTGGATGCCTGCCAGCACTTTGTTGCTGTTTTGTTTCTTTGTTTCTTTTTGGTCCTTTTGGTTGTTGGGTGTAGGTTTATCTGTTATTTCTTTGTGATTTTAATTATTTCCCTAGATAGGAACTGCTATTCAAGAAAACTGACTAATGGAGTTGAATATTGAACTAGGTACTATTTTAAACGTTTCAACCATGATTCTTTTAAAATGATCTAACACATCATACATACAGTAATGTACATTAGTAATTATCAGGAAAATACCAGTTTGCACTTTATGGGTAGATGTACTACTTAAGGAGATAAATGTTACTTTTCTTAATTTCTTTGGCGTCAGTTCTGTAACTTACATTTTCAAACCATAATAGGTATTTACTTGGATGGTGGTTTTGTTTTCTAAGGAATAATGATTCAGACTAATAAAAAAATCTGGGTTCATTTCATTATGAGCAGTAATTTATGTGCAATATTATGGACCCTAAATATTACTTTTGTACTAGTGTACATAAAACGTAATTGTGGAATTAATTACTGACTAGTTTTCTTAGTCATAGCTATTCCTTTGTGATTTTAAGTGTGTTTGGCTTGTAGTATATACCGGCTGCCTAGAAATTTGTCTCTTCTCATACTTCAAAATACTTTGAATAAATGGTAAGTGCTTTTGAAAATACTCTTCTGTGCGCGTTCTGATGGCTTGGGACTGGTAATAAGTTACATGCCTGTGTCAAATGCAGGTCTGGCGTAGCATTATTATCAACTACTTTGATAAATGATGCAATTTACTGTACTCTCCTGATTTTTTTAATAGCATTACACTGCCATGTAGAGTACTTGAGCTGTTTTCTTTTTCCTGATGGAGGAATTGACTCTTTAAAGTAGAGTGGATATACATAAAATTGAAGAGGCTTTGATAGATAATTCTTGCTATCTTATTGATATATAATTTTTAATAACTCTGACTTCCTAATATTCTTTTGCCTCAATTACAGAGACAGATACAGGTGAATATTTTTTTTGCTTGATATGAACATATTACCAGGATTTATCTATTTTATTTTGCTTATTTGGACTATAATTTCAAAGGATTCCAATAAAGAAAATGGAATGATGACAATGAATCTGATATTTTAACCTTATTATCTTATGAGACAGTTATGATCTTCTATTAAAGTGCCACTAAAAGTATCATTCATGGTGGGCTGTTGGTCCACGAATTTACTGATCTACAATGAAATGTATACAGAAATGGAGAGCATGCATTTTGAAACTTTTAAAACAGTTTGACATTGTCCTGACTTCCAAGCACAGAAATATACAAATACTAGTCCATGATATCTTGGGTGGGTAGATGGTGGCATCTGCTCCTTCATTATATACCCTCTGAAAAGCACTGATATATAATATATAGCACTCTCTGTATTCTTTGACTTTGAAATAGAGCTTTTAATGAGTGATTACCAGGTATCAGATTCTAAGTATTTTACAAAGCATCTTATTTACCCATCATCACATTTCTAGTACATGCCCTTGTTAGATCCATTTTACAGATGAGAAATATCTTGCTTAAGGTCCCACAGCTAGAAGTTACATGTTAAGATACCTGTAATAAATAAAGTAGGTGTAGGTAAACTGATAATTATATTTGACAGTAGTGCATGCTGATCTCAGTTTGCATATGCAATTGCAGGAGTAACTGATGCATGTGTACCGTAGGATTTTTTGGTGCCTATGGCTTTTGGGTGGATGAGTGAACAACCAACAGCAGCCTATCAGTCTCCCTACTTTGGAAGAGAAAGGAGGCTTCTCCTACCACAGAGAAAACACTTAAGGTATTCGTGTTACCACAGGAGAACATAAGCCTCAAGTGGTCAGAGAGACAAATCCTTGCCCGTCAGCCTACCCTTTCTTGCCTCCCTTGGGCTCTGCATAGAGAATCTGAGAGTAATTTTTGCTTCAGCCCCTCTGTCCAGCCCCGTCTATGTCTCTTCATTGGTTCTTTATGAGGCAAGGGTGTTCATTGGTTGTCCACTTTGCAATGACTAAAGGTTCATAGCTAATATCATAGTGAGGCGCTAATGGCGAGTGGAAGAGGGAACTTGAAAGATAAAATGTCCACAGATTACGAGATGGCAGGGTAGCAAATGGGGTTCCCATTTCCTCGGGGTGGGCCCCACATGTCACTATATTTATGCTTAGTATCCATTTGTGCCCCTTTCCAAAAGTGAAGCCATTCTCAGCCCTTCAAGTTCACCAAAACTGTCCATTTGCACCAAAATATGATTAAGCCAAGGATTCCCCAGTGGAGATGGAAGAAGAGGCTTACATTACTCTTGGTAGGTATTAATTTGAAACGTCCCCATAAGATGTGGAGCTCCTTGGAAGTCTTTTTCCTTTCAGGTCCAGGCCCCTTTGCTCCTCATCGCTCACCTTCTTCCCGCTGGTCTTTGCCTCCACCGTCCTCCCTCTGCTCCCATCACTCCTTCCTCTCCTTTGTAGGCAGGTATTTATCTTCAAACTCCTGCACCCCTAAAGGACATTATATTTTGAATGTTGAATTTGTTCACATTCAGAAAACCAAAATATCCTCTAGTTAAAACTCTCTTTAAAGGCTTAAGATTAGCAACCGTAGCGATAACAAATTCTGGTGTACTGTAGCCCTAGTTCTCAAGGTGAAGACTTTTAACCTTGATGTACTTATCCTTACAGCTTCTGGTTCCCCATTTTCAACACATTTCCTTCTCACTGGGAGGAAGGAGAGTTAGTTTAGGACCATTAGCTAGCTTTAGAGTGAAGTAGATTACAATTAGAGCCTTGGTTTCACTGCTTGCTTTCTTTTACTACCTTTAAAAAAATTACATTTCTGGGACTCAATTTCTCTATCAATTAGAGTCCATATCGCCTATTTTTTTTCTGTAAATATTAAATGATAAACTATGGCTAAAGCACTTGTTATGGGGTTTGGTATAATGAAAATTTGCAGTCTGGCTTTTTTTTTTTTTACTGTCTAAATAGTTTTAGATTCCATGCTAGGTGCAGGGAGAAGATTTCCCCATGCAATTCTTTGGGCTGGCACAATTCCATAGCACTGAACTACAAGACAGAATGACTGTGACACAGAAGGATTAAGTGAGCTTTTTGGCTTCTTGTGTCAGATTGCCCTGGGTTTAAACCGTAGTCCTAATACTCTGTGGTCATGTCATCTTGGGCAAATTCTTTAACCTATCAAATTTTGTTTCCTCATCTGTAAAGTAAAAATACAATATAGGAAAGCCCATGGGATCAGTGCCTGGAATATAAAAAAGAATCTGGTAAATGTTGACTTCTTCTCTAGGTCTCAATTTTTCTTCAATAGATAAAGGGGGCGATGGGAGGGCAGCATGGGTGGAGGCTGTTGTTTCCTTGTCTCAATGAAATTCAGTGATCTAAAAAATTACTCTCTCATTTTGACGATGATGAGGTTGGTGTCGATCAGTGCACTGTAGCTCACTATAAACAGTGATTTTGTTTTTTAGGCTTTAGCTTCTTGAACATAAATTACTTTCATGGCTTTTAATTCATGCAGACAGATCCAAACTATCTTCCTCACTAAGATTTAGCTCTGTTGGGTGCCAAGTGTTGGTAAAACTTAATTCTCACTGTTATACTGGGTTCAGCACCAACATTTCCAAATATGAAAACATTGAGGATAAACAATACCATATGTACAATTTTATTTCAAACGACAAATGTATTTCTGCCTCATTAACAATGAAAACAGAAGTGATGTATGTGGAATTCTTATTTTGAAGTTAATAAATCTGTGTATAATCTGCAAAGTTAAGAATTTTTATTTTTTTCTAAGAGCCTAATTATGTCTTCCCTTGTCTCAAATAATGCTCTGGTTGTTTTCTGCAATCTGCCCCCACGTGTGAAAATTTTCTCGTTTGGAAACATCTTCTCCCCCCAGTTCCTTCCCTTCCTCCTTCCCCTGTCTTCTCTCTCTCCTTTTCTTCCTTCTGCTGCTCTCTGTCCCCATCACATGTTCATTACCTTCCTGTCCTCTTCATCATCATCATTCCTGTCTCCTCCTCCCTCATTTCTCACCCTCGTGTCCTCTCTGTCTCCCACTTTCTTTCACACCCATACGTACTTTCATTTTCCTCCCTCCCTCCCCTTTTCTCTCTCTTTCCCTCATTCCCTTTCTCTCTCTGTCATGCTCTCTCAGAAATGCTAATATGTACACATTCTGTGGAAAAAGGAGTCGTTAGATAAGGTTGGAACTTCCAGTCTCTTTCTCTGGTCCCTACCAGAGACACATGAGCCTGTGCCTTCTCCCTTCAGGGGCCTAAAGGACATCTCCTCAACTCCATTTGTTGTCTACAGGGCCAAGTTAAGATCTTGAAGCCATAAAGCTCATAACACTTTGCCATCCTTTATAGATTTTTAAACACAAAAATAAGTACAAGAAAGTCCCTTCAAATTTTAAATTATTTCCAGTGTGATTATGACAATGATTCCTTTTCTAAAAAATTATTAGATACATAATTTTATGATATGCATAAATGTAATCATGTCACTACTTTTCTTGGTTAGGAAAACTTTTGCTCCCTCCCCTTCAGACTTCCCTCACCTTATTCTCTCCCCCACATATGCCAGTTCTACTAATCTTCCCTCCTATCCAACTTGGTCACCCATGCAAACAACTTTCTGTCACTTCACGTTTTCTTCATGCGCGTGCAATCACAAACATATCTTCAGAAAGTCATAGCATTTGCTCATTTTACAAAAATAAGTTCATGTTATCACGCATTTTTAAATCTTGCTTTTTTCCTAAAATATAGTTCCCTGGGAATTTCTCCAAGTCAATTGCCGGACATTTATTTCATTCTTCTAATGGCTGCCCAGTGTTCTGGGATGTACATATAAAATAACGCCTTCCATATTGTAGTCACTCCTTTTTCCTCTACTCTGTACATTGCCATGATAAACATCATTTTATACTTATATTTATGTACTTATGCCTTCATTTCTATAGTATAGATTTCGGAGGGTGGATCTCTGGGCAATAAAGGAATATGTGCTCTTAGTGTTAATGGATGCTGTCAAATAGCTTTACAAAAGGCTGTGTTGATACGTGTTTCCTCCAGCAGTGGGTGAAAGCACGCCCATTGTGCCCCATCTCTGCCAGGACTGTGCTTGTGGATAGGGTACCAGATGTGGTTTCTCCCAGCTGTCTCAAATCTTCAGGGCTTTATCTTGGATTTTATCTGTGCCTGACATGGTGGACATCATTGTAGGCTTCCAGTAACGTCAAGTTGGTATCTTCTAGCTGCACATGCTGTGTTTTCATTTTCTGCCCTGGACTCTCTAATGGCTTCATGGTGGTGAGAGTTCTCTGGATTTGCACTTGTGTGTATGAGCAGCTCAGAAGTGCAGGGGCGCTTTCCATTGACAAATGCCCCTGCCTCCTTTCTTTGGAGATACTTCCTTGACTTTTCAAGAAATCTTGAGGGAACTGATTTTCCATTGCCCACAGTGTTGCTCTTTATAACAAAAGCAACAGTTCTCAGCTTTCCCTCCGTTGTCTCGTTTCCCCCATTTTCTCAACTGCTCCCTAGGATTACCTCCCAAATAAACAACCTGCGGCCAGATTCTTCTCCAGCATCTCCTTTGGAGGAAACTCAAGGAAAGACAGGGTCCTTTTTGTATTTCTCAGACTGATGGCTGTCAAGTGATATTTTGTTGCTTTAATTTTTGTTTTCCCAATTATTCTGAGCATGGTCATCTTTTCCTGTGTTCACTGCCCATGCTGGTTTCCACTGTTGTGGATTCTCTCTTCAACTCTTAGCCCATTTGTTTATTGGTTTCTCGTATGATTTTGATAATTTTAATATCTCTTTCTTCTGAGTGTTCTCTTTATTAATATTTCTAATATTAATTAACATTTCTATTTGTCTTTTGATTACAAAATTTTAAAACTTATGTTGTTGAATATGTCTATCTTTTCTTCTATGAAATCTGCTTTTCTTATTTAGTTTAAGACTTCTTCCTTCTCTCTCATAATTTATACAAATCTTAATCCTAGATTTTCTTGTATGATTTTGTTTTTATTTTTAGTATTTTAAATCTTTAATACACCTAGAATTTTTGTTTGATATAAAACAGGCACTTAATTTTATTTTCTTCCAGATATTCTCTATCAGGCTAACACCATTTATTAAATACTTTATTATTTTCCTCATTAAACTGAAATATTATCTTTGACATGTATTGATTTTTTATTTTGATTTTTTTCTCCTGGATTCTTCATTTTGTTCCTCTGAATTATGTCTTTTTCTATGTTAATAACACATTGATTTGATTACAATGGATTTGTGTAGTATTTTTTATTACCTCTTCTTCATTCTTTACAAATTTAAGATACTTAATTGAATTTATAAAAAGAATTGTACAGGAATTCTAATTGAAAATGCATTAAATATATTTTTAATTTGTCAGAAATTGACTTTTTATGCTATTAACAGTTTCCATACTACAAAGTGATATATCTTTCTATTTGTTTAGTTTTTTTATACCCTTCAATAAAATTTTATAATCATCTTCATATAGGCCCTTTCTTCTTAAGTATATTCTCAATTTCTTAAATAATATCCAATCCTTACCAAATAATATTTTGTTGTTGCCCCTCATTTGCTAGAGCCTTAAACATGTGCTTAGCTTGTCTTTTAGGTAACGCAAAACTGTATCCTTTTTGGATTAGAACTTCTGAGAAACAGGCTTCTCCCAATCTTCAGTTCCCCTGCAAAGCCTGTCTTTTTTTCTGAGGCTTATCACACGTGTTTAGTCTTTACTGCACAAAGTGAAGACAATGCTGAAACTGAGAGCAAACAGCTTCCAGGGATAATCAATCTGCAGGTCTACACTATTACACTGTCAGCTAAATTGGGACATGTCCCCTTGCCTTTGTTTCAGCTCTGTGGATGCTCACCTGTCCTTATGCTTGGTCCCCAAACCTGCTGTACTTCACTGGCTGGACTTATCTCTGGACATTGATGAATGCCTGCTTCTTTGATGACTGTGTCTTATTTGCTGACCTTGTCTCTTTGGACCTCACTCCTTTCCATTTGCTTATAGTTTTGTCTTCATTCATAAACACATAGTATCTGAAGGAATTGTAAGTACAATAGATGGATTTTCCACAAAACTGATTGCCACATGACCTCCCTTTTCTGTCCATGTATGTGCACTGTATTTCCCATCAAGAGGTAGAGTCCTTTCCCCTCTCTTTGAGTCTGGGGGGCCAATAGTACTTGGAAGAAATGACTTCTGGGCCTGGCCTTAAGAAGCCTTGTAGGTTTTGCTTTCACCTTCTTGGAATCCAACCACCACATAATAGAACTTAGGCTAGACTATCAAATGATGATGTGAAACCACCTGTAGAAAGAGAGGCCCAACCAACCCCCAGCCATTCCATCCATCCCAGCTACAGCACCACGCACTTTGCAATCTCAAGTGATCTAATCTCACCCCACATGACATAAGAACTTCCTAGCTGAGCCTTGCCAGTCCTAGATTTGGGAATAGAATAATATGTTGTATCGAAGCCACTTTGTTTTGAGTTGGTTTGTTATACATCATTTGGTAACAGAGCTAGTGAGCATAAAAGAGGAGTACACAACTATTAATAAGAAGAAAACAGGTAAGCCCATGATCGGGCAAATCCAATGAAGACGTCTTACTAAGTGAGGGATTATCTTGCTGGGGTGAAGGAAGCAAACACATAATCAAGCAGCAGTGTATAAATAAATGACATTAAGGCTGTAAATAGAACATCCCTCTTTGTAAAGATCTACATTTTCTCAGTATTTTTCTATATCCAACACACACACACACCAGAATAGAATGGCAATGATTTGAGAATTTTTATCTAATAAAAATACCATTGAGGAACTATTCAATACAGTAGCTCTTTGTCATTAAATGATTTCTCAGTGTTCTCATATTCCTGCCTATGGCAGCCCCTTTCTTTGTTGATTCTCATTGACTGAAAATCTAATGTCTGGATATGTTAGGTATTAAATGAAAGACTAAGGTACTTCTATTTGATAAGTCTACCAAATAGTCATATAGAAGGTGTGACACTAGTCACAAAGAAGGTGTGACTTTAGTCTTATTTCTCAGAGGCCATTCTTTGTTTGTTGGATTCCTGGATCTTGGCAGCTTCTAGCTTGATAATGACGCCAGATGAATGTTCTGATAGCTGAGCTATTACTGTGCTTAGCAAGCTCATCAGTAAATACAGTAACATTGTCATGTGTCCGTAAATTCTGTCTCCTACATATTCGGATCCAATTTGGACAGTAGCACTGTCAATATTATTATTCAAATAAGATAAATGTGAAACATGCAATGTGTGTATCTTTACAGTAAACAGTACACAGCAAGATGTTTGTTTCAAGGTGAAAGATAATGTTGCTGAGCCCTGCTGTCTAGGATGGCTTCTCCTCGCTCCACATAACTGCATCACTAACACGGAGCTGAGCAGGTGCAGCTGTTGTTTTCCATATTATAATGATCACTATTAATTCCTCCTGGCAAATCTAGCCTTTGGGTATCAGTGGGTTAGGGAAGAAAGACCTGATCTAAATTACTGGAGGTTGTGAAGGGAGTATTTATGAGAAAAAAAAAAAGATTGTTTTTCTGATATTTCAGGGTAGTTTTAAAACTAGACCTTGTGCTCTGTCAACAATCTTGAGGTTACAGGTGCTTTGAAACTGTATTTACTGGGAGGGGGTGGACAGAGAAAGATTTCATTTTGTATTTAATTGTACTGGGTGTCTTTTAACATTCTGGGAAGCATCAGTTGGCAAAGGTGATTATATAATCAATAGGGCAGAAGAAGACCTCAGGGTTGCACTTAACATGTTATTGTGCAAATCAAAGGAACAGCAAAAGGCAATTTGCTCGGCTTGTCATTGCCTGGACAATCAGTGTGCAGACAATAAGGGAGGTGGAAAACCGAGTGGAGAGGCAAGTGCATCAAAACGCTTGGCTTTTGTTTTCTTTCTTTCTTTCCAATTCAGTTCTAGTCAATGTACCCATCTGACGGCTTTAACGTGGGTGACAGGAGTCAATAATGCATTGCCTCTTGTTTTCTTGAGTGACTTTTCAGAGAAAAATTAAACCTACTAAATTGTTTGGATGTTAGTTTTGTAATGTTTGATGCCTCGTATCTTTAGTGTACTGGTATGTAAGACAGTTCATAAAATAGCACTATCTGGATAAAACTTTTTCTGCCTTCTAACATCTCCAGGCATAAAATCTATTGGCCTTTAATAAGGCTCACAGTAGGTTCAATAAGTACATACAAACTTGTAAAATATTCTGGAATGAAATCAATAGGGACCATACTATAAATATTGGTAAAATTTAGTTCTGTTTGACTTAAAACATAAAACAAAACTAAAACTTAGTCTTTGATAGGACTAATTTGATGACATCTCATTTTACAGGGTATATTACCATTTGATACTTATTAAATCTTATAAGGTACTTTGCATTACTGTTATCCTTTTATCACCATATAATATTGAGCAGATGAATAAATAATGTGTGAATTTTCAACCTTGGCCCTTAAAACAGAAGCCACAATTCCCAAATGGCTTAATCTCCAACTGTAAGTAAATATTTATATATTTATAATATGCATACATGTGTGTATATAATATGTACATATTTATGTAGTAAAAAGATATAAGCTGATGTAATTCATTTTATAAATGTTTATTAATATTATTCATTCATTTATTCAATAAACATTTATTAAATATCTACATTGTACCAGCATTGGATTACATACCATTTTTTTTAACAAGGTAAAATATTTTCATAGTGTTTTATAGTCTAGCATGTGGTAAGAAGTTGGTCTCAAACCAGACTGCCAGATTTCAAAGTCTGCTTCTGTCAGTTACCAGCTGAATAACTTTGGGTGAGTTACTTAACTTTATTAGTAAGATAGAGATAATAGCATTTCTCTCATGAGGTTTGTAAGGATTAAATGCATTAGTATATATTGGCACTGAGTCAATGAGACAGACACCATCTGTATTAGTCAAGGTTCTTCAGAAAAGTAGAACCAATAAGATATGTGTGTGAATGTATGTATATGTGTATATGTATCTATATCTATGTGGATGTATACATACAGGGTATCCCAAAAATGTATACACACTTTGAATAATTATTAATCCCAGTGGGTTAAATCAGAAAAGAAACATCAATTGAGCTATCAGCTGTAAAGTGTGTATACATTTTTGGGGGATACCCTGTATATACCCCAGATATACTAATATGTGTATATATATATATATATATATATATATGTATAGAGAGGGATGTATATAAATATATATTAGGATGACTATAAGTATATATGATGCATATATATGCACAATATATATGGGATGTGTATATATATGTGTATGTACATAGATAGACAGATAAAGTTATTTTAAGGAATTGGTTCACCAATTTGTGGCAAGTCCAAAACCTGCTGAGCATGCTGATAGGCTGAAGACCCAGGGAAGAACTGATGTTACAGCTTATGTCTGAAGGCAGCCTGGGGGCAGAACTCTGCCTGTACATGTCTGTGTCCGAATTTCCCCTTCTTATAAACACATCAGTTATGTTGGACTAGGATCCATCCTAATTATCCCATCTTAATCACCTCTTTAAAGACCCTCTCTCTAAATATGGCCATGCTCTGAGGCACTAGGGTTTAGGACTTCACCCTGTGAATTTCTGGGGAACCACAATCCAGCCCATTATACCATCCTAAATATGTATTATGACCGATGTGGTACCAGTGATCTGTACATGATTCTGAGGAGACATAGAGGGGAGGGCAGTTTTTCCTGGGCCGTGATGGTGGTAGTCTTGGTGGCATTTGGAGGCTTAGGGGTTTCGGTGAAGAAGGCATTTAAAATAGAATTTAAGGAAAAGTACTCACTGGAATACAAAGGCAGAAAGCTTTGTAAGTAGAGGATAAGTAGAGGGTACAACATGAGCACAATCACCGATGTGCAAAAGTGCCCTGTGCCTCTGGGTTCTACACAGACTTTGGAAGAGGTTATGGAGAAGTGTGGGAAAAAGTGAGCCTAGAAGAGCCTGGGCCAGACTGGAAAGGATTTTAAAATCTACTTCTAAAGTTTAGAATTTGTCTTATGAGCAATGGGGAGTTACTGGATATTATTAAGTTAGAATCACAATCTGCTTTTAATCAATTTTACTTAGAAAAATTGCCCTGGATGGTAGAGCTGAGATTTGTCTGGGAGAGACATGAGGCTGATGTTGTGAGAAAATAAGTTGATGAGGATTTGAAATAATTTCGTGTTGGTGGGGATGAGAGAAGGAAATGGATTTTGCAGACAGGTAGAATTGGTAGGGTTCGATGGAGGGAGCTGAGCTGGAGAAATAGAAGAGCATTCTGAATTTTCTACCTTGGTTGGCTGGGTTGATGACACAAAATTGATATTTGTGTTTGTGAGGCTGTTAGGCATTAGTTGTGTATGGCATTGTGGAAGGCTTTGGGTGTACACATTGGAGCTGATTTGAATTATAACATCAACATTTTTTTCACAAGTATTCACAAATTCAAGGAGACATTAAGAAAAGCACTAGAATAGTTGCTTGGGGAAGGGAGGGTTTAAGCAAGAAGAGTGCTAAAAGGAAATATGTAAATAAATAAAACAAGGGGGACCTTGCGTGGACCAATGAGGACGGTGTATATGAGCTAATTGGTATAATTACTCAACCCTTGACACCTGTGCTATTACTAATTAGTATAATTACTCAACCCTCTCCACTTGAGGACCAAATAAGAGAATAATAAAATACATTTAGCATATTTAGTTGTGGACCAGGTGAACTCCTCTGCCTGATGCCAAGTAGGGAGTAATAAACAAAAAACATGTTGATTAATTCCCAGAACGTATGTCCAGTTCAGGCTACACAAAGGCACTGATTTTTTAAAGAGCTGTTGGTATTCAAAGATCTTAAATTACAAATGCTGTAGAATTAGCTGACATTCTGTGTGGGAGGTAATAAAAATAGCTAATATATTTTTGAGGACTTATGTTTTAGACAGGTCCCAAGAACTTTGCATGTATTAATTTAATGTCTGTAACAACCTAATAAGATGGTTACTGTAATTATCCTTATTTTATAAGAGAGGAACTGGAGGCATGGAAAGGACAAGCAATTTCCAGGTAGTAGGGTCAAGCGGATAGTAGGAATAGATCAGCATTCCAGAGCCTGTGCTCTCAAGCACTGCTCTGCTGCCACTCTGATCTCTCTCTACGGCATCTTCTCTGTTGATATCATGTATTCCAACAGGAAGGCAGAGGGGTTTGAGCTCCTTTATCATGAACTGCTTCTTGCTAGGGGCCCCATCAGCCTCTCCATGCCCGCCCAGCTCAACGCTTGCTGGATGCCCAGTACTCAATAAACCTTTGTTAGAAAAATGCATTAATAAGTGCCCCTCAGAAGTTTACTAACCTGGGCTTTTGGTTTCTGATAATGGCTGGCTCAGTCATTTGAACTAACTCTCAACCTGAAAACAGCCCCAAATAGTTAATAAATATAAAATTAAAACATTTAAAGGCGTGGAAGAACTAAAATTGCAGAGATTACCAGGATCAAATGAAAAAAAATATGGGAACCCAAGAAGGGAAGGAAACTGGGCATGAAAACTGCTTTTGCCCTGAGAATATAGGCTGATTTGGGAAAATTAGGACTTCATTTTTGAAGGCCTTGCTTGATGGGAAATATAGAAATTAAAGCCCAAAGCTTGCACAATGAGATAAATCAAGTAGGAGACTCTGTTCTCCATGGTAAATTATAAACAGAAGTTATAGATCCTCAGGATAAGAGAGGCCTAGGTACACATACAGGGTGGGGCAAACATAGATTTACAGCTGTCAGTACATAAAACACAGAATTTATTCTTATATCATTATTTATTATTTATTTTATCATTTTCCATATGAAAACTGTAATCCTACTTTGGCCTCACACTGTAGTCTTCATGGCCCTGGAAACCTGTGAATTAACCCTGATTAAAGATAGTTGCTGACTGTAGTTATAAAATTTGTCATAATTGATCTGCAAAGGAAATTCTTATGACATCCTTTAGGTAGAAGGAAAATGACTCATATTGTAGATCTGAGATATGAGAAGAAATGGAAACCAAAGTTGTGTCTGGGTATATCTAAGTTAATATTGCCCGTGTAAAAAAACCTCCAATTATGTATATGTATATGTCATAGCGCTTGTGTGCACATACACAGACACACACAAACACAATGAAACGTGTTGCTTGGGAGAGAGCTACAGCGTTCTACAGGCCACACGCTGTCTGGGAGGAAGATACAGTGTTTGGTTTCCTTTTCAACTTACAGGTGTACTCCTTAACTCAGAGGTTAGCCACAAAAATGTTTATAATTTTCAATCTAGTAGAGAAGAAAAAATAGGATAAAAACAATACCTAAGAAATTCGAAAAGAAGATTAGAAACTATAAAGCTTCAAGCAGAAAGCACAAAAATAGTTATAAGTTTAAAGCAAAATGTATAAGTAATTATACTATATGTAAGTGAGTTGAATTTGGCAGAGAAAATTGTATTCTGAACTTAAAGGATATCCAATGCCACACTATTCACTGAGTCATGTCTAAAACAGAATCATACAGAAAGTTAAAAAGAGTAAGAAATGATGCAAACGCTAACTAAAAAGATGGTAGAGCTATATTAGTATCAAACAAAATAATCTTTAAGGCAAAATATGCTTTCCCAGCGATGGTTACTTGTTAAAACCTCAATAATGAAAATGTTCAGTCCTTATAACATCTTAGGACATTTTTCTCCCTTCTTTTATGTATGTAGAACAAACTTAATTTAATAGTATGCTTTTGAATATAAATTACTGTCCTCAGAAGGCTGATCTTGTTTGAGTCAGTCCCCAACTGTATTGAGGCACGTTAATATATAGAACCACTTGTCTGCAAAATTGTCCCTTTCCCAAACTGTGTTCCAAATAACCCTATTCTATGTGATAGTCATAGAAATTTTGTGAAAACAATCTGTGATCAATTAAATCTGGGAAACCACTGCATACTGTATCACTGTCTTGGAGATCTACAATTCCATCAGCGTCTTAAAGTATCTGAACTGTTCTGCAGAAGTAAATATCCTTATCTTTAATTATACCTTCTTTTTCCAAGTTTAATTGATTCCTAACTCCCTTTTCATGGGCTACTTTTAATATTTCACAAAATCAGTGTTCAGTAGAAGACCCTTTAAAAATGGTGCTGTGAGTAATTTGGAGTTGGCTTCTTAACACATTTTTATAATATTGTCTATAACACTACAATTTAATAAACCATTTAGGTTGTTAGTGTCTCAATTATAATGCCATTAATTGTAGTATGTCTTGTTATTTTTTCTGTGCTTTATATCCTGAAAAAAATTAGGATCTTTTCCCTTTAGCTAACCTCAAGAACTAAAAACTTCCTAACATATATATATTTTTTGAGAGCAACACATCAATTGATGGTACAATATTCTATCAGACAATCACTGACTGGAAAAGTATATTTTCAATTACTGGAAATGAAAGGTCTCTTGTGGAGTGACCCAGTCTAGAATGCCTTATAACGTTCAGACCAGAGGCACAGTTGAAGAGCTCAGTGTTAGCACTGATTGGTTGAACAATATATATCATTTCACATCATTTCACTAAGCGTTCTTGTATAGTAGTAACATTGTCTCATTCCCAGAATCACCAACTAGCTTAGGCAGAAAAATGAAGAAAATTTTCTAAAAATTATGTTTAAGTGAGATAAGGTGAGAATTGGGAGGTTTGGGCAAGAAATTAGACTTTTGCTTTAATTTTGCATCCTATATAGAGCTCTACATTGAAGAGGAAATGGCACATGCATGTGCTCTGCTTTGGTCAGACTATGACCAGTCTATTGTTTTAGATACAAGATTTTACTTTCTGCCAAGGTATATCAGATAATATCATAGGGCTTTCTTTGGCCAAAACTTTAAGATTTGGTGTGTGGTTTTCCACAGATGCAAATGTTGAGATGAAGCCTCTACCAGCCAGGTAACTGACCACAAACTATTTCCCTTGCTATGATGTATGTGTAATATGAACAAGATATGCATTTGGTTGTTTTAAGGCTCGGAGTTTTTCCAAGTTGTTTGTTATTGCAGCAAAACTTAACCTATTCTGACAGAATATTTTAGTTTTATTTCATTTCTGTTAACTACTTATTTAGACAATCTTCATATTCTGCAGCAAAGGTTTTGCATTTTGAAATGATAAAGTTGGATTAGACTATCTCTGTCTTTTGTAGATTTTGAATGTTAGGGTACCCATCCCAGGTAGGATTGAGTTTTCCCTCTGCAAAGCCAAATGAAAAAATCCAAGACACAGGGAATCAGAATGCCTTTCCCCAAGGCTGCCATGGTCAGATAACTTCTTACATCTTTCTTATAACATAGTGAGTCATGAATATGTCTATTTTATCTTGAGACTGAGTACACCAAGAACAGGGGCTGTACCACACTTCATCTCTAAGTTCTCATTGCATCATCATGAATTCACTTAAACATTTTATTTTATTATTTTATTTTAAAAATATGTCTTTATTGATTTCAGAGAGAGGAAGGGAGAGGGAGAGAGGGAGAGAGAAATATCAATGATGAGAAAGTCATTGATTGGCTACCTCCTGCACATCCCCTACTGGGGCTTGAGCCCACAACCTGGGCATGTGCCCTGACTGGGAATTGAATCATGACCTCCAGGTTCATAGGTTGATGCTCAACCACTTAGCCACACTGGCTGGGCTTCATTTAAACATTTTAAATGGCTCAGGTCTGGAAAGCTGTATGCAGAAGTCTAACACAATTATCTCTCTTAATTTTGGCATTAGGCAGAGAACACTAATTGGGGCAGTCTTCCAGGGTTAAGCATTGATTCATTGGCTTGGGACTTTCCGTACTCTAACCACTTAGACTAAAACATATACCATGACTAAATGGATGTGCTTGAGAGCATCTGCAAAGTCCAGTTAATTATTTTTGTGTTAAGAGAAAATGAAGAAACATAGGCACATTACAAAACCTTTGCTTGATTAGTACCAGGAACCAAATTATCTACTTTTATATTCTGATGTATGTATTTAAATGCAATTCTACCCTTGAGACATCTTGTAACAAGAACTGTGTATCCCAAAGGATTTCCACATTTAGTTCTTTACATTTGCTCAGGCCTATAATGAGCATCCAAAGTATCCTTTTATATTTTACTTTTTAAAGATCTTCAGAGAGGGAGAATAATTCTGTAATCATTGGTAGTATCTTGGTTGGCCCTTTTATCACCTCTGTAGTTGAAAAGTTCTTCCCCATGTTAAACTGCACTCACACTCTAACTTAATTTGGCTTTCTGTCTTTTTGGTCACAGCTGGTCAACATTCTCTTTCACATGTTCAGAGGCAGCTAATAAGTCAAGCTTAGACTGTTTAAGCTACCTCCTAGTTAGAAGTAATACAATTTAGCCTTCTCAGTGTCAGGTCTTCTAATTATGGATTTCCAGACGGTTGGCAAAGGATGCCAATAAAGGTCTAAGTGGGGTCCAGTGCTGTGCTGGTGTGAATTTAGGTTTCTCAGTATATGTATAATAAAATTACATTGCTATCTCTTACACATACATTTCTCTTTGAGGCATGGATAAACCCACTTTTTTTTTTTTTTTAGCAGAAAACTTAAAATGATAACTATTGCTAACCCCAAGAGAAAAGATAACAGATTCTAAAAAGTCTAGAAACTAAGAAGACACTCTTTGTTTTCTATGACCACACAAACTTATGTCTCTTAGTGTAAAGATCCTTAATCAGTAATTGATGAGTAGCTTTACCTACTATGGTCTGTCATTCGCTTGCTAGAGAAATGGCCTCAGTCACCTACAAGGAGTGATACTTAAGCATTATTAACAATAGAAACTTGACAGCAAGGAGAGACCAATTTTGGGGTAATCCTGACTCTTCTTCCATGGTAGGATGCTCTCATGGTCCAAGAATTCACCCTTAGGGTGATGAACAGGTAGATAATAGATATAGTTTTAGAAACTTATCTTAGACCATGCTTTGAAGGTGCTGGGTCTTCAGGAAAGTTCAATGTGTGAAGAGAGGTGTCAGGGTATCATGAGTCTCATTATTTTTTACTCTTTATTGAGATTCAAGCATTCCTTGTGTATTCACTCTCCCCCTTTCTTTTCCATTTTAAGATAGGCCAGTTCCTCAATAGCCTAGTCATCTCAAAATTGTTATATCAAAGATGGCAATGTACTTTTTATTGGCTTAAATACTCCAAGAATATGCCCAGAGGACTGGAGGACCCAACTGTTATTGCTTCATAAGAAGATTTGGAAGTGGTAGGCATCAGACTCTTTGGGCAAGAATCACTGATAAACTCAGAACTATGTCTGATTCCTATATTCAAAGTAGTACATTTTAAAGATTTTAATGTACGAATTTGGAGTGGGGGGAACACAAACATTCAAGCCACAGCCCATGGCAATGACAAAAGCATGATTAGGCAAGTTTTACTACGTAAGCATTTTTCAAGCCTTTGTTTTTATTATGTCTCTAATATTCCATTAACCAAAGAAGTCACGTGGCCAAGTCCAACCTCACTGGGGTTGAATACATTCTTCCCACAGCATGTTGAAGAAGGGAAAATATTTGGTGAATGATCATCTAATTTATTTCATTTTTAAATTTTGGAGTTTTGTTTTTAAAATGTATGGTCTAAAATTCACTAGTAGGCAGAGTCTGTCTTAAAATCTATCCTTGGAGGATGGTTTTAGAAGAACCTCAAATATCTTGTTGTAAGGCAACCTGAAGTTATACGCCCACAGGGAATATTCCAGAGAGACTCTACTGCACGGAAGGTACAGATTCATTTCAGTGTAAAACTATAAACTTAGCTCAGGTGGAACTGGCAACATCCACAGAGAAAAATGCCAGCAATCAAATGCTCAAATGAGCAGCATATGCACAAATCGGTGACATTCGACATTATCTGCCTGCATATTTGTGAGCTCCTTGGAACCAAGACAATATATACTCGACGGAGGATTGACTCACTGTCAAATTGCTCAATTTTACCTCAAATACTCCCTCTTCTTTAGCTGCCTTCATGTGTGGCCATGGCTCATAGTTCTATGATTCATTTGGAAAAATTGTCTTAGAAAATAACATGCTATTTCTTAGATGATGTATAGGAGAAAGAAAAAAAATGAAGGGAGCTGCTCTTTGGGTGATGGGCTTTCCACTTTTCACCAAGGTCAGTAGTCGTGGAGCTTCTTGTTGAGCCCCTTATAATAGCCCACGGGTGGAAGTGTTGGTCTAGATGAGGGGAAAAGAGGTATTTATTTTGGATGTTCCACTGGAATATTTTAAATATTGAGGAAGTAGAAAATTGAAATCACCCACGGAACTCTATTTTTTCTCAACAAATCTGATGGGTTAGCTCAGCCTAAAACCCTCCCATCGGCTGGTGACTTCACTGCAAAATCTGTTGCTTGAGAAATGTGAAAATAAAAATGATGTCCTGTTTCTGGTAGTTTAATAGCCAAGTGGATTACTTAATATATTTGATACTCCCCTTCCCTTCTCATACACATGCTACATTAAAAATTTTATTACCTACGTGAAAGAACGAGCCTGCCTTTAGTACGAATGAGAATTTTAGATGATAAATGTCAGTGTTTATTGCAAGGCATAACGCATGTAAAACTTTTGCAAGGTGGTTAAATGTATCACGAGGTAAATTTTGTAAATCATATTTTGCCCACTTCCTGAGTGTAATCCACAGTCAGTGTTAGATACAAAAAAAAAAAAGAAACACGTGAATCATGTCTTATGCTGGGGTAAGTTCCTTGAAAGCATATTGGTTGTGTTTTAACTATTTCAGTTCATAGGTATGCGTGACATGCATTACTTCCAAGATGAATTTTTTAAAAGGAAGGTTAACTCTCTAAATTGGGATGCTGGGTTTACTAAAGGAGAGAAAATCCTTTCCTATGAGTGTCCTAGGGCCCAGACCGATTATAATTTTTAGATTGCATTCAATGCTCTGTTTCAGAAGCCAGATGCTCTTGGTGAATGATTTTAAGGAACTGAATCTGCATTTGAATGGTTGACTTCAGCACTTCAGCTTTCATGTATTATTGGAATAAGAATCCGAACTAAGCCTACTTCTGGTCTCTCAAGAATTTTAAAATACTCTCAGAATTTGTTTTAAACTCGCCTGGTGTTTTAATCACTCCTGTACACGATTTCCAAAATACAGGACCTGGCTCTTGGGAGAAACAATTATTTGAACTGAAGTGAAATTCTCTTTGAAAGTCATTTGGATTTGGAGCTTAAAGTTCTAGTTCCACTGGTACTGGCAGTAATATCATTAAGTACTCTTGTGTTTAATTATTCAGAACTTTCTGTGCCTCACTGTCTTTATCTATCAATGGGGATAATTTCTTATTTCAAAGGGTAGAGGTGACAATGAAGTAATTCAGCAAATGTGAAACTTACCTTTGGGACAATAAAACACTGTACACATGGGTGGTAAGACTATATAGTTTCTTACTGTGCTTCAAAATTTTGGGTTAAACCTTTACCATAAAAGTGCTTTTGACTATAACTGCCCATGATCAGGTAGGTAGAAGAGAATTCTAACATAGTGAAATTTATGTTACTGAGGTTTTGTTCTCCATTTTATGTTTTTTGTAGGGGGAGGCGACTACATGAAATCTATCCTAGCCACAGTAGGAAAATTTATATTTTTTCTAAGATAATTATGTATGTTTTAATTCTTTTTACAAATATAATACAAGTTCCTTACAAATGAAGGAAATGCAGGTACACACAAAAAATGCAGATAAGCCAAAGGTAGAAAATTAAAATCACCCATAATTGCACAACATGTTTTACGTATAGGCTTCCAGTTATACTTTGAATACGTGTTTGTATGTATGTATATCCAAAACATGCTCTCTCTCTTTTATAACAAAAAATTATCTTGTGACTTACTTTTAACATTTTCCCCCCTTGAACATTTTTCCAAGCCATGGAGTATTTTTTATATATTTTTATGGCTGTTCATACTATTGTATGACTGTACCATACTTTCCTTCCATATTCCCTATTGTCAAATATTGAGTTGGTTTTTATATTTATGATGATGATAGAGAGTGCTGCAGTGAACACTTTTACAGCAGGTATTTGCCAGGAACTTGGTATATTTCTGCATTTATTCAAGTCATCTTTTTCATTTCTCAGTGAAGTTTTATAACGTGCATAGAACTTGGATGGTACTTATTGTTTTGTTCACTTCATTAAACTCTTATTAGTCATTGGTCCTGAAAGTGTTCTTCCAGACCCGCCGGGGTTTTCCAGGTAGTTAAGCATGTCAGAATGAAATGGTAACTGTGACTCTGTTTAATACTCTCACCCTCTATTGTATTAGCTTACACTTACAGGACAATGGGTTTTTTTTCTAAACTTTTATTTTATTTAATTTTTAAAAGTTTTATTTTTTAACTATAGTTTACATTCACTATTATTTTGTATCAGTTTCAGGTGTACAGCATAGTGGTTAGATAATCATATACTTTACAAAGTGTTCCCCCAGATATTTCCAGTACCCATCTGGCCTAGCACATGGATTCTAGTCAACAATATTATAAGGACAGTGTTGAAGAGCAGTGGGAGCAGACATTGTTAGGTTGTTTTTGCCTGTAATGATCATGCTTCTATTAAAGTGTCAAACGCTACTCTGAAATTAGTATTATTTATCATGTTAAAGGGGTTTAACAGTACATTTTTAAAGTACTATAAAATAGATGCTGGAATTTATCAAAATACCTTTTTTTGGCCTCCATTGAGATAATTGTATAACATTTGTCTTTTAGCTTAATAACAGGATTAGTTTTAATAGGTTCTGTAGTAGAGTTCACTGTGAAACTGGAATGAAGACTACTACATTCAGAGACAGAAAATGCCGGGAATGAGACAGACTTTAGAAGCTTGTTAAATTAACCACCCTGCAAAAATCTTTTATCTGCTTTGAAATTTAGTTTCTTCTTTAAAATGGAAGTGGTAAATCTCTCACAGAACCAGCACTATGAATATGGAAGTGCTTTGTAATCTGTAAATGTTTACATATCAGGATGGTCTCTCTAATTTTATTTAGCTACACCCTTACAGTTTTCAAAGTCCAAAGAGTAGCACAGAGTTAGTGCCTGGTTTCCAGGACAGTCTTTAGATCTTTCTAGTTGCACAGGTACTTTTTAAAAAAAGTTTAACGGAATGAAACACACGTACAGAAAAGTTTATACATCGTAAATTAAAAGCTTGATATGTTATCACAAAGAGGGCGTCAAGTACCCACCTTCCAGTTCAAGAGACGGAATATTGCCAAGAGTGAGAGATGATTCTATTTTTAAAATGTTAACAGCTTCACCTGAATCATTTTTGGATGTTGGCCTGTGGGCTACTGCTCACCTGCATGATTCAAAAGGCAGCATTTTGTAAGAAGAAATTTTGATGGCGGCAGTCTGCTCATTTCAGATTACACACCTTGATCGGAGCACTAATCAAACAGTGTGATGCCACGGCCACTTCCTCGAGGAAGAGCCATCTTCTCAAAAGTCAACTTTTTTTGTTGCCTTCCTCAGCAGGTTTAATGCCTTCATCCATTATTATTATTATTATTATTATTATTATTATTATTATTATTGATGTAGAGAGAGAGATATTTGTTGTTCCACTTATTTAGGCATCATTGGTTGATTCTTGTATGTGCCCTGACTGGGGATCGAACCCGCAATGTTGGCTTAATCAGAATGATGCTCTAACCAACGGAGTTCCCGACCAGGCCTAATGCCTTCATCTTAATTCCCTGATACTTAACATTCAAAACCAAAAGAGGTGGCGATATTGGGGGGAAAAAAGTTCAAGGTGGTCAATATGAGCCCATACGTTATCATTTTAAAATAAAATAAAAAAGTTGCTGAATTTCTGATTCAGATAACACAGTGTGCTTGAAAGTGTTAGGAGAATTGTCATATTGCTTCATTTCACTCTCATAAGAATCTTGCCTTAGCCCGATAAATATTAGAAGAAAACAAGACCCAGTAAAACTGTTTGCATAAAATTATTCTGTTAGGTTCAATAGTCTAAATGAAATTCCAAGTCCTCTTTACCTTAGGCGAACATCATTTACAGTGTAGAATCTCAGAAACTCTTCAGAAAGTTCCATGTTGCTAATACGTAGCGCAATTCCCCTTTTAACCTTGACAAGAGCATGCTGATGTCGCCGCACGGAAGGATGAATGACAGTGTCAGCAGGCTTGATTCTCCAGGCTATTGCCTCACACCATGGCCCGATGCTCAGAACATGTTGGAAGTGGTTAGCAGTCAGGGACACTGGTCGGTGTGTCTTAGGGAACTAAAGAGTAAGGCCACTACAGTATGCCTGCGTCCTACCAGGACATATGTAGTTCCGACGTATAAAATAATGTACATTATCATTATTAGGAAAAAAACCCACACCAAAGATTCCATCGTCACTGGTATAATAGGTTCAAATTTCGTATGCCCCAAGGTTGCACGTATAAGAAAATGTAACATTTTTTTGAACGTGTCTAATTCCCTAAAGGCCTAAAAGCCATCTTAGCATGCTTTTCTGCTGACACAGTCCTCTCTAAGGGAAATGAATTCCTCTGCAAGGTGCAGTGGGGGGGGGGGGGAGGCTTCTGGGCAGGAAATAGGGAGTGTAGGCATGGGAGCAAGGAATTGTGGGTGAGGAGAGACCTGGGTTATTACCTAAAATTATTATCCCATCACAGACATACAAGGCCACATTGCTACTCACAGGACTTACAGCATAGAGATTCTGCACCAAACTGCTGAAAGGGAAATGTTGTTCTTTCCATTTTCTCTTTTCTTCGATCCCCACCCACTAACAGGTGAATAATTAGGCTCATTTCCATTTAATAATGTACTGCGTGGGAATAGAGAAACTTGACACTTTGCTTCTAGAAAAATAATGGCTGGGGATTTAGCAGACACACAGAAAACCACACATAGTCCAAATTCAGTCTGGGAGCTTAAAAATCTTCCTCTACAACACTGTGCCTTAGCTTCTCTAACCTACCTCTTTTGGCAATACTCTCTGCCCTAAATGATTCCAGGCAGAATAGGTGGAAAATTTCAATTGCTTAGACAACATGAAAAATGGTAGACGTGCCTGGACCCTTGTCTACCCAGGACTATTTTAAAAAGCATTTTCTCTGGGTGGCATATGGTCAGAGGTAATGGGCAGAGATGCAGAGTTCAACATATCCATGACTTGGAATCCTGTGCAACTGCATTTGAAAGTGTCAGCAGATTTAAAACTAGTTAAACTGAAGATTGAATTTAGTAATTATTTGGATTGAAATTGTATGAGATTTGAAGATATTAAGGCCTTTGGATGCATAAAATTGCCCCCATGCTCTCGGCTACTGCTGCACGAAATCGCATTTCCCCCTTACAACTTAGTACTGTTATTATATGTCCTTGTAACTGTTGACTTTGAAGTTTTTCCCCCAGACCTCCTAATACCTTACTTTTTGAAAAGGCAGACAAAAAGAGGGCAAAAATTTAAGTATGGTTGTACTGACTTTCCCTGGGATGGCATTTTTATTGGGATTTATGAATGATTGTGGAGAAATCATTTTAGAGCTGGAAAGGAATTTACCGAGATCATCAAATTCAAGTCCCTTATTTTATAAAAGCAGGTTCCCACTATGCTGTATATCAATTAAACAAAAAATTCAAAGCACAGTGTAAATCATATGAATATTACCTATAGAGGAGAGCAATAGGCTTACTTCCTCCTGGTTTTAGAAACATTTTGGATGCATTATAAAGGATACCTCAGAGGCAAAAGTCAAAATCCCTTGATCATTGATGCTGAAGGTAAATACCTTCAAGGCTGTTGCTCGTGAGGATGGCTGAGGCCATTCTTTACTGGGCTGCTGGTGTCTGCATGGCCCCTTGGATACTTGCCCAGATGGCTCTCAAGTATTTATATTTGCAGCAGATGTTGAAGGCTAAGTTTTAAGCTCTTAGGGGTAGCTTGGTTTGGTCATGAATTGCCTATGATTTCCTTTAGAGTCCTCTTAGGACTTCATTGCCAGTTATATTTACAGAGTGAGTTTTGGTAAATCAGCACTCAGGACATTTCAATATTCTAACAGAATGAGTGGACTTCGACGTAACTGCTTACTTGCAATTGAGTCTGAATGAAACATAACTTTGGCCTTTGACACATTTTATTAACTTGGACAGATCAAGAAACTCTTGTTCCATAATGGAGGTACTTTCCATAAGTAAATACAAATTTTTGTTTGAAGGACTTGACCTATTGCCTTAGAAAAGCTTAATGTGGATTATAAGTATTTGGCTAAGTGGCTATTACATGTTATGTCCGATGGTTCCTAATTTCTAGTTGAAGTTTATTTCACAAACCTCCACTCAGGAAGAAAATCTGTATTCAGCTGCCTTCTCTCCTTTCCTGGCATGACCCTCCGAACAGTCATTTACTCAGTCATTTATTCAGTCACTTATTCACAAGTGTATATTAAGCTGCTTTTGTCCCAAGCACTGTATATATTACTATTAAGACACAAAAGTGAGTAAGACATAATCCTTTCAGTCAAGAGCTTACAGTTTTTGGAAAAAAAATAAGATGTACACAAGTAACTATGATGTGAGCTATTATATTGGGAAGTGTTAAATAAGAGGTATTTTGGAGTTGCAAGGAGGGAGTGAGATCTAAACCCTGCAGTGTATTTGTAGACGTTGTCTATGTTTATATGTGTGTATTACATGTCCATATGTGAGGCATCTATGTGTACACACATATAATATTTGTATAATGTGTGTGTATATAGAGTGTGTATATATACAGTCATTCCTCTGTATCACAACTGGACTGGATCCAGAAATCACCCCCCTCCCTGTACCAAAATCTAAGGATGCTTAAATTCCCCTTATATAACCTACCTGCTTCCTTTGTATTCTTTAAATTATATTTAGATTATTTAAATAACCTGATTCAATGTAAATGATATGTAAATAGTTGTTATACTGTATCGTTTACAGAGTGACAAGAAAAATAAAGTCTGTACATGTTCAGTATAGATACAACCATAAAAGTCCTAACTACATAGTACATATCAGTAATAACATAACTTTTTCTTGGAATGTTTTCCATCCATTGTAAGTTGACTCTGAGGAGGGCTGACTTACATATATATGTGGAAAAAATGCACACACACACACACACACACATACACATATGCACACACACTACACACATACATATACATGCATATTATATATTATATAACATATATGTGTGTGTGTATATTATATATAGTATGTGTGTGCTTTAGAGGTAATACGTTTGTGTTTTGTTTTGTTACTATGTTTTAAAAGCCTCTTCAGCTAAGGTATTGTTAGGAGAAGTGATTGACTTAGAGAGTTACCAGACCAGTCAATATTCTTTATTCACAATTTCATTGCTTAGCCCTACATGAGAAATTGATGACTTTCCATTTTGTTCCCCTTGTGTACCATGAGCACAAATATGGGCACAGTGTTCCAGGATGGCAGATGTTTCTTGTTGTCCTGTAAAGCTGTAAACTTTTTGTCTCTGGGGCCTCAAACCTAATACATCATCAGAAAGTACTCATTGAAGGAATTAACTTGGGCAGCCCGGATAAGTAGCACCCCTCTATCAGTCGGGAGTCACTTTGAGCACTCTAACAAATACCCCAAATAATAGTGACGTAAGCAAGATAGGAGTTGATTGCTCTTTCATGCATCAATCGGGTATAAATAGTTTAAGGCCTAGTTTTGTCATTTCATGGTATCAGGGACCTAAGGCTCTTTTATTTTATTGTGTCACCATTCATAGGATGTTGCCTTTATTTATTTGGAGCAATTAATTTCCTATATTCTTGAAAAGCTGTCAGCAGGAAGAAGAAAAGGAAGGATGAGGGCTCGCTTGTTTGCTTTAAGGCCGTGTCGTGGAAGTCGCACGAAATTTCCACTCGAATCCCGTCGGTCAAATGTAAGCATTCGTCGGGCAGCCGTGTGCCTCGGATAATCAGATCCAGTTTGCAGGTTCTGTCATAACCTTTACAGTGATGTAAACGTGATGTTTGCTTCAACGTAATTCCTCTCCTTGCTACATTTTCCTTGTAGACTCGCACCCCTGGGGCTGGCGTGTGTGAGATGAAGACCTCAGTGCATTCTCCGGTGGTTTTTCTAGCAGAAGGAAGTGCTTTCCGATGTTCACTGGATTATCAAAATTGTTTGTGGTTATTACAGGAACTAACATCCTTTTAGAATTTCCACATGTCTTTGCCAAGAAAACGGTTCTTCCCATGATGGATTGACCCTCAGCCCTCCCATTCGGGGCTGGTATCCAAATAGAAGAGATGACTTATTTTCTTTCCTAAGTGTTCCAGACGGTTGGTTCACTGGCCAGTAGGAACGGTGCCAGGTTGCTGAGGCCTGTGGAAGGCAAAGTTACATTCTTTTTTTTTGTTGAAAACAGGCATCAGCAATCTCTTTTGTATCCCTTCTCCTTTGTTTCAGTAGTCCTCGCAACACTTGACAGCTTAAAAAAATTAGCCCCATTTCACATAAGGAGAGACATCAAAAGGTAGCCCAGGTTGCCAAACATCATAGACTGGTAACAGAATTAGATGCTTAGGCACCTGAAGGAAATTGCATTCCTTTCTCTATTTGTCATATTTATTTAAATGTCAAAGAGTTGAGGGAGATTTCAGACACATCTGGATTTTGTCAGACTCGTGACAGGGCTGGACTGATTTGGGGCTATTTGGTGGCCATTCCGCATAATAGGGAACAGAACTGAGCTTCCCTCCTTTGGTGGCTCTGAGATCTAACCCTTCATTGTAACAAGGTTCCTGAGCAGGTGGTGATAATACAGGCGATGAGCTTCGACTGAACCACATATACGTTTTCTGGAGATGATGAATTTCTTCTCGGAGGTGAAAATGAATGCTGATCTCTAATGTGAGATGACAGGGTTAGTTCCTTACCCCGCCCCACATAATGAAATAAGTGTCACCTTCTTAATGATGACATATGCTTTGCACTCTGATTCTCTGAAGGATAAACATGGGGTTGTAGATTCAACTTCTAGTACAACTCATACGTGAAGGAGAAATGGAAAGTCTTTATTTAGTCTATAATAAATCTTGTTTAATTTCATGATCTAGTCTCCACGTGGTAATTATCTGGGAAAAAATAAATTTTAGTCCTATTTAGTTTCTATCTTAGTTTAATCATGTAACGGATGGTGTATAGTCCTTCTTAGATAAAATTGCACTGGTGCCTGCTTTACTTCCTAAAGTGGCATCTAGCAGTATGAAGACTTATATAATTTTGGTGAGAAGGTGACTCCTTGACCTTCTGCAGGACCTTCAGTGGACACTGGTTGGTATCTCCGCGATTTACCTTGGTTCTCATTAGATTCAGACCTCTAAGTTCCCCTCCATGGCTGCCTTTGAGCCCATTGGCCTAGTGGCGTTGCCTCCGTGTGCCCTGCAGGGTCCCACTGCAACTCCCTGGGGCCTATGGTCCATGGAAAGGAGGTCTCAAGAGACCTAAACCTCAAGCCTTTTATTGCCCGACCACTGGCATGTCTGTGGCAGCAGGAGACATGGACTTCTCTTTGCCATGGGCACGAAAGGCTACAGTAGAGGACAGGGATGTCCCATTCACACAATGGAGACGTCTATGACCTGAGCTGTTGACATGGTGAAGGGGGAGGCAAATATTTGGGAAATCTCTTCTCAAGGTGCTTAATTTTATTGGAGCCATTCACTAACTTTCTTTCTGTAACAAATTCTAGTTGCTGTATGTCGATGACTTGGACACATGTAGCAGCATCAGAAAAACAGAAAAGAAATACAGATAAAATTGCATATATATAATTTTTGACCCTTATAATAATGCATTATCTGTAACGGGATTCCTGGAGAGATCCCATTGCCCAGTCCATTCAGCCGGCACACAGATCCTAGATTCCTGGTCTCTTATCCATAGGATAGATGAGTTATTACTCTGTCGACATTACAGCTATTTAAGTTAAAAATACAGTGTGGACAAAAGTAGGTTTACAGTTATTCATATGGAAAATAAAACAATAATACAAGAATAAACTGTCATGTGTACTCACACCTGTGACCCCACTTTTGCCCATCCTGTGAATTTGGTTCACCCTTTCTCCAGCTGTCTCCTCACCCTCTTTTGCACTCCTTGAGAAAAAGGCGAGGTGACTTTTTGTTGTTGTTTTCCTATGTCCAAAAATGAATATAGAGAGAAAGCTATGAGATTATGTTTTTTGTTTTTTGTTTTTTTTTTCTGTTTAGATTTTAAATATACTCACTAAGATAGGCATGTTGGAAACCAATGACAAAAGTAGGTTCACCTCTTTGGAAGGGGGATACATGTATATTTAATCAACTTTCACCCAGTGACAGCAGCACACCAGGCTAAGCCGCATGCGGAAAACAGGCCATGTAGTCAAATAATTGGGAAGATTTCACTTGCAAGGTTCCCCTCTTGGAAACAGACGGTACAGATTAGTATGTTATAGGATCCTGCAGTTAAGAAACAATTTTGCTCAACGCACTGTTGCCCAAGGTTATTAGACCAGAGAAACATTGTACTTTAATTTTTTTTTTTTTTGTAGGACACCTCACAGCATCATGCAAAAAAAATGTATAAACTACGGAACACATTTCAGAAAATGCTGATTTAAGTAGCAATACCCTCAAGAAATCATTTCTGCAAAAATGGAAAATATTTTAATGCTTGGCAAATAACCATTTTATATCAGGAATGTTCTTGGATGATTGAGTGTGTAGTATCAGGTGGATGCATATATATATATATATATATATACACACACACACACACACACACACACACACACACACACAGACCTCACAAATAATGCCACTATTCCAACAGAGGAAATGTTTATTCAGATGTTTTATTGTTTATTGTTTATTCTGATATATCATTTTGAGTTATTGCACAGCCAACAGTTATGAATGTCATTTACATTTCTCTTTCAATCACAAGTAGTGCAGCCTCTCAGCCTTCTTAGTCAGACTTGTCTGGCTATTTACACTTGAGGAAACTAACAGTATCTTCCAGCTGCCTGCTAACCCTCTGTTTTCAAGTCTCATTTAATCATTTTTAACAGATTGTTTTAAAGGTCACTTAAAGAGAATACCTTATTTTTTTCCCACACCACAAACAACTTCTGCAGTTTTATTGCATGTTGTGAAAGCCAAATTGGAGATGCTCCTTAAGAAACCTAAAAGAATTTGTCTTTTAAAAAAAAAATCTAAGTCGTATTAAATTCATCCACATTTTTAATGTTAGTAGCTTTGCAATTGTTTTCTCTATCAAGTATTGCTCACAATTCTGCTTTATTTTTTCCCCGTAGAGATTGATGCTTACATACTTTACCAATCTTTGCCTTGATTTCATGGAAGGCTGTTGGAATGAGCACATTTTGAGTTTGGGGACCTTTTGAGGCTTTACCAGATGTGTTGAGTTTAGCCGTTAGCAAAACTGTATTAGACTTTTATCAGCATATGTCTCTGTCATACTGAGCAGATGAGAGCTGGTAGAGCAGCTTGGATCCCAGTCATTTTCACTAAAAGCAGCAAATAATGGATATTAAGTACTTAATTAGAGAGGAGCATTCCAGATTAGAAGGGATTCAGCCACAACTCTGATGGAGCCTGTGTGCGGTTTGCATCGCCAAGGGAAAAGCACTATTATGCGATCCTTCTGTGGATTATGCCAAAAAGCAATTTTGATCCACAAAGTATCTTCCAAGCATCTACTATATATGTGGATATGCTGGAGAAATTAATGCTCTTAACTTCATGAATGAATCTGACAGAATTTCCTTTTTGTCAAATGCAGATGAACGAAGTTCGAGTGCAATGGAAGTCACTGGAATAGCAGACAGGAAATTGCTTTATAAAGATGGAGAACCTCAGTTCTGTGCTAGCTCACGCTCTAGTTAGCTGTGCCAGCTTAGACAAGCCACAGCTGTCTAGGATGGAGTTTTCTCATCTTTATTTATTTAAAAAATATGTCTTTATTGATTTCAGAGAGAGGAAGGGAGAGGGAGAGAGAGAGAAACATCAATGATGAGAGTCATTGATTGGCTGCCTCCTGCACGCCCCCTGCATGTGCCCTGACCAAGAATCGAACCCCCATCTCCTGGGCCATAGGTGGCTGCTCAACTGCTGAGCCACGCTGGCCGGAGAGTTTTCTCATCTTTAAATGGAAGGGGATGGGAAAAGTAATCTTGAAAACAAATGACTTCTCTTCTATTTTTGGATTTCAAGATTTTAAAAACCTCACACACATCTCTGTAGACTTCATGTTCTCTCCTCATTGTTCCCTGTGGACTGGCCCAGAGCAATATGTGTGGCCACCGGGATTTATAGCTTCGTGATTTATTACATAGACCAATTTAAAGCAAAATCAATGGAAGAAACAACAGTAAAACACTGATTTCAGAATGCTTTCTTGAGCACGGTTTTCAAGTTAATTCTCTCATCATTTCTGGTGCAAGTTTGCATTAACCTTTTCCCAAACGAGAAATGCGGTTCTATTTGTAATTCTTAGTTAGTGGTCATGTGATGTTTTTATCATTATAATGTCAATATTTAAGGTCTTCCTCCACAAGCAGATTGGCTGACAAGAGTCTGTGCCTAATTCCAGCCATTCCCGAATCCTGGCTCAGCTGGGTTAAGCGTCCACTGCTCTAGGCTCACTTTTCTTATGCAGTCAAAGCTAAGGAGGCATCTTCCATCTGGGCCTTTTAATCTCTTTCTAAAAGGTTTCACCCCTTTGTATAGTTGCGCCTGAGTTTACTGACGTAACTAATTTTATTTCTAATAACCGTGGCGTTTCTCCATCCTCTTAACAATGGATTCTTCTGAATTTCCCCCTTTTCACAACTCCCAACCTGACCTTTTCCTGGGCTTTTGAATATAGTTGGTCCCCTGAAGTATTTCATGGATGAAGGTGAGATGAAAGTTATGAGTGATCTAGAAAAGGCATGGGGATAATCAGAGTATTTTTAGAAGCAGAGTGAATATCATGGCGTAACAAAGTTAGGGTATCTTGGAAAAGCCACAAAATACAGGATAGATGGAAACTCTGGAAACGAACATAGAATATCATCAAGAACACCCTCAGCCTCGGTTGGAGCATGTGCAGAGGGGACCGATCAATGTCTCTCTCTCTCACATTGATGTTTCTCTCTCACTCCCCTCCCCCCTTCCACTCTCTCTAAAAAAATCAAAAAGAAAAAAAAATACCCACCTTCAATCTGTAGGAAAAAAAGACAGTATTATCAGTGTTCCCAGGTTTAATGGACACTCTGTATAGGAGATTGTGTTTTAAAGTGTTGGCTAACTTGTTAATAGGATATTTCCCTGAATTAATCATCCAGAGTTAGCTGCCTGTAGGGGAAAACAAAACAATAATTTCTTGCCCGGCTGGCGAGGCTCAGCGGCTGAGCATCCAACTAGGATCCAGGAGATCACGGTTCGACTCCCGGTCAGGCCACATGTCCGGGTTGTGGGCTCGATCCCCAGTAGGGGGCGTGCAGGAGGCAGTGGAGCAATGGCTCTCTCATCATTGATGTTTCAACTCTCTCTCTCCCTCTCCCTTCCTCTCAAAACAAAACAAAACAAAACCCCCAGAAAACAACCCCCAAAACCCAAACAATAATGTCTTCAACTAGCTAAGGACGTATTTCTTTCTTACATAAGGAAAACCTGGAGATGGGCATTCCAGGGATGGGACGTTGTTTCTCCAACATGTTCAGCAGTGGCTATCCCTCTTTCTAGTGCACTCCTTCAACGGCAGGACAGCCACTCGCCCGCGGAATCTGCCTGCCCAGGGTCCCCTGCAGCGTTCTGCTTGTCTCTGATTCCAGTAGGTCTGGGGTCAGGCGAGAGAAACTGGGAAAGACGATCTAAGGTTAATAGTGTTGGCAATGTACCCAGCTAACACTGGGGTTCTTTTACTAAGGAGGAAGAGGAGAAAGGTTTTGGGGGATAGGCAGAAAGAACTCTGCATACAGAGGAAATCCCACATCTTGTGAGGAAACGGAATCCTGGTGATATTAAGGGAGTTACCAAAGATCACATAACAGTGACATACGTGAAAAATTGAAATAAGACATATATACAATAGAGGCATCAACATCCAGGGAAGGCTGACTGGACATTTACGTCCCTCCGAAAAGGTGGCATTTACCTCGATCCATAGTTCTTGTAATGCCTGGACCAGCATCACCTGAGAACTTGTTAGAAATGCAGACTCTCAGACCCAGCCCAGACCTACTGAATCAGAAACCCTCGGCACAGGGCCCAGCAATCTGTTTCAAGAAGTATTACTTCAGGTGATTCTCATATATATTAAAGTTTGAGAATCACAGCCTTTGATGATTTCACTGTGGCCCCTGGTCTTGCCATTAGCCCCACACCCTCAGAGCATCTATCTCATGCTGGAAGGCTTCATTCAGAGATGCTGGCTCATGCTAACAAATCTCACAAAGTACCAACAAAAAAGTCATTTCATTGACTTATAATCAAAACCAGAACTGGTCAGGGAGGCCAGAAATTCATGGCACACTAACTAGCATCTTCTTTCCCTGTGGGTAATTTTATGGGAAACCAAATTAGTGGGATGAAACTTGGAGAGCATTTCCTAGTTTCATGTTTCTAGGCTATAAATCTAACTACTTTATACTGTTGGGGCTAGTAAAGTCTTAGCAAATTTATAATCATATATTGCTAAGGGAACTGGGGGACAATAGTCACATCATCTAGGCCAGCCTTGTCCCATAGAACAGTAATGCAAGCCACGTGCGATTTAACACTTTCTAGTAGTTGCATTAAAAAAGTATAAAGAAATAAAGTAAAATTTAATATATTTATTTAATGCAACACAGCTAAAATATTTTGGCATGTAATTAACATAAAATCATTGATATATTTTACATTCTCTCCTTTTTTAAATGCCGTCTTTGAAAGTTGGTGGATCCGTCACACTCACAGCACATCTCACTCAGACTCGCTACATTTCAGGGGCTCGATGGCCACAGGCAGCCAGTGGCTGCCTTAGTGTACCTGTTGGCCTACATGACCTTTACCCTTTCTCCCAGTTTTATTACGAACCCAACTTAGTGAGACATACCAACATTAATTTTATTAAAGACAATAAATGTACGTTAGAACAGAATAGTATAGAACGGAGAAGATTAAGAGGCATTTTTCCCGAGTGCACGTGCGCCATAGGTTATGATGTAGAGTGTGTTTCTTACTGTGTATCACATTTGAAAAGCTTGAAAGCTTCTCTCTCTGCTGATCTAATTTACTCCCTGGACAGTTTATTCCATAATGTAGACACGCTATGTTCTGCTTATCTATTTCCCTGCTGACAGAGATTTAAATTGTGTGTTTTTTTTCTTTTTCTCTTTTGCAGGAAATATTGCAATAAATATGTCTCATATATTTTTCCTAAAGATTTTTGGGGGTTAAATACATTAAAAGTATAACTACTATATGAACATTGGAGTAGGTAGGTTTTCAAATTTTTAAAAAATATTACTGCGATGCTCTCCAGTGGGTCTGTGTTTATACGTTCAATAGCAGTGTATGAGAATAGATGTTTTCATGCATTTTCATCAGCACTAGATAATTTCAGGTTTTTAACTTTGCAAATCTGGTGGAATAGTATCTTGTTTTAATGGTCATTTCTCTCATTACCAATGATGTTAGAGCAACTTTTCTTTACCCTTATTTTAGCATCTTAATTAAACTATACAAGATCATAAAGAGCTATGGAAGGAGTCTTGCACATATTCCCATGGGTAATCCTAAGGGAATCTCCCACTCTCTTTCCCACCTTTTCTTCCCAACAGCAACCACTGCCAACTCCTTTGTCTGTGTATTTACCTTTATGCACCTAAAGAACATGTTTGAGTTAACCTCTTGCATTAATGCAGATTTAGCTCTCTTCTGCGCCTTCACTCCAGGGCACACTTACACCCTTCATGTTTTTCCACTTTCCCAGTGCCATAATTTTGCATGCATCAGTCCATGCCAGCATTTTTATTACTGAGTAAGCACTATTTATGGCTGAGTCATGCAATACTATGAATTTTTTACTCTACACTTTCCTTTGCTACACAAGGTTGAATATTGACTTCTGTTTCCACTGATTTTAAATTTCCATACTTATCATTAATTCAGCCCAAACTCTTCAAAAGTTATCTAGACAGCAGCACTTTTGGATGCATCAGGGATTTTATTCATTTTCTGAGAAATCGTTTCTTCAGTTTGTTAGCCTACTGTTATCAAATGGCTCTCCCTATGGAGACAAAGATTATTATAGTTTATTCCTTAATTAGTTACTTAAAAAAGCTTTTGATGTTAGCCTTCAACTTATTTTTTAGATTTCTAACTTTCTTTCTAAAATTCTGTACAACCTCCTCTTAATTTGCTTTCTTAGTCGTCTGAATTCTTGATTTGAAAGCTTAGTTTATTATAATTAGAAATGGAAACATTTAAGACGACACATTTACCTCTGAGAACTGTCTTGCTGTGTCCTGCAGCGTTCTGCATGTCCTTCTAGTGGTTAGTTACCGTTTCTAAACAGTGTAAGAGAGTATTTTATTTTCTTCTTTGATCTAGGAGTTACTTGGAAATGAGGTGTTTCATTTAAAGTACTAAGATTCCGTTGGGGTAGGTGGAAGGTACTTTTTTTTTTCCTTAAACAACAAACATTTATGTCTCCCAGTTCTGGAGACTGGGAAGTCCACGATCGAGGTGCCCGCAGGTCCTGTGCCCGGGGAGGCCTGCTTTCTGGTTTGCAGATGGCCTTCCTGTTGCCATCTCACCAGGTGGAGAGCAGAGAGCACGGAGCGAGCTCTCCCGCCTCTTCTTTGAAAGGGCACCTCTCCCGCTCAGGAGGGCTCTACCTTCATGACCTAATTGCTTCTCAAGGCCCATCTCCTGAAACAGTCACACTGGGGGCCAAGGTTTCTTTCTTTCTCTTATTGTTTAAATTTTTATTGAATTTACTGGGCTGACATTGGTTAATAAACATGTAGGATTCAGGTGTACAATTCTATAATACATCATCTGTATATTGTACCATGTGCTCACCACCCAAAGGCAAGTCTCCTTCTGTCACCATTTAGCCCCCCTTTGCCCTCTGCCACCTCCCTCCACCCCCCCTTTCCCTCTGGTAACCTCCATATTATTGCCAGTGTCTCTGAGGTTTGTATTTTGCTTAATCCCTCAATTATTTTTCAGCCAGCCCCCTGACCCCCCTCTGAGGAATCAAGAGAAATAAGGACAGACTATCTGGCATCACAGTTATTTAATAAAGTGAGAACACTTTATCAGCAAATATAAGGAAGAACACCATATCGGGACGTAGGGCGGTTCTCCCAGGGCCCGTGAACGCGTCGTCACAGGCCGGCCCACATTCAGGCCGGAGCCTGGGTCTAGCACACGTGGGGAGACCTTGTTCAGGGGTCAGATGCAGCTGAGCCAGAATCCTAACCTGACTCAAGAAACTTTCTTAGACTGTCTGTTGTTCTAGTTTGAGCTATTATTTTTAAATTAAATTTATTGAGGTAACATTGGTTAATAACATTATACAGATTTAAAGTATGCAATGTTATACTTTGATGCCTCTATAATATATTGTGTGCTCACCACCCAAAGTTTAGTTTCCTTTCATTACCATATATTTGACCCTCTTACCCAATTTGTTCTTCCTCCACCCTCCTTTCCCTCCGGCAACCACTATTCTGTTGTCTGTATTTATGAATTTTAGTTTTGTTTTGTTACTTTTTGGTTTTATCTTCCACATGTAAGCAAAATCATGTGGTTGTTTTTTTTTGTCTCTTTCTGTTTGACTTATTTCACTTAACATCATGCCCTCAAGATCTTGCCATGTTGTCACCAATGGCAATATTTCACCTTTTTGTGGCTGAGTAATATTCCATTATAGATATATATCACATCATCTCTAACCACTCATCTGTCAGTGGAGAAAAGGGAACCCTCCTACACTTTTCGTGGGCTTGTAAACGGGTGCAGCCACTGTGGAAAACAGTATGGAGGCTTCTTAAAAAATTAAGAATAGAATTGACATATGATCCAGGAATTCCTCTTCTGAGTATTTACCCAAAGAGTAGGAAAACACTAATTTGTGAAGATGTATGTAGTACCCCTGTGTTCATTGGAGCGTTATTTGCAGTAGCCAAGACATGGGCTAAGTTATTTTGAGGATAGTTTAGTATCTGAGTTTGACTCTCTACAAGCATAATCGCTTTTGTCTTCATACCTTTTGGCATTTCATACTTTCCTGATTATTGAAGGAATAAAAAGATGTACACCTGGCTGCTCAACCAAAAGCAGATGGCACATTCAGAAAGGCTGATTGCTTTAATGAAGAGGGACTCTAGCATCAGCAACAAAGGGGCCGAGATGTGAATCCCTGCACTGGATACAGTGTGGGGAAGGAGAAGACCAAGGATTCATTTTGGTTCGTGTTCAGTTGAAACACCTTTAAGACTGCCACATGGAAATGTCAGTTGTGTAGCTGGAATATATGAGACTGGAGCTCTAGAAATTAGGCTTGGCTGGAGACGTCACTGTGAAAGTCACTGGAACATACATGATTCATAGAGACAAACATGGATGAGATACTTAAGGGTTTAGAGTAACTGCAGAAGTAGTTTTCCTGTAGGGACCTCAAGCATAAAGAAGTTGGGTAAAGAAGGAAGAGATGGCAAAGAGACCTAAAGTGGGGGGCAGAGTGATTAGAGAGAAGAGAAGCTTCTTATAGTCAGAGAAGGAAATGTTCCAGGAGTGATGGGTAGGGCTTAGCCGAATGGGATACTGCTGAGAGGTCAAGTAGAGGTGGTGACTGAAAAAATAGTCTTGGAATTTAGAGACATAAAGGTCATTGGCTACAGTTACTAATGCATAAACTCACTATTTTATCATGTTTCTGGATTCTGCAGGCTAGGAATTCAAACAGGGTGCAGTGGGAATGTTTGTCTCTGTTCCACCGTGTCTGGGACTCTGCTGCAAAGACCTGGAGGCTAGGAGGGCCTCCGTGGCTAGAGTCTGGAACCATCTGCAGGTCCATACACTAATGTTTCTATTGCTTGGGCAGGAGGAGTTGGAGACTAGGACAGCTAACCCCAGTGACTACACATGGCCTCTCCTTGTAGCTTGGCTTGGTGACACGGGCTCTAAGCCATATGTTTTCAGAGAACAAGGCAGAAGCTGCACCTCTTCTGAACTAGTCTTGGAAGTCACTGCATTCTGTCTATTACAAGTGAGCCACAAGCTTGCTCAGATTCAAAGGGAGAGGGCACAGGCCTCACCTCACTGCTAAAGGAGTTTGAGAGTATTTGTGGGCATGTTTTAAGACCATCATCAGGACTTTAATAAGTCTCAAGGGAGAGGAGGATCCAGACTAAAGGGGGTTGCAGGGTAAAGTAGAAAGTGACAGGTGCCACTTGAGAACAAATTAATTATATAATTAAGATAAAGACTTAACATTTGTTTGAATATCTGGTACACACAGGATGCAGAGAATAGTAAGGGATTTTGATATCCCTCAAAATTGGGACAGCTGATTTGAGTCTGCATTTGGAAATTGCACACTCAGCCTTTGAGTCAAGCATCTTAAAATATCTCCCCAGTAGGTTTTAAAAAATTAAACTGACAACTCTTAGTATAGCAAGTGGGAGCAACCATCACATCCATTTAACAGGGCACAGAAATGGTAAATAGTATTTCTGTGACTTCTTAGTTAGGCTCTGGAAGTGTCAAAATAAAAGCAATCCTTGTGACTAGTCTGTGTGGTCCTTACGTGTGAAAAGATATGCACACGGAAGGCAATCAAAGCTTGCTGTCATAAACAGCATTTGTCCAACTTCCTCAGCAATTTTGAGGAAGTTAGTTCTTTTTCTAACTTGGATTCTGTTTCACTTTTGTAATAACCTTCAAAATTTGCATATACAAAATAGACATTACACTTTTATTTATATATCATTGCAACTCTGTTGACATAGTTATATTCAGCTACTACCACAGCTTGAAAAAACAGGTAGAAATCTGCAACATAATAACTCCATCAACATCTTTAAAACTCAGCAGTTATTTTTTCTTTCAGTGTTTAGTTAAAGCTCCCAAAGCTCAATTGAATCAGCAAATATTTTTGATTTTCTTTGTCATAAAATTGACCACAAACTGATTTTTAAAAAATATATCTTTATTGATTTCAGAGAGAGGAAAGGAGAGGGAGAGAGAAACATCATTGCTGGGTGGAAGACAATTGAGGGCTTCTTAGAAAACTAACCATGCTCTTACCATACATTCCAGCAATTGTATACCTTGGTATCTACCCAAAGGAGTTGAAAACTTATGTCCAAAAACCTGCACATAGATGTGTATAGCAACGCTATTCATAATTGCCCAAACTTGGAGACAACCAAGATGTGTTTGGGTAGGCGAATGGGTAAACAAATGGTGGTACATCCAGAGAATGGAATACTATTCAGCACTAAAAAGAAATGTGCTATCAAGCCCAGAAAAGACATGGAGAAAATTTAAATGCATATTAATAAATGAAAGAAGCCACGTCTGAAAAGGCTGCAATACTGTATGATTCCAATTATATGACATTCTGGAAAAGGCAAAATTATGGAGACGGGAAAAAGGTCCATGGTTACCAGGCGTTAGTGGGAGGGAGAGATGACTAGACAGAGCACAGAGGACTTCTAAGGCAGGGAAAATGCTCTGTATGTGCCATAATAATGGATATATATTCTTATACATGAAAAAAAAATCTACAGGCCCTAAAGACTTGGCAGCTGACTGGTTGCTTATGGGAACTGGATCGTAAATATAAAAAAAAACGAGGCTGAATTTGTTGGCCTTGCACCTGGGAGGGTGCTAGCCCACCAAAATTAAAAAACAAAACTATATTTTGTAAATTTTAAAGTGCTGTGCAATTGGAAGGTGTCATTTAGCAGTAAAACATGTAAGCACAAAACCCACTGCTATTGCTGTGAGCTGAAATTTCCCAGAAGAGCAATTCCTTAACCCTCAATTTGTTTTAAAGGGATTTCTGAGTCTCCTAGGGTGAAAACAATATTTGCCAGCAGTGAACTAGATGAGATGAACTGACTTATAATTTAATATATATGATTTTAAATTCACGTTTTGAAGCATGACCCACATCCCTTTATTAACCAAGTGACAAAACCAGACTTCACATTTTCTCATGGTTTTCAAATAACGGATGAACCAGAACTTGAGGAGGAAGAGAGAGTGTCGGAGGTTGGAGTGTTCATGGGGGAGATGTAATGACGTTTAGATTTCTATTCATTTTGCTCTTAGCAGATGAGAGTTTTAAGGTTCTCCCTAAAGACAGTAAATTAATGAAACGGAGCTAGTTGTGTTCAAGAAGTTTGAGGAAGCCAGAAGGAAATAAATTTTCACAGAGAAAGTAGCCAAGTAAACTCTGGTTTTCACAGTTCATATTCACTCCTTATTCTATCTCCACCGCCTCCCTCCTCTCCCCCGGGATTTCTTGATGAAAAGAAAAGCTATTCAGAATGTTGAGGAGCCTTAGAAACTCAATTCTACCAGTTACACAAGACTGTGGTTAAGGTGACATGCGGCACCAACAAGAAGGGCTAATTATGTCAAATTATAGCTTTTAAAATGCCAAATGAGAGCTCCTTTCAGCAAAGTCCTGTCCCGGGCTCTGCTGGATTTCTTGTAGAAAACCCACTCTTTAAATTAGATTTGAACTTTTAACTCTGAAAGGGAGACCGTGCTGCGAGAGGACATGGATTAGTGATAGATACATGTATAACCTTCCGTAGACATCCATGTCCCATCTCCAACTGTAAGTACTTGTACACGCCAAGAAATGACCGCAGAATCATTAAGTAAGAGGGGTTGATTTTATTCCTGTACCAGGGGGTCTAGTTTTTCTCAAAAATTTGCCTATGGCTGGTTTAATATTTATATATAGATACTGTTTTGGCTACTACTGCTGTGAAACAAAACACTTCCAAACCTTAGTGCCTGAAAACACCAGTTATTCATTATTTCTCAGGCTGTGGTACATCTCGGCAGTTCTGCTGACCTAGACTGGGCTTGACTGATGCCTACGGGCCTCTGTCCTGAGCCCGCAGTCCCTGGCTGGCCGCCGGCTGGGGTGACTCAGCTCTGCTAGGTGTCATCCAGCAGGCAGCCTAAGCTTTTTCTGATGCCAGTGGAAGGATTCCAAGACCGACTGTGAAAATGAACAAGGTCTCTTGAGGCCTGAGCTTGGAATTGGCATGTGGTCACTTCTGCTTCTATTGGCCAAAGCAAATCGCAGCCAGCTCAATTCAAGGGAAGGGGTGGGGTGGGTGTGGGTGGGAAGACTCCACATGGTGATGGGAAGAGATACAAAGTCACATGTCAAGGAATGTGCAGACAGGGAAGGGTAGAGAATAGGGGTAATTTTTTTCTGCAATTTTCCAAAAGTATTAAACTTCCAAAATCAAACTGCCCAGCATCATGTAAGGTCTTTGCCAGCATTCTTTAATTTTTTCATAGGCTGTCAGTTTTCTCAGCATGAAACACACCTATTTTCCCGCAATTTCTCCACAAATTATAGTTTTACACAAATAACTTCCAGCACTTGCTTTTATTTCTCCAAGAAGGTGTTGGTTTATTTATTTATTTTTTACTATGATTATCCACAGAAGCCCTCCACTTTCCACTGCCATCGTTTCCAAGTCGCGCAAAACCCTCTCTAGAATATGACGAACATTCGTTTGACATTCCTAGGCAGGCTTACATTAATTTTAGTTCCCCATTGAATTTCAAACAGGATCCTCCACACTGACATTAAAGAAATATATTAACATTTGCAGGGGTGGTGCGATCTGCTGCGCGTGGATTGTTGCTCTGACTTGCCACAGCTCCCCCGATGTTCTTTTTTTAGAAAGAGCAAAGTGGGGGGGATTTGGCAGGGCAATTGGAGCTGCCACTCAGAGCAGCCCCAGAGACTGAAGGGCAGCAGGACCATATTGCGTCCTAACCGGCAGCAAATCCTTCGCTCAAGGTCTTTCTGCAGAACGGCAGCGCTGGCGAGGCTCCTTCCCCTCACTGTCTGTCCTGTGGGTTGGAGATAACTTCCCAGCCGGAACACGGCAGCTACTTTCAATTTTTCTGAATGCTTCTAACAGGCGTCCCTTTAATCTCTTCTTTTGCCCCAAATAAGATTCCCCCCCTTTGTCGTTCACAATAATGCAGTCAGTGAAAAGCAGCCAAGCTTCTGATTGACGTGTGTTGGGAGAAGTTTGTTCATAACCGTTTTCTTTCTTTTTTAAATTTGAGCTTTTGTTTTTATGGGCAAGGCCATGGGCAGCAGGGAGATTTTCCTTCGGCAGCTATTGTCCACCCCTTCAGCTTTGCTTATTTTTATCATGTCCCATCGCCATTATTACTCATTACATTTATATCTGCGTTTAGCAGGCAGACTTGCTTGGTGACTATAAAGGTGTAATGAGCAATTTGGGTTAATGATTTTCTGCAGCTGCTCTAAACAGTTGGTACTAACGTCACCATCATCGTTTACGCCTTCCAAAGAAATCTGAATGAGGTATCAGATGAAGACAGAATTGGCTTTTCCTGTTGCAGGGAGGGAGCAGAAGCCTGGAAGGGGGAGGGCTGTGGAACAGCAGTTCATGCATCTTTCATTCGCCGATGGATGGATGCTACCAGTGGAGCCTCTGCCATGAAAGAATCTTGGGCATTGGGAGAAAAAAAATGAATCACAACAAAAAACCTACTTGAGTTGCCATCTTGATGAAAGGGTATTTCTTTAATGGAGTTGAGAATTAAGTTTTTACACAGTTGTGTAATTTATAGGTGAACTCACAAATGCATGAAACCAATGCCTTTTCAAAGACGCTGATGCAGACAAAAGAACACGAGATTGGCCCAGCCAGGCGTGGCTCAGCGATTGAGCATTGCCCTAGGATCGCTGTTCAATTCCCAGTCGGGGTATAGGCCAAGGTGGGTTGTGGGCTCGTTCCCCAGTGGGGGGGGGCAGGAGGCAGCCAATCAATGACCCTGTCATCACTGATGTTTCTATCTTTCTCTCTCCCTCTCCCTTCCTCTCTCTGAAATCAATAAAGATATATTTTTAAAAACCCACACAACACAAAAAACCCACATTGGATTGGAAACAGAGTAACTGGGTTCCACGTTCCGCTCAGCAGCACTTTAGCAATTGGTTTAACTCTCTGGGACTCCCCTCGCAGTGCAACTGGGCATAGTGACTACTGCACAGGAGGGTTTCAGGAGAAAGGGAGCGAAGTACATGCAGGCACAGCGTGTGGTGCACTCAGGTGGTAGTTGGCACTAGTATACATTTCCAGAGGTCTCCTCGTTAGATTATGTGTCCGAATACAAATCAGAAAGTTTCTCCACATACACAAAGGGCATTTGACCTCTCTTGGCTTTCTCAGCACATTATTTATCTTAAAAGGTCTCTGCTGCCGGTGTTAATTCACACTTCCCATCTTATCCTTGCTCAATTCCTGCTCTTCTCGGTGGTTTGGAAGCCGTATAACTTAATGACGGGTTTACACTGTGTTGGTTACCTCCACGATTTAGGAATCCAGAACTCGGCAGGAAAAGTAATTTAAATTTGGCGGCCTGTAGACTCACATCAGGACAGTTCAGGATAAAATTTTGAAAAATAAATTTGTGTTAAATTTCCTCCCAGACCCGTCTACCTCTCTCAGATATACCTGTGATGAGTACAGTTCCTTCAGCACCCTCTCCTTCTATACCCACTGCCCCCCTCTTTATGATATTCTGTGTTCTGACCCCTGCTTGATTTCCTTACACCATAACTCCATCTGTGTGCTCCCCAATGGTAGAAACCATGCCCCTTCTCTAATTGAAGCGCAGACCAGGAATATTGGGCCCATAATCACCGCTTGTTAAATGGGTAGACATGACTAGGTGGAGATAGCCATTCTGCTCAGTTAATTGGAGCTAAAGGGTTAATTAGCATGAACGATTTCATGGATTGTGTCTCCCAGACTTCAAATTTGCCTTCTGGCTGGCACCTGACAAAGTTATAATCTGTGGAAGTGGCAGATGGTGGGGACGCTTATAACCCTGGGGCAGGCCTTGGGGATGGGGGAGGTGGGTGGATATTTCTGAACTCATACCTTGATGTGCTGTTCTCACAGTTTTGTTAGGGCTGAAGGCACACACTAGTACTTCTCTGGTTGAAGGGATGGAAATTTTACCCCTCACCATCACCCAAAAGGTGACTTGGCACATTTTCATTTCATAGTTTTATAAGTGCTCTGAAAATGAATGACTAATATTTATGGAGCCCCAATTTTGGCAGACACTAATGAGCTATCCTGTATGTTGGTGCTGTTTTTAATTTTTCCTTTACAGAAGGGGAAATGAAGATATAAAGTGATTAACAAGTAGCATAAAGTTACAGGCAGTAAATGGAAGAGCCAGGAATCACACTAAGATAATTTGACTCCAGATTCCATGTGGTTAACTGCCACACTATAATGTTATCTATAAGAGCACAAAAGTGATCTTCATGTTTTCCTCTAATGTTGAGATAGACATTTCCTAGAGACTTGGAAGTGTGATCAAAAGATTTCTGTAGGCCTTTAATACAACTCTACGAGCAGACCATTAGAACTGGGAGTGTTCAGGGTACTCCCAGTGGAGAAAGGAGCCAGAAATTACTAACAGCAGTTCCCTGAAGACGGTGCCTCTGTGTTCCACAGGACAAGAATGTCAGGATATACATAAAAACATTTTTGAAGCCTGGCCGGTGTGGCTTAGTGGTTGAGCATCAATTCATGCACCAAGAGGTCACTGGTTCGATTCCGGTCAGGGCACATGCCTGGGTTGTGAGCTTGATCCCCAGTAGGGGACGTGCAACAATTGATGTTGATGTTTCTCTCTCATTGATGTTTCTATCTCTCCCTCTCCCTTCTTCCTCTCTAAAATCAATAAAAACATATATTTAAAAAAAGCAAACATTCTTGGAGTACAGCACAGGTATTTTAGATGTGCAGTTGGGAGAGGAGTTTTCCCATCAGGCAAACTGGTGACATCCTCATGTAAAAGAACTAGACAAGGGTGTGCACTTGAGGAGAACACCACTCTAGGCCCCGTAGAGGTGGGCTTCAGTTAGGCTCACAGCTCCCCTTGGGAAGTAATTCCTGGTCTAATCTGCTCACACATGAATGATCAACAGGGCCCTCAGGTTCCTTGCCTTTGGGTATGACTCTAACAACATGTACCTGGAAGACTGTTTCAGTTACTGTGGCTGCTATTAATTACTGTAAAACTCACTGGCTGAAAACAGCCATAATCACTTACTATCTCCCACATCTCCTGTGGGTCAGGAGTTCAGGTGCAGCTCAGGTAGACAGTTATAATGTGTGGTGTCTAATGAGGTTACCATCTGACCATGGTCAGGACTGAGTTCATTTTACTTCTTTGCTCTCATGTCCGGCATTGGGGTTGGGAAGACAAACAGCTGGAGGCTGGAAAGTGGCAGGCGAGGGTCAACTGTTGCACACTGATGAATTTTGTAAGCTGAGTTTTAAGCTTTTGGTAGCTTGAAATAGACCATGGTGGGAGTATTTACATCATGGAAATCAGCAAAGGGTTTAAATTGGGGTTTTCTGTTTTCAGAGAGCTATTTCACCGGCTCACCACTGGGACTGGAATCCTGGGACTCCCTGGGCATCTCTTTCTGTATGTGGTTTCTCCAAGTCTCTAGCATGGTGGCTGCAGGGAAGCTGGACTTCTTTCACATAAGGTAGCAGGATGGAAGTTCCAAGCTTATATAATGTAATCGCAGAAGTGATATCCCATTACCATTGCCATATTCACCCGTATAGAAAAAAGTCACTAGGTCAGCCCGTATTTAAGGGGAATGGATTACACAGGGCATGAAAACGGGAGGCAGGGATCATTGGCGACCATTGTAGAGCCTGTGTGCCATTGCCACATTGGTCTAAAAGAGATATGTTAATAGAAAACCATTGTACTGGCACCAGATTGTCACACTGGCCTCACTAGAGGACTGAGAAAAATAGGTTGGCTGTATGTTGAGGAAGAAGACGCATTTAGTTAGCCTCTACCCAACCTCTGCCTCAAGCAGTAATCATGCCTTGTATCCAAAGTTTTTCTGCCACTGTGTTCGTAATGGGCCATTAAAGATAATAGGATTCAGACCTGGTATACTCTTCACAGCTATGAAACAACCACTGCCACTACCTCTGTTATCAGTTATATTTATATAAAATCCAAACAGTAGACAATTAATTTAGTTATATTATATGGACTTCTTGCACGTCAACTCTGGACTCTTAAGATGCATGTCCTAAGACACATGACTGTATTTTGGAAAATTTATTATAAGGGTGTTTGGAACTACATTTTCATGGAAGGCATATGTCAATAGAAGACCCTACATTTGAAAAGAACTGTTATTGTACAGCTGGGTTTTTAAAAATGCCTTTGATCTTACCTATACGTGATTGCATCTTGCCTAAGGGAAGTCTTAATCTCAGTGACAATAGAAGGGAGTATTCTTTACTTACCATGCTGGCTACTTAGGTACAATTCTCTTTTAAAAGTATGGAAAATAAGCTTAACCCTCATTTTACAAACAAATCCAAATTACACGCCGTAAGTTTTATTTTCTGATTGTCGATCTGCTGCTATACAGTGTGTGAGATTTGGTAAGTCATTTAACCTGCCGAAGTCCTACTTTCTTAATCGTTTAAATGAGATACATAGTTCTGGATAATCAATTAAGTTCCTTCCAGGTTTTTGATTCTATGAGCAAAACCAGAAAATCTAATAACTTCAATTCATTGACATCTTTACAATTTTTCTGCATGGTATTTATTGAACATCAAACTTAAGACAAAATTTGTATTTTCACCACCTATTGCTCTGTAGAAAACTTTTAGTGCCTATACCAACAACCATGTGAGTATGCACACAGATTCTGTGCCTCAGGAATTTACAGCAAGCCCTGTGGGAATAGATTTCTGCTGTTACATCACATTTCAGGATGCTCTATGTGAAACTTCTCACAGCCTGGTGACTGGGTCTCACAAAGAAGCACTCCATGAGAGTCACCAGAGATCAAGTGTTCTAAGACAACAAGGCAGAAATTATTGTGGCTTTTAAATATTTAGCCTTTGAAGACTCATGGCATCACTATTCCAGCACTTATTTGTTGAACTAGAAACAATTCCGCCCAGCTTCAAGGAAGGGGGACATAGACCCCATTCTTAGGGGGGAGAATGTCAAAGGATTTGGGGATATGTTTTAAAACTGCCACAGTTTAAAGCTATTTGCCAAGAATTTTGCTTCTATTTTAAATGTATTTTAATTTTAAGGGGTTGAGTATAAGGAGAATTCAATGGATTAGAGCATTTAATAACATTTTAGAGGAACAGAATAGAGTACGTCATGATGGTTTACAGTAACAGAAACTTTTGCAGTAGTTAAAAACAGCCGGTTAATAAACAGGACCTAGTCTTTTCACAGCTCCATTTGGCATCACAGTCTTTTAAAGGCAATATAACCAGGTAATTATTACACTTGGTCAAAAAAATATAAGGTTAGTATGTATTGTTTTGAGCATTACATTTTACTTATGTTACCTCTCTGGCCCCTGATGGGATATTAGAATTTTTTCCTGGACTTTATAACATACATGGTGGTTTTATGTATAATGTGTCATTTCTTTTCCCAATAACATTGCAAACATACGAATTATGAAACCTACTTAAAAATAAGAAAACAATTTTAGCGAATGTATCCCTTGGTCAAGGGTACCTTGGAGCTGAAATGCAGCTCTTTTAATGACAGGTTTAGTATTTGTTTCAGTTAGGATGCCTTGTTTGCAAGAAACAGAAAATAAAACTTAATATGCCTTAAAAGTAAGTACAAACATTGCTATCAGGCATATCAAATTTTCTAGAGTTGGGACAGCTTCAGGGTTAGTTAACTTAGAGTTCTAGTGCCTTCCTAAAGTACTCAGTTTCCTTTCTTTGCTGTCCTCAGCAATATTAGCTTTGTCACTAACGCCACCCAATGTCATAATGCAGCCTTACAATCACACATGGCAACCCCGTCAGGTTTGTTTTCTTCATGATATCTTTTGAAAAAAAAATCAATAAAGCCTTTCCCAAGAACAGCGACATTATCACCAGACTTTGTGCTGGAGAATCCCTTATTAAATTAATCACTTCAAGGATCACCACTTGAAAACAAAACTGGAGCTTTTCTAGCATGAAACAGGTTGTGGGATGGGTTTTTGTTTTTGTTTTTCTGGACACTAGACTGCATCCCTTAGAGAAGTCACTATAGAGTAAGTATATGAGTAACAGCAAGGCTAGCTGCTTTAATAAATAACCCCTGCTCCCCCCGCCCCGAATAGAGTAGCTTAACATAATAACATTTTAATTTGCACTAGAATAACGGCCTAATGAGGGAGCTCCTGGTGTGCGATCGGCTTTCCTCCCTGGGGACAGTCGCAGACCCAGCCTTCCCTCGTTGTTGCCTTACTGTCCTTCCCGGGGCTTGCGCGTTCTTCGCTGTAGGGGGCAGTCGGCAGCTGAGAAAGTGGGGAGTGGCCCCTGCAAAGGCAGGGAGAGAAGGAGGATAGCGTGGGGTGCACGGAGAGCTTTCGGCCCTGCGACAGGCAGGGCAGGCTCCTGCTGAGAAGGCCCCTGTACGAGAGCTGGGGAGCAAGAGTGCCGGGAAAGGACAAGCAGAGGAAGCGAGCTGGCCTTGGGTAAAAGAAGGTCAATATTCTGAATTTAATTTGGGGGGGAGGCAGATGGGAAGCTGAAAAAAATAGATGCCCTGAGACCTTTTTCCTTACAGTTGGCCTCAGGAGACGTGAGAAGGGTTCTGTTCAGTTCCTTCTGGGCTCATTAACTGGAAAACACTTTTCTGTTTTCACGGTGGTGTTTTATGACTCACAATATAAACTATACATTGAAGCTTCCCATCCTTTATGAGCTTTGAGATATAAAATATTGACATAAACAGGAAGTTTATGGAAAATAACTAAAGGGACTCGTAAGTAAGCACCCGTGTTTTGTTTTGTTTTCCTCTGTCTGCCATCCCCAGGAGTGAGTCCTGTGCTGGGCATGTTGAGACACTGCGTCCTAGTGTCGGTATCCTCACATCATGACTTGGTGGCTTTAGGAAATTGTGGTGATGGTGGAATCATGGTATTCCAGAGGTTGGAAAGGAAATTTCTTCAAAAAGGCCAATGTAAATATACAGATTAGTATAACTTCCTCTAGCAGGATATGTACATCTTTCTATGTATTCCCATTGGACTATTAGAAAAATAATGTAATGATTAGCGTGTGTCCTGAACTTCAGGCAAAGTAAAAATGGAGCTGGTGCCATGAGTTAAGTGAATGGCTGCTTATTATGAGAATCATCATCTCAAAACCAAACGCGTATGTGGGAAACCATTCCATGGTTTGAACATGACGAAAAGAATCATAATTTTGTGGGTGTGCGTGTGTTTGGTGCAGGTCAGCTACTCTTGGCACGCTCATATTGTATATCTTTTACTGCTTATAACTTCTTTCTAAATAAATAAAAGGGAGAAAACACAGGAAAAAATAATGAATTTCAAGCCCCAAGTCTTTGAATCAGAGAAGAGTCTGATTACTTGAAATTTTTATTTTTAAAGAATTTAAAAGAATAGAATACAAATGTTCCAAAGACATGCTACTCTACACCTTTTAAAAGATAAAACAAAAACCCTTGCTAGACAAGTACCTGTTAAAATATGCAAAAAAGCACACAAATATGCAAATATAAAACACAGGCCTAAATCATTATTTAAAGATTGTTTTAAACTCATTTTTCTGCATCGGCCCTTTCTCAGTGTGCTTGGAATCTTGGCCTAACACGTCCATCCTTCAGTCTTGGTTTTAGTGTTTGTTGGATTGCTAATCTTGATCTCAGAATTTCGTCTCATCACTCCACATGGAGCTGGGTTAGATGCTTGTTTCTCTCTGGCTGCTGCTTTAGACCTGAGGTGTTGGAAACATGGCCGGGATATAACCTGCCTCAGCTAGGCTTTGGGACCTGTGGTTGGCCTGGAAACAGGTCCAAATGATGCTATTTCCTGGTGCTTACTTAAGTCAGTGAGAGTGGTTTTTATGTTAGTGTTTTGGCTGCTTGCCCCTGGCTTTGTCCAAGGAGCTTAGATTTCTCTTTTTGTTCCGTTTGTGACCTATATTCTCTAGGGAGTTAAGATCCTCTTTGTTTTTGATGAATGGTTACAACATCCTATTTGAAAGCACTCTTTTCCTGTCCCATCACCTTCGATGTTTGAAATGTTTCCCATGTTCAATGTGTGACTCTGGCTGAAGTTACTAGCAACACAACTTTACATCTGTGATATCTCCACTCCACTTCCTTTCTTTTTTTTTTTTTTTTTATGTGGATGGTCACTTAAAACTGCACTTAGTCTTTTGATTACATTCTGTTCAGACTCTCTGCTTTCGCTAGGGGTCTACAGAAGCTGCAGAAAAGCATAGTGGGCGTTATCTAGAGCTTTAAGTCCTGAATACACTTCTTGACTATTAGCTACAACTCAGATTCTGCTCAGAGGTCTTGAGCACTAGTACATTCATTCATTCAATAAAGATTTAGTGAGTGAATACTGTGTGTCACGTTGGCACTGTAGGTTTTGAAATGGAAAGAGGAGTGAGATAAAGCCCCTGTTTTTGAGGGTTTCACAGTTTGGTGTAATGTGACAAGTACTCAGAGATAATAACAGCACAATGTATGTTATGCTGTAAGAGAGAGTATAAAATGTCTTGAGTAAGACACTGCCTTTGAGGAATGGAATATAATAAACAATATATATTTTTGGAATTAATATATGAGGTATAACATAGTGATATGCATAAGGTATTATGCTGTAGTGGTTTCAGTGGTGTATGGTTTCTGTGTCTATTTTCCCATTTTCAGGAATTCCTTTGGGAAATCAATTTTCTTTCTTTTCTCGGTTCACTGGGTTTGTGTGGGACTGTTCTCACCCCAACTTAACTAACAACCCCGGTCAGGTCAATGAGAGTAAGTCCCAGGACTTTTGTTAAGATTATAGAGAATTATTTACTTTTCCGCTGGAACATCTGGGAGGAGGAATCAGACCTGAAGTTTCCTAGAGACATCGTTACACCTGAAGAAAGCTCCAGTCTAAGAATGGCCCACACAATGGACAGGAGAAAGGCGAGGTAGACATAGCAAGAGTGAATCCTGACACCCTCATCTGAACCCATGAGTTGAGCCTCTTATTGGACTTGACAGTCATGTGAGCCCGCATTTTGCTGTTTTGCTGACGTCAGTTTGAGCATGTGTTCTGTTTCTTGCTACCGAAAGAGAAGACCTGCTTCCAAAGATAGGAACGCAAAGTTGAAATCATCTATCTCTGCTTGGGAGAACATTTTACTGAAGTAAACCTCCAGCTGGCCATCAGAGTAGATGTAGATCACCTGGATGAAGAACGGAGGGCTTTCCTGGCAGAGGAATCAGCATGGCAAAGTGCAGAGGTGAGAAAAACAAAGCCGTATTATAACTGATCCATGCAGCAGAAGAAGGCATTACTATCTCAATGTTTTATAGCCTAGGTCTTTAGGTCTCCTTTCTTCCCTTAGCAAAATTTTGTATTTTTATAAAAGCAATGGAGATATGCTAAATTTATATGAAAACATGCAAGCAGATCTCTAGAGGGCACAAGTAGAATTGATATGTGGGCGTCTTAGTTAGGACACGTCAGCTATGAGTAACTGAAAAGCAGAAAAACATTAACTTAAATAACAAGACAACATTTAGTGTACAGTTAACAACCCGTTAGGACTCAGTGGTTCCAGGACTGGCTAGAAAGCTCATAACATCACCCTCCGCCTCCCTGCCATTTCCACTGTGTTTGCTTTGGACCCCAAGCTCTCTGCCTCGTGGTTGATGATGAGATGCTCCATACTAGCAAAGTCAGAAACATGGAAGGATGCAAAAGAGCCATCTACATTTCTCTCTCTCTATCTCTCCCTCCCTCTCAAACCATGAGGGACAAAGTCCTCCTTCATCCAATAGATTTTTCCTTACAGGTCATTGGTCAGGACTAGGTTACATACTAGGCTCTAAGGGAAATGGGATTGCTGTGATGGCTTAGACCAATCGGTTCACATCATGGAGCTGAGCACACTGCCATTCAACGTGAAATTAAGGGTCTGTTTGCTAGAGAAGAGCAGCTGCAAACACAGAGAATAGTTGCTATGAAGGAAATCAACAGCGTCTGTTAGAAGGGCTGCTCTGGATAAGGTGTCCATCTAAACACATCCTCTTTACTGGCTATAAGCTACTTCTCTCAGGGAGCTTCTCGCTGTCAGTATTTTATAGGACCATTTAAAACCAACATCATTCTTGGCAAAGCCCATTTGAACCTGGCAGAATATTTAAAGTTTAAAAAGTACTTTTTCCTTCACAAGTAAGTTGAACACATATTTTAGGGAACACACTACACAAAGCCTTGTAGAAAACAACATCAATAATAAAGGCATTCAGTTAACAGTGAGTAATGACATTATGTATCTGTTTATTGGCTTTTCTCATCCAGATGCATTTATATAAATTTGTCTCATTTCGATTGTACAACCCTGCCTAAGTGGTAGCTATTTTTTCAGTTAACCAATGAAAAAGTTGAAATACAGAAAGTTTAAATCACTTTTCAAGCTACACAGTAAAGCAGGGAAAGAGCCAGGTTTAGAAAGTACTTCCAACTCTAGGGCCCCTTCTGTGATTTCCTAAAGATTTCAGGTGCCAAGTCTATTCTTTGTTTTATTTATCCAATAACCTCTCTTCAGTGTGCTCAAGGTGATGCCCATCAATATGGAGATATAGAAATGTTTCCTCAACCAGAGTCGGTGATGATTTTACCATCTTGATCATGAATAGACATTGTTATGCCATGTTGATGACTCTTTGGGTCTGGTGATAGGATTTGTTTTTCTTCCAGAGCATCTGCTTTCAGAGACACATTGTATATCCATCTGCACTAGAATTTTAAGGGGCTGTAGAAGTTCTTGGGTGTTACTGCAAAACCTGAAAGAGGCAAGTGTAAACACTGTACCATTGCCATTTCTAAAATGGAACTTATTCATTGCCACTGCTTCATATAAAACCAGGTGCAAAGTGCCACATACATTGTAATTTTGTTTTGTTTTGGGAGGGGTTGATAGAAATATACATGAAAATATACATGATATGTATCTATCATGAAATAGTGAGAAAAACACTGGGTTTAGAGTCAGAAAATTTAGGTACACATCTTCACTGTGATTTTCCCGAGTAACTTGGGCAAGTCTATTGACTTCCACCAGGCTTAATTTCCTCAAACATAAACTGGGAGAGATGATGATGATGTTGAGAAGGATGATTTTTCTCTTTGTTGTCAAGTTGACCAGTCTGTGAATGTGATGGTCAAACAATTTTTATTTTCCCTCAAAATTTTCATTGTGTCATCTCATCCTTGGTATTTTACTCCTGAGTTCCTGAATTTGAAATCATGGTCTGACTTTGTATATCCAAGGCCATTTATGGTATTCCTCCAAGAGCTATCTATTTTTGAGAAAGACTTCTCATCTCCTACCTCTTCCTTAGTTCAGTTCTCCTGATTTGTATAACTCAGGGTTTCTCAGCCTTGACACCATTGACATTTTGGACCAGATAATTTTTAGCTGTGGGGAGCTGTCCTGTGCATTGTAGGGTGTTTATTATTATTTTTAGCCTATACCCACTAGGATATCAACAGCAACCTATCCTTCCTTTATCATAGTTATGACAATCAGAAAGTCCCCAGACATTGAGAATTGTCCCCAGGGACCAGTGGTGGTGGTGGTGGTGGTGGTGGTGGTGGTGGTGGTGGGGAGGATGATAAAATTGCCTCCAGCTGATCTAACTTTATGATCTATACTTTTCTCTCCCAGATTTGTATTTGTTTAATTCTACTTCAGTAATATAAAATATGTGGTATGTTTGAAGAGTATGTGGTTCAAAATTAACGAATGTGACTTTTAAATTATTTTGTAGTCCAAGAAACTTTGTGAAATTATGCAAATTGTGCTTTGGAAGCACAATATAATAGAGTTTTAAAATAATTAATCAAAGTTTCCAATCAGATAAGCTCTAACCATTTAGGTCAGAATTTTTCTTTAAAGGAATCTGTACCCTGGTAATCACAATAAAGAGACCTATATTTTTTTTACATTGCTAAAAGGAAATCCTCCTCATGTGGACTTCACTAACATGACAGATGACATTAAACCATGACCACTTCTATTTGTACTGCAGATGAGATTATGGCACAAAAGACATTTAGGTGACATACATTTGATCTTAAAAATTTTTTTAAATTAAAATTAGTGTAGGTTTAATAAAGTACTTGAAAATCTAGCTGTCCTGAAAAAGGAGCTATAAAATATTCATGAGAGAAAAAAATCAAACTAACTTAATTTAGTAGTTATTGTGACTTTTGTAGAGCAAAGCAGTTTTAATACCCAGAGACTGAAATTCTTCTTGTCACAGACAGGTGATGAATTCATTGTTTGACATGGTAAATAGGGCCCCTTAGTTGATATGTTTGAGGCCTTTGAAGCTCTGACATTTGAGCTGTTGAAAAACCTTCCATCGCCCAACCTTATACAAATAGGAAAAAATTCCGTTTGCTGTCAAGGAGGCCAAAATGGTCAAAGAAAGCATCTACAAAATGATTCAGTTTACATTCGTTTGTGTAGCATCACCGGGAGAAGCACCTGTGGTCAGAAGCCTTTATGAAATATTTATTAGAGGATATTTTGAATGAAATGGCCAGCGGGGCTGTGTATGGAAATGTTTAGATATAGATATCTTGATTTGTTTGCTCTGGCCCCATCTGTACATAACTTGCTCTAAAAAAGAATTGCCATGAACTAATTTATGCCTGTGACTGGCCCAAGTTTAAACAGAGAGAAGTCACGTGTGTTTTTGTTTCTAGAATCTATTCTTGTTCACTCAGACTTGTAGAAATCAGGCAGTTCCCTTCTATTAACCTTCTAGATATTATGTAGGTTGGGGAAGTATGAATAGATAAGGGTAGGAAAAAGCACACAGATCAAAGTTTGCATCTGCAGTGACTTTTGAGGGACTAGAGTCTTGTCACTCACCAGTCTTTTGTGCTAAGTTTCTCTGAAGTCTTCTCTTTTATTTCTATGAACATATATGTTAGTTGATTAAAAAACTTTGCTGTGTTTTCTATAGGGGAGTTTCTCCATCAGGATATGATCCATAATTTCTTTCTCAGCTTTCCCACTGGTGGATCTTTAGTGGACCATTTAACTTTCTCAGCTTTTGAGTTTCTAGTCAGGACTTTGAGTCCTTGATTTTCTCCTTCTATCGGAAAAAATGATACTAGATTACCAGTTTTCTGGAGGTGGAAGCTGGGATTGAAACAAGGAGTAATGGTCAAAGCAATGGGAAGCCACCAGAGTCTTTTAAAACAATTCTGTGGCTTAAATTTTTATTTAAAAAAGAGATAACTCTGGCTCCTCTCTGGTGATGGGTGTGAAAGGATCAGAATATATGTTGGGAGGCCTGTTAAACTATTTCAGTTGTCCAGGTGAGAGATAATGGTGGGCAAGAATGATGATAATGAAACAGGGGGAAAAATATTTAAGAAATATTTTGTAGGCAAAACCAATAGGAACTGATAGATTCGATGCAATGTATGAGAAAGCATGAAATCAAAGAAGGCACCTGAGCTTTTGACTTGAGCAACAGGATGGGTCATGTGCCATCTATTGACGTAAGTAACCCTGACAGAGGTGGGAAGGTAAAATGAAAATCTGCGTTTTAGTTGTATTGGTTTTGACAAGCCCACGCAGCAGGAGGATATGCAGTTGGATATGTGTCTGGAGCAGAGGGGAGAGAATTACTGTATTTTGATGGGGTGATGTGCTCATTCCATGCAACGTTTTATTACTCCTTTTTGGACTAAGGGAAAGTAGGGTCTTTAATTCAACCTTCTTTTACATTTCTGCTCACATCAGGAGCATCAAAAACGGAAATCCTTCTCTGATTGGCACTGGTGTTCATGTTCTATGAACGACAGCAGTGTGTTCGTCTCCATGGTAAATGGGGCATCAACCTGGTTATCACAGATCAGAAGACTCCTTCGTAGTATAACCCCAAAGCTAAAAAAAGATTAATGGGAGTTGTCATAGTGATACATCCCATGCTTAGAATGCAATAATTTCATTTTAATCAGTTGCATATTATTGGTAACACTGAATCATAGCTTCCCTTGCTTATCAAAGAAACCATGACCTTGCATAGCTGTACTGAGTGAATAAAAAATCTGGATCTATTTAGTACATTTTATTTGAACTTTTGATATTTTCTCCCTTTTTTAAAGTGAATATCAGTGTCTTTAAATTACCCACAAACCATCACACAGTAAAATAAACAACAACAACAACAACAAAAAGACTCTATTTAAGGGATTGTCTAAGAATTAGACAATCTAATGAGTATATGTGACTCCTGAATGCTATATTTAACTGGAAGGGTATAAAAAAAAACCTGGCTTTTACTGCTTTGTATTTTCTTTCTTCTTGAAATACTATCTATATTTTGGGAGGTGGAATTTCATGTTGACAGCTCTATATGAAATCCTAATTCATTTTGGATAATTTGGAAATGAAATTGAAGATACCATTTGCCAACAGATAATTTACACTAAAAGATTTATTTTGCATAATATATTTTTATGAGAATTTCAGAATTTAGAAGGGAAGATATTTGGCATCTTCTCTTGAATAATATGTCATCTTGCCTTTTTTTTTTTTTTTAGTATGTTTTGAGTTCCTTAAGCTTGGGAGGGTTATTACTGCAAAAGTAATTTTAACATTCTCTTTGATAAAATGCAAAGGAAAAGAGAACACTCAGTCTATTGTCAGAAAACATAATGATATGGTTCAGGTTAGAGAAATAAAAGAAGCTTGTTGGAAAGTACCTTAGAACTCAATTAGCCAAACATTTGCTTTTTTCAAACAGCAAGTTTTTGTGTGTTTCAAACAAGTGACACAATCTCACTACTATTTAAACATATGCTGTTTGAAGCTCTAACTCCTTTTTACTGTATCAGGAAGTAGAATATAATTTATTTGGATAGAATAGTTTTACAATTTGATAGAAATAACACAAATAGAAAGAGAGCTTGGCAGAATTTGAAAACTACAACTTATCTCTAACTTATCTCAAGACTTGAAATAATTCTGTTTTTCCTCAACTATTTTTATTTGTAATAACGTTTAAAAATATATTGTCATTAATAATAACATTTTGTGATGGGAGAGGATGATTTAATGGCTATGCAAACTTGTGGTAGGTAACAACCTTCAGCTTTTTTTGGTAGTAGAAACACTAAAGCAAGTATGCGTCTGAAACCTACAGTGCATTTTTACATTTTGCCTGGACTAGGAGTTCTCACTTTTTGTTAATGTGAAATTATCAAAATTGATTTTCAAATATATTGGTGGAGATGGAAAAGGAAAGATGATATCACTTGAAGAGAATCCATTTTATTCCCTGAAAAGCAGCACTGAAGTGCTCATGTTCCACATCAGGAAGAACTGTGTTTGAAACTTCTATTTTCTACATACTAGTTGTGTGCTCTTAAGCAAGTTATTTAACCCTTTGAATCTGTTTTCTCATCTGTAAAGTGATACCCATTTTATAAGACTGATAAAATAAAACAGCATCTGGAGTGGTGCAAGCACCTAAAAAATATTTAATAGTAATTATAAACATAATTAACTTTTTACTAATCCAAAATACATAATTATAGTTTGTATCTTGGAGAAAACATTTTTTTGAGCTGAAGATAATATATTTCAGCCAGGCTAATGGGCTAATTTTTCCATAAGTTTTTAAAAAAATATTTTGAAATTAAGTTAACAGATTATAGAGTGAGAAGGGCCCATTGAAGTTATGGTCAAAATACTTATGGACAAGCAGAGAGTTTGAATTGAAGCTTCCTCTATGTCACATCCTACCTAAAAGCAGAGCTGTCATTATTACCCAGGCTCTGATTCAAGTGGTCAGTTGTTATTACACGCTGCTTTGTAAAGTCTGAGATGACATGAGAAGTAGGTTAACACAGGAATGTGTAACTGTCTGTCTTTCACCTGCTCCACAAATTCAGGTTGGAAATGTCATTTGGAAGAAAACTAGCTTTTTTCCAGATAAGCAGAGAAGTCTAGTAATTCCCTCAGAGGGCTCCCCTCACCCCCTGTCACCCCGGCCCACATATCCAAGAAGCCCAGGAACTTACACAGTGTGAAAGGAAGGAGGTTCTGCCTACTCACGTATCTGAGCAGACCAGAGGAAACCTACAATTCCATCAGTCCAGCTTGCCCTTACTTCCAGCGGCCACATAGAGCCTGTGTGGACAGTAGAACGTGACACAGTCCAGCAGGTGCTGCTTGTCCTCTGTTGGTATTAAATGCCCAAGGGAGGGCCGTCCAAGGCCACGAGTCTTTAAGAGAACACCATCCCACCCTCTTGGTCCCGAGTTAGGCTCCAAAGGATGCAAGCTTATGTTCCAAAGAGGGCGATTCCTCATGCTCGGCTCCCTGTGTTCCTCAAGCCCCTGCTCTCTGCAATGCCAGCTCCTCCAGGTGCAGAGCTGTGGTTTCCTTTTCCTCCCTGGGGCCTGTGTAGCAGACACTCACCATTTTCTCTTTTCAATCTCAGCAATAAAAGAGTTTGAAATATACTTCTGAGACACTAGAGCCCTCCATTCATGCTTCAGTTGCTAACTACCTCTATCGGGTCCAAGTGTCTCTGCATAATTTCCCCTCTGGGGAGGGGAACGATTCCTCAGGCGATGAAGGTGAATTTCTGGCCCCTGTCCTCAGAGTAGGAGAGTAAATGGCACTGAACTTGGCACAAAGAAGACCTTTTATCAATACTTTTTGAATGATTAAGTAAAAAAGTCTTAATGGGAAATCTGTATCAGGGCACCCAAGTGATGTTATAAAACTTAAGATTTTATTATATATATAATTTTAAGGGCTTTTTTCCAAGTCTGGTTTTAATCCAACTAACTCTAAGTGTGTGTGAGAGGCTTATTGGTGAATTTGCAGTGTGATCCTTTTTGAATCTGAGATTCTTACTATATAATCTATATTCTAAATGTATATGTGCAGAGAAAGTGAAAGCACTGAGGCTTTCTCACCACCTTCTCACGGCAGAGGGCCCCAGTTATGTAAGCATGATATAGCAGAGTCATAACAGATGCCGTGTTAGTTGACTAATGTCTGACCCATTGTTGGCTGAGAGCCACTATTGTCCTGGTTCCTATAAGACTGGCCCAGGACTATCAGAGGTATGGATTGTTCCCACGGTTTGCGGGTTTTGTTCCCCCTGGGCGTTTTATTTTCCCTGGACGGGTGTGTCCCCCCAGGGTGCAGTTTGTCCCCCTGTATGCCCAACTGGCTGCCACCAGGAAGACGGTTCGTTTCTCTGTACGTCAGCCTGGCCGTCAGCTGAATAAAGGAAATGTCTCATCCCCCTTCGGCTCCACGGTTTTCTTCGGATTGTCTGGATCCAGAGTGAACCTCCCTGGCGCTGATCCTTGACACTATAGTTGGCGTGATCCGTCGCCCCTACACTTGGCATAGTCCTCGCCATTATCATATGTATGTGTGTCTACATACATATGTGTGTATACATATTTTATAAACACGCCCTCTTTGGATTTGGCAGTGTTTTAGGGACTTGCTTTCTTGCGGTGTTTTTATTTTGGCCACATTCATGAAAATATAAATACATATCCAAAATAAATCCATGAGTCTGCCCATTATCCAGCTGCAGCTCTAAAACATGCTTCCAGATTTGTTCTAATGGCAGAGCCTCAGCTCTGCAGCCAATTTGGACTATAAATCAATTCCTTTTTCAAGTGTTTGGCCCATAAAGGGAACAGAGTGGGTGACTGTGGGTCACTCTTAGTCACATCATTTCGTTCAGTTGTCAGACAAGGTTGAGAATTGCCGAGAGGAGCTGATATATTCTCTCTGGACCTGGGCATCCCTAGAAAAGAATGTGGCTGTTGGAGAGATTTATTTCAAGCAGAAGGCTGCATAAATGGGGAATTCTCATTGCTGTTACTACTGCTGTTATTATTTAGTCCGCATCTGGAGCTGGTATTAGAGGCGAGTTGCAGGTGCCAATTGTCTCTGAATGGATGGAGATTAGATTGGACCATTTTCACAGACCTTCCTTGACGAAAGGTACTTGACAGAGTTGACAAATATTTACTCAGGGTAGATCTGAAGCTCAGAAACTCACAAACAAATGTGATCCTCTAAAAGGCAGGAGCAAACTTCCTGCGAAAGCAGCGAAAACTCCAAACCTGTAGCATCAGCTTTTGGTTGGAGGCTTTGGTTCCAGACCCTTGTACTCTCTTCACTTAACTTTTGAGGGCTCAGTACTGTTTCCTGTAACTATCTTTCATAATTTGTTTTAAAATGTATATTTTTAAATTTATCTTTACTGTTAAAAATATTACAGATGTCCCCCTTTATCCTCCCATTGGCCCCTCTGCTCCACTCCCTCCTCCTCCCCAGGCTTTCACCCCAAAATAGTGCAGGTGAAAACAATATTTTTAACAATACCCTAGAAATTTCAGGTATACCCTGATTTTGAAAAAATAAATCTGTTAATTGGGGGTAAGACAGAATGATGAATTAGAGAGCTTTTTAGGAATATAAATGCAATTTTGAAGTATTATTTAAAAAAACAAAACAAAAACAGAAGTAATTGAGGAAGCAACACTAATTTTACCTTCTGAGATCTGGGCTGGAAAATTAAGTCAAGGCCCAATTGCCATCCCTCATCTCACTCTGGTTCATCATTGTCGGCAGGTTCTGAGACTTGCAGCTGGGATGTGAGAGAAGGTAAGAAAGAATAGGCTTCTCATGGATCTCTAGTTCAGATTTTCTCCAAGTTCTGCATTGATTAACAGGATCCTGTTGTGCAACCCAAGTAGTATTTTAGTTCTCACTCTGCTGTTGTGTCCATAATTCCTTTGGGAGTACTCTCCTGGGCAAGGTATACTTTGGCTTTTGGAAAAGATTCAGGAATTTATGGGTCTAGACTTTTCTTTAATACTAAGTGTCTTAATCATTTATATTAATCTACTTTCTGGTCATCCATTCTTTCTCATCACCTCCATATCTGGTTCCCCCTAAAATCTCATTTTTTTTTTTCATATCTTTAATGTTCTTTCAAACTGGATTTCTTCTCTATCTTCTCATGTTTGAAGGTCTCTCATTCCTGAGAAACAACCATGACCCAGTGTCCTTCATTTAACCTAGATGCTCTTCCTCTCCACGCTCATATTGCTTTTGTCTCTTTGCCACACTTCTCAAATAATGACCTTTTTCTTACCATGGGCTTTATTCCTATTGAGCCCCTTGGTCTTGCTATCACTCAATAGAGTCCTAACAAGCCTGATTTGTGATTTGATTTTTTGATGTGGTACAGAGAAGAGGAGTGTAAGAAGTAGAAATGGAATATGTCCTAGGAGGCAGCTCACCCTGAGCAGCTGACAAAGGCAGATTTTACACCCTCTGGAATATTATTATTCCACATGGTAGCCACTAGTCCCATGTGGCTATTGAGCAATTAAAATATGAGATATGTGACTGAGAAAGTAAATTTTTAATTTAATTTTATTTAAATTTTTGAAATTGATACTCGGTTCAGTCATTGGAAAACTTTTAAGTATGTTTGGAACAACATGAGTATGACAATCTATTTTTCAACTGTATATTTTATAAAATCTGCATATAGATTAAGTATTTGTGATAACAATTTAGCATTCAAATTGGGATGTGTAATAAGTATAAAATACATACCAGATCTTAAAGACTTAATACTAAAAGAGAGAATGTAAGTATCTCATTAATAGTATTTTTTTAAACATTTTATTACAGCTTTGAAATAACCATATTTTAGATATATCAGATTAAGTAAAATATATCAGTAAATTAATTTTATCTCTTTCTTTTCACTTTTATAATGCAGCTACTATAAAATCTAAACTTATATATGTGACTCACATTATATTTCTGTACATCGTTGCTCTGGAAACACAAAGGGGCCTGATTTCTAAGTTTGGGCCTAGGCTGGAATTGCAAGGTAGGTTTATGAGGAAACAATAGCATCTTAACTACTGGTACCTGTAGTAGGAGAAGGAGAGGAACTATGAGAAAATCAAGAGTCTGAGTCAGGTGATGAGAGGCTACATTGAAAATGTAAGGTGAGGCAGGGGTTAAACTGGGAGGAAGATTAGGTGAGAAACAACAGCCCCAGGAATCCTCTGCAGGCACAGCTCCCACTGAGAAAGAGGTCTGCATGTGAGAGAACACAGCTCTGGACACAGTGATGTAGTGTGGCCAGCCAGCTGCCGTGGACACATCCTTTGAGCTTTGAAGCAAATGGGTTACCTGGGGATTGTATGAGTTTTGTGAATCAGTATCAGAATGAGCAGTTGTGACAAACCTTGGGGGATTTTCTCTCTCTCTCTTTTTAAACCAAAGCAGAGACTTCAAAGGGCTGAGCCAGAAATAACTGGTATGATGTCCATTTGCCCCCTTGCTGGTGGCCTAGGACAGTATCTGTTGTAATCTTAGGTCAAAGTAATTTGAGGGGGATGTTCTAATGTCTTGGCATAGTAAACTCATTCCCCCTCAAGATAAGGTCTAATGCTCTCTGTTATTTTTTGTTTATAATTAGCTTTCACTTGACAATTTATTGAGACTTTTCACATCTGCTGTGAATATTTGATTGTTAGATATTAGAAAACCTGAAACAAATAGATGTTACTACTCATCTAGAAGGGATATCTGTGAACCTCCAACTACTCTTGACATAAATAATTATTTTATACTATAATAAAAACTATGAGTTTGGCTTTATGGGGCAAAACTAGGAGGTCCAAATTTCCTACTTTCTGTTTTAGCCTCCCACTAGCACCTCAACAGGGATTTCCTAAGGTACATTCTAGGATTAAGAGGTGATGGTTACCTGGCTAGTCCCAGGATCAAGGTCTTTGCTTGAGAACCAGAAGGATCCCATTCATTTCAGTTATCTAGAACCTTCCTGGTCTTTTGCCATTGACAGGTTTTGATTTTTTTTTAATAAGAAGGGAATAAGCTTTTAATGAGCACATCTGAGCCTCTGAAATCTGTGTCCTGCCTCCTTACTAGGTGCATGACTTCAAGCACAGCACTGAAGCATCAAGATCTTCTATTTCTTCATGTAGAAAATATTGACAATATTAGTATCTGTTATGAGGTTTTCTGGGGATCAACAAGACAATGTGCACAAACTTTTAATTACAATACTTGGCATATAGTAAGAGCTCATAAGGTGCAAAATTGTTTGTAATTATTATCTGTTGAACATCATGTTGGATAATTTATATTTTATCTCCTTTAATCTCCTTAGCCATTTGGTGAGGTCAGAATTCTTGCCATCCTTTGTGCATGAGGAAACAGAGGTTCAGAGCCATAAACTAACATGCTTGCGATCGCTACAAGTGGAGGCAAGATCAGCAAGCATACATGGTTAAGAGCAGACTGAACTCTGGAGCTCTGTGATGGGAAGTGTTACAGGGCCTCTCTCTGCCTCCATTTCCACATCTGTAAAAATAAGGAGAGTAACTGTACCTACCTCATAAGACTTTTAAGAAGTTAAGCAAGTTAATAGTCATGAACACTTAGAACAGTGCCTAGAACATACCAGTGCTGCATACAGTCTGTTACATAAAAATATTATGTTTTACTTTTACTTCTGACTTGACAATGAATAAAATTGCCTAGATTCTTGCTAAATATTTCCATCAGTTTTAGGTAAGCAACAAAAGTACTTTGGAAACAAAGCATCCCTCTATCATTGTGCTATCACTCCGCTTGGCTTAAAAACACTTTTCCGTGTTCTCGTTTTTATAATGATGCAGGTGAAAAACAGTGACTCTATTTTCTGGTCTTCAAGCAGTGACAGTCTTTTGTAGACCATTGTAAACCTGGGATCATGCCTCTTTGATATTTCTCTTGCAAAATGCCAGCTTCCTCCTGTGGCTAGAATTCTTACTCCGTGTGACTGACATCTAACACATGTTCTGCTGCCAAGAGTACTCTTTTCCTTTGCCTGGGCATGTGGGTTTGGCACCAGTTTTCATTACACTTGAGAGATGTGGTGTCACTCAGGACTGTATTGCTGGGTGAGATAAGTGGGCAGAGAACACATTTTGGAAGCCATTTCACAGAGCTTTGGGATTATATCTGGGCCAGGAGATTTAGCAGAGAGATCTCAGGCTTTCCTTGTCTCTTTCCTATGCCTATCTGATGTGTTGCAGGGAGCTGTCTTTGCCTTTTAAATTATGACCTTTCTGAAAGCCAAAGCCATGTCTGTATATTCAGCCAGAACTGTCATAGAGAGAGCACCAAAATGATCGATATATAAATTCTATACCATAACTATTTTGAGAGAATGCCTTATAGACTAAGATCATTCTAATACTGGATGCTTGTGTTTCTAGCATTTTTTAATAGAAGGCAATGAAAAAAAAAATCCTCAAGATTGATACTCAAATAATTATGAGCAAATTGAACTTTAAATGTCTGAACTTTTCAACCACTGATTTAAAAAATAGTAATAATTAGATAGGGTTCAGACTTTCTATATATTTTAATGAACTTATCAAATTCTGCTTTAGAGGACATATTTCTATACCAGGGAGGGACTGGCAGACGACAACCTGCAAACCAGATCTGGGCTATTGCCTTTTTTTTTTTTTTGGTAAATAAAGTTTCATTGGAACACAGCCACTCTTATTCATTTAGAAAGTGTCTATGCCTTTTTTGTATTATAAGGGCACAGTTGAGTTTCCACACAGAGACCATATGGCTTACAAAGACAAAAATATTTACTTTGGCCTGGCCGGGTGTGGCTCAGTGGTTGAGCATCAACCTAGGATCCAGGAGATCGCAGTTTAATTCCCATCAGGGCACATACCTGAGTTGTGGGCTCGATCCCCAGTTGGCGGTGTGCAGGAGGCAGTCAATCAATGACCCTTCATCATTGATGTTTCTATCTCTTTCTTTCTCTCTCCCTTCCTCTCTCTGAAATCAATAAAGATATATTTAAAAAATTTACTTTCTGGCCCTTTATGTCTTCTCAGTTCTGTCCTTGACAACATCTGTAAACAAATGAACATGGCGTTTTCCAATAATACTTTATTTACAAAAGCAGGTCACAGGCAGGATTTTACCGAGACTTGGTAAACTGGAATTTACAGTCAGACATATCATCTATGTGACTTGGAAGCACTACTTTACCTCTCTGAACCTTAATTTGCACTCCCCTAAAACGGGGATATCAAGGCTTATCTCATGATTGTTATGAAGATAAAATAAGAAAATGTATGAGCAGGAACTAGCAGATATGAGATCCTCTCTAAGTGTTAGCACCTTTTTATTTAACACCTCATACCCACTGGCTATCAGGAATTTACAATTAAAATGTAGAAAAAATATCACCTCTACCAAACACCAAGGGAGGTATCTGCCTCAGTAAACTGAGACAGGAAAAAAAAAGATTTAAAAATTTAAAAACATCCTTAGTTTATTTAAGGACTTTAGTCTGGCTTGTATGAATTATATATTTATACAATTGGTAAAGAGGGAAAAGAATGATGTTAAAAAGCCATATCATTTTGACATTACAGACTTGTAATTTGACCCTAAGTTCCAAAAAAATACACTGTCTTAGATACGTTTTATACTCTTAAATACTCAAGAAATTAATGTAGTTTTGTCACCATTGTAATTAGCTAGTTATTAATATTAATAATAGGGAAGGAATGAAGGGAAGGCCAGACATTATAAGCATGGTCATCTAGGCAGCTTCACCAGGAAGCTGCAATTTCACACTCCCCAGGAAACTGCTGGCCCATTCTCTGCAAATTACTAGGGGGAGGGGTCCAACAAAGGGGAAGATGGATGCATGTGCAGTAAAATTGGGGTGACACAGGGAAGGTGCTTGCCTGTCAGTCTAGCCTGGGGAACCATGGATTGGCTGGAGAGGGTGGAGCCATTACAAGCACATAAAATCTTAGAAGGTTAAAATCCCCAGATAACAGAATTCTCACTCTTGTTTCCCTGGTTTCGCTCCTGCTTCCTTACATTTGCCTGTGCTCCCTCCATAGCCATGTGGCCCTAGAAGCCGCATGGCCCAGGGCCATGTGGACCACACATGCAATAAACTGCAGCTGGGAACACAAACTAAGCTAGCCAGATGCTGCACTGGACTGTGCAAATATGGAATGAAGGATCTGGGCAGTGGCTTTAATTCTAGCTCTGCTGAAGACAAAATGAAAGTTTTTCCTTGGTGGGACAAAGGGAGATGGGACCTTGGAAACTCAGAGGTTTAATTCCACAGGAATAAAACTTTCCATGATATCTCACCCTCCTGTGGGGGCCTCCAGAAATTTTTATTCCATTGGCACCCCACAAGCCCCCTTCTATGGACAACAGGTGGAGACACGGAGAGCACCCCACTGATAACAATTTTACATTGTCTTTCATGTTTCTCTATGTTCAGAAATATCTAGCATATCATGAAATCAACTATTCCTTATAATCACTTTTAAAAATTAAGCATCCAGGACCCAAAGCTAGAAAAACATCTGTATGCATGTTCTAAACCAGTGAGGAATGAAAGTGTTATGAGCAAATTTTGCCTGTGGGTCATGGCAGGAATGTTGATGCTGAAGATCATCTATCACAAAACTCTGAATGTGGGGTTGTGGGCTATTCTAGTTCCATGAGGCTTAATAATAATAACAATAAAAGAGAGAAAAATCTCTTACTTTTATTCATAATCTACTTATTTTCTTCTCTAAGTATAGTATAGTCTACTTCCTTTACCTCAATAAAATCAAAGCATCTGGTGCACAAATAAAACCTACCTTGGACCATCATGAGACAGATGGGAACACGGCAGGTAAACTTGTGCCTTGGGGTCGACTCAAATCCTCCTTCAGTTGTGCAAACTTGCACAAGAAACCTAACTTGTCTGGTCCTCTATTTCCTTCCCATTCAGTGGGGATAAAATGCCCAATAACAGTGTTACCCTAAATATTGACAATATGGTAAGTGTAAGGGCCTACATAGTGGTGACTGGATCCTAAATAAATTTCATTCCTCCTCAGCATCAATATTATTCTAGAGTAAAGGGTATAGGCTGTGATGCTGGACCTGGAATATGGGACAGTGAGAAAGTACACAGTGTGCCAGGGGCCACTGAAGCCTCCAGTCAGATAATCAGCATCATCTCAGAGTATCAGTTTTACTCAAAAGTTTAGCTAGAAAGTTTAGTAACACAATTTAGAAGAAATTTTAAACACTTTCCTATGGAAACAAATAGCCTTCATTTGGAAGAGCATGTGAAATGAATGGAAACTTGAAAGATAATGTTGAAGCTAGAAGGAAATTAATGGTTTGTTTTGCCTATGGGGCAGACTCTCCTCCGTTGTCATGGAAATGATAAGTGAGGCTCTGGGAGAAGGAATGTGTGATTTGGAGTTTGAAGATAAAAGCTTGAGCCCCGGGCTGTACTCACTTCTTGTTTTGAGATGCTGAATAACTTGATTAATCTCTTTAACTCAGTTTCTGCATCTGTAGAATGGGATCCTATGCTTCCAAAGGGCAACATGAAGATTAGGTGAAAATGTAATGAGAGAATTTCTGAGATTTTTGTGAATAGCAAAACAGTTGAAAGATGCAAGTTTTGTTGCTATCAGCTGGTGAATCTTCCATGTTACCAGTAAAGTGGACTAAGAAGGCAGACTGGAGGGAAAGCTCCTTTCTTTGAGAAGCCTGTTCTCTGCCTGAAGTCATATAGTTGACCTCACTTTAAACACCTTAAGTTTGTTATGGTGTGTTTTTTTTTAAGCCGAGTATGGATGAAATTAAACCTCTCTTGATTTCTCCATCTGTAAAATGAAGAAAATAGAAATTACTTCAGTGATTGTTCTGAGAATTAAAAGGACATGCTGCATAATGAGATTATCCTGCAGGGGTTTAAAGATTCAACTCTCAAAATTGTAAATTCTTTCCCTTTCCTCCCCTCTTCTATCCTTAACTTGTCTCTTGCAAGTTTCTTCCAATTTGAAGAAGAAAAAATTCTAGAGCCTAAATTCCGTTATAATGGGTTTTGGCTGTAGCCCTGGAAACTGATTTTGCGTGCTGTGGCCTTAAAGAAATCTTGTTCAGAATTGCATATTCGCCAATTACTTTGAAGAATTTTCTCTGATTAGCTCTTTCATGAGGATGTAGAATAAGGGGATTAAAGGAAGAGCAGTAAACAATTCAATCCAAACCCTTCATAGTGCTAAGAAACAGATCATTTTTCTCTGGTTGGGAACTCTGAGTACTTGAAGCTTACACTGTGCCTGTTTACAAAGCTCAGGGTTTTTGGGGGGCTTTTTTTTTTTAATGCATATCATGAATTTTTAGAAGCCCTCAAATCCAGCATTTTCAAATTACCAATTAATAAAATACTTTATTTGTTCTTGAATTTACATTACATTATGACTAGAGTTTAAATTTGTAAACAGCACCTGCTAACTAACTTTTTGCAGACCCAGCTGGATTAGCAACTTTTTAGATTTTTGTACAAAGCACACATGTCAGTTGAAGATAATTGGCAACAGATTCCATAACACATATTTTTAGAAGTGGTTCCTTCTTTTCAGGCTAAAATGTGTTGAATACTTACTAGATGCTAGACACTCTACTGTGTAGATTTCTTGTATTTTATTATTTGATACCTCACAACAACCACTGAATAGCTACGGTTGTATAATATTTTCTTCATAGTTTTGCCAAAGGAAATTGAACTTCAGAAAAACATTGCTAAGGAAATAAAACTTAAATAAGATTGCTCAGATAGAAAATTATGTATCTCAGTTAAGGTGGCTGACTACAATTTTCCCCTGTACTCCAACCCTTCTTTTGTTAACATTTTTCAATAGCTTCCATTATACCTCACTTCTCTATCCCACCGTTCTTGTTATTTGAAATATGGAAAACCAACCTAGGTCCCACCCACTCTCCAAAAATGTATGTCTGCCTAAGGCAAGATGACAAACTGAGTTTCAGGATTTTTTAGGAGAAATCACATCTCTTTAGTCTATGTTTTGGAGAAGGGTGGGTGCTGTACCATACGTATCTCCTACAATGTACATCCAAATCACATAAAAAATGAGTTGACTCCAGGCACTGAAATCTGAAAGGAACTCAGTTTCCAAGTAGGCCCACTGCCTTCCAGCCTGAAGCCCCTCCAACTTTGCCCTCTTGAAAGGACAATGACAGAAAAGATGCTGAGACTCTTCTAAACCTTCACGATTACTACCTTTTCATGTCAGGCTTAGTGAGGCATATAACAAAGAGTAAAATATATCTCTTTGGGTGCACAGAACAATGAGTTTTACCAAACATGTACAAGTTACAAAACTGTGAAGTGTTCACCACAGTCAAACTTTGGAGTATTCCCATTAGCCCCCAAGGTCAAGGCTCCGGGGCAATAGCTTGGCTTATTTCAGGAGCACAAAAGAGACAGTAGGCCTGGAGCTAAAGGAGTGAGGAAGTGGCAGTAGGTAAGTCAGAGAGATACTAGGGACGAGAACATTCAGGTTTTGTAGGCCATGGTAAGGACTTGAGATTCTACTCTCAATGAGACTGGAAGCTATGGAAGCCAAGGAAAACATGAACTGACGTTTTAAAGGGCTCCTTCTCTCTTCTGTGAAAATACAGACACTACACAAGGGGAGAAACGGGGAGCTACATTAGCAGGCGACCACAGTCGTCCAGACTAGATATGACTGTGGTCTAGGCCCGGGAAGAAGGAATGAAAAGTGTTTGGCCTCTGGGTTTATTTAAAAAGTAGAGCCAACTAGATTCACAGATAATTTGCCATGAGGTAAGAGAGGATGAGGGGTCAAAGATGATGAAGGTGTTTGTAGCAATAGACCAGAAGGGGGAATTGCTGGTTACTAGTATGGGAATGAGTGTGGTAGGCACAGGATTCTGGAAGGGGCATCATGGATTTGGTTTTGTATATGTTAAGGTTGAGATTCCTATTAGGCACCTAGGACCGCTCAGTGTGTGAATATGGAAAGTAAGGGACAAGCTGGATTGGATATATGAACTTGGGAGTCAACATCATATAGGCAGAACTGAAGAAGAGGGAAAAATTAAGCATAAATCTTAGTGAGAGCTGCAGTCGTCCTTCATTCATTCCTTGGGCCTTGAAATTCCCGTTGTGGCTGAAAATGCCTGGTGAACATGAACAAGATGAGGCTGACACAAGCTGGAATGGTAGTCTTTGTGTCTCCTCCTGGAGCTTAGTTTCCTGTGTGGGTTAGCAAAGTCACTCCATGACTTTGGGCTTCTTTTCAGCCTGCAGTTCAGATGCCTCTGGGAGTTGTTGTGAATCTCAGTTTATTAATATTTGCAAAAGTGCTTTCAGGTCCTTTGTTAAGAGGCATTATAGAGAAGCAGAGGGTTATTATTAAGGATGACATTTGCTCATTGTGATTAAAAATGACAAAATGAAATTTCAAGTGCAGAAGTCAACACTGCAATTTAATGTATAAAGGTGTCTTTGCATATCAACATGCGGCCAAATGAGGTCCATCTGTATTACAGAGATTTTTCGAGTTTGCTTTCAAATGAGGATTGGTTTTCAAGTGGGGAATTGAATGCAAGCAGACATCATCAGAGGCCAAAAATATACCGTTTCAGCTAATTGCATCCGTTTGTACAATGGCTTTTTTTCCTCTTTAATTTATCACGGGCTGCAAATGGAGCCCAGAGAACTGTGCACTGAGGCTGCGTCCACATGGTTTTATTTACCATTGCACACATAATTTTATTGGGCTATAAAATAAATGGATTTCAGCTGAAGCAATTAGAACAGTACCTTCTAAGGCCACTGCACAAATTAGCACATACCCCTGGGCTCTTCCCTGGATGAAACTTGCAATATGCGGAGAAGAAATGGGGTAGAAGCTTGAGAGGAATGATGGGATATTCTTACTCAGGTTTCCTGTTTCTTTCTCAGAACTTGCTGTTTGTGAGCCCCCAAACTAAACCACCTGTAGAGAAGAATTGGCTGACATACTTGAGCTGACAAATGCACTTGGCTGACAGTGTTTGAGGGAAAACTGAACTTGCTTTTGTATGGAGATTGGGGTGAGAAACAGAAGACATTAATAGAAAATTCCTTTGCTGAATTTTGAGTGTGTCTCTCTTTTAACCTGTTAAGGCAAATTTTCCAGTGTATTTTGATCCACATCATAAGAGAAAAAAGCTAGAAGTCAAGAGTGTTTCTGAAATATTCACCATTCCTCCCAGCATCACCACTTAACACCCAAATAACCTTGAAAAATTTTCCTCTATTGCTCGTGACTCAATTGTGTAAACAATGACTTCAGAGTATGACCTTCCTCTCTTAGTTTCAGCGTGGCACCAATTCTATATATATCAAGAGAACATCATGAATTAGAGATAAGAAACACCCCTCCTCACCTCCACACATAAACAAAAGGAAATGACTATGAATCTGTTTAATAACGTTTGAACGTTTCAGCCACCATAAGAATGAAAAACAAAGAGTTTCCAGAGATCTGAGAAGAGGTTGGAAAGAGGTTTCTTTGAAGAGAGCTATTGCTGAATCTATAATTCCCGCTGTGCCTTGGGGACAGACTGGCCCTGCTTCCTTAGAACCATATGCCCAGTGGGGCGGACCTCAAGAAGTCACTCAGGGGGCATGGACAGCTACACATCCAGAAGTTGCTGGATTTATGTCTGTAAAAACAAAACTAGATTGTGGGATAGGCTCTGACTGCATGATGTTCTCTAGGGGACAATGTGGGCTTTGGTAGAGGATCCAAAATGTTACTGTTGTGTAATTGTCCAGGGTGTGTTTGAGCTAAGGATGTTTACATTTCTGAGGACCATGGGGCTATGGGGAAGAGAGAGAAGCTATAGAGGACGACTGTATTAGGGAGTCCTTGTGACCCTCTATGGAAAGCAAAGGAGGGCTAAGGGGACCTCAGCAACGAGAGGATGGAGGTATCCCACTGAATGCCCAATAATGAACAAGAGGGGAAGTAAAGAGATAGAAAAGATCTTATTTAGAAAACCTCTTCAGAGTCCCCTGCTGGGACCCCGTCTCCTGCATCTTCCTAATTCCAGGTAAAGGAGTAACCAAAGTAGAGATTGTCGGTTCAGGAAAATGTATGAGCACCCAGAAATGTCTTGTTCCTGCTCGAGTTTTGCCAATCCAGGGTGTATTATCCCTACCAAATTTTAAGAAAATGGTGAGAGATGTGAGTAAAGGTGTTTTTTGTCACTTTCCATTTGTCTTGCTTATTTGACAGGAATGTTTTATGTGTGGAATGGGGTTGACGTCAGTGCAATTCTGTTGAATCAAATAAACATGTATTGAGTGCCCTTAATGTACAAAATCCTGGGAGATATAAAGATGACCTTGCATATTTACTACCTTTTACGTTCAGTTATCTTTCTGTGCAGACTTCTCTCCCTTTATCAGTCTTGGGCCTGCTTTCTTGAGTTCTATAACTTGCCCTTCTCTTTCTGTTGTTCTGTGTTACAGAGGGTTGGCTCTTACAAATTGCGTTTCCTAGGCTTCCCATTGGATTTGGTCAGTGGCACCGAGATGGGGGAGCGGGGTGTTGAGAGAGAGAGAGAGAACGCACTAGAGCCTTTTATATAAAACTTGCCTTCCTGATTCAATGGAAATTTATAATTTTCTTGTAAACAAAGACTGGCTTATTCATGTATTCAAGGCTGGCTATATAATTATTGGAACCCAATGCAAAACAAAAATGTGGAGATTCTTGTTCAAAAAGCAGGAAGAAAAGCTTCTATTTCCTCTACAACTTCATTCTTGATCTGTCATGGTGTTTATTTTCTAATATTGCAATTCCTCTAGGACAGGGATACTAAAAGAGAAAATATAGTTCCTTACAGGCACTTGCAAGGCCAGTGAGCTGAGTTCTCTCTCCTGCCAGTTGACAGACCAATGCCTCTGGAATTTGAGTCAAGCATCTAACCTCCCCATGGGCTTTATGCATCAACTTCCAGCAGACAAGTGACCCCCCTGCCAAGGAACATTGCAACAGCTGTGCCAGAATGCATTAGATAGGCTGACCACGAATGTGCTCATCCAAAGCACTGTGGTGCTGACATCCATGGTGCTGCCACCATGTCCCACCCTGAGATGCTTTGGGCCATGTTTCCAAAACAGACCCTTTCATGCTTGTCCCCCAGCCTCCATTAGGGATGGAGAGTGGCAGTGAAATGAGACAGGGGCATCCCAGGATACTGGAAGAGAGTGAGCAGATGGATAAGAACCCATCCCGGTGAGGTGGTTGGAGGTTGGACCTCACATGACCTGAGTCTCTGAGTCCCTAGTGCATGCTTCATTGTCTCATTTATAAAACACAAATTTAAGGGTAAAATTATTAAGAATTTCAGGGCAGTGACTACAGAGCATAAAACCCTACTGCAGGACCCTGTGTAACTGCAGCTGGTCACATGTCCATGAAGTAGGCCCTGCAGGTATGTCCTCTCCACTGTGCCTCGCCCACTAGTTTACAAATACTAAATTATCAACAGATGACTATTGGACAAAGAATCCAATAAATGAACATAAGAATGAATGAACAAATAATTGAATAAATGAATGAGGCAACTAACCAGTTAATCAGGCTTACCCAATTATCTGTTGCTTCAGTTGGACACCAGAAATAATCGACCAGCAATTAGCTTGTATTTTTTCAGTGTCTTCCACAATCAAGATACTTGTAACAGCCAAAGAGAGAAATATTGGGGTGAAGGTGAAAACAATTTGTAATATTTCTTCAAGGTCCAGCCCAGTGTTCCACAGCACGGGTGAAGAAGAGACAGTGAAGTGGATGGCATGGATGGATTTTTTTGGTTTCAGATGTAGAAGATATTCTCAGCTCAAACATAGTATATAGTGAATGAATGAATGATGTAAGGATAAAAATAGCAAAAATCTAAAGTGTTTTTTGAAAACCATCATTAGTAGTACTATTTAACATGAAGTGAACTCTGAACTCATTTAAACGAAGTATTTGAAAGGATCAGTAACCTCAATATGTGGCTGCCCTTCCTCATTTCCTATTTGAGTAAAGTTGAAATTTCTTCCCTTACTAATTATTTTCTGTCTTTTATCTTCTGAAATCTGGGTGAATAGTACCTCCAGGGTATTATAAGCAAATTATATACAAATAGTAATGAATAATTCTCCCTGTGATATTTTCTGGGCTGTGAATTCTGCCTGAGATTTTATTGGGTTGATTAATTTCACCTAAATACAATTCCCTTTGCTTTTATAAGAAAAGGAAGATTGTTCATCTGTTATCAGTCCTGATCTCAGTTTTGGATTAAATGTTATGTCTGATCAAATGCTATCACACTTGCTTTTTGATGGAAAAATGATATTTTATCTGTTTTTTTTTTTTTTTAACAGGCCATAATATTTATCAAGCCCTAGAAAAGTTAGAATAAAGCTATTAGAAAAATGCCAATCACAACATTTTTCTTCTCTAGAATAATTATTTATTTGGCACAGTTTCTGCACTGGGCTTTCTGATGGGTACAGGAGACGAAATGTGGAAGTTGGGATTCCAGTTACAATATGAACCTCTCTTTAAGGAATCTACAGATTAGTGCACGAGATCAGTGGCTGTGAGGAGAACTATAATAATGTAACACCACCTTAATCTATTGGGGCTGCTATAATAAAATACTATAATCTATGTGGTTTACAAACAACAGAAATTTATTTCCCACAGTTCTGGAGGCTAGAAGTCAAAGATCAGGTTGCAGCATGGTCAGGTCCTGGTGAGAGCTGTCTTCTGGATTGTAGATTGATCACTTCTTGCTGCATCCTCACATGGTGGAAAGGACTAGGGCGCTCTTTGGGTCACTCTTATAAGGGCACTAATCTCATTCATGAGAGCTTCGCCCCTATGACTTAATCATACTCCAAAGGCCTCACTTACAAATACCATCCTATTGGAGTTGAGAATTTCAACATATGAGTTTCAGTCTATAGCAAATGCCTTCCCAAAGACAGATAGAGAAAGAGCCCTAGGGGAATTTGGAAATGAGAAAGATTGTTTCTGGCTGGAAGATTGGGAGAGCCTGAGTAAGAGGTTATGAAAAGGAAACAAAGTAAAAATGCTAGAATTAGGTCATTTCTTTGAGTCAAGGAAAATACCCTTGAAGAACTCTGTAAAGTCCATTATTGGAGGCAGAATGTTATCTGTTATTTGTGTTTGTTTTGGTCATTGAATTTATGGAAGCACCTGAGGCAGGTGAACAAAGGGCCTGAGGATTCCAAAGTATGTATTTCCAGTCTTCCTTTGCTGATTTATAAGAGATTTTTGGAAATTGTTTTATTTACAGGCTAACAGGGTCTTGTGTGATATAGTAGTTTATCCATTGTTAATTCACTCAGTTATTCATTGTTTCACTCATATATTCTCTGAAACACATTAATTGAGCACCTATTGTGTAAAAGGCACTGAGCTAGATAGTGTGGGCAATGTGGTTAATTTAGACGCTGTTCTCATGATGTGTAATCTAGATCTTTGCTACTCTAAGTGTTTCTAATGGGTCAGAAGCATCAGCATCACCCAAGTTTTTGAGAAATGAAGAATCTGACTGCCCTACCTCCTCTAAATCAGATTTTGCATTTTAACTAGATTCCCAGTTCACTTGTACACATATTAAAAACTGAGAAGTTGAACTTGTAGCCCTAAATAGAGTCAAGCAGTCTGCAAGCTAAGGTGTCTTGATCAAATCCTCAAGAGAACCAGGACAGCATATAGATGCAAGGATTTTCTTTATTGAGAAGGGGCTATGGGTTTCAAAAGAAAATTCACTTAAAATCACTAACTGAAGAGAAGAGCTAAATCTCAAATATAAAAAATTTGAACAATAAAGAGACTGACAAAACTGATGAACACAGATTGTTTTTTACCTTAAATGAGACAGAAGAAAAGTCTTAAAGTCCCTGCCGGCAGCCTAATAATTTGGGTTCCTTGAATTAAATATGATCAGCTTTTCTTTCTTTGCCTAGAACTTATCCTTTGTCAATCTCAACTTGTGCAAATATTATTTATCTTTCAGTAACCAGCTTGAATGACACCTTTTTGTTAAAGTCTTTCTCACTACCCCAGCTAGAACCAATGCCCCTTTCCTTTGAATATCCCCAGCAATATAATCTGTACCTCTCTATGACACGTGTGTATTTCTGTCTTCATGTGCATATGTGCAAGTCCATGACTTACTTCTTCCCCAGTAATGAATGCCTGTAAGGAAAACAGGCCCATGCCCCATCTCATATATACAGCACATGGCATATTACCACACACACAGTAGGTAATCAGGTGTGCTTCTTGAATGAGCTGAAACACATAAATCACCACTGCATTTTTATATATGTTTAAATAGAGATGCAAACACATTAACTATGCTTAGTCAGAAGCCTTGAAAACTACCAAATAGCACTGTTCATGGTTCATGGTCATGAGCAGGAATGGTTTGCTTGAACACAAACTCATAACTACCAAGGCCCCCTTTATGGCTGCCTCCTCTTTGTAAAAATTCAAAAGACCTTTTTTTCTTCCAAGGTATTGGGACCATCCTCCCCTGTCCTGTTAGAGTCAGACCTTAAAGATGCTTTTTAGGCATTCTAAGTAAAAAAGCTACTCCTTGAAAGATGCCTTTTATCAACTCTGATGGCTCATTATTTAGATTTTCATCCATCTCTGAAGCCTTTCCTGTCACTGCTTTGTCTTAAGACATTAACCACCCTAATGCATAGAATGTACTAGAAACACCTTGTTGGACTGCATCACCCTCACTAGCTCCTCTGCAGGCACAGCTCCTCTCTCCTTAGGCTTCTCTCTCTCTTTCTTTTTGACCAACCATTTAATTATCTCTCAGCCTCTTACATTAAATAATCCCCAACTGGTGTGTCAACAGCCTTTTAATATTCTTTTTAGTAGTGTTTTTCTAAAATATACGGCCGCTCTATTCTTGTGCTTTCTTATTCGTAGGCTCTCATGTTACCTGTCTGTGCAATGACGTGCAGATACTTAGCTGAAGGTGACTTATCTCAGACCTTGCTTCTCCCACGGGGGGAGAAAAAATCAGTCTTTAATGAACTCTGTGCTAAAGTAGATTAGCTGTTTTCTTCGGCTAAGATGGATGATGCTATCAACATTATTAAGTCACTAAGTCTGAATTTCTCTGTGCAAATCCAATATAATAAGTACCATTAAGACCCCTGTCAATCCATCTCACTGACGTAATATATAGTGTTTTACCCCAAATCTAAAATGACACTAGTCCCGATGAAACAGTTTATCTATTTGGTTTTCTTGCTTCCATGTGGCTTGACCTTACCTACTGTCATTGGGCAATGGGTTTTGTTTCTCAAAGAGTTCATAATAGACAACTCATGATTGGTACAATTACTTTAAAAAATTGAAACATTTCTAGATTAATGAGAAAGATCTCTTATAACCTCATTTTAAGAAGTTTGAAAAAGAGTTTTGTTTTTATACATATATGAAACACCTCTTAAGCATTTTTGTAACCGTCCCTAATGAGGGAACAGCTCAGGTTAGAAAACTGTATAGAATGTTCAGGGCTATGATGGCAGGAGTGGATGGGTTGCCCATACCTATCTGGAAGAGACTGGGAGAATATTTCTCACAACCATAGCATTTGTGACTGAAACTATCCAGAGCAAAATGAGCAATCTAGTAAATTTAATCTATGAAAAATTTGGGGGACATAGGAGGTTGGGAAGGAGAGTTAAAGTAAAGTTTTCAAGGAACGTAACATCGTCTACTGTAGGCTAATGTTTCCTTTACTCACCTATAAAAGCGTTCTCCTGCTAATTACCCCCCCCGCCAAAAAAAAAGTGAAAATGTAGAGAAAAAGCTTTTAACATTTCCCTGGCATGAGCAGTATTTCATTTCTCTGCTTATGGAGATATTTTAGTAAGAGTGTAACATTTTTCTTTTAATATTGTGCAGACTCCTTAAGGTTAAATTTGTTCCTGGGTGGTTCTGTGTAACTTCTGAACAAAATTTGCCTTTAGACTTTTTTTGCTTTGTTTGAATCCACCTTAATAATGGGTGAGAGCCACTTGTGCAAATGGGTACTCACTGACCCTTATTTGCTGACATTGGTAAGTTGGAATGACCCCTGAGTAATGAAAATTGGAATTTCCTCTTCGGACTTTTAATAAGAGGTAGACGTTGAATATTTGCAACATAATGTCATTTCATTCAGGAAGGAAATATATTTATGTTAATATTATGTACTGCAGAATTCTCTTGTTATTGTTAGAAATAGGCTGGGTGGAGAATCAGGAAAAAAAAAAAAAGGAAAGGTAGAGAATTGTTCACGGACTCGTTTCTAAATTCACTTGCAAGAAGAAAAAAAAATAATGGATATCAGTATTCTTTTATTGTGTTTCCATCCCGCAAAGAAATGATGAGCTGTGCAAAGAAAGAAAAAGCTCTCACCTGTACTTTATCTGTCATTTATATACAAATAGGCTTTTGATTAAAATACATTTTAGTGGCTCTGACTGGGGAGAATTTATCTCTGAAGAAAAAAAACTTGAAAAGGATAACATTTTATTGTTTGGTATTATCAAAGCTACAAGTCAAATTCTTTATAGAGTTCAGTCCTGTGCAGACTCTGTAGAATTGCTAATGTTTCCTTCCTTCTGTGGTTCCCACCTTTACAGGAAAGCTTAATCTGAAGTTCTGCATGCTCTTTTCATTCGTTTTTTTTTTTGTGTTACGATTTCTTCTAGCACTTTCTCTTTTCTTCCCTCAGCAAGATTTTCTCTTTTCCAAAGAATTTTAATCTCTTGAGGTCATACAGCTTTCTGATGCCTTCTGTTACGCTTTAGGTAAATTCAGGGTGCAGCTTCTTTTTGTGGGGGACTAGTGGAAAGTTGTTCTTTGCCTCTGTTGGAGAGCTGGAAACTTGAAGGGACAATTACATCAGCACCTATGTCCCTCTGATGCAATGGCCTGGGGCTGCTGCAGTCACCCCCAGTGCCATATTCTTGGTGCTTATCTAAACAATGGGAAATATTAGAGCTGCTGCTTTTGCTGTAGAAGTTTTTATATTCAGTAGGCAGTATATCAAAGAGGAGAGAGGACTTCCACCTCTGGGTGTAACGTAGAAAGTTGCAAAAGATTGTTTCTTGTCTCTCAACCAAAACAAACTAGATAAGCGACCAACATCATAAATTTCTATAAACCCATCAGAAAACAGCACATAAAGAAACAAGTTTACTGAATTTCAGAAAGTGATAAGCTCTTCATAGGAAAGAAAAGACCCACAGTGTTTCTTAAAAGTGGGGAGGAATGGGAAGAGGAAGAATAGGCCATAAACATCAGTTAGGATAATAAACTAGTTGAAGTTTTAACAGACTTTTATTGGCCATGTGGCATGTAAGGATGAGAATCTTGAGGAACGGAGCCAGGAGCGAGTAAACATCTACTGGCTTCCCGTGGGCCTTCGTGAAGTGCACAGGTCGTATGCTGAAGAGTTGGGACATGGAAGGATAGCTGAGTGAGACCCCTGCTGAAGTGCGAAGGGAGAGCCCAGTGCAAGGCGGTCATCCTCCAAAAGCTAGGAGCATGGTCATAGAGCTGAGAGAAATCCATCTGAGACACTCTGGACTTTCAGGGACCAAAGTTTGGAACTAGAAGCAAGGTAGAGTGAAATCCCATCAAAGTCCTCTGAGATACCATAGAGGATCAACCAACCTCTGGAGGCCAGCTGAAGCTCAGGAAGGCTGAGAAAGATTTTCCAAGGTGCAGGAGAAAGATTTTCCAACGTGCAGAAAATTGGGGACAGTCCTGAAGAGCAAAGAGATTTCTAGGGGGCCCCAGTTGGCAGCCTGATTGTAAAACAGGAGATTTCTAATTGTTTGGGATGCGGTAAAGGAGCAAGAGCTGCCTGGAATCTCACCAGCACCTTGCTAGAATGAAAGGCCCTGATCCCACCAGTAAAACATTTTTTAAAATATTAAAAGCTGCAACAGAAACCAGATCCAGCTTAACTACAGCTAAGATCGCCTTAGCCATCCACTTTAGCACCCTGAAAGCAGAAAGGGTATGCCCCTTTCTGGAGGCAAGTATCACTCACTTTAGTCTCTAATGTTATTTTATGTGAACATTAGAGCATAAAATAAACTATGAGAAATATTAAAAAAGCAAAAATATGTGGCCCATGGTCCAGAGAGGAAATAGTAAATAGAAGTATACACAAAGATAGTCCAGGTACTGTAATTCTCAGAAAGGAACTTTAACTCAAGTGTAAAAATGCTCTAAGAATCTCCTGAAAATGACAGACAGCATGCATAAAGAGATGGAGTATTTTTCCAGAGATACGAAATCTGTACAAAAGAATAAAACAAAAATGCAATAATTGAAAAAGAAAAAAGGTAAAAAAAAACTAAAGCATTCACCAGATGAGCCTAACAGCAGAGGGACTGGAGGAGAGGATCAGTGTACTTGAAAGACAGGTCAATAGAACACATCCAAATAAGCAAATAAGGAAAAAAGGAGTGGAAAAAATAGAACAGAATAACTCTGTGGGACAATATCAAATACTCCAGCATGTAATCGAAGTCCCAGTAAGGTAGTAAAGACAGAATGGGGCAGAAAAAATATGTCTCCGTCTAGAGAAAGAGGGAGAGAGAAAATTGTATTTTCTGGAGGGTAATTCTAGTCACATTGGAAGACTGAGGCATGGGCTACGTATGTATCCAATGAGGGTCTCTTTGGGACATTTTTCCCCAGGTAAAATGCTAAATCATGACCTATTGGCTTCAGATGAATAGGTATTAATAAGGACAAACCTTAATAGGAACATATATAGTCTAATGAAAGCCCGCCAAAATGGAATTGACGCTCAAAGTTTGTCCTATGACTAATGGACACATGAACGAAAATGCTACACCAGCAAGCTGGCTCTTTCGTAACTAAAATCTATCATTTTAGTTTCACTTTTATATTGCTGTTTTCTGCTTTGTTTTTCCTCAGAGGTTTGAAAAATGCTGCCTGGTGTCCTGTAGGGAGACAGTGTTACTGATTCAAAATTCATAGCTGTGATAGGGTGTCCCAGGAATATACTAAGATGGAGTCAGTCTCCAGACTGTTACAGAAGAGCTGATTATCCTTCCATTTTCCATATCTAATATAATCTTGGCCTTGAGAAACCAAGTGTCAGAGCTTTTACAGCTAATAAATCCCAAGAATGAAGCACACTGCTGTTGTAGTTGTAAGTGTTTGGAAAACTGTGTTTGGACCATCCCATCATTTCATGCTTTCCCCTACAGGACAGTAAAAACTATTAAAATGAGAAATAGGGCCATCTGGTGATTGTACCTCATAATGATGGGAAGGTCAATATTGGTCAAGAGGGCAGGTTCATTTCTAAAAATTGGAAAACAGAAAATAAATATATTTTTATATTTTTTTATTGTAGGTACATACATCCAGAACAAGAAAAAAATGTAAGAATTACATTTTATCTGTGAGATGGAAAGAAGGCCCACCTCTTTAGTTGCGTTCCTAAGAATGGGACCCCAATCTTCCAATCTTTGAATAATGGTAGTGTTTTTAATGGCTATGCTACCTGGCAAAGTTGCGTGTCCATTTTTGCAAATTTCATTACATTTCAAAATATTTTTCATGAAGACTGCTTTTTAATTGACTCCCAATGTATGGTTAGGCTTTCTATTATAACTCCAGTGGCCATGTTATCTGAATAATCTGAATACCATCTTAACTCATTGGATTCACCACGTGTTCAGGAATTCAGCATTTATGGGGCTTGTCATTGAAGTTAATAACACATTTTATTCTGTGCCCCTTAAGTTTTACTTTTATTTAAGGTTGAAATAAATTAGATACTACTCGTCTTAATTATTTTCTAATTTAGCCATGGTATTTTTTTAAGACCTAGTCTGGTGATACACAAGGAGATGCCATCAAAGACCATCATTTTTCTTCATAGAGGAATCAGATCATAGGTGCTTTGGTTTTAAATTCAAGTCTATATGCTATGAAAGAGAGAGCAAGAACTAGAGTAAGTGTGAATATAAAAGATTAAAAATAAATAATAACACAGGTAATAATTCCAGGAATGGACCTATGCCTGGGGATGAGTGTCAGAGAGGCCAATGAATGGCTGCTCTTCGTTTAAATTTTCCTGACTTCTCAGTGTGAGACCGAGGTTTGATTCCCGGTCAGGGCACATGCCCGGGTTGCAGGCTTGATCCCCAGTAGGGGGAGTGCAGGAGGCAGTCAGTCAATGACTCTCATCATTGATGTTTCTCTCTCTCTCTCCCTCTTCCTTCCTCTCTCTGAAATAAAAGAAGACATATTTTTTAAAAAAGTATTCATACCTCCCCATTCTGTTGGCTACTCTACTGACCACAATGTGTAAAATTTCTAGTAGAAAATAGACTGTAGCAAATTCACTAAAGACCTCCCAGGGAGAGAGAAAGACATAATGAGATCTGTATTTATTTAGAAAATTGACAGTTCTACTTCCAAAATAACAAAAAGCTCCTCAGTGTGTCCCCTAGCTCCATTTCTTCTGCCACTGCTTCAGTTTAGGCTCTGTTCAATTTTTATCTGACATATAGTAGGTACCAGAAAACAAAAATTTATTGACAAAACAATCTAACTGGTTTTTGCCTCCTTTCTTTTTGAAAAAGAGTTAGAAGTAGTAACACCAGGACTTGAACCACAGTTTGAGAGGTTCCAAGTACAACTGTTCAACCACCACACCATGCTGTTTGCAGACCATTAGTTGCTTTTGCAGCCAACCTGATAGACTTGAGGGGCTGGCATTGCAGCATCAGCAGGGGACTCTTTAACAGTTCAGATTTATTAATTGTAAAATTCTGCAACCTCTGCACTCCATTTGGCTACCACTGAAATTTCCTAAGCAAGAAGATTACATATGCAATGGGGTTTTTAGTAAGATCCTGGCACTTCCTGAATGTTTATCTGTTTCTTATTATTTTGTTTAGACCATGAGTTCACAAAGAGGAATCTTTAAGAACTGAAGATTCAACTCTGTGAGGACACTGGCACAGCCCTACATATGGCTTGACTTGTCAACCCTCTCTGTGCCTGGGGCTCTTTCAGAAACTCTTAAATCACTCCTTTGGGGAAAAGAAGGCTGTTTAAAATTCCTTTATAATCTACAACCCTCTCTGTAGGAGAGCAGCTTTATGGAGTTTGGCGAAAAGCGGAGCCAGTCAAGCTCCTTGTGTTTCCTTTACTCAGCTAGATCACTTACTAGCTGTGATTGGGGAGGGATGCGGCATAATTATAACAAATTCCAATAGAACCTCAGCATTGATATTAATCAAAGGCACTAATGTGCCTCCAGAAACTTTGCTGTCCCTCCACCATCCCCACAACTTTGGTTTCCAAAAGGGCTCAAAGTCACTTGGATTTGAAAAATGGCTTCTTTAGTTACATGGAAATAATTTACATAAATCGCCCTGCTAAGAAGACAATATTATGTGAGGATTTCCAGACTAATTCACTTCAATCTTCAAGGAAGACTTACATCTGAACCATTTTCTTGTCCCTTGGTCTTGGTGTTCATTCAGTTGCTTTTTGTTTTTTGTTGTTGTGTTTTGTTTTGTTTTTTGCAGTTCAATCCTAAATATATCTTAGTAATGCACAAGGCTACCCAGCTAGAGACTTTCTGTGGCTTGTTTTTTAGGTCATTCAATTAAATTTTGGCCAGTGAATTTTGTGTATAAGTAATACATGCAACTTGCTCATCACTTCTTTAAAAGGAGGCAGGTAGCTCTACATTCTCTTTTTCACATTTCCTGTGGACTAATCTCACTACGGTACAGATGAGCCAGCTACAACTGGGAAAAGGAGAGCAACACCCTCAGTTACAGTGAGTGATTAAAGAAGCCTGGGTGTCTGGACACCAGGTGTGGCAGGACCTCTTGCCTTTTGCATCCCCTCCTACCACTGGACTATTATTTTGAGAGAGAATAAACTTATACTTTGTTAGAGATCCTGTAATTTGGAGGCCCTTGGTTAGAGAAGGATAGTTTTATCCAAACACAAAGTCTTTTTCTACAGACCGAAATCTACAGTACCTTTTATTGATTTAAGTTGGCCTTGGTCTGATAATCGTAAAATATCCGAGGAGATAGAACATGGTCACAGTTGAATCAAAAGCTGGTGTAACAGTTTTGAATGCTAGTGTGGTCAAGTGATAAAATATGTCATGGCACCAGATGGACTTGCTCCTTATATACAGTCATGCCCCACACAGCGACGTTTTGGTTAGTGACAGACTGCATATGTGACGGTGAACCCCTAAGATTATAATGGAGCTGAAAAAGTCCTATTGCCTAGTGACACTGTATCCATTATCATAGCACAATACATTGCAGTTGCCGAAAGTATTCCGTAAATTAACATGCAGTACAGGTTTGTAGCCTAAGAGCAATAGGCTATACCACATAGCTTAGGTGTGTAGTAGGCTATACCATCTAGGTTTGTATAAGTGCACTTTATGTTCACATAACAAAATCACCTAGCTACACATTTCTCCCAGTGTATCCTGTAGTTAAGTAACACATGGCTGTACTACTGATCTTGGGTTTCACTGAGCCTCAGTTACCTCATCTGTAAAATAATGAAAATAACACATTGCTTACAATTATTGTTTTGGGGATTCTGAGCAATAATATATATGAAGTATCTGGAAAAAATTTTTCTCCATAATGCTGTGTTTTCCCCCAATTTTTCTGCTTATTTCAGCCTTGTCTGTTTGGGGGATACCTAGAGTATGGTCTTGTTGTAGTCAGACCACAATTAGTTCTATAGAGAAGGAAGAGTCATTTTTTTCTTTATTTTTTTATACAGTGTTAGTTAATTAATTGGAACTTCTCTGCGTTTTTAAGGCTGATGAAGAAAGGGCATGAGTTTGAAGTAGGCACGGCCACTCACTCATCAGCTCCCTCTCCTCTCCTACTTTATGAATACCAAACTTTGAAGCACTGTGGAAAGGGGACTGGCAGTATAAATCACTCTTCTCAGGGTTGGCATCACAGTCGTCAAGAGTACTTTTAATAGAAGTCATTTCCAAAATCCCCCAAAGCAAATTTAATATGACACAGACTCAAGAGCTCTGTCCATGGCACAGTCTATCCCTTTTACCTTTATTGACAGGGTCTTTTCTACTGCGGTGTTGACAAGGGTATGCAGTATCGATCAGAGCTAATGGTAGTCTAGCTGACATCTCCACTCCCTGCACTTTCATTTTTAATTGAAGAAAGCCTTTCTAATCTAGTTACTTTTTAGTTTCTCTTTGATCTAAGAATCCCTGGGGAAGGAAGGCCAACCTTGAATCAGTATGAAGGCGTGTGTTTCATCTAGGATGGGTCAGTGTCTTGAGTAAGAAGAGAAAATAGGCAATATATATTGCAGTGCATAACTTTCAATGACATACCACAATATGATCCTTCTGTGTGGGGAAGACGTGGCACATGGTCAGATAACTGCACTCTGGGATCAAACCAAACTTTGTTCACATCCCAAGTCTCTCATTTTCTAAGATTAAAAGTCTTCAAAAATCTCTGAACTTCAGTTTCTTCATCTTTAAAATAGGTGATAATAATGTCTCTACATCAAAGATAGTATTACTTGGAGGATTGTTGTAGCATGGGTTAAACAACTCAGTGTAGGCAAAGCATCTAGAATACAGCAGATGCTCAAAGGATAGCTCTTCTCTTTTCAAGCCATTTGTAACTATGGCACCTCTCATTTAAAAAAATTTATTAGAAATATCTTATAGAAGTTGAACTCTGACTCAGTCTGAGCAAGCGAGACTCATCCTATGCAAATATAAATTCAAGAAGCATTCCAAAACTAAATGTAAATGGTGGGTTTTATTGCTTACAATTTTGAAGTGTTGATATTTCTGTTCTTTTTCAAGGATATAAGCATATCTATCTGCATTCTCTTCTAACCTATGGAATCATCCTACAGTCAAGATTCCTTACCTGCTATTTTCATGTAATAGATGGTGCCTTAAATTCTATTTTATTCATTAAAGTATAAATAATGTGCAAGATAACAGAGACATTTTTGGCATAAACTATATATTGGGTAACTCAAAATCCATTTCCAGTCCCTCCTCACTTCCTATGTTTACTAGGAAATTTAAATTGGACTAACAGCCTCCTTTGAAGGTAGGGTATCATGTAACACTTTTATAAATAATATATTCTGATAAGTAATATGTAAGTGGAAATCTGCCAAAAGTGTTTGGGGAAACATTCATTTATAAGAATAGAAAAAAAGAGCGTAGGATATAAAAAGCCTTGGGAACCTTTTGCCCTACCATCTTCTTTCTCTCTGATGTGATTGATGCTTAGATGTGGAGCAGGCATCCCACAACTCAATAGGCTAAAAATAATGGAGCAAAAATATGGAAAGGACCAGAGTTTTGATGTCATCAGTGAATGTTTAAATCAGTGCTTCAGCCATGTGTCTATTTTTCAACAAATATTTATTGGGCACTTACCTGTTGCAAACATACTCTTTTAGATGATAAATAAAACAGTTTTAGTTCGCAAGGAAATCTCTAAGCAGTGAGGGAGACAGACATAAGCACAAGTTTAAAAATTGCGTAAGGCACCGAACTGATTCACAGAAGCCTGAGTCCCGGTCCATGACTGTTCCATCATCCATTGGGAGAGTTAAGCCCTGAGAAAGGGGTGAGGTATCTTGAAAAGCAGTAGGTGCGAAGCATGAAAGGACCATGGGTGAGGAGCTGGGAACGGGCAGAGAAAGTCATGCGAATAGGTGTTGAAGAATGAAAGGCCATGGAAGCGTAGGGCTGGATGTTCCCAGGTGAAAGATGGGAAATGAAGTTGGAAAGCTGGTTCCCAGCAGCAAAGGTCATACGGATCTATTTAAATGGCTTGGGTTTTCTCCTGTGGGCAGGAGTTTTGAACCAGCTGAGTGAAACAGTCAGATCTGGTTTTGGAAAGGTACCTGGGGCAGATGCAGAAGCGAGGCAGGCACACATGCCCCTGTTTACCTCCTTGCACTTTGAAACCCCTCCTTTTTATGAAATTCAGAACATCGGCTTCAGATAGCCAATCGTTGTTATTTTATTTTATTCTCAGAGGCTGAAGTTACTCTCTCATTGGATGAAATAAGTCCTGCCCACTATTAAACACTGGTGAAATGACATCACACACTTCGATTTCAACCTTATATCACCTCCGTCATCCCCTTCCTTCCAGTTAATCATTTCCAGATGAATATAGGGCCAATCAGAATGTTCAGGCAACAAAAGACATGAACCCCCATTCCCTGTGTACAGATGCTTCAAGCCCAGTTTGGGCAGCTTCCTATATTACAGCCTAGTTATTTTTCCCCCAAGTGTAAGAATATAATGAGTGCCTGATGTGTTTGGCTACAGCAATAAAATGCAGTATGTCTAGGGTATTATTGCCTTCTGTCATAAAAAAATACAAACAAACAAAACAAAAACAAAAGCAAACACATGCGTCTGAACACACCTAGGCTTCCGACGTCAGGTCCTTCCTCACCAGGTGATTTTCCCAGGCCCTGGCTCAGCTGAGATTTGCCACCATCCGTTACTTCCTTTTATGAGCGTCAGGATTGCTTTATTGTTGCAGCGCTTGGCAAAATACTTCTCTTTTACAAGTAATCTAGATCCGTCAAGCTGTCTAGTTCTACTACATCCGTCACCACTTGGTAGTTTATTTGGTGACAGTGACTGCCAATAAAATAATGCTGTAAAATATTCCAGTGTGAGGAGGCTAATTCAGGGTAGGTTAATAAAGCTACCGTGATTCATCTTGCCACGGAGCATGCTTTTTATTCCAGGCCTCTTTTAGGTGCAAAATTGCATTGAGGTTAGCTGGGATTTATGCCATATGTAAGGGTTTACTTAATTTATATATTTACTTTTATTCAGACCTACGTTTGAAATAAAGTATATTGGTTTCTCCCCGGGATGACGGAATATATCCAGGGGTGAATTCTGAACAGGCTCGTGAAGTTGGGTAATAAAACAGAGGCAAAGAGGCAAAAATGACAGCCCTGGGGCCTGCTTTATTATGCCTTCTCCCTGAACCTATGCAAAGCAGAAGTGGTACCCAAAACCTAGCAGAGAGTATTTAAGCAAGCTTTTTGAGAGCCCAGCTCATGAGTATTTTAATGACCTCAGTTCAAGCCAAGAGCAATAAATGTCTCAGAAAGAGGCTGTTAATTGAAAAGACCAGAGATTTCAGAGGGATTAATATCACTGTCAGACCAGACTTGCTTTCTCTCCCTTTTAATTTAGCCTTCTGTTTTAATTTACAAACAGCTATGCAGATTGGAGCTTTAGAAGGCAGGAGCAGGAGTGGCAAATAGAATACATCTGAGGCATGGTGGACCAGAGTTACGACGCTAGTCCGAGCTCTGCCATTATTTTCTTCATCTGTAAATCAGATACTCTAGAGTGTCTTTTATAATACTTATAATGTTACTGTGAAGATTCTTTACCTAATCGATGCTGAAGTGCTCTATAAAGCATCCATAAAATTAAAATAAAGCGAATAGGTAAAAATAAAAGAAACAGATATAACACAGAATGTTTTTAATAAAAATTTTATAATATAGTATATTTAGTTTCACCAGCTTGGGGCTCAAATATGTTTGTATCGCTTTTGTTGTTTTAGTTAATTACTTGAGCTCCCACAGGTTACATTAATAAATAATCTTATGCTTGAGACCCTCCAACCTCTCTCCATTCTTAAATGTTATTCAAACCCTAGTTGTTGATGCAGCCTAATGGGGTAGATGCAGGGTCTGGAGAATGGGAGAGTTTGAGCAGAACTCCTCCTGCTATGGGTTCTGCTGCTATAGCAACATGGGGTCATTGTTGAAAATGCATCTTGCACAGCCCAGCAAATGGCCAACATCATAACAATGCCTTACTCGTGCAGATCCTTGTAGGAGCTGCAGTAGTGTCTACACTTGGCCTATCAGAATTACAGCTCTTTCAGATTTACACTCACAGGCAAAGCCACTGTTTGCATGGGCACCAAGAAAAGATCTCTGCAAATGAATTTTCGCCTGCTGCTTGCACACTGTTCCCAGGTACTCAGTGCTGTTCCTGAGGCCAGAGCATCTCAATCTAATGCTGATATCGCCTGTGGCTGCAGGAGGCCATTTCATGGTGAGGAGCATTGAAGAGGTTCCAATGCCATTGATTCTATGGATGGATTTATGGTGCCTTTCCTTACCAAATATTTCTCAGCCCCTTATGCAAACATGCCACTTACTCTCCAGGGTTTTCTTTGGCCACCAAATTTGTATATTGGAGGATTAGCCTTTGCCAGGTGCAGTGGTCCTGTTCCTCTTTCCCTCCATGGAGGTGGGTGTCTACTCTCCTTATATTTGCCTAACCAGGTTCTGCTAGTCAAGTGCTCTTGGATAAATCAAAGGTGTACACCAAGAAGACTTCTCTGCAGATAAAAAAAAAAAATTAAAAAATTGAAGTTAAATTCAATGAAAGAAATTTCTAAGTTATGCCTCATGAAACCCCCTGCTACAGAAGTAATTTTTTTACTGTTTTTATTCTATTACAATTTTCAAGTTGCTCATGAGAATTCCATCTCTGCTTTAAGCTCTGGTTCCAAAAATCACCTTTCTCTTCAGATTTATTTAGTAAAAGTAGATTTCTCTCTTACCATCTATCCTTAAACTCAATGCTGGGGCATGGTATGTTAGGATTCCTCTAAAAAACTGGGGGAAACAAGTTGTGTATTAGTGAATGTACACACGTGGATTTAAATGTTGTATGTCGGTTGTGTTTCCTGAGTTAGGTGTGTACAGTTTATACAAGAGGGATTCTTCATCCCTTATTTTCAGGGAGTCAGTTTCGAGCCCTGCCACATCCTGACCATGTTGCCTTGAGGAAAATATTTTAATAGAGCTTATTTATTCACATTTTTAGTCATTAAATACACTTTTAATTGTTTTTGTTTCAAATGTTTCTTAAACTTCTCTTTTTATCTCCGCCCTTAGTTCCACTGCATAGGTTTAGGTCTTTGCCATCTCTTGTCTGAATGACTGCTATGCTCTACTAAGTGTATTTCTTCTATCCAGTCCTGTTAAGGGCATCCTCCACACTGCAGTGAGCGGTCAATTTAAAGCTCTAACCTCACATGTTCTAGTCTCTTTTCAGTGGGTCTTCATCATCCTCAGACAAAGCCAAGTTTCTCAGCATGGCTTACTCCACTTACCAGCCCCGACCTTTCTCCTGCTTTGCTTTCTTCTTTGTCAAGTTTCCCCTTGAATTTAAAAATATCTCCCAGATACTATGTCCTTTTTGACTAATTTGTTTTGGCTGATCTGTACTTTTCCCTAGAATTCTCCTTTCCTTTTCCTTTGCTTGATTAACTCCTACTGAATGTTAAGATTCAGCTCAGTTAGCTGTCCCTTTTCAATTCCCATAGTATTGTTGCCTATTTTTTAATCAATGCTTTGCTTTATTGCTTTATCTCTACCTATGTTTCTGTGGCAGTATAGAATGAATGATTCGAGGGCACAGATTATTTTCTCAAACTTTTCTCTTTAGGGGTTAGCACATAGTAGAAGCTCAGTAATTGCCTTTTGAGGGAATGAATCTGCCTCATGGAAGTCATAACGTCTACCTCAAAGGTTCACTGTACAATTTAAATGAAATAATGTATGTCAAAGTGACTAGATTCACCTTTATTGCACAGTAGGCATTCATTCAGTTCATGTTTTATTTCCTTCCAGTTAAACTGAGTTACATGAGGCACATGGAGCTCATGAAGGAAAGTTTGCAAGTGAAATCATGCTTATTACCCATATTTCTCCTAAACCCTGCTGGACATTTTGACTACTGGTCCTCAAATTTACCTACTGAAAGATTTTAAAAAACATTGTCCATAATGACATACTAGGATGGTCATTGTATGAAAAGATAGTGAACCCTATATTGATGGCCTCTGGGTCCTACCTCTCTCTTGTAACTGATCTTACCAACATTTCTGTGTTCTACACTCCAGACTGACTATGTTCTGACGTGGAAGATAGAGCGTGTCTCAGGTCTGCTGCATGGCTCTAAGAGATATTCTGTGGACCCCAAGATGGGATGAGTCCAGGTAGCTCAAACTAGCCAGCGGGGAAACATTGGGAACTTGGGATAGTGGAAGTGCTGTTTATCTGAGTTATGTTTATAGCATTTTCCTCTCTTATTTCAATTTTTCTTCCCTCTAAAACACAGACATGAATGGTACCCTTCTGTCTCTGAGTCTGAATTCCATCATTTACTAGCTGTATAATTTTGGTAAGACCTTGTACTTCCATAAGCTTCAATTTCTCATCTACATAAATTGGATAAATATGCTCATCTTATCTACTGTACAGAGTTATTATAAAATTGTGTATATTAAAACTCTTTTTAAACTACAAGGCACAATGAACAGGTAAGGGGCTATTATTTAGTTATTCTTTTCAAGCAAATTTCTTCCTCTTACAGTATTTCTTTTTTTAAAAAAAAATCTTTATTGATTTCAGAGAGAGGAGGGGAGAGGGAGAGAGAGAGAGAAACAATGATTAGAGTCATTGATCGGCTGCCTCCTGCATGCCCTCTATTGGGGATCAAGCCCGCAACCCGGGCATGTGCCCTGACTGGGAATTGAAGTGCGATCTACTGGATCCTAGGTGGCAGCTCAACAGCTGAGCCACGCCCTGCCGGGCCTTTTACAGTATTTCAGTGACTTTTAGAATATGATTAGCCATGGACTGTCTCTCATGAACTCTGAAAGCTGGCATATAGAGCATGATAACAAATGGTAAATAATCACAAGAACATTGTCTCAGTAGGTAAATTTGACCCCCAAAAGTGTCTTTTGTGTAGCCAAATGTTGCCTTTTATCTAAATGTCCCACAGCATTTGCAGAAAGATTATGTATGACACATATCAAGAATCGTTCTGTCCCCATCACGATACTATCACTGCCTTTCTAAAGAAACAGTTGTTTAAAACCCCAGACTACCATCAATCAAAAGAGCAAATAAAGGATATTTTCACATCTTTGAGAATGACTGCAGCAGGTAGCTAGCTAGTAACCATCTAATACTAGTCAATTTTTTCAGCAAGAATTATGTTCCAGGCGGCATTAAAAGCTTACAGAAGCATGTGACTTAGGTTTCTGAAAATGTTTAGATATACCTCTGTTTCATTATAGTAAAAAGATTGGGGATAGTGTCGGGGGCACAGTCAAGAGAAAGGGCTGAAGAACAGCTAGGACCTATAGCAGCAAGATGGCTTTCATGTATCTGGAGTTATGAGCCACTGAACCTAATGCCTGTGTGTGCCCAAGGTGACAGCACATGGGTTAATAGTGTCATAGTTGTACTGATTATACCAACATCAATGATGAGAATTGAAAGCCTGCTCATATCTCAGGCTTATTTCTGAAATCCTTTCCATTTAAATACTGTCCCAACTTCCTGCTGTTTCTTCAGGATAAAAGTATTCCAAGAAAAACACTTTTATTTTTATTTTTCTGGGTAAGGACAGAGCAGGAAGTGAGGGGGGGAAAAGGTAATATCTCTGATTAGCAATTTTCCATCTTCCGAATACTAACACCTTGTGTCTCTAACATCTCCTCAGTAATAGTTTTTGCCACTGGTCCAGAGGAAGTTTAGAGCAGTGAGACTCAAATTTGAGTATGTACCCAAATGACCTGAAGGACTTGCTAAAGTACAGATGGTGGGTTGGTTGGGCCCACCCCCAGAGTTTATGATTTGGAGCCTCAGAATATGTACTTTAAACAAGATCCCAGGTGATGCTGATGATCTTGGTCCTAGAACCACTTTTAGACCCACTGGTTTAGAATCTACTGGGCAAGTCATAGGCTTTTTCTTTGGGGGAAAAATCAGTATCGGTATGAGTGGTCTGATCATGGCTTTTCTCAGTAATAATTTCCAATTATATAGAAAGAACTTTGGAGGAGTGAATAGTAACCCTTTAGTTAATTGGAATCTAAATATAGAAAAGTCTTATGAAAACAGAAAGCAATTGATAGAGCTCCTCAATTCATGCTTCAAGAGGCTGTTTGCTCTTATCTATGTGGGTCTCAGTGCTGGAATGTTCTTGTTGAAGCCTTCAATCAAGGACCCCACAGAGATTTTTGATCTTGAAACTCAGACCATGTCATAATGGATTTTACTCTTTCCTCTGAGTTAAGCAATGTAATCACAAAGCCTATTTTCAGAAAAAAACACAACACACACAAGAACACCAGAAACCCACTGCTACTGTGGCCTTCCCATGAGTATAGACACTTAAAAGTGGAAAGAAACTGAGACATCAATTAGGTCAAAGGATTTCAAATGTTTTTTTAAAAAAAGTCTTTATTTAGGTAAAATCTTTCTCAAAACTTCAGTATAAAAAAAACAGGTAAATATATAACTGATTTGATAAAGCACCTAGGGAGAACCCCCAATCATCTCAATGTATTTCTATATTCATGATGCTAGACAACTTCTGCAGTTTTCAGATGAGACGCGTAACCCTCAGAGTGACTAAGGACTTGCCATTGTCCTGGAGACTGTGGCAAGCCTAAGGCCCAAGCTTAAGGCCTTGAAGCCAAGATCAAGGGCTCCTTGAACAATGCACAGATCTTTCCAAGGAGTAGACATGGAGATCAGTAACTCTTATAATTACTTTCTGAGCACAACACTATCTTCCCACAGAGTTGCCTATGAAGGATGCCAGGCCCAAGGGAGAAACGCAGGAACAAGGACCAGTTGTCAATGACCACAAGAACATTCTCTTAAGAACAATAAATAGATGAATAATACATTCCTACATACTTTGAAGCTATTAGTTCATTTATCTGTTTTTAACTAGGGGAAAAGTTGAAAGTGAATTAACTGTTTAAATCTTCTAAGAAGCAAAATATCTAATTTTTAATGAGGAAAAATTTAAAACATACCCCCTCCAAATTGGAGGAGTGTAAGTATGCATATCCTATTGGTTGAAATTCAGAACACTGGTCTTCTGTATTGGCTAAGACAGTTTTGATAAATCCATGAAAAGACAAAATATACTACCTTCTTAAAGGGGAAGAAATTGTGCTTCACTCAGGATACAACTTTGAAAATATTAGAAACAGAAATAGTAAATAAATGTTAACATACACATGCATGCAGGGGAAGGAAATTATTCGTTCTATGTGTTAGAGTGCCAAGGCTATATCTGATTTAGTCAGATTATCACTGCCACTAGAGACACTTGGAAATCACCACCATAACTCATATTTACTAAGTAAAGCAGGAAGGTAAGAGGTTACAAATACAATGATAAAATTTCACCAAACCCTTAGGGTTTTGTTATTTCAAGTCTGGCTTTTGAATACATGTATACTATTTGAAAGTTGTTAACCTATATTCAGGATGAGAGATTTTTCATGTTTGTTTTTATTATCGCCATTGACTATTAGTTTAATAGAATTTCTGTTTATGATCTTCAAAAGACTCTTGCATCTTTATAAATGACTTCTCTTAACCCATTCCAGATAACACTTCCATAGCAGCTAGTCATTTTCAAATAGCTTTGGGAGTTCTGTGTATTTTGAGGATGTTTCTTAACAGTGACTGTGTTTAAATCTCTTTTGCCAAAATGGTCGTTTTATTCTGCAGAAAAACTCCTAACCCCTACATGTCTAAAGGCTTTGAGAGTGACTCCTAAAACCACTTCTTCACCAATTTATCCCTTTTTGTATTTGCATATTTTGCATTATTTATCTGGAACATTCAGACCCTCCTTGTTTACTGGCAGAACTCTGTCCAACTTTCAAAGCTCAACTAAAACATCACCTCCTCTGTGAGACTTTCTGTACGGATAGTGCTCATTTTCAAGGATTGTTCTCATGCCTACATTTTAAATCAGCATTTAACTTACAAATGCTAGGATGCACGTTTTCTGGAAAGTTAAAAATTGGGACATAATTTCTGTTGGGATCCCAAACTTAGAGATGGCATAAAACTAGGACAGTGATGGCCATGAGTGCCAAGTGTAAACGCATCAGGAAAAGTGACCAACAGAGAAAAAAGGGGAGAAGGCAGAAACTCTAGGTGAGACCAAGAGAGAAGAGCCAACGTGACAGAGAGATTTGCTTCTTTAATTCTTGGTCACCTTTCAGAACACAACCCAATGTTTTTGAAATTGCTGCACCTTTGTTCTGGATTTCATACAAAATGTTTCTATTTATCCATCCAATAAAATCTCTGTTTTGTTCAAGCTAGTTTGAGTGATTTTAGTTTTGAAAGCAAATAATCTCTCATCATCTATTATATATACAGCCGAGTAGAGGATGTGCTTCTGCAACTCTGCTATCTTAATAATGTGTGCTTTTCTCTATTATTATATTCTGCTATAATTCTTTAGTAGTCTTTTCTCCCATTAATCAATGGCGCCCTAAAAAATCAGAGATCACAACTCATTCCTTTTATATTGTCAGCATCTATTATAGCACCTGACCTTTAGTAGGTATTCGATCAATACGTGTTGAATGAATGAATAAATGCACTATTCAGTCCACAACAAATTTTATTTTTGGAGAATAACAATAATAGAGGTCTATAATTAATCATAACTCTATTAACTCAGAAAAGTGGCAGAAAGCTTTTGAAAGTGCTTACTCTTCTCCCCTGAATTTTCTCAAGTTTTGAATGCTTATGTAGTTGCTCTGTTGGTTTTGTAGCTTCCGTGAATGAACCTTAGATTGTCACTGTCATCTCCTCAACCCACTTATCTATGCAACCTGCTCTTTTAAAGGGTATTGTAGTAATATATGTGGTAAAGAGCTTGTAATAACAAAGGAGACGATAGATTAGTATGAAAGTCTCCTTCTGCATCCCTTTTTAAAATACAGTGTGTGAGAAGGATTGGAAGTTTTTCTGAAGGGCGTGATATTTGTGTGAACTTTCCTCTTAGGTCCGCTTGGACTGGGGCATTTCCTTAGTCTTATGGCCATGGGCAGGACATAGGCTGATAAAAACCTCTGGTTTTTATCAGATAAAAACCCTGATGCAACCATTGCTCTCCTTTCTTGTTCCTCTTGCTTCTTCTATACTTATTATTGTTAGTATAAAGTGCAAATATAAATTTGTATCTATCATAAACGCACAGCTCAGTGGCTTTCTGCAGATTGCACACTTGCATGACCAGCATCTAAGAAGCCCCTCTCGCTCCCTTCTCGTCACTATTACCCCAGCTCCCAAGGGTAACCTTCATTCTTCTAACAACATAGCTTACTTTGGCTTAATTTGGTACTTTAGACAGGTAGAATTACACAGTATATACTTTTTCATGTCTGGCTCCTTTTGCTCAGTGTGATGAGGTTCATCCACGGTGTTATGTACTTGTTTGTGCACGTTGCCATATATTACTCCTTGTTTGGATACACCGTAATTCATTTATCCTACTGGTGGTGAACACCATGGGGCTGTTGTGAATAAACAATTTTAGTACATGTTTTTGATGCCTAATTTTTAAATTTATTTATCTGAAGTCTCTCCAAAGGCCCAAACACTTTAAATCACTATAATAACAACTGCAATGGATAGTTTTCTGGAATCTTCTGAGTGAGATTCTTTGCTTAAGGAAGGCTTATATCTAATATCTGTGTCAGTAAGGGAAAAATTGTGTTCTGACCTCAGATTCTAATAGGCCACTGGAGGATTCTGCTGGTCGAATATCACCCTTGACGTTGATGTCCAAACTGATACGAGACAAAGGAAGTGCTTCTTGAAAAGCCAAATTATCTGTGGTTGAAAAAGCAGCGTGTGACAGCTTAGGAGGAATGGGGCTTTAGATAAGGGGATGATCTGTGACTTCTTTTAGCTCCTGGAGATGAGCGTGAGTTCTGCCTCCCCTCTCTGTCATTCTCTCTATCCAACTCCAGCCCCCGCACCAAGTGGGCTTCTTCGAAAACTAAGCAAAAACAAATGAGAAGCACTTTTTTGATGGTAGCACACTTTGCTTATTATGAATCCTTCACTCAGCCCCTAACTGGGTAGGATTTTAAACTCCCGGAATTAGCTTACAGGAAGAGGGAGAATTTTAACAAAGAAAAAGGGAAAAAGCACAAATGTAACATTTGAAGGTAGGCTCTTGCAACATCACTCAAAATGAGGTATGACAGGAGGCGGTGCTGGGCTTAAATCCTTCTACTAGAATCCTCTGGGCAATGTACTCAAGATGTAGATTCTGGGCTTAATCTCAGGCGATGGAAGTTACGTCCTTTAGGGCCCCCATGTTTCTAGAACTGTCCTCCTCCTGATACTAGGTCCTCTACTTGGCCCAGTTTCAGCATCTCCAACAACATTATTGGGTAGAAATCTAATGTGAGCCACAAATGTGAGCCATATATTTAATTTTAAATTTCCTAGTAGCCCTATTATATAAAAAGAAAAAAGAAAAATTAATTTTAATAATGTATTTTAAATAACCTAACATCCAACATATTGTCACTTTAATATAAAGTCAATATAATATTATTGATGAGATGATTTATATTCTTGTATTTGTAACGAGTGTTTGAAATGTGGGATGTATTTTATACTTAGAGAATGAATATCTCGATTCAGACTAATAGCATTTCAAGCGCTAAATAGCCACACATGGCTCCTATAGTGGACAACATAGGTAATAATCTAGTAAGTTGATTGCTGAAGAAATAAGTAAATCGCTGGAAGTAACTTCCCTCAGGTTCTGCTTGCATTGTTCGTCCTCTCTGTAGCCTTATTTCTGATGTTTAGGGGTGGGATGTGTTACAGGTACGTGGAGGAAAGGACAACGACAAAAGGGGAAAATGTAAACAAATTTCCATCTTTTAAACTTCTCCTCTCTGCTGACATTTTTTTTTTTTTTTGCTTCTCAAATTTTTCCTTAATAAATGAAGAAAGAGAGAAAGATGGAAAAAAGAGAAAGGAAGGAAGTTTCACCAGAACTGAAACTTTATTTACTTCGATTTAATGAGAGCAGTGGCTTTCCATCTATAGCACACCCCATAAACACCTGGAGAATATACTTAAATGTATTCTGAGCCCCAACCCAGAAAGAGAATTGAATGGGGTAGGATTGGGATGGGCATTTTAACAAATACCCTGGGCAGTTCTGATGTAGATGCACTGGCCATAATTTTAGAAACATGAGGTTAGAGCTGGGGCCTAGAACTGGTCCACGGAAAATCATAAATCTTCATTTATGTTGGGTTATTCCAGGGTATGACAGGTGGCAGTTGCTTTCGAGTGAACCAACGAGCCACAGTTACAGCCACAATTACTGGACATGCTATTACTTGGGCAAACAGACCTGGAAGAACCAGATTATACTTGTTACTGCCTTGTAAATACGTGCAGGAAGCAAAGTTTATCAGTGGGCTATGTTTGGTGAGGAAATGTTCTTCTTAGAGTAAAAGCAGTAATTCCATGGTCTGATGGAAGAATCAGGAGCCACCAACAGGCATGATCTTTCATCTTTGGAAATTAGTCTCAATCTGAGATAACAAAAGAAGAAGAAAGCTCTTCACGTCCAAGGACTAGTGAGAAGCATGGACTTTTGGATGTCCACCAACCAACATTGGCTCCACACAGCCACACACTTCACAAATGCACACGCCACTGAACTAACTCTATGTCCTGTGATAGAGGCAGCCAATGTGGAGGTTCCGAGGACAAGAGGAGGCTCAGGAAGGCTTCCTGCAGTGGGCCCCACTGGAACTGCCGTGGAAGGTGGGAGAATGTCATCAGGGAGAGACAGGAGGGACATTCTACGCAGAGATTTGACAGCGGGAAAATGTATGACTGTTCTGGGAAAAGTGGTCAGGGTGTCAGAGGAACAGTGTGGGAGTTCAATATTAACTCACTATGGGTATAGTCATTGTTTTTTGTCCTGAGTCCATATTTGAGTAAAAGTGTCACAAGGGAGATAGTTTGTCCCAGATGGACCTGCTCTGTGTTTCTTGTCCTGGTGAAATTATAAACAGTGCTCCCTTCACTGTCACAGGAGTCCCAGTGTAGATGTAAATTATATGGTCACTCTTCTGTAATGTAAGGATTTCCCCTCTGATGGTGACTTGGGAGGGTAGAAAGAGGGAGAAGTTGGTGGCTTAACCAGCGAGACCTGAAATACACGTGATGCTCATATAATATGTGTATTGGCCCAACTACCATCTAGAAGAAGGAGCTGATCCTTTTATAAACACGTTCTAAAGAACAAACTGTTTCACTTCTGTGAATCCATTTTCTCAGCCTTAAAGCTGGGACGGTAATACCATTACAAGGCTGCAGTCTCTTACCCAAAAACCTCCAGGAAAGGCAGGTTTTGAAATTTAGCATTTTCCAGATTTTAACAAGGTTATTTATAGACCTTCCCTCCCCAGGATATAGAGCACTGTGTAATCATCGCTGCTCTATTTCTGCAGCAAACGTATGAATATTTGCACAAAGTGGGATCAATAAGAAAGTAAGTCTTTTATAGCTTCAGATCAGTGCTGATCATGCTTTGCCACAAATAAGTTTTGAAAGAAACTTGTGAGGACACAGAGTTATTTTATTTTGTTTTTAGAGTTCACTGGATTATCAGAATTGCTGAGCAGGGGCTGGTTGTGGAATTGTGTTTCAATTACTGTGATAAATATAAGAAATTAGATTTTTCCATGTAAAGTGCTCAGCAGAATGACTAAGGCATGCAAGCCACTAATAATGATTAGTAGTATTATTTCCTAGAGAGATCAGAGAAAAAGTTGCACAAGTTGACCTGCAGCTGTTCCCCGGCGTTGAATATCACTCTGTCTCAGCGCAGAAGCACAGACTGGGATCTTGGCTGATCCCAGTCTCGCGGCTCCATCATCCATCAACCCGAGCAAACCCTGACCCTTAGTTGGCTTTGTGAGCCCAGACTCCCTAATGCGATAAAATGAAAATAAATAAGGCCCTATGCAAATTCGATTAAAATCCAATCAAGGAAAATAAACTGCAGACATCTGCTCTTCTCTGTCAGTTCCGTGTCATTTGAATATTTCCTCCTGGTCTTAAAACAAAAATAAGAACAAAACAAAATAAAAAATTTAAAAGCAACACTTCCTATTTTTCTTGAGTACCTGCCAGACTGGCATTCGAGCCTGTGATCCACTGAATAACTATTTGAACACGAGCAGAGGGAAAGGTAAACAAGTAGGTGAAGGGCACACAAGCTGGATGTTATCTGGCTCTTGTTTCTCATTCAGAATGTATTGTTTGGGAGCTCATTTTTCCTTCAGATAAGAGTAAAACAGTGTTTGAATTTCTTTGTGAATGGTGGTCCAGCTTTGTATTCAAATTCACGTCATGAATGAAAAAAAAAGTCATTTCAATGTCAAAGAAGGAACAAAAAAAGAGAGAGAAAACATCCTAAGTCTATGTGGGTGAAGTGAACATCTAATAGGTTAACCTATGGTGGCTTTCACATCTAGGAGAGGCATTTATTCCATTTTTTCTGAGTTTAGCTTGATACGCTATTTGTGTCATTTTTCCAGCCAATGAACAAGCTTGTATCCAGTGATGTGTGAAAACCATAACCAGCCACAGTGTTGGGACATCAGAGTGGGAACCATGCCCAGTAGAACTTTGTAGAAACAACCTGCCTTAGTTCAGACTGTATAACCGAATACCAGAGACTGGGTGGCTTAAACAACAAACATTAATTTTTACGGTTCTGAAGGCTGGAAGTCCAAAATCAATGTGCCAGTATGGTTAGGTTCTCGGTGAGGGCTTTCTTTCTGGTTTACAAATGACCATCTTCTCGTTATAGCCTCGCATGTCAGAGAGCAAGAGAGAGAGCTGGCTCTCTTCTTAAAAGGACTCCATTGTGCGGGCGCCACTGTTATTCCCTAATTACCTCCCAAGGCCTCACTTGCAACTCTCACCATTAGGGCTTCGACATATGACTTTTGGGGGCCATGAACATGACATTCATAACACATCCCAATTACCTAGGACAGAGCGAGCTTAGACATAATGCTGGTTCAGTCAGATGGGCAACTCAAGCAGACTGTCCAGTCCAGATTAGTAACTTCTGAGAAGCTGAAAACTCTACCCAGATATGCTGCTGACCCAATTATAGTCTCCATTCTGGACTAAATATCCATTCAGGACAAACTGACCACTTAGGTCATACAGAATGGACCAGATATATGGACCAGTTTGTACCAGTCACAACTTCGAGTCCCAATGTTTTAAACTAGTGAGTGACAGCCCAGACATACCCATCTCTGCAAAACTGTAATTAATGAGTCTAACGCTCTGACCACTTCAGCCACATGGACAACTGAGACACACACTATTACAGATACTCTAAGGATGTTGGACTCATCTCATTCTTATCACCCAAAATAAACTTACAATGGGCACTCCTCACTTGGACCCACAGACTCCCTCCTGCTCACCCTGTCACCTCAGGAACCCAGGAGACCTTTGTTAGTCTAGCCTATGGTGTTCCCCAATGGGGAAGGAATTGAGTTAAAATAACTAGGAGTTATATTCTCTCATTTATTTACAAGCCCCAAGACTCAGCTGGGATAGCTGAATAAAATGCAGCCCTTTATAATACTTACTTGAGCTGCTCGGTCTGTCGCAGGGACAGATGTGGACCATTTTGTATTTTATTTTAAGGGGTTGATTATTGAACACATTAAGTGTTGTGTCTGGGAAGAATGGGATTATGAATTATGTTTATAATGAAATATAAATTAATGAAATTATAATATTTTAATAATGAGTGTTAAGAACTTCTTGGATTGATTATGTGCTGAGTAGAGCCAGTAAAATTTAATAACTTAATATGGCTAAATCAACAACATAAAAACACCAGTATTTATTTAGTAGTTGGCTTCTGTTCTACCCAAATTATTAAATTACTTGCCCCAGTTCACCAACTGGCTTCTTCTGTGTAAACATTCTTTGTCAAAGCAAATGTTCTGCCAAAATGTGACTAGTTATAAATCCATTTAGCAAAAATCCTCTGTGAGGGTTTAATAACTAGTTTCTCTGATTGTTCATGCAAATGGGTAGAATAACCCTCTTCTCTTTCAGTTCTCCTCAAAGTTCTGATTTGATACTAAGGGAGTGGGTTTTGCACTCAGGAGATATCTGGCAACATCTGGATACATTTTTTGGTTTCATAATCATGGGATGGGAGGGAGATGGTGCTACTGGCATTCTACAATGGACAGGACGCTCCATATAACAATTATCTGGCCACAACATCAATAGTGCCAAGGTTGAGGAACTGTTGTACATAAGGAAACAAAGCGTGTGAAATTCCATGGCTGGTACTGTAAACAAACATTCTGACAATACAATGACCTCCACCTAATACATGGCCCTGGAATAGCTTGTCTTCTCAGAGGTGGAAAAGAGACACAGAAGAAAATACTGTACAACTGCAAAAAGTGTGCTGAGGAGTTTGCAAACCTTCTCTTTGTAGTTCACATCGCATCCCTGTGAGGCAGAGGATGTTAATGCCCACAAAATACAAATAAAGGAGCTGAGACTCCATTAAGACATCTGCCAAAGTTCACTGTGAGTAATTGGTAAATCCTGCTTTTGAAGATCATGCTTTCATCCACTACACTGCTTTTCTGCACAACAGCAGGAGAGACAGAAGTACTGGGCTCTGGCAAGATGCGTGATCAGGATGCTCCAAAGCAGAGGGACGTTTGTCTGATAGCCTATGGGATTATGAGTACTTACTTTTGTTACTCTTATGAATGAGAAGGAAGTAGCAGTGACATATCACCCTTTGGAAAACTCTGCCCAATGGCCAACATTATAATGGAAAATCATCCCTTTGCTATTCTTATATTCAAATAGAGTATGTCTACAAGGCAGTACAGTACAGGATGCCATAAAACCAATTTTAATTCTAAGTCTACTTCTTATTTGACCCTGGAATCATGACACTTAATCTATCACAGTTATTTATTTATTTTTTTTAATCTACGAATTGGGCATCCTGGTGACAGTTTCTGATTCAGTAGGTCTGGGGTGGAGGTTGAGAATTTGAATTTCTAAAATGTACCCAGGTACTAATGGAGCTGCTGGTTGGGATATGCCAGTTTGAAAGCTACATTGACTTAAAAGACATGAGGGTTTAATTTTACCACAGAACCTCAGTTGAGAACTCTACAAATTCTAGCTACTTTTTCTTCAATAAATTTTTTGCCAATTTCACTTAATTGTGTTCATTTCCTGCCTTCTTGAAGAAATTTGCTCAGTACATTATCCTCTAAAGCTTTTGTGGTTTGTGTGTAAGGTGGCTTTGAATCTTGGAGTTGACACTGTGATTTGTCTGCATATTTTAGCTTCAGAGTATTTCTCTCCTGTGCTGTTCATTACCAATATGGAGTATCTACGATCTGTTTGCCAGGCCACCTGCAGCTTTTTCATACTGATTGAGGCTGGCTATAGAGTGTCCTTGTCTCAGTTGCCCAATCTGCCTTCAACGCACCATGCCCAGGAGCCAAAAAGCAGGAAATACAGAAGGCCTGGTTACATTTCAGTGCCATATATGTCTTTAGCATCACTTGCCACCTGTTTTTCAGAGAGGAAACAAATTCCTCTTCTGTTTGCAGTAATAATCCCTAAGCAGGGAAAGAAAGATCCATGCCAGAATGCCTTCCCCTTAGTAGCCTCTTTGAAAAAGGTCTAACTTGATGTTTTGTTTTTGTTTTTTATCATAGGAAGGATTCCCTACTTACATGGGTCATGAATATATAGAGAAAGGGCAAGGCTGAGAGCTGCTGCTAAGACTACTCAACTTCTAATTTTTTTTTCTTATTGTCCACCCAGTCCTTCCAGATTCAGAAGATATTCCATGATACCTGTATTACTTAGGATCTAGCCAGAATAATAAAAACAAAATCCCAAGCCATTCAAAGAAGGAATGCTGTATGGGGAATTAGTAACAAGGTGTTAGAGGAGCTGAAAAAGCACACAGGGAAAGGAAAAGCAGTGCAGAACATAGCAATTCCTAGAAGCTGGTATCATCTATGGGGCTGGAGGAACAGAAGGAGGTGCTGTAACCATGGGTTAGAGCCACTTGGCCAAAGTTGAAAGTTTGGTGGACCAGCCTGAAGGAAGCTAGAACAGTAGTGAAGTCACAGGTATTAGTAATGCTCAAAGAACAGAGACACTGCTCAACAGAGAGAAGAAAAAATATCTTGGCTTCTCTCTTCATTTCACTTTCTCTCCCATCAGCCACTAATGAGTACTTTCCTTTGGGCCAACGTGCGCAGAAAAGGAGTTTGGGAAATGTAGCTTGCAGGGTCCGCCTTCTGCGATGGAAAGTAAAGGGAAGATCTTAATGAATCTGGATGTCAATAGGCAAGTAAATGTTATAACACCTCACCCCATCAGCCTTACATATACCCCAAGTTAAAAGTAGCATTTATGGTCAGTTATTTCATTCTGCCCTGTGATCAAGTTAACTGATAACTTATCTATTTTCTGTTAAGTTTTCATGAAAGAGAGCAGTTCATACTTGGATATGATTCTGCCTCACCATTTACTGATTCTCTGACTTTGGTCAAAAGACCTCTTTGAATCTCAGTCTCACCACCTGTAAAATGGAAATAATATTGTTATTTCTATCGGAGTTGTGAAGATTAAATGAGATAATGTTTATAAGGCATTGAGCACAATGTCTGGCACACAAGAACACTCATTTTTATAAGTGAGTGGACCTCATCTCATTCATTTGATGTCTCTTGTATCATTTTGCATATCACAAAAATCTCAAATATTTATTGAAGACACGAGAATAGCTGCCTTTCTGCTTTACTCACTATTTCTATTTGTTTTAAGCTCATAGTTCTTTATTTAAGAGGAGCTGGAATTCAAGCACATTGGAATGTTTCCCCCAGTACTTCAGAAATCTTTTACACTCAGCCATCCTAGACCAAGCCTAGTGCTAAACTTGGAATTGTTCATGGTGAGCTGGTCTTTGATGTAGAGACTTACAGCAATTTCTGTGAAAGGTGCCACTTGGATACCAATTATGTTGTCATTGCTGTTATTACTTTAGAAGGAGTCAATTTGCCTTTTGTTTGCCCTAAGAAGAGGTGCCAGCCAGGCCAAACGGGTCACAACTTTGTGTTATTTTGTTTGAAAAATGCACAGGGACACTGTGATGTAAAACTATGAGTGCTTCTAATTTCAGCATCTCATTGTCCCAGGGTGTCTGTGCCTGTCTAGGGTCATGTCACTTAGGCATTTAAGGCTAGCTTTCAGCTTAAGAAAGGATTGGACACCCTGCTTTATTTATACAGTTACATTAAAAGCAAGTAGGATCAAAGGGTCACCTTGCCTTTGTTTAGGTGCTGGCAGGTTCTAGAGTCATCCATTTGGAGCAAGTTGGGGAAAAGCCAACCCACGTTTGTTGTATAATGGCCATCACTGGCAGCATGTTGGTAAATGGATGGGAAAATGTCAGTGCAAAAAACAAAAGAGTAGAAGCTGAATTTTAGGTTGCTGAATTATAGTTGTTTTAAGATGAACGCTATAGCTAAAACATTTTACTCTCATTTATTTTGTCATATTTGTCTAGGTCAAAAGCTTGCTTTCATTCTCAACATAACATTTTAAAGAGACATATTTGGCAGATTTAGAGAAAGGTCATTTTCAGTTGAGATAACCTGCAATTTGGAGAACACACTGTGAGAAAAAGACACATAAAGGTTTGAAGTCAAGTACAAACACTTGATGCCTCAAACTTAGAATCTAGTATTGCATTTTACATGTCATTTAGAGAGAGCCAGTTCCTATATTTGATCTTTGATTTCATAAAGACATGCAATGCATTATTATGTTGCCTTTTCAAATCTTTATGTGTTATCTTACCTTGAATGGACTCTCACGTTCTACATGGTTTGGGTCCAAGGCTCCACACAGCTCCAAGTAGACTGGGTATGCTTTGATCTCTCAGGGTGTAGGCTCTGATGCCAGGAGTCCTGTTTCCTCTGCTAAATTATGAGAAGTCACCTTGGAGTGGGACCTCTGGGTCTTTTAGAGAATGCTGTACTTCTTTGCTATGTACAATTGAATCAGTGAAATTTTTTCACCAATGTCAGATAGTCTTATTTTCACTAGCAGTGATCCTTTAAGGCTTAAATTCTTCTGTTCTTGGAGAATAATTGGCTGGTTCACAGGAAAGTCAAAATTAAAAGGCTTTATTCCTTGGAAAAAATTCAGTTTTCTTAGTAGTTCTTTATATATTTATAATTTTTATCAGGGTGACCATCTGGCTTAGCCATCTCTGGTGGCCTAATATCTTGTTGGTTATGACTTATCTGGTATTAGACCTACCAGAGCTAATATTATATTGAGCATTAAGGCTTATACTTACCCTAAGTCTATTTAGCCCTTTACTGTCATGCATTCATTAATCCAAGCATTCATCCACTTACTTGTACACTAATTCATTCAACAAGTATTTATTGAACCCCATTAAATGCCAAGCCCTCTAAGAGACTGGTAATAAACTCAGTATACTTTGGTTTTCAAGCAAAGCTAAACACAATACCTGCCCTCATGAAGCTTATAGAACAGATGAAATTTTTTTCTAAACAATCACATATTATGAATGTAAAATTATAGCTGTGAAAGTTCACAAAGATCTTTGTAGTTAAAAAATGTGACCTACCCAAGGAAGTGAGAGATATACTTATATGCTTTAGATAAAAAACAAGTAGGAGTGAGAAGTAGAGTGTCTTAAGCATAGCGCTAGACCTTGTCATGAGGAGTAACATCTCTTTGTCAAGGAACTAAAGGAAAGCTAGTGGCTAGAGCACCAAGAGAAAGATGGCAGATGATGCCAGAAAGAAAGGCATGGGTATGACCATGAGAACCTTGTAGGCCGTCTTGGGAATTTTGGCTGTTGTCCTAAGACCAAGGGAGGTCATTGTGTGATTTAAGCCAAGGGTCATGGAGGGGTGAGCAGTTAGTGTGGGGTTAAGAACCTAGGAGGGTGACATATTTCGAGCTATATTTTAAAAGGATCATTCTGAATGTAGTGTAGACTACCACACCAATGTGAATGTTATAGGAGTAGAGGATGATAACTTGGATAATGTGGGATGGGTTTGAAGAAATAAAATCCTGGAGTAAATATGGTGAAGCAGAGTTAAGGATGCCTCTTGAGGTGTGGCTTGTATACTGAGTGTGTGATGGTGCCATTAACTAGGACAGATAGCACTGGAAAGGATTCGTATTATCTTGCTTGTCTGCCTCCCCTTGTCCATACAGTATATCAAACATAGTAACATGTACATGTTTGTTTCTACAGAAAGACCAAATTCAGTGACCACTGATGTACCATATAATTGAGACTCACTTATTTCACTGATATTGGAGCACCTGCTGAAAAGAGTTTAATTTTTATAACTAGTCAGAATAATGTAGTGGAAAGAGCATGAGCATTGTATTCTAGGCATACTTGGTTCTAAATCCTGGTTTACCACCTCTTAGTTTTGAAAGAGTGGGCAATTTATTTTAAGGTCTCTTCACCTGGCACTATTGACATTTTGGGCTAGATAATTTTGGATGTGGGGCTGTCCCTTGAATTTTAGGATGGTAAGAAGTATCCCTGGCTTCCACTTACTAGATGCATATGGCCCTGTCTCTTTGTTATGATAAACAAAATGCCTCCAGACATTGCCAAATAGGCCCCAGGAGGCAAACTTTCCTCTGGTTGAGGAGTCCTTTACCTTCTTTGAGTAATAATTGTATCGTTTGTAAAACAGCTATGATCTACATAGTTTCTTGGCTGATATTTACTTGGTACATACAGAATTAGAAGTACACAGTTTAATACGAAAGCAAATATTTATACTAATCAAGTAATCATAATATATACATTTTAAAAGCTAATAAATATCAGTCATATCAAAAAATATAAAAATATTTTATTTTTGCTAGAGCTCCTTCCAGGACCTTGGAAAGAGGGTCTTGCACAAGTGAAGGGCCCTGAAACTCTATGACCTTCACAGAACGCAGGTCTCTGAACAGAATTCATCACATCTGTAAGATGGAAATGGGATAGGAACACAAGTCATTGCCTCTGAGCCCTGCATGGGTTCTCCCTAGTAGGGTTCACTCCTGACTCAGAGGTAAAAATGCTCTTCTGTTCTTTTCCGTGTGCTACCAACATCCACAACAAAAGTCTTTTCATTATTGCAAGTACTTACTACATGTCAGAAGAGAATAAAATGTTTATTATCCAATTTGTCTCTGAAAAAGAACCTTTTGTTATTTTCACACACTACTTAATTGTCAAGTGGCAGTGTAGGCTCACCTTAAAAGCCTGTTGATTGGAAGATAGACGGTTCAGCGACTGAGGAAGCAAAGGACCAGGGTGCGAACATTATGGGCCTCATTTTGAAATTTATTACGGATCTTATCACCTCAGAAACAACTTCCTCTATAGCCTCTTTATGGGACTCATTGCAGAAATAATTGCCTGTTCTGAAACCTGTTGGCATTAGCACAGGTATCTAAAGATCTATTAAGAGATTAAGGTTTCAAGATCAGACAGCTAGTGGCTACCTTACATGTTTATGAAATTCTGTATATTTAGAGACTTGGCTACCATAGAAATGATCTCTTTATGTGACCTCCTTCATATATGAAATTGTGCTTTTGGGTGTTTTTCCTTTAGAAGAACTTTCTCCTTTGGAAGAGTTAGATTTATGATAGCCAATTGCATTAAAAATTTGTTTTGGCTTAATAAGATCTATATCGAACTCCAATCTTCAGTTGCTATTTTAAATTCAAATAACAATAATAATAGCTACTGTATTTGTTTGCTAGGGCTGCTATACAAAATACTGCAGACTGAGTGGCTTAAATAATAGGAATTTATTTTCTCACAGTTTTGGAAACTTGGATCTCAAGATCAAGGTGCCGGCGGGGTTGGTTTCCTCTTAGGCCTCCCTCCTTGGCTTACAGATACCTGCCCTCTTCTGCCTCTGCACAGGGTGATCTGTGCATATGCACCTCTGCTGTCTCTCTGTATGTCCTAATCTTCTCATCTTAAAAGGACACCAGTCAGATGGGATTAGGGCCCACTCTGTCTAATTTTTATGTCATTTTCCCTTTAAAGGCTCTATTTCCAAATACAGTCACATTCTGAGGTACTAAGGGGTTAACATCAAGGGTTAAAACTTCAACATATGAATTTGAAGGGACACAATTCAGCCCATAAAAGCAACCCTGTGTATTTAGATGGAAATTTACTGTTTATGAAATATGTTTACATATATTATTTTACTAGAATAAATATCTTTAAACTTTCAGTAACCATGACAAGGAGTAATTTCATTTTCTCTGCATTGCCTGGGAAAAACAAATTATTCATATTCATGGTTTAATATTATGTAGGCTCAGGGCATGTGTCAGGGGGCTGTGTCTGTTTAGAGTAGTTTAGTCATGGTTCCTTCATTCCTATGAACCCCATCTGAGGCAGGAACCGCCTCCATTTTAGGAAGATTCCCCATCTCAGGTATCAGATTCCCTGCCTGAATGTATATGTGACCTTATCTGACCTCTGTAACCCTGCCCACTATTTTCGCGCCACAAGCAGGCCCGACCTCCGACCCTATAAAGCTGACCCAAGCCCTTTGTTCGGGGCCCAGAATTTGGAGACTGCCTCCTCTGGGACCGCATGCATTAATAAAGGTCTCCTTTCGCCTCCTCCGGTGTACGGCCTGAGTCTTTTCCGCTACACATCTAGTTGCCTATTGTTTTGAACATGAGTTTTCATGATGAAGGCAGCTTATTTTTTTTGGTTTGTGTTGCTTTGTGAGAGAGATGAGTTTTGGTAATAACATGAACAACTGTTATGACTGCCTAAACTAAAAAACCAAAAAACAAAAAAACAACCAAAAAAACCAGGATCCAATTCTGAGCTCTTCAGGATAAATAAAGGGTAAAGTATGAGCCTGACTTTAAGGACTAATATCCCTTGCAACCTGAACTCTCACTCTCTAGATATTTGCTATAATAATCTGCAAAAAAATTTTTACCAGAAATTCACTCACCACACAAAATAATCTATTGTAATAAACATGTATGTGTGTACTGCTAAAAACATTTAACTTACACAGGAGTTCCAGATGGAAGGGTGCAAAGTGCATTAAAGTCCTAATTTAGCTATTTTTCCAACAGAATTTAATGCTCATTCTTGCTGTTCTAATATAGTGTATGTTATTGCTATGATTCTCTTATGTTCACGTGGCTATATCTTCTGAACGGATGGAAATGCTCTTGCTGAAAGTAGGTGAGCCTAGGAGACCTAGAAAAGCCCATAGATTCAAAGGAAAGTTGGAAATAATAAGAGCTATTGAGAAAAGTGTGAACATAAAAGTGATTGGACCAAAATAAAAAATCTTAGATTTTGCTAAGGAGTCTGGATTTAGTGAAGTCAACAGTGAAAATACTGAGGAACTGTTAACATCAAATAGTAAAGGAATCACTCTCTACTTCAGTAAACTTGGTGTTTGCCATTGCTCCAAGGAGGAAGAAGATCATGAACAACGCTTATTTAAATATAAAGTGTTAAAACAATTTTAGGAGGTAGATACAAAATAGTTGCTGTTGCAAGTGGGTGTGTCCTGAGTAAAAACTTCACATCCAAAAGCTGCCATTGTAAGTGTAGCCCTGAGCTATCAGTAGCAAAGGGAACCAGGACAAGTCTGTTTTGAGGGTTTATTGTTTCCTTTGGCCCATTGCTTCATAAGTGGCTTTAGTAAAATATTCATAGCCATTCACTTCCATAGTCTTGAGAACAGAGAATAGATTACCTTTTGTTCTTTAGATTCACCAAGTTGGCCATTTACTGTCCTACTTGGCCCCTCAACAGCTCACTCTCACCCCCATCCCCACCTAAGAGCAAGTGTGACACCAGCCTTCAACCTCCTCTTCTGGCCACCAAACCTTACTAAACTCTTCCATTTATGGGTAACCATTAAAAAGCTCTTTAATAAGGGTGATTTTCAACCATAATTAACTGTAATATTATTTTACTGTTTGTATACTGTAGTACATTTTCAACAAAGTATCGATGAAAAACATAATTATACCTGATACTGTGCAATATAATTATACAGGATACTGTGCAGTCTTAGTGTGAGATAATTAGGAATTAAGATTTCTTTCTACATTCCCAGTGTTTCGACATAGTAGAAGCTCCTATTTTTGATGACTGACTGAATGAGTGCTGAGCAAAGTAGCCCTCTCTAACAGGGCCAGCTTCTAGGCTGCTTGGGAACTTGATCGTTGTATGAAACTTCCCACGAAGAAATGCATTCAGAGTTACAAACACCTTCCACATAAACTTTTGGAACACAAAACCGGGGTACCGCTCTATTCCTATCAGAACTTTCCTGGTAGAGTTCTTTATGATTCCTGTCTTGAAGCCTAGCTATGTTTTCTCTTACTGCGTGACCTATAATCCTTCATTTCAGTGTTCTGTACTTCACATACAGACTTACTCTTCCTCTCCATCTGAAACTGCTCCCCCGGAGCTGTGCCTGATGTGCCCACGTGCCAAAAGATCAAAAAGGCACAGTCTCCGAGAAAGCTTATACGCAATTACAGGCTGCACAAATGGCTTTGGATGATGGCAGCAGGGCTTTTATTCCACTCCCCAGACTTAGCTGCTTATGCTATGGCTCCAGTCCCACCACGCCTGTCCCCAGCGGACTCACAGTTACTGCTCACAGTAACGAGGAAAGCTTATAATAAAGTTTTCCTTTGCCCCTGGTGCTCCCATGCTGGTGGAGGTATCACTTTCTTTCCAGGTGCTCTGTCCTCTGGGGAATATTTCTGGTGCAGCCTAACTAGGAGGGTGTCTTCTCTTTAATGGCTTTGCTACATCTGGTAAATTCCTTTCTTCCTGTTAGAATTAAAGGTAGAATTTGTCACTCAGATTTGCAATACAGTAAAAACATTTTTCAAGGCTTTCTCGGAAAGTCTAGTAGACTGAGTTTCTCAGGGAAGTATGTGGGAATATTGATTTATTTCTACTTATTTATTTTTGTTTGGTAACAGGAATGGAAAACCATCAGATAAAGGTGCTTGCCAAGGCTATAACAAAATTATGTACTTTGAATGTGTACTATAGTTTTATTTTTTAAATCTGCCTTTCTCTCCCTCTCTCTCATGAACTTGGAAATTATTTTTCATTTAAAACATGCATGCAAAATCATGTGTTTCTGTCCATTTCATTTCTGTTGATCATTTCTATGGACAAGGATCTTGAGGAGTAAATAGAAATTTATAGTTTTTATTTCATAGAAGAAAAGTTAAGTCAAATTGAACACAAATAGCTTCTTACAATGTCACCATATATTTCGAAACTGTTCATCCAAAGCAAGCTAAGAAATCTTTATAGAAACGATGAACTCACAATATTAACAACAGTTGTTAATGTCACAAAAAGAAAAACAGCCGGATAGTATGTGCCTCCAGGTGGCAGAACACAATATGACCAAAACATTCTTGCCAAAAAATTAGTTCTGAATTTGATCAAACCTACATCTAACTAGCATTTTCCAGAAAATACAGGGACAGTGGGACATGTTAACACCACAGGGATGCAATCAGCAAAATTTTTTACTTGTTCATATAAAAAAATTAATTACATGGGGAACAAAAAAGGAGTTGGAGGGAAATCTATAGGTTTAAAGAAACTGAAGAGACTCATCAATCCACCATTGAATGGATCCTGAGAGAGAAATATCTGGGATTATTGCCCAAATTCCTCATTCCCCTGATGAGGGGATGCAGTCTTAGTAAGGATAACCAACTTGGCCAAGGTCATACAACCGTAATAACCCTCACTGTCAAAACTCTTGTGTTCTGGTGCCATACGTCTTAATGGCAGCATGTGGTATCTTACAATATACACATAGATGATAATTTTCAACTTAAATAGAGCTCAAATAGAAAGTTAAGTAGTGGAATAAAATTCTTATTGGTCATGTAAGTAGATAGTGGTATTTATTTTTCTTAATCAACTTGGATTTTGTTATTGATCATATGTAACAACTGTAATAGTCTATCATGTTCTGTATTGAAAAAAAGGAACCCAAATAAAATGGAAAGATGAGAACATCTTATAATTCTTGTCCTCAAAGATTAAATTCGCCCTTTCCAGGTGCATGGAATTAACGAGGTAGGATATACGCGTAATGCTGAATTTGCCTTTGAACCAAATGTTTAGCAAATCATAAAGTACACAACCACAACCAAAATAACTTCATTTGATTACACTCTTGTTCATGAGCTAGAATTTATATAGACCAGAACTTCCCTCAACCTTCTTCATAAATATATTTGAAAGTTGATGTCATAGTTTGCTGTGTAAGGAGGCAGATTTCTCTGCATTGAAATAAGTCTCTCACGCAGGACCTTGTCCCTCACATCTTTTGTGAGCATGAGCAACAGAAGAAAGCCCACCCCGGAAAGTAAACATACTCAAGGGAAGATAGGGTCTGTTTTTTTGGTTTTTAATTTTTGAAATATATTTCTAAATCCAGATTTACACCCCATACGTAAGGTGGAAGGATTCGAGACGTAGATGAACAGAAGAAAGGTTCTGAGCAGGTTCCGAATAGGGGAAAGAGCCTGAATGCTTTGCCATGAGGCAGGAAGGAGCTTGAGTTTCACAAATACGTAAAAGGGCACGTGGTGGTTTTCTCGTTTTTGTTTTCACCACTCTTCTCCCATTATTGCCATTCTTCCCTTAATGCTGGAACTTGATGAAATGTCCATGCCTGTATTCCAGTCATATATTGACAATACAATGGGAATACGAGTGGAGTAGTCCAAACTTAAGGTGTATCGTCTGTCAGTTCTGTTGCAGAAGAAGTGGCTGCTGATAGCACAACAGACTCTCAAATATAAAGATACAATTCATTTGTTGAACAATTCCGGTGACTTATCTTAATCTGTGACTTTTTTTTTGGCATTACAATCAGAAAATAATCACCTGATATTGAACTGCTAAGACAAAAAATCTGGAGTCATTTTGAAGTAAGCAAAGGAACAGATTTTGATGATCTACTGTGTGCAGCACACAGTATGGCCCTCAGAGAGCGTGAAATGAGTAATGCCGCATTCCTAGTAAACACATCCTTAAGCCATTTTTTAAAGAATTAACTGGACTGTAAGAAAATGGATTCTCTTAATTCCTCATTGAACGCTGAGCGCTTGACAGAAACTGAGGATGTTGCAGAATTAGAAGTCATACAACTTCATACATTCTCATTCCACATTGGACGTGTGGCCACTATATTTTCAGATTCATAGTAAAACGCATGATCGGACAACAGGGTGCAACATTTGAAATCAGAAATCACACACTTCATTTCCTCGAAGAAAACTCTAAGTCAGTCCATTTGTTTATTTATTTTTTTTAGTTGATTTGTTTACGATAAATTTTCTACCTTTGTCACTTTAGGACAGTTTCCACCAAGAAGCATGTCAAGGATGAGACAGGGAGACAGACTGAGGTTCTGTTGCGTGGAGGAACCAGTCGGGAATATTGTCTGACTGGGCTGCCATCCGCAGCAAGTCAACCAAAGTGCGTATCTCCATTTGCCCTGCTCTTAACATTGGGTCAGGCCACAACTTTCACAAAATGCCTTTTTACCCTCTTTTGAAGTAATTATTTTATGTTCCTTATTCTGCTTGTCCCCTTATGTATTTTATTCTATCAGTAGAAAGTTAAATATCATGACAGCCTTTCTTTTTAAAAATAAGTTGTGCTTGATCAGGATGAATAATCATTTTGAAGTACTGTTGAATTGTATTAATGTTTCCTTGTGATTTTTTTGCATCTATGTTTATAAGGGAGATGGACATAGAGTTGCTTTTCCCCCCTGATTATTGCTAGCTTTTGGTATCAAAATAATGCCATCCCATTAAGTAGACTGAAAAAAATTCTATCTTTTAATATTGGCTGATATTATTATTTGACATTCAAATTAGCATTTTCTTTAAAGTGTAAAATATTATGTGGAGAATCTAAAGAACAAAATAAATGAACAAATAAAATAGAAACAGACTCATAGATACAGAGAACAGACTGAAGGTTGACAGAGGGGAGAGGTTTTGGGGGACTGGGTGAAAAAATGAAGGGATTAAAGACAAATTGGTAGTTACAGATAGTCACAGGGATGTAAAGTACAGCATAGGGAACATAGTCAATAATATTGTAATAACTGTGTATGGTGCCCGGTGGGTACTGGAAATACCGGGGTTGTGGGGAGGACACTTTATAAAGTATATGATTGCATAACCACTATGCTGTACATGTGAAACAAATAGAAAATAATATTGAATGTAAACTGTAATTTGAAAAATAAAATTTAAATTAAAAAAAAAAGAAAATGCAAAAGAACTCAACATAAAATAGTCTGATACTAAAGGCTTATTTTATAACCTTTCCAATCTATACATATATTCCTAATAATTTTTCAGAGCACTGCTTCTTTTAGAATAACTTAGGAATAATATATTTTTCAAGAAAATTATCTACTTCATGTATATTGTTTAGCTTAATGAACACATAATTGAAAATACTATTCTCTTACAATTTTTAATTTCCTCTCTACCTGTTGTTACATTATTTTTGTGAATTCTCTTTTTTTATGAGTTTTATACAGATATGTTCATCCCTCTATCCCCTTAAAGGTCAGCTCTTGAATTTACTTGTAATTACCCATATTTTGTTTAGGTTTTAATAATTAATTTTATCTCCACATTTATTATTTTCTCCTCTCTTTCTTTAAGGCTTATTGCCATTTTTTACACTTGCAAATCTAATTTTTATGATAACCAACAAAAATAGAAACTGTGGAAAGAGAAACAGAATAATAAAAAAGTTTACAAAAATAAAAATAATATGGTCAGAATTAACATTATGTGTACATACAGAGCAGGACAAAAGTAGGTTTACAGTTGTTTGTATGGAAAATAACACAATAATTAATAAGTAATAATACAAGAATAAGCTCTCTGGTTCCCACTCTCACAACTGTAAACCTATTTTTGTCCACCCTATACACACAGGCCTATGCATAGAAAGTAACAAGTAAGTAAAAACAGAATAAACTCAGTAGTTAAAAGATAAGTGTGGTCAGAATGCATAAAACATAAGGAAGGTTACAGAAAGAAAAGAGTAAAAGGATGGACTAAAGTCAGGCAAATGCTACCCAGAAGGAAGCTGGTTGAACTGTGATTATCAGACAAAATGGCCTTTAAGTTAAGATAGTTGTTGGAAATAAAGAAGGCGATTACATAATGGAAAGAAAGGGTTTCAATTCACCAAGGAAAGTGTAATAATTTATAATCTGCATACACCTGATATACATTCAGAGTGGTGGCTGCAACATGCCTTGTAATCAGTGGATCAAGCTGATGAAACCTCAGTAAGGGTAAGAACATGAGATGATAAGAACATTGATACAGCCCAGCTGGGCGTGGCTCAGCGGTTGAGCCTTGACCTAGGATCCAGGTGATCAGGGTTCGATTCCCGGTCAGGGCACATGCCCGGGTTGCGGGCTCGATCCCCAGTCGGGGGCATGCAGGAGGCAGCTGATCAATTACTCTCTCATCACTGATGTTTCTGTCTCTCTCCCTCTCCTTTCCTCTCTCTGAAATCAATAAAGATATATTTTTTTTTAAAAAAAAGAACATTGATATAATGAACACACAGATTGCCAAAGGTACGAAATGGGGAACACTCATTTCCTTGAAGCATGCGCTTGAAATATTTATGAAAATTGGCTACAAATTATAGGAAAGCAAGCTGTAACTTAACTTCAAAAAATCAAATTTTCTCTCCAAACATCCATTCTGTAACAGGTGTGTGTCTTTCACCTCTCAGGAATCTGGATCTGGGCACTTGCATGAACTGCCCTCATCACCCCTGGAGTTGTTTTCTCTTTGAACAAAGTGCCACAAATGCTAGGGAGAGTGTAACTCATCGTTGGGGTGTCCTGCCTTGGACTCACTACCATGGCTGAAACTGGGTAGAGTCATCAGTGTAGGCTCACAGAACCAAGGACTGGAATCTGATTTTCACTTCCAGGAGTCAGGGCAGGAGACTTTAAAATCGCTACTCTAATTGGCGGCATAGTGCAAGTCTTCTTCCATGAAGGGGTGGATGACAGCTCATTGACCAAAGCGAACGTGTCTGTTGGCTTTGCGCCACAGTTGGGCAGGCCTCCTCTTTATTTTATAACCAGGTTCATTATATGGCCAACCTGCCATATTACTAAAGTCTGTAGTAGAGCCTATTTCATAGCCAAGTCATCCAGGAAAGCACTTTTTGTTCCAGTCTGCCCTTTAGGCTGACATCTGACCTCTGTTTATACCTCGGATCCATTTCAGTAAAGTGACCAGACTTGCGTCTGTGATTCTGTAGGTCAAGTCTCAGTGAAACTACAGTTTCTCTGAATGAATCAGGCCTAAATGTGGCATACAATGGGAAGACAAAGGTCAAAATAAAATAAAAAATTACAAAGGCAATGAAATATTCAATTATAATACAAGAAAGCTCCAAAATGCCACTGAATTCACTCTTTTTGATTACAAAGGTCATTATAACCTCTATGGCATTTCCGCTACCTAAGGGTTTTCAGGCATTTTTTACCCTGCAATGGAAAGCTTGCACAGTGGGAACTAGTTGGTTTGTTGCATTGTAATGCACAGCGGGGGAGTTTATTGAGGTGGTGCAATGTGTTCATAATTCTATGCCTTCTGCAGAGGAATTATACATGATATTTGCATAAATGTTAAAACCACATACCACGGAGGGTGTATAAGGACAACTAGAATGTAGTGAATGAATTAAGTATTTGCAAAGCTCTTTAAGGAATTCCAGCACCATCTCACTACAACATATGCTAAGCTCCTGTTCTGTGCATAGTTAGGCATCTGTTAGGATGAAAAAACTGGAATTTTTATGCCAGGAAAGTCACAGAAACAGATCATGAGAAATGAACTATAATAAGTTATCCATTCTGGGATGGAAGTGTATCTAAGGTACATTGAGAACATAAATATAGAAAATAATTTTTCCTTTGAGGGGGATGGGAGGTTTATGAAAACAGAGAGAGGAAGTGATGTTTGAATGAAACAAGTAAGATGAGTGAATTGGAGAAACAATAGGGATGTGAACATACCTCATTTGTTTCTGTGTACAGATCCAGGCAGGTGGCTATGTGATATCATCATAAATAGTTTACAGATGAAGAAACTGAGGCACATGGGGGGTTAGTGATTTCTCACAGGCTTTTACTAAACAAGCATAAGAACTGGGAGTAGAAACAGTGTTTTGGTTTTTCTTTTACCATCTCGATGTTGGATACCTCAACTATTTTATACAGTTTGTATCCCCGCCACCCCTGGAACTATAAGAGACAATTAATGACAATTGTTACTGAACCTTATAGTCAAGTAGAAATACATATTTGTTCCTATTTAGGTTATTAGAAGGGAAAATAAACATAAAACAACTCGTTTTAGGTTGTTCATTTTTCTAGATGGAATACTAGAGAACATTTAATTTTCCTGTCTTTTTTGCTCTTTATTCGATTGAAACACATAGAGCAAATGTGCACAGGTATGTGCGCAGCTACGTGACTTTCTCAGAGTGAGTACGCACACCTCTGTGACAAGCAGCCAGAGCAGAAGGCAGAACAGGCCTGGCGCCCTTAGAAGTCATACTGTGTGTTTCCTTCTAATCATCGCGTCACAGTCATTATTCTGGCTTCTCACATCATAGGTCAGTTTGCCTGTTTCTGAGCTTTATGCAGATGGGGTGATCCGCTGTGCCCTCTTTGGTATCTGGGCTCTTCTCAGCGCTGTGTTTGTGAGACGCATCCATATAGTTGCACGTAGCTGCAGTTCACCCATGCTCATTGCTAGGTGACAGACCATGTGCGAATACAAGTTATTTCTCTTCCTACTGGGAGGAGCATTGGTTTGGACTGTGAATAATGGCATTATGGACACTATTATGCTATCTTCTGTTTTGCCTAATTTTATAATTTTATAGGAAGAACTTCATGATGTAAGTTAAAAAAAAAGTGTAAGTCAACTTTGTTACAATTTTTATAAGTAGTTCCAAAGTAGGAATGGAAAGGGAAATAATTTTTAAAAATTAGAAAGGAGAGAGAAAGGATTAGAAAAGACACCATGGGCAGAGTTCTCCCGGATTTACAGTTATTATGATAATGATCGTGGTGGCCGTGATAGTGATAATTATTGAGCGTTTGGTAGGTACCAGGACCTCTACTAAATGTTTCATGTCTGTTGTCTCAGTTAGTCCTCAAAACAATCCTATGAGAATTTTACAATAATTATTCACTTTTTGTGAAGGAAACTTTATATGAGACTTACATCAAAATTACTTGCTTAAGTCGCACAGCTGGAAGGGAGGGAACCAGGGTTTGAGTTTTGCAGTTTGTCTCCAACTTCAGCGAACTCTTAAAATGTGCTCGAATCCCCGATTCCTTCTGGAACGCCCCGTTGCTTGTATGCATTGATTGACTTTCTCTTGTTGTTTGGTCAAGGTCCTTTAAAAGATAGATATCTATCTTGCATCTGCCACTCAAGAGTTAGATTTCCTTTACAAATCAGGATGTTACTCAGCTCCTCAGTCATAAGTTCCGTCCTAGGACTGACATCTATGTCTTTCCTGTTCTGTCTTCTCTGAGCCAGATTTCTAGTTTATTTTATAATTGTGCTTGAGAGCCCAGGCATTGAAATAGTTTTGTAACACATGTGTCACGCTGGAAATATGATGGTTTAATATGGAACTATTTATTTTCAAGTTCAAGTTGTTATAGACGATGAACATTGTAAAAAAAAAAAAGTATATTCACAAAAATGATCATTCTTTACTGAAATGGTAAATGCTAGCACTTTTTTTTGAGGCCCCGCAAGTTCAGGAAAGTAGAAGAAAGTGGAGACTACAGCAAAATTCAGTTATCTCTTTCTAAAGCAGCGATTTTCAACCTTTTTCATCTCATGGCACACATAAACTAATTACAAAAATTCTGTGGCACACCAAAAAGTAGATTGTATTTTTTGCCGACATGATGGGGGAAAAAAGGTATAATTCTGAGTCATTCACATCAGACAGCTATTATTGTGTTGGCTGTTGTCATTATTTTATTTGACAACCTAAGAGAAAAGAGGCCAATGTCCCTGACTAAATAGTTGTGTACTGCCTGTTTTAAAAATCTTGAGGCACACTGGTTGAAAATCACTGTTCTCAAGAAATGTGCAAAACAGACAATTCAGCGAAAGGTACTTGTAGAACGTTGTAGAATGGTTTTGATCTAAGAATTACAAAAAATTACAAAGAGCTATAGTTCCCACACAAAGCCACGTTGAATTGTAGGGAAAACAGAACTCTCAGAAATGACTAAATCTCTTCCTGTCTTTAGGCAAGAAGTTACCTAAGGCAAATCACAAACACACTCCCATTTCCAAAATTAAAATTTCCCGGAAGAAAGGAGGCTGCAGTCTTCCTTGAAACCCTTTGTCCAATATTTAGGAGCCCTCCCTTTTTCATTGCCCCTGCATTAATTTTCTGTTCAGATGCAAAACTTGCGCTGACAGCGCCTTGTGAACTTCGTATGGTCGATGCTGAGAATTACATTGCCTCTTACCTTCTATAATATGAGTAAGCTTTAAAGAAAAAGAAATACCGAGAGTAGACTTTCAAAACTGAATGTGTAATAGATACACAGGGTGGGATATGGAGAAGTTACATGCAGTAACAAGAGTAGACAATCCTTGAGGAAGGGTCTATGAAAGCTGGATCTCTTCTTTCAATAAACCAGGTAGACAATGACCAAGATACCCAGTGTGAATATTTGCTGCTGTGTTTCTGAATTTTTCTGCTGGGTTAAACATCTGAATCTGCTAACAATGGCAGAGTTTGGAAAGAAATAGAGTGGTATACATTTGGCAGCTGTCTTGTGGGCAGTCAGCATCCTGGCTACCTGAACACGGCCCCTCCTCACTGTTGGTTTGGGGAGACAGTGGACAAAATCCCAGAGCTGAGAGACAGTTGAGAAGCCTGAGAACCAGACACGTGTGACAAGCTCGAAGCCCTGGCTCAGTGGCTCCTGCCATGAATCACTACATTCCCCTTCTTTTGTCTGCACGGGCATGGACTTCACTGACTCCTCTTTAGAGTTGGATTATAAATTCCATGAGTACAGGAAGTATATCTGGTTCTATACTTCTGTACACACATCATATAAGATACTATCTGGAAGAGAAAATATATTTATAGAATTTATTGAAAAAATTTGTATATAAGTGAACCTGAGTAGTTCAAAGCCATGTTGTTCAAGGGTCAACTATAGTTTAGGAAACTGTATTCCAGAGCAAAGAATGGATTAAGAGTTTTCTTTAAAAATAAAACCCAAGCCTGGCCATCATGGCTCAGTGGTTGAGCATCGACCTATATGATCCGGGAGATCTCGGTTTGATTCCCGGTGAAGGCACATGCCCGGGTTCGGGCTCAATAACCAGCAGGGGGCGTGCAGGAGGCAGCCGATCAATGACTCTCTCATCATTGGTTTCTCTCTCCCTCTCCCTTCCTCTCTCCAAAATCAATAAAGACATTAAAAAATAATAATAATAAAGAAAACCCCCAAAAGCAATGTGTTTCAAGTTCTTGAGCTATGAAGCATAAGTTTGTGGCTGCAAATGATTAGGAAAATGGCTTAACAGGAAACAATAGAGTGGAAAAAATGGAAAACAATGATCATTTTCTTGCAGCTATTACAGATGCCCCCTATTCCTCCGCCACCTTTGCTCACCTCCACTCAGCTCCTGCCCTCCCCACCCCCTGGCCTTCACCACACTGCTGTCTGTGTCCAAAGGCTATGCCTAGTATTCTTTGGCTAATCTCTTTACCTTTTTAATTCAGTCCCTCCCGCCCCCCTCCCCTATTTACTAAAGAATTTGTAGAGCAGAGGGGTGGGTTTTTATTGTGCAGCTCAGCAAACATTTTTATTATTACAAAGTTTTTAGGTTGTGTCCTCAAAGGGGGCCCTTTTCCCTTCCTTTCCAGGCTTCCATTTCTCCCAGATCCTCCTAGAAATCTCTAGATGTCTCTTCCTTCTACCCTGTTGAAGATTCTGCTCTCTTCTTGCTACTACTCCAGATTTGTGTCCCCCCAGTCCTTCCGTGCACTTCACCAAATATTAAAGCACTTCTAGTTACTATGATGCTCCATCATGCAGGTCACCATTTAGTGGACTTCTTTGTCTATCTGTGCAAGTTCTTTAGGATCTCAGCCCCATGAGCTTATCAAAGTATATTTTTTCAAACACACACAATGATATCCCCATTTACACCATTCTAGAGAATGACATTTTCTCTATCAAGCTCATCTTAAAAATTAGGAGCTAACCATGCTTCCACAAGTTTCTACTGTTGCTCTCTTCAATCCCCTGAAAAATAGGTGTTTTTTGCTTGTTTGTTTTGTTTTTTTTTATATTACTTTCTAATAAAATAAAATTGAAACTGTATTTCAAATAAAACTTTGGTATCTCTAAGATATTCTCTTGTTAGAATTTGATAAATAAAAATGCCCCTAGGGCACCTCTTTTGGAATTTTACTGAGATAGGATTCCTAACAAAGTTTCTCCAAAGTTATTTTGGGCCAGATCTCTATAACAAACATTTTAATTTGGCAGCTCCATTTCTCTCTCCTGGTAGAGAGTGTACACTGGGCATCTCAAAATGCAAAGAGGTAGCAATCTAGAATATAATCATTTTAAAAATCAGGAGCTTCATCAAATGTCCACTAGAATAAATGGCTCATCACTAATACCTCAGTTCCTTCTCCCATTAGCACTGCCATTGTTAAAACCATAATAAGATGCTTATGTGAAGCAGAAGTAATATCACATCCCCTTAAACCAGTGATTTTCAACTGGTGTGCCACGGTACACCAGTGTGCCGTAAGAATTTTTAAAACATGCCACAGAATTTTAGTAATTAGTTTGTGTGCCATGAGATGAAAAAGGTTGAAAATTTCTGCCTTAGACATCTGGCCCTAGAGAATGAGATTGATATAATTATATATTTCTCTGTATAGTGCCTATTCATTGAATACGTCATCTATGCCCTGGCTGGTGTGGCTCAGATGGTTGGGCATCATTCCATGCACCTAAATGTTGCCAGTGTTCCTCTCTCCATCTCCCTCTCCCTTCTTCTCTCTCGAAGAATCAATTTAAAAATCTTAAACTACAACAAAACATTATCTAATCTATTAATATATATTTTTTAACTAAATCATCTTCCTCAACAACACCCAACCAATATTTCTGGCATAAAAACAGGGCCATATGTGGTCTTTTAACATATATTTATCAGAAGTTATATCAGAGTTTCTTTAATTAATACTCAGAATAATAGCATAATCAAATATTATTTTCTTTCTCATATTTTTTGTTCTCATGAGTAAGCCTAGTTTACCATTTCATCTCTAAACAATGGGTCTGCTGAACCATAAACCAGGCGGATTAACACCATTTGTGAACCCCACAGGAACCAAACTGCAGGGACAGGAGATTTCGCAAGGCTGCATTTTAAAATGGAAAGTGACTTTAAAAATGGTATAAAGATGCGTATTGGGGCATATCTTCACTAGAGACTCACGGAACTATTTAGATTTTCAATTTCCAGATGTCAAACTGTTAATATAGTCCCTTTAAAATTTTATTGTAATCACCAATGTGTCAGTCACTTTTGGAAACTGGTGGGTAGGTACATTGCAATTGGATCTACCTTCTGATAAATAAATGGTATGAATAATTGTACATTATGTGGGGACTCACCTTTTCTAAAAACTTGCCCAGTTTTCTTTTTCCAGGAATGTTGCTGGGGGTGGACTAGAGAATGCATATTCTTTTGGATCACATTAATGAACTGGATAATATTTTAATTGTATAGAGGTCATTTAGTAATTATATATATTTCATATAGTACATTAGAGTCATATATCCACATGCTCTGCTTAAAGAAATAAAAAGATTTCTTTCTTGATATTCTCAGTCACTTTTAAGAGAATGTTAATCCCATGAATTTTCCTCCTGAGATTCATTACCTGTCCATTCTTACTTTCCCTTGTACAAAAAAGAAAATGGGTCTGAAAATATTTAGGGAAAAGATGCTGATGTGCTTCTCCATGTGCAAATGGAAAAACAGGGAAGCTTTTTCACTGTCAGTCCCCTTTCATTGAGGATGTTAAAGTCATGGGGACCTGTCCTTGTCTTAAGTCTAGAAAATATTCTTCATGGAGCTGTAGAATATTGTTTTTGCCACTGTTGCAAACTGGGCAGGTGTGGGATGAATGTGAGATGGGGTAACTTTAAGTAAATGGTTTTTCCAGCATCTCCATATCTCAGTCGATGAAACAGTTAAATAAATTAGTTTAATATGTTTTCTTGCATAGAAATAATCTCTAATATTTATTTCCCCATCACACTTTACTTCTTTGGCCCTCTCTTATGTTCTTAGGCCACCCAGTAATCACAAGGATATCACACAGCAAGAGTTCTTTCTTGGCATCCAAGTCTGCTCTTGAATGCAGGCCCATGAGGGAGGCAACCAATTGATGAGTCTCAATGCATCTCTCTCTCAAGAGGCCATTTAACCATAATTGAACACTAGTTTTATGTTTAATGAATAAAGAATTGGATCACTGTCAATTATTTAAGACATTTTTGAGAACATTAGATCTCTTAGAATATAGGAGATGAGCCAGTATTATCTCTTAATTTCACTTAGGTTCAATTCTTTATTTGTAAAATAGGAATGAGTCTTCAAAGAACTCCAGATATTTAGTAAGACATCTCATTGTATCCTTGAAATAAGATGGGAAAATTGTGAGATAGATTTGTAATCTGCAACTCATTGAATTATGATAACTCCAAAGTGATAATTATTAGATTTAAAAAAAAATTGAAGGAGGATTTTTGTGGCAAAAGATAGGCTTTGTCCTTGGTTACATTTAGCACTAAATTTAATCAGTGATTCAAATAAGCATATGGAAGATACAATTATTAGATTTTCAGATGACACCCTAAGATCCAAATAATACAGTTGGTGAACGAAGCATTTTTGCAAGTATCTAAATAAAAAATAATGATAAAACGTAAAAGAAAAGAAAATGTGTTATGAATAGTCACAAATTTCTGGATTCAAAAAACCAACCTGCATGAGAACCCATAGAAAGACACTCTACCTAGTTACAGGAAATGACTAACCAGTATGAAATACCTACTGTTTGCAGTACTACTATATTTTGTAAATTCAAAAATTAACAGCATGATGTAGCTTCCAGGAAACTTAACATTCTTTTATGTTGCATTAATAGATGTTAAGTTATTCAAAACAAAGGCATAGTTTAGTTTTTTCTTCTTAGGAGACAACAGAATTATGTTTACTTGGAGACATCTTATCTTAAGGGGAACAAAATAAATTGTTTTGCTTCCATATTAGAGAGGAGAAAATTGAAGTCAGACAGGGGTTAGCTAAATAAGCCACATTATGTTAATCTTGCGGCATTAAGACAAAATTTAGCCTTCCGGAATCAAGGATCTGTCAAAAGTTGAAAGTTTAGGATTCCATGTGAATGAGCTAGGATTTAGGGAAAAAAAGCTTCAGCCCTTTTTGAGATTGAAACTCTTATTTTATTTTATTTTTTTATCGGAGGGAGGGAGGGAGAGAGAGAGAAAGGGAAAGAGATCAATTTGCTGTTCCACTTATTTATGTATTCATTAGTTGCTTCTTATATGTGCCCTGACCAGAGATCACACCTGCAACATTGGCATATCTGGACAATACTCTAACCAACTGAGCTACTCGGCCAGGACTGGAACTCTTTTTGAGGACTCGGGGACAAGACCAGTCATGATTCTGGAAAAGCATGTCAGAGATCAGGGGAATCCTGAACGTCTGAAAATACTCAGCCGCTTAGGGTTTATGCCAAGGACCACCACATCCGTAAGCTCAAAATCTCAGACTTCACATGCTCCTGGGAGCAGTGCTCTTGAAGTGTTGGCTGCCTTGGCTGGGGCTGGATGGAAGACGCTAAGCGTGTGTATGTTTAGCTTCAAGGACTCCATCTGAGTGGGCAAAGGAGAAAAGGAGCTGTTTAAATCCCTGATCAAGCAGGAGCTTTATGACCAAAGAATTTGCTTTTGGAAAAAAAAAAAAAAAGAAGAATGTTGAATTTATGAGCATTAGGACTAGATGGGTAGGGAGACAGCATTCAACTTTATCCCGTGATCCCACCCTCATACAGGTGAGCCGAGCTCTTACATGGAGGCAGCCGAGTTTTATTGATGTCTTTTATTTGCCTTTATAGTTTCTCTTTATCCTGAGGACTTTGCCAGTACTCTGAGACCAGTCATTTCCTAAGCACATAAGCAGGAGGAGAATTTCTCTCTGTCTTTTTTATTTTCTTTAAAGAGATACAAATGACCTGCAACACTGGGCCAGCACATGGTTCCCGGGACAAGGTAACTTCAAAGAGATTTTGTGAGTAGCACAATTCGGTCAGCTGGGAATGAAGAGCAACATGCTCTGCAGAATCCCCAAAAGTCAGACAGAAGAGTCAAAAATGGAATCGGGTTGACTCCGTGGTAGGCACGGCTGTGCTCAGAACAGATACCAGGAGGGCGGCGGGTCCGAGAAGACAAGGCTGCTTCCCTTTCATGGAGCAGCTCTCTTGTGAAGGCAGGGTCACAGTCGCTAAGGAAACAGCAGAAACCGGAGTCCGACTGTACAGGCTACAGGGGCTTGCTCTTGGATGCGAATTACTGTTACCCCAGGAGACGGCTGGAATGAGACCGCTACCTGCCCGGAGCGCACAGAAACGCACCACCGGGAGGAAGGCCTATGCCAGCGCAGGATGGGAGACACGGCCCTGGCCAGCGGGGCCTGGCAAAGACTTTCCTCCGTTATGAGTAAACCCTAGGAGGTACGATTTAACCTATGCCATGAATCTTTAACGGAGAGAAAACCACTGGGCAGGGTAAAGTCTGCCCGCAAACCCATGTGTCCTTGCTTGTGATCTACACCAAATGGCGATTGCGGGCCGTTTGGAAAGAGTTATTGTCCTGCCACCAGGTCAGCTGAGCAGCACGGGCGTCCGTGCTGACTGCAGGAGCCAGCAGGTCGTCTCGGCCCTCGGGGCGTCACCTCTGGCTGGGGTCTAATTGCTGGCTGCCGTCCCGTGGGGCTTCAGCCAGGCTGGTACATTGATCGACTCCTGGAAGAGCCAAGAGCGACCCGTCCCAGTGACTTTGGAAGCGAGGCTTAACTTTTGTTTATCATCAATTCAGTTTTTCTTAGAGGTTCCTGAAAAGTTGTGAGTGGGGGAGAAGAGGTTGATAGGATAGAGAAAATGAAAAAAAAATGCCAAAGAAAGAAAAAATAGTGCTGAGTGAAAAAGAATTTTGCTGATGCAGCAATTTTCAGATTGTGTCTCAGACCCGAAACTCTGAAGGGTATTTTTTTCTTCTTCTTTGCATCAGAATATTTTTAATGGGATAAATAAATTGGAGAACAGCCAAATGAAAAAATAATATTGGTTAAATAAACTATTATATGGCCAATGTTATGATGCATAGCCACTGAAGTTCCACCCAGAAGATTATTTATCAATATGGAAAGAGGTTCATAATACATTATTGACTGAAAAAAAAGTAAGGTTAAAATATATGTACCTATGACCCCAATTTTTGTTAAAAATATGTACATACCTATATCACCTCTGGATTATAATCTCATCTTCCCTGTATTCTTAGTACCTAGAGCTGCGCTTACCTTATAGGCAATGTTTATTTTTTTGTTTTGTTTGTTTTTGTTTTGTTTGTTTTTGTTTCTGATTGTTGTCTTATTTTAAGAAATTTTTTTTATCTTTATTGTTGAGACTATTGCAGATGTCCCTTTTTTAGCCTCACTGATCCCCTCCACTCCACATCCATCCCACCCCCAGTATATTTAAGTAAATATACTAATATTTTTCAATGGTTATAACCTGTGGAACCCATCTATTAGGAATTACAACAAAAATAATAAACATATACCTTTCTATGGTCAGTCTGTCGTATTTCAAATCTATGAGGTGACATCATTCCTCGTTTCTTTTGTGTTTTTTTGTTTGCTTGTTTGCTTACCCTATATGATTAACTGGCCAACTAAATTCTATATATGCCTTGTTGTTTACATGTCCTCTGGCCATATTTTTCTATCATTATCCTTGACCTCGTAGTTTTTATTTTTATCAGAGTAATCAAACTTCTATTTCGTCAGTTTTGCTAGGCAGCTGCCTTTCCTCGCCTGACCTAACTTCTCTCGCATCTACCCATTTATCACTCTTTCTGTACCCTATGGCTTCCATACCTATATGCTACCTAGAATTTTCACGAAAGATTTTTTTTTTAATTAACCAAGAAGCTAAAGTAGGCAAGTACTCTTACTTCCATCTTCCATTTCAAACAGTATATCTGCCCCCGAAGGTGTCACTGTGGGGACGCCCAGATTTTATGTGTTTGTGTGGATATATTTGATTCAAACTCCATGTTTTATTCAGGACCTCAGATTTTGACTTTGTGCCAACCTTTAACTCCCAGTGCATGGCCGTGTTGAGTGGGCTCATGCCTCCAAGTAAATGCCATGGTAACAGTTGCTTTCTTCTACATATTTTCTTTCTTGGAGTTTTTAATAAGCCATATGATTTTGACCATGCCTTCGATTCATTTAAAACCACTAAATGTCATGCTTTTCATTACTAAATGAAGGAAAGTTACAGTAGGTGATCTATATTATGAGTCTTTCTAAGATTTTTCAATAACTTTTGATATGGTTTTGGACAACCTTCAAACTGTATATTTGAGGGATGGATTAGCTGGTGACCTTAATGGTAAGGAGAGGAAGTTGGCATGCAAAGCCTTAGGAAGACAGCTCTGGGGTCTTCAGGGAAAGTGCTGTCCTCACTGACTGGTGACCAATGCTTGCAAACAATTGCTTCATCCTGACGTGAGGAATTCTACTCCATGGAATGACTTGCAACTCTGTCATTTCATAAACAAATTCCAAATGCTGGTGAGAGTTAACATCTTGCATATTAAAAAAACCCCCACACCCGGCCAGGCGTGTCTCAGCAGTTGAGCATCGACCTAGGATCCAGGCGATTGAGGTTGGATTCCCAGTCAGGGCACATGCCTGGGTAGTGGGCTGGATCCCCAGTGGGGGGAGTGCAGGAGGCAGCCAATCAATGAATCCCTCATCATTGATGTTTCTCTCTCTCTCCCTCTCCCTTCCTCTCTCTGAAATCAATAAAGAGATATTTTTAAAAAAATCACTTCAAGACAGTGTCTTCACACAAAGTGGAGAGTTAAAATGTGGAAATGCCAGGTGGTCCAAAAAAACTATTTTTTTAAAAAAAAGTTTTTATTGAATTTAGAGCAAGAGGAAGGGGGAGAGAGAGAGAGAAAAACATTAATGATGAGAGAGAGTCATTGAACGGCTGCCTCCTGCACGCCCTCTACTGGGGATCAAGTCTGAAACCAGGCATGTGCCCCCATTGGGAATTGAACCAGTGACCTCTTGGTGCATGAGATGACTCTCAACCAACTGAGCCACACCAGCAGGGCTCCAGCAGAACTCTTAAGCTGAGAAAGTTTATTTGATATTATTCACATTATGCGTACAGAGTACAGCTAGTGCGCTGCTGTTAGTGCTGAGGCAGAGATGCCAGTATGTCTCCATGGGAGGCCAACAGATGTTGACCCACTCTTTCTAGAAAAAGTGCAGCTCCATCTTTTCAGCTATCTCCAGGAATTGCTGACCATAGTTAATAGGGTGTCATAAAACATATACCACAATATTGGTGCATAAAAGAAAACTTAAATAAATTGAACTAAACAATTACCATTGTAATCATTTCATTATTGTCTCTTTATAGACCCTGAATAAATGAAACTGCTTTCTTTGCTCTGTGGAGATAAGCGATTTCGCTCCCTAGTCTGAGCGGTGTGGCAGTGATGAACAGCTGTGAATGAATCCAGTACAGGCTACACAGACAAGACAGCAAATGATTTTTAAGCTCAATAGCCCATGAACAATAACTGTAATTAAACTCAATAAAGAGCAAGAAAAGAGAAAAGATGCAGAATGAAAAAACCCCACACAAACCCCCCCCAAAAAAACAAAAAACCCACCACAACAGCAAAACCTGGAACGAATGAAAGAAACCAGCAGAGCCCCAGGGAAGTGCTGAGGCCACTTTGCTTTGCATTCAGCATCATTGATCACCTTGGATGTCAGATACCCTCCCCACCCCCACCCTCGCCCCCCACCCAAGGGATCTAAAGGCGAAATTCATGGTCAGTATGTCCTTGAATATATTCACTGGAATTTTGGAGTGCTAACAAATGACTGGGAAGAGTAAAGCGTACCTCGAATTTTCTTGCCTCTCCCCTTTTCACCCTTCATCTCCGCAGGCAGTGTTCTGTGTTAACGGCAACGCAGCATCTGAAAGCGTCTCTGCTGGGATAGTCTGTCATTTCCCTTGTTTGCTCCCAGCATCTTCTTATCTAACACGTTTGACTCTGACATTATTTATTTAGCGTTTTCTCCCTGGCCTCGTTTTTTTGGGTCTTCCTGTCACTCTTTGTGGGATGTCCCTGACAGTTCATTGATGTTCTCGTAGAACCTGGTTGTTGTGTTTTCCGGATGCAACATTGAGAACATATTGAGGAGTCACAGGAAACATATGCACAGAGCAGGGCGTGTTTTTTTTTTTATCCACAGAGTGCCTGGCAATAGAAGGTTAACGTGCCAATTTCAGTAGCCACTTCCGTCTCACTAATATGAAAGAATAGGGTTTCATGTTTCCGATTGCGCCCTCAAAAAGCATCTTCCCCAATGTAAATCTGATCAGTTTCAGGAAGCTGTAATAATCCAGCTGCGACTAATAGAGTATGTGAGAAAGATGTGACCAAAAATCAAATCAATGCAATGCAAAGGGTGATGGCCCTATTTTGTTCCTAAGCGATGGGAAATATAAACCTACTTCTCTCTTTTGTGAAGTAAATCGGATAAATTGAATAAAATCATTTTAAATCAGCCAGCGATAATCTCTTTCTGATGTGGCCATCACATTAGCCAAAATGATAGCAAAAAGAATTCAATCCAAATTGAAAACAGTCTGAACCCACGAGTATTTTACTGTCATTAAATTTTCTGTTTTGCAAGAGGCTGGCACACAGCTCTGCGGTGCACTGAGTAACCTCCACAGATTTTTTTTTTTTTTTGGCCAGGGTTTTATCATTATTTTTCAGACATGATACAACAAAAAGGGCCAAGGTTCTCAAGAACCGTGATCCTAGATTCAAATTCCCGTGGGGCGCGTATGACTCTAGTCAATTGCTTACAATCTCTGAAATGCCTGTTCCAAAAGTGAGGCTAATAGTAACTATTTAAGAGAATTGGGCAGAGGATGCAAGACCATATCTAGCTTATACACCATAGTTTTATATAGCATATTATACATATAGCATAGCAAATTTCTTGGCAAATATTAGGAACTCAGTATGTCAGGCCTACTCTCTTTCCCTACTTGTATCTTAACAATGATAGCTAATGTCAATCAAACTCTTTTTATCTGCGAAATAGTTTATTCTTGTTATATCATTTATTTCTCAGCACATTTGTAATATCCATTTGCGATGTTAAGCCACTGGGTTTTTCACTCACCACTCTGCATTCCCTTTTACTGTAAAATACTTGTCCAGGGACGCACTGCTGGTAAGGTTCAGAGGGAGAAGACCTCAGGTGTGTCTGACTTCAGAACCCATATACTTAAACACACTTAAACTTCTCTGCTTTCATAACACACCAAGGAGAGACAGCAGGTTTCCCCCCGCCAACACTACTCTCTTTATTCCTCTATAATGTATTTGCCTGATTCTTGGCCTCAGCAGATGACCTGCTGGCTCTTGGAATATCTACTGCCCTGTATTAATGACCTATTGCTATCTAACGAATTAACACAAAACTGAGTGGTTTAAAACAATACGAATTTATTGTCTTGTAGTTTCTGTTTGTCAATCTTGGCATGCCTTACCTGTATCCTGTTTCACAGTTATTCTCAAACCTGTAATCAAGGTGTTGGCCAAGGGTCTGCTTTCTCACCTGAAGGTTCAACTGGGAAAGGATCTGCCTCCAAGCTCGCTCATTGGTTGTTGGCTACATTCAATGATTACTTGTTGGACTGAGTGCCTCAGATCCTCACTGGCTGTTGCCTAGAGGCTACTGTTATAGGCTGAATTGTGTCCCCCCCATACCCTTGACATTTAGATATTAAAGCTCTAATCCCCAATGTGCACTTGGACATGGGGCCTTTAAGGAGGTAATTAAGGTCAAACGAGGTCATTATGGTGGGCCCCCAATCTAATAAGACTTGTGTTCTTGTAAGAAGAGGAAGAGACACCACAGACCTCAATCTCTCTCTCTCTCTCCCCACATGTGCACAGAGGAAAGACCATGTGAGAACACAGTGAGCTGGTGGCTGCCCGCAAACCAAGGAGAGAGGTCTCCCAGAAACCATCCCTGATGGCACCCAGATCTTTGACTTCCAGTCTCCAGAACTGTAAGAAAATAATTTTCTTTTACTCGAGGCACTCAATCTCTGGTGTTCTGTTATTACAGCCTGGGCAGGCTACGACAGCTACCTTTAGCTCCCTCATCACAGCTACCTTAGCCTCTTTATTAGAGTGTACAAGCTGAGAAAGCAATACAGAGAGTCTGCTAATCACAGATGTGACGTCCCCTTCAGGTGGCTCCATTCTATTGGTTGGCTGCAATTTACTCAAAAGGAAGAGATTCTACCAGGCTGTGAATACAAAAAGTGGAGATTGCTGGGCCCGTCTTAGAAGCTGCCCACCACACCCCCTGACTCTTAGGCGGCATGCTTGGACTTCTGGTTATTTCTGTAACTTGGAGCTAATGGCAGCTTTGGAGCACTAACCTCCCTCTCTATCTGACCATGTTATCACGCCTTCTTTGTTCACTCTTTTGGAATTGCCTCATGAAATTATAGGGATACCTTCCCCAGAGGCCTCTTCCTTGCTTTCAAATGAGAATTGGAGACCTGTCTACTCTGAGGGTTCCCTTCCTCTCCCTCATATATTTTATTTTTGTCTTTCTGACTTTGGCCTGGCCAGGGAAGCTTCGAGCATGTTTCTCATTCCCTCAACTCTCTCTCTTCTTTCCCTCTTCTCAAGCTGTCAGGACTGGAAATAGCTCCCATTGTTTTTTTCTTTCTGTTTGGGAAAGAATTTCATTTTGTAAAATTCTGTGATCAAATTGCAAGAATTACCTCTTGATATTTTAAATTCAAGAAAGATGATAAGAAAAAGAACACAAACACCTCTTTTAAAGACAATCCTAGTTTTCACTAATGTCTTGCTGTAGACTTTAAAATTCAATTGAGATGGCAGAAGCCAAAACCTTAATTGTTTGTAGTCATGTTATAACTGCTGTCTTTCACTCTTGGTCTTCCCTAACCATTGGTTTTGAAGTAGATGCATACCTCTTGGTGAGGAAATAAAAAGTCATAAATAAAAAATGCAAAGATAAAAAAGCACATTGATATTTTTTTGAAAAACATTACCTGTTGCAGGGATTTTCTTATACAGAGAAGGTAGAAAAGATCTATCACCTAAGGAATTTGTCTAATTCTTTCTATACAAAGCTTCTCTGTAACAATATTTGTACGTGTGTAAGGCACAGCTTGGAGCAAAGCCAAACCACTCTGATTCTAACAATATGTAGCAGTACATCTGTTCCCAGGCTAATAGAGGGACTGGTGAAATTGTGCTGTCATATTAGAGTCCATAGTCATTTTTAGATCATTGATTAGGAGAAGCAGAGTCAGGATTTTAGCAACACTATTTCAAAAAGTGTTGGAGCACATGGGCCTCTAGGCCCAGTGGGCATGAGCCAGAACCACCATGCTGCCTATTACCTGGAACACTCACAATCACCTTGGAAGCACAGGTGCTGGGGCACCGAACCAACTCCAGCGGCATTGGCCTTGCCTCCGCCTCCTTACAGAGGCGGAGGCAAGCTGTGTACGCATGGACCCAGAGTCTCAGGGGAGTTTGGGAGATTTTTCTTCCCAGAAACAGGATCAAAGTGGAAATCATATCTTAGAAGATCTTTGAAAGATTTATATTAGAGACATGATATATCACTACCTATTGAGTTTGTAACTTTGTTACTCAACTCAAAGCATCCAGAGATTTGTTGCACCTCTGGAGCACAATGGAGAAATGGTTCCTGGGGTCTGGGTTGTGAGTATGACACACAGTTCCATGCAATAAAGATCAGAAATTATAGATGTAGTTGCATTATGCTATGGAAATTGCACATAAATGATTAGTATTCTATATTTGCATTCATAAAAGTAGAATTCAGTAGAATATATTTGTCTTTCCTGGGATTTGGGGAACACCTGTATGTGCTATTTTAGACATGCCAGTGGTATCATGCACACATGCATTCTTTCAGCCATTCAAGATTCAAGGCATATTTACTGAGTAGTACCTACATTTCAGGCACTGCTGAAGGCAGCGAGAACTCAGGCAGATATGCACTAGATGATAATTCTGATGGAATGATAGTAGAAATTACCCATTTTTTCATTCAAAACATGATTTCCTACAAGGCAAGTTTATGAAATGATGAGTTGATTATTTGCCACGAAAGGAGATGACAGCTCTAATAATGAAGTTTTTTCTATTTAATGGTCTGATGTTTGCTATGTAGAGGCAGATATTTCTATAGAAAATCATCATATCTTACTGTATTTTTTAATTATGAAGGATTTTAAGGACCATTTACTTGAGTTCTTTAGAGAACAGAATTCGGTAGATTCTATGAGACCCAATGAAAAGAATTAGGCTCATTTTGCCCTGCTGACATGGCTCAGTGGCTGAGCGTTGACCTATGAATCAAGAGGTAATGGTTCAGATTCCTAGTTGGGGCACATGCCTGGGTTGCAGGCTTGATCTCCAGTGGAGGGAATGCAGGAGGCAGCCGATCAATGACTCTCTCTAATCATTAATGGTTCTATCTCTCTTTCAGTCTCCCTTCCTCTCTTTAAAATCAACAAAAACATATTTTAAAAAAAATTAGACTCATTTTATTTAATCCCATCATTGATTAGGCCTAGAATTGCCATTACTGGAACAATGAGAGTCAAGAAACGAAATTACTCTTGATCTACTATTTCTCACCCATAAACATACCCCTCAGTGCCCACAGGAGGAGATGAAAGGGAGAAAAATCAGGACAATAAAACTGCCAAGTAAAACTTCACCTCATCTAACGTCACACAAAGGAAAGGTGTTTTGGTCTATATTAATTCAGAGATGCTCCCTTTACTTCTCACGCACACATATTGGTGGCTTTCATATTGAAGGTGGAATCTAACTTCCCTTCTTATGGATGTACCATGGATTTAGTGACCTGCTAGATCAACAGACGGTGGTGGGATGACGTTATGGGATGTCCCATGTCAAGTTGTGGGATGCCTTGAAACTTCTGCCCTGTATCTCTTGGAAGGCTTGCTCATGGCTGCTCCCTCTGGGACTCAAGCACCATGCTGTCAGAAGCCCACACATGTAGAGGACGTGTGTCCAGTTTCTCTAATCTGGAGCTCAGCTGAACTTCCAGCCAACAGCCGGTATCAACTGTGGGTGAGCTGAGCCTGCAGATGACTCCAGCCTCAGCTGCCATTTGACAGAAAGCAAGTGAGAAATCCCAGGCCAGAACTGCTACAATGAGCCAAGTCAACTCAGAGAACCGCGGAAGATAATAATAAGTAGTTTTAAGCCACTAAGTGTTGAGGTTGTTATGCAATTTCAACTGAGTCCACTCTGAGTTTAATCAATAACTTCAGGAAAAAAACCTAATGCTTCTCACTGCATCTCACAGAATCTATTGATCTCTGTTCCCCAAAGAGCTAAATTAGATCATCTTTAAAGTTACTTCCAGTTCTAAGATTCTCTAAGAAAAGATGGTTTTCTGCAGAAATACCATATTGGAACAGATGGCTACTGGTTTTCTTGAATAGATTTGTCACTGCAGCATCAATTGGTTAAAAATGCAATTAATTGTAATGCAAACTGCTCTTTCAAGTTTTACAAAAAGGTTTTCATAAAGATCCCAATACTCTACGTGGACCCAAAACATCAACAACCCATAGACCATTATTCTTCAAGCAAGAATATGAAATCACAGTTTCTAGTATAGTAAGAGGCAAATTTGGGAATTGAGGAAAATTATTGTATATGGCCAACATTTCTTATTACTGTTTTCTTTCTATTATCAAATTCTGTACTCTCTGAAGGCTAGGATACCAGTCGTTCACATTCTGGTAACATTTGAGTTACTTTCTTTACTCTAGTCATGTTTACTTCATACTTTTGAAGAGGCAGCGTGTATAGTGTACTTTCTACTCAGAGTTGGGTTACAATTCCAGTTTTGCAACACTCCCAGTTGTATGATCTTAGGCAAATCCTTTTACTTTTTTAATGTCAACTTTTCATCTAAAGTAGGAATGGCATATTCTGTCTCCAATGCATTTTGTTAATTGTGAGTTTGAGTTTATTATTAATAGAGATAATTATCAGATTGTCATATAAAAAGGGGGCATTACTGTAAGACTATGATGTGAATGGGACTGAGAATCCAACTGGAAATAGCCGTATCTTTCTTGTTTCCTCAAAGACTTCATCTCATGATATCATTGTTTATCACTGCTTTATTGACTAAATTTTCTTCTACCTATTGTTATTCTCTACACAGTGTTCTGAATAAATTCCGGGGGAAGCTAGCATAACTGGCTAAATTAATGATATTTTGCCTTCTGGGAATTCTGATCTTCATGATTTTTTTCCCCATTTCTGAGTTCATCTTACATGATCCCTAGTCCAGAGTAACTATTAAATAATCATTGTTGAATAAATGAATGAATAAAGGCATGAGATACTGGAAGTGGCAGAAATCATGACCAAATTATTTGACCTTTGTTACTCTTAACAAATTAAATGAGATCATTTATGAAAATGTCCCAGTTCTAGTTCTAGCACATAGTAAGGCTCAAAAGATATTTGTTTTCCTATTTACTCTTTAGTTATTTTTAAATGAATGCTGTTCTTTCTATTTGAAGAATCATAGTGATAAAGAAAAAATATGTTTGGGGGAAAAAGCGACTTCCTATGCTTCTGAAATCGACCATGTAGTAAGTCACCTACTCTCTTAGATAATTTTTTTTTAAAAATAGAAAACTTCTCTTTACAAGGTAACACTGTTTAGTTTTGTGGATAAAGAGGCTCTGGGAATACTGAATTCTATGATTCTACACCCCTTTTAAACACTCACAGACATTCTTCAGAATATTGAGTATTGTTCATATTCTATCATATTTTTCCCCTGGGAAAAAGAAAACAATAGTAGCAAGGCATTCTGAAATGTTTAGAATAGAATCGTTGAAAAATCATTTAAAGATGCATATTCTTGGGGTTGTGAATTCTCTTATAATCTCTCTCAGTAGGGCCTTTGGAGGACTTCATGGTGAGGCCGTGCTGGTATAATGAATGGTTGTAAGATCTTGGTTCTTAGGGACAGAGAATACATGCTCTCTGTTCTTTCTTTCCTTGTGGCCATAGTATGTCTACGAGGACAGCACCTTGGCCTTTAGAGAAGTTGTGCCCTCCCATGCCAGAGTACCTTCATTCTCAAGAAAACTGGATTCTCTTTTGCTTCTGAAATCTTTGCCAAAAAAGGATTTCTTGTTAAACCAGTGCCATTACATTTGGATTTTCTCCTTTGGTTCCCTACTGTCCTTCTTGCAGAGCTTTGGAACTGACCTAATGTAGCTTGCAAAAAGTGCCAATTTAATTGAGTGATTCTAGGTAACTTGTAGTTTTGTTTCTCTCAGCATTATTAGAGACATAGATACAGAGAATTCAGTGGGCCAGGTCAGCTCTTAAACCCTGCTCTTGCCCATTCTGTGCCTGTGGCATCACGTGGCAATATTTTTAGCTGGGGTGAAGAAAATGGCGATGGGAGTCATGTGGACAGGAACTGGGATTTAAGGGCCACACTTTGGGGGTATCTGCCAGAATCCTGTTTACTGGAGGGAATGATGGGAAGATAATGTTGTGGGATGTAACCAGTGCAGTTGAGAAAAATAAAAACAAAAATAAAAACAGAAGAGTCCTACAAAACATACCCACAGAAAGAAAGCTAAAAGAGCAACGTATTCCAAGCATGGTGGAAATGCTAATGCTTCAGTAACAGATGAAGAATTTGGCAACATTTCCAAAGCTAAGTATTGAACATGGAGAAAAAGTGAACTGACTCTTGAGTACAAAAAATAAAGGGATACCAAAATTTATTAGTAGTTGATCTAACTAGTTGTATATTTGTGTTTCCCTTAAATGAATTTTAAATCCAATAAAAACATTTGAAAAAGTGGGGAGGGGGAGATTTGTCTCTCTTTCAATATTTGGTTTTAATATTGGACATTTTTATTCATCAGTACTTAGCCTAGCTGATAGCAGTTTACAGACAGAAATAAGGTTACATGTATCCTTGCTGTTTTGAAAACCTGCTCACGATATGACAATAAGAACACCCAACATTTTCCTTCTAGACTTTCTATTATCATAATACCGCAGAATTCGGTAAGGGGTTTGAGGCAATCATTTTATAAGCTTGTATTATCTAGGATTCTGTCGTCTAGGAAGAGACCCTTTGGAGAAATGGGCCCTCGGGTATTTATTTTGCATCCCAGACAAACTCTAAAAAAATTAGTCTTATGTTGTGTTTCTTTTCAGCCCATATTCTCTTGAGCCGGCTTATTTTCATAAGCAGCTATAAGAAAGTAAAGGTGAGACCAGGTACACCATGAAGATTAGATAAAGAATTTTAGGGCTCCCCAAATAAAACAAATATTATTAATGTAGAACAGGATTGCTGTTCAGTAAAGATTACTGAAGCAGAAAATAAGCAAGGGCTCAGCACACTTTTTTCAAAGTGGTTTCTATGTTTGTTATATACTCTTATTACCACAAAGAAAGAGAAAGAGTTGATTTCCATTTTTGCAGAGCATTGGCCTCTTTACATCTGGCCCAGACCAATCCTAGGAAGTAGAAAGAAGTACTTATAAAGATAAATACAACCCATTGTCTTTCCCTTATTGGGCTGAACCAGCAAGTTGGGAGGAAGATGCATAATAAATTCAGAACATTCTTTGCCATCCAGGCAGCATTGGGGCAGGGTGATTAGTAGTAATGGGAGCCCAAGATCAGTTTGTGGACAATACTAAGTATATGCACAGAAGATAACTTCAGTAAACTCTGCTTTTTAAAAATTACACTGTCATGTTGGGCCCCTGAGAAATGGACTCCGAGATGGAGGTGTATGTGCCTGAGGTTTATGGGGTAGTACTCTCAGAAACACCTGTGGGAGCATGAACTGCAATGCATTAGCAACAGGGGCCACAGCCAACCCCCTGGGGGTACTCTGGAGCTGGAACAACCTTCTAGAAAGGTCCAGAATTGAAGCAAGAGGGAAAACCTTGGGCTCTGCCTATGCCAGTCTTGGCTGCCCCTATCCATAGGGATGGGACATGGCTTTGGTTGAAGTAACTCCCTCCTGCAGGAGGGACATATTATGTGAGGGCTCACATTCAAAATTCCTGATAGGTAATGAGTGTCTTGACTCTGAATAAAGGAAATCCAGGTGATAGACCCCAGATCCACTGCACACTTCATTAAATTTTAGCTCTGTGGTTCACTAAGGGGCAGGCCAAAGTTTTTACTGGTTTAGGATGAGCTTATAACTAAGGTGCAGATGTATGTGAGTATCGTTGTTTTGATTCTCTGTCTTATCTTCTTCATCTGGAAAGAGATGGCTATTGATAAGGGTCTTTCCTTAGCATGAATCCTGATCCTAAACGTTTGAACACTTTGGTTGAAGAGTGAATGCTATTGGGCCTGTCGGTTTCAAAGTCACTCAGGAGAGACTTATGATAGAGATGCGGTCTGTTTCTACACATATGGGTGAAGATTGAATGCCTTTGTTTCCCTTCAGTGAGCTTTACCCGACCCTTAATGATGCATGACAACCCCTCCCTTACACATTTGATAAATCTGCCTTCTGATAGCTTCTAAATATGAGGGATGTAGTTGAGACATTATGGAATTAGACATACACATATAGATGTTGTCAACCCTCAAGCTAGGCAATTTTGTGTACAGCATTTTTCCACCTGACGCAAGATATACCTTTGTCAGAAATGTATATTTGAACCTGATATTGTGTCTATAAAATTTATGCTCTGTAATATATACATAGAATGACTTCTATCTAGAATGTTGTCTGTAAACATCACCATTTTCTCTCAGTAACATAGAGGGTGGGGCAAAAGTCGGTTTGCAGTTATTCATATGGACAATAACACAATAATTAACAAATAATAATCCAAGAATAAACTGTGTTTCGAGTACTCACAACTGTAAACCTAATTTCCCCCCACCCTGTATTCCATCTCTCCCTCTGAACTCCACTAAATGAAGGTGCACTCTGAGAGCCAATGAGTAATGCACATGCGCAGGTGCTACATTCCTGGCAGATCAAAGAAAGATAACAGTGAAACTAATTAGAAGGTGCTTAAAAGATAACTGAGTTTTCAGCCCTCCTCAATTAAAGAGAGTATTCTAAGATACTTTGAATTGAGGCATAGTTGTTTTCTCTTCCAGATAGACCCCAATTGGTATTTTTTCCTGAACCAAACCTTTCTCAGACTCATTGAGAAATTTGTTCTGGCAAGAACTGCCTCCTTTTCCAGTAATAGGAGCCAACATTTTTATAGAGCATCCCACAGACTGTGCATCAGTGAAAGTCTTCATAAAAGTTATTGTATTATAAAAATATATGAAATACAATGAAATACACGAAGGTAAGAAATATACCTGTTGACAACAACAGAGAGAAAAATAAAAGAGCCATGTACACTGTGCAAAGTAAAGTAGGTTTCACTTACATACAGATAGCTAAATAATGAGGTATTCATTCCTTCCATACCCCCATTATTTATCAGTGGATTACTTACAGAAGACCACAAGTAGCTAATATACTACATTACTCAGGAAACACGGAAATACTTATGTATATGTGAGTGAATGTATTAATCTATCCAACTCTATATCCTAAGGCTAAGGAATAACATTAACTTTCATCTACATCAGAAAAGAAAAATTGGAAAATACATAAACTACAGTTCTATCTGCACTCCTTACCCAAACCAAGAAACAAATATTTAATTGAACATTTACGTGTCAGGCTGTGAGCTAAGTGCTGCCATTACTGTGGCGAGCAGAAGAGATTTGGTCTCTGTGTTCAAGGAGTTTACAAGCAATGGTGATATCTTAGTTTAAAAGATAATAACCCACCTTGGCTGGTGTGGCTAAGTGGTTAGAGCGTCAGCCTGAGCACTGAAGGGTAACGATTCGATTCCCAGTCAAGGGCACGTACCTTGGTTCTGGGTTCACTCCCTTCCCCTTGTTGGGGTGGGAGCAGGAGGCAACTGGTTGATATACCTTCTCACATCATTGTTTCCCCCTCCCGCCCTCCCTCCCTCTCTCTCTGAAAAGCAATAGAAATAATATTCTCAGTTGAGGATTAAAAAAAAAAAAGATAATAACCTTATAGAACTCTAACCAGCCAAGAGAAAATGGAAATATTTCATAATTTCATTGTCACTCTTAGGGGAGGGAAAGTAATGTACCTTTTACTCTTCTGAGTTCTTGGCTGAGGCCTCTGTTATAAAAGACAGATTAGCAAGAGAAAAACAAACATAAGTTTATTAACTGATATACTTCTTGTATACATAGAGGATACCCAGGAAAATGAGTGAACTCCCTGAAATGGCCTAAGCTAGCACTTTAAATAGTATGTTCAGCTAAAGATAAAAAGAAAGATGTTGGACTAGGGAGAGGCCAGCTGTGGGAGGTTACCAGGAAATCACAGGAAGCAAGAGTGTGATTTGCTCTGCAGATTTAACGTTCTACCTTCTCCATTGATAAGATTTTTGTGACTTAAAGTCATCCTCTTCAGGGTACAAGAAGGGAAACACAAATGGAGATTTGTTTTATAAATGTACATTTCCCTTGTAAGTAAAGGGTAACTTCTACTCTGTTTTGAGAGCTTCTCCTATGCCTACTTCTCAACATAAGCATCTTAAAATAATCCAAATGCCAAAGATGTATATTTTGAGGTGACATATCCTGCTACCCACACCCTCATATCCTCTGAAGCTTTGCATGTGAGTAGGCCACATTTTTTCAGCTGAACAAATTTGGGTCAATTAGCACCTCTTGGAACCTCAGTTTTCTCATCTGTACAGAATGGCTAATCATATCTACCTAGAAGTGTTGGTCTGAGGAATACCTATGATAATGTATTTAAAAATTTAGTGTTTTCCTTGAAGTACAAATATATGTACGGTCTGCGTAGTTCCCTTGCTTTCTGCTCTGTGGGGGTGGGGGCGGAAGGCATTTTACTTTGCCCGTCTAGGTTCTTTCAGTTAGTTTATAGTTAAATCTACATGAGGCAGATTAACAAGAGAAAATAGCCACATTTAAATATGTACAGAGAGGAACCCCACGTACACGAGAGAGTCAAAGACACCCACATGCACAAGCAGTTCAGAGACAGAAAGATAACATGATGTACATATGGAATCTTGAGTGAAAGAACGAAGGTAAGATCCCTGGAGTTTCAAAAGGGGAGGAGGGCCCTTTGCAGCTCAGTTAGAACAGATATTTAATAATGACAAGTTTACCCTGCCCTATATATAGGTCATAAAAACTTATTTCTGGTGATAGCTCTTATTATGGGCAAGACACCACATTTAAATTCTTTAAGTGAGAGGTGAACGTTTCTACTGAGTCCCCAGGGTCCTGATTGCCCTCATCTCAGAACAATTCACATGCCAGAGTAGGACATCTAGGGGAGCCTGTTCAGGTCCCTTCATCTGCCAGTGGTAGCTTACGAGCCATTTCTTTCTTTTGCAGCTCATCCAGAGGAAAACACAAACAGTCAAAAGAACATATGCCCCAATGGCTAAAAAGAAAGATCTAAAATGAATGTAAGGTTGCCAAGTACATTTTTCTCTCTCAAAGGCTGGGTCACACCAAGTCTGAGAGAAGGGTGAGATTTACAGATGGGTCCTAAGGGTGCACCTGAGAGATCTGGGTTGGTGAGGAGGGAGAGGTGAGGCGAATCTTTAGTCAAGAGGATAAGAGAAAAAGAGGAAGGGCGCCAGAGCTCCTGAGATATCTTCCAAAGCGAGTTCCCCTGGCCCATTCCCTGTGAGCCACCCTCCCACCCACCTGGATACCTGTAAACTTCCTTGAACAGAGAGCAGCAGACTAGAAATTTTCTTGAGAAATGAGGACATGAAGGGGAAAACGTTTTCTCTCGATCAAGGTGGAATTTAGAATTTCTTTCGGAATTGAGGCAGTGAGAGAGACATCACAAACGTAGCTGAATCAGTAAATACATATTAAGCGATCATGGCTGTATGAATATTGTTTCAGAATAGCATGCTCCTCTGCTTGCCCCTTCCCCACTCAGCTGACACTCCGGGTGACTGTTCACTCCAGCCCTTCACAAGTCAAGTATGACCAGAAGCATAGTTTGCAAATATGCTGCTTGCTCTTCCCTGTTGAGGACATCTGCCGAGCTCGCTCTTCGCTCCGGCATCCGTGTTCTCACATGGATGGGCCACAGCGTGGGAGAGCCAGTTGGTGCTTCTCCTCTCGATGATCATGGAGGCTGTGTGGGGCATGCAATTTAGCTGGAGCCATTGCTGCCTCTCATGGAGACTGCCAATGCGAACAGATGGGCCATCTACAACCCAGGTGGCGAGCGCTGCACAGATACAACTTAAAAGGTTTCCTCCTGGAAATGCTTGTGCCCTGCTTTCTGAAAAACTCAGGTTCAGGTGGGGACCTGCTGCAATTCAGAAGACAGAACTTTCCTACAGTGCTGGTCACTGGTCGTACTGATTTCTCTTTTCTCAGAGGAAGGACCCACCATCTGTTTCCTGTAACAAATATAAAATAAAGAGATAGTACACAAAGGAAGATAAAGTATACATGTTATACATATACACACAGATGAATAACTTTAAGTATCAAGAGGTTTTAATCTCCCCCAAAGTGCTATTACTTTCCAAACTCTTGATTTAGCCTCTGATTTATAGGGTGACTTCTAGAATTGGTACTCATTTGAAATGTTTTATTATTATGAGGTCTAAGTTTAAACAGCTTGCTTTTCTTCCTTAAAAAGAAGGTTAGGTGGAGGGGGGAGAGAGAGAGAAAGAGAGAGAAAGAAATGGGTGGAGGGAGAGGGAGAACACATGAGCAAAGCTATAGAGCTGCAGATGGGAAATACTTTTTACACGAAAATATTTTAGTACTGAGAATCAGACTTTGGAGTCCTCAGTATGGGCTGGTCTGGATAAAGTACAAAGCTTTTGTTGACATCTATTTGCCAACTCATAAGGACTTTGTAATGACATTCTTTCAAACCCATCTGGTGATTTAGCCAAGGCTGTCGAAAAGCTTTAGTCAAAATTCTGAAGAAGAGTTATAAAGCTGTGCTGTGTCAGAGGACTCTGGCAGCTGGTTCATTTTTTGCTGGACTCTTCTGGGCAGAAATGATATGATAGGACTTGCTAGAAATTGGATTGATTTAAGAAGGGGATTTATAATTGCTTAAACTAGATGATCTCACTTCCTTCTTTTTGTTTCCAGTTCTTATCATAGGCCTAAAACTGAATTTTATTTTTAATTAGCTCTTCTAAGGCTGCAATTAAAAGGAGGGTGGGCTGGATTTACACGTACAAATAATGTTACAGGATTCTGTAATCGAGCTTCCTCTAACTTTAATCTCAAAATAGAAGAGAGAAGATAGTACTCTATTAAAGCAAATTATAAAGAATGCACCACAGTGTTATCTCCCCAAATTTCCAGATTGAAGATCCCACAGTGTTAGTTATTAAACTGTCTCTGCCCCACACAAGTTCTGTGGTTCTGGAAAAGTCAACTCCTTTTCATATTCATTGTTATCAAAATATATGTGAAGTTCATGGTATGAGGAAAGGATCTAACTCAAGGAAAAATTAGAAGAAATAATTCAGTTTAGCCTGAAATCTGGAGATTTCAAGAATAGCGCTTGAAGATAATGAACGTTGGTACAAGTTTGGGAGTTTTTGATACCAATGTGGAGGAGGCTGTCTCAGGTTGATAAGTTCAAGTGGGTGTTAAAATGTTCATTTTCGCTTAAAATTTTATCTTTTGTCCACAATCTTAACTTTTCATCAGTCTTTCAAACTTCGTCATGTTTTTAGATGATTTCTGCTTCTATTTCAGGAGTAAATATTGGATATCTATATTTCTCTTTAACTAGGCTTGATAACACTTTGAGGTTAGAACCAAAGCACATTTATCTTTATGTCTTCAGCAACTATCACAGTATCTGGTAGGTAGTAAAAACACAATCAATATTTATTGAATTCAACAATGCACACATATTTGTGGAACATAGTTTGTTCACAAGGCACTGTGGGGATATAAGGTGGTGTAAGACAGGGACCATTCCCTAAAGTAACTTACAGAATGAAATACAACAAGATTTTATTAAAATACCGTGGAACAATTATTTAAACCCCTTTTGGTTTTAGCATTTTTTATATTCTCCTGACTCTCATTACTTAGATCACTGTTTAATGGTGTAAGTGCTATTTCTGAGGTAACATTTTCCTTTTGTCTTTGCCTATTATTTACTTTATTTCTACTCTTTCTTTAACTAATTACCTCTTCTCTCCTTTTTTCCACCTTGAGTTCTCCCTGACTTGTCCATACCTTATTAACACCCTTCTTTATCCATTTTCATTTTTCTACCTCTCTACTTTGCTCTCTTTCCACACCCCTCTTCACACCAAATACTACCATTTAATATTTATTTTTAAATTATTCCTGAAATTCTCTTCATGAAAACCTGTAACTTAACCAACCAGTAGATGTTAAGAAAATGCATTAATTACAGTAACTCCCCTGTTAGAGCTGTCAATGTAAGAATGTCCAAACCTGTAGGGAAATTTTTATAAGAGATTATTACAGTTTATTTGAGTCAAACAGAGAACATGTGTGGAAGCAAGATCTCAACACTCTGAGAAAAATGCTTTCCAGAATGATAATTTGTAGTTTCTTTTTATACATTTGGAATTAAGAAGGGAACATAAGATTACAGGAATCAGGGAGAAAGCAAGGCCCGGAGATCTCTATGATTAGATTACAGGATAGTTAACAAGATTAGGTGCTCTCTTGAGGGTAGTTCACTTCTGAGGGGTCTGAAAAAGAGACATTTCAAAGGTGTGTTAAACTAGTTGAGCAAAAGCAATGGAAAGGGCTTGCTTAAGGCCAAGGTAACCTTTTACTAGGGAAATTACAGGACCGAGGAACGAGTACCCACCATGACCTGCCCAGTTAGGATTTTATGATCTGATCACCCTGTGAAGTTACTTTAAGTTACTGAACTTGTACAAAGCTCCTTTTTTATTTACAGAGTTAATGCTTTAGGAGTAACTGGCCTACCTGAGTGATTTAGTAAGGTAATTTGAAGTCTCTGGGTTAAAAATTTCAGTATTCCCTCTGCATTTTCCATTTCCTGTTACTCTTTGCTCATCTCTGCTTAGTCTGTTGCTTCTCAACACTCACCCCAGTCTCAAAAGGCCTATGTCTTTTACCATTACCTTCAGGAGCATATATATCTGATTTCTAAAATATTATTTTTCTTATTTTCATAATCAAAACATTTTCAGAGCTATGTCCTTGCTATGGATGAATTGTGTCACCCTCAAATTTCAGATATTGAAGACTGAACTTTCAACAGGACAGTATTTGAGCATCGAACTCTTAGGAGGTAATTAAAGTCGAATGAGATCATGGGGGTGGGGCCTTAATTTCATAGGACCGGTGCTCTTATAAGAAAAGGGACACCAGACTTCTAGCCAGGAAGAGAGGGCTCGCTAGTATTCAGCTCTTACCTTGATATTGGGCTTCCCAGCCTTATAGAGCTAATATGTTTTCCTGAATTTTCTGAATAAATTTCTCTTTAACCTTATACCTTTTATCCAGTAGGAATAATGTTGTTGGTAGGTTTTTCTCTCATTTTTTAAATACAGGAAACTAATCCTAATATGGAGATTAACTAACCTTGAATAAGTTTATGGCCCCTTTCCTGATACAGAAGTTATAGACTATATTAACATGCAGAATCCTTAGCCCATTTACAGTGTGTGTCATCACTTGTGCTACTCAATTTAATTTCATCTGAAATGAAATTGGTGAACATCTTTTCCCATGTTTGGGAACCAATTTCATTGCAGATAAATTAAGCTGAGAAGCAAATACATACCAGACGTTGAGGTAGGACATAGAAAGGACAACAGTCTGGCCTTCCCACAGAGACACTCATCATTTTTCAAAGTAGATTCATGTATTTCCTTTTTGTAGGTTTTCTGAGTGTTTTAATGGATAATTGTGTAAAAACTAATAATAATAATTTTATGTTCATTGACAACGATCATTTGACAAACATTTTGCAAAATGCTTTATAAGCCATACATTAATCTTTATAATGCTACGTCTGAGCTATATTAATATGATTATGACTAGTTCTGTTTTAAAGATGAGGAAACTGAAGCATAAAAAGGTTAAATAATTTTCCCCAGTTCACAATTAGTATATAACAGAACTAGGTTTTAACCCTTCTGAGTCTCATACTCCAATCCCTCTATAAAACAACAAGTTATTTGTGTTGTTAAATGAAAACCTTTGAGGTTAAAAGTTTTTCTAAAAGAAGGGTTTTTTTGAGTCATATGCTGGCCAGAAAAGAGACTAGTTCTTGGGGTGTGCAGTCTAAACCATCAGCCACAAAGCTAGATTGAGAAGACAAACATGCCTGCTATCCTGGAGTGATGAGATTCTTTTATACAGTGAGTTTGGGGGAAGAAAGATGTAAGTTGTTTTAAAAGAATCTACATTGGCTATAAGTAAAGGGGGCTGGAGAAGGTAAAGAGGGGCTAGTTCTGGGATAGGTGTGGAGTCTGTAAGGAAAAAGTATTTGCTGTTTCTGGCCTGGTTGTGGGCAACATTCTGAAAAGTTCATGCCTAAGCAAGATGCCTTAGCATCTAGTGGTTGGTAATTCTATTTAGATAGCAGCCTGGAATTTGATTCAAAATTTCAACACACATTGAGGAATGCAGGCAGGGTTTTGTTATCTTCAGCTCCATGCTGTCAACTGATTAACCCCTCTTGTCTCTCACCCTCTTGTCCTCTGGCCTGCTGTAATTTAATTTAGGACATCTCAGAATTTTTCCTTGTCGGCTTAATTCCAGCTCCAACAAAGTAGTTAGACTGTACAATGCTACAGATCTTTATCCCTGGGATTCAAATACCATTCAGGAAAAAAATCTTAATGGTGAAATATAACATAAATAGGCGTTGTTTTAGAGAGAAACAACAGCGACAAACATCCTCCAATGACATCATTAAGGTTAGAAATATGTGGGAAGAAACCAAAGTTACAATTGGCTAAGCTACCACAGGTTTCATTCCAAGGAACATGCCAATTTGTCCATAGTGCTAGTTTTGTTGGCATAACGATTGACTGCTAAGATACCGGCATTTAAAAGAGACTGAGGAAAATGACTTAGGCTTTTATTGATGTTGTCACTCTTTTCCCATCAATGCATAAAGATGGTGGAAAGCTTCTACTCACTTCCAACCTTACTTTAGTCGGGGAGCGGGGGAATTAAATTTCCCTCCACCCTTCTAGGTTCTTGGCTAAGACACCCTCTATAATAAAAGACAGGTTAATAGGAGAAAAAAAATCCAGAAGTCCAATAATGTGATACCTCCTATATACATGGGAGAGACCCAGGGAAACTGAAGAACTGCCTGAAAATGCTCAAGCTATGACCTTAGATAACATCTCCAGCTAAAGACCAGAGAAAATATTGGAGGGGAGGAAACCAGTAATGGAACCAGAAAAAGCACAGTAAACACGGGCATGGTTGCTGTGCAGATTTAAGTCATGGACTTCTAGAGATTTAGTGTCATCCTTCTTGCTACAGTGAGGGAGAACCCTTACAAACAGAGATTTCCCTCATAAATGTAAATGTATCTTATTCAGTTTTCAGAGCTTCTCCTGTGTCTGCTGTTTCTTAAAAATAACCAGCTCAAAATAATCTTAATGCCTAAGAGACATATTTTTGGGGTGGCAAATTTTACTTTCAACTTACTTGAATGTCAACTTTTTATGCCTTTGTCGGTTGAAGAAATAAACATATAGTCTTTGAGGTTTAATAAGTTTAATACTTTTTCTTGCCAGGTATTTTCTAAATATAGCAGAAAGAATATGTTTTTTGCACATTTTAAAAAAGACAAGTAACTTTTTTTTTTTTTTTTTTTTTTACTTTCAGTATTCCTTCATAGGCAGGAAAAAAATTTTCATTTTGAAAGAAATTTCTATTTGATTGTTGTTATTTGGCGATCGCTGCATATGTGCCAAATGCTATGCTAAGTGGATGAGGCACCAGTTTTGAGTGAAACATACCCAGTTCAACCCCACATCTGACACTTCCTAGCTGAGAGCTGTTGAGTGCGTTGTTTGATCTATCTAAACCTCCAATTACCCATTTCTAAAATGTAGACTAAAGGAGCTACTTTGAAGTTTGTTGTCAAATAAAATGAGACATATGTAAAGATCTGGGGGCTCAGTAAATGCCGTTTGTTTTTCTCCTCTCTTCCATGCTTTGTGCTATTGGAATATTTTATAGTCAAAACACAAAGTTTTCTAATGTTAACATGTGGAAGATAAATGATGATTCTCATTGAGCCGAGAAGGATCTATTTTCAAAACAAATGAGTTTTTCTATGGGACTACAGTTGGTAAATATTTATTCTCTGTGCAATTTTGAACAAAAGTAGCCATTTATGTTAAATACATAAAATATAAAATATACATGTTAGTATAAGAATAGCAAAACTGATCTTAAAAAAGCTGAGCTGGAGCAATTTTTTTTTTTTTTTTTTTGCTGACTCTAGGGAGATATCTTTCAGTTGGAAGAGTTACATAAGGCAAGCACCAATTTTTGGTTGTATCTCCATAGCAATTTATCTTCTTTTCCTCCCTCACCTTTAAAAAATGTTTCCTGTTTTCCCTGCTACTGTGGCCTTGCTGCAATGTTTTTATAGCCCATTCAGTTCTTACAGGATTTCATCATATTCCAGTTGACACCAACTGTTTCGAGGCATCCCAGGGGTTCACTTTGAGTCCCAATATATAACTTGAGTTTGACAAATCTAGTTTTACTTCATCCAGATCAATCTAAGAATTAAAAAGGAGGCTAGGGGTATTAAATCAACAATAGTTTTCACCTCGGCAGGGAGATGAAGATAAAATGAAAGCTAAAGGACTGTGTGCTTTTCAAGGAGATACAGTCAATCCCACAAAAGCACATTTGTGTCACTTAGAATCCTAATTGATCAACTTATTTACTCTAGGAAGAGAGCACCACAGTTTTCTACTAAGAGGACACATTTGCTACTTGTTAAGTTGCTGGAATTCTAAGCATCTCAGGGTAAGTTTTAGCTGGTTAAATACACGGCATAGTGGGAAGAGCTGGAAAAAAAGTAAGACCCCAAATTTCTTTTTATTCATCAACTCATTCATGACCTTATTTTGGCTCACTTTGCTCATCCAATTGGCTCAACTAAAATTCATTCTTCCTACCATACCCATATGAGGATCAAAAGCAATAATGAATGGGAAAACTAATGCAGAGGTGTTCTAAGAATTTGAAGATATTCTATAAACTTGGGTTGAAGTTCTTTGCTTATGCTGTACATAAACAAAGGCTAATCTTTCAGTGTCTGGAGTTGCCAAGGCCAGGCGCTAAGGATGATCTGTCGCCTCATAAGCAGTACTCTGGCCTTTGATTCAAGGGTTCTTGTTTTTTCAATGCTCTGATTATTTTTGGCAATCTCATGTTTCTTTTAATGAATACAGTTTAAATGCATCACCAAAACAAAAAAGCAACCTACTGAATAAAAGAAGATATTCACCAATGCTACATCTGATAAGGGGTTAATACCCAAAATTTATAAAGAACTCATACAACTCAACACCAAAAACCAAAACAAAACAAAACCCTCAATCCAGTTTAAAAAATGTGCAGAGGACCTGAGTAGACATGTCTCCATAGAGTGCCTACAGATGGCCAGTAGACATATGAAAAGATATGCAACATCACTAATCATCAGGGAAATACAAATTAAAACCACAATGAGATATCAGTTCACACCTGTGAGAATGGCTATCATTGATAAATCAACAAACAACAAGTGTTGGTAAGGATGTGGAGAAAAGGGGACCCGACTGGTGCAGTCATTATGGAAAGCAGTATGGAGGTTCCTCAAAATATTAAAAGTGGAATTGTCTTATAATTCAGTGTTTCCATTGGGTATATATCCGAAGAAACCCAAAACACTAATTCAAAATAATATATGCACACCTATGTGCATTGCAGAGTTATTTACAATAGACAAGCTATGGAAGCAACCCAAGTGCCCATCAATAAATGAGTAGATAAAAAAGCTGTGGTATATTTACACAATGGAGTACTACTCAGCCATAAAAAAGAATGAAATTTTACCATTTGCAACAGCAAAATGGACCTAGAAGGTATTATGCTAAGTCAGCCAGAGAAAGACAAATGCCATATGATTTCACTTTTATGTGAAATATAAATAATATAAACAACAAAACAGAAACAGGCTCATAGGGACAGAGAACAGACTGATGGTTGCCAGAGGGGAGCGAGGCTTTGGGGGACTAGGTGAAAAAAATGAATGGATTAAGAGGTACAAGTTGTAGTTACAGAATAGTCACGGGGATATGCAGCACAGGGAACAGAGTAGATAGATAATAGTGTAATGACTATCTATGGTGCCAGGTGGGTATTGGAATTATTGGGAGGGGACACTGTAAAGATTATGATTGCCTAGCCACTATGCTGTACATCTGACTTATGCAAAATAATATTGAATATATGCTATAATTGAAAAAAAAATGAAAAGAGAGGAGAAAAAAGAATACTTCTAAATACGTACAATAAAATGTGTGGCATTATAAAAGAAACCAATTAGCCAACTAACACTGAGTCCTTTCTGTGTGTCAATTACTGTGCCAATCATCAAACTATTCATTGATTCAAGAATCTTATGAAGTAAAATCTATAATTATCACTAAATTACATATTAAGAATTTGAGATTTCTAGTTATAATTTGCTTACATTTGAGTTACACAGTTGGAAATACTAGAATTAAAATTTGAACCCAGGTCTCTGGTTCCAAACCCCCAACACTTAAACTATATCCTACCAGCTGAATTTGTGGCTGGTCCAGTGGCAGAACTGGAGTCTTCCAACTCTTAGGTCAGTGTCGTTTTCTAATGTTTTAGGAATAGTTTAACTCTTCAAAAGTTGTAACACTCTCTCCCAACAGTGCTTATTTCAATCTAAGAATACTCTAGATTTGAACTTACTATTTTATGCTTATGTTAATGGCAGGTGTTTTTTTTATCTTTTTTAATTTAGTTTTGAAGTTCATCCCACATATGAATTCCATTTCCTAAAATGTGAGAACAGGCTGTTCTTTCGGCTATTGACATTCCATTTTGGATTCCACAAAGGGCTTTAAACACAATCATTCTTACAAGCCTTTGATGCAAAGCAAGTGACTGCCTAATGTTATTAAGCAGCTGAAGGGCAGGTAAATTGGCTGTGTTTTCTAAAAATGACTTTCATTTCCATCTAGAACTTTATTGCATATTGTAATATAGCACAATGAAGAGTTGAACACTGAAAAGATAAGCTTTAAAACAGAATAACAGAATATAAATTCCTAAACCACAAAGCCACCGTTTTTAAAAAATGGAGATAAAAAAACCACACTTGTCAGAAGGCCCTTTCTACCCTAGCCCTGAAAAGGACTCTGCATGTCTTTCAAGTGCTTTCAACTTTTTAAAGCTCATTTAATTGCAGCATTATTTTTATTTAATAGTTTCCATTGGGTAGAATTTTTTATTTTTTTATTTTTGAACTTAAAAAATGTGACTGCTCTGCGAAATGAAAAAACTATGACAAAGAAAGCTTGGAGCTAGAGGTCATAAATGTTCAGCAGTATGTTTCCTACTTTTCACAGCCTATAATTGATGAGTGATAAAAATCAAAAAAGGTTCTTACAAGGGTAGAAAGTCACTATTTTAAAAAATGGCTAAAACCTATTGCTTTTTAAAAAAATCTTGATTTTTTATACTCTATGAGAAAACTATAATTCCACACCTTCAAACAGAAAGTGTATCCATTAATCACAAAGCCAAATGTGTTAAAGGGAGGTAAGAAAAGTGCAGTTTTTAAACAAAGACATTCTTTTCAATGTAATTCTTTCCCCTTGTTCTCATTCATTGAAACAAATTGACAATGCAATGTAACAGGTTCCCAAATTCACTTAGAAAGCAAACATGGAAATATCAGTGAATCAAATAGTTAAATTACTTGTGTATGATTAAAAATAAAATTTTAATTTACTGATCATTTTATCCATAAAATGAATATAATCAGTATATTTATTAACCAGCATTCTCAGCAGGGGTCATAGGACCTGGAGCAAGCTGTTGTTCATTTCTGCTTGTCTTTCATTTTCATTTTTTAAGTAGAAGTATGTGTTTTATTTCTTTAAAGAGTACTAGGGAAACCTAGATTGTATCCAGTCTCCTCAGACTTGGGGAAATGGGTGTGATGCCCCTTGTTTATCCTTCCTTGGTCTGCTGGTAGCATTAAATGTTGTCAAAGGCAGTTGGAAACAACTGTGTCTCAGGCCAGGCAGAGCTAGGATGTCCCCACCCCTTTTCCTTTAGCAGATAAAACAATTTATTGGTTTATTTACTCAGTTATTAAAAAAAATTATGGAATGGATTGTGAAACAAGGAATTCCACAAATATCTATAAAAATATATTATACATTTTTTTAAATTATGGAAGAATTTATAATATCTGTAGCTTTTCCTTATATCTTTAGTTATGCTAAAGACTAAGTAATATTCTAAAGACCATTAAAAAAAGACATTTGAGAATAGTAGACTTATTTTCAGTAAGTTCTTCTTAAATTAAAAAAAAATTATGGAATGATTTCTGTGCATGACGCACTGAGCATTTGTCTTTGTGGAACTTACATTCTAGTGGGGTGGGGAAAGCACACAGACATCAGTCAAAGAGTAAAGCAAACATGTAAAATAAAACTTTCAATAAGTGCTGTAGGGAAGACACATGGTACTATGCCAGTATGGAGGGTTGATTTGGAGGATAGTCTCAATTCTCTGCCTCTTCCTATATCTACGCACTTTGCAATATATCTTTATAATTCCTCCCATTGCAAGGTGACATCTATATTCCTACTCTTTGAACCCGTGCTGGCCTTGTGACTTCCTTTGGCCAACAGTGGCAGAAGAGAGGCTGTGACGATTCTGAAGCTAGGCCTCAAGAGGCTTTGTGACATCCCCTTTTTTTGTTCCTCTGCCTTCATCATGAGAACATGCCCGACTCAGTCCTTCTGGATGAGCTACATGGAGCAAAGTGGTGTCAGCCCAGTGGTCCCAGCCAAGGCCCTGGACACATGAGAGAGCCCAGAGATCAGCCCAATGGCCTAGGTAACTCACAACTAACAACAGACACATAAATGTGCCCAGCCAAGCTTATCTCTGAGCCGCAGAATTGCCCTGCTGACCCAGAAGCTCGAGAACAAAAAAATGAAGTTCGTGCTTGTGTGCCACTGCAGTTTCACGCTTGTTTGTTATGCAGCATTGCCATGCAAAGAGATGACTGCCTGGTGCTTTCAGGCCAGGCTTTCCAGGGGAAGTTATTCTTCACGTAAAAAACAAATAAAAATGAGCAAGGCAGATGAAAGAAGAACAGGATGCTGAAGGTAGATAAAACAGGGGCGAGTGCCTGTTGGCAGCAGTGGTAAGGGGTTGAGGGTGGCTGGATCCCAGATGTCGATGGGAGTGTGGTAGAAAAACGAGGCGAAGGTCACAACTGTAGGGCCTTGTTTTATGTTTAATTTGCAAGTAATGAAAAGAATTTGGAGTATTTTAAGCAGGGAGAGAACATTACCAAGATGCGTTCAGCTATAGTATGCAGAGCATTGGTAAAAGTAAGAGCTCCCAGGAGGAATTAAGAGGGGAGCGGTGATTTTCAGTTCAGGGCGAGGCATTCAGTCGTCAGCCCCATCTTGGATCATCGTAATAACTTTCTGATGGGTCTTGATATCTTCTTTCTAAATTACCTTCATCCGACCTTGGAGGGCATCATGCTCTAAGAAAGCATGGGTGTGGAATCAGTCTCGCCTGGGATCTACAGCTGCTTCCTCCACATATGAGCTTCACTTCTTTAAGCTGGCATATCATAAACCCCTCTATTTATTCAATTCCTCTTTCCCAACTTTCCTCTGCATGGGTCCTACAATCTTCTCATTTATTTATTTGAAATGACTATTTCCTCCCATCGATGCTCATTTGGCCTTTCAGATGATGTAAAACTTTGTTCTTTTGTAAACCATAAGGTACTACAAAAGCATTACTTATGATCACCCTGGCAGAAGCCACCCCTCCTCTGTAGAGCCATTTCTGATTATTCCAAGTCACTTTTCTCTAGTATTTTATAGTTTGTTTCTGCTAGATAATTAGCATCTTAATGTGATATGTCAATGAGGGTGCTGTGGCTGCAAATAGCAGATAAGCTTTTTGAACAATACAGTGTTTTGTTACATCGCTTAAGTAGACTATGGAAGTAGCTGGATTCACAATGGATCAGGGCCCTTAAGGCTCTGGGTCAATATCTCTGTCTTCCTCTTGACCTTCTCCTCTGGGTTGGAAAATGTCTGCGATGCTCTCTTATAACCTGTTGGCCCAAATTGGGTCTTACGCAACATCACAGATCAATATAGGGCAACAAGGAATGGAATTTCCCAGACTGGCTTAGTTCCACCATTACATAATCCCTCAGTTGAACGCAGTATTGGGGATCTGTCAGAGGTAAACAGATGCTAAACAGGCAGCCAGAAGTGACTTCTGCTCGTAGCTTAACAACCACTCACGTTCTGATGCTCGTCCACCCATGTGCTTCTCTAGATTTTTAACTTCCAGACACGGCAAGTTTCCTATAGCTCTCTGATCATACGCTGGTTTTTGTCATACCTTAGCACAGGCTTTCTCCTCTCTTTGGAACATCAACACTTTGCCTATTTCTATTTACGTGGAAAAAGATTCCACTTTGAAAGCTCTGTTGAATTATCACTTCCTCTGTAAATCTTTCACTGAACCTCACACTCAGGTACATATTTAATCACTCTCTTCTTTGTAGCGCTTCTGTTTCTTGTGTATGTCTGCATTATTACACGTGCTATGTTGCAGTAAGATGTACCTATATGTCTATCCAAGCCTCCTTCTATCCTCATGACTCATTGTTCTTGCTTGGCACATAGTACAGTTTAAATTAAAATATACTGAGTGGTACTGAATATAAAGTACCACGTAGTTTAGTCTTACAGTGTGTCAGGGTACTTCATGTCGGCCTCCTTTCTACTTGATGTCAAAGGCCAAATGTTTATACTTATTCGTAATTCAAAGCCCATGGCATGGTGCTAGACAATGCAGTACCTACTTTTCCATTGATTAATGTTTAAATACCAAACAGGGAAAGAAAAACAACGACAGAGAAAGCCAGAATGGCTCGTGTGCTTCCACATTATAAAGGAAGGAGGCATCTGGGTATGTTATCATGAAGGAAAGATCTTGGTCAATCTTGATGACCTGTAATAGATGCTTCTGTTTGGTAAATATGGGGACCCTCTGGGCATAACTGGATGGTTGAGAAAGAACTTTATTATTGCACAAAAGTAGTAGGAGTTTGGGGATGCAAATTAGCACCAGAAATGTGGAGAAGGACCTTCAGGGAATGAAAATATCCTTAGGGAATGGTAGTAAGCTGGAGCCCAAGTGGGAGACCACAAGCATTCCCTTTGGGAGGAATGACCAATGATATTATATGTCATGGTGGTTAATGTAGGTTGATTTCTGTATCATGTAATGCTGCAGTTGGTCATCCTTAACCTAAACTTCAGGAAAACTCCACCTCACACCGCCAGTATCAGTGGTCCTGATGTAGGTATGTAGTCATGACATAGTTCATAGGTGGCCCTCCTCAGCTCATCTAACAGCCTAATTAATACAATATATATATTAAGCGCTACACCCTTCCTTCTTTCCTCTGTGTTGTGGTAGAGAGAGGTTACTGGGAAAGGGGAAGGAGAAGTACCAGGGGTGAAGAAGCAATGGCACCTGCCACTTCTGTAATTCAACAGATAGTTGCTGCGGGCCACCTGCCTGCCAGACACGCCGCTGCTGGTGCTGCTGAGGTGATTATGAACAAGGCAGAGTCCTTGTTTCTTCTCATTTTCTTTCACTGAGTTATTATTACTCTTTCATTTGTCTGCTTGTTTCTCCCTATAGAGCATCTTTCCTCTTTCAAGTAGTTTCTACCATTTGTCTGCCATTAGTTGGACTAGACTAAGGAGTACTACGGGCCTTAGGTTTGGTTTTATGTTTCTTGTTTTCTTGGTGAGTTTAGGACAGAAAAAGTAAACAAACGGTGACTGAGGAGTGAACTGGTTTCATTTTGCCTGAGGAAAATGATGATGCCTACCTGCTAAAGCAGCTCTTCTCCAGCTGCCTGTGGTGAGGAACTAGTGTATTCTGTGTATCTGTTTTCCTATTTATATCTATCATCCATCCATCCATCCATCCATCCATCCATCCATCCATCCATCCATCCTTCTATCATCTATCATCTATCTATCTATCTATCATCTATCTATCTGTCTATCTATCTATCTATCTATCTATCTATCTATCTATCTATCTATATCTATCTATCATCTATCATCTATCTATCATCTATCTATCATCTATCATCATCTATCTATATCTATCAACCATCTATCATCTATCTCTCTACCATCTATCTATCTATCTGCCTGTCTGTCTATCTGTCTGCCTGCCTGCCTACCTAATCTGTCTCAGCTATCTATGCAACCTGACACTGATTTTTAGAAAACAATAAAATGAAACTGATCTACCAGATGAGTAAAACAAAGAATAAGCTCATAAAACTACAAATTTCTTTTTTATTCTTAGATTCAACACACCTTGACTCCCAGTAGCACACTTACCACGTCGCACACCCCTAACCGAGGTCACGGGCCCGAAGGCCAGTTTGAGTGGCACTGCGTGATGACACCCCTGCCGCGTGTGCTGCGACGCAGTGGGAGGCAGTGGCGGTGTGCTCTCCTCCCAGAGCCCTTCGCCACCTAGTGCAATACACGTTCTAAAAAGAGCCAATTCCTTCATTTGCAATGAGACTCAGATCTTTCTCTTCACTTTCCAAATAAGAAAATTTGATTCCAAAGCCTGCAAAGTGCCCGCTACCCCTCCACTCCTTGTTTCCTTGCACTGCAACATTCTCAGAGGCAGAAAGATGCCGAAGGCTGGGAACCTGCGAATGTAGCCGATCATTTGTGGGTTATACAGATCCCATCTCTCCGGCTTCCGCGGGCAGTGCCCTCTGAGGAGATCAGGAATCAATGTGCTCAGAAGGCGAGAGAAGGTGAATTTTTTAATAACTGGTACTTTGACGCTTTATAAGTTTGGTATTTCATAATCGGTGCTCCTATGTTTACATAAATCTGAAAAGTGTTAAGAACTTCTCAGGAAAAGACAAAAACATCTTTAGGGTGAAAGGGAAATGAATTTTCATTGTCATTGTTTTTTGGTGGTGGTGATGGTTTAGAGTAATCTTGAGAACTGCAGGCATTGAGTCTGAAAATTTAAATTCCATTTTCAACTTACTAAACTGTATAATGCAAGCCACATATGATATTTAGAATTTTCTACTAGCCACATTACAAAATAAAAAGAAACAAAAGAAACAAATTGTAATGGTGTATTTTATTTAAACCAATATATAAAAAAACAATTTCAATATAAAAATAATAAGATATTTGGTATTTTTTATTTGTGCTAAGTATTCAAAATCAGGTATGTGTTTTATACTCACAGCTTAATTTCAAGTGCTTATCAGCCATAGGTGGCTGGGAGCTACCATACTGGGCAGATCCGAGGGCAGACTCAGTGCCTTTTGTGGGGCAAAGGAACAAATCAGAGATGGGGGTCTGACATTCAGAAGGTAGACTTTAGGGTATGTAATGGAGAATTTCAGAGGAAAGTCAGGTTTTCTGTGTGAGTATAGACCTACCCTCCCCCAACACACCCATTTTAATGAATCTTTATTAAAAATATCCATGTTCCAATAAATTCCTGGTGAATTCAATTTATTTTTGACAAGGCAGAGAAATGCTAAATCCTATTCCAAGGCTTTTTGCTAGATGTAAACATATAATAACTCATTGTATATCTTGCTCATAAACTCTGATTTTGTTTTGGTTTCTGTCTTTACAAATTCCTGCAGTTATTTTTATAAAACTGTTCATGTGAGCTATCACTTATTTAGGTAAATTCCTTATGTTGAACATGTAGCATATTTGTAATTTTTTGTTATTATAATAACATTAAACTAGCACCCTTATGAGTAAGTCTGTGTGTTCATCTCTGCTTATATCTTTAGGCTAGATTTTGGGAGGTGAGCTTGTGGAATGAAAGGTTATGCAAACATGTAAGTCTCTTGTCATCACTTTCAAATAATTCTCTCAGAATACGCAGTCTACACGGTAGGGCTCCATTTACAGCGCTATATTCTGTAAATAATTACATTTGGATGGGAGAAGGTGGCATATTATCATGTTGTTGCTTTTAAGTTTCAAGTTTTACATATTTATAAGGGTGACTATTTCTCTTTGGTCTTATTGGTCGTATTTGGTGTAATTCTTTTTTTCTGAATTGCTTTTGTGTATCTTGTGCCTAGAGGCCATGTCATTACTTTTCCGTCAGAGCCCTGCAATTCCCTGTGGGTGTGCAGAGAGGTAAGGGGTAGAGGAGCCCTGCTGCCGGGCTGCAGAGATCCCACCATTGGTTGTAGTCATAATAAAATATACTGCAGTCACAATCAGTCAAATCTTTGTGAGCAACTGAGCTCACCTGTGGAAGAAATCCTCATACCCCTGAGGTCCGTCCGCTCTAACAGCACTACTAAAAAGCAGACAAATACTTTGAGTTTTATACCTTAAGCTTTGCCATCTCCTAAGAAGAGGATTGCTCTTCTGGAAATATATCTGCCAGCAAAGAGCCTTGGGGCCTGTGCGCTCCTTTTATATTTAACCAGCTATTAAAAAATCCCTGGGAAGCTGTGACCTGCATGGGTTCAATCTGCTTTGGCTAGTAAATCAGTTAAGACTGGAAGTTCTCTGTGACTTTTAAACACACATTAGAGATCCTAAAAATAATACTTCCCCCTTAAAAGAGGGGTAAGACAAACTCAAGAACAATTCAGACATATCCCGAGTCCGTCCATGCTGCCTCTTGGAGGGTTCTTTCCTGCCAGAACACACTTACTCATTTATATAGTAAACATTTGCAGGCCTGCTGTGTTCAGGCTAACCACAAATAAGATGCTCTTTGCCCTTGGAGAATTCAACCTTGGTGAAATAAAAATACATATAAATAAATACAATATTAGGTGATAAGTGCTGCATTATAGGCACATACAGGGAGCTATAAGAGCATAAAGTAAAATAGTAACCACACTTATTGGGAAAGGCCTTTACAAGGGAGTTGACATTTGAGCTGAGTTGTAGGAAATGAGTAGAAACTCACCAAGCAGAGAAGAGAGGGGGAAAGGAAAAGACAGACGTGAAAGAAAAGGAACAAGGGTTGCCCTTATAAAGACACGTTAGAGGATTTTAAATAGAGTGACGGTGATCAGATTCTCATGTCTCTTCTGGGTTGCTGTCACCACCCTGGAATGTTATGCTTCAGGCAGACTGATGTTAGTCATGAAACACTTGTATGTCAGGTTAAACAGAAAGCACATTGTCCAATTTAAACATGAATGCAAATGAAGAAGAAGAGATAAAAGAAGGTCCCCCAGCTCCCAAAGACATAGAGGACTGCTGCTCTATCACGGCACATACTCCTCCCAGGAGGACCGGGAATAGGAAGGGCTGGTTTGCATAGTTGTCATGCTGGACTTTTCTCCGAACTCAAATGCTTTCTATTATATTTGAAAATTTCAAACCAAAGCACAACAGAAACCAAACTAGAGAAAATGCAATTGACAACGCCCTGAGGTGTTTACAACACAACCCATTTTTCTGCAGGTGAATTTTCAAATTTGGGTATTTTGAACAGTAATCTAATAAGATTTGGCTAATAATCCCCATGGAAATGATGCTGGGGTGTTCTTTAGTTTTTGATAGACTCCCGATTACACAGACAGTCTAATCTTAAACAAGAAAAGAGAGCAGGTTTTCTACACCGGGAGAAATAAAGAATAATGTAGCACTTGGACAACCTTGAAGGTGACTTTTCCAAGCCATTGATTTGCAGGTCCATGCCCTGAAATTCAAGTCAGGGAGATTCATTACAGTTCTTTGAGTCACTAGAGTATTAAAAACCAAAATGCATCATTAACTCAGAAGTGGGCTATGCCATTTGGCAATAAGGGATCCATTTGACTTTGGTGACAAAGCCATCTATGCAGGTTCTTCAAACTTCACCACAAAAGGAAGTAATTGCTTTTTGCATGTCAGAGAGTAAAAGCAATCATTTTCCTACTATTATTCACTCTTGTCTATTTAGTCAAAAAGTATAGATTGCTGGGAAGAGCCTTGGCATAAATGAGCTCTAATGAAGAAAAGCAGTGTTGGACTTTTTCTGTGAAAGAGTTTCGGTAGATTTCCATGGGGTTAGTCTACCAGGAGGAAGTTGACAGGAATTTAAGGAGTTGAGGGCGCTGAGGAGTGGAGTGGCCAGCAGGGAGTGCAGAGAGCAATTGCTGTTTTCTTCTTCCCCTATTGTCTGAAAAACCCAAAAGCCTTAGTTAAATGCTCTTTTGTCCCTGGTTTTGTCCAGCAGTGAAAATAGCATGGCATTTAAATAGATGGCATTGGTTTTCATGAAGCTGGTTTTCAGAAAGGACATAATGGTGGTCGACAAGAATTCTTTTAAAAATAATTAAAAACAAGCCTTTAGTCAGTGTGACCCTGAGCTTTTAAAGTGGTGTGGCAGAAAAACCAGCTGGGCACTCAGTCAACATTTTGAAGCTGGATTCCTATATCCACTGCTCACCAATAGGCCATGTTATCTCAGGGAAGCCTAGATCCTGCTCCAACTTTCCTGAGCCTTGGTTTCTTCCTCTGCAAAAAGGAAACACAATAGCACTACTTTTCCTATCTACCCAGTAGGTGGTTTCAAGGATCAAATAGAAGCATGTGTGTGCTAGAGCCTCCTCCATAGATTCAGAATATTCATAGCCATCCTGTGTATGCCTGATAGGCATTTTTAAGTTCATTCATTACCTTTTAAAATCTTCATACCAATGCTGTGAGGTGAGTAGTAAAGCTCAGAGAAGTTGTAACTTCATAAAGAGGTGTTATACTCCATTTTAGGTATTTATGACATACGGGTGATTTCAACACAACCCCTGACTTAAAGAAACAGTCTAGCATGAGTATATGTATATATAATTTACATATATATATGTAAATAAATCACAGTATAGTGGGTTAAAGAATACAGTGGGATGGAAAGAATAGATATGAGGCCAAATTTGCACATAGGAGGGAGGTTTATTCTTCTTGATGCCAAGGGTAGAGGATGATGGAAGGAAAAAGGAGTATGGTGACTGTGTGTGTGTATGTGAAAGAGAGAGAGAGAACCAGTACATCAGAGAATGCTTCCTATTAGAGAACTTTCAAATATATCTTAGTATCTCCTAAGATACTAAGTTCGCCTAGCAGACTGGAGGCGGAGAACATTTCAGGTTGAAAAAATGAGAATGCCTAGTAGGAAGATAAATGACTACTATACAAGTGCTAATTCATATTAAATTGTATTAACATAAGTGCTTAATAATAAAAAAAATGAAGTACATTAAGTAGACAAGCAGGACAACTTAGAATCTATCCTCTGCTTATTGCCAATGGTTAGATCTCGCTTGAAGACAACAATGTTCAAAACATATAGTCTTTTCCTTTCCTGCCTCCTGCTTGAGTAGCATTTCTTTCAGCATGATGTAGTATTATTTGAAGACCAAGACACTCCCCATATCTTTCTTTTTTATGGCCTCTAATAAAAAAGAAATTCTTTACAATTCCATGTAAAGAATCAGGCAACTTGGATTCTTTAAAACCAAGATAGATCCTGTTGTCATAAAGTCTGAGATGGTGAATGGCATTTTTTTTTAAGTAATTAAGAACAAGCCATTAGTCGATGGGATTCTGCACTTCTAAAGTGATGTCCAGTGGGCATCAAAGTATGGAGCCATGATAGATGGAATTATAAAAATAGTAGATTGGGTCATTGTCTCCAGTTTTTCTTTCACTCCTTTGACACATATCTTTGCATGGCCTCCCGCTCTGGGCCGAGTCCAGTAGTTCTCTTATTACTGATTTGTAGGAGTTTGTCATATATCCTGATACCATTCTTTTATCAGATATGTTTGTTATTATTTTTTTTAGTCTATGGCTTACCTATGCCTTTTAATGATAATAGGGTTTGTTTGTTTGTTTGTTTGGTTTGGTTTGGCTAATCCTAGGATATTTTTTCCATTGATTTTTTTAGAGAGATTGGAAGGGTGGGGGAGAGACAGAGGGAGAGAAACATCCATGTGAGAGAGACACTTTGATTGGCTGCCTCCCACATGTGCCCCAACTGGGGCTGGGGAGGGAGCCTGCAACCGAGGTACGTGCTCTTGGTGGGAACTGAACCCCCGATCCTTCAGCCTATGGGCCAAACTCTAACCACTGAACCAACCTGGCTAGGGCAAGGTTTATTTTACATATAAAATATTCAGTTGTTAGAGCAACATTTTTTGGGGGGGAAAGATGGAGACCCCCCTCTTTCCATTGAATTAACTTCACACCTTAGTTGAATATCATTTAACTGTACATGTATGGGTGTGTTTCTAGACTCCTACTTTTGTTCCTTGACTTACTGATCTATCTTTTTACCAATCACACCAGTCTTCATTACTGTAGCTTTATAGTTAGTCTTAAAATTAGGTAGTATCAGTCCTCCAGCTTATTCTTTTTCAAGGTTGTTCAAGCTGTTCTAGGGCCTTTGCATTTCCATGTAAAACTAGAATCAACTTTTCAAAAAAAACCTTGATGGAATTGTGATAGAAATTATGTTAAATCTACTAATCAATTTAGAAAGATTATTGAGTAAATACTAAGTCTTCTTTATGCATAAATGTAAGTCTAATAACATACTTAAAGTAAGAAAATAGAAAAATAAAATTAGAGTTAAAATGTTTTAATTTCTTTAAACAAGAAAAAAAATACATGTACTATTCCTTTTTGTCCCTCTAGTGAGAATGATTTCTTTTCTTTTTTTTCAATAATGTCAAAGACCTATCAATTCCTAGTACTGTTTCTTGCTGAGTTATTCTGAACCATATATATATATTCTGTGTATTTTTACAAGCAGTCAATTAAATAAAACATTTTTGATAGTTTATTTGAAATCTTTAATAATAACTTGATACTGGGAATTACAGATTTTTACATTTTTCCACATTGAACATTATATGAGCAAGGAAGATACAAAAGAGTCTTTGGGATTTGCTATTCTTTACTCTGTCAGTGTAGGTTTAGATCAATAAGTTACATACATTTTTCCCCTTAAGAAATGACTGTGGCTTTTAGTTTTTCACAGCCTGAACTCTCACACTGACTTTTCAGTAGGAGGCCATATTCTTTTCTGTCTCTGGGCCACTGCGTTCCCCTAGTCTGTGCTACTCTTCTCCTAAATCTGCCCATGGCAAGCGCCTCATTGTCAGATCTCAGCTCAACTCTGACCTCCTCAGGAATCCTCCCCGACAAGCATGTATAAAATGCTCACCTCTATAATCCTTTATCCCAACATTCTTCGATTTTCATTACTTAGTTTTCCACTCTCTGAAATTATTTATTGCATGTTTCCTGTCTCTTTCTCTCCACTAGGATGTAAGCTAGAAGAGGCAGGATCCACACCATCCTCAGCATGCCTAGCAGATCATCGCAAGGCAATAAATATCTGGTGAGTGAATTAATGGATTTTGAAATTGATGATTTTATTTCAACTTACCACCAACATGATATCAATCCATTTACTCTATGTTTTCAAAGCTGAACTTTGAAAAAAGGTTGATGTTTGTAGATGGTTATTTTTATTTGCATTTCTGGGATTATTGACAACAAGGGCCATTTCTACACATTGTATTAATACTTATATATCCTCTTGTGTAATAAAGTGAAATGGGATCTGATGTTGTAGTCAAAAGAATGAGTTCAAGTTTTAGTTTCGTAATTTACTGATTGTTTAAGCTAGCACAGCCACTTAATCTTCCTGAGCCTCAATGTCCTCATGTGTAGATTGTGGATGACAATGCTTGCTCTGCTCATTCCATAATATTTTTGTGAAGGTGAAATGAGATAATATATTTATGAAAGCACTCTGTAAATGGAATATGTAAGGCCTTATTATTAAATTTAATGTATTAATTCATTGCCTAATGGACCGAAAGAGTTAATTGTTCTTCCAAAATTATCTAATTTATTTTCAGGGTTGGGGAGAGTTTTATGCAAGGTGCTACTAATAGATAATAATAACTCATTTGTTCCTCTATCACACCTTTCCTTAGAGGACTAGGAAAGCTTTATTCTATCTCATTAATCCTTAACAATGCCTCTGAATCATTAGACAGCTTGACGATAAGCGCTGTTCTGATTTTTACAGCTAGAGCTAATGAGGAACTGGGAGGTTGCGCGACTTTTTCAAAGTTACTCAGAAATCAGCGAGGCTGCTGTGGAAGGGAGATTGGGACTCCTGGCAGCACCCCTACTGTGATTGGCAGCAGGAGACAATACCTGGCACGTATCGTTACTAAGCTTCAGTGGGAGATGCGAAGAAGAACGTGACAGCTGTACTGTCCTCAGTGAGCTTCATGCTTAGAGTGAGAATGGCAACGTAAATGGACTTTAGGACAGAATTCAAGTGCCATGAATTGTTTTTTTAAAGTGCTCTGAAGTGTCAATGTGGGTAGGTCTTATTCGTTAAATGAAAATACACTTCAGCCCTGGCCAGTGTGACTCAGTTGGTTGAGCATTGTCTCATGCACCAAGAGGTCCCTGGTTTGATTCTCAGTCAGGGCCCAGGCCCAGGTTTTGGGCTCGATTCCCCAGCTGGGGGCTTGTGGGAGGCAACCAATCAATGTTTCTCATTGATGTTTCTATCTCTCTCTCCTTCTACCTCTCCAATCAATAAAAACATATTAAAAAAAAAAGAATAGACTTCATAAAAAAGTGATACTCCCAACAGATCAAAGAACACTGATAAGTTTAGAAAGTAATAAAAGTGGAAAGAAAACATACTATGCAAATAAAACAGTGAATAAAACTTAAGAGAAACCGTGAGACATATCTGAGCAAAAGACATTTATACTGAATAATTTGATATATATAAATAACAGTTGTAGCTATGTACATACTAAATCACCTCAAAAGTGATCATCTTTATTATTATAAGTAATTACAATAATAATTGATTCTAGTTATCATCATAGTTAAAACATTTTTATTATCAGTGGTCATCAAACAGTAAAGGGAGTCGTAAGTAAATAAGGCTGCTGTGGTACGTTGAAGAAATGTTTAAATACCTCCCTTCTCTCTTGTGTCAGAGAGATACTTCTCTGCCTAGACCTTGGAATTGGGATTCAGACATGGGATTTTCTCTGGCAAATGGGGCATAATATGATGAACTCAAGCAGAGGGTTTAAATGTGCTTACAGAGTTTGGCTTGCCTCTTGCCACAAAACTAGCATGAGAGATGAAGTTCCAAGGGTACCTTCTGTTCCAAGGAGAATAAAAGACAGAACATGTCCGAACCCAGTGACAGGCTGCGTCCAAAGCCAACCAGATCCCAAGCTGAAGCAAAGTTATCCCCCCAACCCACAGACCTAACGGTGAGAAAAAGAAATACTTATTCTTCTAAATCATTGCACGGTGGGGTGATTTATTATGCAATTACAGTTGATTCATCTAGTGGTAATGGCTAGTTTAAAGTCTTAAGTTCTAGGATGTGTTACTTTTCAATTTAGTGAGCATTAAAGGTCCATTATAGCAAGAGTCCTTCCTTACAGGTAGTTCACTGACAGTTAAGCCTATAGGTAGGCTCCTGTTCTCATAAATGGAATACAATGATAATTTAAATGTAAATATCTACATTTTCCTCACTGTCCCCAAATGATAAGGACCACTATCCTGAGGTGTTATAAACAAGACTGTAGCACAGCTAAAGCTTGACTTTAGTAAGAATCATTTGGCTGAGTGTGTAGGTAGATGTAGTGTTGGGAGTCCAGGCAAGAGGTTTTGCCAACAACTAAATGATAGGCATGATTCATTTGGGTGGAAACAGAGAAAAATGACAGGAAGAAAATGCATGGAAGATGTTTTGCTGGAGTTGACTCTCTTGGATGTGACAGCTGATGGGATGATGAGCATAAGAAAAGTCAAAAGCAACTTGAATCTTTGAAACAGTTGTTGCTTGTAAGACTAGTGATGTCATTCTCAGACATGAAGAAGTCAGGGAAGGGTGACTAGGTGATCTGAAAGGTGGAGAGGTAATGAGTTTCATTTTTATCATGTTGAGTTTGAAGTACAGAGAGGGATTTGTGGAACTGTTGTAAAAGATAAGGCCACAGATTCCACTTGACTGATTGTCAAATGATTTTAAATGGAGAGTGTCCTTCATGCCAAAATGGAAAGGATTGCTCATGTATTATATTTTAAACTCTAGAGAGAACTTTTAAGAAGCAAAAATCAATGGATTCGTGCTTAAAGCCAAGAATGTCAGGTTGAGGGTTTGGCTTTCATTGAAATTCTATTGCTAAGAATATCAGTAATTTCTTCATACCAGGAGAGGAAGCCTAGTTTGGCCTTGATTGCTGCCTTTTGGGGGCATTCTGAATGTAGAACTGAAAGAAAAGGCACAGCATTTATATACTACATCACAGAAAACAAACTTTAAAATTAGTTTTACATTTATATATGAAATTGCAATGTTCTACACCTGTTAGTAGTCAGTTGATAAAGGATTTTGTAGAGGTTTATTTTACTGGCTAGTAACTTGAGACCTTTTAACAAGTGATTATTTATGACCTATAGACTTGGTATAAGAATATATCAATTGAGAACATTGGCTTTGGAAGGAGCCCACTCTGGTTTGAATCTGTGCTCTATCAGTTATAGGTATTGATTCATTCATTTAACAAATATTTGTTGAATTCCCATAATGTTCCATGTATGAGATCAAAAACGTACAAAGACCACTGTTTTGGGAAGTTTACATCTTAGTGGACAGACATGCAACAAATAATAAACATAATAAATTAATTATAAAGAATATTAAAATGTTAAAAATGGTATGGAGAAAAAAGGAGAGGACTGGGAGTTTGGTGAGTGGGGAATTTAATAAAATTCCATTATTAAATGGGGTAGTCAAGAGAGATCTCATTGAGATGGTGCTATTTGAGCAAAGACTAGAAGGAGATGAGAAAGCTAGTCAGGAATATATAAGCAGAGAAAAAATCTAGAGCACAGGGCCTAAGGTGGAAGTGAATCTTATATGTTTAATGAGCAGCAGAGAGGCCGCAGTGGAATGAGCAATTTGAAGATCAGTAGGGAATGATGTTAGAGAGAAAAATTGTCGGGGGGAAGGGCAATCAGGGGAGATCTTAGCTTTTACCCTGAGTGACAAGGAGAGTCATTAGAGGATTACGTTTCTTTTCTTTTTATTATAGAAATTTTCAAACACATTTAAAGTAGAGACACTAGTACAATTGAACTCCATCATTCAGTTGAAATAATTGTCAATATAAGGTCAGTGGTATTTCATCTCTATCTCTGCTCAGTCCCTCATTCCCTGATTATTTTAAAACAGATTCAAGTCATTATATCATTTGACTTATAAATATTTTTATAATATCTTTAAAAGATAGGATCTTCATGTCTTAAACATAAATACAAAACCATTATCACACTTAAAAATAAAGATCTTGATTGTTACCAAATACCCAGTCAGTGTTCACTTTCCTCCAGTTATTTTAGAGACTTCTTTTTTTAATTGTTATTATTTGTGTGAATTAGGCATTATAGAATAATTTGAGCAAAGGGGTAACAGAAATACTCTTCCTGATGCAGGAAGAACAGCCTGCGCGGGGGCAAGGAAAGAGGCAGGAAGACAGGTTGGAAGCTGTTGTCGTCATTTAGAAGAGAAGTAATGGGGCTCAAACTAGATGCTAGCAGCGGAGGTGGAAGTACATTTTGATTTCTGAATATATTTGAAAGTTAAAGTCAGTAGGTTTTCCAAAGATATTAAACATGGAGTGCATGAAAGACAAATCAAGGGTGACTACAGGTGTTTGGATTCAGCAGGCTAACAGGTTTAACAGTATTTTGGGAGATAAAGAGTTAAGTTTGGACATAGTGGGTTGAGATAGCAGTTGGGCAGTTCAAGGCTACATAAACATGAGAGTTACAGCATGTTGCAGATCTATAGAGATATTAGACTGGATCAAATCACCCATATTTAGTGTAGATTTAATAGAGAAGATCACCGAGGACCTTGCCCTGGGACATTCCAAGGTTTTGAGTAAGAGAGCAAACCGACAAAAAGTACTGAAGAGCAACCAAGGAAGGGAGTGTTTTGGGAACCAAGTAGAGAAAGTGCTGTGTGGAAGGGGCAGCCATCAACAGTGTTAAAATTGTTATATCAACTAAAATGAGAACTGTGATATAGGATAATCTTACTTATTCATTCATGTAATTTTCTTTAAAATAGATCCAGAGACATAAAAGCATGGAACAGACCGAGGAATCTCAGAGGGAAGGCAGGGGTGGGGGAGTGGGTGGGGAGAGAGTAATCAGAGAATTTATATGCATATATGCACAACCCAGGGACACAGACAATGGTGTGAGGAAGGCCTGGGGGTGGGGCAGATTTGAGGTGGAGGGAATCAATGGGGGGAGGGGACATCTGTAATACTTTCAACAGTAAAGGTAAATTTAAAAATATATATTGCCTACCTACTATATTTCAGCCACTCATTAGACACTGCAAATAAAAATGAGAACAGGTTATCATTTCTATCATTAGGAATGATCTATCTCATTCCTAATGATCACGGGGATGCAGGCAATTAGAAGAAATTATAAAACACTATTATAACTTGTTTATCTTCTTTATGCTTCATTTGTTTCACTTATAAAATAGAGCTAATTGTACCTTCATCATGTTGTTGTGAGAGTTAAACAATATTATGCTTATATAAGGATGTGAAAAAATTATTCCTCCTAGACTTATTTGGTTAATTACTCTTCTTATTTAGAAAAAACAAAATCAATAGGTTTGTGGTAAAGAATAAAACCTGGAGGTCAGGTTTAATTAACAAAATATCATCTTTAACTCCTTGGCTTCAGAGGAGGAGAAAACTATGAGTATCTGTAGAAAGGACTTTGGAAGGAGAGTGGGGAGGCCCAAAATAAAAATAAGTGGCTAGAAGATGAGATCAAGGGATTGGTGAGAGGCCAGAAGAAGGAAGGCTGGGTGGTCTCTGGTGGAAGCAGAGTTTAGGATAAACAGAAACACCTAAGGGGGAGTTTGCAAGTGGATTGTTTTTAAACTGTAGGACTGGATTGACACCAGATGCAAACAGGGACAGTGTGCAAGGGCACAGGACCAATTTCTCTCAAATTCATAGGATATGAAGCCGAGGGCATAATATTATTCTAGGCCCTAGAATGGAGGTCAGTTCAATCCAACAAAGACTTTAAGAGCCAGAAAAAGCTGAGATGACGTTTGGGCTAAATATGCGGAGAACTTAGCATAGAGAAAGTGTTTAGTAAATGGAAGCATTTAATGTGGTAAAATATAGCCACTTCCCTCCCACACAAAAAGCCTATATACCAAGGTGTTGGGAATATGCTTACTTGCTTTTTTACATTCTTTGTGATTTTATTTTTTTTGTTTTTGTGAAATAAGCTTGAATTACTTTTTTTTTTAAATAAGAAAAACAATATTGAAAACTTTATTGGAAGAGAAATAAAAGTTAGCCATATAACCCAGTCAGCTTGGCTCAGTGGTTGAGCATCTATCTACCCATGAACCAGATCACCATTCAGTTCCCAGTCAGGGCACATGCCCGGGTTGCAGGCTCGATCCCCAGTGGAGGGTGCACAGGAGGCAGCCGGTGGGTGGATGGTTCTTTCTCATCATTGATGTTTCTATCTCTCCTTCTCTCTCTGAAATCAATAAAAAAATATATAAAAAAAGTTAGCCGTATACAGCTTATCTAGCCCTTAGGGAGCCAATCTGAAAGTGAGATAAATCTACTCCTGAAATTACCTTGAATGAAATGTTCTAACAACAATGAGACTTCAAGGCCTTCTAAGCACAATGGTATGAACCGTTAGCACTAATGGCATCACTAAGTCAGGTGTCCTCATGTTTTCTGTTTACCTAGTTCTAAGAAAATATGTGCATTTGTCAATATAATCACAATTTCCTCCTCTTGTGCATTACAACAACCTTATTTTGATTTTAAGTTTTTTTTTTATTACCATCTACATTGAAAGCAGGGTGCTCAAGAATAGGGTACACAGGAATATACAATTTGAAAAATCCTCTCAAGAGGATTCTAAAATATATTACTTATAAAGGCAATACTTGAAGAGATTATTTAATTAAATTAAGAAACATTTGCATCGCCCTCTGCTGAGTGCTGGGAACCTAGAAGTGAGTAAGGTATAGGGGTTGTCTCCTACCAGAGGAAAAAGACATGTAACCAAACAAGTGAGCATGTGACAACGAGGTAATAGAAGCAGAGAGGAGTTCCGTGCAAGCGCAAGCGGAAGAGTGGTTAATTTTATCCGTAAGTTCAGGAAAATATTGCTGAAGTGGGAGATCTAGGAGCTGAGGACCAAAAGAAAGATCCTTGGTATCCAACCTAGAAAATTCATTCTGACTAAGGAACCGCACGTGATACTTGATGGAAAGTGTTAGCAGAAGGACCAGAGGGCAAACTCAAAGGGGCTCGTGTGTTGCACTTACTTGATGAGGCACACTTGGCAGTATGGAAAGAAATGGTTAGGAAGAGTGCCTGGGGGTGGGCAGTGTGTAATCTGAACTGAGGAAGATGTATTTTGTAACAAGATGACTATTACCCATCAGAAGCCTTTAAATGAAGCCATGAGATATGTGCATGTACTGCGCAATGGGGATGGAAAATGAGTGCAGGATGTGGGACACTTTCAAGAGATGACAGAGTTGCATGTAAATAAAGAGAAGGTGCCGGGAAATATGAGTTTTGTGATATGTGATTGGAACATGCAAAGCACTGGGGGCTTTTGGGCGGGAAGAAATATTCCAGAGGGCAGAAAAGGTAGGATTGAGAAAACCTTCAAAGCTTGAACATGGGAATTATGTAAGGAAGTAACAAGGAATCTGCAATGACAGACTGAGTGGAATTTAAAAATTTAGTGACTCCTTAAATATCAATTTGTAACATTTTTAGGTTCTTTATAAATCAGAGGGGCCAAAAAGGAGTATCAGAGGGAAAAGACAAAAAAGAATTCTTTGGCTTTAAATGGATGAATGTCATAAATGTTTCTTCAAAGGTCAGCTCCATGGACATCTTTCTGAGACCTATTATTACATGTCAAAACTGTCCACTGTAATGCTAGGGATATGCATTTGTGTAAGGGATTGCGCTTACTCTTAAGAATCTTACATGTTACTTTCGTTATCAGATCTATAAACAGCAATTGATCCAATTAGAAAATGGGCAAAATGTATGCACAGACATTTCACTGGTTTATAGAAGGAAAACAAACACATGAAAAAATGTGTTCAACATCATTAGCTAGCAGAGAAATGAAAATTAAAACCCCAAGGAGATATCACTGCACATCTACCGGAACAGCTAAAATGAAAAATAGCAACAACAAATACTAGCAAGGATGTAGCGAAACTGGATCACTCATTCATTCCTGATCTGAGTGTAAAATGGTACAGCCACTGTGGAAATAGGCAGTTTCTTTCAAAACTAAAAATGGATTTACTATACAACCCAGCAATGGCACACTTGGGCATTTATTTATTCCCAGAGAAAGGAAGACTTGCTTTCACTAAAGATTTGTATGAATGTTCTTAGCAGCTTTATTCATAATGGCCCCAAACTAGAAACCATCCAGATATCCTTCAAAGGGTGAATGGTTAAACACACTGTGATACATTCATACCCTGGAATAGTACTCAGTAATTTAAAAAATGAACCATTTATACACTCAGAAACTTCGATGGACCTCAAAGAAATTATGCTCAGTGAAAAGAATCAATCTCTAAAAGATACATAACCACACAATTACATGTATATAATATTTGTGAAATAACATAATTATAAATATGGAGAACAAATTAGTGGTTGCCAGGGGCTGGGGAAGGAAAAGGAGAATGTTTCTAAAGAGGAATACTAGGAAGTGATGATGATATAGTTGAGTATGTTGATTTTTGGTGGTGATTATACAAGGCTACATGTGTGACAAAATTGTATAGAATTGTATACACACAGACACAAATGGATGCATGTATAATTAGTGAAATCTGAACCTGTTCATTGGATTCTGTCAACATCAATTTCTTGGTTTTGATAGTATACTCTGGTCCTGTGGGTTGTTGGCATTGGGGGAGGAGATGAGGGGAGTGTGCATGGGATTTCTCTGTACTTTTCTTTGCAAACTCTTGTAAATATGTGTGTGTCTGGTGTGTATAATTTAATGGTTGTGAGTAGAATTGATGGGTAATCACAAATTTCATATTGTCATCTTTGAACATAGCCACTGTATTTTCAGTTCTGGAGCCTAAAGTTCTTTTATATCAAAATTACAAATATTAGCAACTCGGGCTCAGGATGTAGGCAGAAACTTACCTGAAAGAAATTCTTTGCAGAATACCAATGTAATTGGTAACTCTTACTCCCTTCACTTTCATTTTTCATCAAGACCAATTAACTGAAAGGGGGAGGGGAATGGGGCTTGGTAGAGAAAGGAGGGAAAAGAAAATTCAGAAGACAAGAAAAATTAATACTAAGATGAACCTTTTAAAAATAATGACCACAATCTTTCAATATGGAGCAATATTTCCTTTTTTGTCTCTGTGAAGCTGAAATTTACATGTCCATATGGCCATTTTATTTTTAAATATATTTTAATTACAGCATTTATTTGCTGCTTATACCAAAATCTTGGATTCTATGTCAATATATAACAGAAGTCAAGGTTCTTACACAATAAATAAAAAATCTAAGGAAAACTTAAGAATCCAGGTAAAATAGATTTAAAGATGAACGAGGCAGCGATAGTCCTATATTAAACTCCTATAAGCTTTCCACTGTTTCTTATTCAAACATCTGCTCTTTGGATCTTAATAGCCATCATTTTCTCCCTTCTAAATGGGAAAGGGCTTAGACTAGAGGTCGAAAAGTTGTCGCACATAGCTCTAGTTCTTTCATATATTAGCTTTGCGATCATCAATTCATTGGCCACACTTCCTTCATCAATTTAATTTTGCAGGAAAGGAAAGATGGAACAAGGAAGCATTTTGTAATGCTGTAAAAATTTTAGGGCACTATTAGTAATAGTTTCTCAGCTTCTAGTTAATTGGCCAGTTTGAAAGTAGAGAGAAGAGAGAACTGAAATGTTTAAATTAAGCCAAAGAACACAATGAAGGACTTCAATAGGAGGAAGTCCAAATATAAACTGGTTTGTGGAGCAAAATTCTACCCGTTTCCCATGTAAGGAATATGTGGCAAAAGAATCTCACAGCCTAGCCTGGCTGGCATGGCTCAGCAGTTGAGCATCAACCTAGGATCCAGGAGATGGCGGTTCGATTCCCGGGCAGGGCACATGCCCAGTTTGCTGGCTCAGTCCCCAGTAGGGGGCGTGCAGGAGACAGCTGATCAATGACTCTCTCATCATTGATGTTTCTATCTCTCTCTCCCTCTCCCTTCCTCTCTCTGAAATCAATGAAGATGTTTTTAAAAATAAATGAGGCACACTAAACAAAATAAATTAAAAAAGAAAAGAAAAGAATCTCATAGCCTATAATATCATCTTTCTGTGAAAATTTTTTGAGTATTAATAAGAGGAAATAGATATAGAAGACATATCACTGAAAAGAAACTTTAGATCCAATAAATTTAAAATATCATCTTAAAGACATGGTTAAAAATGAAAGATGATCAGGAATAGGAGAATATGAAACAATTGGTCCTTAATATAAATAAATTGGTCATTATGTATAAATTGGCTGTAAGTTGGACACCAGTAATCAATTTTTACTGTAGCTCTTTGTTTTTCCTAACTTTAAACTCTCTGTGCTCTGATAATTGTTCTTTGACAAGTTTCTAATTGCTGTGCATAAGAAGCTACCATATTTATAAGTACTTTGATTTTACTATATTAACACAAGATCATAATCAAGTGAATTGTCCTTTCAAACCCAGGAGGTTTTGAAAATACTAAACGAGACCTTAATGAAAGATAAATGGTCAGCTCTAAAATATTGCACAGCAAAGAATTTGGCGCAACACTGTCAGGGCAAGGAAAAAAGATAATTCTGTGAGTCGGAGATTCACAAAGTAGCTACTGTATGCTGCGGCTCCATTGAAAGACAGAAGATCCACTGGTTTCCAAGATTGGCCAGCACTCCCACGTAGGTGGCTAATTATGGCCCCACAGAACTGGGCCACTGGGGCAGGATGGCTGACGCAGTCATCATCTCAGAGAATCCAGATAGTAATTTAATAAAATAGGCCACTTAGAGAAATGGAGCCAGAATGGGCCATTTTCCAGAAGTGGATAACGTGGCCTTTGTCTGTGTGGCTGCGTACATGAATAGCCTGAAAAATTGGAGGATGATAGAGGGAGGGTCTGAAAAGCCACAAGGTCACGGAAATGGAAAAACATGATGGAAGAAAGATTTGAAATTCTTAGGTTTAACAGAGGAAGCAGAGGCATTGGAGCAATTTTAAGACTCGCAGCATGTAGCCCATGGAATCTCCTGTCTTATTGGTAAAGGACTGTAAAAAAAAGTTAATAAAATGAAACGAGTTACCTGATATCATTTTGCTCTATAGAAAGTTATTTAGATCTGAGATGGTCAAATTACTCTAGCACCAGGATCTCATGTATAAAGTAGTTCCCATCCTTGTATCCTGAGGTCTATCGTCCTTTTGCTGACTTTCCTTCCTTATGCCAGGCGGTTTCTCATATAAGCCTCTCCCTGTGATAAATCTGAAGACTGAAGATGCAAGATGTTTCATGTACATACCGTTTTGTCCCTTCCCTAGTTGATATGAGAGATTTCCGTTGGAAAGCCCTATCTGGCAACCCAAAGATTCAATGTCGATTTCTCTAAAGACAGAAAAGTATCCCTTCCTTGTCAGACCTCCACATGGCCATCACTAGTCCTGTTCAATCTGTCTTTTCCTACAGGAATGACATTGCCTTCCTCCCCTTATCAAATTCCTGTTATCCTTCAATGCCTAGTGCAACCATCTCTTTCCCCCTATGACGCCAACTGTAATACTTCCTCCTTTCTCTGCTCAAGCAATTAATTGTACCTTGTAGTATTTCCTTAATAATGTGTTACTGCTTGGACAGTATTGTATTTATTATTGTGTCTTACTTACACATAGCTCTCTTCTCCACTAAACTGAAAAATAATCTCTGGCATTGAGATTAGAGTTAAAAATCCTGATCTAGCCACTTCTTAGCTGGATAACCTAAGAAAAATAACATAAACCTTTTTGTGCCTTGATATCTTCAAGTATAATATGATGGTGATGATAGTAATAATATAATTATAATAATAATAATAAATACCACATATGATTATTGGCAGAATAACGTAAACTATTACAATGAAAATACTCCCAACATGCATGGTATATAGTAAGTACTTAATGAATGTCAGCAATTGCCTTTTTTTTTTTGAGGACTTCCAAATTTTTATTGTTTTTGGCACATGATAGTTTCTCAATAACATTTGCTTGTGACTGAGCAACCCTAATTTTCTCCTAATACACACAGGCGTGATTAATGCCTCTTTGGTTTGACATAAGAACAATGGGCTTCTTTGACTGGTCAGCACCATGTGGTGGCTTACGGCCTGAAAAGTTTGTAATCCAATATTTGAAACACTAATTAAAGATGGGCAGTAGAATTTTAAGAGTAGTGACAGATTACGGCCGAAGTTCCTTTTTCATGTAAAGGGATGTGTGGCTGCTATGACTCTGAAGACAGAGCCAGAATCTCGGTTAGAGCATGCTGTAAAATTCTAGAGTGTCATCAAAATTCAGAACGAGCAAATGCACTGGCACGTGAATCCTGAAGGTCAAGGTGCATGTGGGCCAAGTATGGGGCAGAGGCTGACATCCAAACAGTGAAACAAAAAGGTTGAAGTATTGTTGGGATATAAAGGCTGGAGAGCTCAGGTTGAGCATGGAGGGAAGAATAAGGGGCTGAAATTCAGGCTGAGAATCTAGGACTAGAGCCACAGCAGGCGGGAACACAGAAGCCTGCGATGGCATGGATGGACCTGGAGAGGATTATGCTAAGTGAAATAAGCCAGCCAGAGAAAGACAAACACCATACGATCTCATTTATATGTGGAATCTAATGAAAAAAATAAACTAACTAAATAGAAAGAGGCATGAATACATGGAACAGACTGACAGCTGTCAGAGGAGGGCTGGATGAAAAAAGGTGAAGGGATTAAGCAAAAAAAAACATATGTGTGTGTATAAAACACACAGACACAAACAACAGCCTGGTGATAGCCGGGGGGAAATGGGACGGTAGGTGGAGGTGGGCAAAGGGGGGAAAATGGGGACAGAAAAATACTTTGCTTGGAGTGGTGGGCACCTGACGCAGTGTGCGTATGATGTTTTGTTGAGTTGTACACTTAAAACCTGTATGATTTTTTGAACCAATGTCACCCCAAAAAATTCAGTTAAAAAACCCAAACAGAAAATGGTTTGAATCTTCAAGCTTGGCAATGCTCACTGGCCTTGTCCTCTGGCTTTAGGCAGCCTCCCTGGTGTGTGCAGATAAGGAATGGCAGGTGTAATCGGCTTCCCTGGGTGAGGGAGAAGTTTTCAGACGCCAGTGCCTGCAGGAAAGATTCTTCTCACCAGGGAAGTAACAACTGATATTAAGTGCCTAAAGCTAATGAAGGATCCCTAAGGGCAAAGACACACTGTGCTCAAATGCTTAGTCAAGGATTAAGATCAATCACTCTGGCTAAATCCATCTCTAAAGACAGGGTGCTTACATGAACTTGTTAACGCCGCTATTACCATGATTATTTTCTTAATGCAGCTTCTTCTAAACGTCAATCTAGTCTATTTACTTACTCATGTTGCTATTCTTCATCTTACATTTCCTACACTTTCTTTTATGCAGTTGAGCTTACCTTGCTATAAAATCATACTAGTCATTGTCTAATGTAAAGAGGTGACTATTTTTCCCCCCTTATTGCCTCAACGCATTAATAGAAACTTCCTACCTCTTTTCTCAATGTATTTTTCCACCCATACTGTTTGAGTAGTAGGCCACATGAAATACCTACCTGTCTAGTCACTTGAGCCAAGAAATCAGGTTCTGTTCACTAGTGTTTGTAATTGAGATTCAGAGGCTCTATTTCCTTCCTGCGGATCCATGGATTGGGGTACTATTTAGGCTGCTATCAGCCTTTCCCACCATGTGCATGGAGGAGTAATAAAGCTGTTATGCCAGGACTTTTGGTTCCAAGATAGAAATAGAATTCATACTTGTTTAAACAAAAGAGGACACGGGTTGTTGCAATGACCAGTCTCAAAATACGTAGTCTCGTGGATGGCTGGAGCAGGGTGTTTAGATGTATTTATGAAGAGCTTTACATCTTTCAGCTATTTTTTTTCTATGTTTTTCTCATTTTGTGTCAGGAAAGATGGTTCCAACAGCTGATGTGAATGTGATTCTTAGACCTTTCACTTTCAGAAAGATTGAGTGTCACCGTATCTAAAATATATAAAGAATACTCATAAGTTAATGACAATTCAATTGTTAAAAGACAAAATATCTGAACATTTCACTGAACAAGACATGTAAATTGCACATGAACATATAGAGTATGTTTGCTGTTATTGTTTGTCATTCTGTAGTAGGGCTAAAATTTTAATGACTGACCATAACAAGCGCTGGAGAGAATGTGGGATAACAGAAATATGTGGTACTTTGAAAAGTTTAACAAATTGAGTAACCTGCTAATGAGACTTACCCCAAAAGAAATAAAGGGGACTTTTTCATAGAAATTGACAAACTGATTCTAAAATTTACTTGGAAAAGTAAAGAATTTAGAAAGTAAAAACATTGTTGAAGAAGAAAAGCAAAGATGTAAGGGCTAACGTTGCAAAACATTCAATACTGATTTCAAAACATGGTATGAAACTACAATAGCCAACACTGTAAGATATTGGCAGGAAGGCTAGCAAGTATATTAATGCAACAGAATAGAGAGTCCCCAAATAGACCCACACGTATATAGTAAATAGTTGACAAAAGTGTCAGCTAATGTAATGAGGAACAGAACTGTTTAAAAAAAACAATCATGCTAGACCAACTGTATAGCCATATGGGAAAAATGAACCTTCACTCTTTCCTTGTACCACCCACAAAAGTTAATTATATACATTGCTTATGTACAGTGCTGGTGGGAGAGTAAAATGGCACATCCGCTTTTTGAAAATATATGGCATTTTATCATAAAGTTAAAACAGAAAACAAAAGCTATAAACCCTCTAAAAATATTGGAGAATACATGTGTAATGGGATAGAAAAAGATTTCTTAGAGAAGACACAGAAAGCACTAACTAAAAAGAAATAATCAATTTGACTCCATCAAATTTAAAAACATCTATTCACTTTAAGCCACTAATTGCAAAAACAAAAGTCAGGCCACAACTTGGGAGAAAATTTTTAAAATGAATATTTCTGGAAAGTTACTTATATCCAGGATATATACCTACAAATTAAAAAAATCCCAACAACTCCATATGAAAATGGGCAAAAGACTTCTAGAGACATTTAACAAAAGATATGTAAATGGCCAATGAGCACATGGTATTACTGGTCACTTGTGAAATGCAAAAACGAACCCACAATGAGAGACCACTACACATATACTGGGATGGCTGAGGTGAAAAAGACTGGCAATATCGATATCACCAAGAGCATGGTAAAACTAACACTCTAGTACGTTGCTGGTATGGTCATTTTTAAAAAAATGTGTCAATTTCTCATATAAAGATTATTTTACACTATAACTCAGCAATTTCTCTCCTAGGTATTTACTCAAGAATACTGAAGACATATATTCCCCAGAAAGACTTATATAGGAATGTTCATAGCAGCTTTATTCACAAAAATAAAGAAAAACTGGAAATTACCCAAATATTCATTAACAGTTGAATGGATAAACAAATTGTTGAGTGGTCATGGCAATGGATACGATTTAACAATAAAAAATTTAAAAAAATTACACACAAGGGCATGTATGAATTTCAAATAATTATGCAGAAGAAGCCAGACACCCAAAAAAGCACGTACCATTATTCTGTTTGTAAAAGTTCAATAGGAGGCAAAATTAATGTACAATCATAGAAATCAGAAAGTGGTGGCCTGGAGGGTGGGGCTGACTGGAAAGGGGCAAAAGGGACCGCTCAGGGTAATAAAATGCTCTTTGCCTTGTTTTATGTGCGGCTATATAGATATGTATAATTATCAAAACACAAAGGTGTGTTTTAATTGTGTGTAAAGTATCCTTAAATTAAAAGCAAACAAAAAAGAAGAGGTATGTTTTAAGAATTCACTTAGAGGAGAAAACAGTCAACAGAGAGAACCTCAGCCAACGACCATTATCTCTGTTTGTTTGCAGTTCAAAGTTTCCTGCAGCTTGGAATCCCTGGCCTCAGCTGCAGGTTAGTGCACAGGAATTTCATTTTTCCTTCCTCTGCTTTTTGGCTGGGTCACTCTGGGCCAACATCTTAACCTTTGTTGGCCTTAGCCTGTAAAATGGAAAAAATCGGATTAAACGCTGTTGAAGTTTCGTTCAGATGTACTGAGATGCCTCTTGAGCATATGTTGAAAGTTCAGTCTCTGTCAGTAATATGGCACCCAGCCAAGTCTCCAAATATCTTACTACTGGCACGTCACTTGTCATCCAGACTTTTGTTATTTTAGCTCAGCCCTGGATCTGTCCCAGTTAAGAAACAGAACTAACAATGTGTCCCCAGGTGCAGAGTTGAGAACTTTCTACCTTGTGCGCAGATTCTCTCCTGAGACAGGGTCTGGTCATGGGAAAAGGAATATGACTATGTAGCTGGTTTTGATTTTTAGGCAGAAACTGGAGGTAGCTGTTAAGAGTTCCAGTCCTAGTTCTGTGACTTTGGATGAGCCACTTAAAAGGAATCCAATGGACCTCATTTTTATTATTATCGAAATAAAGAGGTTTTCCTGGAGGATATTCAAAATTCATTACAGCAATTTCAAGTCCCATCTCACCTAGAGTCTGCTCTTTAGTCTCTGTATCTCTATAGAATTTTTTCTAAATGTCAAACTAATTTGACTGCTCCTCAGGTTAAATCTTTGATTGACTTCCCATCATGGTAGTGTACCATGCAGAGCTTTGCACCTGCACAGGTTACCTGTATTATCTCCAATTATATATCCACCTGCAGACTTTGTTCCTCTAACCCACCAGAAAATCAAATGTCTCCCTGACTTTGCTCATCTGTTCCTTCTGTTTGAGAAACTCATCAACAACTTATTGAATAAGTTGATTTCCATCTTCATGCTTCAGCTCAAAGTTTCCTGTCTTTGCTTCCCTTCTTTCTAGCCACTCTCTCCCAGATGCCTATGTGGAGTTTGAAGTCCCTTCTTGACCTCTGTTTTCCAGAGTAGTCACAAAACTTTGCATATCTTTATTGAGAAATGAGCCCCCCCTGACACACCACACGAGCACACACATATACACTTACATTTATCTGCAACACAGAGCTGAATTCACCACTTGCTCAGCAAGGGAAAACTGTTCCCCTAGGACACAGTTTCTGAATGAACCAGTCAACCTTAGTTCAGGTCAGAAGTATGCTGCTTGGGAGTTGGCTGACTTTCAGAAGTAACAGGGTTTAGGGAACAGCTGACTTTCCCATGCATGGGTTTGAAAAGATGCTGTGACTGATGGGGTGGGATTAACACTTGTTCAGTGGTTACTTATTTATAGTTTGGGACTAGAACCAAAGAATAGATTTTTAAATTTCTACCTTAATCAAAATACTTAACATTTTGTATAGTAACCATTGAATTTTGTTGTTTCTCTGTTCACTAGACTTAAACTCCTTGATGGTAGGAATGTTTTAAGTTTATCTTTGTATCTAATAGATGCTCAAAATGAACGAATGTTTGAAATTTTATAATAAAAATAAAAATTTTAAAAGTATAGGGCATATTCATGTTCAAGGATGTAACTAATACCAAGAGCACCTTGTGAAAGTAGTACTGTCCCCAACAAGGCCAGCTTCATGGACATTCACAAAGACCTTATACTTACTGCAATGCCCTGCTGTCCTCTCTCTTGAATTTATGAATTTTTTTAAAACCAGGAGTTCTACATATTTATCTTTCTTTGGGTTCCACAAATTATGTAGCTGGTCTTGTCTCTCAAGCAAATTCAATGGCAGTCTGTCTTGTTCTAGGACAACAAAAGTGTTCAGTAGAAGCATTTCAGCATCGTGCTAAATAGATTTACTAATCTGACACCATGGGAAGCTGTTTAATTCACACAGCATGAGAATTTGTACAAAACCTTGAAAGGGAAAGGTAGGCCCTGGAGTGTGCAGCAATGCTGATAGTGAGAAGTAAGGTCACTATGGGCTCCACTGAGAAACCTAGAGCTTGAAAGCAGCCCTGGAGCTGAGGTCTGAAGTGTGTGTGGGCCAGAGAGACTCTTGTCTTGGACATTAACATGGAAGCAATTGAACCGCTCAGGATGCATGTGGAAAATAGAAGACTGTCATGATGGTCCTCCCAGATGTAGCATTTCAATACAAGTGAAGGGTTGGAGGAAGGGGAAATGGACTGAATGCAGAACTTAAAAATTCTGAGTAACACTGGAATCGTGAAGAATGGGAAGGAGACTCAAGACAGAGACTTGCTTTTGCCAGGTATGATCTTGGAAACAGGTATCTGTGTTACAGTTTCTATTATTTTAAAACTTCCATAAAAATATTGCTGCTTAGGGCTTGAAAGAAATCAAGAAGAGGCCCTTAGAGAAATATCAGGAGCTCAACTTTGCATTTCTATTATAGTTTGTAAAAACTGGAAGAAAAACATCTATTCTGAGCTTTTTCCTTAGTGAAAACCTGAGCATTGTGAGTACATATAGTTTTGCATAAAAAAGTCTTTAGGAGAGAAAGCTGTAAAATTGGAAATTTGTGAAGCCTAGTAGACATGTGGATAGGAGATAGGTCTTTCACACAGATTTTAAAAATATGTCTATAATGCTGGCTTAAACTCTGTTATGGAGACAGATGGTTTTGTAGACAGTTTGGATTGGAGTGAAAAGAACTGTTGCTTGCCATGAGATGGCCCAGCACTCAAATGACAGCTGCACCTCAGTCTAAATGCAGGGTTGAAATTTGACCATGAAAAGGCACATGGGGGCCCACTGAATCCCCTATTGCCACACTTCCATTATAAACTCCCTGAGGGCAGGGCCAGCATCTATCATAGAACTGCTGATAATGAATTCATGTATGAATGCAGCCGTGTCCATGAGTAGAGACATCAAAAAACAAAGGAAAAGGAATATTTAAACCGGTCATGGAACTTATTTTCCTTGTGTGATGGAGCAGGACTCCAATTTTTAAAAGTCTAATGAATCATCCGAATCTTCCCTGAATTATTTAGTGTCATGCTGGGGTTAAGTTACTAAAACACTCTTCTTTGCTTAGGTATCGTGATATCTGATGAAGAGTTGCAACCAGAGAAATTCTGCTCTTCCATCATAATTCAGAGGAGAAATAGATAACAGCCACTAGCATAGGCTCTCCATCTAACTGCCTCAAAGATAAAATATCATGCAGTACAAGGGCTCATTTATAAGAGACGGCTCCAGAATTCTGGGAGACGCCACCATGTATCTATTGGCTCCAAACAGATCTATGAACTTCAGACATTCAGAAAGCCTAATAACTTCCCAGCTTGCAAGGCAGCATGGTCAAGCAAAAACAACAAGCAGCTTTGATAAAATAAACTTGAATTTGAATTATAGTCCCATATAGGCAATAATTAATGTTTTCTCCCATGCTAATAGACATTAATTATTCCTGATAGGCCAGATTATGTTGCTGTAACAAACAATCCCCCCAAATGTTTATTTGTTGTTTGTAATACATGTTCACCCTGGGTGTTGAGGTCTCTTGAGAAGCCAGGTTTGCAGAGCCTCCATCATGAGAGGTGCTTCTATGGGCCCATGGAAAAAGAAGAGGTTCATGCATATTGTGCATTAGATCGTACAGCTTCCACCCAGAAACAACATGTTCCTGTCAGTCACATTTTGTTGGCTAAACAAGTCACATTGCCATGACAAACTTCAAAGGAATGGGAAGGGACTATTTCACCATGTGCCCAGAGGGAAGGAGAACGTGAATATTTTTGAACAACACCAGTGACTACCACAGAAAATGAATGCCTCTCCTGTACGGTTGTTGTTTAATCATATCTGAAAAGCACCATAACAGCAGTGGAGGCTCAATGAATGGGAGTTATTATCAGAAGTAGGTTTGATTAAATGAAATAGGCTTCTAGGTGAGTGTGGCAGATTAGACAATCATACTTAACTGCAGACTTTCCCCAAATTCAACTAAAATTATAACTACAGTTTTATTATTATTATTATCTAAATTTACAGTAGGTGTTTCTCTTTCGTTATAAATCCATAATGATAAGGAAAGCCGGAGAGTAAATGAAAAGATTAAAAATGCCAAAGATTTTTAAAAGATGCCTCAAGGCATACATAAAAGAGCACAATAAATCAAAGCCAGGAAACAAGCATGAATGCTGGGTCTGCCTTGGGATTTTAGGAAATTTGGAAATTTTGGAAATTCTTAATCTTGAAGAAATTGGAAGAGTAAGTCTTGGGAATGTGCTGAGCTGGGAGGTAGAATTCGAGTTCCACACATTTAGCTGGAACTTTTGAAGGGCCAAGAGCGTTTGTGAAATATGGGTTGAAAAAAATTGTCTGCCAGCAAAGTCCATAAGGAAACCTATCAATCTTGTCACAGTTCTGAATGGAAAAACAACTAATAATAAAAATATTCTCCTATAGAATGTTTAACCATGATTTGTTCTCAAGCCAGCCTTGGCTCTTAATTTATACTATCTAAGGAGCCTGGGAAAATCGGAGCAGACATGAATTAAAGTGCTTCTAAGTTGGTGGTTCCCACTCATATTCAGTGGAAGCAAATATTATTTGGAGGAGAACTTGTGGTTGCTAAGATTCCCATGAGTTAAATTCAGCCAAAACAATGAATTCACTATTAAAAATTAACACACACACACACACACACACAAGTCACCATGAACAATAGTAAAAGTAAAAAAATAATAATAACAGAAAACCCCACCTCACATGATTTGGGCCAGTGGTCAGCAAACTACCACTCATGGGCCAAATTTGGTCTGCTGCTTGTTTTTATAAATAAAGCTTTATTGGAACTTAGTCATGCTCGTTCCTTTGTGCATTGTCTATGGCTACTTTTACTCAATATAATGGCACAACTGAGTAATAGTGAAACAGATTGGGTAACCTCCACCTAAAATATTTACTATATATCCCTACACAGAAAATTAGCCTGCCTCTGATTTAGACAATCAAGAACTTCCTATTTGAGAATTATCCGATAGAGAAAATAAAATACATCCTTGAAGTAAATAAAGGTGTACAAATTGAAATTTTAAAAAAAGTGAATAAAGGATAAGAGACTACTGAAAAATGACAAGGGAAGTCTTACACTGCTGCTGGGAGTGTAATTACTAAAAAACTCTGGCACTGTTTTCTCAGCATGAAGACACTATCATTTGATGATACTCTTCTATTTTTAGTAAGTCTCTTACACATGTGACATACACATAGTACTATTTTCAATAGTAAAAACCCAGGAATACCCGGATATCCACAGCCAGGATGTTCGAATGATGTGAAATATAATCGTATAATCAAATATGGAGCAGTGAAAACGAACCATAGCTGTAAGCATATATATTAATCTTAACACATTGGGTGCAAAAATAAAATATAATGCCACGTATACATTTTAAACACTTGGAAAACATAACATTTAGAAATTTACATATTTATGTGTGTGTGTGTGTGTATGTATAAATTTAATATAAATTTACCATCTATAATAAAAAACCAGTAAAAACAATTTGAAATAGTGGATACCCTTGATGGAGAGGGAAGAGATTATAGATGTGACAAGAATAAAATTTTGACAAGAGCTTGAAAGTTATGAGTACTATTTCTATGAGAGTTGTAAGTAATATTTCTATGAAAGTTATGAGTAATATTTCTGTGAAAGTTATGAGTAATACTTCTATTTCGAAGCTGGATGATGTTATACACACATATATAACCACACTCAGCTTAGAGATAGAAGTCATTGCGTGTGTGTATGTATATATGTGCACATACACACAGACTATTACTATTGCTGTGAAACAAACCTTTTCAAATTTAGCAGAATAGAATGACAACTATTTTGGTGTCCTCATATATTCCTTGACTCAAGACTTTTGGTGGTGCTCAGGGGAATAGCTGGTCTCTGCTTCGTGATGTCTGGAACCTCAGCTGGAAAGATTTGAATGCTGGGGATGACAAAATAGCCGTGGGACTGAATCATCTGTTGGTTTCATGCTTCTCACGTTTAGCACCTTGGCTAGAAGGCGTCGGAAACTGAGCTCAGCTGGGGTCATCAACTCCAATACCCGCATAAGATCCTTACACATGGCATTCGGGGAGGGGATTCAAGACAACGCGTTCCCAGAGAGCCAAGTGGAAGCTGCAGGTGGAGCTCTCTTACGTAGGCTTGTGAGCAACGAAACATCAATTCCTTTCATTCACTGGCTACAAGTGTGTCATGAGGTCAGCCCCCTTTTGAGGGAAATTAGACTCCACTGCTCACTGAAAGAGTGACAAGTTCCCACTGTGGAAAAGCATATTAAATGGGGCATATTTTTGTGGCCATTGTTGAAAATACAATATGCTACTAATTATTTTAATTTTAATAAAACATTTATTAACTACAAAATTTTATTATATAAAATTATACTTATGTGTAAAACAGATACACATAAGTACATGTGTATGGCATTATATACACATGTAAAAGTGTACACACAATTTTATTTGTGCATATGTAAATATATGTTTATATAAATACAATGACATACATATGTAAATATATAAATGCATGTAAATACTTACATGTACATATATAATTTTATATGGTATGCATTGTATGTAGCTTATTTCTTATTAAAAGTACAAATTAAAAACATAAATCCAAAATTAAGATGGAAAATGTCAACAGACAGCAGCCTTCTTCAGTGACTTCTGAAATGTTTGTGCTCAAAAGAACACAGGATGTGTCAAAAATCATTTGAAAGCAGTTCATATCTTTTATTTGCTTCTCTTGCACCCCATGAAATTATTAATCTCTAGAGATATTTTGAAACTTTCTTCCTTCCCCTCGCTGCTTTTTACCCTCTCCCTCCCTGCTCCCTCTTGCACGGTTTCCCTCCCCTACTCTGCTCTCACTCCTTTATCTTTGCTATATTTGCTGTTTAGACAATAAGACCTGGCAACATCAACATCTCCCTCTCTCTCCCTCCCTCTCTCTCTCCTTCCCTCTCTCTTTCTCTCTCTCAGAATGGTAGGGGGTAGAGTGAAACATTATGGATACTCATCTGTTAATAGGATTTCCCTTAACACTTACTTTCCCACAGTATGTCGTCAGCAGGTTAAATGTTCAAATGTACTCCCATCTTCCAACATCATTTAAAAGAAAAGTATTCCTCCCTTTAGCATGAACCACATTCCAAAAACTAGTGCACTTCCACTGCAATAGTCAACTGCTCTCTATCGACATACTCCATCCTTGCCATTTTTGAGGTTATTTTACATTGTTCTACAAAAACAAAGTTGCTCTTAATCTTGGGTCTCCTTAAACTCTATAGGCCCTTAACATTTCCTCTTCATCTATACCTGGTTATCTAAGTAAACAGATGCAGGTAGGCCGCTTTATATTTTGCAAACTCGTATCACTAAAGACATACAATCTGAGGAAAATCTTGCTGTTGTTGTTTTACTTCAAATTCATGTTTTTATTATCGAACGAAAGCTAGTCATTTTAGATATTAGCAAAAGGAGAGTTAGTAATTACCTTTTCACACAGCTTTGCATTCACAGGGGTGGGGAATGTCTGGCCCGCGGGCCATATAGGGCCCGCGAAATCATTTGGCCTGGCCCTGTCAAGGCAACCGCAGGCAGGACTCAAAATTCAATAAACCTAGGAGCTTTTTTCATAGCTAATTGTTAAGTTGATAATTTTGTATGGCCCGAGAATGATGTTATAAATATCCAAATGGCCCTTGGCAGGGAAAAGTTTCCCCACCCCTGCCTAGGACAAAAGAGTGGTGCAAACAAGATGGTTAGAAATGCTGTCCCGATTAGGGATTCCCTTTCTCTTCATGCTTCGATTCGCAGCTTGTCAATGGCAGAAAGCTGGCCTGAGGTTCGAGGGCTGTGATCCCTCCCAGAGACACATCTTTATATCTCTCTTTTGCATCTAAATTCTTCACCAGGACTTCATTATTCTAATTGCACTGATTTGGCTTAAAGATGTGGCACCTTCATTTATTGTTTTATTTAACCATCATTTTGAGAAATTTTTATTGAGGTATAATTTACAGGCAGTAAAATTCACTCTTTATAGTCTACAGCAGTGACTTTCAACTTTTTCATCTCATGGCACACATAACTAATTACTAAAAGTCTGGGGCACGCCAAAAAATATATCTTTTGCTGATCTGACAAAAAAAAAAGGTGTAATTTTGAGTCACTTACCCCAGAGAGCTATTGTTGTGTTGGCTGCTGGGGTTTTTAAAATTTATTTTTATTTGACAATCTAAGGAAAAAGAAGTCAGTGCCCCTGACTGCATAGTCAGGTGTCGAATGTTATAAAAATTCTTGCGGCTCAGCGGCGTGCCTGCCGCGAGACGCGGGTTGAAAATCGCTGGCCTAGTTATGGGAGCTTCCACAAATATATGCAGTTGTGCAACCACCACATCAAAATATAGGACAGTTCCATCACCCACATAAAATTTTCCTCCCGGTCCCCATTTGTCAAACACCCCTGTTCATCCCCTCAGTCCCTGACAACTGCTGAGCGCTTTTCTGTGCCTACGGTTTTACCTTTTGGGAATGAATGGAATTATAGAGTGAACAGCCTTTGGAATCTGGCTTCTTTCATTCAGCGTAAGCATTTGAGAGATCCATCCATGTCGTTGTATTTGTATATTGTTTCCCATGTGGCTGAGTAGTATTTCATCGAATGGGTTTATCACAGTTGGTTGGTCCATTCTCCAGCTGAAGGATACTGGGACTGTGTACTCCATGCTGGGTGCTAGTCTCATGGTTGAACTCAACCCTTGGGTCCTTTCATCCTAGAACTGATTGATTTATCACAGTACATTAATGAGCTCTAGGACTACCCAGTTCTGTGGTAGTTGATGACAGATAAAAGATGAAAAGAGCAGAGTCTCAGGCTCATATAGTTTACAATTAAAATGGGGAACTAGACTAGGAGACAATTACAATAATAGAAAGTTTATAATAGAGTTATCCAGGTGGTATTATGAAGGATTAACAATAGAAATGCCTAGTTTGCTTAGGAGGATCCAAAATTTTATTACATATTACATATAATAAAGCATATTAAGTTATACCATATTAAAATTGCTTTATGGTATACTTATTTGTGAAGTATATGAGTTGAATATTTTAATATGACTATGACTTGACAATCTAAGATGACTGTGGTGGGTACAGTGCAGTGATGGACATTAATGAGATACTGAGACACCCTTAGTATCCTTCACCACATCAGAGGAGAGAAGCATAGCATTAGAGCTGTTAAGTGAGAAAAGTAAATGGCTAACTTATATGTGTTAAGTAACAAAAAATATATATAAAGTATAATATAATATGAGATAATGTATTTGTATTTTATATATTGACATATATTTTGATATAACACGTACTATATGTAGTATATAATATCAACACAATTATACATTACATATAATATATTATAAAATAATATATAACATATATTAATTTATATAATAATCCTATTTTGTAAATATAAAGAAATTGCATGAGTTTATTTACATAGATCTGTATCTTTATAAGGAAAAGTTCTATAAGAAAGGGCCTGATAACCTTGAGGTAGATTTTTTACTTCTTGCTCATTATAGTTTTTAAAATGTGATTGTACTGAGAGTGATTTTTACTTTTCTTGGTATATTGAAGTTCAAAATTTGTATGAAAATCACACAGACTCTTTTACATAGAGTATAATTGGGAGTCCAGGTCAGAGTCAACTTTGAGTTCAAGGACCAGCTTCTGGACTTATTTCTGTGGAAAAGGGCAATTCATTGAATCGCTGAATGATTTCAAGGATGGATTCTTTATCACATGATTTATTTCCTAGAAACAAAACCTTCACATCCTACAAGCATGTGTCGCATCAAAGATAATTGTTTTCTTTGTGTCCCACTGAGCTTAGATTTTAGCTTAGATAGAGCGTAGATTTGGCGCACACACACACAAGCGCACACACACACAACTGAGTGATGTCAGAGACTTCAGAATTCTTTTCTCAAATATGCGTATTACTAACGCAGCCCTCGGGTCACGTTTTTACAGTCCAGCAAGCCTTTCTCAGCACTTTCCATCTTGAAACGTTGCAAGTGCTTTAGGTAAGGCGAATGCAGCAGGAGTGAAATAAAATACCCTACAGGACAGCGCCTGCTTTGATTTGTTTTCGTGTTTTCTGTATTTGAGTTGACATATCCTATTGCAATATTTGCTTTTGTCCCCGCTTCCATTTTTAATGGCAGCCATCCACTGGACTCATAGCTGTAAGGGTTCTTCTACAGCCCTCCTAAATCTCATTTCAGTCATTATCTTATATGGCTCAGTCTACACCTTCTCACTTCTGTTCCCTGCTCCTAGACTTGCTGCTTTCCTGAGGTTTATGTTTTGCTTGGATAGATAGCTGAACGTCTGGGACTGCTGATTTTGATATTTTATATTTCCTGTTCTTTTAAAATTATTTACTTTTATAAGGAGGAAGAGATTTTTAAAAATGTGACCCTTGGAAACATATTCAGTCTGCTAGCCAAGCCCCGGCTTCATTAGCCCTGTCCACCTTCTAATATGACCCTCCCTTTCTGTCTGTACATTGCTCCTTTGTGCGTCTTAATGCTGTGATCCTCCACACACACTTGTCTGATTGTTGCTCTAATGTGACAGCACCTACGACAGGTCCCCTGTTGGCTTCCCAGTGAGAGTTTACTGTGGCCAGGTAAGTTTGCAGCCTGCTAGGGGAGGAGGGAAAATACTTCTAAATTTACTTCTCCCAGAGAATCCCGAAATCATTGCTCACTCTCTCACCTTTACTTTCCGAGTTATGCGTAAAAACTAATTATGCTATATAATGTAGTACAAGGGAACATTTGGGTTTTTAAGACCAGGCAAAAGTAGAGAAACAGATAAGTGGTGAAACAAAATTGAAACACGGTTTAAGTACAATGCACCTTTATTTACGGCTTCCTCAAGACAAGGTAACTAACTCCGTTGACTTTTATTTTTTGACTCTCTGTTTAGGCCACTGTTGAACTTCGAAGTTAATGTGGATTGTATAAAGAAAAGGTTCTAGTCATGACTAAGAAGCCAATGAGCTGTTAACGTTAAAAAGTGACTTTGACTTCCTGGACCTTAGTTTTCTCATCTCTAAACTGAGGGTTTCTAAACTGTGATCCTGGGAATCTTGGCTGCTCCGTGAAGTTGCGTGGGGGCCCCTTCACAGTGAGTCTTACCAGAGTGGGTCTGTGTTTATATGTTTTTATCTATTGCCCTTCTACTTAGGAATTATTTTCGAGAAAAGCTTCTACCACTAAAAATGTTGAAAGCCAAACCAGTAAGCTCTCGCTCTCTCTCTCTCCCTTCTCCAACATCCTATGAAAGCTATTATCTCACCAGTTCTTATAAAAGGAGCTTTTGATGCCAAGTCACTGCTTTTCAAGTCTCTCTAGATATGAAAATTATCTTTGGAGGCTTTTGTTTGTTTCTTATAATAAGGAGCCTTGCTTTTCATTTGAAAATTACCAAATCAGAATTGTTGAGGAGGAAAAACAATTTTCCTTCTATTGAAATAAAATCCTAGGCCAAGATGGAGCTGCTTCTGTCTGGGATGCCATGTCAGCAAAACTTAGATAACTTTTGTGTTCCTGTAAATGCTTTGTTTGAGCAGAAACACAGTACGCCCAGTCAGCCAGTCAACAACCTCCAAATGCCAAGCCAACTCTGGGCTCTGTACTTACCTCCTAGTTCCTTCTCACCCCAAACAAGCTGGGCTGTGTGACCCCAGCCAATCATATACTTTCTATTTGTTTTTCCCCTGTCCTTTATCCTATAAAATGTCTTGCCTTCCACCCCACTTTGCAGTTCTCAGAAAGGAGACTGTCCACTTTATTGTGTTAAATGAAATTTGTTTGTATCATCTAAATCATTTTCTTTAATCATTTTTAGCACCTCGACTCTTCATTGTTTATGGTGGAGACTTCCACCTTGTAAATTTTAACTACTTATGTATGTATGGGAGCCCCACGAAGATATGGGACTCAATAGGTGACCAGATGATTGAGGCTTATATACCATCTTGAGCTAAGGAAAGAGACAGAGGTCTGGGGCTTCAGAGGGCAGGCAATTTATGGGAAGGCGAGAAGAGCAAATGTTTGGTAATCAAGGGTTGCCCTGCAGTGTAAATAAGTCTCCCAGATGAAAAAGTTATCTCTGGCCTTGCTCTCTTCCTGGTACAGGCCCCCTTTTCTAAAATAAACATCCCTTACAAGAAGCGTATTTTGAGGAGGCACATTCTGCTACCCTTCAGAATCTCTGTGGTGAAGGCTGGGTAACTGCATTTTTCAAATCACTGCCCAGGTCATCCATTTGTGCAGGCAACACTGGAAACACTGCCTAAGCTCCGAAGTCTACCGTATGTATAACTTGAAATAAAGGCTAACAATTCCCAAGTGCCTGATGAACACTAACTCTTAAACCTGAGGACTCCTCCTGTTCAGTAGGTCTGGCGTAGGTCCCAGGAAGTTGTGAAAAGGGGCATTAGCATATAATTTTAAAAACTCTTCTCTCTATAACGGGTTATATGTTAAATAATATTTTTTATTTATTTACTTTTTGCCTTTCACACATATTGAATATTGTTGGTAAGCTCACTAACAAATAGAGGTGTCCCTTGAGTGATTCAAAATTTAAACTGACATAAGTTAACAACAGGAGAAAAGTCTACAAATTTACATGTTTTACATGACATAGATGGAGGAAAGACCCAAAGCAGTGATGGAATCTACATGCTTTTATAATGGGTTCAATAAACAGGCAATTGTGGAAAAGCAACTAAATCATGATGATGACAAAGTCACTTCCCTGAAGGTACAGGGAGGACATCTTTCACATGGGAATTTCATCTTCTGCTTTTAAGGAGAAAAAAAAAAAGATCAGGAGTATTTATTTACTTTGCATTTGCTCTTTTTCAAGGGCTTTAAACTCAAAATAATGTGGAAGTGGCATATTCCACCACCCTTCATCATATACCAGGGTTATAATTTTTTTTAATGCATTATTTTACCATCATGACAATCCTGAGAGTTAGATAATTACCATCCCCATTTCACAGGTAAGGAAGGAAATGAAAGCACAGAGTATACAGTGCATTAGTGGAAGGTTGCAAAGCTGGTAAATGTCAGAGCTGGGATTCAAACCCAAACTCTGACTTACAATATAGCAACTCTAAGGTATTTTGCTTCACTTCAAATTTATTTGGAAAGCACTCAACTCTGATGGTGCTACCGTCATCTGGCAAGACTTCCCCCAAACCCCCTAAGTGGGAATAAAGGAGGGGAAGAAAGACTAGTAGCAGTTAATTCATAAGGCTAAGTGCTATATAAGATTTTTGTACAGACCCCTGGAAAGAAGATATTTTGGCCAGAGATGGAGTTGGGGTGTGAACAGTAGGGATAAAAGAATATTTGCTACAACCCTCTCCCTACTTATCATTTCCACAGAAATTTGGAAGCATGGTATGAAGAACATTTTTGCAATAAGAAAGCTGACTTTGGTCTAGGGTTTTGCCTGAGGACAGAATTTAGATAAGTTTTTATATTCATATTATCATAATAAATGGGAAATTTAGAGACTTTAATTTTATAATTTACTGGAACCATCTGGACTTGGAATTATACAACAGGGTGAAAATTTACAAAACCACATTACACAAACCTTTTCTCTGTAAAACCTAAGCAGAAAATATTGTTTATTTATAAAATGGAAATAAAATTATGAGTATGTGAGAACCAATTATCTAGGTTCTTTTGTCAATCTTACTTTGGCTTCTGAGTTGAAAATTACACAATTAAACGTTCTTTGAGAGCAGTTTGATAGTTTGAAAATGTGCATGTTCTGAACAATCTGTTACTCCTTGCCTGTATATTGAATTAAATGTCTTTAAAACATTTTAAGAAAAAAAAAAAAATCAAGGTTGTATCTAAACCTTGATTCGGATTGGCTCAATGGTGTCTATCAAGACTTGGGGTCAGGGAAGGAGCTGGCCTTCAATCTGATGGCTAAAAAAACCCACCCATTCAGTTTTGGTGACTTTATTGACTTCTAGCTTTGGATTTGAGAAGAATGCTTTGAAACTTCTCCTTTGGATAGCGTTGGTTTTTAAAGTTCTCACTTTAATAGACATGATCAGATAGGTGTCTATAACCTTTGTCCTCTGAAAGATTGTCTGATTGACTTTCTGTATAAAGGAATTGCTGAGAATATCCCTACAGTCTATATGTAAAGCATTCTGCTCTCCACCTCTCCATCCCCTTCAGCCATGCTCTTCCCTTGGATAATCTCTTGTAATGGTCTCCAAGTTGGTGAGAATGTACAATTTCTCTCAAACAGATACTATCTGTCCAGCAATCCATATAATGCTTGAGCACAGAATACATTACGGCACTGCAGCCCCCACTCTGTGCAAGGGAATGGGCTTTTGGGCTTGCTTTCTGAGTCAATCTGGCCAGGATTTATGATTCAGTTATGTTGACTCAAATCAGGCTGAAAATTCCTGGCACTCACACAATTTTAACTCTATTAAAATTTAGCCTAAATATGTCAGGCTGTTCTTTTGGCACAATACATAACCAAGGCAGGAAAGCAAAGACAAGTACCTCGAATTTTTCTTGAGCTTCTTGAGTGGTGAGGTATGTGGTATGTATATATGCCACCATGTGTACATATTTCTTTCCCAATTAGTCAATACAAATCTGATTGATTTGCTCTTAAACTATCATGAGACTGTTCTTTGTGACAATTGACTATTTTGAATTATTTAACTCAATGAATGTAAATTGATACATAAAATGATTGACTTGTATGAAAGGTAATTATGTGACTGAAGATCCTGATTAATTGCATTATTCAATTCATGGGAACACTGAATCTAAAATGTGGAACCATTTCATTCCATTTAAATGGGGGGGAGAAAGTAGCATCATTTTTTAAAAATGAGAGTCGAAGACAGGGCCTTTGTTGCTAGTATTATGTCTGTGATTTTAATTGCTGAGATCTTCGTGTTGAAAATTATCTGCTGTCGAAGCAGAGAAGCAGTAAATGTGCATAACACTTTTTGTACAATGGCAATTGCATTGGAAATCCATTCTGGGAATAACTAATAATGGTTGCATTTAGTGTGTGTTCTGTGAAGGACCATTAGGGTCAATACAATGCCTGTGAAAACGTCTGATATAACAGATACTTCTATATCATTTCCATTGCTGTTATAAAGGGGAAATGGAGGCCTGGACCCTGAAATAACGGAGGAGAAAAGGAGCCTTTTATTATGCTACTATTATCACATCTGGGAGGCACTCCCTTGGGAAGCCATACTGCAGAAGCTTCCATTCAAACTCTTTCATGCTGTTTTTCTTGAAGTTGAAAAGAAAAAGCAAAACATTGATATTTTTAAATACATGCAAAAACTCTGGGAAATGTTGAGTTGTAAAGGCAGATTAGTGACCCACCCCTGCTATTATTTTTTAAATGAAGTCCTGCTTGAAGATTAAAGGAAAGATAAAATGAACTTCATGACCCATTTGGATTCTTAAATGATGATACAGAGACATTTTTTGAAAACCTAGAGCAATTAACATCAGCCTTGAAATAAAAACTAAAACAAAACATTGAAGAAACTTTAATCAATCCTAATTAATTTGCTTGATTCCAAAGTATTAAAAAAAAATTTTTTTTTTTGGTATTTTGTCCTGCTACTATTGAGAGTTCTGAACAAGAAAGCTTTTAGGGTGAAGGTCAAAACAGGCAAAAAAAATCTCTAGATTTCTGCTTCTCCTTTTCGAAGTGGATGGAGTTAGCCTTAAGGTCATTAGTGACTCTGAAAAGAACAGTTTCAATACAGTGTTGGGGACAGATCCTGACTGATGAAGATTTAGGAGAACAGGAGGAGAGAAATCAGAGAGAATAATTAGAAGCAATACTTTCCTGAATTTTTGTTACAAAAGAGCATAGAGAGATGGACTGGCACCTGACTGAAAAGTGAGGTCAAAGGATATTTTTAAATTATTTATTTATTTTAATATGAGATAAATAATAGCAGGTTTATATACCGATGGGAGTCCCACGGTAGATGAAGGGAAATTAATGACGTAGTGCAAAGGAGGGAGACTTGCTAGCATGATGTCTTTGAATAGGCAGGATGAGATAGGATTTAGTTAATATTAAAAGGATTGTTTTTGCAGAGGAGCCTGGAGAATTTAGTAACAGAAGAAAAGTTAGAGTATGTGCTGGTATTGGATAGCTGTGGTCATGGGAGTTGATCAAGTACCTTAGAAGACCACAGACTTCCAAACCCTGGAATTCTGTAGCTTGAAACAGAGAACCATCGGCATAATCATCTATAGCTGAGAACTTTCACAACTCTCAATTTTCTATTTTATGACTTTCAACCAGCATATGTGTGTGTGTGTGTGTGTGTACACACACTGGTAATCTGCATAAAAACATTCCTTCCTCTACTCCAAGTACAAGAAATCACATTACAGCACATTAATGTCTCAATGTTACTTTATTTCTGAGAGTTTGAAAGTCTTTTTATCCCAATTGAACCAACTGCCTCGTTAAAATTACTCTTGATGTGCCTCTTGTATGATTAAATATCTAAAACATTAAATGACAAGAATCAACCACTTTCTCTTCAGTGATTGGGTGTAAAGAGTTTCCTTTTTCCTGAAACTAGAGCTTGATTAACTCAATGAATAAGAAGTCCCAAGTACACTAGTAGCATCCAAACAACAACAACAAAAACCTAAGTTAGGAGAAAAAGAAAAGCTAATGAAGAAAATATTCTATAATATTGTAGGGCCCAAGGGGTGGAATTTTCCAAAGACACTATTTATTCTCTTTATTATAAATTTTGTTTTGAGAAAGTAGCAAGAAATATGTCCTTCTTGAAGTTCTATAGTCTTTAATTAGAACCTCTCCATATTTATTCACAAAACTTCTGCTTCTCTCTCTGTCTCTGTCTCTGTCTCTGTCTCTGTCTCTGTCTCTGTCTCTGTCTCTCTCTCTCTCTCTCTCTCCCCCCTGCCATCAATAAAAGCAAACTCTCGCAATATTCTGGGGTGACCTTTTTTTCACACCAGATTTCTCAGCCCAGCACTGGAATAAAAACAGATAATGCTACCATATAAATCTGTCCTTATAATAAAAAATTGGAGATAATGAAGAGTGGCAGATGGATTCCAAACTAAAGGAATCCATCTTCCATGAGTCTTGGCATTTGAAAAACATTCTATGCCAGGGACAAGATGAACATTTGCAATACCTTTGGCCAAGGGTCTTGTCCTCATTTCTGTCATTGAGACCATTCTGGTGATATAGTCTCCCACACATATGCTTCATGGTATGGCCTCAGCCTGCCTCCTTTCTCATGTTGTGCAGATTTGCTATGAGGGCTTTCAGTTGTCATAATCATCATCATCATCATCATCATCATCATCTGGGTATTTGTTTGGGTGGAAACATTGCAAAGTTTTCTAACTCTGTACTGTAGCCTGGTATGAGAAAGTTATTTTAAATGACTGCTTTAACACTGAGCTGTCTTTGATGAAATAATGAAATTTATTTTTTTTTTTAAAAAAAGACATACCCATTTAAAATTAAAACCAGTCTTACGAATGAGCTAAAACTATTCTCTTTCTATTTTAACTGAAAATGTCACATTCTATACACCATTTGTTAAATCATATGTAAAGAAAATAAAATACAATTTTCTCAGAAAGGAACTGGGACTGCCCATGGCAATGTCTAGAGACATTTTTACTTGTCTCAATGAGGGGAGGGGTTACTCCTGGCCTCTGGTGGGTAGAACCAGGGATACTGCTAAACATTCTACAATGCACAGGACAATCTACTCCCCACCCCCCAAAAAATTTTTCATCCAAAATGTACATACAACAGTGCTGAGGTTAGGGAACTCTCTGTAAGGCAAAAATCATGTCAGAGCTTCATACCACTTCCTAGTGAGTCCAGAAAGGTTAATTTTCCTCTCTAACATTAAAATAGACCTTCAGTAGATTTCCACTTCCAGTGCAAAAGGTGATAAGACATAGAAGACCTTTGCTTATGGTAACACCAAGCAAAAAATGGGTAATATAAAAGTAGCACATATTTATTTGACTATTTCAGAATCTGTACGCAAGAAGGCCTTGATGAACTGATTTCCAGAGATTGGAGCCTTGCATAGTTGATCAGTGAGTTGTAGCAGGTTCTGGGGCAAAATTTGGATCTGGATGTTGATAGATGGAGAAGGCCTGTCTGAGACCTAAAACTTTGAGATTGAGAAGAAGGTAGCCAAGCCACTGGCAGCAGGAGGAACAGGCGGGATGGAGTGGACTCTGGGAAATCCCCAGACACAATAAGTAACAGTTTTCCTGGCATGGTAAAACTCCCTGCTTCTCCTTTCCTCTCTGTTTTAGGAGAAAAATTAAGTAAAAGTAGGACTGAAAAGCAGAACAAACGTCTCACACATTCTCCTGGAACTGCTCAACCAAACCATTCAAGCTCAGCCCACCCCTTTCTTGGCTTCAGGCTCAAACCCCAGTTTAAAAAATCTAGCTCCTAGATAACAGTAGGGGCAGGTATGGTGGTGAAAGCAGCAATGGCACGTGTGGATGGTTGGGCTCAATTTTATTAACATTGTGACTCAGTCACAGACTAATGGTGAAATCTCTTTACCTTAGCAAACAAATGTGAGAAAGTTTCCACTCTTAGGGGATAGTAGCAGTAGTAATAATAAGTTGCAGCATTTTCAACCTCTATTATTCTTTCATAAATAATGACCCTATACAACAGAAAAATGCAAGACATACAAAGAAACAAGTAAATAGAACTTAGATTCATAAAATAGCATTCACTTAGACTAACTCACAGATACCCAGGTACTGCAAGAAGCTGACAAGGAATTTAAAATAATTATTATGAATATCTTGAAGAATTTATAGGAAGAGATGGAAAGAATGAAAAAAACAATTTCATTAAAGAAATGGAAACTGCAAAAATAGTAAAAGAGAAAGCTTAGGTATAAAAAAAGTGTATGAAATTTAAAAATACTTCAAGTTAATTTAATAGCAGAATAACACTATAAAAGAAAGGATCAATCAGTTTAAAGACAGATCAATAGAAATGATCTGAAATGAAGAAAAGAGAGAGACTTGTAGTCAAGATGCAGCGTAGTAAATGTGGTACTCACATCTTCCCACAGCCACATCAAAATTATAGCTAAACTACAGAACAACCATCATTCAGAAATCAGCATATCCATTGCCCTACACGTTTTCCCATGCCCTTTTGTAAGTACAAAAATTAATGTACTAATAAGCTGAAGTAAAAAAATTTAAATTCAAAATCAAATTACCTTACCCTTAGAAATTAGAATTCAAAGAATTTAAATCTAACATTCATACTCTTCAACTTTTTATTTGTAGCTGCATCCAGGGCTGTTTCTCTGTGGATTGAATGTTTCTTTCACAGTTGAAAGTTTTGTTTCATACCACATCTCTAATTTGTCTCACTTTCAATAATTCAGAAGCAATTTTTCAAAAAGATACACAGTATTATCATGCACTGACCGCACTGCCGCAAAATTTAGAAAATGCTGTTTTCCAGCTCAAGAGGAGTTACCCCAGGCAGTATCGTGTTTCTAGAATCCGGGATTTAGTGTTGGCAAGAACTGTAGCAAAAATTACATGGTGTCTCGGTGAATGAACTTGGAGAAAATCTTGGTTTCAGCCTTAAATGCTAGCTTATGCTGATTGTCTGGAATAGTTAGTTGTATGAGTGAATATAAAGTCAAGAAGTACAAATTGGTAGCGATAGCATAGTCACAGACGTGTAAATGACAGCACAGGAAATACAGTCAATAATATTGTAGAAACTATGTATGGGGCCAGGTGGGTACTTGAGACATCAGGGGACTACTCTGTAAAGTACACGATTGTCTAACCACCATGCTGTACATCTGAAACTAATACACAATAATATTGAATGTAAACTGTAATAGAAAAAAAACTACTCAGCTGGGAGGAGTCTCCCAGTGCAAGACTAATATTGGCACCCTGAATGGGGAGGGGGTGGTATGCATACTGCTATTTCTTTTTCTGGGGGTGGAATTTAAGACTTGGCCACTTTCTTGCAAAGCTGAGAAATTTGCTCCAGTCACTATGTTTTAAAAGAAATTCTAAAAGATGTTTCTTTCACATATTTTTTGTGTGTGTGTGATTGATTTTAGAGGGGTAAGAAGAGAGAGAGAAAGAGAGAGAGAGACATTGATCAGTTGCCTCCCGTATGCACCCTGATCTGGGATTGAACCTGCAGCCTAGGTGTGTGCCCTGACCAATAATCAAACCTCCAATCTTTTGGTGCACTGGACGGTGCTCCAACCAATTGAGCCATACCAGCCAGGGCTCTTTCCCATCTTTTATGTACAAGCCCCAAACCACCAGCTCACCTTGGCACGCTTTTTCTGGCATCCCAGTGCTGCACTGAGGGTGACTTTAGTAACTAATGGCACAACCTCTACCATCAAATCAACTTCCAGCTCAGGCTTGGACCAGATTTATCATTGCCTTGCCTGGCATCCAGGGAAAGGTGCAACATCTTTGTTGGGTTTCTCTTAGAGTCATAATTCCATAAATTTCATGGGTACATTTTCTTATCACACAGGAAATGATGTAGTTACATAGGTAATGAAGAAAACCTTCCTAATGTGTAGTATATGTGTACTACATGCTTAAACTTGCCATAAATATATATATATTTTGAACCTGACATTTTTCCCCTTTGCCTCGGGTGTGTCTGGTTAGGGAAAGGTGTATAATTCAAAGATAGGGTATAGCCACTATATCATCATCAAACAAACGTGGCTTCCATTTAGTTAGCATCTCCTTTGTCCCAGGTATTGATAGCACTTAGGGAAAGTAATTGCCAGCCTCTCTCTGAAAGCCTGGTAGGATTTTGTGATGGCAGAATAAATTACATGAGGCATAGATATGCTGCTTTGAAATGTTAAAGGAAAAGAAAATATATTATTGCTGGAAAAAAGGGGATATTAACAAGATTGAAGAGCTTATCTCAAAATAAATCACATGAGACAAAGGAACAAAGTCTTGTAAAGTACTTTTAAGATTTCATAGCTCTAGAAAGAGTGGAAGATTTGAACTTGTGAAAACTATATGCTGGCATTTATATAATTTTTCTGACATGCTAGCACTCTTCAAAGCATGTTTAATATGTTAAATAAATAATTATCAGAAAAATCTCATAAGGTCTGAACTATTATTAGCCTTATATAATGTACTGATTCTCTATCACAGTCAATTTTACCTCCAGGGGACTTTTGGAAATATCTGGAAACATTTATTATTATTAAAACTTGAGAGAGGGGGGTGCTATTGGCTTTGATTGGGTAGAGCAGCCACAGATGATGCAGTTAAATATCCTCTATTGCACAGCGTACCTCCCACAACAAAGCTTTCTAAACAAACCCTGAAAACAAATGAAGAAACAAGGCAGCTCTGGCCAGTGTGGCTCAGTTGGTTGAGAGTCATCGCAGGCACTGAGAGGGTGCATTTGCCAGGGTTGTAATTAAGTAGAGGGTGGGGGACAAGATAATACAGGACATATGTCCTCTCCGACAGAATACTGTTGGAGGAGTTCGTTTAACCAGACAGAGACAAGAACTGAAAACAATGGGTCTGAGAATAGCTTTAATTTATATTATCTTTAACATTGAAACATAACATCTGTACTACACCTAGATGGAAAATTAGTCTCTACCTGAGTTTGGAAAATCTTGACACAACTTTAAACTTTATTTGAACCTACGTTGTTTAAAGTGTAGTGAAAACACAGAAATGGATTTCTCCCACCTGGTTGCTGTCTGACTTTGGAACATTTTGGGTCAGGCAGAATATTGGAAGCAGAAGGAAACTAGTTTTAGCTTGACTGATTATGATACTGTATCTTCAAATCTTTCTTTTTCTCGCATACCTCACATATTGCATCTGTTTAGGGACCTTGCTCAATGGAGCAGTATACAAAACAGATGCAGACGTGAGAGGATGTTAGGAGCACAAAGAAGGGTCATATGGACTTCATTCAGCTGAGCGCAAAATTCAACATCTGGGTAGGTCGAATTTTGACCCCAGTCCTGTTGTTGCCTTGCAATATCACTCAAGGAAAAATTTCTCATTCCCTTTGGGCTCCAATGTATTCTTATTAAGAATGGGAAGCATTCTGATATCAACTGTATGGATAGCATGTAGAACTAACGAGTTCCTGTAGTTCATTTCAATATACGTTGGAAAACTTACAAAAACAATGTAAGCTACTATCAGATTTAGGTCAAGACACACATAATTTATCTTTAGAAATGCCATTGACTTTTGATACTATAAATCTGCAAATCCTGCTCCAGGATTTTTTACAGAATCTTTAGAGGATAAGTTGGGAAGATGCTTTTTCTATGCAACCTCTTTACCTAATTATTCCTGCTGCTGGGCTTAGCTAATTATGGTCTTTAATGCATAAGTTAGTACTGTCCCATGACTCCATAAAACCCTGCCTCAGTCCTTAAAAATTTGATAGTAAAAATCATACATTTTCATTTCAGAAAAAAGCTATACACTTTTTAAAATTAAATTACCTGCTCTCTCATTACTCAGGGATAACCCCTCCTAACACTGTATTGTATATACTTTGTTTCATATTTGTGAGTAGATATAATATGCAAACATGATTGCGTAAATCTCACTTTTTTCTGATTAATGTACCCTTTCACTTTCTAAAAAACTTGATTCAAATCTTTTCCACGCTCTTTAAATTATTAATGTTATATCTGCCTCCTGGTCCTCAGCACATGATCTCACCTCTAATACTGAGAAACAAGAGCCCATTATTGGGAATTATCTCAACTTCTTGCTACCAGGCTACAAGCTTGAAATCTTCAACTAGCCTTTCCTTTGCTCTCCAGTTATGATTCCTTTCCAGGACAGTGGATCCAATGTGCATGTTCTCAGGCATCTCATTATAACAATTATTCTTATAGCTTCTTCCTCTTTATTTGATTTACTCACACAGAGTGCATTTAACTTTTTCCCCCTTCCCTTCCCTTCCCTTCCCTTCCCTTCCCTTCCCTTCCCTTCCCTTCCCTTCCCTTCCCTTCCCTTCCCTTCCCTTCCCTTCCCTTCCCTTCCCTTCCCTTCCCTTCCCTTCCCTTCCCTTCCCTTCCCTTCCCTTCCCTTCCCTTCCCTTCCCTTCCCTTCCCTTCCCTTCCCTTCCCTTCCCTTCCCTTCCCGTTTAAAATCATCTTTTACTTTGTTTTACTGCCTAATTCTAACTAAATTCCTTCATGGTCTTCTTTATCCTGCATTCTTTTCTTTTCTTTTTTTTTTGTCCTCTGTTAAGATTATACTATTACTTTATGAAATTCTATGGATTTGTTTGTTTTTACTTTATAGTGTGCCCTGGAATGGGATTAAAAATCTGTTTAATGTGGCATTCTACTAACCCTTGCATTCTACAATTGTTTCTTTCTGTAAAAATGTTGATATCAAAAATTATTTCCTTTGAATAAACACAAAAATAGAAATATTGAGTCAAAAGATATGTTCCTGAAATACTGAGGGGAAAACAGACACCAATGTCATGGGTTGTGGGTGACAAGTTAGAACGATGCGGCCTTGGTCTGCGTGGAACATCTGCTGTGCTCATGTGGCCAGTACTGGCTGATGGACATTTTGTGCAGGGTTATCCTGTGTCTGGTTTTCCTGTTCGGCTTAAGAGCCTGATTCTAACTGCTCAATGAAAATAAACTCCATCTGTGATCTGGAAAGTTATTAACTAATAGTCTAATGTCTGATCCTATTTAAACTTTTAATTTATTTGGGGATTTTTATGAGTAATTTGGTAGGAACATGGGAAAGGTCAAAACTGGCAGTGGTAGCATTTTACCACAAGCATCTCAAACTCTACTACTTTTCCCTCAGGCTTATGATTCAGTCTCCTCTAGATTAGTTTTCGAGTGCTGTTCTGACAGCTGCTGGCTTTTACTTCCCCAGCATCTTTCTTTCACCCTTTCCTTCGGGGGACTACTCTTTCTAGCTTCCCTACAGTAATGGTATAAATACAGTGTCTTCCCTGCCTCCAGCCCACCCTACCTTAGCTAGGGATTAAGCATCGTCTTTGACCAAATCTAGAATAATGAGATGCTCTTCTGGGAATTTGAATCTTCAACAAACTGGTGAAATAATCGAAAAAAGTTGCAGAATTTTGGACAGGCCCTTGTTTCTGTCCTACCAAACCCTGTTTGTATAAATTGTCTTTAATCTGTGAGCTAACTCTAGCCTTCCAATAAATTCCTTTATTTCCTTTGCTTATGTAAGCCAAAATGTATTGTGGTTTCCTGGAGAGAAATATATTTTTACCGATAATAAGATTTGTGTAAGAGTCGGATACAGAAAACAGATCCTCAGAGACATGTGCAATTTTTGTTGGATAGAGATGAAATGGAAGACATTAAGACTTTTGTTCATTTTTAGGGAGTTCATAATCAGCTAATTATGTTATGATCTGTCATCATCTGAGATTTTATGTGTAGCTCTAGGGTACCAGGTACATGCTGTCATAACACAATCTAATGGGAATGATCTAGGGGGGAAATTGTGGTGTGAGGTAGTTGTTTCTGATATGATTGGATAATTTAAAGCAAAAGAATGACAAGAAATAATGTCAAGATTCTTGCCTCGAGGCAAAGAATGACACTCCAATGTGAAAATATCTCATACATCGTATATTTCAGATCTATGGGTTTGCAATTACTGAAAACAAACTCAGTGATTAATATGGATTTGCTGAGTTATAAAAGTAAAATTCACAGCTTAGTAAGCTTCTTATGTGTCAGTTATAACAAACAAAATATTTGTGAGGAACCCAGTAAGTCGTTGAACTAATCTGAAAAAGTTCAACTGCATTTCCAAGTCAGAATATTAAGTATTTCCTCTTAGGAGAGACCTAAATTTTTTTTCCTTACTCTTTATTGTTATCTTACCTATTACTAAAGCCCGAATTCACCGTGCTCTATGATAATATTTAAAATGAGAGTTAAAAACAGAAAGAATGCAAAGATAAAAATGCAGGAATTTCTTATATATATCATTAAAATCTAAGTGTTATGGATTTGAGAATTAGACTATGGTTATGTAAGATATTAGAATTAAAAGCTCTTCCCTATCCCTACCCCTGCATTTTGGGTTTTACTGTTCTGCTTGCTACCTTTTTACCTGGAACACTATCTGAGTAACAGGTCAAGTAAGAATTATAATCCATGGAACATGCAACTGCACTCAGAGAATTGTTTAAGTAAGCCCTATCTTTTTCTTTCCTTAGGTATATATAAAAATGAGTGATAGTGTATTAAATTTGACATAGTTTTGGGTACTTATAAAAATCATTTCTAAGCTATAATGGAAAAATTCTGAGCTATTCCAATATGATTTATATGGTAGAAAACATCAGGGATTTTGCTCTGGGTGTTATAGCTCCTGCAAATCGATATCTTCATGATTTAATTGTGTCAACACAGAATACAGTAGGTGGGTAATCACAAATAACTGCTATTATAATAGGGTAAGGTATATTTCTAGGTTCTGAATCGACCATTTTTAAACTGCAGATGATTAGATTCAGAAAACCATTCTGTTCTCCTGAAAATATCTTTTACTCTTAGGAATGTGGGTGTATAAAGAAGAACTTGATCAAAATACTTTTCACCCGCCTCGGTGAAGCCCAGCAGAGGGTACATAGGGAGTCTCTGTAGATCTGTTTTAGTTTGCTTGGGCTGCCATAACAAAATAACACAGACTGTGTGGCTTAAAGAACAGAATTTTTTTTTTTTTTTTTTTAGGCTAGAAGTCCAAGGTCAAAGTGTTGGTAGGTTTGGTTTCTCCTGAAGCCTCTCTCCTTGGCTTACAGATGACTGCCTTCCCCCTGTGCCCTCACGTGGCCCTTTCCCTCTGCATATGTATCCCTATGGAAGAGACTAATAATAATCCAGTGGACCAGAGACTCCAGTCTTGATAAGGTTCACCTTCTGCAATCACCCCAGTATTTGCATGGTGCCCTCATGAATAATTTACTCGTGTCGTAGTAATAAAAAGCAGTACAATACCCAAACCACAGATTTCCTCTTATCAAGTCTGGCCTGGTGATTGTCACCATTAAGATCTTAAATTGCCAGCAGCAGTGATCAGCCCTGAAGTTGTGGATGGTACAGATACCCGAAAGGGACCCGCTAAGTGCCCAGTGGCAGCTTGGTTATACTGGGCCCTTTTGTCATAGCAAGGACAGTACAGATATTTTTCTTATTAGAATAATAGCTTTTCTGTTTAGGATTTTTTTTTGGTTGCCATTTTTCTGGACTTAGTGCTTAATGCATCATAATGATGCCGTCAATATGTCTTCCAGAAAACTGCTATCAAAGTAAAGGATGTCAGGTGGAGAGAAGATCCCCATGAGTTTGAGCTCTCACATGCACTATGACCCACAGGTAGCTGGCCTTATGAAATGGCTCAATGAGACCTTTGAGAAATGCCAGCTGAGAAATGTTACTCTGCCAAGTGAAGGAGGTTGTGTACACCCTAAAACAGCAAATATATATATATAAATTGGTGCTCTATTTCCCCAGCCAAAATATAGATCTAGTAATCAAGGATCAGAGATGGGATGGCAACTTTTATATTTATACAAAATGACCCACATTTAAACTATTTAATTCTGTCCCTTGAATCTGGTATCTGCTGGGTCAGAGTTTTTGTGACCACTGGATTGGAGACTGAGGCTGTCTTTTGGGCATTGTGTTCTCCTTACAAAAAGGGGTGAAGGCATTCAGGGTGGTAACTGACCTTTACTCTCAAAGGAAAACACAGTTGCTTCCAGATACAGGGGGTAAGAGGATATGGTTGGAACTCAGCTATTCTTTAGGCTCCTCTTTGTATTTTCAATCTCAGTGGATACAATTATTGGAAGACTAATACAACCTTATACAGGCAGTATTATTACAAGCACCTGTGCTTTTGGGGTTTGAATATTTGGGTTACGCCTGTCTGCAAAAACACCTGACCAACTTAGAGACTGGCTAAAGGATAGAGAAATGTGGACTGTGTTACCAAAAAAAGTGAAAAGTAGTAGCCACAGCCTTGTGAGCAGCTGACCAAACAAAAATCATAGTATTTACTGGTATTTTCTTTCTTGCTATACATTCCTTTCTCTCCCTTTTGACTACTACCCTATCCCATATTTGTGGGTGGTGGTCACATTTATCATGTCATCTGTATATTGCGGAGTAACAAGATGGAATAATATTGAAACGAGAAGAGGGGTAGACAGCAACCACAGAACCAGATGTTGAAGTCATATGTAAGGTCTGTGCAGCTCTGTGCAGCTTTCTTTATGAATAAAGAAAGCTGTTTGTTTGTCTTCCCAACTTCATTTTCCTTTCTCTTCGTAATGAAATGCTTCATTTATTTTGAGGACTACACTTCCTCTATTTCACGAGGTCCCGGTGGGATTTGCAGTCCTCTAGCCTGTGAACCAAGTTAGGGCAACCAGGTGAAACAGACACCTGAAAATATGGCTCTTGAGAGGCCCATTGCAAGGCTGCAAAGAGTTGGAGTCAGTCTTTGTGGCACCCCGAGGGAACTCCCCTTTATTTTCTCCCAGCTAGATTTGTGGGTTCTTTGCTTTCTGTTCTTTCTGAGGTTTTATAGTTGAACTCTTTCTTGGAATTTATGAGCTCCCCAAAAGTCTTTAAATAAATTCTCTTGGCTTGAATTAGCCCAAGTTTGTTTTGAATACTTGGGAACAAAGAGTCTAACTGGTGCCTTTTCTTAATCTATTTCACAGGCTTTTATACCCTGAAAACAGTATTGCATCCCAGTTTCTTATACTTGCTCTTTTTTTGTTCTTTTATCAAGATTGGAAATGAAAAGTACCCCTAAGTAGCTGGGTGAGCCATTAGTCTCTCTAGGGTCTTCATATATGAAATAAAGTAATTTTTCACCCTACATAGTTTACAGAATGATTGGGAAAACTAAATTATGAGCAGCATGAGAACATATTTAGAGGTACATAAGGTATAACATATAGCACTCATAGGCATAAACCTAATTAAGACAAGTTTTTACTAGAAGGCTATTTCCCTGGATTTACTCTCTTGGCACCAGAATATTGCCCATAATGGCTGGGTATAGTCTGTACAGCCCAGGCATTTATTCACTTTCTCCTTTATGAAGATTTCCCAGGTGACTGTCTACTTCTTCCTTTTTGATAAGTTTTTTGGGTGTTTTTTTTCCTGTTCTTTGTCTTACATTTTCATTGCCTTTTGGACTATCCCCACTATAACCCTACCACACTTACAATTAAATAATTTCATGTCTTTCTTTCACTTCTTAGTGATTGAGTTCCTTGAAGACAGCCACTGCATCTTAGTTATCACTCTACACCCTTCTTGAATACATTCAGTTTTTTAATTAATTAATAAAAAATTTAAAATAAGGGATAAGAGAACAAAGAAAAGCCATTAATGGTGATACTAACATTCCACTTTTGTGCTTTGATAGCTTTGCAACACCAGGCATGATGTTAATAAATGCTACACCACTGACCTGCTTTTTACCAGGAGATAGATGCATAAAACTCTCCAGAAAGTGTTACTATGAATCACAACAGGGACACTTTTCGAAGGAAGGGGTAGTTGGTAGTTTAGTTTGGTAGTTTAGTTTTAGGGCAGATTTTGTTGAATAGTTTGATAGATAGACCAACTGTTAATGATATCAGGAAACATTCCCACTGCTACCAGGATTACCGCAGAGTGTCAGTGCCCAACAGTAGTCGCCCAGACACTCCCAGGATTACCATCAGAACACACGGAGATTTGTTACTGGAATGAATAATTCCTAGCATTGGTAGAAGGCTCCATCTGAGCAAAACCCCAACCATTTACGAACTGCAACAGCTAGGTAAGTAGCTTACCTTGGGCACTACTTTCTAAGAGGCCAGGGGTAATGTGGTGAAATAATATGGAAACTCTTCTCTGTGCTAATTTGCATAACATATATGAGGGTTTTATTGATTTTGTGCATATAATTTTGGTTCATTGAGACCAGGGTCCTATTAATGGGGAATCGGTGTTATTGAACAGAACAAATAAATAATAATCATATTAATAAAAGGGTGCTTGGTTAACTTTTAAAATAATGTGTATATGTGTTTTAAGTTCAAAAGTGGAATGTCAATTAAAACTTGTTTCTGTGTTCCATTAAAGGGCGTGAGTAATAGTTTAATTAAGATATCATGGAATACACAACTTTTTGTTTAGTTTCATCTAAATCCAATCTGAAACAATCTTTATCTCTAAATACTTTTTCTAAAAATTTGAAGGAAATGATGTTTGAACAATAGACTAACAATTTTTCATTTGAACTTAAAATCTGTATTTCAGTCATATTTTTGTTCAATGTAATTCAGAGTATGTGTATTTTGCTATTGTATGTTGTGAAGCACTCTTGATAATCAGTGGTGATTTTCTTCACCACCTTGGAAGAAAATAAAATGTTCCCCTATATAAATTAAAATCAAGGTAATCTGATATAATAAAAAGAGCTTTAGAATCAGAACAAGTATAACTTCAAATCTAGGCTCCCTCTGGTAATAACTGTGTTATTTCAGTATGTTACTTTACTTGACTCAGTTTTGACATCAACAAAGTGAAAAAATTTTTTTTAAAGTCTATTAGAATTTGGGAAGGATTAAAAGAAAAATACAGGAGGTCTGACTCATAGTAACAGCTGGTTATATATACTTATTTTCACTTCTCATATATATATAAGAAATGGATGGAAGGGGGAAAAAATCAAAGCCAGAAGGGTGGCAGAGAAGCCCCTGATCACTGGAAGGGAGAATAAAAATAATGTGGAACCACATTCTAGGTTTTCCCATGTAAGGTGGAGCAGGAGTGACAATGAGAGCCCCTCAAGCCACCCGTGAAGTAGGACTGACTGCTTGTCAGCCGCGCCGAGCCTGGCTCCCAGGGGCTCTGCCTCCTGCAGGAGCCTGGGTGTTCCATTCAATGACCGAGTGTATATTTCTTGACGTTTGCTTTATGAAACATGATTTCTACTTAAAAGGTAGAAAATGTGATTAATGTGTTTTCTCTTCGCTTTCATGATTTGAGAAAGTAGCCTCTTTTATAGAATATTAAGAAAAAGGAATTTCAGTATTTTGAGGGAGAGGAGGTTCCTCTATCCTAACCTTTTCATCAATTAGGTTAGTTAATAATGTAATTATTTTCTAAAATAAACTTCAAATTCACCAAATATCTATTCAGGCAAAGTCCACCTATTGTTTTATTTATTGTATTATTTTTTTCCCCCGTTCAATCCATATCCTCACAATCTTTGACATGGATATTAGTTTTCTATTGTCACTGTAACAGATTATCACAAACTTGGTAGTTTAAAACAATATAAATTGATTTATCTTACAGTTTTGTAGGTTCCATGTCTGATATAAGTCCACTGGGCAAAAGTAAAGGTTTTGGAGCTGTATTCCATGCTGGAGGCTATAGGGGTAAAGAAAGAATGTGTTACCTTCCCTTTTCCAGGTCTTGGAGTCTGCTTTCCTTGGCTCGTGGCCCCCTTCCTCTAGCTTCAAAGCCAGCAATGGTGAGTGGCACCCTTTACTCAAGCATCACTCTGACTTCTGCGTCTACTGTCCTGTTGCACTTTTAAGGACCTGTAAGATTATATTTGGTCCACACAAATAATTCAGGTTAATCTCCCAGACTCAAGGCCCTTAACTTAATCACATTTGCAAAGTTTCTTTTGCCATATAAGGTAACAACTTTATAGGTTCCAGGGATTGTGATGTGCATATTTTTGGGGGACGATTCTGTGACATAGCTGCCCTTTGTTTTCTTTCTCTCTTTGTTTCCCCTCTCTCCCTTTTGACATGTTTTATATCTTAGTGTATGTTAATTTAATTCATTACATCTAAATGCTGTCTGATGTTCCTTCTTATACACCTATCATGTTTTACTTACCCATTTCCCGACAGACAGACAAGTTGGTGGCCAAGGCTTCTTACCACAAACAAAGCTATTGTGAAGAGCCTCATCTATATATCTCTTTGCAATTGGCTTTGGAATTTTTCTGGAGTATACACCCAGTTATGAGATTTCTGGGTAGAATAGTACAAGCATCCTTCATTTTCATTAAATACTGCCGGGGTTCCCTCCAAGCAGGTAGCACAAGTTTGCACTCTCCCCTCCCACAGTACATGAAGGTTCTCACAAACCCCTCTTTCTTACAAACACTTAATGTGATCTGATTTTATAATTTTTGCCAATCTCATGAATATGACGTGGTTTTTAATTTGCATTTTAACACTCGTTATTTCAAGGTAACATACCAACAGAGCAGGATATAGATCATAAATATACAGTTCAGTTAATGATCACAAATTGAATATACTTGTCTAGTTAATACCCCCACCCCCCAAATAGGTGGGAGCCTCCATATTTCCCCCTTTAGTTACCATGCTCTCCAGGTGTAGCAATTACTCAGATTTCTATCTTTATAGAACCATTTTCTGAATAATCTAAATGGAATCACACAGTATATTTTTGTTGTTTGGTTGGTTTTATATTTTTCGCCCAACGTAGTTTGTGAGATTTATGCGTGGATTTGTGTATAGCAACAGTTGTTCATTCTCACAGGCTCCTAGGAATTAGGTGAGTCAATGACAGCGTTTGGCGTATGGTGAACAGCCAGTAAGTGTCAGCTGTTGTTTCTGAGCTTATGTGTTTCCCAGTTCCTGTCTCTCCTAGCCCCTACATGTGCAGTCCCTGAAATGGGGGTCTCATAGAAACTGCTTTCATTGTCAAGTTCAAAGCAATTGACCCTTCAGCTCAGCCCCTGCCTGCCTCTACCTTCATCTTCCATCACACAGCATCCATACCATTTACTGTTAACTCCCCGCGAACTGTTGTTCCCATTACCTGAAATAACTTGTTTGCAACAATTAAATACTACACATTTATTGCATGATTTATTTATCTGTTTTACTGTAGATGTACATTTGTGTTGTTTTAGCATGTTATGAATAGTGTTACGATAAAAATACTGGTAGATGACCGTTGGTGTAGGCATCTTTAATAGGTCTACCCTGTGGTGGAATGGATGGGTCTACTGAGTATGTTAATTTGTTGTAGATATTACCAAAATGTTTCCAAAGTAGTTGTATCAGTTTCAACTCACACCATTAGTGTATTAGAATCCCAGTTGCTCTACATCTTTGTCAACCATTTGATTAACTTTTCCATTCTTTTGTTCTGGTGAGTATAGAAGTATCTCATTGTTTTTTAAATTTCCATTCCCCTGATGATTAAAGGAGTTATTGAAAAGGCTGCTTAGATTTCCAACTGTGATTTGAATGTGACTATTTCTCTTTTAAATTGTGTCAACTTTCGCTTAAATATTTGTTTACTGGAGCACATTTATACATATGTGAAGTAAGCATAACATAAATGCCCGTGTTGGTAAATGTTCATTAACTATACCTACTCATGTAGTTAGCTCCCAGATCAAAAACAAAATATTATCATCACTCAAGGAGTTGGCTTTATTGACCCTTCCAGGTGTTACCTCCTAGAGAATAACCACAATCCCACCTTCTGCCAGCATACAAGCATTTTACATGTCTTTTAAATTTTTTTTGTAAGTAGAATCATATTAACTATTTCTTTGCACTTTACTTCTTTGATTAAACATTATGCTTTGAGATTAAACCATGGCATTGCTATTTGTTATAGATTACTCATTGTCAGTGTCGTATAGTATTCAAATTTGGGAGAATACTAAGATTTACATATATTCATTCTACTGTTGAAGGGCATTTGGGTTATTTCCATTTTGGAGCTCACGTGCAGCAGTAGTGCAATAAATGTTTTTATGCTAGCCTTTTGGTAAACATGTAGATAAATTTGGGGTCGATATGTACGTAGGAGTAGAATGGCTGGGTCCTGGATTTTGCACATGCTCCTCTGCAGTTGGCACAGATAGAGTGCTACAGCGTGGCTGTGCCAGTTTCCACTCTCATCTCTAGAGTGTGAGGGTTCTGGCTGTTCTGCTCTGTCAAAATAGTGATTATTTTCTGACTTTCCCAGTTTAGCCAGTGTGGCAGGTAAATAGTTTCTTTTAGAGGCTTTAATTTGCATTTCTAGGAAAGCGTAACACCAATTCATATGGATGGATACTGTCTTTTGTGATGGGTTTGGTCCTGTCATTGGCCCATTGTCTACTGTTGTGTCAGACTTTTTCCTATTGACTTGCAAGAGTCCTTTACTCTGAGTATGGTTCTTTTGTTAAACACAAAAAGAATGAAAATATTCTTCCATTGTGTGTGTTGCCTTTTCATTCTACTAATGGTGTCTTGATAACTATAAGTTCTTTTCTTACAATGTAGCCCTTTATCTTTTTTTCCATATGGATAGCACTCTTGGTGCCTGGTTAAGAAATCTTTGCCCACAAAAAGGGAATAAATATTTTCTTCTACTTTTCTTCAAATGCTTTATTGTTTTACATGTTACATTTAATAGTTGATCCATTCAAACTTTGTTTTTTGGGTTTTTTTGGTAATGGTGTGAGATAAAAGTCAAAATACGTATTTTCATATGGCTATCTGAATCACAGTGTCACACTTGTCAAAAAACAGGTGACCATACATGTGTGGGTCTATTCATATGCTCTCCTTTCTGTTTCATTGGTTAGTTTGTATTTCCCTGCATTCACAACGAACTCTCTTAATTATTATATCTTTATAATTGATCTTGATATCTTAGTATATACTCCCCCCCCTTTTTAAACATATCTTTATTGATTTCAGAGAGAGGAAGGGAGAGGGAGAGAGAAACATCAATGATGAGAGAGTCATTAATCAGCTGCTTCCTGCACGCTCCTGTCTGGGGATCGAGCCCACAACCCGGGCATGTGCCCTGACCAGGAATCGAACCTGGATCTCCTGGATCCTAGGTCAGTGCTCAACTGCTGAGCCACGCCGGGTGGGGCAGTATATACCTTTTTATTGTATCTTTAAAATTGCCTTAGCGACTTTTTATTTGCCAGTCTGATTGGTGAGAAGAGATATCACAGTATTTTAATTTCAATTTTTCTGAGTACTTTGAGGTTAAACTCTTATATGGACAGAAAATTCATTTAATCTATTCTTTACTTATGCAAATTTTCTTTCTTTTCTGTTATGTATGGAAACAAAGAAGACATTAGCAATAATACTTTATTGTTTTTAAATGTTGTATATACATTTCCCAGTGTGTGCCTTGTCTATTTGCTCTTTGATCAACAAAAAATTATACACTTTAATACAGTCAAATGTATTAACTTTTTCTTTTATAGTCCACGCTTTTGTGTTTGTTTTATCTTTAAGAGCACTATATTTGCTTCTAAATTTTATTAAAGCTTGTTTTACACATATAAGGCTGGAATTTACCTGAAATTGATTTTTCTTTATGATATGGAGTGAGGCTCCAATTTTACATATTTTTTCCATATGGTTAGCCAATTGTCACTTTTATTGATTAGTTCATCCTTTATCTTGTTTCTTGGCAAATGCATCTCAATTACACTTCAGTCTTTGTGTATACTTGGGTCTGTTTCATTTTAATAGTCTATTTTTAAAAATCTTTCATCAGTATTTCTTATTTTTCATACTCCTTTAATTCCCAATACTTTATGTAATATGATTTTGATCCACAAAGTAATTTCAGTTATAAGGTCTTTATGGGGCAAAGATATTTTTTATTATTTTCTGAGGAATTATTTATGAATAAGTGTTGAAATTTGTCAAATGCTCTTACTATAATTCCTTTATTTTACAAATGAAAACCCAGAGACCAAAAAATATTAAATGTTTAAAGCAATGATTTCTGATTCTTAACATATTTCCTTTATTATGTAAAAATATGTAAAAACTTGTTATGTAAAAATTATATTGCATTGATTCTCAGAAGAATCAAAATTATTGTCCATATTTTTGGTTTTGCTTTGTTTTTTGACAACAAAACATTGTATGAGGAACTATTTCATTTCAAAGCTTAATTAAAATCCAGAAAAAGGAGCACTGATTTGCCATTAGTGAAAGTGGATTTTAACAACAGGTGCACCAATTACCAGTATGCTGCTGAAAGGTGATGTTTAGGTTGCAGCTGATTTTTCTCTACATAATTTTATTATTGCATACTGAAAAATAATAGGTATTGCTCCTAGTAGCAGGAAGAGTAAAACATCTTTTGTCATGAACAGTTTGTAAATAATTACAAAGAGTTATTTTGAAAGTAAGATCAACGTCATGAATTAATATTAAAGAACAAATAAAAATAGAAACTGACATGAAAAATATCAGATGGAATCCTTTTATTGCATAGTTGCTTATACTATCTCATGACTATATTTAAATTAATTAAGAACAATGCAGTTTTACTTTTAATTTAATGAATTGTTATTGTTATTAATTTTACTTGGTAACAATAATCTGAAAAACATAACAAACTATTTTCTATCTGAATTACTTTATGAAGTAAACAATAAACTTTTTAGACAATGAAGTTTGGCTGAATTGTGAATAGCTATCATTATAGGTGTTTATTCTTTTTACTATATGTATCAAGCAATGGTACATTTCATCAGTATTTAAAACCATGAGATGTTGTCCTAAGATATGAGATTGATGATAGGAATATTCAACTTTATTGGAATAATATACTAATTAGAAAATATCATCTTACGCTAAATAATTAAATGGTTTGTGTCTCATTTATACTTTAGGAACAATAAGATTTAGCTTACTATCTGAAAGAATAGGTCTAATGAACAAAAACATGGTTTAGAGCAAAAAGGATTATTTTTAAGCATTGATATATACAGAATATTTTTTTGATGACTTGTGAGTTATAATCTAAAGAACTTAATTTGAGGTCAGTGTTAGGATATTAAAAATATGTTTTTCAGGTTTAGGAATTCTTCAGTTCATTATGAAATTATACACAGTGCGGCTGCTGGATAGATGATGATATTGCAATTAAAATACCCAGAAAAAATGATAAAGAAATCTACATAAAATGAAGTACAAAATTTGGTGAAAACACCTCTTAATAAATGTCTAAATATAAGTAGAGACAAATGAGTAACAACAATTACTATTACAACCTAACAATAGAACCCAAATCACCAGCAGATACTGAAAAAATCAGAGGGGAGATCTGAAATTTCAGAAATCAAGAAAGAAGCCCTGGCTGGTGTGGCTCAGTGGTCAGAGCTTTGGCTTGCACACCGAAGGGCTGCGAGTTTGATTTCCAGTCAAGGGCACACACCTGTGTTGCAGGTTCGATCCTCGACTTTGGTTGGGGTACAAGCAGGAGGTGGCCAGTCGATGTGTCTCTCTCGCTTTGATGTTTCTCTCTCCCTCCCCTCCACCTCTCTCTTCCACTCTCTCTAAGAATCAATGGAAAAAATATCCTTGGGTGAGGATTAGCCAAAAAATAAAAATAAAAAAATTTTAAAAAAGAAATCAAGAAAGAATTAGAATAAAAATATTTCAGAAATTAATGTTAAACTAGGAAAAGCATAAATAGAAATTTAAACAACATATAATTTCTCAATATAAGTTAAAGTTGAAAAGAAAAGATATTAAAAGTGAAATAGAAATGATGTATCTCAGATAGGATTTGAAAGAAAATTGTAAATGTAAAAGATATTCAAAGAAGATCCAATGTATGTATAGTAGGAATTCCCCAAGGAGAAAAATCAAAGGACACAACTATTACTAATAAATATTTAAGAAATTTAAAAGTCACTAGATTAATCAACATTGAGACCTCGTCTGATATAATATAACAATAAACTTTTAAAATACTTTTTAAACAAAAAGAGCAAATCACTGATAAGGGAAAGGTTATCATGTCATTAGACCTTTTTAATAGCAACCCTTTATGTCAGATGACAATGATTATTCAAAGCAACATATTCAAGAAAAGAATATGCGAATGAAGTGTATTATCTCTTGCTAAACTGATTTTCAAAATAATAGCAACATTAACAGTTATTCAAATGCAAAATCCCAGAGAATTTTATTCCCCTGAAACCTTTCTGAGGAATCTGCTACAAATGGGATTTAGATCACCAAAATAATTGGGAAAATATAGATAAAAAGACTGAGTGTATAGTTCAAGTTGAAAAGGCTATGAGCGTATAGTTAAAGTTGAAAAGAAAAAATAAAAGAAAATTATAATTAACTTATAATTGTTATATCAGATGAAGTCTCAATGTTGATTAATAAATTGTATTTAGAACTAAGAATAAATTATGGTTATAAGGAACAAATACTAGTATATCATAATTATATGCTTAGACAAAAGATATATTTCAATTATTTAAGGAATAAGACAATGGGAAGAGTATTTCAAAATATATAATAAAAATTATTACATGCAGGCAAAATAATATTACTTCAAATTTTATCTTATGGAACTGCTTGGAGTAGGGGAATAAAAGTTTATTAGCTAATTTCAGTCTTCTTCTTAGTAAAGCACCAATAAAAATAATTATTGAAGGGATATAATAAAATTATATTATTAGATTAGACATAGGAACAAAAATGCAAACCTCCCTAAAATAAACCATATATTAAAATTTGATATGCTATCCTCTATCTTAGGGGTGATATTGTATAGGTATTTTCTCTTCCTAAAAATAATGGAAGGATAAATCATTAATAATTAAAAATAATTATTCAATTAATAATTAATTAATTAACCTGCAAGAGAAAAAATAGAGACTAAGAATAAAATTTATATTTCTTTTAATGTGATTTATTTTATATACATATCTTGGAAATATGTAAATATTTTATGTAAAAATGAAATAATGTAAAAGACTTTAAATTTCTAAATTTAAAAATATGATTAACATAATAAAGTAAATTAGCATATAGTGGAGGCATAAAAAGGGATTGTTCTAAGTCATTTGGAACACATTAATTTGATAATACTGACTAATGTGTTATATTGAATTACAAGAAGAACTGCACAATAAAATTTTATACACTTTTTAGTAATTATATTATTGGTAGTAGTTGTCAGTATTATAATTTTGTTTCACTGTGGGTAATGTGGGATAAAATTAATGACTAATTATGTGATATTTTAATTCTAGCATCTCTAGTGTCCTTGACAACTGAAATTTTTCAGCATTGAAGAGAGTAGATAAAAAAGAAAAAGAAGTTATGTAAAAATCTTATAATCCTGACTTGACTTTAAAGTAGCTGCATGATTTCATTACTTATTATATTATAAAATGATTACTTGATCTATCCAAGGGAAAGGACTGAAAACAACAAATAACTCAGAAGCACCGAGTACACTTAATTCCCAGACTGTGGCCACATCCCACGGAATCAGGGCATTTGGAGAAACTGCTGACCTCAGATCCCGGGCAGCGAGCGCATAAGTCTGGACCAACTTTATAGATCCGATAGCAAGGAAGTTATCGATAACCACTAGAGTTGTGTAAAAAAAAATCAAAAGAAATTTGAAGAGGCTCTCATAGCCAAAATGGAAACAGTTTGTAAACCAATACAATTAATAAGTATAAGAGATTCAGACCTTCAAGTACATTTATTCATGATGAGGAAACCATTCAAAAAAAAAAATTGATCACCATTGGCGAATGGTAATTAATTAACTCATTTTTCAAAGACCATTAAACAAAGGAAAAGAATCATGCATTTATCCTTCCCTTTCTATATGAACTGTGCCGTGAGATTAAGCAAATAGGTCAAAAGGGTTAAGTGTCTTTTTAAAGAAGTATTCCAGGTAATAAATGAGAAGTAAATAATAGAAATATGATATTGCAATTTTGCAATGTATATGCCATCATATATATATATATGTGTGTGTGTGAGTGTATATATATATATATGTATATACCAATGTATTTTCACTTTATATGCTATTTTGCAATATTAAGAACTGAGGATTTATAGCTGCTCATATCACAAAGTGAGAGGCAACTTGACATTTATGACCCTGAAGAAATAACTCAGTGTCATCTCTGAGGTGGCAATGCTAAAACAAAGCAAAACCAAAGCGATCGTATGTTTGATCAAGATTCTAAATCCAGCTCTGAAGCCGTAGGACATGTACAGCGCAGGGGACCATGTTAAACACCATGAGGTTAAACACTGTGCCCACAGAACCTAAACCAGGGCAGTTCAACAGGCAGGAGGAGAGAAGGCGCTGGGGTGAGAGGGTCAAGAAAATAAGAGTCTTGAAAACATCAGCCATTTATACTCTGGGGACACTAAATCCTTGTTCACACAAAATGTAAGCTTAAAATGAAAGGCCTTTCAACATTCATGACTCAACCTAACATTTAAACTGTCTGCGCAGTTGACGACACTAGAAAACTATTGTTAAATTTCTAGATGCTGTCATGGTGATGAGACTACTTAAAAACGGGAGCTCTCAGATTTCAGAGACATAACAATTTTTACGGATGAAATTACACGATGTTCGAATTTGAGTCAAAAAAGAGGAAATGTGGAAAGTGGGTGGGAATTGGAATGAAACAGGTTTGGCCATAAATCCGTCCTGGCTGCTTTTTGGTACAGGAGGGCTCGTTTTACCACCGTCTAGTATTATGCGTGCTTGAAGTGACCCATAATTAAAAGGTGATCTAGAATTATCGTGGGTATATAGGCTGGTCTTGGGGACAGCAGGGTGCATAAATGACAGAGAAGGAAAGAACCTATGTCCCCTCTCCCCCTGGGCCTCACTGCGGATATTTTCATCTCCCTTTCTCAAGGAAGCTTTCTGGTTTTTCATATGCCAGGTTTGCTCAGAGCTGCTCAGCCTCTTCCCGTGAGGCATCGGTCTTAGCCCCTCACTCATTGCTTGCTTTCTTGTCTGCCATTCATAAGGCTTGTCAGCCTCTCCTTGTGTTTATTATACCCTGTTCCTGAGACCATCTGCACTTCTGTTCCTTAATAACATTTCTTTTCGCACCTACTAGCCCTGAAGCAGTTGTGAGCATGCTCCTAGGCTAAAACGGACGTCTATTTCATGGCCAAGTTCTGTCAAATTTACTTATTTCAACATTGTGAGATCGATTTGTGATGGGCTTTTGGTTAGATCATTGTGTTTTAATTGGCACTAGACATGCACTGGGTTTTAAATATACCCTTGACGTCCCTAATTGCAGGACTGCTTATTGCCCTGCTCTGGTAAACACCTGCTTAAGAGCAGTCATGCCATCCACGCTTCAGATATGTCTGCCAGGTGTTTCTAATAGACAGCACCAGTCACTGGGCTAGAAACGACAGTCATTTTAAGTCCCGTGTAATAATCATGGAGCCGCCAAGAATTTAAAAGGAAAATGGACTTATTCAGCAACAACCTGAAATCATGACGTAGTCTACTTGGAATATGAGCTCGGTTCTGTAAGGCCAAGTGGACTGGTGAGCGAGAAAAATAACTTCTAAAAAATAGAAGAATGCCATAATTTATTAAGTATTTAAACAAAGCTAGTGGTATGTTTTTCTTTAGGTTTTAGAAGCGATTTGATTATTTAACAGCAAGAATTCTATTTGATTTTGCTGTATTAAAAATATTTTTTGCCAAAATGACTCAACTTCAGGATCCAAAAACACTGGAAAATTAGATTCCCAGTTACATCAAATTATGAACTTAATCATTGTCCTCTACTCTACTTACATTTCCTTGCAATTGATCCTTTTAATAATTTTTCCACGTGTTCTTCCTTTCTCATGACCTTGGCAATTTTGATCATAGCCAAGGTCATCAGATATTTACATAAACTTACTAAGTCTATGATGGCAACCTTGCAATGTATCCCTGGAGTATGTAGAATAAGAATAGTGCTCCTTGGATTTGTGCAGAGTGGTGGCACTGATATTGAAAATGTATTGCACACTAGCCTGAATGTGTGTGCTCCCCTCCAAATTCATATGGTGAAGCCCTAACCCCCAATATGATGGTATTTGGAGGTGAGTCCTTAAGTAGAGGCCTAAGCATGAAGGTAGAGCCCTTGTGAATGGGATTAGTGCCATTTTAAAGTACTGAAGAGACCCAAGTTCTCCCCTTCTCCGTATGAGGACACAGTAAGAATACGTCAGTCTATGAACCAAAGACACCAAATCTGCTGACACCTCGATCTTGGACTTCAGAATTGTGAAAAATGAATTTCTGTTATTTATAAACCACCTAGGGTATGGTATTCTGTTAGAGCAGCCCGGTTGAACTAAGATAGCTTCCCTAAAATGGAACAAAATCTCTAGGAAGCATTCTGAAACATCACCTCCTCCAATGGGTGAATCATTTTTGAACTTTACAGCACATTTTCTCTGTGACTGAAAACATGGATTTTTGAAACAAATGTAATTAAAGGTAAAATGTTTCCGTAACCAAATAAGAGACTGTGATATTTAAACTATAAAGATTCCTATTTAACAGTAATTGTTGATTTGTTTCTAAGGCTATGAGGGGAATAAAGTAGAAATTTAAGTGGCAGGCTTGAGGAAAGAGGTCAAATTTTGCCACAGGCACATGGAACATGACGTTTAAGAGCTTCCGCACTCCGCTGAACATCAAAGCTGTTATTTTTAAGAGGGTTCTAAAGTTGGCAATCAAAATTCTCCCATCCTTCCATAAAAAAACAATGAATTTAATGCAATGCTCTTAAAAATAAATATACTCAGGTGGATATCTTGGCTACTTTAGAACTGGATAATCTCATCACAAACCCCAGGAAGAAAAGAGTAAAAAAGTGAGGAATTGTCTCTCCTCACACATATTTCCTTTAGCTTAGTCACAAGAAACTATAGCTAATTCAGATATGCCAAAAATAATTCCTTTGTTGATCAGTGAATTTTCCCATTTCTCACACATGTTTAATGTTTATCTTCCGTTGGGTGAATCTCAACTTTTTGGTTTTCTGTAGTTGGCTAAACCTTGTAAAAGAAAAATGTATTCAAAATGTAATGTCTAATATGATAAATCTGACAAGTCTGCCATGTAACCCTCTGAAAAGGGGGAGAAATACACATTTTTTAGTGTTTTCATTATCATAATGATAATCAGAACTTTGCTTGCTGGTCAAGTTCAAGAGACAATTCTTAACTACCTACTATTCTACCAAATGGTGCCTGTGTATTAGATAAGACAAAAAACTCAATAACCCTTAACACATCAGTTATGCTATTAAATAGCTGTTCATCCACATTTCCTGTAAAGTTTGGTTCCAAGAGTATTACAAAATATAAAGATCTAAATATCTATGAAAGAGTAAAAAATGCTAATGATTCTTCCTTCTTGACATGGCATAAAAGGGCCTTTTACAATTTGGTTCTAATTTTTTTGGTTCAGGTTTCTGAAACTATGAAAGAATAGATTTCTGCCTAACAAGCAGGAGAACTTTTCACAGCATTATCCAAAGATGGGACTGGTTTCCCTCATAAGTGGCGGGCTCACTCTCAGTGGACAACCGCTTGGCTGCACTGTTTCATATGTGATGGGTGTGCGGATGGGAAACTAGCCTAGTAGCTGATCCACAGTCACACTTCCAAGGTTGAAATCACAGCTTCTCTACTCACTAGCTTTATGCACTTGGGCACATTACTTCTGTGTGTTTATCATCAATGTACTTCATAAATTGTGTGAAGATCAAATCAAATGACACACAGAAATGGAGTAATCACATAACTTATCCCCATTTAGTTATTTTTGAGATTGAAAGAAGATTACTTATGTCAAGACAACAGGTGTTCTATTCTGGGCATTCAATATGTAAAACAGTTTTTCAATTGCCTGGGAGAAGCAAGTGAGGAATGGACGTTAGCTCTTATAATTGTTGTGATATTACTAATGTGTTTTTTCTTTAGTTGTCTTGAAAGAGGAGACACTTAAAGTTTCTTTCCAACCTTGAGACCCTTACGATTTGCCAATTAATAGCTGTCGATTGTCATCCCTGGTGAGTCCATTACTGAGTGATCTGAGAGAGCCGAGCGAGGGAGAGGTGGATGGTAAGTGTGAGGAAATAAGGAAATATGGTTATTTCTGGATTGAATGTGCTTTGTCTTCAGCACACCAGCTAAGCGTAAAATGGAGAACACCTCTGTCAAATATGTGGAGGAGATCACTTTATCACTTCGGCAACTTTCTTTCTTCCTATCAACTTTGTGTCATAAAAGATAAGTAAATTGTGTTGATGTTCCCTGTCATGACATGCGCTGTCGTGATTGATATGAAGCGAACTTCATGTCACATAAGAGAAAGGAAAGTAATGACACCTTGCAATCAGTGGAGAGAGTCGGGCACAGAGGAGCTGTGAGTCGGTGCAGAGACTCAGAAACATTTGTGTTCTTATTTCTCCTCAAGCTAAGAAGAGAAAAAGATGACATAACATTTTTACAAGGTTGGTTGTAGTGCAGAGAATATGCTAATGCCTTTTTGCTATACTGATGCCAAAGGACAACTTTTCAAAAAGGTAATATAATGACTCCCAGAGAGGTATACGTTGAACACGCATGTATCTTTTTTTTTTTAATTCCAATGCAACTGACTACCATAAGTGTTCTACAGCATGACAGAAATGAAAGATAAATATATAGATGGCAGGAGCTTGAAGAACCAAAGATGACTCTAAGCACATTTGCAAGGATAACAATGGACAATAGTGGGTAAGGAGAAGAGGAACATAAGGATTTTATTAATTCGTTAGCGAAATAAGGAGACCAGCAGGTTTCAAATCAGTTCAAAGGAGAATCCAAAGATATGTGTCAACCGAGACTATTGATACGAATGTGCACTCAGAGGACAAAGCTGACTTCAGTGGGTGAGGGAGGTCCCTTGAACCCTTGACAAGTAGAACTTACCTTTCTATGACATGAGTTATTTTTTATCACCATCACTATCAGTTATCTAAAACTTTCAGTGCTGATTGTATGATAGCGCCCATGGAGTCAGAGTCACATAACTCAAAGTGAGCTCTAGTCTAGGAGATGGAACCATAGCTGAGGGCAAGCCACCTGTTTTTATAAATCAATGTTTGTTGGAACACAACCACGCCCATTTGTTTATGTATTGCTTACTACTTTAAATGGCAGAGTGAATGGATGTAACTGTATACAAACCTAACATATTTTCTATTGGGCCCTTTGAGATAAAGTTTGCTGGCCCTTGCTATAGAATATGCATATAGGTTTCTATTGAAGCACAAATTTCCTCCTATATTGTGTAGTGGTAAATAAAGGATTTGGGAACTAGATAAATCTGGATTTAAATATTAATTCCATTACTTAATAAATGTATCATTTTAATCAAGTCACATAAGATTCTGGATATTCAGTTATTAAATAAGTATAAAATTTTGTTATTTATTAAATAAATATGATAATACCTCTCTCTTGTATGGTTATCATTAGGGTGAACTAAAATAGTAAGTATAAAGAGCCTAGTAGAATTTTTAGATAAGAAGTGGTAAAGGACTTAAAAATGTTAATTTCCATTTCATCATCTTCCATAAGAATTCATCCTAGTGCTGCCAAAACTACCTATAAGTTAATACCTTTAAATTACTGAGCTCCTCACTAAAAAGAATTGGCCGTTTGCCACCTACAATGGAATGTGGCCACCAGGCTATTCTTTCGGACAATGAAGAGCAGCCTAGTGTGTCAGCCAGCGCAATGAATTGGGGATTAGGAGATTAGAGACCCAGCCTGGTGAACTTGGAAAACTCTCAAATCTCTCTGATTGTCAATTACCTTATCTCTAAAGTGAAATGTTGAGCTGGAGGCAGAGAACTGCTGGGGTCTTTCAAAGATCTGAAATTCTGTGCAATGATGCCATAATAGCCTCTTTCTCCTGCCTTTTACAGCTAAAAGAGTAAACTTTTGGGTAAAGAGAAAAGATGACAGGAAACTGTAACCATATAGAGGGCAGTTTCTTTGGCGTAATGCTATTGCTTGCTTCTTATATTTTATAACATGTATTCCTTTAGGCAGAACATGATGTCTGATATATTCTTTGTTATTCATCCATTCTGCTTATAGAATTAATAGAGTTCTGCACACAGCAGCACTTAATACCCAATGAAGATGGAAATAATGCTTTAATGATTATTACCATTAAATGCTCCTTATAACATCCCTGGGAAGCAATGTCAGCATAATTGTCTTGGTTTTACAGGTGAGAAATCTGAAGCCCAGAGAGGGTGGAGACACACGGCTAATGTCACACAGTTAGTAATTAACAGAGCTGGGAATAGAATTCAGCATCCCCAAGTCCTGGGATTTTATTCAAACGAAATTATTACCACAGCCTGCCAAGGGACTAGGAGCCTTGGGGAAAGATATTCTCTTGAAAAGACCAAAGGCTTTATATTGTCTGTCAAAAGCATTGAGCAGAGTGGGCTCCTGGGAAGGCATTTATTTCTCACACATTAATATATTATCCCAGTCCTTATGATGATCTCCATATAAAAAATGTCCTTGTGATTCTAAACAACTTGTTACTATGGCTTTCTAATTACTGGGTGAAATGTCTAAGCTTAAAGGCATACCCTAGAAATGAGATTAGTGAGTTGAAAGTACTGATAAGAAAGTGGGTGGCACAGGAAGCATGATTTATTATACTCACTTATCCAACAAATATTTATTGATTGCCTACTACCTGCCAGGCAGTGATCTAGGTATTAGGAATATAGCCAAGAACCAAAATTCTTCTCCAATGGACTTTGTAGTCTGGTGGGATACAGAAAATAAGTAAATATAGGCAAAGTTTAAGGAGTTTTGCAATTGTCACAAAAGGCCTTTCTAAGCAGGTGACATTTGAGAACAAGCCTAAGTAACGTGAGGAGGTTATGCTGAAAGTAAAGTAGCTGGTGGGTTCAGTGTGCCCCAAGTTCTCAAGATATCACATACTTGGTGTGTTCATGGTATAGCAAGTAGGCCATGGAGCATGGTGAGTGAAGAGGAGAGTGTCAGAAAATCATGTTGGAGAGAAAGCTGAGTGGGTTCATAGGCCATGGTAATGACTTTGAGTTTTATTCCAAATGAGAAGAGAAAGCTTTGGAGGGTCTGAGACAGAGAGGTAACATGCTCTAATTTATATTTTACATTGCCACCCCAATGGTGCTATGGAGAATGGACCACAGTGGGTATAGAGTGAGAGAAGAGAGAAGTCAGAGGGCATTATAGTAATTGAGGTGAGAAATTATGGAGTGCTTGTTGTGGAAATGATGGATAAAGTTTGGAGATGGGATATATTTTGAAGATAAAGCCAATGGATTAGATCTAGAGTGTGAAAGAAAGAGAAGGGTCACAGAACTCCAAGTTGTTTGGCCTAAGTCCCTAAGTGACTGGTGATATAATTTATTGGGCTAGAGAAAACATGCAAAATTTCAGTTTTGGACAAGTTAAATCTGAGATGTTTATTTGAAATCTGAGTGAAGCTATTTCATAGGCGGTCAGATTTGTGAGTGTGTAGTCCAGAGGGAAAGTTGGGATTAAACCCATTTTTGAAGTAATTAGAATGAAAATGGAATTTAAAGCCATAGAACTGGACAAGACCACATCTAGGAAATATGTAAAGATGGAGCCTGGGGCACTGTACTATTTAGGTGCTGAGTAGTGAAGGAAGCTCTACATAGTAAGCAGAAGGAAAAAAAGCCAGGCGAGTATGGGATCCCAAGGGACGGGTGAAGAGTATTTTAAAAGAGGGCGACATTGCCCAAGTCAAATGCTGCTGAGAAACTGAATTAGAAGAGGGCTGTAACTGTTGAATTGGGGAGTGCAGATATTGATAATGAGGTCCTTGATGACCTGACAAAAATGTTTTAGTGGAATGATAGGAATGAAAACTTTCTCAGAGATCATTCAAAAAAGAATTAGAGCAGAGATACTGGGAAAAGACACCTTTTTTTTTTTTTAACTTTGATATTGTCTAAAGAAAGGATCAGAGAAATGAGACAGTAACTAGATGGTGATGTCAGGTAAAGAAATAATTTATTTTTAATGTAGGATATAGTACATCATGTTTGGATGCTGCTATGAAGAGGGACGTGTCAAGAAAAGGGGCAAGGGATTGATGGGGGTAATAGGCAGTGAAAATTTTGTCTCTTGTATGTTACACTTGTTAATTGATTGGTACTAAAAGGATACTGTTAGTTCTGTTTTCTATTTTCACCATAAACAGTCATAATATAGGTATCTAGAATAAATCTAAGTATAACTAAAAATGTCCTTATTTAGAGGTTATAATTTCTATATTCATTGCATTCTGCAATGGAAATAATAAAGGAGAATGTATAATTGCTGGAGTAGAAGCTGTGTGTAGGCTCCAGAGCACAGGCTGATGGACTACTTTAGGATTCTAGACACAGTTCATCCATTCTATTGTGTTATGGACAATACACCCATTCAGGGGTGTCCAAAGACAAGTAGAGGCAAGTTGATAAACTTAGAAGAAGCATGAGGATATGGAAGCAATGTCTTGATTGCAATTTTCTGTGAAAAGCCAAAGCAGGAAAGAAGGGAAAATGATTTGAATGGGAAAATGAAGAATTGGTAGGCACCCCTGAGGGCCCACTTGAGGTTTGTGGTCATAAATTTAAAGCGTGACCAGCCAGTACATTTTTTGCATAGTACAATATTAGGGGTTTGTGTTGAAATAAATTTTTAAAATTAAATTCCCACTTTATCTTTTCTTGTGTACTGACATCCAACATAATATCTTCAGGCAATGAGGAAAGGATTTTATTTACATGAAAATTGGATGATAAAATTAGACAGCCCACATCAACTCTTCTTTTCGAAAGTAAATAGACTCTGTATTTAAACCAACTGCTTTGCTTCAATGGAAGAGTTTTTCAGATACATTGCTTCTTTTAGAGAGATGCATGTTAACAGACTTTCGTTTTATGTGAAAATGTCAGTTAAAAATAGAAGGACATAAAAATAATATGTTCCTATCAACTAGTGATAATCTCTAGTAATGTTTTGGTATATTTCTTTCTAGGGGTATCTAAATAAACATATTTATTTGTCTCCCAATGGGGCCATACTTTAAATAGTTTTATTATCTTCTGTTTTCATGTAATAACATATATCCTAAGTGCCTTTCAATGTCATTCTTCTAGCATGTCCTTTTAATAATTCATTTCTGTGATATTCCCAATCAATTGTTCCCAGTTTCTTCATGGAACTGACACATTGATCCTAAAATTCAACTCGAAGGACAAAGTCTAAGAACATTTTGAAAAAAATGGAATAATAATAAAAAAGTGCATATCCTTTAACTTACCAATGCCATTTCTAAGATACGTTTTATAGTAATATTAGTACTTCTGAAAAATGACATCTGTATAGGGAAACTTACTGAAGCATCCCTTCTAATAACTCGAACTTAGAAATCACTCAAATGTTTTTCAATAGGTGAACAGGTAAGTAATTGGTGATATATTCAATTCCAAGACATATTGTTCAGTGAAAAAAATGCTGTCTAATAAGAGAAATGTTTTATATGTGAAAATTAAATAAAGAAGAACAGCCATGGCCAGTGTGGCTCAGTTGGCTGGAGTGTCATCCAGTGCACTGAAGGGTCATGGGTTTGATTCCGGGTCAGGGCACATACCCAGACTGCAGGTTCAATCCCCGGTCAAGGCATGTTCAGGGGGCAACTTGCTGATGTGTCTCTCTCACACTGAGGTTTCTGTCTCTCTCCCTCTGCCCCTCTCTCTCTCCAAAGTGAATTAAAAAAACTCACATATCCTCTGGTAACAATTTAAAAAATAAAAATCTAAAAAAATAAAGCCTGCATGGCTATATGCAAAACCAGTAACAGTGGTTTTATCTCTGGAGCAACAAATGGGATTTGGAAAAGAACAAACAGAGAAATTATTTGGAAAAATCTTTGCATTTTTACTCTGTATATACAGGATTCATTTGCTTTTTATACAAAAATGTATTTGTGAATTATTTATCAATGATTATTTATGCATATATTTTTATAAATAGTATATAATACATGTTATAAAGCAACAAAGTAAAAGAATTAATAAAAGCAAAATTTATTGGCAAATTTTTAGAGCTTGTTATAGCTAACTTTATCAGGAGTGTATGTTTATGGATGGTATTTATATTTTTAACTTTCTGCGGAAACTCCATACTTCTTCCAATCCATGAGCGCAAGATATCTTTCCATTTATTTGTGCTTTCTTCAGTTTCTCTCATTAGTGTCTTGTTATTTTCAGTGTGCAGATCTTTTACCTCTTTGTTTAAATGCATTTTAAAGTATTTTATTATTTTTTAAATTTATTATTATTTTTTAATGTGTTTTCATTGATTTGAGAGAGATAGGAAGGAAGAGGGAGAGAGAGAAACATTGATGAGAAAGATACATCCATCAGCTGCCTACTGGGGATGGAGCCCGAAACTTGGGCATGTGCCCTCACCTAGAATAGAACCAGTGACCGCTAGGTGCATGGGACCATGCTCAACCACTAAGCCACACTGGCCAGGGCAGTATTTTGTTATTTTTGATGTTATTGTAAGTGTGAATGATTTCTTTATTTCTTTTTCAGATCGTTTATTGTTAGTGTATAGAACTGGTTTTCTATATTGATTTCATATCCTATAACTTTACTGAATTTATTTACTAGTTCTAACAGTTTTTGTGTGGAGTCTTTAAAATTTTCTACATAAAATATATGATTATCTGAAAATAGACAATTTTACTTCCTCCTTTCTAACCTGAATGCCTTGTATTCCTTTATTTGCCTGACTGCTCTGGCTAGGACTTCTAGTACTATGCTGGATAAGAGTGATGAGAGAGGGCATCTTTGTCTTGTTCCTGATCTTAGAGGAAAAGCTTTCAACCTTTTACCACTGAGTATGGAGTTAACTGTGGATTTGTTATATACGGCTTTTATATTTGGGGTATGTTCCTTAGAGGCCCAAATTGTTGAGTTTTATCTTGACAGGATGTTCTATTTTGTCAAATGCTTTTCCTGCATCTCTTGAGATGATCATATGAATTTTATATTTGAATCCATTAATGTGTTACATCACCTTTAATGATTTGTATAAGTTGAAACATCTTTGAATCCCAGGAACAAATCCCACTTGATCATGGTGTGTGATCCTTTTAATGTGCTGTTGAATTTGGTTTGCTAGTATTTTGTTGAGAATTTTTGGATCTATAATCATCATAGATATTGGCCTTTATTTTTATTTTTAATTGTCCTTATCTGGATTTGGTGTCAGGATAATGCTGGTCTCATAAAATGAGTTTGGGAGTGTTCTCTCCTCTTCAATTAAAATTAGTTGTTGTTTTTTTAAACTTTAGTTTCAGAAGGATTGGTGTTAATTCTTTTAAAGTGTTTGGTAGAATTTACCAGTGCAACCATCTTGTCCTGGGCTTTTCTGCGTTGGGAGGTTTTCGATTACTAATTCAGTCTCCTTACTAGTAATTGGTCTGTTCAAACTTTCTGCTTCTTCATGATTCAGTTTGGTAGATTGTATGTTTCTAGGATTTTATTTATTTCTTTTAGGTTATCCAATTTGTTGGTATATCATTATTCTTAGGAGTCTCTTATGGTGCTTAGCTTTTCTGGGGTCAGTTATAATGCCATCTCTTTCATTTCTGGTTTTATTTATTTGAGTCTTCTCTTTTTTCTTAATTAGTCTTGCTAAAGGTTTTTTAGTTTTATTTATCTTTTCAGAAAAACCAGCTCTTAATTTTATTAATCTTCTCTATTGTTTTCCTGGCCCCCATTTTATTTATTTCTACTCTTTATTATCTCCTTCCTTCTGCTAATTTGGGGCTTAGTTAGTTCATCATTTTCTAGTTATTTGAAGTATAAAGCTGTGGGTTGTTTATATGAGATTTCTTTTTTCTTAATGTAGGAGTTCATTGCTATAAACCTCCCACTTAGGACTCTCGCTTTTGTTGCATCCCACAAGTTGGGTATGCTTTGTTTCCATTTTCATTTGTCTCAATATTTTTTTCCTATTTTCATTTTGATGTCTCTTTACCTCACTGGTTGTTCAGCAGCATGTGGTTTAATCTCCACGTGTTTGTGAATTTTCTGCTTTTCTTCTTGTTATTGATTTCTAGTTTCATATCATTGTGGTAAGAAAAAAATACTTGATATGGTTTCAGTCCTTTTACATTTGCCAAGGTTTGTTTTGTGACCGAACATATGATCTATTCTGGAGGATGCTTCATGTGTGCTTGAGAAAATGTGCATTCTGATGCTTTGGGATGGAATGTATTGGTCTATTAGGTCCATTTGGCCTAAGGTATGTACTTCAAGTCCAGTGTTTCCTTATTGATTTTCTGGCTGATCTATGATGTTAAAGTTCCCTACTGTTGTATTGTTTGTTTCTCCCTTCAGATCTTTGAGTATTTGCTTAATACATTTAGGTGCTCTGATATTAAGTGCAAATATATTTGAAACTGCTGTTATCTTCATTATGAATTGACACAATTATTACATATAAGGACCTTCTTTGTCTCTTGTTAGATTTTGACTTCTATTTTGTCTCTTATAAGTATAGCTACTTCTGTGGTGTGGTTGTTGTGGGTTTTTTTAGTTTTCATTTGCACAGAATACCATTTTCTGTCCCTTCACTTTCTGTCTGTGTTTGTTCTTAAAGCTGAAGTGAGTCTCTTGTAGACAACATATAATTAGTTCTTGTTTTTAATCCTCTCAGGTGCTTTACGACTTTTTTGTTTGTTTGTTTGTTTTTAAATTTATCTTTATTGTTGAAAGTATTACAAATGCCCCCCCCCCATTGATTCCCTTCACCCTGCAGCACCCCTCCCTCCAGCATTCACCACACTATTGTCTTTGTTCAGGAGCTGTGAATATATGCATAAAATTCTTAAGTTAATCTCTCCCAACCCACCCATCCCTGCCTCCCTCTGAAATTCGTCAGTCTTTTCCATGCTTCTATGACTCTGGAAATATTTTGTTCATTGGTTTATTTTGTTCATTAGGTTCCACATATGAGTAAGATCATGTGATACTTGTCTTTCTCTGACTGGCTTATTTTGTTTAGCATAATACTCTCCAGGATAAGGGATCATTAGTTTTTAGAGCTGCATGGTATTCCATGGTGTAAATGTCCAAAAAGATGCTTGATATGATTTCAATCTTCTTGAACTTGTAGAGAGTTGTTTTGTGTCCTAATATGTGGTCTAGCTTTGAGAATGTCCCATGTGCACTTGAGGAGAATGCATATTCTGGAGCTTTGGGATAAAATATTCTGTAAATGTCAATTAAATCCAGCTGATCTAGTGTGTCGTTTAGAATCACTACTACCTTTTTGACTTTTTGTCTGGAAGATCTACCCAGTAAAATCAGTGGGGTGTTAAAATCCCCTACTATGACTGTCTTGCTGGTGATCTCTCCTTTAAAGCCCTCCAGAAGTTTTGTTTTGTTTTTTTAGCCTGTGTGAGTCTTTTGTTCTGAGGGGGGTCTCTTGTAGACAGAATATATTTGGGGCTTGTTTTCTTATCCATTCAGCTGCCGTATGTCCTTTGATTGGAGCATTTAACCCATTTACATTTAAGGTTATTATTTATAGATACTTGCCTATTGCCATTTTATTTCTTTATGCCTATGTTTCTCTTTCTCTCTATCTTTACTTCTTATTACAGCAGTCCCTTTAACATTTCTTGCAATGCTGGTTTGACGGTGATAAACTCCTTTAGCTTTTTTCTGTCAACAATGAAATAAAATTTTTAAAAATTAAAAAATAGGTTAAAAGAATGGGGGTTTAATCTTCAAAGAAACAACTTTATCTGGGCCAGAGCAATTTTGGGAGGGAGATATGGGGCAGAAAATCTGGATGAATGATAGATTTTATGCTTTTTCTTGGTATAGTCATTTTCCCTTTCAAACCATTCAGATCTCTACATGTGACAAGCCTTTGCTTTTGCATAACCGTTTACAATTCACAGACATTATGACATACATTCCCTCCCTCATGACATTTTTTGAAGCTGCGAAGCAGATATTATCCCCATTTTAAAGGAAGAGAAACAGAAATTTGCAGAGTCTTTCCAATCCCTCCATCCTTGGGTAGCCTTCAACAAATTATAACCCATGTGGGATTTAGCTTCCTTTTCAACAAAACAGGGTGAAAATAACTTACTTCCCAATGTTTCATCCCAGCTTTAGGATCTATGATTGAGCACCTTGCACAGATGTATGTGTTTGCTAGTGGAGGAGCCAAGCACAGCGTCGATGTCCTGCGGACCACTGCTCCAGGGTCCTTCCTGCTGTCCCACGCTGCCCCCGAGAGACCGCGGTCAGCGATGGAACCGTGCTCTGAGCCTGCGGAGGCAACAGCAGGTGAAAGGCCTAGAATGCGATCTGAGAAAACATCCCAAGTGTACAGGAGCCCTCGCAGTGTTTGGAATTGCATGAATAACAATGAGTAATGTTTCTCTGTTATTTGTGTCCTGAGATATTTTTTGTGTCCTAAAGTGAAGTCACATGGAGCAGACTTGGCAGAATTCCATGTAACACTTGTGCCTGGGTTTTTTTAAGTCAATGGTTGGCACAAGTTCTTTCAGGGTTATACATGTTCTCCTCTAAATTTAGCTTAATCTATTAGTGAAAGACAAAAGCCATGGCATCTAACTCAAGTGATTGTCATTCTTGGATTACATTCCTACCCCCTGGATACTCCAGTTACATGTCTTATAGAGCAGTTTGTGGAACCACTCCATACCTGTGGCAGCATTTTCTCTCCCTGTCCACGGGGGTGATGTTTAGCCTACCAATTTTCTTGCAATTTCAGCCAACGTTTATTGCCCAAGCAAATTACTTGAAAATGATGGGCTGGGGCTGACCCAAGTCTGACCTCATCAGCATTCAGCAATACAGGGACAAGGTGAGTGAGAAAAAAGGCAAAACATGTAGGAAAAGGTTCTAATAACAACAACAACAAAGCAAGGAAGCAGAAAACAAGCACATCTCCAGGTTTTTTGGCCCCAATTTCATGTTTCTTACAAACTGTATTACAACGATGCAGGTCTTCCTAATCTACCTGAGGGTGACTTTTCTGATATTCTAGTTCTGACATTTTGGGAAACCTGGCTGTGTTGTATATAAACTTTGGTTTTAGAGAAAAGAAGAGAGACTATGCATTAGGATGATCAATTTAAAGGAGAGAATGCTCTGGCTCCCTGACGTGAAAGAAATGGCATAAGGCTAGAAGGAAGACGAAGTCGTTTTGCTCTCTTGTCCTTTACAGCCCTTGGAAGCTTAGGCTATGAACTAGCCTCCAGGATTTGTTCCAGCTTTTTTGGATGTAGCCTGTTGCTTGTTCATTCCTTGTCTCAGGTACTTCTTTCCTCAAATCTTCACTTTTGACTTTTAACTCTCTTTGAGGAAATTTCTTAAAGCATGATATTGGCTTAAATTGCATTCTTTCATGCATCAATTTACTTATTTGTAACCACAAATATTACTGAATGGTGCATTTCCCATCATTGGAAGGAGCCAAAGGGTTCTAGTCACATTTAATACTGCGTTTCACTTTTGTCCCCTCACTAGTAAAGTGAGATGAAGTGAAGTCTTCGGAGAAGCATATGAAGGCCCTCAGCCTCAAGTTCTGTTACCTTTTGTTGAGCACAGGAGTTGATCAGTGAGATTATTTAGAACTAGGATGTAAAAGCATTTAGAAATGGGAATGAGATTTGAAGTGGAATTATAAGTACAGCATGGTTTATAGAGGTGCTATCAGAGCCACAGTTGACATGAACTGGTAATAGCAACTTCAGCTCTAAGGTCAGTGTCCATTTTGTAGAATGGGAAAGGCACACTAGAGCTCCCCTAAATATTCTCGACAGTGTGGAGAAAGGAAGCAGTGATTATTCAAACAGCAAAAATCCTTGAGCCTCAGTTTCCCCTCTAGCTAGTGACTATGGCTACACATTGCCTCTTCTGTTTAGAGCAAGATACCTAAAAGCAGTGTTCTTCAGTGTAAGATTTAGCAGAAACTGGATGTGGACTACATGGGAACTCTGCACGATCTTTGCAATTTTGCTCTGATCTGAAAGCATTCTAAAAGAAAAAGTTGATTTAAAATAAATAAAAACAATGTTCTCTCTCCACTGTCGCCATGTTCATCAACTCCCTCTCACGGCTCAAACCACTGCAGTCTGACTCACTCAGAACTGAATGGAAAGGACTGCAAAACTACCAGGGATCTCCACGTGGAGAAATCCAGTGATCACTGTTAGTCCCATCTTCTTTAACCGCTTCGATCACTCTCTCCATTCTGAAACATGTATGAAGGAAGAAACCATTGCTCTCTTTATCTGAAACAGAAAGTTGAGTGCATTGTGTGCTAAGTAAGGAAGAGCTATATTTGAAAAGCACAGACTTTTTTAACCCTCAGTAGAGGCTGGGATGTCTGGAGCGCAGAGACAGGCAGATTTTCAAAAGGGAATATTTAGGGATCGGTTAAATTCAGCTCTGGAAGACTGGCTATTGGAATGAGGCTGCTGCTGAGTGGCTGACTTTTAAATGTGTGGTTACCAAAGCCAGTTGTCACCATGTAAGTCATCACTGACCAACTGAGGTGGATTTAAAACCAGCTCTGGAGATCATCTTTCATAGCTTGGACTGTGGCCAAAGAACAATCAGTCTTTTATTTGAATTATTGGAATGAAATCAACATTTTAATTTCTCCCTTGGCCTCGACCTCTACTAAATGTCCTCCAATGTCATTAATACCGCCTTTCAAGTTCTACTTGCGACACCACACCACCTTTCCTTTTTAATGTTAGATGTTTAAATATTAGGATTCCTACTTTCCATATTCTTTATGTGTATGCAGTTTCATCCAGCCCTTGGACCCCTTCTCTTCTCATCAGGCGCTTGATGATTTCATTTTGATGATTTTATCATAAAATCATATGGCTTCAAAAGTAATTTCTTTGCTTATATTACCCCAAAGTAGATTTCTAGCTCAGACCTTACTCTTCTCCCCCATATTTATATAACTGCCCGATGAACAGCTTCACTTGATGTTGAATGCACATTTCAAGCTCTTTCCCCTCAAATTCACCTCAGTCCATAGCCTTGCTCATATCAGTTTATGACAATTCAATCATTTTTTAAAATATTATTTTTTTGAGATACAATTCACGTAACATTATGTAGGTTTAAGGTGGACAACTTGTTGACTTGATACATTTATATAATGCAATATGATTATCACCGTAGCATTAGCTAATATCTCTAACATCTCACATGACTGTCATTTCTTTTTTATGGTGGGAACACCCAAGAACTAGTCTCTTAGAAACTTTGAAGTTATAACACAGTATTGTTGTCTGTAATCACTATGCAATGCATTAGATCTCCAGGACTTATTTATCTACTAGTTACAAGTTTGTCCCCTTAAACAACATCTCTCCAATTTCCCCACCCCCTAGCCTCTGGTAACCACCACACTACTCTGTTTTTAATGAGTTTATCTTTTGTTTAGATTCACATATAACTGGTATCATACAGTATTTGTCTTACTTTGTTTGTCGAAGTCCACCCATATTGTCCCAAATGGCATGATATATATACAGAAGTGGGGTTGCTGGATCATAAGGTAGTTCTATTTTTAATTTTTTGAAGACCCTCCATACTGTTTTGCATAGTGGCTGTACTACTTTCCATTCCTACCAACAGTGTACAAGGGTTCCCTTATCTTCACATCCCTCCTCAATACTTATTTCTTGTTTTCTGGATGATAGCATCCCACCAGGTGTGAGGTTATATTTCATTATGAATTTGATATGCATTTCCCTGCTGATTAGTTATGTTAAGCATCTCTTCATGTACCTGTTGACCATTTGAATATCTTCTTTGGAAAAATGTCTATTTAGGTCCTCTGTCTACTTTTTAATCAGATTGTTTTTTTTTGTTTTGTTGCTCTTGTTACTGGGCTGTTTATGTATTTTGTTGTTATCCAACTGTTCTTTATAAGAACCAAATACCATAACAATTTTAGAAGAAAATATAGGAAAGAAGTTCCTTAACACTGATGTGGGCAATGTTTTTTTGGGATATGACATTAAAAGCACAAGGAACAAAAGCAAAAATCAACAACTAAAACTATATCAAACTAAAAAGCTTCTGTACAGAAAAAGGAACAATAAAAAAAAAAATGAAGAGACAACCTATGGAATAAGAGAAAATATTTGAAAACCATCTATCATATAAGGAGTTACTATCCAAAAATATATATTTTAAAAAATCATACAACTCAATGACAAAAACAATCTGATTAAAGAATGGTAGAAAGACTAAATAAACAGTTTTTCCAAAGAATATATCCAAATGGCTGATAGGTACATAAAAAAATGCTCAGCTGTAGAATAATTCAGCCTGATGTAGTGTTGCCTTGGAGGGGATGGGCGCTCTCAATACATATTTGTGAAATGAACAAATGAATGGCCTCATTTACCATCTACACATGGAGTATTTTCTCTCCTCTCTCTCTCTTCTCTCCCTCTATTACTATTTCTTTTTCTCCTTCTACCTAGACAGTTCAGACCTGCATATATTTCTGCCTTTTAAACTCTACCACCAGTGTCCTGATGGAATTCCAGTCTCAATCTATTCAAAATTTAATTCATTACTTTCCTGCTAAACCCACACCTCCTCCAGTGTGCTCTGTCCTAATGAATGAGCATATTTTATACTTGATTATGCAAGCTAGAAACTCGAGAGTTATCTATGACACTCCTTTCTCCACGATCTATCTCGTCTAAAACCCTACCGCTCTGAATAAGTGGAATCTCTGCATTTTGCTTCGCCTATACTAACAACACCCATGCCCACACTTCTATCATCGTTCAGCTGGCAGATGTCCTTAGCTTATCTTTTTATTCTATCTTTTCCCTCTCTTGTATTTTATTCTTACCCCTGCAGCAAAGCTAAGACACAAAAATATGGCTTGGCCCTTGCCTACTTTATCAACTTCATCTAGTGCTAACCTGCCTCCGGCTCTCTTAACTCTAGACATGAAAGTCAACTTGTGTTTCTTAAAAGCTTTATGCCCTTGCTAGCCTGAGGTTTTCACACACGCTTTCCTTCTGTCTGAAATGCTCTTTCTTTTCACCTTTCCCTAATCACTACCTGCTTCAGAGCTTGTCTCAAATATTGACCCCTTTAGAAAATCTTTTATGACTCTCCAAACCTAGTTGGTGTCACTAGATACGCTCTCATAAAACCATGCATTTCTCTGCATAATCCTTTAAAATAAATAATTGAAACAATTAGGTGATTGCTTTTTAAATGTTTGCCTTCCTACTAAAATATCTGTTATATGAGGGAAAAGGCTGTTTATTCTTTCCCTTGCTATTTCTCAAGCATTTAAACAGTATGTCTTAGTCTCTTTGGGCTGCTATAACAAAATACCACAGACTGGGCAACTTATAAACAACAGAAATTTATTTCTCCCAGTTTCTGAGGCTAGAAGTCCAAGATCATAACGCCAGCATGTTTGTGTTTTGTGGGAGGCCCTCTTCCAGGTTGTAGACTACCAACTTCTAGCTGAGCTTTCACATGTCTAAGGGCCTGGGGAGCTCTCTGGATTCCCTTTCATAAGAGCACTAATCCCATTCACGAGGGCTCTACCTTCATGACCTAAGCACCTGCCGAGGGTCACATCTTCTAATATCATCACATTGGGCATTAGGATTTTAACACCTGAATTTTGGGGGAACACAAACATTGAGATCATAGCTCAATTCTTAGCACATTTTAGCCATTCAGTAATATTTATGAATAAATGAATGGATCGATGGATGAGTGAGTAAAGACGAAACTCAGGTTACAACCTCCCTGGTTTTGTTCCTCTCTCTCCTTTCTCCTGTTGATATATTGAGGAAAGTCCTCCAAAATTCATGGTAGTTTTATCTTGAGCATCACATGAATAGCAGCTTTTTTTTCAATAGTGATAAAGAATGACTCTCCTTCCCTTAGTACACCTAATTGTAAGTTAATGAGTGTTTCATTTTCAAATGTTCCGATATATAATATGTATAAAATAATAAACCTCTGCATGCTACCATCTTTTGGTGTAATGTGCTGAGATAAGCCAGGATATCAGGAAACTAAAAGCCTAGGAGAGCGTCTTATCTGAGAGGCGTTAGGTGAGGAAAAGTGTCATAGGGTGAAATTAGAGTGATTACAGAGCGTTCTAATGAAGGACACCAAGTGCTGATTGGGGTAGTTATCAGAATTACAAGTACAGATAAAAACAAATATTAGTAAGGTGAACTGCACAGCAATTCTGCTCAAGGAATAAAGTGCACAAATTGATAAAATTCTCTTGGACGGAGCCTTGCAAAATATCTCGTAAAAGCTCCAGTCATCTGTACACTTATCTCAGACCCAGCCATATTGAGATAAGTACCTTATTTCTGGTTATCCGCCCCCAACTGTATTCTTAACAGAAATGTACAAATTTGGTTTTTTGAAATTTCCAAAAAGATTGTGGAAATATGTATTAAGAAAAAAAATATTGCACTTGTCTCTGAAATGCAAGACTATTAGTAGCATGGCAGGGTTAAGTTTAGCCCTTCTGACAGAGAATCAAAATAATAACGGCTTAAACAATAAAACACATTTTAAAAAGTGTAACAACACGTGTTTGAGTGGCTCAGAGCTGGATTCGATTTTTCCCGGTGTTGGGACCCAGAGCTAGCTCCCGTTCTTCCATCTGAAGGGTGCTGCTCTCACCCAGCACCCTTTACAGTCCGCATGGCAGCCTGGAGAGGGGCACACGAGGAAGGGACGGCCATGCCGTAGAAAGGGCACACACTTCTGCTCACACCCCGTTGGGCAGGGCTCAGTGGAATCCATAGCTGGCTCCGAGAGTGGTTAGGAAGCTCACTCAAGATCCTGAATGGTCATGTGCCTGCTTAAACTAGGGACACTGTTACTATAAGAGGCAAAGAAGAATGCATTTCATGGGAAGACAAATCGTGTCTATTATAGCAAGTAAATCTAATCTCATCCATTTTTTACAAGCTTCTCACTCAATTTTTTTTTCCAAAGTTAGTTTCCAGGGAAAATATGTTTTGGAATACTTTAAGCTCAGCATGAGAATAAATGGAAATTCTTAAGTTAAAAAAAATTAGCTAGAAATGAGTAACACAAGTCAACTGAGTTTTTATGCTTTTCTTGAGGCAAATAAAAATTTCTGAACACAGGCGACGTGCACTGGAGGCTCCATCGCCTTTCTGGTTTCTGTATGTGTTCTGAGTGGCTTGAGTTTTTTCTAAGTCGTTTGGCTCTACCCAGGACCTTCCCTGAATGAGAGAGAGAACCATCTCCTGCCTCACTTACGGCACCTCGTTCACACACCGCTGAGGCTCGGATGCAGAACACGGTCAGCCTCCTTTGATTTCTCTCTAAGACCTGGCTCACACAAAGCATTCATGTCTCTGGTAGAATTCACTGGAGATTTTTGTAGTGCTGTGTGTGTTCATGTTATGCATCCATATTGAAAACAACAAGGTGTTTATTATCAGTTCAGTTGTTTCTTAAAGTGTCTCTTTAAAATTTCTGCCAACTCAGTCTCAGGCCTCCCCTCTCCCTTTTTCCTATCCTTCCTCTAAATTCCTATTTATTTCTTATCTAGAATAATTTAGCTTCTTCTTATTTTTCACTCACCTCTGCACATATGAAAGTATTATTTTTAAGCATAGATGATCTTAACTAATTTGGGGGATGAGATATTAAATATTGGTGTGTTCCATTCAGTAGAAATATAATGTGAGCTACCTATCTAACACTTTCTAACATTCACATTAACAAAGTAAAAATAAACACATGTAATTAATATCGAGGCTATATTTTATTTAACCAAATAAATCTATTATAGTTCCAAGATATATTCAATATAAAATGATTGAGACCTTTAATCTTTTTTGTACTAAATCTTTAAAATCTAGTGTGTATTTTTAACTGCTAGTACATCTCAATTCAGGTGTTAAATTTTCACTGAATATGCTTGTTTTCTATTTAGATTTCATAACATTTATAATCAAAAGATTAAATTTACATACTCAAGTCATTGCCAACATAAAATCTAATAATTAAATTGATTACCAAGAATAATTTACCTTTAGTATCATATCTACATTGATAAAACTTGTTCATCTTTTTATAGGCGAGTTGATTTGACTTTGAGACAAAAGCATATCAGTTTTAAAATTACATCTGTCCAAATGAACTAAATTCATTTGTTAATTATTATTAAATTTATTGGGCTGATATTGGTTGATATGAACATATAGGTTTCAGGTGTTGGTATCTATGTTACAAGACCTGTATATCGCACTGTGTGCCCAAAGCCCAAACTCAAATCTTCTCCCCTCACCATTTCTGTCAATTTGGATAATTGATACTGAATTCAAAGAGGCACTCCCTGAATTGAAGGGCAATTCTAAATCTGACAATATGGACCAAGCCTTTTAAAATGTTCCCTGTAATTTTGCAGCTAATTTACGCAGCACAGTCCATTCTGTATATTGATTGCTGTTAGAATAATTTGTAAAATCCATATTATTGATTTATATTTTAAAGTCTTCATTTCAAAATAAACTCTAATAGCTCTCTAGTCAACTCACAAGTAAAATCTTCCTTTCTTCAGGGCTTTAAATTTAGTTTGTTCATATGCAGTGCAAAAATAAATTCTAATTCATATTGCCAATTTTGTCTTTGATTATTGAATATTTGGCAAGCAATACTATTTCGAAAAAATTTTAAATTTGAGTTAACAGTACAATAAATCTTTTAAAAACTCTTCCATGGCTCAAGCAATAAGCATTGGCAAAGAACTTAACATCATAAAATATGCTGTCTTCTATTTCTTTCAAAACTTCCAAAAACTGGCTCTGATTCATGTATTTACAACACTTTTCACATTCTACTTCTAAAATCTAAGCATAAAATTTTCAATACATATCTTACAGTGGAATTAAACAATAAAGGAACTATCAATCTCTTATTTTAAAATCTCAAAAGGTCTGGGTTTTTAACCTAATGTGCAGCATGTTTCACAATAATTTTAAAAAGCTTTTTTTCATATCTAGCTGAAACCCTCTTTGAAAGATGTAAAATATTCAAAATTATGTATGCCCTGAGGTTGATAGTTTAGACCACAAATTGACAACATTGACTCATAAATTTGAAAGCCCATTGAGACAAAACATGTCCCAATAAATAATTAATTTTACCATCTCTTGATCTAAAAATGGCATTTTGAGTATGTACAAGAATCCAAGCTGGTTTATAGCTGGCCAATGTCATAGTCTTAGATCCTGTTAAAAAATAACTTATACAGTTTTGGACATTTGATTTGTATTTTAGATGATTAATTTCTTTAATTTTTTGGCTTTATATAATATTTCTTATCAAATTTATTATGTCCACTTAACATCATTCTCTTTATTATCCCTGAGATTGGTTTTGCAAATCATGCAACTTTTATATTTTGCTCTGCTTCAGCTAATTTTGATTACTGTATTTATTTTTTAATTAAAAAAGATTTATATATTATAATTAATAACTCAATTTAATTACCAATTACAATTTACACAGGTGCCACTGTAACTCTTGCTATGTACATAAAATATTCAAACAAACATATTACATTGTTACATTGGTGCATTAAAAGTCGTCATTCAAACTGAATCAATTCATAGACACCACATGGATGGAAGACAGGTTTATGCGTAAAACTAGAAATGATGAGTGTTCCCCGCATGTGCACTATAACAACATCTCATACGATCCATGTAGCTCTACCAAAAAATGAAGGTTTGTAACACAAAAATATATTATACTGCTGAGGTTTGTAAATATAAATCAATTACAATGAAGTTAAAAGTTAAGTTCCTAGGTCTCACTAGCCACATTCAAATGTTCTCTAGCTACATGTAGCTGGTGGCTGCTGTATTGGGTAGGACATCTGTAGGTGAAACACTGACATCCCTTCTCTCATGTTTGACACTCTGACTTCTTGCATTTCTTAATTGCAATAACTTTTTAAAAACATATTTCTCTGCACTGTATGCTTTGTCATAAAGTGCGTCTTCTCTATTCTTTCTACCTAGCACATCGCCCAGGCCTTGGTAAGTATTACGTGAGTGAATTAATAAACAAACCTATATTTTGCCACTCTTTTATATTCTTTCCAACATTAAATTTTTTGAAGAAACAGAAATCATTCATTTAATGGTTTGTTATCTCTCACTTATCATTAGTATGTTTTGGATAATTTTACTTGATTCTTTGTTTAAAAACTCTTACGATGAAAATTTTGTTCATAAAAGTAGAGGGGGAAAAATCTGTTTTCTTACATCTCAAACTAGATAGTTAGATTTCCTTCTTCAAAGAGGTTTTCTTTCTCTGCCACCAGTTAAATGTTCTCCAGGTTTCATTCTAGAACTTCTATTTATGTCACTCCAAACTCCCTTTCTCTGTTTTCTCTTAGACAGCCATGACTGTGACTACTGTATTTATACTGGTGATTACTTATGTATGGATCTCTAGTTCCAAACTTTACACAAAGCTTCGGATTCACATTTTCAGTGTCCTACTGTGTACCATTAGAGTTCACTCTGGCCCTTAAAACTTAACACTTGATGTGTCCAACAATCTGTTCTCCACCGTCCATCACAATCTACTCTTTATCTTTTACTGACTGTCCTGGGTTATGGAATCACTATCCACAACTTGTCCATGATAGACTCTTTATTTCTCTTCCCATATCACTCAGTCAACAAATCCTATGTTGCCCAATTTGTAGAACTTCAAATAAAGTTTTCTTTTTATGTTAAATGCTACCATCTGATCAAGATTCCTATTTTCCCTTTCCTCGTAGCAACACTCCCCTAACTGATCTTCCTGCCACCATTCCTTCCCATTTTAGTCCCTCTTCTGTATTCCCACATTGCCTAGTGGATTATTTTTCTAAATATCAAGCGCGACTCCAAATCTCCCAAGAATAAAACCTTTTTTTTGGCTCCAGTTATCTACACATAGAAGGACCTCACAGCCTACCTTTCTAGACTTAGCTCACCACTCCTCCCCTCCACCCAAACCCTGATCTTTTCCTTCTATAATGAGCAATGGTGGTCTTTCTGTTAATAAACCCAGTGGAATCATTTTATCAATCCTTCAACCTCCTACCTCCTGGAATGTCTTTCTGTTTAGTCTTAGAAAAATATATATATATTTTCCTCTGCCTGGAATGGCTTTGTGCCTCATCTTCATTCAACCTGAGGAATCATCCGATACCCCTTCGAGTGGATATTCAGAGCAAATCTGTGGGTTCTAATATAGACACCCAGGTATAAATCTGTCATTATTTGAAAACAATCTTTCTTTATTTGAGAAAGTTATTCTCTTCTGCAAAGCCTCTGGCTCCCAGAAGGCAAATGTGTGGGAGGAAGGGGACAGGGCTGAACCATACAGATCAGACAGACCAATCCTGTTCATTAGTCTGGCCGGGCTCCCACCCAGAATAGAAGCAGTCGACTCCTCTTTCTGCTCTGGTGCTTCCTTGCAGACAGCCGGCCACTTTCTGTGTTCCCTGAACACTCTGTTCACAGTTCCATTAAAGCACATGTTAGTATATAGTTCTCTAGTCATTCGCTGACATGCCTACTGAAATGTGATTTCCTTATGGACAAGTTCAATTCATCTTTATATCCCTGGATATATAGTTTACTCTACACACATTTATTTTGAATGAATGAATTTAGAAAAAATAAAGAGTGACAGGAGTATTGAAAGCCTGTGAATGAAAAACATATTTTTGATAGCTCTCAGGTTTCTTGGATTATGTATTTTCAAAGGGTATGCTGTACCTGCCAAGGGAAAAAAAAAATTAATAAAGGGTTCCTTTAAAAAAAAAAGTTCTTAAAATATCACTTTCTTACGTCTGCATGTTGAGATTTCAGCTTATCTGGAACAGAACTGGTTTAGTAGCCTTTTAAACAGCCTTCTGTATGGAGATTTAGCTCTTGATGGAAACTTTTGTGGTGCGAGCAAGGCCAGAACTCCTGTGGCCCCTGGTAGGTAAAATTGCTAAGTGGGAAGGAGAAGAACTTTGCCCAAGAATCCCATGGTTTGCTTGGAAGCAAATGGACAATGGTTTCTTCTCTCATTCAATATATTTTTAAAAATTTTATTTAAAATGTATGCCTTGGCAGGTACTATGTAAATAACATTTTAATCACCAGGTCATTTATTAAAAGATATGATGATATTGGCCCAAGTGCTAGTCTCTACCCTCTAGAAATATACCATTCAGGAACTTGAGAACTCTCAAGAACACTTTTTAAATTTTAGTATGAGGCTGATTTACTTTAGTGAACTACAGAGCTCCAGTCAAGACTGGTAGAGGCATATTTAATAACATTTTTGGAATAGCATCATCTTAGAGAGGCAGGAAATCTAAGCTTGAGTAAACTGAGTTACTAAAGGGCAAGTGTAGGCTTAACTGTGGCTACTTCTGGTAGTTGCTCTAAATCCAAATCATTGGCAAGAAATTTGCTTTGAAAACTACTAGCTGTCTATGTCCATGTGAACTGAAACAGCTACAATTTGGTGCCCACAAGTGGCACCACATTAGAAGTTTTGTAGGCATATTGATGTGTTGTTATCTTGTGGACAAGTTTCCAAAGAACTGTGTAGGATTCTGCTCCATCAATAACAGCCATAGAACTTTCGCTAGTCTCCTAGACCTTAGATATGCTTCCAATTATGGTATGTTGTCCATTTAAAAATCCATGTATATAATTTTTTATGTGGAATGACTGGGAGAAAGAAACTTTCCTCTACCCTCTTAGGTTCTTTTGGCTGGTCTAATAATTAAATCGACATGAATCAGATTAGATTAACAAGAGACAATAGCCAACTTTCATTACATGCTTACACATGGGAAACTCACACACGTGAGAGAATCAGAGACTCCACATACATGAGAGTTTCAGGGATAGAAAGTTAAAATGAGATATGTATGACATTCTGAGTTCAGGGTGATGTAAGACACCTTGGAACTTCAGAGGGGAGGAAGGTCATTTGCAGAACTGAGGCAGGATAGTGAGAAACCAGGACAATTCCTTGGCAAGTGAAATGAGGAAAACTGAAGCAAGATAGTTAAACAAGGCCGAGCAATTAACAGCCTGCTGGTAAACCGCAAGATCTTATCTTCCCCAACCAAGGCCACTCCCCAACCAGAGAGTGAGTAGCTTACAACACCCTAGTCAAAGAGAGAGAGAACAGAGACCCAAGTCAGTGCCATTAATGCCAGCCAAACCCCAGGACGGATAAAGTCAGGGGAATAAATAACGAAAACCCTTAAGCGATTACAAAGGCCCAGAATTCTTGAGGGGGGAATGTTAGAGCAGGCAGTTAGTAAGATATTAACAAAAGAGGAGGGGTAAAGGAAACGGGACATCTAAGGAAGCCTGATTAGGTGGGGAAAACAGCTTTTAAGTCATTCCAGGGAGTCACGACTAAGGCGGGGGGGAGGGGGAGGAACAGCAAGGGAATTTCTTTTACTAAGTGCATGTGCAATAGAAGCCAAGTAATGACACAAAACTATAAGGCATGTGCAGTAGGAACCAAAATGGTGACCATAAAATGGGGAGGGCACTGGGCCTGGAAAAATTGGGGCAAAAGAGATTAGATAGGGGGAGCCCAGGGAAATGCCGGGAAAGAAATGCCTGCTCTTTCCTGAACCCAAGGAAGTCTATGGAAGCCTAGCGAGGACCCCAGGACAGCCGCTACCCTCTAGCCTCCCGCTCTCTGCCTCTCCCAGGGTGTACTGTGGCTTTTGCTCTAATAAATCTTGCCACTATCGCTTAAAACTCCTCCTAAGTGAGTGTCCCTGAAAGTCTTCTCCCATGACCCTGCTCAAGAGTCTATTTCCTCTGGTAACAGGCTGACAAGAAGAGCAGAATTTTAGTAATTATATCTTTGTCCTGCCCAATAGATAGGTCATTAAAAAGTTATCTCTGGTAATAACTCTTATTATGGGCAAGGCCCCAGATTTAAATTCTTTGAGGGCGCGGTAAAAATTTCTCATGAGCCTGCAGGGTCTCAATTGCCTTCAGCTAAAAATAATTCACATGCCAAAGTGGCACATCTTGGGGAGACCTGTTCTGAGCCCCTTTAGGAACATGACACCTACATTTTATAGGTTTTTGAATACCAGGTTTGCATCAAATGTAAGTGATCTGGCTCTACAGTACGCTTCTTAGTCACAGAGTGAGTTTAAGGGACACAGAACAAATGTGAGTCTAAAAAATGTATGTTGTCACATATTTTAAAATGTTGTTTAATGATAGAAGCAGTAATTTCATTACTATTGTAAGATGAAAGTTTAATTGAACCCTTAATATGATTTAGAATGAAAATAAACTTCTTACATGTCCATTAAATCATTCAAATGTACCACCTGTAGGCTCAAACATTATTTAGAAAGAGCTGTAATATTTTCTCTGTTTGGATATTAAAGCCCTGGTGTGCAGGTATTTCCTTTCTTACAGAGCAGAGCACTTACATACTTTCCTAAAGTGCTTTAATGCATGTTTGCACATCTGATGATCACAGTTACGTAAAGAAAGCCAATATAATCACCTCTGTTTTAAATACAGGACACTGAGTCATAGGGACTTCAGATTCTGTAAGTAAGGCTCAGAGGATGTGGGTGGCAGAACCTCACAAAGTGTTGCTTTGGTTTATTTAATTTTATTTTACTTTGGTCCGACTGTTTGGTCGGTTTGTTGTGCTTTTCTTCTAGGTTCCTTGGAGCATAGGTTGGGGAAGGTACTATTTATTCATTTGTACACTCATTTACTGAATAACATCCTTAAAATTCTATTGACCCAGATCACCCCCTTTGTCTTCCATACTTCGTTGTCACACTTGCTTCTCTGAGTGTTTGTCATCACTCCAACCCCGAATTTGGAGGATCAAATAAAATATGCTGTTATGTCTCTTCGCACAGCATTTTACAATAGGCATGTAATGTAAGTGCCCTATATAATTTAAATTTTCTAGTAGCCACATTTAAAAAAGTTAAAAAAGAGGTAAAGCCAGTTTTTTTTATTATATTTTATTTAACCCACTATGTCCACGATGTAATTTGAACTTATGCTCAACGTAGAAATTATTAAGAAGATATTTAACATTCTTTTTCTGTACCGTCTTTAATATTCCATGTGTATTTTAGATTTACAGCACATCTCAATTTGAACTTGCCTCATTTCAAGTCCCTAATAACTAAATGATTGGACAGTACAGTTGGAGAGCAACCGGGACCTCTGATTATCTACTTGGACTCTTAGTTAAATACAATTTTAAATATTTCCAGACTTAAATGGACTCTGGGGAATATGTCTGCTTCCAGAGTTACCACTGAAACTCTGCCGGTTAACCTTTGTTCTCATAATCTGTGCATAATTAATTAATTGAAACGTGAACTTTTTAAAACTAACTCTTTGTGCTTTCTTAGCCTCTCAATGTATTCTGACCTTCCTTTTCTCTTCAGTAAAATCCTTCTCATCTTCACAAGGGCAGGAACCGTAAACCACGTCTTCAGAGTAAAGAGAGTTTCCTCTACCCAAAGAATCCATTTCCCTTATTGCTGCCTGATTTCCACAGAAGTTATTTAGTTCCTTTTCTTTATTATTTTATTAATCTACTAGATTCATTGATATCAGTAATAGACAAACTCTAAAACTTCAGTTGTTAAGTCCAAAATTTATTCCTCTCTCGGAGAACAGGCCAAATGCAGGCTATTTTTCATTGAGGGCCCTGGCAAAGGGGTCATGGTGCTTCCATTGCTCAAAGATATTCAGATGTCAAGCCGAGAAAGACCTTGCCTTCTTGAATGTATAGTTTCCAACATAGTTCTTTCACACAGTGACAGTCAAGAGACAAAGAGCAAGGGTAGAGAAGGCAATATATTCCCTAACTACATAAATCCATAAGCAACACACGTCATTTTTACTTATGTTCCACTGGAAAAAGCCAGTCATGGACTCAGGCTAAATGCACAGGAGGATGGGAAATTCTCTGTTTCTGAGCACCAGCTCTTGTAAATGGACAAAGGGCATCCATCTTTGGTGGACACCATGTCTTCTCTGCCACACATACTGCTCGCTTTGAACCATAAATCTTTTTGTGGGAGATCACCTAAACTAAGAGATCAGCAGTGATAAATTAGAGCTGTAGAAACCCGGATTCAGATTCTGATTCCAGTGCTTAAACGAATTAATCAGCTTCCTTATATCTGATTTTTCCAATTTCTGTCAATAGGGTTGGAAATTTTGGCAGAGATGTGGAAATTATTTTCCCACTGTCATTATCTTCTTCTTATTTATAAAATGAACCCCAGCTAAAACCTATGCTTCCCAGTTAGGGTTGAACATATAATTCATTTTTGGTCAATGACAAAATTGGTTCATCCATTATTTTTGGCTTAGTTAATGTTGACTGATGCTCCACATGACAGTATAAAATTTCCAGAGGTTTGGGTTCTTTCTTAGGAGCAGTGTATCATATGGAGTAGGTAAACACATACAGTATTTCTAAGGGATCACAGCATTTGTGTATAAGATAGGACAAGCCATGTTGTACTTTAGTAACAAACAATTCCAAATTTCAAAGGCTCAAGTCAACAAAAAATTCATTATGACTCATACAAATTCTGTTGCAAATCTAGGTGATTATCTATGACAACTATTCTCCATGCAATAAATCAGTAGCAGGGGCTGAACATGTATTTTCTTTCCCTAGGAGAGCCGCACAAAGACCTGCAATAAGGTGACCTATGTCTAAAGTTCACAGACATTAAAATCTTACTAAGGCAATGAAATATGTTTACATATACGAATATAATAGTACCCTCCAGTTTTGTGTACTTGTTTCCAATTTCCTAATACGTGTACGGTCAAAAAAAAATCTCCCTTCAGAAGCTTTAAATAATTGTTAATAAATAGCTTTCATTTCAAGGTACATTGTATGCATCCACGTTGTCACCAACTCTGTTTTATTTAACTAAATATGATTCTCACGTACAAGCCTCTCTTTAAAAGCTGTCTCCAAATCACTGTTTTCCGAAAGCCACCAGTTAGAGTGACATCTCGCCAAGGTAGACTAATGGAAGTCAACTCCCATTGTAAAAGCAGAACTGAAATTATGCTTCATGCGCATCTGGCAACACATTCATTTGTACATGAGAAAGGTGTGAATGAGATTATATCCCAAATAAATTATCCACTGATTACCACAATTAACTAGCTGTCATAGGTATTCAGTTATCTAATTATCTGCCAAAATTGTGTGCCAGGTGTTCCCTATGTCCACATTTTCATTATGTTACATGAACAATTCTGCTTCATTTTGAGAAACATTCTTACTTAAAATACCTGGACTGGTCAAACTCTTTTCTTTTAATTTTTTTCATTCATATTTAAAGAGCCCAGTTTACGAAGGAAGTCATCTGAATAATGCTTGAAGAATGTGTATAGATTCAAACTCATTTGTCCACATCACAGCAAGTGTTTGTACTGGCCCAATTGCCTACTGTGCATGCAGATGTTAAATTGTGCCTCCTTGATCACCTGTTTATAATGCGAAATTGCAGGTTGACTTGATTTTACCTAGCAGAAATAACTCAGGCATCCACATTGGCAAATTTGACCCAGAAGGTTTTATGAAATATTTTGCAGTGGAACCTGTGGATGAATTAAAACACATTTTCTCATTTCTTTGAGTGAATGTGTATGTATGCGTTCATTGCACAGGGTTTAAAAAACAAAAACTAAAGATTTTCCTTCTTAAACTCCAAAGAGAAGCAATTTTTCCTATGAATCAAAAGAGTGTAAATAACACTGTTTTTTCCTTTTGGTTTTACCTCCCACTATAAAATAGCTGTGAGCAATATGTTCAGGACTCCGGGTACTTGCTTTAGCAAATGTAAAGAAATATGTCCTTTGAAACTGCGTTTTTGTTGATACAGAAATTCATGTAGAATTTTACAAAGACCTGTTGGTCTCTACCCTTTTTGTGGTAGTGAATGTAACTCCCACGGAAACAGGGAATAAACCTTGTTCTACAAAGCAAGTGACTTTAAAGGCCTTTGATTGCATTGTCCAAGGCTGTATCAAAAGCACCCCATCCATGGACACCCACCGATGAGCATAAAAACAGAAGTATCTAAATATAAATGCAAAGAAGGCAGGGGAAGAAAGCATAGAAAAGAAACTGTTTCCCAAATACATGGTTCTGATTTTTGATAGAGCCAGAGTTTACCGCAATTCTTTTCCCATTGTTCCTTTCTCCTTCAAAATCTGACTAATTACCTAGACATTTTCAGAGCCTAGCTGGTCTTTCTGCCACTTGTGCAAAGCAGAAAAGTAACAGAATCAGTATTTTACAAGTATCGGTCACAGTATAGTGCAAAAAACACAGAGGGAAGGAGAGTGGATGTAAGATTAGTTAGAAGCCTTTGTGTTAAGATGGTATTTGATATTTTCTGACTGACTTATTTCACTTAGCATGATACCCTCTAGGTCCATCCATGCTGTCACAGATGTTAAGATTTCATTCTTTGTTATGGTTGAGTAATATTCCATTGTATATATGTACCACAGCCTTTTCATCCATTCATCTATTGATGGACACTTCAGTTGCTTCCATAGCTTGGCTATGATTTCACTTATATGTGGAATCTAAAGAACAATATAAATGAACAAGCAAAATAGAAACAGACTCATAGATACAGAGATGAAACTGTTGGTTGCCAGGGAGAAGGGGAGTTGGGGAACTGAGTGAAAAAGGTAAAGGGATTGAGAATACAGATTGGTAGTTACAAAATAGTCATGGTGATGTAAAGTACAGCGTAGGAAATATAGTCAATAATATTGTAATCACTAAGTATGTTGCCAGTTGGGTACTGGAAATATTAGGGGGAACAATTTGTAAAGATTGTCTAACCACTATGCTATACACCTGAAACTAATACAAAATAATATTGAATATAAACGGTGCTTGAAAAATATTTTTTAATGTAAAAAAAAATTTTAAAATGAGACATTAAAAAAGAAAGGTGAGTAAATGATGATGGGAAGATAAAGTACGCATCAAGAAATACGGTAGAGCACCATTCCATTAAGTATGCTTCATGGAATGTTAGCTTTGAAGGATTTTCATAGGTGGTAAATAGAAAAGTTTTGGAATCAAATAACTTGGAAAAACACTAGGTTAAGTCAAGTTAAATAAGCTCTGATTTGCCAACGTGCAGTGTAGATGCTTAACTGGGGGATTGAGTAACAGAATTTACTTTTCACTGTAAAAGAATTTTCTTTTCACTGAAGCATTTCATGGAACTAGTATTTCACAGAACACATTGTAGCAAATTCTAGACTTGAATTATATTTATTTGGTTGAATCCTCCAAATCTGGTGATTAATTATAAGATAAAATGCCTCAATTTCTGTCTTGAGTGGTGGGTTGGGAAGTGGTACCATTAATTGTGACAGAAACTTTTGTGGGAAGATAAATAGTTCATTCTTGGATGTGTTGAATTTTGAGTTGTCTCAGGGACATCCAAATGGGATAATTTCTGACAGTTATTTGTATCTGCATCTGAAATTCAACAATATTTTTCCTAGATATGTGGGCAGTGATTGAAGACTTATGAGTAGACGAAATAGTTCTGTCTTAAATTTTTTAGGATGGATTTTGATTGAGCTTCCTGTCTGGCTAATTGAGGGGATTTGAGGTTTGGAGAATGGCCTTTGCAAATAGAACCAGGCAGTGGTTGCCAGTGAAGTGTCTAAGGTAGCAAGATGTAGGGTTGGTGCAGGCTGCACATTTTTAATAGCCATTCATCGTATATCCCCTTTCTCCACTGAAAAGGCATCTTTGAAAAACAAGGATTCACTTGTTACAGTTTAGAGGTGGATAGCGATTGTTCGCCTCTAGCAATAACTGTGATGTGTGAATTTTGGGTCATGGAATCTCTCAGGTCTCTCTCAGGCTGAGTGCAGAGGTTTCTGTTATTAACTTCAGCTTGACTTAAAGCAGGAATCTGGAGATGGAAAACTTGAGTGACTATTATGAGTTGTCTGAGTTACAAAGCCCTATAAACCCAATTAAGTTTATATTTGTAAAGAGGCTGAAAACTTAAACTGTTTATTTACTTATTTATTTATTAAATATGTTTTTATTGATTTTAGAGAAAGAGGAAGGGAGAGGGAGAGATAGAAACATCGATGAGTGAGAAACATCGGCTGCCTCCTACACACGCCCTACCAGGGATTGAACCTAAAACTCAGGCATGTGCCCTGACTGGGAATAGAACTGGTGACCTCTTGGTGCGTGGGTCCACCCTCAACCAACTGAGCCAGTGGCTGGACAAATTGTTGGTGCTTTTAGATGGAGCAGCATGAGCACCATTTTGTGGACTCCGGAACAGAGTGACAAAAACAAAAAACAAACAAAAAACCCCAATTCATTAAACTCGCTCTCTCTCCTGACGGTAGTTTGTGTTCATTCCTGGAGTATTCGACATCAGAATGCATATCTGAACTCTCTTCTTTCCTAACCAGTTTCTAGGTTCTAGATGTGATATGATATGGGGAAACTTCAGAGCAAAATTGCCAAGGCTGCCATCACCTCAGTGTGACTTGTGGAGCCCAGCTACAGGCACTGGGATCACTGATGCTCTTGCTATGCTTTCAGGGAATGACCATTGGAGTTGCTTCAACCTTTGACATAGAAGCAAACACAAGTAGATAGTCATGAAATGGGAAAGGGAAAACAGTAAAGCATATGTGGAGCATATGTAGGAGAATACATATAGTGCACTTTTCTAGAGGAAACACGTATTATTTTCCCTTCCAAGATTTATTTAAGGTTAATTTTATTTGAAGTAGTTATACTGAATGTCTGACAGGTTATACTTGGCAAGAAAAAAAACTCAGTAAGAAGAATTCTAACAATACATCTCAGAATTTTGAGGTCAAATGAAATTAAGAGAATTTAACTGTCTCTCACGACACCCAAAATAACTGGTGACTAGGCATGTGGTTCATTAAAGATAACAATTGATTCTTTGACACAGTCCCATTAAGAAAGGATGTCAATTTGCCTGTCCGTTGGCTTTATTTTTGCTATTTGACTACTTACCTAATAGAACGTGGCAGAGATCACAATGTGCCAGATGCAAGTTTAGCCTTTTAAATATCTAGCAGCTTCTGTTTGCTCACTTTTGGAACAACTACAGTTGGGATGCTCCCTCTCAAAATCCATCTGCTGCTCAGACACCAAAGTCACATGGAGAGGACATGGATGTCAATTCCGCTCAACAGTCTCAATTGAGTGCCCAGCCAAGAGACAGCATCATCTACCAGCCACGTGAAGAAGCGACTTTAGATGTTCCAGCCCAAAAAAGTCCTTAGATGATGTAGTCCTGGCTTATATCACACAGAGAAGACCTACCCAGCTGCCCTTGGTCAACATATAGAATCATGAGAAATAATAAAATTGTTATTTTTAGTTACTAAATTTTGATGTGGCTTGCTATGCAGAAGTTGATAGTTGAAACAGAAAACATGGCTTATTCTTGGGGACAAATACATTCTTACCTCTTAGAAGTCATTTAGTAACACTGAAAGAAATTCCTGTTGGGTGACACTAGTGGGAAAATAAGGAATGGTCCAGCATACCACTTACGAAATACTAGAAGCTGATGCAATTCATGATTAGCTGCATTAGGGGATCCCAAGCACCTATTGCTGTGATATTTAAAAAGGAAAAACAGGAAAAAATTGTGTTTAGCCTAAAAGTTATGGAGAAGCCACTCATTAGAATATAATATCACCATGTAATGAAAACCTTACCGTATCAAGGCTCATTGAAAAAGATAATTGGAATATACCACTGTATATGGAATATAATTACAACTGCATAAAATAAATAAGACAAAAATATGTCTAAAAAGAAAAGGCTGAGAACAGTGCTTTAGAGTAAGCATTAGCTTCCCTACATGTACCACATGTATACTTAACTCTTGGGGTGAAAACAATAGCAAGCAAAATCTACAGAGGAACAAAAAGAAAATAGTTAGATCTCTCCTGGTCAATCAGAGATGGTTTCCCTGAGGAGTTGCACTTGAGATGAGTTTTACAGGATGAGTAGGAATTCATCAGGCGGTTAATGAGAGAGAAAATTCTAAGCAGAGGAAGTAACCAAAAGAAAAGTCACAGAAAGAGGCAAAATAGCAAAGAGCAGTAGCTTTGAGAAACTGCAACTGTTCTGGTGCAGAATTTGTGGAAAGAGGCAAGGGACAGGTGGGCAGGGTATAGCATATGGACCAATCTACTAAACTCAGTAGTTCCATTTGGATTGATTTCCCGTTTTTCTTTGAATGCCCATGATAATTTGTTTAGTTATACTTTCTATGATAGATATTTGGCCACATTTTTTCACATCTTATCCTAGATCATAATTTCCTTGCACCTGAGGCATTCGTTGACCAAATATCCATGAGCTCACCTAAATGTCTCAGGCTCTCTCTGGTTGTCTAAGTTTTTTTTAAAGACCTCAGGACTCTGACCTTCAAAGAACAGAAAGCGAGCTGAGAAGGTTAAGCAATTCTGAGATGTTCATACACCACAAAGTCCAGTGCAGCTTATGGCTGAGGAAGAATGAATGAGAAAGAGTGCAGAGCCAAGGGAAAATGGACACGTAACTTTTCCAAGGAAAGAATCAGAGCCTAATTAAGTCCTCAGAGTAGAGATTCATTATAATGTTTACCTAGTGGGATTTAGGCTTATATTCCAGCAACTACTGTATGTCTCCCACTCTTCCCCTTCCAAAAAACAAGCATGTGCCTTGTAGTTATCCTATTTGAGCCTTTGGTGTGGATGTAAGATAACTGGCCTTGTTATCTCCCGAAAGTGATGAGCTACACCCCTGCTGATGGAGGCACCACTGTTCCACACCCATCGACTCTAGACTTTGAGCATGTAGTGTGGGGGGAACTTTTTGTCGTCTCCTGTGGAAGAGTTTGAGTGTATTCACTGTATTTGATGAAAGGAGCAAAGGGGTATATCGGGTCTAGACGTATGAACAGTGCTCACCAAATACTTGTGTGCTCCTTACTCATTTCCTAAACATGTTTGCAATTAGATTGGAGCCATGTGGATAGATACAGCCAATAAACTGTGAGCAGAGCTAATGGGTGACATTTCTATGATAGCACAGTTAAGATCTAGGATGACGCAGCTAATCCTCTCTTCCACTGCTGTGGCAGTTTGAAGTGCATCTGGTTTATGCAGTGTAGCCAAAAGATGGAGAAAGATATCCTAGCCCGTGTTAAATTACTGAAATCTGAAAGTTTGTTTATTGCAATCACTAGTGTTAATCACCTTAACAAATAGATTCTTGGGAAGAAGTAGTTAGCAAGAGCTACCGCATAGCAAGGCTACAAAACTAGCATTTCTCATATCTTCTCCGATAGTGCACACACCCTTGTGAGAGAGATTTACAGTCTTTCAATTCTTTATTCCATCTCTGCTGCTTTCCCACAATTTGTATAACAAAACGTTTGCTAATTTGGCCTTACCCTTTGCGGACTTTCTGAAGTGAAGTAACATCTCTCTGGTTACAGCCTATTTTCCAAACATGAGTGAATTTATTATCGGACCAGCCAGCCAGAAATTACTTTTCCTTTCCTGTTTTTCAACCCAGTCTGTGGAGTTGTCAGCTGACGTCTCATAACTTGAAATGTCCTCTCCAACGTGGTGGAGCTACACCACCTCTCATTCAAATTTCCAGAGCCATTGTTCCCCGTTGTTCATCTTAGCTTCTGCTAATTTAGCCTCAGAAAGCTTCCTTTCTTCTTGTACATTTCTTCAAAGAGAAGGCAGAGTTCCATTTTTAAGACAGAACTTAAGAATTAAAGAGCTAATTAATGTAATGTATTTGATTCTCAAAATAACTATGGAATCAGGCATGAATGGTATTATTTATACTTTATTCTCATTTTCCTGATGAGGGAAGTGAGACTCAGGAAACTTCCACAAGTCCTCTGGCTGTGCCTGTGCGCCCATATATTTTTATTCCAAGTCTTATTTATCCACTATGCCTTTATTACCTTTTACCAATTCTCTCTTTGTTCCTGATCCTATATCTTGTATATCCATTAATCATTTATATGGAATCTGATAATAGGTATTAACAAAGCTAAAAGTAAAGGGAAGGGAAAAACAGACATTTGAGTAGCAGCCAGTTGGTTTTTGCTTTTTTGGTTTGTTTTTGTTTTGGGTTTGCGTGTATGCATGTGTGCTTTGTTTTGATTTTCTTGCTATTAAAGGCAATTCTACCATGGATGGTCTTCTTGATACGCATAAACAAGATTTTTTCTCCCAGTCTAAGTTATAGAGCTAGGATTTTAAAATGCTGGAAAAGTTTCAGTGAAAAAAATAATTCAAGCAAAGCTATAGCTAGATGGATGCATAAATAGATCTATGTATGTGTGTGCGTTTGTGTATACACATGCAATATGGTATCATACTATACATGAAACACAAATTGTTTCATACTATATATACAATATATAGACATATATAGTATACATTATGCTATATATATAGTATGATACAACTTTTGTAAAGCTCAAAGATAAGTAAATGTAAACAATATATGATTTAGAAGTATACATGTGGTAAAAGTATTTAAATAAATTGTGGGATGACAAGTATAAAATTTAAGATAGAGGTTACCTCTGGGGAAATGTGGGAGGACAGCATTAGGTGATAGCAGCACAACAGACTGTTACTGGTATTTGGTAATATTTTTTGTCAAGTTGGGTGGTGGGTTCAGAATGTTCAGTTGATCTTTTTAATTTATAATTCACATATTAACTACATAAAATTTTGAAAATATATATATTTTTAAATTAAATGTGAACAACTACCTATAAAGTTTTAATAGCTAGCAAGCCATAATGGGCTACAACTCTATCCACTGACTAAAGAAGTTTTTATATTGCCTGTGTGTGTTAATTTCATTTACAGTCCAGTGCCCCTCTAATCACAAAGAGAACTTTCTGTGGCAGATAGACCTTAAGATGATTTCCAGTGGTCTCCTTTCCGGGTGCTCATGGCTTTGCGTCTTCCCCTCAACAAGAGTGTGGGTGCAACCTGTGACTTGCTTCTAACCAATTGAATATGGGATGTCACTTCCATAATTAACTTAGGTAATGCAGCACAGGTGATAAAGTGTCACTCCTGTGATGACAATATGTTATAGAAGACTCTGTCTTGCTAGCACATTGGAGCTAGAGGTTCTCCTTGCAGTCTTCATGAAATTGAACAGTCATGTTAGAGAAGACCATGTGACAAAGAACTGTGGGCAGCCACTAGGAACTTCTGATGGGCTCTAGGACCTCAAGGAAACCTCCAACTGACAGGCAGCAAAAAGTGGGACACTCAGCCATAAAGCTTGGAGGAAATAAATTCTGCCAACAATCTGCATGGGTTCGCAAGTAGATTCTTCCTTAGTTGAATCTCTAGATCAGAATGCAGCCTGTCCCACACCTTGACTGCAGACGTTTGAGACCCAAGCAGAGTATTCAGCTAAGCTGTGCCAAAACTCTTGACTCATGGAAACTGTGAAATAATAAATACTAAATGTGTATTGTTGTAAGTCGCTGAGTTTGTGGTAATTCTTTATGCAGAAATGTATAACTAATACAGTTTCTTATTTAAAAAAATAAAACTATATGATTCACTTTACTATGTAGCCCAAACTTTGCTTTCAGAGCAAAGTACAATGAATCATATTGTAACATTATTTCTGACATGATAGTTATAATTTTTATAAAATTTTTAAACCTACAGAAGACATTTTCCTTTTGGCTACAGTTATTGACAGCTCACTTCTTACCGTATAAAAATTGATAATCTTTATTATTTCTAAATTAAATGGCATAACATTAGCAGCCTTTTCAGATAGATCTTTAATTATTAGTATCATGTGTCACTGACTACTTAATTTAAGTATGGTTACAGAATAGTATTTTTAAGTTTTGTTTGTACTTCCAAGTTTTTTCTTTTGTTCTTTGGTTTTAAATGGAGAGAACATGTAAGAAATTGAATTTTTCTTAGTCTGACTTGCTTGATTTAAAACTGAAGGTAATCATAAGAAAAAAATTAGAGGAGTTGTAACAATTTGATTTTATTGTGTGATAGTATCGAATAGATAAAGAAAATCATAAAGAGAATAATTCGTATGGTGAGCATATAAAACTTGCTGAATACTATCTAAAATACTGTCCTGTGACCCTGTATAGAGACAATTTTATATTTGGGGGCTGTCTGTTCCTCATTCAATCCTCTCTGTCGTCTCAGGCCTTAGGGTTTGAATGGCGTCCAACTTGGTGAAGTGACTGGCAAAGTCCTCAAACCAACAGGAAGAACGAAAGATTCCAAGAGAAAGATGGGAGAAAAGTAAACAACGTCACCATGTCCTGGTGATCTTGTTCAAGACTCTAGTCCCGCTTTAGGTCCTGAATTATGTGGTTGGACCTCAACTCTACATTTTGCATTTAAGATTTCTGATTCCCAAAAGTGTCCCTGAAATAAAATGACAGCCTCAGCTGGTTAATGGCAGACAGGTCTCTACCTGGTGCTCATTGTGTGAGTTTTCCTAAAAACCCGTGATACCAGTTCATTAAAGTAGCATTTGGAGAATTGCATTAAATGAATTTACGTGGACATAGTGCTCTGTGAGGAACCTGCCACGCACCTGAAGGAAAAGTTAGAAATCATCACCTGTTCACTCTTATGTGGTGGTGAAACGCTCGTGTCTCCTTTTGAAAGACAACGTGCCGCAAGGGGTGCAACCGGCTGGAGCCCCAGCACTTCGAGGTTGGGCTCAGCTTTCAAGTCAAGGCCACACGCCTGCTGAGCAGCCCCCAGCCGATGAGTGAGCACGGCGGGGATTCGAGGGCCACCGACCGCATCGGGTCACCTGGGCCTCCTCTATGGGCAGCCTTGGTGCCCGGAATTCCCTGGTGGGCGGCTGAGACTCTCGGAGCTGCCCGTCGGTGGAGGGTCTTCCTGCCCAGTCCAGCTCCTTCCCCTTTCTCACCACTGTGACACCGCACCATGGTGAGAAGGCTCCCCCTGCCTACTTTTGCTTTTTCTCTCTCTGTTTCTCATAGGAACTACCTCTAATAACTCTCTTGCACTTCGATTTTTAAAAATTTTTATTTTGCTATTTTATTTTCCCAGAGACCCAGAACTGTCACTTGGGAGCCATTAGTGAGCTTTTACGAGACAGAGGACCTGCAGCTGCTTCCTTTTTTGATGGGGAGGGCAGAGAGGCTGCAGGCGCCTGTGCGAGCTCCTTCACAACTAGCCCAAGGAAGATTCCCCCCAAGCCCACTAACTTTGAAGCCAGTACAAAACACAATTAGTGTGACAGAAATAGTTTCCCTGATTGCAAAAAGCTACTTGCAGAAAGTCAGCGGGCAGTCAAAAACCGTTTCATTTGATTGGGCGGAGGGATAAGATTCTGTGTATGTTTAGCCAAACAAAATCACACTTTAGATATTTGCAAAACTCTAATATTGTACATTGTGTGATGTAACAAAATTGGCACTGCCTCGTTATTATTGTTATGAATTTAGATTGTATCCCACTGGCTCAGGGCAGAAACTTATCCACTTTCTGCTTTGGGAGTTTACCAAATTCCTACGGGTTGTTTACTTATATAATAGTTCCCCTTAAAATAACTGACTGCTTCGAGACTAATGACCAATGAGAACATGTCTTGTCACTGCTTTCTTCAAATGCTAAGGTCTATGATATTTTAAATCCATGAAAAGTCAGTGGATGTGGGAGTGAAGAAAAGAGATTGCAATCTGCCTTTAAGACTATGAGATACCTGAGGGCAGGGACTGTACTGTGCTTTAATTTGTGTCCAGCTTTTGAGAGCACTCAGGACTGGTAGGAATCTGTGAAATGTTTCCTAAGTTGAACTAAAATCTAATTTTCAGTTATTCTGTACCAGGAAATCCACACACACAATAAACATGATTGCACTAAGTTTCGCTGACATTGATGGCCATTATTTGCCTTGAGAACTGGATGGGAGTATTTAGAGTTGAATTTGAATATGTATTACTTGAAGGATCTTCCTTTTTTTTTTTACTTCGTCAGGACCTTAAATGAGAATTTGGAGTCATCGTGTGTAACTAAAATAGGAGAGAGAGCATATTTTGGACTGCAGATGTTTGGGATTAAGGCTAATTGCTTTGCTGCTGCTATTTTTATCAGCCTGCTGAAGGGATTTTTGCAAATGCTGGAAGAAAGCCTAACTTTTAAAGGGGTTAAGCTTCTAAACGGCCGTGATCCTCAGTTAGTTAGAAGTGACAAATTGTAAGCAAAAGATAATCTCCTCCACTTACAGAAATGCCAGCCCAAATATCATCTGTAAAAAGCACTTCAGCAACTTTAACATAGTCACGTTAGAGAAGCGGAATTTAAAAACAGGCATTTGGGGTGGATCTTTTAGGTCCCTTCTGCTTTCTAGATTTTAACCATGCTGCTTAGCAGGCCTTTCCAGCTGTGGCCGGATGGTTTGCATGGAGACTGTCTCTGATGAAGGCTTATGAAGAGCCTGCACCACAGAGGAGGCTGCTGCCCGGCGCCCAGCTCCACGGATCCTCACGCGATGGAAACCGCAGCTCACAGTCAAGGGCCTTTGACTCTATCAGGAAAGTTTTCAACTGTGGGTAACAGAACACTAGACAAAAAGACAAAAAGTGGCTTAAAAAAAGAAAGATGTTAACTTATGTGCAAATGATGGAAGTGTACCTCTCTCTCCCTTTCTCTTTCTCTCTCTCTCTCTCTCTCTCTTTTGTTTCTGTAAGAGCATCTCAGTGATATCGGGGATGTGAGTGTATTCGATCATCTCTCGTCCTTGCCTCATGGTGGCAAAATGGTCACTCCAGCTCCCAGCAAGCAGGACCTAACAAATCGCATTGCAACAGGAAGGGAGCAGGGCAGGTCGAAAGGGAGCTTTCCCTTTGCTAAGAAGTGAAATCATTTTTAGATTTCCCATGTGGTCTCTCCTGCCTAATGAGCTAAAAGTCAGATAATACGGCCATCTCTGGGTAGGGGGGCAGCTGGGCAAGTGAGGGGCTGGAGAGGAAGAATGGACAGTCATAACTTGCTTGCGTAAAGCCTGTTTATTTCCAACGGAATTGGATGCAGTCGGTTTTGTTTCATTTTTTGAAGAAATTTGAGGATTTGTTAGGGAGGAAAATAGAAAGAAAGCTACAGGATAGCCTTGCAACAATGTTTGTAAACTCTTAGCCCAGGGATCGATTTTCAACTTTTTCATCTCATGGCACAAGTAAAACAATTAATAAAATTCTGTGGCATGCCAAAAAGTATATGTGCTGCCAATGTGACAAAGAAAATATACGTATAATTTTGATTCTTTCACACCAGACAGCTACTGTTGTGTTGGCTATTGTCATTTTTTAAAAAATTGGACAATCTAAGGGAAAAGAGGTCAGTGATCCTGACTAAGTAGTTAGATACTGCAGGTTTTAGAAATCCTTGTGGCACACTGGTGTGCCACGGCACCCAGGTTGAAAATCACCGTCCTTGTCAGTTGCATAATTGTCCTAATTTGAAGGAGAGTCAAATAAATTTCTCCACCTGCCTCCCAATTGTTCAATATAAAAATACACAACAAAACCAAAATTAAAACCCGGAAAAGTTAACAACAGCAAAGACACACAATTTAATCCTAACTTATTTGATCACAAAAAAAAAGACCAAAGAGAGTGACGGTGATACTTTCGTCTAAAGCTTTACGGAAGCAGGCCTGGAGGCTCAAAGCGGTCAAGTCACAAAACAGAGTGTTTCATCCAGGATTCAATCCAAGCCTGTTGCAAAGAAAGTTTCTCCTCCTTATATTATCAAATAATAAACCGAAAGTGATTTAAAATATATACACATGCAATATATGTCTATGCGGCAATATAAATGTATTTAGTTATGACAGCTGCGACGCAAGCCATGAGAAATAGACACCCTCAAATCAGAGATGATCCGACTGAGAGACGCCGTTCAATTCTGAGGCCTTTCTGCTCAGGCGTTGCACATGCTTCGGTTTCCTTTTTCCTTACTTCAATCAGCAGAGGAATTTACTTGGAAGCCAAAACCTTAGTTTCGTGACTATTATTACCCACCTGAAGTCATCGTTTCTGTTTATTACATCATAATCATCTCTGCTCGCCACCAACTGTACATCCCCAAAGAGGAAATTATGATTTCAAGTGAACACAATGGAGCAGGAACAGATGTGCTACTAAAAGAGAGGCATCCTATTATCCTGGAAATGTACTTCGTAATGAAAAACAAGGGAAAAGAGATCAGAGGGTATTGTCATATTTCAAAATAGAGTCTGTTCTAGCAACGGGATGAAATCAAAAGAGCTGCTGAAGTTTCCACGTACCGCTCAGAGTACTTTGTGCTTGACACGTCATATACTAGAGAAACTGCAAAAGATCAGGGGGGAAAATTCCTCTGCTGCATGTCTGACAAATCTGTCACTGTAGCCTTTGCACCATTTTTCTGTTTTGAGTTTCTTCAGTCATAGCAACTTGACCGTACTTCCAATTATGACACTTCCTTATGGTGCTGACTCCAGTATTCTCGGGACGCCTGTCGGGTTGTGCCACCTGCTTCTTTCAAGGTCTTCATAAAATGATAAAATATCTGTGTGTTTTTAACGCTAGGGAGGGAGACACTGACAGCATGGGAAACTGTGTTTCTAAAAAATGGATGTTTGATCACAGGGATTCATTCATAAAAGCGGATCTTGTTCATTTAATATGTGTCAGGTGTTTGATAGGCTAAAGGTACAGAGATTAAAGGCCCGTTTGATAAGCTCAAAGCGGCCGCAGTAGAGTGAGGGAGACAGCGAAGGTAATAGATAATCACAAAACAGCGTGATCGATGCTATGACAGACACACTCACTACCTGCCAGGGGAGCTCCTTGCAAATACAGGCGAAGAGGCAGCTTGGCCCAACCGGGAAGACTACCAGGGAGGCGAAACGGCGTTGGCAAGGCTACAGGGGGAAACCTACCGGTGCGTTGGAGACAGGGCCAAGCGCAGAAGCACCCCCTTCCACGCGGCTTCCCTTTCTGAGATCTCGGTGACCGTGGTCAGCTGTGATCTGAAAGTGCTAAATGGGAAGTTCCAGAAACAAACAGTTCGTAAGTTTTAAACTGCGTGCTATTCTGAGTGGCGTGATGAAATCTCGAGCTCTGCCGCTCCCCCCGCCCCTGACCATGATGTGAATTATCCCTTTCTCCAGCATATCCTCGCTGCATACCCTCCCTATCAGTCACTTAGTAGCTGTCCTGGTTATCAGATCAATTGTCACGGCATGGCAGGGTTAGTGTTCACATAATCCTTATTTCACTTAATAATGGCCCCAAAGTGCGAGGGTAGTGATGCTGGCAATTCAGATGTGCCAAAGACAAGCCATAAAGTGCTTTCAATTTATTATTATTGTTGTTAATCTCCTACTGTGCCTAATTTTGAAATTAAACTTTATCATAGGTATGTATGTATGTACAGGAAAACCATATATGGTTCAGTACAATCTGTGGTGGCAGGCAGCCACTGGGGGGCTTGGAACACCCCCCCACAGGTAAGGGCGGGCTACTATAGTTCTATATCTGAGGCTGTTGGCTCTGGAGGAGTCAGGTGAAGAGAGCAAAGTAGACAAAGCAGGACCGAAAGAGCTTTTTAATCAGTATTAAAGTATACAGACATTTGTTTTATCCCCAGAATCACTCTCAAAATTTTTTTAAACTAAACCTGCTCATGATGTTTCCAAAGCCCCTTGGGTCCCCGTGAAGATGAACCTGTTTGCTCCTCCGTGAGCTCTCCTTTTATGCCCCTTTCCTGGGTGTGGCGGGCCTTGCGCTACTTCTGTGACAATAGAAACACTCCTTCAGTCATCTCCCTTCCATTTTCCTTTCTTCACCTACTCCTTTCCTATTGGCCTAATAAGTTAAACTTGGTTAACTCAAAAGCCAACTTATTAGTAATATCATTACACATGCAAAATCCCTGGACTGATATAATATTGTATCTAAATATTCTTCCCACATCCAGGGAAAAGGACTCCATGAGCCCTGTGTACCATGAAGCAGGAATCTTGATGGCTATCTTAGGATTCTGCCCACTACATGGACTGTCCCACAATGCCTATCCCACGATCTTTTACATTGTAGATTCTCAAAATACATTTGTCCATTGATTAAGGATATGTATTGCTTTTATAACAAAATTATAGAAATAATACTTAAGGCTGGCTGGCATGGCTCAGTGGTTGAGCATCGACCTAGGATCCAGGAGATCGAGGTTTGATTCCCATTTAGGGCACATGCCCGGGTTGTGGGCTCGATCCCCAGCAGGGGTGTGCAGGAGGCAGCCGATCAATGACTCTCTCATCATTGATGTTTCTATCTCTCTCTTCTTCTCTCTCCCTCACTCTAAAATCAATAAAGATATATTTAAAATAATAATAATAATACTTGAGAATGTAATGATGTTGTCTTTTCTCCCTGAGCAAAAGTTCATTTGGTCCTTCAGCTCTCTGAGGGGTCTCTCTCCCTTCAGTCTTTATGAACTAAAAGCTCTTACTATTTGGGCTTTTCCAGCACTGTCTCCAGTTTCTGTCAAATGTGAAATTTTTCAATGGTCTGAACAGTTTTGGGTCTTGGAAGTGTTGGAAATAAGTTTGCTTGGAATTGTGTGTTTTTTCCTGAACCTATGACTGATCTGTTACAGGAAAAACCTCATGACTATTTTAAGAGGAAGAAAATATTCTAAAATATATTACTTTCTTTAAGTATTTCTTTTGGGGAAGAAGTGAAGGACCAAATTATGATGCAAATTAATAGATTATCCTAATATTTATGCAACAATGAGCACTCCTGGTTCCAGCAACATAGGTCTTAGATTTAGCATATAAGGCCCTTGATTTCTAAATCACATTCTGAGAACATTTTAATTTCCCACCACTGCACATAACCTATGGTATCACCAAATAACATCAATAACCCTTTCTCACCTTCCTTGCTGATACACCACATGATATGGGGGCTCCATGGTTTTGCTTGTATAATTTTCAACATGCCAACTATTGAGTACTCCCCTAGGTAAGTTCCCAAAGACCCTTGTTCAAATCTCTTTTCTGGTATGTTCAATTTTGTGTTTTAATAATTTACTTGCACCATAACAGTGGTTCCCCAAGCCTTAACCTTCAGCCCCTGGGGAGGAATGAAATTATTGAAGGGGGCCCATAAATTTATATGTGCATGTATACTTTTCAATCAATAGGGTAGTAAAATTATAGTCATGATTGTGTGAAGAAATGTAAAATATTTAGTCTAACAGGAGAGAGCATATTACGATTTATGGGCCAAATTCAACCTACTGCCTGTATTTGTCAATAAAATTTTATTAGAACACATTTATGAATTGTTTATGATTGCTTTCATGTAATAACAGCAGAATAGAGTGGCTGCAACAGAGACTAAATGGCCTACAATGTCTGAAGTATTTATTGTCTGACCATTTACAAAATAATTTGCCTACTCCTGAGCTAGAATATAATCATCTTGAGGACAATGGAAATATAGTAGATATACTTACATCACCCCCTGTGTGCAACTTACAGAAAGTACTTTGGAGACTGAAATCAAATCAGAAATAATTATATTTCCCGAAAACAGGCTCTTATTCCTTCTTTATTGCCACTCTTGCTTACAGTTATCAACAAATATTCAGTTGTCTGAGTTTGAAAATATGTCTTACTAACTCCTCTCTCCTCGCTGTTTGTATCTCTTAATCATGTCTTATTAATTTTATTTTTATGCAATTGAATTATCTGGATATTCTCTCCTCAATCTCAGTCCCCCTCTTTCTTCCAGATGTAACACTTAATTGAATATGTATCCTTTCCATACATGATTTCATATTATGAGCATACATTTTTGCATATATATGTATCCTTAATATAGAGTACTATTTTTAATATTTTAAGAATTCACATATGTGGCATCATATTGTACCTACATTTTACGGAGAAAAAAATTTTTTTCACTCAACATTGCATTTTTGTGATTTATTGCATTTTGATATATCTTCTGATTCATTCATTTGGTGTTCATCAGGAGACTAGATTATTTATCTGTTTCTCCACTGATGGACATCCAGCTGTCCCAAATATTCCTATTAAAAAAGGTGCCAGAATATCTTGGCCACATGAATGAGAGTTTCTTTAAAGCCTATTCCTAGAAATAGAAGTACTGGTCATAGGATGTTATATTAGTTTCTTATTGCTGCTGCAATGAATCACCACAAACTTAGTAGTTTTAAACAAAGCAAAATTTATTGCCTTGGAGTTTTAAAGATCAGGGTTTGAAATGGGATTCACGAGACCAAAATCAATGTGCCGGCAGGGCCCTACATCACCTGGAGGCTCTAGGGGAGGATTCATTTGCTGGCCTTTTCTGGCTTCTGGAGGCTGCCTGCATGCCTTGGCTCATGACTGTTTCCTCCACCTTCAATGCCAGCCGAGTTGTATCTTCCAATCTCTCCCCGACTCTGCCCCTCCACTTCTACGTCCCATCTCTGCTCTGACTCTCCTGCCTCCCTCTTCCAAGGACCCTCGTGATTATCTGGGCTCACCCAGATAATCCGGAATTACCTCCCCATCTTAAGATCCTTAACCTAATCGCATTGCAAAGTCCCTTTTACCATGTAAAGTAGCATGTTCTAGATTTTAGAATGAGTATCTTTTCAGAGCCATCCTTTATTTAGCCTACCACAAGTATAAACATCGTCAAATGTATTAGATACTACCAATTTTCTACCTTAAGCAGTTGGAGCTATTTAAATACTCTCTTACTTAGTTATTTATTTTTAATTCAGCACCTTAGTTTGGCTTTATCTCATGGTAGATGACCCTAAGGAAACTTTGGGCTGTATGTGCCCATCTCCTGATCAACCATTTACCTTTGCTTTGGTACATTAGGAATTTAATAGAAGCTGCCTAGTGTGCAGGTAACATCAGCAAGAAATGAAATATAGGTCATTACTCAGTGGTATCAACTGAGCAGAGCAGCAAAATATAAATTACTGAGAAATGGAGATAGTTCATGCCATTTTGCACTTTGAAGTAAGTCTAAAGACTTCATGTGGTCGAGAGGCCCGAGGGTTCAGCTTAGAAAGCTGAGGAACAAATCTCTTCCCTGTAAGAGTCAACCAGATACCTGCAACTCTGAGCTCTAGAAAAAGGAAATGAAGACTTTGTATTTTTCCATGTGCTCTGCAATTGTCTAGCCCTGTCCTTCATGTACATATATTATCATATGTGACCTTAAGCCTGTCACTTGGCTTCTCCAAATTTCAGTTACTTAATTTATAAAATGAAAATAACATCTACCTACTTGGCATGATTCTTTTTGCAAAGGATTTGGGTAGCAGATCTTGTCAGTGCCCGACCCATAACTCTAGTACCTTTTACCCAAATTCCAGTACTTGGAGCTCTGCAGAAACTGGCTGTTTTTTTTTTTTCTTTTCCTGGAACTATGAAAACCCCACTGCCTGTGTGCTTATGTGTGTGTGCACACAGAGAACAGGCAGAGTGCCAAGGAATTAATACCTCAAGGAACAACTCTGAACCGTTGGTTCTCCAGAATTAGTATATAAATATTCCTCTTGCTTAATACTTCAGGTTGGCTAATTATGATGCGTGTGTTTTGTATCAATTTCTAGTCTAAGCAGGATTTAGCTTAAGTTGCACACAGTGAGAGATGGCTTAATAGTACACCTTCCATTGGCTGCTTTCCATTCCTTTTATCACGTCTCTCTCTGTATCATCTCAATATCTCAAATATTCCACTTATAGATGAATCCGGGTCTCAGGGTCTGTATCTAGGATAATGCAGAAAACAGCCTGTGTATCCTGAAAGGACCCCTGAATGGGGAACAGTGATGCTATTATTTTGATAAATTAGAAACGTAAAGCTAAAAGAAATTTTTTGTGTTTGGGGATTCTCAAGACATATAAGGAATGGACTTGTGAAGTCGTGTGGGTGACAACCTGAGGCAGGGTTAAAGGTAGAGCAAGGCCAGTGGCTATCTGAGCCCCAAGATATAGCCTAAGGGCAGATCATCATACTTCAGCTCAGAAAAACCATTTCTCAAACCCAGTAATGGGCTCTGGCCTCATGAATGTAACTCAGGCACAGAAAGGAGCGGTAGCAAATTGTATCAGACACATTCCAGTGTGTGGAAACATCCATAGCAAAGAACTTTACCCCTAAAAGGGACCTTACCAGCTCACATGAATTTACTTTCATAGCCTGAGTTAGTGTTTGTTTGTGTAGGTATGGTGTTTTTCTTTGCCAGTTCTAACAGATTGATTTTCAAAAGTGTCCCAGAGAAAAAATTAGAGCAAGAAATCAAATAACGATAATACCAAAGAATTACCCATAGAGTAAAATAAGAAGTCATGAGTTCATAAGGATTTAAAAAATTGAAAGAATGAGAAAAACAATGGAGAGAGGATGGTCCTTCCTTAAGGCAGAATTCCCACTAATAAATTTAGAAGGAATGAAAGAAATATAATTGTTTCAGTCAAGGATCATCTGTGGATGCTGGGCGAAAGTCTGAGGAGAGAAAAGATAATTATATAGTTTTACAGTATCTCCCCAAATGATGCAGACTAATTACAAAGGGAAAAATAGTAACCTCACAGTGGAGAAATCTGGCAGATACCACCTTCCCTTCACCTGTAATATTGAAACTGGACGCAAAACGGGTCCAAGGCCGCTTTGAGCCAAATGAAGCAGAGACAAGGTTGAATCATATATGAGCATTTATTCCAACAATGCCAGCGGTGTGGAGAGAGCAGCGGGTCATCCTGAAAATTCTGCTCTAACATCTCCCGCTAGCTGGCTGATTACATAGGGGTAAGGGAGAGGGGCTACGTGCAAGGTGGTGGGGCAGGATAAGGGCCGCAGGGTATGTGTTCCATGCCTCTCCTTCCAGGATCTTGAAGCCTGATAACACGGGAGTTAATTTTCTATGATGTTAAAAACAGCTCAGCCTGTTCCTGGGACTGGAGAATGGTCAGCATTCCTGAGGCAAACTCCCGGAGGGGGTCAGAGGACAGGCACGGCAATCAAGTCAAAGTGTGTTCTGTCCTGGGTCTGCTCTCAAAATGTATTTTCTTTTCTGAGTAATGAACCCATCCAGGCTCTGAGACGTCTTATCTTTTCACAGCCCTGTTTTTCTTCTTGCAACACATCCTCCAGTTTCCCAGGGTCTGTAAGAAAACCCCTTATCTATAGTTAGTAAGGTGAATAGTCATTAAACAACTGTGGTTCTATTTCTGTTACATGCCCCTCCCTCATCAATACGACATGAAGGCATCATGAGCCTGAGCTGAGCGTGGTGCACTGAGATTGCGCAGCATCACTTTGGTATTCTTACCTCAAATACAGAGTCGCGAGAGAACATGCGACTGAGGAAAACTAAGAAACATTTTATAAATTAACTACTAGGCACTCTTGAAATGTATCAGGTTGTGAAAGACAAAGGTCAATGAAAAGACCTTTCCAGATACAAGGACAGTAAGAAACCATGGCAACAAAGTGCACCCCCATCCTACATTGGATGCTGGGTCAGTACAAGGACACTTGTGGGCCAGCTGGCAAAATAGGTCTATAGATTTAAGTATTAATAGCGTGTAGAGGTTTCATCACTGAACTCTAGTTATGTAAGAGGTGAATATTTAGAAAATCTGGGTAAAGTGTATAAATAATTCTTTGTATTATTTTTACAATTCTTGTGAAGTCTAAACTTATTTAAAAATTACAACAACAAAAAATCTTCAAAAGTATTACAGACATACTCAAGGTGATACATGTTAATCAGAAACATGTCAGCTCCAAATCTCAAAACTAAGGATGGAGGTTTAGAAAACATACACTGTATAAATGAAACTTTGGTATTAAATCAGAAACTGTTTCGTGAAAATATTGTTATGTTGTCATTTACTTCTTTAAATGCACATTTTATAGTACTTCATGTTTGACAAGGACTCAAAAAAACAATGTTTCTATCTTCACCACTTGGGTATACACTATATCATTGGATGCCTCTTTAGCCATTTCCTTTTCTAAAAATAAAAAATAAAAAAAAAATAGAAATAACAATCACACATCCTCTAAGATCTTGCAAGGATTGTAACAAAGACAATCAAAACAATTGTAATGAAAATCCTCTAAAGCAGCCCTTCCTATCCTCTGTATGCTCAGGTTCAATATCTTATTCTGAATTGAACGTGTAAAAAACCACTTACTCGTATTTTTCTCGAAAAGTGAATTATTTTGAACTATGATTACACTTTTCAACAAGTTTCTTTTTATTGAAACTGGGTTATTTTTTTTTAACCCCAAACCTTCTCAGTTCTCAAGAGGCTGCCTTTTAATTATATCATTCCTTGACCCGGAGCGTTTCTTATTGTTTGTTTAAATGTTATTGTTTGGACTTGAATTGATCTCTCCCGTTCAATTTCAGGGTTAGCATTTGTTGCAACACAGAGAGAATTTTTCCTGCTGTTGCCTCGAGGACATTCATTGAAAACGTCATGTTACACTTGATGGAGATTCTCCTGATGGAAAGGCTCACAATAAAGAACAAATTAATGTTTGGTAACAATCGATGGTACCATCCAATGTGTTTTCCTGTGTCCTTTACTTTTCCATTCTGTTTCTCATTGTCTCCAGCTTTCTAATTTTCTTTTGTAGAAAATAGACTGTAATTTATTTTTGAAGAACTCCTGTAGCTACCTCCTAATCTTAACTAAAACAGGGGCCATAGTTTATCTGGATTCCTAATCTGACTATGCTCAACACAGAGCCTCAGAAACACAGCTGACATGAGAAAAAAGAAATAATAAAGAATCAAGAGGAATCTCTCTGTCCTGTTGCTAGAGAGAAATTGGCCCTCCTGGCAGTGAGGAGACAAATCACTCTCCTAGTCAACTTCATATATATATATATATATATATATATATATATATATATATATATACACACACACACACACACACTTAATTTATACATAAATACGTAATTTGAATTATATATGTATCCACATTATATAATCTATATGCTTATTTGAGATTTGTTTTGTTGTGGTGCATTATTTCCACACTAAAGGGTATATTATGAATCCAGTTGGAATGACTAAATTATTTGTGAGTTTATTGTCCACCAACTTTTTCACTGCTATTAATCATTAGCACCCATGGGACTTCCTTTATAAGGCATGGGGACTGTAAAAATAAAATACAGGTTATTATGACATTGCTCTGTATTTGGTACAACATCAAGGGCGGCCACGCTGACCTGAACTAGCCAGTTTACCCAGCTCCATTTGTTGGAGTGATATAGCATGTTGAAAATTATCTATTCAACTCAGAGAGAATATACATATTTGGTATTCCTATGTGCTATTAAGTGTATGCTAAGTATTATTATCCCTAATTGCTATAAGAAAATCAAATGACCTATGTTTCTGAAGAGTTTTGAATAAAAAAGCAAGTATGAATTAAGAATTTACATTCTGGCCTGCTGATGCAGCAAAGGAAGCACGTTTCCATCTCCAGAGCACTCAAGCAGTTCTTATCACTGTAATACTTAAGAGGAATTGTCTGTATTCTGCATATACTAACTAGCGCCTGCACAACAGAACGTATGTGGCCCAGTGACACATTAGGGGTAACAATTGTTTCCTGGAAATTCAGCTTATGATTAAAGAGTTTCTTGTGTATTTGGGTTTCTTTCTTTCCCCACACAGAGCCAATAGCATCTTCAAAATACAGTAAAGACCACTTCAAAAATGCAAATCGCTGAGAACGCTGGAGTGTCTGGATGGACCCAATCGTGGAAACCGGTCAGGTGAGGTAAGAGGAATGGGAAAGAGGAATCACAAGAACAAAGGGCGGAGAATAAACACGGAGATTCTAAAAATATATCCAATCGAACCATCTGTGGATTCTCAAGATTACCTCGGGCTAATGTTGTTTTGCTTTCTTTCATTTCTTAAATGGGGACATAGAATAATTGTTCATTTACTTATAAATATTCTGAGAGTATAGGTCATCCGTGTAATGATTTCCATTAAGATTTGTTCAATATTTCCTTCTGCTTGGTCTTAACATAAGTTGCTAATATTACCATGGAAAGCTCTGCTAAATTAAAACTATTGTTATAGCTCAACATTATAGGTGGTACATTATCATTCATCATAAAAGGTAATTCATGAGTTGAAGATTCTGTTCGCACAATCTTTCTGCCTTGGCGACTAAGAAGTAACCATGCTTTTTTGGTTCTATAATAGTGAGCTAATGGTTCATTGTCCTGGTGTTAGCCCTAAGGAAATGTATGTTGTTTTTTGTCTAGTTAAATAGAAGGACAGAACAGTGTACCTGAAAGAGCTACAATCACAAAGGTAGAAGAACTGGGCTTGAGATCCACTCTCTGTGCCTATGTCATTAAGAAAGTAATTGTTTTTCTTTCTGAATTTGTTTTTTCCTTGTAAGGTAGGGATAATACTGCATGAACTTATCTCCTAAGGATGTTGTGGAACTCGAATGTGATAATATATGTGGTCATGCACGTATACATTTTAAAGTATAAGGTGTTATTATTATTATCTTTAAATCTTTAAGCATTTGCCTGTGAGTATATATGACCAGTCCCCAGGCGCCCCAATGCACCAAAGGCTCTGACATTGTGTATGTTTTTCCGATATCCACACACACTCCATGGTACAAGCAAAAATCTTTAAATAATCACCAACTACATTAACACTGGAAGCCATTTGTAATTAAAAAAATACTATGACATAGAGATATTTAATATCATTGGATAGTGAAACTTTACGAAGTCATTTATAATACTTTTTTAAACATATGTTTTTCTTGATTTTCGAGAGAGAGGAAGGGAGAGAGAAACATTGAGGTGAGAGCGAAACATCTCCTGGCTGCCTCCTTACGCCCCTTCCCAGGGATCAAGCTTGCAACCTAGCTGTGTGCCCTGACTGGGAATCAAACCTGCGACCTTTCAGAGCCAGGGGTGACGCCCAACCAACTGAGCCACACTGGCCAGAGCTTAGAGCGTTTTCCTTAGAAACCTTGTAATATAATTTTTTTCTCTGCTCCTTTGAGATACAAGTAAATCTTTTCCCCTCCCCATTTTTATAGTCATTGTAACACAGATAACATATAATTTACCATCTTAACCTTTTTAAGTGTATCATTTAGTGATTTTAAATACATTCATAATGTTGTGCTACCACCACCACCGACCGTCTCCATAACTCTTCTCATTTGGTAAAAGTTGAACTCTCTACGCATTAAATAATAAATCCCCATTCCCTGCTCCACCTAACCCCTGACAACCACCATTCTACTTTCTTTTTCTATGCTTTGTCTAAGTCTCTCCTGTAAGTGAAATCATGCAGTATTTGTCTTTTTGGGACAGGCTTATTTCACTTAGCGTAATGTCTTCAAGGTCCATCCATGATATAGCATATGTCAGAATGTCCTTCCTTTTTAAGGCTGAATAATATTCCATTGCATATATATGCCCTGTTTTGCTTATCCATTTATCTGTTTAGGGATACTTAGATTGCTTTCCCGTTCCAGCTATTGTGAATGATGTTGCTATGAACATTGGTATGCATATATCTTCTTGAGTGCCTGCTTTTAATTCCTTTTTAAAAAAATATGTCTTTATTGATTTCAAAGAGACGAAGGGAGAGGGAGAGAGAAATAGAAACATCAATGATGAGAGAGTCATCGATCGGCTGCCTCCTGCACGCCCCCTACTGGGGATCGAGCCTGCAACCCGGGCATGTGCCCTGACTGGAGATCGAACCGTGATCTCCTGGATCATAGGTGGATGCTCAACCACTGAGCCACGCCAGCTGAGCCTGCTTTTAATTCTTTTGGGTCTATACTCAGTAGTGGAATTGCTGAATTACATGGTAATTCTATTTTTAATTTTTTGAGGAATCGCTATTCTGCCTTTCCGTGGGCATGCATGGTTAGTTTCTTTTTTCCTCCATATGTGCAGTTGTTTCTAAATGTTCTAGTCCTTAGTGTCTAGCTCCCAAAAGGGGAAAAAGAAAAATGAAGAGGGAGGAAAGGCACTGGCCCTTAAATCTCCCTGAAGTTCAGTGGGAGGGGGAGGGTCTTGCAACAATGGGGGAGGTGCGACAGCAATGACCAGGGCTCTTTTCTCTGCACCTCTGATCAGGAGCAGCAGTTAGCAATCAAAGCACCTATCCCCAATATTTGGAGGACAGAGTGTTTTTGGTTGGTTTTGGTTTCCTCAATCTGTCTGCCATGACTGGGCGTGGGGGGCAGGTAGCTGCTATTGTTATAAGACATGAAATTTAGCAAAATGAACTGCAATTTACCAACCAAGTCTCCCTGGAGGTTTCAAGCTTTCAATAGACTCCAGGTTTCCAAAATAGTTATAACAGATAGATTCTCCAGTCAACTACTGTCTAGGTGGGAAGATAGATTCATGGTCCTTCCTACTCTGCCATCTTCCCCGAATCCTCTCCCTAAACCTTTTAAAAAGCTTCTTGCCAGTTTTATAACTCAGGGAGCTCTCTCTCTCAAGAACCTGGAAGCTATCTCTTTGAGATGTAAACATCAAGGGAGATAGTGCGCCTGTTTCCCAGGCTCTGTGGGAAGGTAGGAGCCAACTTCCAAGTGGTGAAACTACCCCATGTCGTGACTATGTGAGGAAGTTTACTCACCCTTGGGCAAGCTAATTAGCAAGCAGCCTGTGTACTCCCTCTCACCCAGCACGGAAAACTTCCCTTCCCTTTGATTCAGCACAGCTGGGCTCATACTGAGCTGTTGCCTCTCTACCCTCTTGCAATAGCCTTGGACTAACTCTTCCTTGTGTGTTCAGTTTTGTCTGGTGCAATTTTGTTTTGACACCAGAAAATGTAAAGAGCTAACACAGATGATTAAAAAAAAAAATAGCCACATTTAAGTGATGAAATAAACAGTATATTCACATAATAAAAATCTAAAATGGTCAATAAACATAATTTTTTATTCCTTTATAGTTTATTGTCTATTTTAGATTGTTTATAATTCTAAGAAAAAAACTAACAGATTTTTATCAGAAACTTGCAAATCTTAACAATAATAAAATATCAACAAACTTAAACAAGTATTCAGGCTCGGCAAGGCCATGGCCAGATGGAAGTTCTCACATATTACTTGTGGGAATGGATTTTTAGTGTGTGTGTATTTGTGTGTGTGTATGTGTGTGTTAAGAATTGGTTGGGCTCGGCCGGACGTGGCTCAGCGGTTGAGCGTCAACCTAGGATGCAGGCGATCAGGGCGCGCTTCCCGGTCAGGGCACATGCCCGGGTTGCGGGCTCCATCCCCAGTCGGGGGCGAGCAGGAGGCAGCCCATCAGTGACTCTCTCATCATTGATGTTTCTCTCTCTCTCTCTCTCTCCCTCTCCTTTCTTCTCTCTGAAATCAATAAAGATATACTTAAAAAAAGAAAAGAAAAAGAATTGGTTGGTATCCATCAAAATTTAAAATGGGTATGCTGTTTTGTCCCAGGAATATATTTTCTAGTTATCTATCATAAAAAAATTCTTATTAATTAACTATTAAAAATAATAAAAATTATTTGTTAGCATATTTAATGGGGAAGTACTTGTATTTTAATGATGAAAAGAAAGTTGAAAGTTTCATAAGGGAAGTCTTTCCTAAATGGAAAAAGGACGGAAGGGACAGGTAGAACCCAAAATGCTCCGCATGGTAGATACAAGGAATTAGCTGTAGCTATATTCTTCATACATTTTTATATTTCCCATAATTTCTCCTATTAATTTTACAATCAACAAGTGAACACATTGTTAGAACAAAAGTATACAATCAAATGAGAACTGCTGATTGTATTGACTCGCATCAAAATATAAATCTGCTTCGGCACAGGCTGCTTGCCAGGACTCTACAGTAACCTCGCAGAAATGAAGAGGTTCTCGGAGGGTTCTAACATCGTAAATGTGGCACTTCAAAAATAAGACATCCCATCCACTTTTTAAAAAATCAGTTTTCTTTATTTTGCGCATGGTTGCAAAGTGAGAAATATAATGCAAACCCTCAAATATTCTTCACCTCATCTCTGGAAAGAAAACAAAGAGAGAGCGGATATACCCTCAAAATAATGTTCACCCTTATTTTGATCGTTTGATATCAAAATGTTCAAATCGCACCTTTTCTTCTTCTGCCTTCAAAAGCCTGTTATGCAGGCGGGGAAGCTCCCCACCAGCATGTACAAAGTGAAGACTCAGAACTAAGCAGCGTGTTTCTAAATCTTGCCCGGACACGGGAAGCGGCCTGGGCCTGGGTTTCTTCTCTGACCTGGGCTGACTCTCGGCCGAGGCAGAGACGCCTGCGGGCTGCAAGGCCCGGGCCCGTTGCGACGCCGGGATCAATAGTGACCGATGGGGATGGGGATGACGGAGCGGAGCCCTGTCTGCGCAGCTGTGTGATTCCTCCTTCACGCCGTGTGCGTCCCCAGACAGCTGTCACATCCTCGCCTTCAGAGGCAGAGTCCTTGCAAAGTTAAAGCTCGCGAGGACACCGCCTCCTCCTGTGTGAGGGGAGTGTGAGCTGCGAAGGCCTGCAGGTCCACGCGGCCCCCGGAGACACGTCGTCTGATAAATACTGTCCCAGGAGCCAGTTCAGATCGACTCTCTGCCCAATTCAATCAATCGTGCCGATCGCTGATCTAGAAAGTGAGTTTATATGACGCCGAAAATACTGGCCAATTCCAGAGAGGAGGGAAAAATGTATCTGAGACCTTTTAGTCAGCGTAGTTTGGCTGAATTACATTAATTAAATAAGTATGTGTTTTTAGGTAAATATTGTTAAACGTGCAACTTAATGAATTTATTTATTGAGGGATTCAGTAGATATTATAGTCGATATCAACACTGATTTTTAAGGAACTGATAATCCTCTCGAGACTTATAATTTGCTAGGTACTGTATTAAGTACTTTCCCTGCGGTTTCTTGTTTAGTATTCAAACAAAATCCCTCAAAAGGGAGCTACTAATACTGTACTAGTGTACACTTGGAAAAACTAAGGCCAAGAAAATGTAAGCAGTTTTCCAAGGGTCACCAGTAAGTAAGAGGAGACCAGTTCAGTTCCCTGGGACTCCACACTTTTCATAAGCTTTTTGAGGAAGAGTTTTAGAATAGGAAAAACACCTTAATGGTAATATTACTCGTTTACTTATGCATTTAAAAATGTGTCCTAAGTATATATTTTTCAGGGTCTAACAAGAAATAAGCATAACTGACCAAGAAAGATCACAAGTTTATGTGCTTCAGCTAGTAATTCCACTTCTTCTAACCATTTTTAAAGTGGTAATTCTATTCAAATTACAATAAAACCTACAGATAAGAAAATACCCATGTTCGATAATAAAGGAACGATTTAAAACTACATAATGGTATATTCTTCAACCATTAAAATTGAGTATTACAAAGACTAATAAACTCAAAATACTGACTATAACAAAAAATAAGAAAACATCTGTGCATAAACTGGCTGACTGCGTGATGTTTAAAAAAGCTGAATAGGAAATAGGGCTGAAAAAAATACAAAATGTATGTTAGGTTGCTAAAGTTATCGGTGTTTTTCTTTTATGTTCCAGTAATTGCTAAAAATATGTTATGTTAATTTTATAATAGAAAACCTTTTAAAAACAGATCCACTATCAATCAAATCACATCAGCTTTTTTATTCTAAATGGTGGTCAAATTAACTATGATAACTAAAGTTTAAATTCATATATATGTGTGTGTGTATATATATATGTATATATATATAATGCTAATTTATTCAGCAAAATTAATAGTCATGATTTATCAAAAGATTATTTTTCTGTTTTTGTTTTGTGTGTTTTTTTTGTGTTTTTTTTTTTTTAAAAAAACTTGCTAAATCACTGGCTGGATTCATCTGCATGCTAGATCTTCTTTGATCACACATTTTCAACTGTATGTCTACTGAAAAGTTACTTTTTTAAAAGGGAGAGATTTTAGGAAATTTTATTATGATTTATGCAATTTCTGATTTACATAGTTTACCGTTGCTTTATGTTTTAATTAACTCACCATCACTAGTACATGGAAGTTGTATTTTTATTGCACTAATTGAAAAAGAAGTTGTCATTTTCCGCACTTAGTCATGCAGCTATAAATTTCATTGTCTCCTTCATGAGATTAAGGAGTGTCCAATTAAGACAATGATTTTAATCTGTGAATTCATGAGGCATTTCCTAAGCTTTTCTTGGTTTCTACTAAACTGTATAATAAACTAGATTGTGAAGGCAAGCCACATCATGAGGAAAAATAATTATCGCCTTGTCTCGGGAATGGAAACAGATTCCTACAGAAGCTCCCCAGGCTTAATGGGACGTGGGGAGGGCCTGCTGTGGGTCGTTGGCGTTCAGAGTGGAGCCTGCAGAGAAGCGCCCTAGGGGTTAACGGGGCGGCAACAGTGGATGGGGAGGTCTTTGTGGGGAAAGGGGGTTGTCAAAACTTCATTGTTGTAGCAAAACATTTTCTTTAAAAGTATTTCATTCTATCTTTAAATTCTGGCAACTTCTGATGTTAATTCCTCTCTAAACAACATCTACAGGAAAGCTTTTTAAACTAGAAATGCATGTTTAAGTTAAGCATTTGCACTATGCAAGAAGGTATTTTATTATTCAAACTGGAAAAATAAATACTGGTTTTAACTTTCCAGGATTAGGTTGAACTCCATCTATTTATCTACCCATCCACTTATCTATCTATCTGTCTATTTTCTATCATATATCTATCTATTATCTGCCTATTATCTATCATCTATCTATATCTATCTATCTATCTATCTATCTATCTATCTATCTATCTATCTATCTATCTATCTATCATCTATCTATCTATCTATCTATATCTATCTATATGTCTATCTATCTATTATCTATCTATCTATCTATCTATCTATCTATCTATCTATCTATCTATCATCTATCATCTATCTATCTATCTATATCATCTATCTAGTGGCTATTTTCCCCTGAGTGTTCTGTTACTCTCCCTATTTGTATGTTTATAGAAAATAAACATATTCATTCTTTAAATACCAAAGTGTCCTTATAGTTTGTGATAGGAATTATTCATCTCTTCTTCCAAAAGATACTAATTTCCTTTTTAAAAATACATTTTTAAAAAATCTACATTAATCCATTTGTTCAACTGCCTATATACCAAAACAAACGTTCCAATTTATTTCCAATGTTTCCTTTCATAATCCTACAGAGAGATACTGCCTTTTAAGAATAGTTTTGTGGGAAAAATAAATTTGCTTGGCCATTCTAAGGTTTGACTATTATCATAAATATTGCTATGAAGAAATTAATAGAGGCTGATGCTTTGTAAACATAGTGGACAGATTTATCATCCTACTCAGAGGTGACAGGTTTTGCCATCCTATTGCTGATCTGAGATGCAGTGGTTGGAGATGTAGACAGACACAATTGAGTTATATAAAGGTGCTGTGTGTCACCGTGCTGGCCGGGGTATCTAATGTAATTTGTCTGTTACAGTGCTTATGAAACGTTCCATCTGGCACAGCAGGCCTCTACGACAGGTGTTGGCGTATTAAAGATGCAAGCATCTCACCCATTTATTATTTCAGCAGAAAGGAAGACAACCTTCAGAAAACAGGGAAGAGATTAGCCAGCTCAGGCATTTGATTCAGATATACATTTGAGGGCAACTACCTCACAGTACATCAAGATATTTTAATAGGAAGTGGGATTTGGTTTTGAAGCTAAAAGCAAATAAATGCCAGAGACTTTTCAAAAGTCTTTTAACAGCAATCATTATAGAACATGATTCCGTAATTCTATTTATATAAAGTTTTAAAAATGCAACTGAACAGTTAACTGTTCAGAGTTACATATACTTTTTGACATATATATGTAGAAAACTGTTAAAACAGTTATCGTCACAACAGTAAGAAAGTTGGTCACTTTTGGTGGGGGTTGCTGGAGAAGACAAGGTTGGAGAGTCAATCAGAGATTTTTAATGGTATTGATAATGTCCTAACATATAAAGGACACATCAATGTTTATTTGTATTATTCTTTATAGTATATACATACATGCAGTCTTTTGTAAGACATATTTCACAATTTTGAAATGTCTTTTTTAAAAATGTACAATAGTAGGGTGATATTTGGATTTAAAAAAACACTTGGGAAGTATTATAATTTTCTAAGAAAGAAGTGATGGTGTCTAGTCCTAGTGGAGACAGAAAAAAACGCATGACTGCAAAGCTATGTAAAGCATATTTTTTAAACGACAGTATATGTTTGTTGCTTTAATATTGTGATTGAATGAGATTAGTTTTTTAGAATGATTCCCAGTTTTCAACCTTGTTCAACTTAATGGATGATGGAGCCATTTATTTTATTAAAGAAAGAAATGCTGAAGTTGGTTTAGGAAAGTATTTTTTAAACTCATGTAATTCAGGTAACTTGGACTAACAATATATTTAGCTTCATGAATATTTGCTAAAGAAGTAAGATTATAGTTTTTGAGCAGATATGATGTTGCTCGTCTATAATTAGAATTGCCAATCCCAATCATTTTAATAGCTTGACCTTTTGAAGGGAGTCCATAGCGTATACTTGTTTGCACGTGTGTTCAAATGAAAGTATGCAGATATCACTTGATACCTGAAGTTTGGGCCAATTATCAATTTATTTCTTCTTCACTTCAAATTCACCTATTTTTACTATGCTTTGTGATACTATAGCTGCACCCTGGAAGCATTTCCTCTTTGCATCTGGAGCAGTGTTAAGCTTTGGCACGAGAGAGACACTGCGAAGGTAGTGACTCTTCCCCTGGTTCTGGGGTGCTCTGCTCTCCCCGCTCCTGCGGGACAAGCATGGGCACTCGCCCGCAGGTGAGTGGCAGTGGTTCCCCAGAGAGTTGTAGTGGTGCCATTAAAAGCATCCTTTCAATGGCTTTCACCAGCACCCTGCCTGGCAGGTTCCTGCCTTCCTGCCCCATCCTGCAGCACATCGGCAAATTTCTCTACCATTCAGGGCACTAAAGTCACTGTTTTTCCAATACAGTCTGAGTTTCCACCTTGGTTGGGGGTGGGAAACATCTCCCAAATGTGTTCTTTCTTTGAGTACGTGGTCTTAGTCTCCTAGTCTTGAAGTTTTTAGAGCCCTCTTTATTTCCTAGTAGCTAACCTCCTGTTTTTATTTAATAATTCTTTGCATTTGAACTTTCCTATTTAATTTACTGTGTGATTTCCATCTCTTGACTGGGCCCTGACTGATGCAAAGGTCAACCACTTTTTGCGATAAGTGCCCTATAATTTTTCAAGAACTACCTGACCTGTCCCCACTTCTATATTCATTTGTATCCTAATACCCTCTAATCAAAGGCTACTCTCAAATTTTGTTTGAATAATATTTGTTTTCCTTTACTTTTGTCAGTTTTTGTACCCTTCACACAATGACTGACAGTTTTCTCTGTCTTTTGGTGGCAGGCGATTACCTTGGGAGTGTCCTTTAGAGAAGTAGAATACTCACAATTTCCATTGACTGTGCTTGTAGATCAGAAAGCTTCATGTTTTCCTTGAACAGTGAAAATCAACAGTAAATGACAAATTTTAAAAGTCAGTATATTTCAACAAATGATATATGTGCTCCACCGAGAATAAATGATTCCTATAACCATAAATGGATGCCGCTTGCATCACATTATTTTTTTTTTTCCAAATCAGACTTTATTCTAAGAGATTAGTAATGAGTAAACCCGTCATCCACTGATTTTTCCTTCCTTTACCACTGTTTCTACTCATTGAAAATGAAAGGCCCCCTTTTCTTTTCCTAAGTGATTAATGGCATATGCTAATTGAGCCTCTCTTTCTACATACTTCATTGCAAATGTGAGAAATATTGTCAGAAACTAAATGAACCCTTTGGAATTGACTGATTTCTCCCAATTTTTGAGACTTTTACCCAGCATCTCAATGACAATATATATTTTTTAATGAAGTAAAAGAGCAAAACTCGCTTCAAGGTTTTAATTCTGATCTACATTCCTAAGGCTAAAAAAAACCAAAAAAACCCATAATTAAAATAAGCTGTTTCCAGAATTTACCTAATAAAATCTTTTGCATTTGTGAGGCCTTATCAAAATACACTTAAAAAGCAAATTAAAAATTTTCTTTTATTATTGTTGCTCCACTTTCTGATTAGGCTAAATGTGAATAAGCTCTATTTTACCCAATGCATTCCTCTTCTAAACTTGTACCATTCAAACAACAGGGGACATTTGCTGACTCTGTCTCCAGCACCCACCTTTTGCTAGCAGACGAATTAGGTTCCTCCACCATCCTTGCTCTCACCCCTTCACCCACCATTGGAATCCCTGGGTTCTCAGTAGAGCGAGTACATCCAGTTTCAGGAAGGCGTCTCTGACAGGTGGGTACCACCCAATCTAAACAGCAGCTTTCTTTTCTCTTTTGAACAGGTTATTTATTTAAAATGTCACACCCTCATAAATAAAATACCTAGTTTTTATGAGAAACAATGTTTACTTCAAAATGACAGCGTATCCTTAAATAGGCTCAAATTATACCAATCTTGTAGACTTTCTGAATTTTAAATTACACGATGTGATAGAATACAATGTATAGACATTTCCAAGGGTTTGGTTTTCTTTTTTTCTAGTTTAATATTCCTCTATTATGATTGCATGATAATATCAAATGTTAAAATGTTACTTCCTGGAAGCTGCCTATAATCACAAGGAAAGATGTGGGAGTGGGCAAAATTCCTGAATATGGATAATAATGCTTGGTATTTATAAAGCACCTTTCTTCTCAAAAACTTAAATTGCTTTAATGGTGTTATTCTAGTGTATCTCTCTCTCTCTCCTGGTAGTTAAGCAGGGGGCAGTGCAACCTATTCATTCATTGAATTAGACTACAGAAAGGAAATCATTTTAGTGCCCTGAGATTCAAAGGTGAGTTGCACACATGATATTAGAATTCAGGCACCTAGACTGACCCTCACCCTTTTGCTAGGTGGCATGGGGCCTATTTCATTCACTGACAGTTAAACTTTAACTCTATTGAAGCATCTAGAGATAGGGTGTTAACCCAGCAGGGCGCTATCATTTCAATGCCATGCATAATTTCATATTCGCAAAACACAATTTTGCCTCCCAATGTAATTGTTTTCTTGAGCCTTCAGACTAGGGAGACAATGAAACACGCATATAAAAATATCATGTATTTCTTTTTTGAAAAACTAAATATGATAAGTAATGAAAGGGAAGCCTCTTTTGATGGTGAAAATGAGTGAGTGGTATTTTCTATTTTAGAGGAAGCCATGTGGAATTATTCTCGTGAACTGGGATCTCAGCGAGGTTGAAGATCAAAGAATATTCAGAGTTTTTCATTCTACTACGCTGTGACATGTTTAGTGTAGACATTATTAGTGGGATGCTGGTATGTGTGCTCAGTGGTTAGAGGTTCAGAACAGGGAGCCCAGTGGAGTTAAACATGTACAGATACAAGAACAAATGCCACCCCTTTGGTGACATCCACTTTCAACAATAACTTCTCATTCTCCTGTTCTGCTCTTTTATACTCTCGAAAAACTTCCAGGGCTCATGGCCTATCAAACGCAATTAGAAAACAGGCCAGTCAACATGGCATCAAGTGACTTGCACGGTCTATTTATGTGAAGGAATCAAGAGACAAAAAGAGTCTCAGTCTTCTCTTTCAAGACTTAAAGCTTTTGATATTTTAAAAACAAAAGGCAAGTTGAGGGAATTCTGGTTCTTAAATAAAATGTTGCTCACTTAACAAGAAACCCACACAGACTCAATTTGCTTATAATTAAACACTTCAAACTTTACCTTGCTTTCAAATTGCATTTGCTTGTACCTGCTCTCTCTCTCTCATGGTTGCCTTTCCAATGGTAAATTATAGCCCTTCTATTGTTTTTTCTTTTTCTTTTTTTTTCCTTTTTAAAAAATATATCTTTATTGATTTCAGAGAGAGGAAAGGAGAGGGCGAGAGAGACAGAAACATCAATGATGAGAGAGTCATTGATCGAGCCCACAACCCGGGCCTGTGCCCTGACCGGGAATCGAACCCCCATCGCCCGGATCCTATGTCGACGCTCAACCGCTGAGCCACGCCCGGCCGGGCTTCTATTGTTTTTTCAAGTCTTTGATGCTACAGACTTTCCTGCATTGAATATCCCCTCTCCCTTTTCTTAACTCTTGCTCATCCTTGGTAAGACTTAGCTTGAATATGATCATTACAGAGAAATTTTCCTTCCGGGAACGTCTAGGTAGAATTAAGAGTGCTAGGTGTCCAAGGACACTTGCATAAGTCTGATAATACTTGTATTTATAACGATTATTTGTTTCTTGGTCTATCCTTCTACACAGGTACCCTGCTGAGGGCCAGACCACATATATCTTTCTATTCCAAAGTCCAGCATAGAGCCTGGCATATATAAGTGATTTTAACACATATTTCATGAATGGATGAAAGTTCCTGTCTTAACCCCAATTTCTCTTCCCACTTGCACCTTCCCCTCCCTCCTGTCCCCATGTCCCCAGGGCTTGTGAGAAAATAAATAAATAAATAAATAAATAAATAAATAAATAAATAAATAAATAAAAAATAAATAAAACAGGCAACACAAGACCTATTCCATTATACTCCCTTGATCCTGAAATTTCTCTCTCTCTCCACTTTCTTAATGCCCTGAATGAAAATGTAAGGGTGAGGAAGGTGGGAAAGCATGAAGGACACAGAGGAAGCAATGACAAAGGCAAATTGACAATTCTGAGGGCTTCGTACTCACTTATTGGAGGAGCAGACAGTGTACCTCAATTCAGCCTCTCAAAAACCCTAGAGATGAAGGTAAAATTTATCATCCCAATTCCGAGAATTGGAACGAATGAGTTTACTGAGGTGTGGCGTGCCCGAGTGGCCTCCTATGACCTACTCATTCCTTCCTCACACTTGCATACCCCTACTGGCAATTTCCTCTGATTTAAAGGGTAGGGGACCATATCCTCCTCAAGTCCCCGCTCAGTGACAGATTCTATTTCCCTTTCTTGTTTCTTTACCTCTTTTCTGTTCTCTCTATTAGCCAACATCAGTAAAAATTAAGTCCAGTGATAACTCAGCCAGAATAAGTGAATAACTTGCTAAGTAATTACAGAGCTTCTTCTGTAAAGAAATCCGAGACTGCCCTGACATCCATTTGTCAGGCCTGGTTAGCGCTAATAAAACCAGGCCTCCCACGGTACAGGTAGATGGGCTGGCTGACCCTGTATCTCAGATGATTCATGGTAATTTCTGGTTCCTCATGATAATCAGAAGTCCAGGAGGAAAAAGCTACATAATTCCTTCCAAGTGATGGGTGCTGTCAGGAAACAGGCCTTATACACTTGCATGTCTCTGTGCCCCTCTAACCAAGTATCTGGAGTAGCTCATTTTGGAATACGGTGTAGTTTCAAAATGGCAAAGTGAATCAGATGGAGGGAAGCTGCAAACAGCTTTGGGATGCCTTGAATTTCACATCTGCCCTTGACTCTGCCCTTGGAAGCATCTATATTTTTTTCCATAAACAGAGCTTAGGGCAAGACATAGAAACTTCAAGGTGTCTCTGGTTTCCTTGCTGGGCTGGGTGGAGAAGAGGAACAGAATCTGTAGGTAAGTATTTATGATTCTGAAAAGATGTAATAGACATTCTTTCCCCTACTTCTGCCACAAAAAATCTTAGAATATATAGATATGGGTTCTTGTGTGTGTGTGTGTGTGTGTGTGTGTGTGTGTGTGTGTGTGTGTGCATGTGTGTAATTAACAAGGTTGTACTCAACATAACAATTGGTGAGATAGTTTACATTCTTTCCTTGAACTAGGTCTTTGAAATCTAGTGTGTATTTTATACTTGTAATTCATTCGTTTCCGACTGACCACATTTCAAATAGTCAGTGGCCGTTGCCTTGTGGCTCTCATATTTGGCAGTGCAGTTTAGAGAATAAATAGCAAATGCTTTCTTCATTCGGAAAGATTTCACATACTAATTATAGCCATAGTATATTTCTGGCATGCCTACAACCTTAATATATTTATGCTGCTATGTTCATCTGTAGATTAGAATGGACATTTAATAGGAACATACAATTACATATTCAAGGTTGGTTTATTTCTTCATCAGGTCTTTATTTCTTTTTTGTGAACCCCAAATTGCCTGTAATTGTGTGGAAAATCACGAACACACTGCAGCTGTTCGCAGTAGTTCTAGAGTACAGTAGTCCCCTTATCTATGGGGGATATGACCAAGACCCCTAGTGGCCGTCTTACATAACAGGTAGTACCTAGCCCTATACATACTGTTTTTTCCTATACATACATACCTATAATAAAGTTTAATTTAGAACTTAAGTTATTTCACAGATAGAAGCCTTGTTCTTACTATAGACCTTAGCAACCTCAGCATACAATTTTTTTTCCTTTCCTTTTTGAGAACTTTCATCTTTTCACTTAGGAAGCACTTTAAGTCTTCTCTTTGGCATATCTGAATTGCCAGCATCATTGCTCTTGTGCTGTGAGACCATTATTAAGTGAAATAGGGCTGACTTGAATACAAGCACTGCGATAGGGCCACAGTCACCTGATAACTGAGATGGCCACTAAGTCACTAACAGGCTGGAGCATACACAGTATGGAGACACTGGACAAAATGATGATTCATGTCGCGCTGGAACGTATCAGAACAGGGCAAGATTTCATCACACTATTCCAAATTGTGGGCAGTTTAAAACCTATGAATGATTTATTTCTGGAATTTTCCATTAAATATTTTTGTATTGTGGTTGACCTTAGGTAACTGAAACCACAGAAAGTGAAACCACTGATGAGGGGGTAGGTACTACTCTAGTAATATAGTAATAGGCCACATTCATCAAAAAGGAAAGGAGAGGTCTTGATTTTGTTTTTGTAAGTCCTTCTTAAAGACGTGAAAGTAAGCAAGGTCTGTAACTGAAATAAGAAATCATGAATCATCATACGATTGAGAAGCAAACTGTGGAACCACTTTTCAGTAGGAACTCCAGGACAATGGACTCATGTGTTAGAGGTCCCCAAAGGTCCAGCACATGCAATAATTTTGCCTGTGCAAATGGCAAAGAGAACAAAGGGCTAAATAGAACACCATATTGAACTTGCTCTTCTTTCTTTGGGCTTTTTTTTTTTAACTTTACCTTTACTTTAGTCATCTCTTGACGCACTGCATTGATAGACACAGAACCCAACCACTGCCTCCCACCTGCACGGCCACTGCCCTCTGCTAAGACACCAGCCTTTCTTGCCCGGGTTGCTATAATAGCCCCCGGCACCCGCCTCCTCCTCCTACCTGTGCTCCTCCGCAGTCCATTCTGAATGTAGCAAACACAGGAAGTATGTCAAATTATACAATTTCTCTAAAAAAATTTAGCAACGCTTTCAGTTTCCCTTAAAGTATACACAACAACGTCCCACCAAATCTACAGACCCAGGCCCCCAGTGTCTCTCAGACTTCAGCTTCTGTTCCTCCAGATTCTCACTCCATCCCAGGCACCCTGGCCTCATTGGTGTTCTTTCAACAAACTGGCAAACTCCACTCACGGGTCCTCCTCACTGGTGATTCACTCTCCCTAGAATGCTTTTCCCAAATATCTGCATGGTTTTTTTCTCACATCCCTCAGCTCGTTGCTTACTTTCACTTTTTCAGTGACGTCTACCCTGATCACCTCATTTTAATTTGCAACCCAACTCTCCCTCTACCCCCAGCATTCCCAATCCCCCTCTCTCCTACCTCTCCCTCAACACTCATCATTGTCTAGCATACTACATAATTTATAATGTACTTACTGATTCTATCAATTTCACTTTCTGCTGTTGGACATTAGAATGTAAACTCCACCAGGGTAAGGACCTTTGTTTTCTTTCAGCATTGCCTTCCAGGTAATAAATGAGTTTCGATATGTATGCTGCTACATGGGAGACATGAAATTGTAGCCTTTATTCCTCACATTTCCTTTTCCTTTACCCTGCTTTATACTTGGCTTATCATTTAAAGCCCTCTTTAATAGGCTGTATATTTGTTAGCCACTTTGTTTAATGTTCCTCATTCCCGGTTGAATATATATTCCCTGAGAGCAGTTATCAGATGACCGTGGCCCCGATGTTCATTGTTACATCCTTGTACCTAGCATTATGCGTAAATGCCATGCTACACATTCAATATACGCTCATTGCATGTGGGAATGAACTAGAGGCCAACACTTCTACACTTCATTGAGCTATATCTGGTGCATTTGGACTGTGGATTAATATCAAGAGAACTCTTACTTCTGTGAGAAGTCCCCAAGGTCTGCATTTCATCACGGTCTGTTCTATTTCATTCAGGATAGTCTTGCCAATGAGTAGTATTTGACCTTTCACTGTGACTCCGCATACACAAACTTGGCAATGAATAGTAAGGGGGAAAAAAACCCAAGTTGGCATCTTTGATTAATGACCTGAAATGTTTTCATTCAGGCACCATTCACCAGGTGACATGAAACCAAAGTCACTTCATTAAATAGGAGAAATACACATAGGATAAGGTAAGGATTAGCAAAGGAGAAGGTAATCCTCTATGTACAGAAAGACTCCTTTCCTTAAAACCTCATTGAGTTGTGTCTTATCAACACTAACTGTATTATTCAGCTAGTTAGGTAACTAACTGGCAATAATTTATGTGTATTTGAAGCCAAAGCTCTCCAGCAAGGTGTGAGGTTGCAGCTCGTCTGGCTAGTGGCTTGAAACAGGCTCCTCGGGCATATGCATGCTTATAGGACACCTCGTCTTAGAGCCGTTTGGGAGGAATAGCACTGGATCTGACAAGTGCGCAGTCTCTTTTGGGACTTCTGCTTCAAGCTGGTTGTTTTGGCTTTTTTCTGTTTCTATTTCGAGCTAGAAAACTCCTTCTTATACATTAAAAATTTGTAATGTTTGTGGGAGCATATGACTAGATGCATTGGACTGCCTTATTTTAGATGTCAGCAACCACTACTGTATGTTGGATAATTAGCCAGAAAATTAAGAGGATGTAGGTTGCTGGAAACTTCAGGATGTTTTCGAAATTAAATATGTACAATGTTTAATTTATTACTAAATGTGTCACTTTTAAAACACTCTCAAAAAATAAATATCTGTAAGTCAACTATATGCTACCCAAGAAATCTCCATTTTCTCCACAATGAAATTCTGTACACAGAAACTGGGTTTAGGCTCAGAGAATAAACTAAAACCAATTAGCTGATAAATGCAAGTAAACATTTTTAATATCTTCTTAAATTTAAAAAAATGGTTGGTTGAAAAATAGAGTGCTTTTTGCTTGAATGTTTAAATCTTTACTTTTTGCTCAATTCACATTTTGTGTGGATTTCAATTTGAAGTAACCCTGAGTATTAGATGGAGAAGTTTGTGTTTTATGGTTTGAGGAATTCATTATGGTAAATCAGAGTGACCAGAGAGAGGCTTTCTGGAAATGAAGATATGGCATTGCCAGTATTGATTGATTGATTGATTGATTTGCTGTCACATGACAGTATCCACTGTGTACTTGAAATATATGCATTTTAAATTGTGTTCAAGTTTGACTACAATACAAAGATGAGAAGCAACATCAGCTGTTTCCATCTCTCACCCATAATTTGGTTGTGGACCTGGTTCAGAGATTATATATCAATACACACAGAAGTAAGCCAAACAAAATAGGGATCTGAAAAGTATAAACAACAACCCAACAAAAAATATAGACACTAGAGATAGGCAAAATGATTACCAGTGTAAATTTAATAGACCAGATGAACAGAATGCACTTTGGTTGTGATTTCTTATCATTTGCTTTTGCCTAGGTTAATCATTAAGTCATTAGAGCTCATCACTAAAAGAAAATGCGAAAATTTTTCTAAAAAGTTTAAAACATCCCGAATTTCACAACAGGAGACTTACTCAGTACATAAAATCTTAATATTAGAGTATACACTAATCATTTGTTTAAATTTATGTGTATATTAACTCCCCCTGGGCTTTTCGTTTGTTTTTATAGAAAATTATACTCAGAAATGTATAAACTAAGGATACTTCCAAAACGTTTTTCTTCCTTTTTTGACTTAATAGCATCACAGGAAACATCAATAAGCACCATATATATTTAACCCCCAGGCATTGTTTCTCATTTTTACTTTTAAAGAGCAGTTGAAAATGTCAGTTTCTCTACCTAAATTTACCATTGATTTTCCTCTTTTGTTCTTTATTCATCGGAACCATTAAAAAGCTATTTAATGATAAATGGGATCATCATGATGGCACTCATTATCAGTAGTAGTGTTTTATATTCTACAAATTAAAAATATATCTCTACAAATTGAAAATATTCTATAAATGATTGTATAATGTGCCCTGGGTGTCTTTCACAAAGACGTCCAAGAAGAATTTAGAGGAGGCGCTTATTGCTTTACAGCTTTAAGTAATATACTTAAATCCTGGAATATATCTTTGTTTTAGACATGAACCTTTAACCATAGTCAAATTGCAATTAATTATTCAGGGGCTGCTTATCCATTTTATGGATTACCCAAGTCCTTTGCTTCTCCTGTCATTAATTCAAAGCTCATTAGTTCCTCTTTCTTTCACTAGATGAGAGGAATTAGGAGCTAGAACTCAAAGTAGCCTTGGTTGCATGTTGGTGTGGGAGTAAATTAAAACTGTTAGCCAAGAGGAACTTCGAAATGATCCGGGAACAAGGACTATCATACAGTTGAGGCATTTTAGGCAGCTATTTATATGGAGTAAATTAAAGGAAACCTGCCCAAATATTGTTTAAGTGACCCAATGTATTCGTTTTCTGTTGCTGTCTTGACAGATCACCATAAACATAGTGGCCTAAACAACAGAAAAGTATTATCTTATAGTTCTGTAGGCCAGAGGTTAGCCCTGGGTCTCGCTGAGCTAAAATCAAGGTGAGGCATGTCTGCATTCCTTTCTGGAGCTGTAGGGAAGAATCCATCCTCTTGCCTTTCCAGTTACTAGATACAACCCACACCCCTCGGCTCTTGGCCTCCTTCCCCGTTTTCAAAGCCAGCAATGCAGCACCTCTCTGACCATTCTTCCCTCATTACATCTCACTTTGATCACAGCTGGGAGAGGATCTCCACTTTTGAAGACCCATGTGTTAAATTGGCCCACCCAAATAATTTAGAATAATCTCATCTCAAGGTCTGAACATTCAGTTGAATCTGCAATGTCCCTTTCGCCATGCGAAGAAAGATATTCACAGATTCCCAGGGATCAGGGCATGGGTATCTTTGAGGGATCTTCATTCAGCAATTTTCATATTGCTCTAATTTTTCTAAGTATAATAATAAATAAAACTCCATAATATGTAAGTAACCCAAGAGTAATAGCTCCCGTTAACTTGGTGCTTATTATTTTTTAGATACAAATGGTATCACATGATTCTCACCACAACCCCATGAAGTAGGTATTATTTTTGTTACCATTTTACCGATGAGGAGAGGGAGGAAAATGGCTTGGGTCAACTCACACAGCTTTGACCCAGCACGGTGGCAAAGCCAACGTTTTATTTCAGATTCCCGTGGCTCCTGGTTCCAACTTGACTCTCTGTTACTGTTATAAGTAATTTATTCTCAGATATTTGCACCTGGACTCAAAGAGCTTTACAAAATGAAGGTCATGAGGAAATGAAAGTGTGTGACCTAACACAGTGGCTCTCAGACTTTACTGTGTATCAGAACCACCTGAGAGGGCTTGAGAAAATGCAGAGTGCAGGGCCCCATCCCCAGAGTTTCTGATTAATCATGCCTGGGGTGGGCCCTGGGGATCTGCATTTCTTCACATACTCAGGTGGGGCTGATGCTTCGGCACCATCCCTTGAGAACCACTGGCCTAGAGAATCGAAAGCCTGAGTTGGGGTGAGATTCTGTTTTTGACAGAAAGTGAACTTAAAAGAAAGGATTGCAAAAAGGGGGAAGAAAAAAAAAAGGTAGGGGAAGGGAGAGAAAGAAGTCATTGAATATTATAGAGTTGAGGGGTTAAAGAGAAAAACTAATACGTGAGTCTAATCCCTTGACCAGGACCATTTGTTCAGGTAGCAGAACTGGGACTAAAACCTGAATCTTCACAGGTACAGACAAACTGTTGAGAACAAGCATCCCTTATTTTTAGCCTTTCCTGCATCTGAGCCTGTAAGTGGCTTTAATTATCAAAACTATCTCCATTCTTGTGTCAGTAGATAAGTGGAAGGCTGGTACCCTAGGTCTGTGTAACCAATTACTTTGAAAAACAAGCTGGAACACTTGGGATATAAATAGAGAAACCTGTTATTATTGCCCTTATTTTATTAATTTAGGCTTTGCATAAAATACATGCTATTTGAATATCAGGAGGATTTTGCTAATTTTTTTTCTCCCAAAGAAAATCATTTTGGAACAAAGTTTTGATGTGCTGTTTCTCATGTTTCTCTTGAAAGTTCCTTGGCAAGGAGCATCCTAACAGCCTGGCTCCACTGAGTATCTGGTTGGCACTAGAACAATCCTGAGAGAGACAGAAGGACCTGCTCTTCATCATCTTTTCAGAAACGATTTCCACTTTGGAGCTTGGCGGGAAGTCACGTCTTTACTCCATTATTTTCTGACATTGGCATTCTTTTTGAAAGCCTATTTATTGAGGTTTCTTGAAATGCCTTCTTGACACCAAAAATGGTCACCATCTGACCATAAGATAATCATAAGAACCTAGGAAACATTTGGAGTGAAATGTATGGCATGCCTTAGAATTGAAGCAAAAGGGGAGAGTGAGATGAGACAGATGTAAGAGCGATAGCTTATGCACTGCATTTCTAGATGTCAGCAATCATGAAATATGTAGCTTAAAGCAAATGTAGATCAGCAAAGGCCTGAAATAACCCTCTATTTCCTGGGATGATTCATTTAAAGAGCCTACTTATTGCATACATAGTTTCAGGATCATATGCCTATTTTCTTCTAGTATTGTTCATATATAAATATACTTTATTGGCCCTAAAAGTACCCTGACATTTCTTTAAAAAAAATAAAATAAATAAATAGCAGGTGGAGGAGAGTTCATCTCCAAAGCACACAATGTTAAGATTTAAGCACGCTAAGATTATCATAGTAAAAATTGATGTTTTTAACGTAAGGTCATCAAAGGTGATATTTGGTCCTGGATTGCTGATTTGAGTCCAAGATTAAGTGGAACACAGGGCTCCAGACCAATGCTTCATTGGAAGTGATGAATGTTTTAAGACTATCTTTCAACCACATGGAGAGTTAAGCACAGCATCCGTGGCTCAACCACTGGAAGTCATCCATTCCAGTTCTCTGGCAGAAATCTGCCTAGGAATTCTCTGTCTGTGGTGGCCTCTATGGGATATACCCAGCTTTATTTCTGTGGCTTTCGGTAAGAATTTGAGCTGATTTAGAGCTTCTTGACTTGAAGGCAAAGCCACTCAGAGAGTAGCCAGAAAGCATTCCATGGGATGCAGGTGTTTCCTAGGCTAGTGTTAAAAAGACTGCACATGTCCAGCCTATATATCAAGTCCTTGCTAAGAAATCAAATCATGTCTTCTTGGTAACATTCAAATAGGCTCTTCATTTGCTTGGCTAGTTCTGTGTTTCCTTTTTTGGCCAGTCATGTCATTCCTTCCATCCAGGAGCGGTTCTAGCTATCTACGTAGGATATTTTTATTGGAAGGCTGTGCAACAAAGGTATCCGATCCTCTGGCCTCTTCTGTGCCGATTCCTGTTCCAAGTGACAGAGACAGAGCTGCAAACAAAACCAACAGAAATTCCTACAATGCGGAGGCCCTCAGAGCTTGGTGAGGCAGGTCTACTTTGCACCCTTCAGGCTCACTCGTTTCCCTGCAGCACTGATGGCAGAAGAGGGGAACTTTGCTAGACCGTTAACTTAAATCTGAAAGAAAGATATAACTACTGAATTACTCAGAGACAGAGTTGTTCAGAGAGTCTGAATTATCAAGCTGGTCTGCGATTACTGAACTAAAGTGATAGAAAAATGTTGGTACCTTTCTCCCAGAGGCAGTGTTCTAGAACATATCACATTAGTTATTTCTTTAAAAAAATTTAAACAAGCAAAGCTGTGGTTCTCAGCTCATGTATTCAGTAAGTTTGCAACTCTGCTCTATTAGGGATCGAGGGGATAGAATGAAACAGAATACCTGGGAACAAGAAATGCCCGGGATACAGTGTTGTCGTTGCTCATAGTCAACACTGGTAAACCTAGTAGGGCTCAGAGAGTCAAGATCATCAGTATGGAGAAATAATATACTACTGTTGTTTATTTGTGCTAATGCATTTTCGAAACCCTTTAGGCTGAGAACTAGAATTGTGTCCCTATTACAAAGATTAGCTTCCTAGGAAAAAGGGCAGGATGCATGAGCTACTTTGGTCATTGAAAATAGGAAATGCCATGCTTGAAGGAATTTGTGTGTGTTCTAAATCACTGAAATAGCTGCTATGAACGGTTATAGATTTCAAAACAAAGCTCTCAGGATTATGTGGAACCTTCTTATAGAAAGTGAAAAACAAACAGTTTAAGATATTCTGCCTAAACATCATAAGCCACATCTCAGTTTCCATTCTTGTCAGACACCCACGTAGCGTTTCACATCGTCTTCTATTTTACTCTCACTAGACTATCTTATTTGTCTGTAGGGTCTCTAAATACGCCATTAACAATTCTGTAATCAGGGGGTTATGTAGGGCCTCATCTAAAGATCTAAGAACTTTGGTAGAATATAACTACTACTTCTAAGAAGATTCCAGCATGGCAAGAATACCATTTTTAGACTTTCTTTTGGCCCATTTCATGTCACTTGCATATCTACAGTACAGCTATATGCAATGAGATATTTAGTGGCATCCAACCCGGCTACTTAAATTTCTACTTACATATTCAGGAAAGAGCCTGAAGTCTGAGGCAATGGGTACAGTGAATGCAATTCAGGGGTAATGATGATGAAAGTAAGCCATTCTCCTCTAGGGAAAGATCATCTTTCCCCCTGGTTCATTAATTGGTTAAAGACCTTGGATGAGCATAAAATGCCTTTAGCTTGTAATTAGCATGCAAATAAACACTGACTTACAGGCCCAGAGTTTAAAAGAAATGAGGCAGGGCTTAAAAGGAATGCTGGAGGGAAGCATGTTTTAAGAAAAAATAAAAATAACTCCCAAAGGTCTGGTGATATATGCTTTATGATGTTTTCCTTCATAATCCTATGAACCCCACCTTGAGAGTGGACTGTTATTAACATTCACCAATGGGGTCACTGGAATGAATTCTTTAAGAAATGGCCATTAGAAGAGAACATGTTGCTTCTGGGGAAGACCTATGGGTTTTTCATTAAGAAGTGTATGAAACATTTATATTTGATGCCTAAAGCGAGGGCTTTATACAACAGGATATATTGTGAAAGTCACTGCTATAAAGTCACTGCAGGGATTCATATACTTGGAACCCCGACATCAACTCCATATCTCAAAACTAACAATCACCTTTGTGTTTTTCAGGATGGGCTAGACTCTGAGACTGTAAGGAATTAACCCCAGAATTTCAGGGATTTGACACAGCAGAGTTAATTTCTCACTCAGCCTACTTTTCTAACACTGATGAACAGGGGTCACTCCCCACATTGTCCCACAGGGACCCAGGCTGTGGGAGGCTCTGCCAATTTAGATGCAGCTGCACTCCCTGCGGCACATGCTCTCGAAGGCTTGGCCCTAGAAGTGAGGCTTGTTACTTGCGCTTGGAGCCCACTGGCCATCACTAGTCATCTGGCCTCACCTAACTAGAAAGGGACTGAGTAAGGTGGTGGGACACATAGTAAGAGATTGCACCAAACCTTCACACCTTGCTTTGCTACAACAAACTCGGTCAATCTTGGGGTCACCCAAATGGATTTTCAGAGCAAGCAGAATAAGAAGAAAATGTTTCACCAAAGTGATGTAACAAAAACGACTGTGTGGGGAGGGGGATGGTGCACCGACCGCTATCACTATCAAGGGATATCTAAAATGTGGTCTCAGTTGAATTCTACCAAAGTGCACCTTGTTTTAAATTTTAAAAAATTTTACCTAGATTAATATTTTTTCAGTTTTTTAAATCTCCCTCCAAGGAGCCTTTTTGTTTTCCTAACTGGCCCCTCATGAAATATGAATACTACAGATATACTAGGTATCTGTTTATGTGCGTATTGTGTATCTGAGCTTCATGCATAAACACAGTATGGTGGTTTTTGTTTTTGTCCCCCAAGAACAAATTGTTACCCCCCGTGGAGTATTGCTCCTCCTGAGAATGCATGACCTAAATTTAGGAAAATAGAGAAGAAATTGATGTAGAATTTCTAGAATTGATGTAGCTGAGTTCATGTACTTGAGATAGTTTTATCACATTTTATTGAACAATACACTTTTTCTTATGAGCCATTGGGAACCACGGGCTCTCACCCCATTTTCCACATTTCTCTACCAAAACTATGAAGGCAGCAAAACTTAATGATTCAGGGCACAGGCATGGAATCAAATAACACACTTGCAAATGCTACCCCTCCTTAGAAGAGATCTCTAATCTTGGACAAGTTATTTAGACCATCTAGACCTCAGAGTTGTTTGTTCCTTTAATCTATAAATGGATCCTAGCAGAACCTATGTTACAGCTTTATTTGGATAATGGATGTCAATGGTTTTGCACATTGCCTAGAACAATAATTCATGTTCAGAGTTCTGAGTTCACATCTTAGGAATATCATTGACTGTCCAGGGAAACTTGGGAATATCACTCAGTCCCATCAAGCTATGCTTTCCTCATCTATAAAATAGGGGTTATGATGTCTGTCTCATTGAAGGATTTTGCTGGGCTCAAATGACTTAATATTGATGTATGAGGATATCCAGTGCAGACTAAGGCTCTCCATAAATTTATAAGATTGTTATTATCTCTTTTGTCTGTGAATTTTTCTAATTATTATGGGAAGAAGGGGATGATTTTCTGATTATAAATTTTTCTTCTATCTACCTACTTATCTATCCCATTCAATTAGAAAAAGTAGTCCTATTGAATTATACTATGAGTACTCAGAGGCCTGATATTAATTTTTTAAATGTCTGAAATCCCCCCAAATACATTGCCATTTCCCCCCTAGCATCTGCCAAATATATTAAAGACTAGATGGGTTTGGGGGTGCAGGAATCCATATTTGCATTCTCTTTTCCTTCCCTTTTAGCTAATGGAGTGGAAATTTGTTAAAAAGGGCCTATCTCCATACCTCAGCCTGTTTCCAGCTATCTCTGTAAATAAAGCTATAGGAAGGAATATAAATTGACGTCTGTTGAAGTTGGACATGGAGCATTAGCACAGCTCCTTTGGGCAAATGCTAAAGACCATAAAATGCCAGGAGTTCACATGCACAAGACTGAGTCAGAAATCTCTCAAGATAAAGGGCAGAAGTGGCCTGTGCAGGTCAATTCACCTGGGAAGTTTCCTTCTGCCCTCCTTGCACAAGTCCCTTTCTTCAACAGGCAAGAGTCTGCCAAGAAGTTGATTAAAGAACCTTGAGAAGTGATTATAATTGGGATCTTGTGAAAATCTCTCAGAACTGGATATAACAAGGGATGTTGGTCACCCCCATAGTGTGTGATATCCCACAAGGAAAATAGCAAGCCCCCGAGCTTGTGTCAGCCAGTTCCCTTCAAGATCCAGGTGACAAAGAAGCAGGGAGCTGGGATGGGCCTCTGTTTAGCTGATGGAAATGCACTCGATTTTCAATTCTCTGCTACATAATAGATTTCCCCCTGAATTAGCAGGGAAATTTGAGCTGCTTCACATGAATACTTTTTAAAAAAATAAATGCAACTCAACATATTATTAGTATTTTTAAAAATATGCTATGCCAAGTTTTACAAATAATATACTGTTTTATCCATGACCTGTAAGTCGACCTTGGTACCTTGCTCTTGCTCTGGCATCTCTTTCTCTTGCCAGCCTCCTTCTATAGTTTCCATGTCAGTCTGTTCATCAGGGCACCTGCCTAGGGCATGGGAATTGCAATTCTACATAGTGAATTCCACACACTGTTTTGTGGTTTTTTTTTTCTTCTCTTTCCTTTTGCTTACTAAGAAACCTGTGAAAAAGCCAGAGCAGCACTGGTGCAGAGAGGCAGAAAATTGGGGCACTGGACATTAAGCCCAGATACATTTAATAATTTACATTGAATTAATAAGGCACTGGGTTGTTTTTAAGACCTATGATCAAGTGACTGTTACAGATACTATTTGCAAAATTGATACTTTGCTGGTAGACAAGCCAAGTATAGTAATATAATTAAGTAGAAATTAAATTGGGGAAAATGCATAATCATGTTCTTATTAATATGTTAACTTTATAAAGACTATTTGCCTATTGCAGGCATTGAGCAAGATAACTAAGGCAAGTTAATTAGATTTCAAGTGAATTGCCAGCATGTTAATTCATATTTTGTAAGAATAGTAATTAGAATTTACTATGTTATAGCTACCAGTATGGTATTTTATTATATCCCATACTAACTTTTCCTTATAAGTAATTTTAAAACATCAGCTTAATGGATTAGTAAAAGTGCAATACTACAACTGGGTATTTATTGTTAATGAAATCCAGATTATGAAGTAAACTTTTATTACTCTTAAAATCATTCACAGCATAATTTTAATAATATAATACATTTCATCAGGGGTTTTTTGTATGTTTTTTTTGGTATCCACTTTGTGCTACAAATGACTTTCTATATGTATATTTAAATAAATATTGGTTTACATCTATTTCTCTAATATTATTTATATAAGAAAACATAATTATCATGGTCTTTGGACTTGAATATTACGCCCAGTGGGTGATGTAATATGTCACAAATTTTGTGGACTGGGATTTGATTTGATCAGAACACCATACTAGTTTGCCAAATATTTTCCATATTTGAACAACGTAAGGATTCAAGGGGTGATTCTGTTTCTTTCATGAAAAAATAATTATATGAAGGCTAATGAGCTAATATTAAAATGTGTAAAGTCAGGTCACATCTTCCCTTTGGCAGGTAAACTACTCTCTTGGCCATCTGCTATTCAGAGAAGAGAAATTCCACTGCTCTGTTGACTCTGGGTCTTAGCAGGGCCTCAGTAGTTGATGAGTCCTGCTTGTGCCCACTGAAAAATGTTGCATAGAAACTAGGGAGAGATCATATCAAAGAGCTGTTAATCAAATCATCTTGAGATAGCAGCTACCTTACTGAGAGTCTTCTGCACAGTGTTCCTATGCTGTTGGTGGCAAAGATCCTCTTCTTTCCCCTCGGTACTTGAGATCATTGAAGAGATATGGCTCTTTTTGGTCAAGGAAAAGGTCTTAAACAGGTTTCCAATAACATTGTGAGGAATGTATTAAGGTTTCAACTTTCCAAACGAGGAAACAAAAGTGCAGCTCTAGCCCAGCCGGCATGGCTCAGTAGTTGAGCATCAACCTAGGATCCAGGAGATCGAGGTTGCAAACTCAGCTGATCAATGACTCTCTCATCATTGATATTTCTATCTCCCTCTCTCCCCTCTTCTCCCTGAAATCAATAAAGATATAATAACAACAACAAAAAAGTGCAGCTTTGTAAGATGCATGGTCTAATATTTCCAGACTTTCCAAGTGAAGGATGCTGGTTGCATTTCCCTTGTGATTATCAATAATTCTCAACTCTTAGTCTTGACACAAATTTCAACCACTTATTCGCATCTTACTTTTTGTGGTTTAGGCTCTCTGCAAGACTTTACCCAAGTGCAATTACAGCCTTGTAGTGGATGTTATAACTTGCAATCAAAATCATCATTTGGGAATAAAGGACTTAATCTCTTCATTGCCAAAGCTTCAGCTTTCAGCCCCCTCCAGATGCTGCCTAGGGTACAAAGATATGCCATACTCAAAGTCATGTCCACTTCCAGGACAGCCTGCAGCCAGTGATTCATGAAAGGTCAAATGAGCTCATCGTCCAACACTGAAATGAGGAAGGCTTTGGAGGAGTATCCCATCTTCACAACTCTCTGCAGGGTCATCTGGGACTTCCACTGAGATCACATTGAAATTTAAGTTCTCATTTTGCCCAATCTTTTTGCCTTTCCCTTCCATAGGGAGTACACTTCTCTTTCAGCTCACTCCCTCATAAAGTTCCCACATGCTAAAATCCACCTCAGAGTCAGCTTCCCAGGGAAACCAATCGCAGGAGCTTATGCTGCTTCTGGATCTTGGATTTGCCATTATTCTGTGGAGATCATAGAGTTAATTCCACAGCCATATTATTTCGTATTTTCATCCTAAACACACACTTCCTGAATGGCTTAAATACATGAAAGTAACAGTTGAGTCTAGGTGATAGGGTTAATAAAAGAGATTGAGTTTTCAGAATTTAAGAGGGCCCTAATCTTAAAGGGCATTAGATAAATGAGGGCATCTTACAATGAGAGATAATTAGATTCAGATTTTGAATACATTAATTAAAAATCAGGGATATGAATTTAGTGATTATTTGAAGAAAAAAAAAAGAAACATTTTCCTTTTTAATCTTCAGTGTTAGGTAATTAGGCACAGGTCCCAGAGGAAAGTATGTTTTGCCTTAGAAGCTTCAATCAACAGGTGACTATGGAAGCAAAGACATCAAGTTTTCTACAGGGAAAGGGGATTGGGCAAGTGAGGAAATCTCTCTCTTAGATGCCACCAGTGTGGAACACTTAAGCTCATTACCCTCTATACATAATGAGATCATTCACCAAACTTCTTAAGTGCCTTTTGGCTGAACACAACTCTGGACAAGCAGCATAAAGCCAAGAGGAAAATTCAATTCTTTCATATTAATAACACTCTTGGAGACATTTCATGGAAACTTTCCAAATGTTTGAAAAAAACAACCTCTAAATAGATTTTTATAAGGAGTTTTATTTTGGCATTCAGGTACTTTCTAAGCAGTTCTGGAACTATAAGTTCTCTTATCTATGTTTCTGACTTAGATAAGATATCACACAATATCTCTGTTTTTCAAAGTATGTCCTGAGATTTAGGACATTTCTATGTTTCAACTTTTTTTTGCCACATCTTTCTGGTTGCATTAAATCATAAAACTCTCTAGACCCCCAACTTCCTCATGTTACTGGACAAAAACACACCTTGTCTTCCCACGTTGCTAGTGGGAGTGGATTCCTTGCGATATCCTGAGAAAAGGAATTTTCTGAGATTTGTATAGGAGGATGTAAAATAGTAGAAAGCCGTATTTCTGTAGAATTACACCACTGGGTTTTCAAAGTCCCATTTCCCTTTGTCCAATCATAGAAGAAGTGTAGCTGAGGTTTCAGAGCCAGCGTCCAGAGTTTCCGTTCCTTGTTGGAGCAGAGTCCAGTGCAGCATCAGGCTAGTTGTAGTCCATTAGTCCATTGTGTGGGGAGGTCCACATGGCTGTGGGCCACACGAGAAAATGCCAGGAAACCAAGCATGAGCCATGTGCCAAGCATGCCAAGAGGAACGAACCAAGAGAGCAAACTTCTCTGTTCAGGGGATTAAGTATCCCAAATCTTCAAGTGCTTGTAGTGGCCATGCCCATTCTGGTCAATGACCTCTGTTCCCAGGTGTGACTGACAGGCAAGTGTCTTCCCTATGTCATCCCAGCTTTACTGGGCATGTGTCTCTCTTCCCTCCATGGTTCCATCCCTCAGTGTTTTGCAAGGAACATGCATATAATGTCTGGCCTTCCTTTTGCTCCTTTCCTATTATTAATAACTAGGTAATTGCAACAATATCACTCAGATAATACTTAGACTTAAAAACTTAAGATTACCTTGAGTTGTATGTAAATGAGAAGTCTCTAATAATGTGCATTACGGAAAGTCATTGCCCTATCTGTCCACGGGGAAGTCTCTGACTGTGATGTGAACTTAATTGCTTTTGCGCTTATTTTACTTTTTACTTCAATAATAGTATTATGATGTCGAGTAAAAAACTCTTGAAGATGACCCTTGGGGCCAGCGAGCTTCCCCCCCTGCCACCTGTGCCTTTACTTCTGACTTCTTTAGTTTTTTCTTCCTCGCAACACTGATAGATACTAATAATGCAAAAATTGGCACATTCACTCATTCAACAAATATTTATTGAACATCTGTTATGTGCCCAGACGTGTGCTAGAAATTTAGGATATATTTGTTAGCCAAACAGGCATTTCCCTTCCCTAAAGGAATTTAATAATGTAAGGGGGGGGGGGAGGGACTTCCTTTTACCCTCCTAGGTTTTATGGTTGAGCCTGCAGTTTATATAATATGTCTTATATAAATTGACATAAGACATTTTAATGGGGGAAAAAACCAAAAATTTCTATTTTATATGAATACTGGAGTCCTTAAAAGGAAAATAAAGACCCAAGAAGCTGTTAGGCCCAAGAGCTTATGTACCTTTGTAAACAAAGAACAATAAATTGTGGGTATGTGACAAGGCAAGGGGGCTTGGGAAAAGGGTAGTAAACTGTGGGACAATGACTAGGAAATATATGGGAGGAAACTAATGGAAGATAAAGGTTATTTTAGTAGGTTTGTTTGTACAGATCTATCTCAGCATTGACTCCCAGTCAGGTGATAAAATGTTCTTCTCAGTACAGGGAGCGCACTTTTCTCATGGGAAATGTTATGACTTGCTTTTCAGTAGAAAAGAGAAGGCCAGAGAGACCTTCGACTCACAGTCATCAATATGCCAAAGCAGCATAGTTTGGGGTGGCATGTTCTGAACCCCTCCAATAACATACAGTGATCCCTAATTCAAGAGTTTACTATAGAGTAGGAAACCCAGACGTGTGACAGTCATGTATCGAAAGTGTTATATGTATTAGTCGCTACACAAAAATGAATTTGAGAACTTCCCAATTTCATTTTTGGAATTTGGGACACTAGCAACAACAGAAAGGGAAATCATTGGAAGGAACCAGCTTGTGCAGAGATCTAGGAGCTTATGGGTGAAATCCTGGAACAGCACAGTTTGGAGACACTGAGGTATATATGATCTGCAAAGGGGAAGCACGGGAAAAAAGACATGTTCAGCAAAGGGGCACATTAGCAAAGGGTTAGATCATCACCCTGCATTTCTACTCAGAAGTCTGGTAATGGAAGTTATGCCAGAGAAAGCAAACTGACCGCCAAAATTTGGGGTCCCCCTCTGTAATATAGAATTACTGCTAAAAGTGGCTTCCCAGCCAGTAACAACATGTTCTAGCCTCTGGTAAATCTAGACGGTGACTAATGTTCATTAATTAAAAGTAAGCAGCAGGGTTATGTGTCACTCCCAGGTCAAGGTGGTGAAAGAGCAATTATTAGTCTTCACTGGCTGTCATCTCCCGGTTGAATAATGATACTCAGGGTCGCCTAGGAAACTACATTTGGAAGACAACAGAGTCCTCAGTAACCTGGGTTCTTAAGTGACTGGATGAATCATCGCCCCCCACTCTGCTAACCAAGAGCACTTACATTGGACACAAGTGAGAAATCAACTTTTATTGTGTTATGGCACCGACATTTTAGATTTTCTTGGTCATTGCAGCTAGCTCTACCCTAATTAACACAAGGGGTCATTAGATAATTTTTCATACAGATATGACATAATCAGATGTATAAATTTACAAAAGGAAGGCATGTTGGTGTGGGCAGGAAAATAGTGGTATCGGAAAACTGCAATCAGCTACTGGTAGGTTAGAACCTCTATTAGGGCTTTTAGCGCAAAAGGAGAGAGGATAGCTTTGGGCCACATTTGGGTGGTCCATCCCACAGGAATTGCTGCTAGCCTAGTTAGGGATAAGTCTAGATGGCTTCTAGGTTTTAAAATATGAGTGGGCACTTAAAAATTAATGTAAAAATATCATTAATAAAACTTATAGTGCAATCAGCATGCCTATTAGACTGGGAGCACCCAAAATATAATGATTCGTGGTGACTGTGTTCTGGGTCCCCCCATAGAAATAAAAGATTCTTTTTTAATGGAAAACGACACCCATTGTAAAAAGAAATATATTTGGTTTAACTCTTCTTTATAGAAAATAGTTCTGTTTTCATTTGGATGCTAGCCACCTCATAAAGATAGGACTGCCACAATATATTTCGGGCAGGAGCGCCTAGAGACTTATAAATGCATGAGGAGTGGAGCTTGAAGAGAGAAATCCCCTCTGCCACCGTGTAGAAAACCAGATAATGAATCTTCACAGAGGTGATATTACAAACTGGAGTCTAGAAGGAGAGAAGTCGAGGAAATAAGAGTCGTTAGAGAATGAATGATTGTGGTAATTAAGGTTCTGGGTAAAGAAGGGTTTAGTTATTGCAATGCAAATAAATCAAGAGCGTGTTGCAGGCAATGAAGCAGTGGACTCTTAGAATTTGTCGTTTTTTGCCTCCCCCCTCCCCTCCATATAACCTAATGCTCTATTCAGGAAGTATCTTACTTGTGTAAAATACATGGAAAAAAGGTAACTGCTAAAATGTGAAAAGAGGCTTATCCAATACACCTAGCTGCCTTAAACCAGTTTGGGATTAAAGCCACAAAAAAAGACATTCCTCTTACTTCTCATTTGGTATTTAACATATCATTACCAACCTTGGCAGGGTAAATAACAAGTTTGTAGGTGATGCTAATGAAGATGACATTTTCAATTCAGATTGACAAAACTCAAAGCTTCTATGTGTAATATAATCCCCAAATGGGAAACTGTATCTCTGAGGGGATGTTTGAATTACTAAATCACAATAGTTTTCTATTAAAGGTTTCATATATAGATTGGGTATAATCTATATTTTAAGCCATATTTTAATGAAGTGCGTGTGTGTGTGTGTGTGTGTGTGTTATTTACTAGTTACTGTTCTTGTTACTGGGGAGAGGGGAGGGTTTGTCTTCTTTAGTTCACTGTTAGGAAGCTTGGTGATAGAAGATAAAACGTAGCATCCATGAAATTGTTTCAATACTTGGGTTTTCAAATTCCATTATATGATTAGAAATTTGCATTTATATTTAGAATAAAAAAAAGAATATTTGTTTTTCTGATTATAAAATTTTATGTTCGGCCTATAAAACTTAAGTTATAGAAAGTATAAAAACATGCAAATATTTTAAAATACAGTTATGTGTTTTTTGTTCTGTTCTCAATGCACAGGTAAATTTGATGTGCTTTTTCCTGCCATGTTTTATTGTATGGTCCTATGTCAAAAATATTATTGGACAGCATGTTTTTAATAGCGGCACAATGACTCATAACATAGATGTGTCATATATTTTTTAATAAATCTTTTCTTTCTGAATATATGGAATGTTTCCAAAATTTTGCTGTTGTAAAACATAAACACACACACACACACACACACACACAAAGGAGGAAAACTCCTATTTGAATAAGTCTCCTTATAATATATCTAAATCTGTACCTGCCATTTTCTTACCAAAGATTCCTAGACATGAAATTTCTACATTAAGGTAAAAGGAACATAAACCCTTCTGAAGCCTCTGGATGCATATTGCCGAATTGCCCTCCAGGTCACCTGTACAATTTACACTCCCATCAGTGGCCATTGTTCCCTTGGCCCAGGCAGCTTGGATTATTATTACTGTTTCCAACCTGTTTCAGTCTGATACATGAAAAATGGGATCTTATTGTATTTATTACGTTACTTTCATTTCTCTATAAGAGGGAATGAATTTTTTTCATGTGTTAATTAGCCATTCATCTTCTTCCTTCTTTGAGTTGACTTTGATTTAACAGTGGTATATGTTTAGAGATACATATTCTAAGGTCTTTTCTTTTCAGTTTTATTTTTACTTTTGTCCATAAATCTTTTCATTCTCCTGTAGACGGGTATAAATTCTTGAACTTATTAATCCTTAAATATTTTTACCCATGATGCCATCATTTAAAAGTTTATTTCTATTTTATTCTAGTCATTTTTTCATTTATTTTCATAGTTAATTCTTTAATTTCTGGATTTATTGTGATGTATTTTATTTGATCAATAGTGTGTGTGTGTGTGTGTGTGTGTGTGTGTGTGTGCTGTACTTTCCAAAGTTGTTGGGGAGAGAATATATAAAGTAAAAGTTTAGTCTATAAACTTATTACCAAACTAAAGGGGGTTTTCTGCCTATGCACATCAAAGCCCAATCAAACCCATAATTCTGGCCATTTCCCATTGTAATTGATTGTTTCTACATATTTTATATATTTACATTGTTTTATTAAAGGAAATTTCAAGATCTTATATGTTCTAACTGGCTTTCCTAATACATAGGAAATCTATTGCCTTTTATTTGGCTATTTTACTGGATTTTATTATCAATTCTGTTCATGTTAATCCTTTAGGTGCTTTTTTGAAGTGGATATGATGCCATCATTTTCATCATCTTGTTTCATTGCTTCAACTAGTTTTAACTCTTATTTGTTCTTTTTTCTCTCTCTCTCTCTTTTTCTTTTGGCTTTGACTAGAACCTCCAGCAAAATGTTAAAAAGTAATGGCATTACTACATTTTATTGTATTATTTAAAAACTGGATGGAATTCCACGACAGCTGTGCTTTCCAAAGTATTATCCTTCAAACATTAATGGTACTCTAATTAGAAGCCATTAGAATTCATGTTCCATTGAACATCAGCCATCAATTAAAGCAAAACTCTTTGTCTTTACCCAACTGAGGAAGTACCAAGGATGAGAAGAGTGTCCTGCCTTAGGTACAGACAATAAGGAGATGCATTGTTTGAAAAAACTTAAAATCAATAATAAAGCCAACGAAAGAGCAGTATCATTACCACTCTACACTTGTAGTTCTCAGTCCAAAAACTGCAGAGAATAAAGGAGATAAATACAGAGTGCCTGGCTCAGTTATGGGGTGGGGGCTGCCGCTAACCCATGCATTGTTCAAGGGTCAACTGTAATTCAAACTGCAAATTGATTGCAGATTTGTTTTTTAACAACTGATATTTACAAAAAGGTACATACACTATTTATATACAAACATTATACACTGAAGAGGTGATTTTGGAGCATATTTGTAACTATGAGGGCTAAATAGTCATTTTTAGCCATATTATAAATCATGTCTGCACAATGTTGTTGTCAAAATCAACTATTGATATCATGTTTGAATTCAGTACTCACTTTGCAATCTGAACACAAGAATCAATCAATGGTAACTTGGCTGTGGATATACCTAGATGTGTGGCATCTATTATGGGTGGACTAGATGTTGCCATCTGTTTTTGTATACAACTGGCATTTCCAGACTGTTTCTGGGCCTTAGATGGAGCCACTTTGGCAGGACAGAGACCAAGAAAAAAATGAAAGTTAATCTGCTAAAAAGAAAGGTGGCTTCAGAAGGAATTTAAATAATTAATGGTAAAGTAATATCTGCTGGGCATTTTGGTGACTTGGTGAGCCCAGGACATGTTGGGTAGGTAGGAAAGCCTAAGGATCTCAAGAGATAATGCTTGAACATATTTTTTCCTTTCTAAAATCAGGAGCAAGTACCTTTGCTTGTGCCCTGTGCTGCTAGGTCTAACTGACTCTTGGTGTTCTTTAAGGAACCTAATTTGATGCTAGGCCCACTGTGAGTGTATGTCCTATCCAATGAGGCTGTTGTGCTATCCTTGTTTGCCTGTGTGAAATAGTAGAATATACAGTCTATATTATCTTTATATTTATAGCATCTTTCCCCAGTTCCTGGCACACAGCTCCTAAAACCTTTGTAATTTCCAAAGTAATAATAAGCACTAGGAGCATCCTTTCTTCTAATATTTGGTCTTTGACCCCAATTCTGGCAGAGTTGCTAAATCCCTTAGAATTTCCTGGGTGATAAGGGTGTCTTTTGTTCTAATGAAGTGGCCCTTGGTGGGCTCCTGAATGGAGGCTGGTCACCAGAAAGACCAAGCTATGATTAGAAGCTTGGAACCTTCAGCCCTAGGCTCCATTCTCCAGAGAAAGGAGAGGGGCTGGAAACTGAGATAATGGCTGAGCATGCCTACATGAAGCCTCCGTAAAAATCCTAAAGGTACAGGTTTTAGAGAGCTTCTTGGTTGGTGTATACATCAATATGTATCAGGAGGATGGGACATCACAACTCCCCAGGGACAGAAGCTCCTGCACTGGGAACCCTTCTGGGCCTCACACTGTGTATCTCTTCATCTGGGTATTAGTTTTCACCCTTGTTTATATCCTTTATTATGGAATAAACTGGTAAATGTGTTTCCCTGAGTTCTGTGAGCTATTCTAGTAAATGTTTGAACCCAAGGAGGGGGCATGGGAACCCCTATTTATAGCTGGTCAATCAAAAGTACAACTGGTAACATGAGACTAGTGATTGGCATGTGAAGTGGTGGGAGGAGAACAGTCTTGTGGGACTGAGCCCTGAATTTGTGGGATCTGATTCTATCTCCAGGTAGATAGTATTAGGTTTGTTTTAAATTGTGGTTACTCAGCTGGTGCCAGAGAATTGCTTGATATGTGGAAAACTCACAGATCTAGCATCAGAAATATTGTATGTGAGGAGAGAATAAACATAGGGGTGTGTTTCTTTATAGCCTGCAAATTTTAAGCAGCAATAAATGTGCGTCTGTGTGCATAACTTTAATATGTGTTTATATATGTATGCATGCTCTACCTTCTATAAATAAACACTGGCCTATACCAGGAATGCCAAGAACTTATCAAGAGCTTGGTAAGGTAAAGTGTTAATTTTTAAAGGTTACATATCAGTTTACAGACACAGTTCTTATACACTATACTATTGTGTTATGTACAACCATCCAGGGAAGCAAATTTATTTCTGACTTGTTCCAAATCTCAAAGATGTTCTGACTTCTCTTAAATCATGAAACCAGTAAATGAAAGTGTTGTGCCTCCAATCCAGAGGAGCCCTGTGCTCGTCAATCCCTTACATTTTCTCAGGAAGAAACCCCAGAGACTTAAGTGACAGGGATGTCAGAAAGCTGTGTGCCCTTCAGGGACAGCTTTACAGCACAGGGAGGATGACCACGGTGATGCTACAAGGGAAGATACTCACCTGGGTAGGGATGGCATCGAGGCAAACCTTTTTGGAGCTTCTCACATTCCTGAAACCCTTTTAGTATTCCCAGAGGGTTCCTGAGAGACTCAGCAGAGGAGCCCTTGTTAATAATGAACATGACTTTTACCCGAAAACAACAACCCAAAGCCCCAGAAGTTCAAAAGTCCTGCCTGAGTCAATGTCTTCCTGCCCTCATCCCAAATTCCATACAACCTTCTGAACAACAAAACCTCTGTTTTTGGTCCTTTGTTTAATTCCATACCCCCCCTCCCCCCGCCCGCCATACTCAGTTACCCTTCATCTCCACCACGGGATTGATAATGCAATTTTGAAAGTGAAGAAGGCTCACTTATACCCTTCTCTCTGCAGGTGAATCCTTCTGTCCCTGCCCACCCTGATTTCCTTTCTGATTTCTACTGAATCTCACTCCTTTCCCACTGCTCACATTTTGCAAAAATGTCATGGCTGGAACTTTGCTCTTCCACGTGTGTCCAGGCCCAAGGTGAGTAATTGAATGAATTCTAGAACTAGCTCTTTGAAAAGGCTGAGCTAACCAGAGAGAGGTATGGAACCCATAGTCCCAATTTTCACAGATTTGCTGAGAATTAGTTCCACTTGCCAATGTGCCATTTGATTTTTTGTTTGTGATTAAACTGACAGTTGTAATAAAAATTGGTTCCAGAAAAGAGAATTGTGTTTGAGATCATGTATAAAAGGACTATGGGACCTTGAAGTAATCATTGTGCAGATGTGAAACGATGCACAATTGTTTGGTGGCTATTACATCAACTCTATCTAGTGAAGCTTCTGCAGATGGTCATGTCTCCAGATATTGTTACAGAAATCATCCAATCATATGCATAATTAGCTAAGAGAAAAGCATCTCCTTTTCAACAAATTCAGAAGGGGATAGTAATGGCCAGTGTTTGCCCTGATCTTAATCATTCATAGAACACTTTTTGTTTACGTGATCACATTAAAATTTCTACATAATTCCGTGAATTGAGTATTGATTTTATCTCCATTTTAAATCTCAGGTAAACAAGAGTAAGCTATTTAGAAATTACATGTAGAATGGTGTATGTGGTACTAAAATATAGGTCCTATGGCTTCAAATTATATTCTTTCCAAACCTAGAAAATTCTATATTTAACTTATATGTACAAATTTTCTTTATTTAATGGAGGAAAAACCAGAGCTTAAAATTGTAATGAGAGGGATGTGAAAAAAACATACCTACTGTAATGAATAAAGTCATTCAATTCCTGCTCTATTTAGGACCCTTTCCATTTGCCACAGTACCTACTTTCTGGAGTTGAGAGTCAGCTCTGAAATACCCGACTTTAAAAAGCAAAACCACACCTGGTTTTCTGATGAACTAGCACTCTCACAAAATAATCAGAGAGCCTTTCTCCAAGTTGAAAAAGAGGGTAAGAAACTTTGCCAGAGACAATAGCTCTTTACTGCCTCTCTCTGGTGGTTATTTTGCAAAAGGGGAAATGCTTCCAATGAAGCATAGAGTGCCATTTTCTACATATTGCTTCATCACTGCTTGCTGAATTATTGATTTATTTTATACCTTAAAACAAAATATAACTTAACTTATGAATACCTAATATCAAGACGGCATTTATTGACCATGCATATTCATTCATTTCTTCAACAAAGAATAAATGAATTACTACAATATGTGAGTCACTAGATTGATTATTTAGGCTATTGAGGTGAAAGGAACATAATATTATTTGATTTCAGGGAACTCAAATACTACCAGTGGAGCATGAAAAGCGTGCATATATTTATGATATAGCATGGGATATCTAACAATTAAGATACAGATAATGTGTTTTGGTAGCACCAGATGGGAAATCATTGCCTCTAACTGTAATTGTTGAAGGAGAGTTCACATGACATCAAATTAATCTGAAAGTTTAAGTAGATGTTTGTCAGATGGGAAGAAAAATGAGGTGGTGTGAAGCATTCCAGACTTGTGGAAAAAAACAAAGTGGGATTGAGAATGGGGCATCCAGGGAACTGTGAATTCTCTGATATTGGCTAGGTTGTGCTGAATGCAGGCTCCCCAAAATATAAGCAAAACATCCAGCCAATAGGACAAAACTGAGTTTATTGCTTCCTTCAGTAAGAGATCTGCCTCCATAGTAGCAGTGACTGAGAGAGGGGAGGGCAGAGTTAGGACATTCACTGAGATTTTGCAATCAAGTTTAACAAGTTTAACGCTGGTCTCTAAATGCCGGGATTGTAACAATCATAATATAATTAGGATTGGCTCACAGCAGCAAGGCAAGGCTTCTGAAGCAAGGGGTTCAGAGAGTCTAAGGGTGCTGTCACTTGCCACTTTCAATTGAAGAGCTGATGGATCTTTCAGGAAGTTCCTGTTATAATTAAGAGTTATTTGCAACTTTTATCTTGCCTGGAGTTGTAAGGTTACAGTAATGAAGAGCGGAATCATAAAGTCATGTTAATGTAGACAGTAAGCTGTGTGGGTGTAGGTGATTCTGATTCTCAGTTGGGATGAAATGGGAGATGATCAGTAAAAGTAAGTTTCATCAGATGTTAAACTGTCTTATTTTTAAAAAGTTGGAATTAATTTCTTAAATACTGAGAAGATAGCATTTTTTAAAAGAAAAGAGCGGCTTAGTCAGGTACAGGTGAATTGGTAGGAGATAGAATAGGGGCTAGACTAGATAATGTCAAAGGGAAGCAGTGGAGGTGGAAGGTTGGGATGGTCTGTAGACATTGGATAGGGGTTAACCAGTTAAAACACAAAAGGTTGTAAGAGCTTGAATAAAGGCAATGGAAATAATGAGCCAGGAAATTTTTTATAAGAGGGAATGAAATGATCTGGTTACAAATGAAGTGTGAGGCATAAAAGAGAAGGAATGAAAGTTGTGGATCTGTTGAATTCTAAATATTACATACGTATGAACTCATTTAATCCACACTAGAACCTTAGAAGGTGGGTACTATTATATTCTCATTTTACATGTGAGGAAACTGAGGTACTGAGGCAAAGTTACCTAAGTCATGCAATGGTGAGTCCAATCCAGGTTGCCTGGCCTTTGACACATTATAATATGTCCCAGATTTCCAGTTTGGGTTGCAGGGTAATTGGGGAGGAATTCACTAAGACGAAGACTGTTAGAAAATTTGTAGGAAGGGTTGATTGATGATCACTGGAGCTTGGGACTCTCCATGTTTGCTATGTCCAGAACTGACCCAGGGGCAGATGTTGATGAGTTAGTTGTAACATGAGTCTAAAGCTCAAAAGAGGTTGTTTTTTTGTTTTCATTTTAAAAATAAAGTCAAATGTGTATTAAGCATTTGTTCAAGGTACAGTTGTGGCTAAAGAAATAATAATAATGCTGATGATAAAGATCCTGCCTGTGTAGGTTGTCTCCAGGGATATTGTGTAGAAACCCTGCACTACTCCTGCATTTCTCCTTTCCCCTCACACCACTACAACCTTCACAACACTTTTGTCATCAAAAGGGTGGGAATTTTTCCCACACCAAGCAATTCTGTGATACCAGTTAGTTGTCTCACAATTTAATTAAATTCTGACACTGTCCACCAGAGTGAGTGTCACATCACACAGGTGAAGGGCTCATTCCCACAAAACTTCCCCTCCCTCTTTCATATGTCAATCTCAAGTCCAGGTTGTCACCTGTGCATCTGACTGATCTGTTAAAAATCAGGTTCCCATGACCCCCTGCTTGGGTTTGATTAATTTGTTAGAGCAGCTAACAGAACTCAGGAAAACAGTTACTTACTGTTTACCAGTCTATGATCAAGAGATATGATGGAGAAAACAGGTGAACATATAGATGGAAAAGATGCATAAGGCAAGGTACATGGGAAGGGCCACGAAGCGTCCATGCCTTCTCTGTGAGCAGCACTTCCCCAGCACCTCCATGTGTCCAGCGACCCAGAAGCTCCCTGAACCTTGTGCCTTTGGACTTTTATGGAGGCTGCTTCCCATAGGCAGGAGCAATCATTAGTTCCCTTTCAAACTTCTCTCTGGGGCTGAAAATTCCAAGCTTCTATTCATGACTTGGTCTTTGTGGTGATCAGCCCCCATCCAGAAACCCACCAACAGTCACCTCATTAGAAGGAAAGACCCTGCTATTACCTAGGAACTTCCAAGGGATTTTAAAACTCTATCAGAAATTGGGGTCAAAGACCAAATATTAGAAGAAAAGATGCTCCCAGTGCTCTTATCACTTAGGAATTATAAGAGTTCTAGGAGCTCTGGTCCATGAATGGGGCTGGGGGACAGGGACAGTACTCCTGAAGGCATGTGGTTCTTAACCAGATCTTCCTTCGGCCAATTTCATTGTCATTTACTTGAGCTCCTTTTCCTCACATTTTATAGAGAAATGAGCATGGAGCTTTGCAGAACATAATTGAGGCAAGACCTGAATTTCCTATGCTGTAGCCTAGTTTAAGGCTAGGTATATTTTCAGACTAGCTTAACACTAAATAGATTTATAGACTAGAACAAAAGCAAACCATCATCCATCTTCAGCACTGGCTTGGACAACACCGTGAACAAGTGGCTACATTTCCTAGAGTCTCAATTATTTCTCCTGCATAAATGGGCATTGTATGACCAACTTCACAAAGTTTTTGTGATGAATTTGTAAGTATAGGGTATTTTACATGGCAATTTTTATATTTTTTTGGTGAAGATAGATGTTAAATCATCACTCCAGTGAAATTCTGTATTCTGACTCAGTATATTTTAAACTTGAAAGCTTATCTCTGGATTTTTTTTTTTTTTGACAAGTCACATTTTCTTTATCATTTTTCAATCAGATGCGTCTGCCTTCATAAATGATAAATAAATTTGGTAAAAGCAAAGAGCACAGCCTTAGGAAAATCCAACAGGTCTGCCACTATTTATAATTTGACAATTTATGAGAAAAAATGTCTCCATTACATAAATAATTCCCTTGCATTTCATTTGCTTACACACCATTATTTCTACAAGTTTGTCAAAAAGAGAATGGAGATCGATTTATCTTCTTAGCTGGCACAGTAGGTAAATGTAATCACAATACATTCTTTTAGTTCTGTTTGCTGCGGGGGTAACACTAATCCTTTATTTTACAAAGATATACCTGAATTTTAGCCAGAGGCTAATGATGCACAGAAACATAAAAAGCCCTATGAGTAATTTGGCCTTGAGCTTTTTCTGTGTACTGGTGCTCATTTGGTTAGTTCCACCTGAGTCACTGCCTTTGAATGGAAATGTGAACTGTCCTTAGAAGTTCTTTAGCCCTTTATTTTTTCTTATCAGCATGAGAGTGAGAGCAATAGAATTGGTTCAGGGCACGTTTGCCAGACTGTGGCTCCGTAGACAGAAGCCTCCATGTTTTGAGGATCAGGCAACCTGTGTTCTTATCATGATCTATTGGCCGTTCTTGTGCCAATCACTGAAAGCATTCTGAAAATCATTTATAAAATATAGATTGGATATATCTTACATATAAAGTCACTTATATGTGATTTTAAATTCATATAATTTATCAATGATAAAATCACAATCATTTATAAAATAAGGAGACTGGACTATGTGCTTGAATGCACTTTATCAACTTGGCTAAGATTGGAAGCTATATTGCCCAGAATCCCCTTCTCTGTGTGGTTCCAAAATAGAGCTCACCAAGAAAGGAACCTATACAAGACTGGAAGGCAGAAATGAAGCCAAAACCATTATTCTTGGAGGGAACTTGGCAGTTGAACACTAGAACCTTGGAATCATCTGATGAAATCCAGTTTATCTTCACTCTCCTCCCAACCTTAGTCCAGGTTGTCTTCCTAATTGCTGGTCTTGTTCAACTCTCAATGACCCTCAGCCCACCACGAGGCACTTCAATACAAGCCCAGGAAGGTACCAATTATAAATAGGCACCAACATCTTCAGAAGGGTCAGTTCCTACAGGCTTCCTTCCCCACAAGTTCTCCCTGCATAGCCCCACTTAGATGTCTGGAGGTACTTTGCTTCTAGAATTTTCCTGCAAATTCTGACTTGTCCATGTGCTCCAGTAGTTCAGGCCAACATGGTTAGTGATTGTTTTTTGGATCTCCCCTCTTTCACATTCTCCTATATTTGTGTAAGATCTAATTCTTGTCTTATGTACCCCGTTCCCAAAATACATGTACGTAGTTCCATTCTACTGACTGAATCTGGACTGATACAGACCAGGATTCATAATAAGGTCCCTTCTAGTTACCACATGAAATGTTTCTATACTTCCACAGACTCAACACTAACCCAAGAGTGATAGCATATGTTTGTATTTAATCTTCATGGCAAGTATATGAACTAGGTATTATTATTATTATTATTTTAAATATATTTTTATTGATTTCAGAGAGAGGAAGGGAGAGGGAGAGAGACAGATAGAAACATCAATGATGAGAGAGTCATTGATCGGCTGCCTCCTGCACGCCCCCTATTGAGAATTGAGCCCACAATCGACATGTGCCCTGACTGGGAAATGAACCACCATCTCCCATAGGCTGATGCTCAACTGCTCAGCCACACTGGCCGGGCAGAATTAGGTCTTATTAATAGGCTTGTGTTACAGGTGAGGGAACAATTTAAAAGTATTAATCTAATTTGATTCACACAACTCGCTGTGGCCATAATTCAAACCCAACATGTCTCTAGAATACAAGTCTTCAGGCTGCACAGACATCTACAGATTCATAACTGTGACTCAGAGCATCTGTGAAAACTTGGAAAGAGTGTGTTTGCATTAAACATTTGTCTAGGTAGAAGAAGTCCATGGTTTTCAACACAGTTATAAAGAATTCTACAAGTCCAAATATTAAGATGAATGCTTGAAACTATGCTGTTCAATATGATTTCCACTGGCCACATGTGGCTACCTACATTTAATTTAAATTTAATAAAATTTAAAATTCAGCTTCTCAGTTATACTAGTCACATTTCAAATGCTTAGCTTGTGGCTAATACCCACTACAGGGGTGGGCAAAAGTAGGTTTATAGCTGAGAGTACGAAAAACAGCTCATTCTCGTATTATTATTGGTCAATTATTGTATTGTTTATTTATATTACAACTGTAAACCTAGTTTTGGCCACCCCATATATAAGACAATGCAGATTAAAAAAATGTGTCCATCATCACAGAAAGTTCTACCAGGCAGTACAAATTTAGAGGATACCAACGTTTTAAGGAAATGCCAAAGGCCCATTGCTCTGTAACTTCAACGAGCCCAATCCTTCCCCCCCCCCCTCCACTCCTCACATCTCTCCAAAACACAAAATCCCCTTTCACGCAGAGTGTGAACTCACTGAAGAGCTCGGGAGAAGCTCTGTATTTCCCTCTGCAAAGGTTAGAGCTTTTCATACGGTGTGGTTGCATGCAGAGCTGAAAAACAGATCCAATTCACCTACAGAGCCACATAAATATTTTAAGACCGTGTTTTATAAACTGTAAACTTTATTATAGGCTTTGCCTCCAGAGCAGGTGAAGTCCATATATCACGGCGTCCCACCTCTCCTGGCCATTGTGTGAGCTGCCTGCTCTCCACTTTCGCCATCAGCACCCCAGCAGCCGGGATTAATAGCCCTCCAGAGGCCCCTTCTACCTTCGGGAGAAATACAGACTGAACCAGAAGCAAATTCCTCCTTCTCTGACTTAGGTGCATAAAAGAAAACCCTAAAATTGACCAACAGGACAGTAGACTACAAACAGGAAACCAATCACCCTCTTCAGGGAGAGCACTAAAGAGTTTATCATTTTTTCAGGCCAGAAAGAGTTCTCCTGGTGAACACACACCTTTATAGCTGCAACAGCCTGCTTTGCATTTTAAGGAGCAAGGTAATTAGAAAAGCAAGTAGTGGTTCTAGAATTTTGGCAGCCATCCCTCAGAACCTGAAAGCAATCCAAACACTTCAAAGTCACCTGCATAAAGCAGACTCGAGTGGGTATTGACATCAGTTCTGTCAAAAGGGGAAATAGAGTCAGTTCCCTTAAAGTGCTCTCGCCTTTTTTTCTATGCAGCCGTTTTAAGAGTGGATTCTCTGCTTCTCTTTGATAATCACTCCAAAATGTAGGTACAATATTTTCTAGTAAACTATTTCTTAAACGGGGATGTATGTAGAACTATGGTCTGGAAAGTACTTGGAGTTTTGTGAGATCTATGAGAATTTACATTTATTTTAATTTATTACAAGTATCACAGTCTTTGGAAATACTTGCGTGTCAGAAAGATGCACTTTCTCTGCAGTCATGATTTGCAATGGAAAGATACTTTCACAGAATTAGACATTCTCTGTTCAAGTCGGTATTTCTCAAGCTGAAGTTCGTGGATCATTTAGACAGGGGTGGGGAACCTTTTTCCTGCTGAGGACCATTTGGATATTTATAACATCATTTGAGGTGGGCCATACAAAATTATCAACTTAAAAATTAGCTATGAAAAAAGCTCCCAGGTTTATTGAATTTGGAGTCCCACCTGCGGTTGCCTTGGCAGCACATACGGCCTGTGGGCTGGATGTTCCCCACCCCTGGTTTAGAATATATTTTTAAGGGTCCATCAGAACATTTCTATTGTTTTAAAAATATATCTTTATTGATTTCAGAGAGAGGAAAAGAGAGGGAGAGAGAGAGAGAGATAGAAACATCAATGATGAGAGAGTCATTGATCAAGCCCATAACCGGGGCATGTGCCCTGACAGGGAATTGAATCCCAATCGCCTGGATCCTAGGTCGACGCTCAACCGCTGAGCCACGCCCGGCTGGGCTGAACTTTTCTATTTTAAAGGGTTTCTTCTACTACTTAGGCTTGAGAAAAAATTTTACTGAGCTGGGAAGTCATTAAAACATATTCTGATCTGAAGTCAGATTGGGGGTGACCTGGAACATGTTATTTGTTGGCTTTTTGCCTCAACTTCTTTATTTTGCAGATGAAGAGAGTAAGACCTTTCCTATTAATCAGAGAACTTACAGAGAGTCTCCTGGAGTCATAAAATAAGGCAAATTAGGAGTTTTGGCTGACAGTATTCTTGGTTGGCAGCTTCCCGCCCCCAGCACTTTGAATATAACGTCTCATTTATTTTGCCAGACACCCCCTTCAAAACCAATATTGTGGCTGGGCCAGCCCTTATGGTTCTTATTATGATTAAAATAGTAAAGAATAATCAATAGGAAATCTTAAAAAAAAACAACCCACAAGGTTTGTATCCTCTCAAGTCCTGGAGGGTACAAAACATACCTGGAGCCGCCCAGCAAAGGCGTGGAAGTGGGGATGGTGAAGATTGAGAGAATGGGCCTGAGGTGTTGCTTTTGTTGGGTTGACATGTAAGGACCTAGGGTTTCACAGATCCACTCTTTACTGGTGAATTTAAAACAAAAGAGCAGAAACTAAAGCATGGAAAGGGTGAAAAAAGCGGCAAAATGCTCAATTATCAAAGTCAACCAGAGATCTCTAAAACAAAGGAATTTTTTCTGCTGGAGAGGGGTGGTGAGGGATGTCTTGGCCTTTTATCGATTCACGTGGCTGGCAATGTGTTTATATGAGATAGCTGTCTTTGAAGTAGATGCCTTGGCAATCCACAAAAGCTTGTCTTTCATTTGCAATACAATAAAGAACAACCATCAGGTGCTTAAATAAGGTGAACTCACATAATAAATGCTTGGTATCTTTGCTAAACAGAATGGAAAAGGTGTTCATATCAAGTGTACCAAAGGTGGGGTCAGCACTCATATAAAGTAAACTAGTATAGCTAGAATATTCTATGAATATGCCAAGCCTCAGGAAATGCAACCAGCAAACATTCATACTTCTTCCAATATTCTTGTTAGAGACCACTCTCTATTTCGGTCTCCAGCTCCCCATTTTTTTAATCCATTTTGAGTGTGTTCTCCATTAGCCAGTTTGATGTTCTGACATCAGGACAGAACCAGGAGAGCTTGATCAATAGAGTGGTAGCTGTGGGACAGGTGCAATGGATGACTTCAGGGGACAAGAGGTGGCCTGCACTCCATTAGTCATGTGCCTCCAGTTTTATATTCAAACCGCTCTCTTGCTTTAGTTCTGACATTTCAGGTGTAAAGAGCAAGTCAGCAAATTCCCTTAGTGAATATTAAAACAATTACTCCAGATACTAGGGAGGAGACGTGGAAGCAAAGGCAGGTCAGCAAAGGCAGGAAAATGTATAAGTCTTAGCACAGGGCAAGGGAAGAACATCCAGCATTCTCAGATGGATAGCCAATGGCTTTTTCTGGTGCAGGAAGGAATGTATTCTTTGTTTCTTAGTCTTTTCCTAAGTGCTTTAAAAACAATTAAAATAATAGAAATACGTTCTTCGTAAAGCATAACATGGACCTTATTTGGAGAGTCATGTGGTATTGTTTTTTTTTTTATGAAAGATAATTTTTCTCTGATTGTGAGGGAATGTGTTTATAAAATTCAGAGGGGAAAAGACAAGTAATTCATCCCAGAGCAAAGTGGAGGTTGCATGTTCTTTTGCCACCTCTTCCAACATCTGACTCAACTTTCAGGACCCCCTTATCCATCTGAGGTTGGATATTTGAAAGCCATCAACCTATGTCCCTTAAAGGATTAGAATCAAATGCATCAGAATATAGACTCTAGAGAGAAAATACATGAGCTATACGGGCTTCTAGCACTGATGCTTTAACAGTGGCATTTCTTGCAATGAGGCAGGTGATGAAGTGATAGGAGAGTTGTTAGAAGTGTGTGAGGGTGATTTTTCAAGAGTCCTGACATCTTAGCAGCATCTACTGAACATCATCAGAGGTTTCTTTATACAAAAGTTGAGAGAGGGAATTGGGAACTCTGTTCCAGTGGCATAAACCCTGGAGGAACCCCACTTAAGTGGTCTGTGTCCATGATAAATTCCAGGTATTTATCCAATACTTAAAGTCTTGCTCAAAAAGGTTCAATCTTTCTGTTCAAATTGATATCCTATACTGACTAATTTTATAAGGCTGTGAAATGATACATGATATCATGCAACTTATCATTAATCCTCTGAATTCTACCTACTCTCAAAGGTAGGCTTGTATCCAAGTTATGACATGTTCTCTGATCACGGCAACCTTCTGATATCTTTCTTTCCACTCTTACCCTGTAAGTCTTTTTATCCATATTTATTTAGCACTTTGCTCTTATATGCTCTCTCAAGTTTCAGATTTTAAGAATGTATTTTGTTCCCTCATTTAAAGTTTATGCTCCTGGGAAGCAGAAGTCATATTTTATAATACCTTTCTGATGTGTTGCTCCAGTGGCTTTCTGCTTGGCCTTATGATGTTCAGCCCAACTTAGCAAAAATATAATGGACATTTGCTATGTGTTAAAAAATGGAGTTTCAGAGATGGATCAAATAATATCCCCAACCTTATAAAGATAAATGACTAATCTAGCAGGAAATAAGAACTTGGTTTTCAGCAGCAAGATCATTTCCAACAAAGCACATTAGGTTGTGAGACTCTTAAAATCAGAGACTCTGTTTATTCATGTTGTGACTTTAGCACGTACCACAGTCAAGCCCTGACTTCATGTTGGGCACCAGACTCGTATATCCAAAGGCCCGCATGCCATCTCTAATGTAATAGGCACCTCATACTTACCATGGCCCACAGAAAGCTGTCGGCCTTCACTCCACAGAAAGTCTGCTCTTCCTATTTGCAAATGATGACAGCTCCTGGCTGGCTGCTAAAAATCTAGGAGCTACCTTCACACTCATATTATCAGCCAATCACACTGATTTTTTAGATCTGAAAAATATGTCCAGATCTCTCCATTTCTCTTTCCATGGTTGAAGTCAGCAAGTTTTTCTTTGTAATAACTGTAACAACCTCCTAATTCATTTCCCTGCTTCCACACTCACCTCCTTTCTGTTTTGTTTTGTTCCACACAAAGTTTATTTCCACCTCAGGGCTTTTGGCTTTGTTGTTAGCCTTGCCTGGAATTCTCTTCTTCTTGAAGAGAAAGTTTGCCTTGTTTCCCACTAAATCCCTAACACATAGGCAGTTTCCTGGTACAAAAGAAAGAAACAAAAATCAGTATTTATTTTTAAAAAGGTGAAACTTTGGTGACTGTTGTTGAATATACGCAGACATGAATGAAAAAGTTGAGCACCCATTGTTTGTGTGGTTAGGAGCTGGTATAGTCTCTGACCTCAAGAAGATTATGGCTTAATTGTATTTGGTTATAAGGCCCTCTGTATAAATAAATGAGTAATCCTCTGCTAGGCATCAAATGGGTGATGGAAACAGTATGTTTAGGGTCAGAAGAAAGGAGAGTCAGAGAAATTCAGGAACTTTTTCTTTTTTATTGAAAAAGTAATTCCCATCACATTTAAATTGTCCAGATTATAACTAACTCTTGGGAGTGGGGGGTCTGAATATTCCTTGAAGTAATTAAAGTAATAGTGACATCCTCTGCAAAAATACATAATTGAAAGCCTAAATTTTCTTCTTCCAAGTTTAAATGTTTATCCATGGACCTCTTTAAGGAGCAAATTTAAGGCATAGGCTGGGGTTGTCAGTCACATATTAAGAAGATTTTATTTTGCCTGAATTTGACCTTGATTTCTCTGTATCTTTAATAGTTTCTATTACTTACTTTAGCCAGGCTCATTATAGGTGCCCACTAAATATCTTTTAAATAAATAAATGTCCTCAGGAATGGTATATACATACCATTCATGTTTCTTCATGTGACCTCAGAGACAAGTGCGTGGATAGTTACCAAGTCCTTAGTCCCTTGTGACAGAGCCCACTTGTCATTACTGATAAAATCTATGGCATGGCTTCTTCACCTTCTTTTTGAAGTCTCTACTTTCAAAGAACTTACCTACTTCCAAGAGTTGCACCCTGGGCTGCTCAGCAAGCAGCTGCTGTTTTTCTTCAAACTTTGATTTTAGGCTTTCCACTAATGAAAAAAAAGTTGCTATGCTCCTTTAACCTATTATGACTTTCTTTTAGCTCTCTCTTTTGGAGTGCCTCTGGCACTCTGCTACCCCATCCACCCACATGGGCTCATTAGACACACGAAGCTAAGTTACCTACAAGACTGGGAGAATAAGCTGGCTGAGTGCTTGAGTGCCACTCCAGGGGTGGTCAGGCCTGATGAGGTCTCTGGATGGCCTCTTGGAGGCTTTCAGCTCACGTCCAACATAAGCAGACAGCTGTATTCAAAAGATTCTCTTTCCATGCTGAGCACCGTTCATCAGAAGCACTATTCCTCCTCAATCCTCTTAACTTACTGGAGTTCCCTGTGAGGCTCTCCAATTAAGTTCTTGAAGACTGTTTTTAGAGTGGATCTCTTAACACAAGTTGTAAAAACAGACAGTGCTTGACCAATAACCTAGACAAAGAGATTAAAACATTTCTTCTTTGATTTCTGCTCAACCGAATACAAAACTGGGATTGTCAGAAGAGCAAATGAAGATATACTTTTGGCTCTGAAACAGGTCCCTTGCTTTAAATGTATCTACCAACATTAAAACTAGAGATAGATAACAGTCCCTTAATCTAGCACTTTGCCGGAACTTTCATTATAATCTTGTGGAAAAATTCATCTAGATGCCTGTGTGTGTCGCTTCTTGTCTGCACTAGCTATTGGCATGTTTAGCCACTCCAGGCTCAGGGCCAGTAGATATCTGGTGGAACCTCCAGCCCTGGACTGGGGTTTTAAAAGCCTTTCATCTTCAGTCAGTGTGTCAAATGAGTGAACCTGACTCCCAGTGTAAGATAAACACCAGGTGTAGAGCCCCCTTATTTAAATTTCACTTGGTGTTGAGAACCAGTTTCTGCTTTGGTTTCCAATGATCTCTCCAGTTTCCCATCAGGTCTGTGTCTGAGCTCAGACATGGTCACATGAGATCTTTTCTCCTTTGCCTTTTTTTCTTCCAGTTTCTTCCCCTGACCTGAATCTAGACCGAGCTTTGGTATCTCTTGCATCAATACAGATAATTACCTCTTTCATAAGACCTTGACACAGCCTGATTGTAAGAAACACCACAATTAATACGTCTAGCACTGATAAGACCATGACCCCAAATTTCACTCAAGTTAGTTATGTCTCTTCTGCGGCTCTTTTGGCTTCTGGCCCTTCCATCTGCTCTGCCTCAGCCTCTAAGAAACATATCCCAGGGTTTTGAGCAGCTCGGACAACACAATGTAAAACAGTAAAACCGGGAATTCCATTCCACTGCTAAGAGCACAGGTTCCTGGTTTGAGTGGCTCCAGAAGTGATGATAATAATTCTAAGTAATCCTTAAGTAATTTAATGTCCTGACTTTAGAGCAGGAGGATTTTGTTTCCTTCATACAGCCTACATAAGTCATTGATACAAAATCTAGCCTTTAAAAGAAAGGGAATGGGCCGAATAAAGCTTTAGGCATTTCACCCTACACACTGCCCTCCGCATTCTCAGGGGCCCACTGCTGGTGCTTTTCCCCAGGGGCCGGTCAGAACCCCAACTATTGGCGCAAAGAAATGCCTTGTCCTTCATGTCTCTGGCAGTAAACAGCATTGTGAAGAAAGGTGCAGTTTTACTGCATAGTTCTTTGGGTTCTGGTCACTGAATCCATCTGTTTAGAATAAACCAGAGGACAAGGGAAAGAATTAAAAAAAAAAAAAAAGGAAGTTTTTTTTTTTTTCCAGTCAAGTGAAGAAATTCTAGCCAGTTTTATTCCCATGATTTCCACACTGTTCTGAATGAAAACCAGCCTTCCAGCAACTCTTATGGGTGTAATATTGATCAAATAAAAGAGCTCGTGAAAACAGTTGGTTGGAGGCCCAGTGAAAAGAAATGTGACAAGTTTCCCACAGATTCCTTTGCCAAATGGATAATGGGTGTGAGTTCACCTAGAAGCGACAAGGCATTTATGGGGACCTCCCTCTCAAACGGTGCCCTCCCAAGTTCGCAAGACTTCCCTCCCAAACCAGGGCTCCCTGCTGTGAGCATGAAAGGGTTTTCATCGAGTCTTTTCAATTCATCCCATAAAACGTGGCCCAGAGAGAAAGACAAGTATTTACTTCACCAATGCTAGTTGTTAGACCAGAGTTCTTTCTTTCTTTTTATACTCTCTTTTCTCTCTGCCTTTCTTTCATTTCTTTTTTCACTGGAAATGTCTCCTAAAGCTTCATTCCTGCTCTCACCAAATTGTCTTCTGTACCATGGCAGGGTTCAAAATCACAGTGGAAGGCAGGGAACTGAAAAACAGTAGCGAGTTGCCTTGAAGGAAGGCACACTCTCAAGTCTCCTATGACCCTGCACTCAGGTCGGCAAGTCTGATGCATCTACTCCAGGCTGCTGCTCCGGGGGGGGGGGGGGGGGGGGGTAGTTACTTGCCTGTAGATCAGAATGACTTGAATAGGAGAAGCTACTGGGCCAAATCACAGAAGTATTTTGTAGGGCTGCTAAGAAAAGGCGAGCTGGAGCCCTGACGCCTCCTGCAAAGCTGATCTGTCAGCTGTTTCCCTCTGACAGATAAAAAGTCTAATTGGTCTCTCTGTCTCAGCAAATGGCGATCTGTGGTCCTGAATAAATTTAATTTTTAGCAACCAGTGAGCACTATACTCAGGCAGAAATTAAAATAATTTGTTTGAAAGATAATGTTTTTTAAAAAATAACAATTATAGCCCTGGCCAAGTAGCTCAGTTGATTGGAGCATCGTCTGGTACACCAAAAGGTTGCAGGTTCGATTCCCAGTCAGGGCACATACCTAGGTTGCTGGTTTGACCCCAGGCCGGGGTGCGTAGGGGGAGGTAACCGGTCTGTTTCTCTCTCGCATTGATGTCTCTCTCTTTTTCTCTCTCTCTCTCATCCAGGAAATGGTCCAGCTTGTGAGATTGTTTTGGGATTATTTTAGGACAAATAGGTTTTGTAGGGGGGAGGACTTCACAAACTCAGCTTATACTGTGCAGACATCCAACCTATTATTTTTTATTGCTGTTTAAAGAATGGATAAGATAATATACACTCATAAAATTTAAAGTGTCTCAGATTTATGTGTTTGTGTGTTTCACATGCTTAAAGTCTTATTGAAAGAACCCCAAATATAAATGAGCCAAATGCTCAGACAATGAGGTGTCCATATGTAGTTCAGCTATTGTTACAGATATGAGTCATGTGCATTTGCTACAAGATGGGACTATCATATGTCAAAGCATATGCCTGTCACTGAAGCCAAATGCAGATAACATATGCTTGGGAGTAAAATATTTGTAAGTCTTATTGCTTATCAAAAATTGAGAGCAACTATGAATGTATACACTACTTTGGGCTTATAAACATATCAGCAGGGTTAATTGTAGAAACTATTTTTGCAAAATAGTCAAGTATAACCTTTTCAAGCTGTGGTGCTCTTTCTGTACCTCCCCCTCTGAAACACACACACATACACACACCTCTGCACACAAGCACTCGTATACCAACACATATTTACTATGGGGGTGGGTATTAGAAGCCCTAGCAATAGATTGTCTAGATCAGAATTTCTTTTCTTCACAGTGTAAGAGATTAATCATCAAAAATTTACTTCTGGAAATACATTTCCAGTGAAATTGGAAAGGGGCCTTTTTCAGCATATCCCCAAACTATGACTTCCTATTATAGACAAGCAAATTGGTGTCCAGAAAAGCCAGATGATTTTCCCAAAGCCACCCAGTTCTTGCAACTCTAATGGGACTCCAAATTAAGTGTCCATGAGTAAAATAAGAGCAGTGACTACCCACACTGAAAGCTTACTGTGCACTTGGAAGTAGCTAAGTGTTGCAGCTTTAGGCCTCCTTTCAACAAATGTAATTATTCTTACAAAGACTGACTGTAACCTAAATTCCTGCCAAGTTGTATTGGCATACACCAGGCAGATACTGAGCACTACTTTTACTTATGAGATTGAAGTGAAAAGGGGAAACTAAAAATAGTGCATAAAACAAACTGCTAGATCTACCTTGTCTCCTTATGCTTAGAATCCCAAATTAAAGTGACACATTTCAAGGTAATTCTATTTAGCGATTTCCCTGAGTACCTTCTGAGGGGACAAAAGGAGGGTGGGCATTGGTGGGAACCTTGAAATCAGCCAGTTGCTTTGGAATAAAATTTGAAACAATGTAAAAGAGGTGACTTAGGATAATATATTTGTAGTTGGCTGTACAGCAAAACAGTGCACAAATGAAGTTGTTCTATGCATTCCAGCTCTCTCCGTTTTTATTCATTTATTCTGTAAGGACTAGTGCAGTTGACCCACACAATCCTCTACCAGGTGTTCAACTGTCAGTCGGGCAGCCACAAATCTACAGTGAAGTCAAGAACAAATGTGTTTATTAGCGTCTCCATTTACTGCCATCCGAAACAGTCACATGGAAAACCCCCCCTTACTCCCTGCCCACCCCTCCATCTGCACACTGCTGGCAAAGGGAAAACTCAGACTGGAAGCTCTGAGTCCCCCTATATTCAGCCAGCTTTCTGAGGGGTGATGCTGGCTCCTGGGATAGACATCACAGTCCCAGGGAAGGGTTAAATGATGCTGTGCAGGGAGCCAGGCTTCTATGGCAGAGCCAACAGTCCTGAACCCTCCTAGGAAGGTGAATGCATCCCCTAATGAAGTGCAGCTGACAGCCTGCAGTCACATGGAACTCAGATCTGTGGTCCTAATTTATTCTTTCTAATTATGATGGATTAGAAGATACAAAACTCTCTTCTCTTTCAGGAAAAGCTTTGGAGGTCATCAAGGATCACAAACATTTCAAGAACTTGGGCGAATCCTACTGAGGATGGTAGTGGGGTTTATTCCTCCTTGGCAGGATACTCAGATCCCAAACACTTCTCATTTTCTGATTATAAGAAATAGTTTATGGGTCAGATAACTTCTATTTTGCTAACATTTGAGTGAGTAATTGTAGAGGATAATAGTCACTTGAAATAGATAATATCTTTTAGAAAAAAAATAGTCCAGTACCAAATGTTTGGCTACACTGATTGAATAATTGGACACACCTTTATTTGTTCACAAAAGGCCCACTCGGGAGATTTCTGAATATTCAAAATATCCCTTCACCAATAGAAACTTGAGTAAATCAACCTAGTAGTCACCTTAACTGTAAATTATACCGACTTGAAACAGAGAAAAATAAACATTTTTAAACATTTTTTGTGGGTTTGTGATTGTCCTCTGGAGCCCCTGGAATCTCTGAAAAAAAGATTTAATCACAAAGGCCAAAGGCAGAGACATATAAAAGGATATTTATCTTCCTTGCTCCCTAAATGACCCTAATCTGTTTGTTCTGTGATGATTTTAATAACCATGAGGTTTTTGAGTCAAATGATCAATTTGACACTGTTCAACTCCACTAATATTTATTAAGCATCAGGTATGTTCCTTTGCTATCTATGGTAATAAATAAGACAGAACTCTTGCCCTCAAAAAGTGTCTTAGCTTACTTAATAATTTAAAATGCATTTGAAATAGCTACAAAACACTATGACATTTTTATAAGAAGTAAAGGCAAGACATATATAAATCCAGGAGGTTAAAGAGAGAGAGAGAAAGAGAGAGAGAGAAAGGGTGGGGGAGAGAGGGCCAGAATCATTAGACTGGCTTTATTTAGAAAAAGAATAGTGCTAAGATCTTGAAGAATGAATGAATTCTTAAGTGAAAAAGGGGCGGTAGAGATTTAGTGGAAGTAGAGTATTGCCAAATAAATTGAGTCTAGTAGGGTAGAGTACACTGATGGGTGGAGAATAGTACTTTGTTAGTAGTCATGGAGATAGCTGGGTAGGTAATGTGGGCCTATTCACAAGAAGGGACAAATAGATTGTTTTAAACACACACACACACACACACACACACACACACACACACACATATATATAAAATTATTTTTTTAATTTACTTGGATGACATTGGTTAATAGGGTCACATAGGTTTCAACGGTACATTACTATGATACATAATCTATACATTGCATTGTGAGTCCACCACCCAAAGTCAAATCATCTTCTGTCACCATATATTTGGCCCCCAAGATATGGAGACAGCAAAGAACAGGTTCTTAAGTAGCCAAGTACTTAAAAATTATTATTTTGGGAAGAATTACTCTAGAATATCTTTGAAAATTTTTTAAGGCCATAGGGACATATTTGTCTCCTGGATTCTCTCAGCACCTTCTTGAGGTTGAAATGTGTGGAAAGTTCTTCAAAGTTGTACTGATAGTGACCCACATTCTGATCTCCATAGACTTGTTTTGCTGTTTTTTTTCTGTACAATTTTTCTACCCCCTACTTTCATTCTAGGGATGGTTTTTCTTTCATGGATGATAAAAGTTGGCTATATTCTGCCCCTTCACTGAAAATTCAGTTTCTATTCCAGTTCTAGTTCTTAAAACCACCTCATGCATAAGCAACATGAAAAGTTGTATTTGAGTTAAAGGCAAACGAATACCTTAAGAATAGCCAGTTGTTATCGAAGAGTAGCGCACTGTTTCCAGAGGACTTCAGTTTCAATGCAAACATGTTTCTTCATTCAGTGAACATTTTATTAGATGCCTTCTCTGAGTCCTGCACTATGCCAGGAATACTAAAGCACAAACCCACTAACAACTAACAATACCTAACATCTAGTGTTTCTTTCCCCTGAGTGTGTCAATCAGAGTGACACTTAGTCAAGCATTAGCTTCATAGACTAGGACTTGAGGTCTGTAGGTACAATTTATCAAATGGCTGATAAAGATCTCCTATCAAGGTACTACCAGCCAGAAAGGAATTGTAAGACTGTGGATACAGTTCTGTGGGGCAGAACTTATGGTATTTGGGGCACTGGAGAAGGGACACCAAGAAAATAATTCCTAGTTTTATGTTTGACTAGGAAGTCGAGTCTGCTCCTTGTACCATCATGGTACATTCTACATTACATCTAGTTCAAGGCCCAACTGCAGGGGGTCCACACATAGATCCTCAACATCCCAGAGAACCTTATCTACCAGTAGAAGTAGTAAATGTTACATTTTTAGAGACTGAGGTCTTAAAATTATATTCAGCTGGCAGAAAAGTTGGGAGGACACTTCTGTGTGAGGTCAGGGCAGCCTACTCTTGCTTGGAGCAAAAATCAGGCAAAGGAGAGAATAGGAAAAGGGAAGGGGAAAACTTTCCTTTCCTCCTCGGTTTTCATTGCCAAAAAGGGAGTATCAAAATAATTTCAGCTGACTGATGAAGGGTGAAATATTCCAGGCAGGGAGCTGCACAGCTCAAAGAGAATTAAATTTGTAGTTTTCTGCCAATTTTTGTCTCCACCAACTTTCCCCCCACAGAAACGCTTATGTCTTAGTCACATACCGGATGAACAAAATCAGCACATAGCCTGCTATTCAGAGCTGGGGTTGTAGTCATCATCTGCTTTGGAAGACAGTCAAGGACTAATTAAGCACGTATCTCTCCCTATCACATTTTGACAATCTGGAAATTTGGTGGCAGCACAAGGTGAGGTCTGCAGAAGGCTGCTCTTGGGTAGAAGATACAGTTTTCAAGCCTGAGGCCTTACAAAGTTAGGCTTCTTTATTATTTGTCCTATTGCTTTCACCTCCTCTCCTCATCTTTGGTGATATTAAAGTATGGTTAATGGGGGGGGGGGGGGGACACATATTTCTTCAAATGTGTGTTTTTCTTAACTCCTACTTGAGATTTTGTGAATAAGAATTTCTCAGGGTGGTTATCAATAACCTACAGTTTCCAAAACATTTCTCAGGTATTTCTGATAATTACCCAAGTTTCACATCCACAATCTAAGATGATGATAAGACTTTAACTAGACGGTCACCTACTTAAGGGTAGAGCCATAGAGGAAGGGATGCTTTTCCGTTGCTATTACATACCTGGAAAGTTTTAGAGTGGATGAGAAAGTTAGTTCTCCATTTATTTTATTAAGAATGCCAGTAATCCAGCCACACACCCCTTGAAAAGGCCATTGGTAGTTACTTTGGTTATAACAAATACTCTACTGAAAACTGCTAGCCCTGGAAGAATGGTCCTCCCTTTGACAACAAAACCTACTAAGGCTTGACAGATGTTCCATCCTACACCACAGAATGGAACATCTTCTTCCAGAAACATCGATATTGGTAGAGTGTTGCATGCACTGGTAGAGATGTAATACAGTTAATTTTTAAAATATTTTTTCCTTTATATTGAGTAATAATTTACATACATCACTATATACATTTAAGACGTATAACATGATAGTTTGATTTATGTGTATTATGAAATGGTTAACACAATAGGTTTAGCTAACATTCATTACCTCATATAGATATAATATTGGCAACTTTCCTATGTATCGTGTGGCACTGTTAACTATAGTCATCATGTTGTTCATAATGTCCCTAGTACTTATTTATCTCATAACTGGAAATGTGTACATTTTAACCACCCTCCTTTAATTATGCCACGAAGAGAGTTTGCTTTTCTTCAATTTAGCCCCCAAATAATATAAATTTTGGGTAAAATGTCTATTTTTTTTTAACATTCCTTGTATTCATCCTTTAAAAAAAAAATCCCATTCTTACTACCCTAATGCAGAGATAATCTGCATTTTGCAGGAGGTGCCTGATTTTTCTAATTTGCCTAGGCCAGTGATTTTCAAAATCTGTTCCCCTGAACAGCAGGATCAACCATCTCCTGAGAACTTAATAGAACTGCATTATTTCCAGTTCCACTGGAGATCTATCTACCAAATTTGAGGCATGCCCAAATTTGAGAACCACTAAATTAGTTTATGCTATAGTAACAACCTCCTAAATCTCAGAGGCATAACATACCATATATTTTCTTAATCACTTATGCAAAATCTATTAGCGAGACTTCTCCAGTGCAGTACCTTTCCAAATAGAGATTCAGAAATTCAAACTGTTTTCGTCATGTGGCCTTTACCATTTCAACACGAGGCCTCCAGGATCACCAATACAAAGGAAGAGAGAGCTGGAGAGTTAAGTCTATTCATAAACTTGGAAGTAACACATTTCCAATCACAGTTCATTGGACAAAACTTGTCACATGGTTCTCGCATTTATAAGGAAGGTGTGGAAGAACATGGATGTTGAGTGAGCATGACCCATATTTAATGGATTTAGTAGCCAGCCTTTTCCTTGATTAATAATGTCCACATAAAGACAAGAGATTAATTCTCCTAACCAAAGTTCTCTTTATGGCTTTTCTTCTTTCAGGATTATCTATTTCCGTTGTCCACAGTCTACTGGATAAGTGTAAATTAGTGTCATGATATTCAATAATTTTCACAATCTAGTTCCTTACTACTTTTCCAATTACTGCACTTAAACACAAATTTTCAATATTAGCTTTATCTGTTCACTAATGTCTTCCTTTTGCTTCCCCATAAATTCTGCCCATGAAATGTGTTCCCTTCTTATTTCATATTACCTTCCTTTTCTACCCTCTCCCCATTCACATATGTCTTATCTTCCAAGACTGATGCCAGCAACTCTCAGCATTAGAAATCCTCACTATTAGGATTCCCCACTGCTGTAGGAATGACACCCTCATACCAGAAACTGTGTCTACACTATTTGACTCTGCTCCCTTGGTCATTGCTAATGGAACCAGAGGTACTCATGTACCCATCTGGGACACTAAGATTTTTGTAGCAAATATATAACTATATATTGTCAATAACACTGAAAAGGCTTCTAGTGATGATTGTACATTTGGTGTCTACTCCATAAAACATTCTCTTAGTGAGACGTCATTATGACCAGGTAAGTTCCGTAACAATATGGGAATATGCATGGAGGTAAGTGGATGCAACTGTGCAAGGCTAAATGCTGGGAGGGCCACAGCCAGGGCTGGTCTTGTTCTACATTATCTGGAGTCTTAGTGTTTTGTCTGGAAAAATTACAGAATTTTTTGGACCTTAGACTTAGTTCTTTATAAAGAAGAAAGTTTAATCCTAGAATTCATGGATCACTGGTTCTACCTCTTAACTGGGGATTATTAAGGAATCTATACTTAACCAAATTACATATGTGTGTGTGTGTGTGTGTGTGTGTGTGTGTGTGTGTATACACACAAAGAATTATATTATGGTTTCAGCCTAATATAATGCCTGTAGGAAGCAGCTCTATATGTTCCATTTTCTTCTAAGCTCATCAGTTTTACAAAAGGAAAGGTGTATTTTGGTTCTAAATCCACTCCTGTTGGAGACACTGAAAATGTCCTAGAATATTATCTGCTAGTTTCCCAGTTAGGAGAGAAAAAAAAAAGCTTCATCACCTCCTTCTGTTAACAAGACCAAACAGTTTCAAAATCAATTCTCTAGTCTTCATCATAGACACAATTCCTTTAATTAGGCTCTTCCATGTCACAGCTTCTATTGTTAGTCCATTATTTCCAGCCTAAGTTTCAGAGACGAGACTAATCCACTAGGTCTTTTAATGAGTTTCCAGAATTATCTGAGATAATTCTCTGAGGTTAAATAACTAAAATAGTGATTGACCTTCATCTTCTCAAATTCAGGTATAATTAATTCCTCAGAAGCTTACACCTAGGTTGCACTATGGAGAATCATATATTTCTGCCCTTGGTCCAGACTTTATCTCTTTTGCATTAATTGACTATGAATGTTGCCCACTTAGGGAACACTATCACTCGAAGTGAGGTTGATTAGTGTATGCTTACATTGCAGACTTTCCAAAAAATAGATTGGAATATATTCAAGGTTATATACATGAAGGAAATTACCTTTGCTATCTATATAGTTCATCATATAGTATTTTTTTCATTAACTTTTTGAATGCATAATTTAATTGCTTGAAACACTCTACCAGTTTTGTTTATATTTTACCTACAGTTATAATTTTCATGTTTTTCTGGTTCTTTTAAAGTAGATTGATTATAGCCCTGTGTACTAAAAAGTAGACATAAATTAAAGAAGTATTTTTACTGAAAATGAGATAATTGAAGTATTTTTGCTGAAAATGGGATAATTATTTTTTCATAATTTTCACAAATATAGAACTAAATTAAAACAAATGGACATTAAATAAAAACCATTAAGGCAAATTGTGTTGAAAGAAAATTGCTTTTTTGTATTATGGTTTTCAAAAGAAAAATAAAATGAATATATTCATTGTACCGATAATTTACAAAATAGTGACAAAAATGAAAATATCCAAGCTCATCCGAATGTCTTAAACCACCACTAAGATTATCAGTTTAAAATTACTTTTCCCAGTCTTTTGTCGCATATATATGTTTTATATAAGTGGGAATAAAGTTATATGTAAAAGTGTTCCTCTTCCTTTTTATTCTTAATCTAAAAATTTGATAGTCTTGAATTATATATCTTCATAGTCATATTTTTAATTTCTATATTATGTCCCAATAGATAATGGCATCATAATTAATTATTCCTCCATAATTAAATATGTATATTATTTTAAATGTTTTTGTACACTGTATTTTTCTATATTTTGAATTATCTTCTTAGCATCCAGAGTTTTACTACAGGACTGGAAGATATAAACATTTTTGTAACACTTGCTATCCATTGTCAAATTGCTTAAGAGAAAAAGCTGTAGGCCATTATAATATCATAAGGAAAAAAATCATTCTAATGTTCAATGCTACATATTCCTACTTCATCAGCCCCAAGCTAATATTAACAATATCATTGTTATTTTAATCTTTATTTAATTAACAGATAAAAATGTCTAATTGTTTTGATCAGTTCCTTCATCATTAGACTTTCTTTTTTTATATACGTTTTCTACTCTTTAATACTTATCTATTCTACTGATTGAGAGATTAATGTTTCTCTTATTAATGTTGATAAAAGAACATCCAACATATAAAAAAGTTTTATATGAGTTTATTTGAGCCAAAATCTTGTGGACACGTCCAGAAGCAAAATTTCAATGGATTGAGAAACTGCTCTAAAGAATGGCAGATCACACTGTGAGATTCTTTTCCATAGGACCCCCAACCCCCTTTTTAAAATCCACATTGTTATTCTTTTTTCTCCCAGAGATGGTCGCTGTTTTCTTTTGTCTCTTTTATGGCATTTGTCATAAGGAGGAGAACCATAGGCCAGATGACGTTTTCTTTTGTCTTATTTTATAGCTTGGGAGCTTGGCTTTGTGACCAGTGAGAATACTTTCCCTGGTCTCTGCCAGCCGGATGCATTCATCTGGTGGACAGCCGAACAGGCTGTGGAACTTGGAAACAGCACTTGCTTTGTTTCACCATGCCAGCTCTCCAGGGAGTTTGTCATAAGGGGTCCCAGGCCATAAGGGGACTTTGTCATCTCAACCTTCATTGTCTTGTTAGTGCCGGGAAAGCTCCAGTCCAGTAATACCTCTCTGGTATCACAGATTAGTGGGTCTGTGACTAGAGATGTTTTATGTTCTCATGGGGAAACCAGAGACACAGTTTTCACTGCGATGTTCTTACCACCTGTGACAAGGAAGGTCTTTGACCTCTTAGGCTGACTCTGGAAGTGAACTTTTTGGATGAGGGCTACGTCTTTTGCAACCTCTTTTGAGATGCCTCTTGCATCCATGGTTAAACCATGAAAAGGCTTATTGGTTTGAGACACTATTGAGATTAAAATAAGATCCTATTTGTCAATGGCCAGACGAGGATCCTTTGAATTGGAAACTATTCTATATTTGAAAAAAATAAATAAATTAGAGAGATCTCATCCTAAACAACAGTCTTATTGGAAAGATTAAATTGAAAATACGACACAAAAGAGCATAGCCGCTAGCCTTAGGGACTCCCTTAACAGGGTAAAATTAAAAAGCCCTTTTTTTATCTCCACTCAGTGAAGATCCTATCAAACTTAGAGGAGAGTTAGATGGGTGGTCATTAACAAACACCTCATAGGCACCTTGATAGCCTGCAGAGGGGGATTCTTTCTACTCATGATTACACTCTAGTTATCACACAAACCAGATGGCCCCCTGGGGGAAAAACCCCTCACAGAGGAAACAGATGACCCGAGTTTCTCCCAGGCCCACCTACAAATGCTCAAGGAATGGATAATCCGGAGTCCTATATTCAGAGGCTGATAGCAGCAAAAGTAGAGGCTGTTACCCCCTAAGGTGAACTGGTCTTAGTTGAATTGTGCACTCAGAAGAAGGAGATAAATTTAAGTCCTTTGTTGACAATACAGACTTCACAAAGCCATATTGCATTAAATCCCGAAGCTCTAGATAGAACATAGAAATCTTTTGGTTTCCATTTTAAGTAGAAGTATTTTCCTTGATATATAAAAATAAGCAAATTGAGATAATGTAGTTGGATGGGCAAGTCAGTTTTTTTTATATCATTCTGACTGCAATCCAATTATTTGAGGAATTACAAGCAACTGTATTACAAATCTTAAAACCAGAATTGTGGCTCTATAAGCAATTCAAAACCCATTTATTCTCTTACCAGTTCCAAACCCCCTTATTCCTCTCAGTGCTTGTAGTTATTGTAAAGGATCAGAACATTGGAAACAGAACTTAAGAAAAAGAAGGAAAAAATTTCATTAAAGATTTCTCTAGATCTCTTATAATAAGGAAGTATAACCCCCCAATTCCTAGGAGAACACTTGGATATTTTCTCTGTGCCATTGTGATGTAGATTTTCTACCCCATCTTTTCTAGGACTTAAGAGATATTTCTTTCAAATCCAAACTTTAGGAAGATGATTCTTATTAGGAAAAAAATTAGAAATTGGGCTAATGAAAAATCTTATCTTCTTCATAAATATTTTTAAAAAGCTTTAGACATCACAGCGGGTAAATTGCTAGAAACACAATTTGGATTCAACTGTTATTTAATAGCTAGTGGGTTTTGTATCATTGTACCTGCTTCATGACAAATTTTATATAAATATCTAGAAGGTGTATAAAACTGAGAGGGTCTGTGGACATTAAGGCCAGTGATGATACAGTTTAGAATCAATGAAAACCTTGGGAAAGGGGAAAAAGAAATGTGAAAAAAGGTAAGCAAAGTACATGGAATTTGATTTAGACAGGTGGAGAACACACGATTATTCTTCCAAAAAGTCTGTATAGAGTTGCCCTGGCTGGTGTGGCTCAGTGGCTGAGCGTCATCCCATGATGCACCGAGAGGTCGCCCCATCGGGCCTCAGTCCCGGCACATGCTGGAGCTCGGGTTCGACCCCCAGTAGGGGGCATGCAGTAGGAAGCCTACCGATGTTTCTCTCTCCCTCTCCTTTCCCCTCTCTATAAAACTCAATGAAAACATACTTTAAAAAAAGAAAAAGTGTAGCTAAAAAAAATTCCAAGGGAAGCTAAAATAAGAGTGTACATTAAAAGCAAATGTCTTTCAATGTATAAGCTCATTGACATGCACATTAATTATCTCAGAACCACTCGGATGATGTCCTATTGTTAATTCATTTGTCAGGCAGCAAGAGTTAGCAGCCCCCAGAAGGAAGCCATCAAATGTGCAGCAGACAAGGAGACTTGGCAGGCAGGCAGGCAGGCAGGCTGTGGCCAAGCTGAGATACTAAACCACTTAAGGAAATGTAAAGTTTAAGACTGTCCTGAGTAAGTCCCGGAACACAGCACCTGGCAGATTTAGGTCCCAAGAACAAAAGTATATACGCACTTACATATGCATGACTATGACTCTTGGTAACTGACCTAACAGTTCAGGTTTACACGCCTGGCAATTCTGCTCTTCCTCACATAAGCCTCTCATAAAAGAATAGGAAATGCCTTCTCTGGTTCTGCTTTGAAATATACACCACAAATAATTCTACAAATATATACACACACACACACACACACACGCACATATGTATATATATATATATATATAAAATCATCTTATTCTTATTTTAGCTCTGAAGATCCTTACCTAAACCAAATGCCCCTGGGGGGAAAAAAGACATAATTCCCCTAGTTGCTTAGGAAAGTGGATACAGACTTGCAAATTTCAGGGCATGAGATTTACATAGCTCAGAGTTGGTCTTTTTTTAAAAAAAATGTCTTTATTGATTTCAGAGAGAGGAAGGGAGAGGGAGAGAGAGAGATCGAAACATCAATGATGAGAGTCATTGATTGGCTGCCTGCTGCACGCTCCCTCCTGGGGATGGAGCCTGAACCCGGGCATGGGCCCTGACGGGAAATTGAACCTGGATCTCCTGGATCCTAGGTTGATATCAGCTCAACTGCTGAGCCACGCCAGCCAGGCCAGGGTCAGTCTTAGTTATATGGCTCCAGGGGCCTGATTTCCTCTTTCCTGGAGGAAAGAGCTTTTCCTAGAGAAGCCCGGATACATCCCACTTCAGCGCTGACATGTGAAAAGGCAGTTTGACAATTGCCTGTTTCATAGCCTATAACTATCAGTTTTGGAGGCATTTATCATAGTGTCCATGTCCTGAATCCAGTCAGTCTGGTCTTGTGCTCACTCTCTATATTTTTTAAATTAACCTTAAGAAAAAAAAAAAAAGCAGTCAGTTCAATTATTCTCATTATAATAAATATTTAAATAGAAGGAGAGAAAAGCATACCAGCTTACCAGATATTGAAGGGAAGCAAAGCTTTTCTTAAAACTGAGTTGCCTTGGAGCTTCTGTCTATTTAAAAAGGAGTGATCACACACATTCTTGGAACTCGTATGAGAAGTAAACAAAATAATAAAGTAATACATCGGATTTTTCTTTAGATATTACTTAAAATAGTGACAGGGTAGCACTAGACAAATGTTAATTTTTTTAAAAAAATGTATCAAACTCCTCAATTCAAACTATCTTTTTTTTAAACTCTTCTCACCTGTCCATTATTGGTGCCAAGAACAAGCTGGAGGTCCCACGGAAAGAAGACTAATTGATAAAAACGTATCAGATAAATTAGTATTTTATATTTTATCATTCGAAGACATATTTTTTTAAGAAAATGTTTTGGCAATAAGTTTCTGAAGTTTTAATTGAGTAATGTTCATTGAGAATTTATTAAGTGCCAGATACCCTATGTTACTCTCATGTAATGTTTCCAACAACTCTGTTATTTTTATCTCTTTTCTTTGGACGTAAAGCCACTGAAACTCAGAAGAATAAAGACTCTTCCATGATTGTGAGCTACTTTACACTAGAACTGAGATTTTAACATTTGTTTTCTGACTCAAAGGTCCATCCAATTTCTTCTTACTACACTGAAAATGTTTCTCAACTTCCATGTATACATAGTTGTGTGTTCTATATACACAATACAGAATTGCATCTAACCCCTCAAGTATATGTAATTTGCTGGTATCCTCACTATCGCTAATAAATGTGAAGTCAGTAATGCTAGGCATGGTGTCTCTGCACTTCCAACATCTTTTTTGCTTTGGGTTTTTTCTAACTTCAATACAAGTTGAAAGTGGGAGACAGGAAAGAGAATAAATATTTCTCAGTATGTTTATTCCATTTGGCTCTCACTTCCTTAAACAAGAAACTTATGCTCATAGTTTACAGTGCTGTGAGTATAAAGACATCAGTTTTACCGTTCACTTGGCTCTTGGACAAGTTAAGTTGCTGAGTCAAGTGGAACCTTTGACTTAGAGAAAGTCATTAGGAAGCAACGAGAAACATCTGGAAAGACACAGTGCAATCACCCACTTTTACTATAAGAGGCTGACTAACTTCAAAGATAAGGTTGTCTCAAGATGTAGTGAGACTTTTTAGGGGGGGACACATAAGCTAAGTGACCTTACATAAGATAGCACTTGACCAAGTAAATAAGCAAGAGCCAGTATGTTTCTTCTAGCAACTCACTAGAAAAAAACAACAAATTAATATGGCCGTTAAAGCTGAGATTGACATTGTAGACCCAAGAATAAACTGATAAATGGAACCAGAGTTTTGAAAAAGGAATCATTTACTTACTATTAGAGTAGGATTTACTGAAATAATAGATATTTCACTTTATTATGAATTCTATTTGATTTTTTAAGTTTTTTATTACTCTTTATATATTTTGTTCTGTTTGGATTTTGCAATACAGACTTTCTAAAAGATATTTTGAAAATTATATTCATCCTTTGAAATGTGAATGTTTATATTTAAAAGACTGATGAGTAATTTCAAGCTGTGCATCTTCGTTTTCCTTAATTTACTTTCTTTAAGATGTCAGTGCATAAACTCCACGTCATACCAAGTAGTGGCAATAGCTAGTTGGTGCTGACAATAAGCAATAAAACAAATATTAGGTAGACTTTCACGGAGTGCTTAAAACATCAGTGACGGAGATACATTCAGAAAACATGATGACAGGTCATCAGGTCAACCTCCTACGTAAAACTCTAACATGAGGAAGAAGAGCAAGAGAGTGAGAGTGAAAAGTAACTTAGGCTCAGTGATAACCAGCCATAAGCTTACACCTCCCACCCCAAATGCTGCGCCGCCTGCCTCCGGGGCAAAGCCCACCGAGGCACGAGTGAGTCGGGGAAAGCCTATGATAGGAGGAGGTGCACGCGTGGCGTTCACTCACTGTGGGGCGCATTGAGGCCCCAGTTGCTCCTACAAGGAGAAGCATAAGCGTTATTATATGAGTCATTTATACTGTTCCTGACAGAAAGCTCAGAGCAGAGTTCTGCGGGGATCCATTCTTCTCTGACAAGGGGCAGCTGAAGGGGAGGCATGCATTCTGTAAATAATTTACATGAATTCATGAGCATTCCTCATTCGGCACAATCCAATTTAAGTCAGCTGGGGGATATCAATGTTTATTGCCGAGATTGCATCTTTGCTGCAGTTCCATTATTTAAAACCCCTTCTCTCATTTTGATAATCTTCAACGATAATATTTTGAAAGTTCTTTTCAGAGAACAGGCTCTGAATCATGTAGGCCACTTTCTAAAGTAAAGTTTTGACTTTGTATATATCGCTGCCCCTCAAAACCCATCGGTAAAACCTGGCAGGTCGCAGCTCACAGTTCTTGATTCACATTATTTCCCCTCTTCCTTGTTCCACTGCCATCTTCCTAGCAATTGAACTTCACAGTTGTCAAGTTGGGGACTTAACTGAATCATCTCCATCCACAAAGGAAGGCCACTGGCCTGTTCATTGGTGCCCATAAATAACCTGACTCACATCTTCCCCCTTTATCTCAGTAATAGAGCCAACTCTAATTGTTTAACACGATAGGAAATGGAATCCAAACATGAGCTGGGCACTCAGCTTAATGGACCACTTTCAAATTCTACCCTTGTAGAACCTTGTTCAGGGTCTGATGTCGTGCCCCCTGAAGAGAGTTTTGTTTCCCTTCTCCTTCCTTAGCACTTACAAGAATGCAAATGAGCAAATAGTTTAATTGGGGCCAAGACAGGAAGGAGGAGGGGCTTGAAGGTTCCTGGGGTGAAGCTCTAAAGAAGATTTATTCTGAAAAATCTGAAATTGTCAAAGCAAGAAAGCCATCAGCCCTTGCCCACACCCACAGACACCCTCAGCTTATTTTAGAGGGAGGGAGGGAGGGAGGGAGGTAGGGAGAGAGAGAGAGAGAGAGAGAGAGAGAGAGAGAGAGAGAGAGAGAGAGAGAGAGAGAGAGAAACATTGATTTGTTGCTCCACTTATTTATGCACTCATTGGTTGGTTCTTGTATGTGCCCTAATGGGGATCGAACCCATAACTTTAACATATCAGGATGATGCTCTAACCAACTGAGCTACCCGGCCAGGGCTGCAGGCACCCTCAGTATTGAAAGAGTCATGGGTAAAATAGGTATCAGACATAGTAGGAAGGCTTATATTGTATATTTGGGTGATCTGAGCCTACTGCAAGTTTTTAAAAATTTCTGTTGGTAATCTGTTTCTAAAAGATAGAAGTAATTGCAATAGGTTAACAAAATAAATGAATGAATGAGTGAGCGAATGAATGAGAGCAGGAATGTTATCCCAATTTAGATTTCACAAACCTCCTCTCAGCCACATATAAAACTAACTCTCCCAACCTCTCTAATCCCTTCCAAGCAGACAGCCATGCAGGTAGTTTCTCCCAATATCAGATATACCTGGCTTGCTGGATTAAGAAATTTGCAAAATATTTACCTCTGTGAGACATTTGTAGTTTTAAGAAAGTTTAAAAAAGTTCTAAGACAAAAACACCGTATTGGCTGAAAACTACAAGTCCATTATCTTTGCTCCCTCAAATATTTTGAGCAGGCTGCCAATTAATTCCTAACACCACTTGCCTTTTGTGTTCAATGCTTTTTGAGGTCATGTCATAACCATGAAGTGATGAATTCCCCAGTTCCATTGTTGATGACCTTAAGACCAGGCAATTCAGACCCCAGTGAACTTTGACTCCCAGTTTCGATTAGATAGATAGATTTTGGAAATTTTAAGCTCTGGTTTCAACCCTTCATATCTCTTCCCCAAGATAAAACACACACACTTCTCCCACTCGGCCTGATTAAATCTTAGGAATTCGCACCCTGGACACCTTGACTTTTCTGTATTCCTGCCAGGTTCTTTACCAACAGGAAGGGCTAAGAGCAGCCTGGTGGTCTAGTAAGATCAGAGACTACATGATTCACCACGGAAAGGTACACTCCATCGTCCTGTGATGATATATGCGATCTGGTCCCTGGTGTGTTCCTCCAGAATGTATCATTGTGTCTAATCAGAGCCCAGGCGAACTCTAAATGATTCAGCTCTCTCTGTTTGCTCAGAATAATGTATGTAGTTGTCCACTTTGAGATTCAGGGAGAGATTGTCTGTGCACAAATGAGGAGTAGCCAGGAGTGACACTCAATGCAGAAGATTATTCTTATCGATCCATCTCAGCAAAAGAGCACTGTGTTCTTGGGTGTCAGAAGGGATGCTGGTTCCATTTAATCACAGAGAGAAATGTGCGCGCACACCTGTCCTCAGAATAAATCCACTGCCTTGGAAAATCTAAACATGCCAAACTGATCCTGATGACTGCAATGTTAATGGGGGGGTTATGGAGGGAGGGAGGGAGGGAAGGGAGGGCCAGCGACAATTTTTAAAAAGCCATTAAACGTTAATACACTGAGTTCTGGGATTCATGTGTGGAGGAAGCTTTTACATTTAGGATGAGTGATTTTATTTCCAAGTTTGTCTTGAACCCTTGGACCCAAGGTGAGCTAGCTGAAAAGAAGCGGAGGCATTTTTCCTTCTCAGGGAGGTAGCTTAGAAAGGTCAAGCTGCAGCAGGCCCTCGGTTCAGCCAGGCCCGGGGGACAGTGTGATCTCATCCTCTAACTCTGCAAGTCGCCGCAGCCTGAGATGCTCAGAGGCGCAGAAGCAGAAACCGAGGCAAGGCCGGGTGATGCCAAAATCCGGGACCCCTGTTGTCCAGGCCCCCGCCTGGCAGCTGGCCAGGCACTGCTGTGTACCTGCGCCCCTTCTCTGTTGGGCCTTAAACTTCTAAAGTTAGGTCGGTATCTTTTTTTGTTTCTTTTTTCACGTGGCTTTCTGTATAATGCATGCATGTTATTTATTGCGTATTCAATCTTCTTTTATTGTCATCTCCTTCTGGTCCTTATAAAAAAACACACCACAGTTTTCTTTCCACACCGACCCTTTTTTGCCTGCCCTCGACTCTGCCATCAGCCTTTTCGAAGCAAAGAGAAAATGGATTTGCCAGTCTCTGCCTTCTAATCTCCCATGATTATCTCTGCTGGGGATCCAGGCATCTGAATTCTCTTTCTCCAGCCTTTCAAACATCTCTAACAAAGGCAACCAACAGCCTCCTAGCTCCTTGGCCACCAGACTTACCCTCAGAAGGGTGGATTTTACTATTATGCTTACACCTTCTGGAATGTTCCTCCTCCTTTTTAAATCTGTGGTATCACCTCCCCCTGGTTTCCCTCTGGAATTTGTATTTAAAGTTTGTATCCTTTGCTCTCGGCTGGTTTCTGTTGGTCACCTATAGGCCTCCCTTCGCTTTCGGGTTCTCTCATCTTTTTACACTCTGAGCAATTACATGCATGCCACGGGCCCGTCTTGAGTTTAAACATCTCCTGCAAACTTTCTGGATGCTCCGTCTCACTCCTTACTTAACATCTCCAAAATTTAACTCTGCAAAGCCTCCTCCTGCATGTCCTCTCCCAGGTAAAGGCAGAGCTCTTCAGCCACTTGTCCCAGATACAATTCTTAGAGTCACGTGTAAATTCCCTTTCTAATCTTTACACTCAGTACCTCATGTAGCTTTCTGTGTTTGTCATGTTCATTACCTACACTTCCCAGGGCTTCAGCATCCCCTGCCTGGGCCTGGGATTATTAAAAAGAAAAAATCCCTAACTTATTTCATTGTGACTCATTTCTTCAGTGTTATCAACCTTGATATTGTTTCCAGAGACATGGCTGCACACATATAATTTGTATAAAAAAGTACCACACCTCACAAGCACCATTTCCATGGCAGACAGTATACAGTATAGATTTTCATATTACAGCAAAGGTCCAGCAGGTGATAGAGCTTTGTTCTAACATAATCAGTACATTAAAACAGTTTTTCTGATGCATGAAAGGAACGTGACCTAGGAAAGGAATGAATGTCTTTTACTAATTTGAACCCAGGTGCCATGTGGAATAGCTAGCCTTGAGTAAAGTTTGCTTTCTTTTTTATTTATTTTAAAGACGTTTATTGATTTTTAAATTTTTTTTTATTTTTTTAGAGAGAGGAAGAGAGAGGGGAAAAAGAGAGAGAAACATCAGTATGAGAGAGAAATATCTATCTGCTGTGTCCTGCACGCCCCCAGCTGGGGATTGAGCCCACAACCCAGGCGTGTGTCCTTGATGGAACTAAACTGGCAACCTCCTGGTGCACAGGATGACGCCAGCCAGGACAAAAGCTAGCTTTCTTGAACATAGATTGAACTGTGACACTTCTCTGGACAAGTCTTCAATTCCTGTTGCTCATATGATAGCCGTGAAACTTCTTAGCCAGTTGTACAAGGTGCTGGACACTGTGGCCCAACTTTGCTGATGTACGTCTTTTGTATTCACCTTGTGCTTTGGCCCCACTGTGAGGATTTGGTGTCATAACTCTTTTTGTTTCACCTACTTGGATTCGCTCCATCCTCTCCCCTCTCCTTTCTCTCGGCTTACCAAAGCTAACTCAGAATCTGTCTTTCTGATGAAACACTCCCAGGAAGCATTGATTAATTTCTTCACCTATGCATTTATACTTAATATTATAGCAAGTGTATAATTGTCCATAATTTAATTATGTAGTAGACTGGACTTAACACATAGATTGGATCAGATGAAATTATGGTCAACTATTGGAAATTTTATATAGCTTAAACTATTTTTTTTCACTTGCAAATGAAGCCATCCTTTATATATTATTTATCCATTAAACCTTGGATCTGTTTCTGTATGACCTTGATCCTAGAATGGTTTTTATGCTTTACATGGTTATAAAACACTAAGAAAGAACATATGGCAGACACTGTAGGTGGCCAAAGAAGCCTAAAATATTGATATCTGGATTGTATACAGATCAGTTTGCAGACTCTTGTACTAAAGGATTAACCAATTGGGGGTAGATCTTTGTGTTATCAGCATAATAGCACAGTGCTTGAGATGGTTTATGTGCTCAAGAAATGCTTTTCTAACTGAACTAAAAGACTGATGAATTTCCTAAGAAAAAACATATGATGAAAATGGTCTTCATTTTTTTTGTTTTCCCAGTAAAGCCTGTTTGAAAAATTGGAAACACAAATATTAATATTTTAGTACACTTTGCAGTTTACTCAAACCCAAGAATCTGTGACCAATTACATTACAGTATTCCTCCTCCCCTTATCTACAGGGGATAACTTCCAAGGCCCCCAGTGGATACCTAAAACCATAGACAGTACCCAACCATATATATACTATGGGTTTTTTTCTATACATGCATACCTATGATAAAGTTTAATTTGTAAATTAGGCACAGTAAGAGATTATCAATAATAACTGATAAAATAGAACAATTATAAGAACATGCTGTAATAAAAGTTACGTGAATGTGATCTCTCTGTTTCTCAAAATAACTTATTGTACTGGGCTCACCTTTTCACTTAAAGAAAGCACTTTACAGCTTTTCTTCCACACACCTGAATTGCCAGCATCACTAATCTTGCACTTTGGGGCCATTAAGTGAAACATGGTTATTTGAACACAGGCACTGTGACACCGTGAAAGTTGATCTGATAAAGCCGAAAGCTACGAAGTGACTAAGGGGTGGGGAGCTTATACAGTGTAGAGAGGCTGGACAAAAGGATGATTCGCTCCCTGGGTGGGACAGAGCATGATTTCACCATGCAACTCAGAATGGCGCTCAACTTAAACCTTATGAATTCTTTATTTTTTGAATTTTCCACTTAATATTTTGGACCACCATTGACCCAGGTAACTAACACTGCAGAAAGCAAAACCATGGATAAGGAGAGACTACTGTATCCTCAAATGATCTAAATGATTAAATGATCTAAAGCAAAGATTGTCTTATGCTGCCAGGGACAGGCCACTGGGTCAGAGCTATCTGTCACTAATCCAGATAAATCCTGGGAGGAAATAGGGGTGGTGGTGGGGAAGGGTGTGTGTGACATAGGGCTACTATTAGCTTTAACATTTGTTGACCTTGTAAGTCTTCAAAAAAACTCTTCCTGAACTGCATCATTGCAAAGTGTTTAAGAATCTGGTCCAAGAGCCCAAAGCACTTCATCACTGGCCACATTCCCACTGAAGAAATTATCTCAAGAAGATTGTTCTTAAATCAAAAAATGTGAAATTGTGCTTGGCAGCCACAATGCAGGGAAGAAAAACCCTGCTTGGAACAACAGCTTTTCTCTCTATTTTGTACACTCGCTTTTGTCTTTTCCCTCTCTTTTGACTTCTACGTTTGGTGTTTCCTAACAGCTTAGAGAAAAGGGTTCCTCAGAATATTTTGGAAACGGGGGTCTTCTGAAATAGTTTAGAGAGTTAAATCCACTCCTTCACAGTTAATCTCAAAAGGTACTGTTGTTGGTATTTTTACCACGACATTTAAGAAGTGCTTTGGAAATGTAGAATTATTGAAACGCTCATTTCCTGTTTTAGGCCTGTGCTATATCACAGCTGTGCTCAATTAAAGCTTTTTGAAAAGCAGCAGACAGGAAAGAAAACAATGCCTTTTCCCCTCTGTTCGCTGTAATAAATAAATAAATAAACCCACCCAACACTCCCAAATAGAACCCCTCCCCCAGTGCATTTAGAGTTACAGACACATTAAGGTATCATCTCTAAGCAGTAGGAAAAAACAGCACATTTCTAACTAAACAGAATAGTGTGGGGAAGCCCTTTATTTCCAACTACCTCTGGGACTATGTTAGTTCCTTTTGGAACTTCGTAACTGCCAAATTTAGGCATTTCAAACTGAACATGAGAGTTTTTCATGTTACAGATACAACAGTGTGTCAGAGGCTGGGCATGCAAGGTAGAATCTTCCTCAAGACGGTAAAAGGTATGATAAAATCAAACAGTAGTTACAACTCTCAGTCCCGGTTTAGGAGTTTATGGAAAATATGGGACTGTCCAGATCTCTTAGTTATTGTTTGGCCTCTAGGACTTCCCCACGCTGGTGCACAACCATCAGAGAAATCTTTCTGAAACATGGATGTAACAGTGTCACCGTCCCCATGGGATCAGTGACTCCCAGGGACTAAGAGGGCTGATTATGAACTTCGGATGAGCGTTGAAACTTCCTGCCGGGTTTTAAAAGTGTGTGTATGCTTCCTCCTCTCCATCTCAAAACTTTCTAGGTCGTTGGGTCTGGGTTGGAGCTGCAGGCATCTGCATATCTAAAAAAGCATCCAGGGGATTCTGATGCACAAAATCCAGGCAGACAATCACTGGACCATAGAACAAGAGCCAGACCCTCAGCGGGACGTATAAGACTTCGCAGCTGGGTTCATTATGTTTCAAGTCCAATGAGAGCATTTTAGGAGTGATCTTCATTGACTTCTGGGCAGAATTTGATAGCATTTGACTTAGAATATGCTTTTCCTTTGCATTATGGTAATATAGACAATATTTTCCTCTCTCTCCTTCCTCTTCTATTTTTACTTTGAATTTTTTTTTTTTCTTTTTGTTCCAATGTCTGAAATCTTGCTGCTTTTGGAGAGTCTTGGGTCCTCTCTGATGCTGCTTCTATTGTCACTCCATATATTTTCCTTGGGTGATACATTAATCCTTCTACAATTTCAATTACTTTGGTAGTTAAAAGCCCAGAGCCTGAGGCCAGGTCATCTGGATTAAATCCTGGTGCTGTCACTTACTAACCTCTCTGTGACTGTTTTCTCATCTATAAAATGGGAATAAAAATAATACCTACAGCAAAGGGTTTCTGTAAGGATTTGCAGAACTAATATGAGTCAAGTATTTGAAATAGTAATTAGGATATAGTAGATAAGCATTTAGTGTCTTTATCATTATTGTGTTTATGTCGGTGACCTACTACTTACTCCTTCTGCTTAAACCGTTCTTCTAAGTCCTCAATTACCACATCCAACTGCCTACTTGCCATTTCCACTTAGAGGTCGCATGAGCGCCATCCAGGGCATAACTCTTCCAAAACTGAATTCCTGTTCTCAAGTAGAGTCACAGTTTGCTTGGTGTTTTGTTTTGTTTTTTGCTTTGTTTTTTGAAATCTGTAGTTCATCTAACTACCACTCATCCAGGTGTTTAAGATGGGAAGTTGAGTGTCAAACCTGATAAACTGCTAAATCTCTCCACGTCAAATCCATCGCCAAATCTTGTTGATTCAGTGCATACTAATGACTCAAATTCTCTCCTATCTCCTGAATGCCACTTGTCACAATCTTATATATCAAACCACATCAACTTGTTATATTTCTTCCTTTCTAAATAGGTTGCCTGTGACTCTATCCCATTTAGATTCTATACTCTTCACTTTAGCCATAGTAAACATTCTAAATCATGCCAACGTTCATCTAAAGATGTCTAGTGGCTTCACAGTGCCTTCAGAATTAAATTAGATGTTTTTATCATGACTAACCATATCCTTCAGGGTCTTCTTTGCTGACAGCTCCAGTCTTACTCTGCATTGCTCCCCACACTGTACGCTATACTCAGCTTAGGCTGAAATCTGTTCATTTTCTTAACATCATCTTCTTGGTCTTCGGACTTTTATATGATTTCCTGTTTCCATGGACCACCCTATTAATCTCCTATTTGCCTCAGCTAGAATGTAGCTTCTCCAGGCAGCTCTCTTAACATACCAGGTTCTAATCAGATGTTTTCTTTCCAGGTACCCCATAATACCTGTTATACTTATTACATTATTTTGTATTTTCTCTTTCTCCTAAAATGTTATTACTTTGAGAGCAACAACTTAATTATCTTTCTATTCATAGCAATTAGCACATTGTCTGGCACATAGTAAACTTTCAAAGAATTTGTGACGAATAAAGAATGAATGAATATGTGAATACATATATCCCTTTATTACATATCTTGTGTTTCATCCATGTCAAAACTTGGTTCTAGCCACACCTATATTGAGGCATCTTTTAATTGCTTTTTCTAGTATATGTAACTATAAATAAGATACATTTCAAACTTCTAAAATAGGAAATATCTGTAAAGTATTACATGGGATACAAATGTTGAGTATTACCACTCTTTAATACAACAGATTTCTTATGGAAACACTTATTTGGAATAATAGCAGGGATTCTAAATCTTGTATTTGGCCCTTAGGCACTCATCCAAAACCTTCCCTGATTGTGGGTAACCACAGCATCTTTGACACTAATTGGAGCATTTTATGAGATTTTCAGTTCTTCCTGATTTCTGGTTTCTGGTCTGATTAGCCTGTGAAATCTGGATTTCGTTGATGCTAATACCAACAAAACCAAAATACATAAAATGAACACATGGGAAAGAGATTAAGTTTCCAAGGGGTGTCAATGCTTATAAAAGATATAATATAGAAGCTGGAAGAGATTTAAAATATCACCATAGTCCTTTACCTGGCAGGTAAGTTCATCCATTCTCTGTCCCTAACCTACCTTCCCAGCCTTATTTTCTCTCAATATTATACTTTCCTACTCATGCTTTTCTACCTACCTCAGTACAATTAAACTCTCACACCCCTTTTCCATTCATTCTGTAGATGAAGAGAGCTACTATTTAGCCAAAGAGGGTGAGTAACTAGCCACAAATTACCAAGCTACTTATTTGCAGAGTGGGGTTTGAATTTGTTCAATCCTGAGCACTTTCTGATTACTCGTGTGACTTAAAACTTTTACATTAAGCTTTCCAGGACTATACATTTATTTTCACGTAGGTTAGAGATTTATTACTAAGGAAGATTCATGGATAACACTGGCTGTGAAAGTGTTGAAGAAAATACCATTGTGATCATCTTCATATGTCCGGTCTACTTTTAAAGAGTTTCTCAGATTTGGGGTTAATATGTGCTCTCTTGGCCCAAGTGGGAGTGAGGGGGACAACTTACTGAATTAGACTATGAAGAGGGAGAATAAAAATGTGGCAAAGGTAGAGCAGAGTAACAATCAAACAATAAACAAAGCCAATAATATTTTGAAAAAATTGGAACATTTTTATGTAAAACATATGGTTCAATTTTATCCAGCTCTCTTTCAAATTGTGAATCCCTGTACTTCTAAGGGATAGAAAAAAAGGTATACTTGATTACTACGCATCAAAAGAAATATACTCTTATTATTGCTTTCCTCATCTCATAAGATACTCTGAGGACCATTGTTGTCAGTCCAGGTTTAGAATTTTTGTGCAGATTCCTGCCTATGCCAAGTGTGTCCTTTATTGGTCTTCCCTTCTCAGGTCTCTCTCTGATCTAGCATGTTCTCCATCCTGCCACCAGACTTTTTCCCCAAACCAGAGAATTGGTCATAATGATAGACTTTGATGTTCCCAATGAATCATATCTCCCAGTGTTCATGATGGTTTAAAGCGAATGCTTTTTTCTTTTTTTTTAAAAAAAATCTTTATTGATTTCATAGAGAGGAAGGGAAAGGGAGAGAGAGAGAGAGAGAAACATCAGTGATGAGAGAGTCATTGATCGGCTGCTTAGCCCGCAACCCAGGCATCTGCCCTGAACTGGAATTGAACCCGGATCTCCTGGATCCTAGGTCGATGCTCAACCACTGAGCCACGTCCGGCCAGGTGCGAATGCATTTTAATGCTGTTGTTACATAGCAATAGATAACCAAGATACGGGTCATAGTATTCCTTAGCACAAACTGCCCTGGAAAACTCCATACTGTCCATAGTCTTTTACCTGGCAGGTAAGTTCATTCATCCTCTGTCCCTAACCTACTTTCCCAGCCTTATTTCCTCTCAATATTTTACTTTCCTACTCTGCTTCCCCCTCACTACAATTAAACTCTCACACTCCTTTTCCCAGGAATACCAGCACCTCCTGAACATGTCTCACACGGTTCACCAATTCCTTCTGTCTGAAAATTATTGCCTGCTGGTCCTGCTCTTAAAAAAAAAAAAAATCATCAAAGACCTCAAAGAGTAACTTTAGCATAAAAAATTTTTATAATTTTTTCTTAGTCTTTGAGAGCTTAAAAGTCTTGTTTCTTGGCATTCTAAGATCATCTTTACCTCTTAAGAACAGATTCATATTTAAAAACTCATGCTACTATTAAATAAACTTAGAATGCCAAAATCTTTTTGTGTTTTTTTTTTTTTTTTTTCTTTTGAAACAAACTCCTAATTTAGTTTTCCATTGTATCCAGTGTTAACCCTGTAGGCAGAATCTCTGGAAAGCCTGCTAACAATCAGGAGGTGATTTAGGCGGTGTGAGATTAGAGCAGGGTGACAGGACATTCATGAGTTTACTGTTACCCTGTCAACTCAGCCAGATTCATCCTTCTGGACAGGAAGGCACAGGGGGAATCCTTGTGTTCCACCCCTCTCCTTGGGCAGAGCTTTCAGGAGCTGTGGCAATTCCTCTTTACATTCTCACGCCCCTCACCCCCTCAGCTGGCCAACACATTCTCTCCTCAGCCACATTACACCTTCACTCACATCGACTTTAGTATCACTGATTTGAGAGCCAATATCTTTAAGATGATTTTACAGACCTGTGCGTTAATATATAATGTGTTTACTTTCAAGTTCAAAGAGGACAGTTTTGTTTTCCCGTGTTTCAATCTCTCTATGAAAAATGTTCTGCCCCATACACTGACCTCATTGCTTTCATATATATTTATCAAAACTGTGTTATAGTCCTCTCTGTATATGTATTCAGAGCCATATGACCTTATTTTAAAAACATGTCTTTATATAAGAGGTACTCATATCTATTGAGCGAATTATTCATTCATGAGAGATGAAATATCTTAAAAATAACTTATCTACAAAGTTGCCACAGAATCTAAAATTTCCATCATTACACTTCTGGTTAATTAAATTTAATTAGATTAAATGCTTTAAAATAGAGGGGAAATGTAACATGTATTGAAAGCTTACTACGTCTCAGATATTTTACATCAGTTTTATTTTAGTATTGAAATCTAGTACTAGGTAAAAAAAAGAGATTAAATCAAAAAGAGAATTTGTCTTATAGGAAACTGAAGATCAAAAAGAATAAATAACCCCAGCTACATAGCTGGTAAGTATTCAATTTTAAAGCCAGGATTTTGTGCATACCTTGGCATCTGGGGAGAAAGGGGAAAAGAGAAGGAGTATTTAAGGAGCAGGGTCCTGGAGCAGGAGTGGGCCTGGAAGGTACTGTATAAGAGATTCGGACTCTGCAAGGGCGAGTCAGAGGCTAAAGGAGGGCCTCCTGCATCAAGGCCAAACCTGACTATACTGCAGGTGGAGATCCAACCTTACAGAAACGGGAGGAGCGGCGCCCAGTCAGCCCATCATTTGATCAGAGCTTTAGGAAGACAGAGGGCAATGAGCTAGGTTTCGAGAACTACACATACGATTTTGGAACTTTTTTCTTTCTCATAAGAATAGAGCACCATTTCACTAGTGCTCTTCTGAGATTTCCTACAGTTCATTTTCAGGAATGATACTTTGCTCATTAAAAACAAACACCCCCCCCCCCACACACACACACACACTAAAAAAACACAAAACACCTAATGAAGAACTACTTCAACTTGATAAAGAACATTTACAAAAGCCCTGGAGCTAGCATTATATTAAGTGTTAAGATCCAGATCTTTTCCCCTTAAGCTTAGGAACAAGATGATGGGAGCCCCACTGCTATTCATCAACCTGCTGGAAGCCCTAGTTAGTGGACTAAGAAAAGGAAATAGAAGGCATACAGATTGGGAAGAAAGACATAAAGCTGTCTTTTTTCACAGTTGAAGCAATTGTCTATGTAGAAAAGCCCAAAGAATAAACATATTCCTAGAACTAAAAGGCAATCATAGTAAGGGTGCAGGACACAAGATTAATATGCAAAAGTCCATTGCTTTCCTATATGCCAGCAACTAACAATTAGAACTTGAAATTAAAAACACGGTGCCATTTATAACAACTCCAAAAATAAAATAGGTGCAAACCTAGCAAAATATAAACCAGATCATCCTGCAGACAACTGTAAAACTCTGATGAAAGAAATCAAAGATTTAAATAAATACAGAAATATTCTGTGTTCATTAATTGGAAGGCTTAACATTTTTAACGTCAGTTCTTCCAAACTTGATATGTAGATTCAATGCAATCTCAATCAAAATTCCAACAAGCTACTTTGTAGATCTCAACAAAGCGATGCTAAAATTTATATGGAAAGTAAAAACAGAATCAGTGATAATGAAGAAAAGGAATAAAGTTAGAGGACTGACGTTAATCAACTTCAAAACTCAGTAGAAAGCTGGAGTAATCAAAACAATGTAGTGTTGGTGAAAATATGGACACACAGATCAATGGAACAAAACAGAGACTCCAAAAATAAACTCACACAAATATAGTTAACTGGCCTTTTACAAAGGAGCAAAGGCAACTCAATGCAGGAACAACAGACTTTTCCAACAAATGGGGCTGGAATAATCGTATCTCTGCATGCAAAAACATGAAAAAAAACACAGACCTTGCATTTTGAACAAAAATGAACTCAAAGCAAATTATAGACAAAAATATTGGACTTCATTAAAATAAAAACGTATCCTGAGAAAGATGCTGTCACAGACTTGGAGAGGATATTTGCAAAACACGTATCTGATAAAAGCCTTGTGTCCAAAATCTACAAAGAACTCGTAAGAAGAAACAATAAAACAGAACCCAATTAAAAAATGGGCACAGGATCTGAACAGAGAATACACATATGGAAAATATGCATGCGAAAAGATGCTCACATGCTTTGCCATCAGGAAACTGCACATTGAAACAACAATGAGATCCTGCTGGACACCTAATAAACAGGCTAAAATCCAAAAAGTGACACTACATAACGTCGGTGAGAGTGCAATGCAGCAGAAACACTTATTTATTGCTGCTGGGAGTGTGTAATGGTACAACCACGTTGGAAGAGGGTCTGGCAGTTTCTTACAAAGCTAAATCTCGGACATTTCTTGCAGTAATACTTTTTTCTGATATTTTGCCTCAGGCAAGGAAAACAAAAGAAAAAGTGAACAAACTGGACTACATCAAACTAAAAAGGGTTTTGCACAGAGACGAAAACTCAACAAAATGTAAAGACAACCCACTGAATGGGAGAACATATTGGCCAACGATACTTCTGATAAGGGGTTAATACCCAAAAGTTATAAAGAACTTATAAAACTAAACACCAAGAAAATGAACAACCCAATTTTAAAAAATGGGCAGAGAACCTGAAAAGACACTGCCCCAAAGAAGACATAGAGATGACCAGTAGACATATGAAAAGATGCTCAATATCACTAATCATCAGAGAGATGCAAATTAAGCCACCGTGAGGTATCACCTCACACCTGTCAGGATGGCTTTCATCAATAAATCAACAAACAAGTGCTGGCGAGGGTGTGGAGAGAGGGTGTGGAGAAAGGGGACCCTCGTGCACTGTTGGTGGGAATGCAGACTGGGGCAGCCACTGTGGAAAGCAGTATGGAAGGTCCTCAAAAAACAAAAAATGGAACTGTCTTATAATCCAGTGATTCCACTTCTGGGAATTTATCTGAAGAAATTTGAAACAGTAATTTGAAAGAATGTATACACTCCTATGTTCATAGCAGCATTATTTACAATAGAGAAGATTTGGAAGCAGCCCAAGGGTCCATCAGTAGATGAGTGAATAACAAAGCTGTGGCACATTTACACCATGGAATACTACTTGGCCATAACAAAGAAGGAAATCTTACCCTTTGGGACAGCATGGACAGACCTGGAGAGCATTATGCTAAGTGAAATAAACCAGTCAGAGAAACACAAATCCCATATGATTTTACTTACATGTGGAATCTAATGAACAAAATGAACTGACAAGCAAAATAGAGACAGATTCATAGAGAGCTGGCTGACAGCTGTTGGGGGGTGGGGGTGGAGTGATTGAGCAAAAACAGAAAAGAAAATGAGAGAAAACTCATGGACACCACAAACAACAGTGTGGTGATTGCTGGGAGGAAGGGGTGAGGAGAGGTGGAGGAGAGTATTGGGGGATAAATGGTGATGGAAGGAGGCTTGACTTGGGGTGGTGAACACACAATACAGTGTACAGATGATGTGTTTGTATAATTGTGTACTTGAAATCTGTATATTTTTGTTAACCAGTGTTACCCCAATGAATTCAATACAAAAGGGGAAGAAAAAAAAAGCTAACATAGTTGTACTGGCCAATGCATCAACCTGCTCCAAGCAGTTAACCAACCAACTTTAAAATTATGTCCACACAAACATCTACATATAAATGTCTATAGCAATTTTACTAATAATCACCCAAGATGGAAACAACCCAAATGCCTCTCAGTAGGTTAATGATAACAACCCTGGTGCACCCATACAGTGGGATATTATTGAGTGATAAAAGGAAATGAGATGTCAAGCCACAGAAAGACATGGATACATCTTAGGTGCATTTTGCTAAGTAAAAGAAGCCATTCTGAAAAAAGCTATATACTGTATGATTTCAATTATATGACATTCTGGGAAAGGCAAAACTACAGAGATAGTATAAAAATAAATGGTTGCCGGGAGGAGGGGAGAGGGATGATGTTGAACAGTGAGCCACAGGGAAGTTTTTAGGCAGTGAGTCTACACTGCATGATGAATGGTGCAAGGATGACATTATACATTTCTCAAAACGCAGGAACTGAGGAATTTTATTACCTAAAAAGTAAGCCTTAATATATTCAAATTAAAGAAATTACTTAGGAGTTAGGAAATACATGAAGGAACAAAAATTACAAGAGAATCTAACTGTATTCAAATATATGTTAACTAGACATTAAGGGATGTTAACTAGACTTACGTGGTGATCATTTTGCAATATGTACAAATATCAAATTATGTTGTTGTACATCTAATGTTACATATCAATTTTATCTCAGTTAAGAAAATGTGTAAAACAACCTTATTGAAATGTGGGAGGGAAATATGCTAACCTAAATACTTCGGGAAACTCACAAAGTCTGTAAAATAAAGGCGAAAGGTACTGTACAATAACACTGTATTCTCACTGATACAGTTGCTTTCAGTGGAGGTAAAGATGAGCAACTCTGATGCATTCTGGAGCTGAACAGTTAAGTCAATGGGGGGGAGATGCTAGGAGCCAGGTTTCTCCCTGTAGGAGTGTGCGATTACAGATAAGCAAGTGGGGGGAAACTAAAGTAATCCATGCAGGAACAGATCAGAGTTCAAGACATCCAGTTCAAGACATCCATATGAATTTGTTTAGCTTAAAATAGATACAGGTGGCTATATATGGAAACATGTATAGATCTGTGCATATACACAGCTGTCTATAGAGCTATGTGTTCTTGCTCTGTTGGATGAGAGGGTCTAAAAGCAGTGACACCCCAGTATCAATGAGCACATCTAACCCAGATCGTGGTTTCTTCTACAAAGAACCAGTCTACTCTTTGGGGAAGTGACTGATTCTAGGACTGGGACAGGAAATATATAAGATGACTGTAAAGCATCTTGTGGTACCAGAAAGTAAGAAAGTACTAAAATAAAAACAAACTACATTGAGAGGATATGTCAAAGGGACACAGTGTTGACTTTTAGTTTCAGCTCTTTCTGAGTTTCAAATGGCCAAAGACAAAACAGTTTGAGCCTAATAAGGTAAGCATTGCTATATCAGCAAAATATAAAATAAATATCCAGGATTCTATAATGATGTAAATGAGTATGCAAATAAATAAGTAAATGGGGAGGAATAGACAAATCTCCGACACAGAAGAATTCCAAATAGCTTATGTAAATACTCTGCCCACAAGGAGAAGCAGCGTAAGCATCCATTCCTTACCACACTGTGTACGATGACTTCCTTCCCCAAAGTGAAGTACAAAAAGGGATGAAAATAAAAATAAAAACAATAGAAAGCACCATGGCCAGTGTGGCTCGGTTGGTTGAGTGTCATCCCATGCACCAAAGGGCCACCAGTTCTACTCCTGGTCAGGGCACATGCCCAGGTGCGGATCAATCCCCAGTTGGGGGTGTGCAGGAGGCAGCCAACCCATGTTTCTCCCTCACAGTGATGCTTCTCTCTCTTTCTCTCTCTTTCAACCTCTCCTTATCCCTCTCCCTTCTTCTTTCTGTATTTACATTTTAAAAATAAAAAAATAAAAATAAAAAGAGATTTGCAATAGAGAAAGCTGAAACACCACCTCAGCCAGGTAATTAAGGTTAACATCAACAGTGATAAACATATGATGGTATGTACTCTTGATGGGATGTGATGCAAATGACTGTTCATATCTCCCCAAATCTCATAACTACAGTTTAATTAGAAACAATACATCATGCAAATTCCAATAGAAGGGCATCCTATAAAAGGACAAGTACTCTTCAAAAAACATCAGGATCATCAAAACGAAGGGAAGTCTGAGAAACTATCACAGCCAAGAGAAGCCTAAAAAGACACAACAAATATAGGCAATGTGGTGTCCTGAGTGGGATCCTGGAACAGAAAAAGAACATTAAGTTAAAAATTAAAGACATCTGAATGAACTGTAGATGTTAGCTAATAATGTATCAATACTGATTCATTAATTGTAGCACTTGTAGTACAATATAGGACCTTAATAATAAGGGAAATGGGATGTATGAGAACTCCATGTACTATTTTCTTAATTTTTGTTTTGGTAAATCTGAAATGATTCTAAAGAATAAATTTTATTCAAAACAACAACAGAAATCAAAGCACCTAATGGCTTTAGCTGGAACAGTTTTAGCAACAAAATAAATGACAATATTGGACTGTAATCTGAAAAGAAAATATTCTTGAGTCCATACCAAAGAAAACAAACAAAAATATAAATGTAGAAGCAATGGTAAAGTAGGAAGTTCTCATTTGAACACCACAGTAATAGTTGCTGGAGCCATGAACCACTGATAGATGTTGAAATTAGTGAAAAGAGTTTAAGGGAGACAGGATATTTGCATAGTCTCAAAGCAACGACTCTAAATTAAACAAGAGCAAAGGGAAAAATAGTAACTATACAGGAGAAAGATTGGCAGACACCACTTTAACCAAGGATAAAGGTTAACATCACCAGCCACTAGACACTTTGGCCTCCTATGCCCTTGCTAAAGTACACCGAAAAAACCACAGCACCTCTGTGGTCCTCTTTACAATAATGCCTAACCCCAGGGTAGTCATGAGATAACATCAGGCAAACTTACAAGGGACATTCTACAGAATAAACGTTCAGTGCTCTTCAAAAGTATCAAGGTCATAAAAGACAATAAAAAACTAAGGAACTGTCATGATTGGAAGAGAAAGAGGTGAACAGTGAGAACTAAAAGCAGTGTGTGATGCTAGATTAGATGCTGGATGAGATGCTAGAACAGAATGAAACACGGAAAAGGTTTATAGTTTAGTTAATGGTGGTCTATAGTTTAGTTATAGTGGCGTTGCCCGAGGTTAATTTGTTAGTGTGTTTAATTGTAGTAGTTATATGAGGAGAGCCAGGATGAAGGGAATAGGAAAGGCTCTGTACTATTTTTGCAACTCTTCTGCAATTCTAAACATAGCGCAGAGTAAAAAGTTTAAAAGTCACAGAGTAAAACAAAACTCCTTTACAAAATTCCTCACAGAAATAAGGGTTTGCCCATTTTGTTTGAGGCAGTTGTCTTGAGGCAGTGTCTTTTTAAGCTAAGCCTTGGCATTTAGCAAAGAATCGCCAAGGGACAAATAATCTCTGAGCGCTTAATTAAATGATAAGACAATCTTTTTCTCCTGCAAGAATCTAGTAACTCCTGCAAAACACGTCTTGTTCCCTCATTTGTAAAAACAACAGATTTCTTGTCCTTTTTAGTGTGTTCTAAAATACTTTCCGTTTGGGAAGGAGATTTGGTTCAGGGTCAGATGGATTTCAATTCTCTGAGAAACTGTTTTTAACTATGACTAAAAGCCAGGTGCATAAAAGATGCCAAGGGAAGAAATAACTCATTCAGCCAGTTCCAACTTCCAATGACTTTCTTTAGCCCAATAAGGCATTATATCCAATGTGTATACACGTATAAGCCTCCGATTTATCAACAGCCAGATCTCTTTAGACTCAATGTGACTTGAAGCATTTCACAAATTCATTCCAACAGTAATTTTACTGACAAAGCACCGTTATCTATATAATCTTATTTAGCTTTATAAAGTAAATACAAACTCTAGAGAAGTTGGTAGGTAGAAAAACTAGAGGTTTTAATCTGCTAGTTCATTCACATGAGAGCAGGATTAGATTTAAAACTCCTGTCTTTTAATACTCTTCCTAAAGCTCTGTTTCTATTTTGAAGGCCAACTATTAATGAACTGTCTGTTAGGCATTAAAAAGACAAGGTTTGTTCTCATGGGATGTTCTCCCTACCTCCCCACCCCCACCCCAGGCGTTTTGCACCAACTCCTGTCCCTTTCTCTGTTTGCTTTCTTGAACCACATATCTTCATTCTTTTTTAGTTCATTTTGACAAATATTTTACCAGGCCCAAATTTGCGCCAAGTATTTTTTCTAAACACTAAGAAGAAAGCCATGAGAAGAAATCAACACATTAACATATTAGTGGGAGTGATGTGCCGGTAAGCACATCAAAATCCATTTGAAATGTTGATGGGTTGGAGCCCTGCAGGGGCACTGAGATGACACTGACTGGGGATGAACCGTGGGGAGATGGTGGGAAAGGCTTCCGGGAGAAAGGATGGGAGTTTCCTACAGTATAGTCCTCTATCATCATCACTGGATTGTGGTGTTCCTCAGGGTCATATTTTCCTTACATTCCATTAGGATTAAAACTTACTAATGATGAGTGAATGAATGAATGAATGAATGAGTGAGCGAGCCAGCTTTAGTTTGGCCTTGCCAGCGGAAGCTCTAATGGAGATAATAGATAGCATATTTACATTTGAACAGTGCCCTTTTCTGGGTCATTGCAAATGCGTGTTTCTGAGCAGTATTTCCTAATTAGTCATTTTAATTAAGAGTGATTCTAAGGCTCTTACTCAAGCTGATCTGTCACTAAACTCCTGGGAAATTTGACCTGATTATGTGCCTCAGAATTAGGTTCAAATCACCTCAGAACCACCGATAATTCTGTGTTATTTCAACTGTAGGTAGCTGAAAAGGTCAGGAATATAAAAATTTCATCAAGCATGTATGAAAGCATCCATGGAATTGGTTTTATGGCCAATCTCTGCCTAACAACGTTATATTTATTTGCCTTGGGCCATTGTACTATTTCCTGTGGCTAATTATTCTATAGGTCTTCAGAATGCACGGCTTTGAACTGGAGACTGAGTTACATAGCAATACACAGGACTATTACAGGGGTTTAGATGACAAAAGTATCACTTTTGGTTGGAATAGAGACCAACTATGATATATAGAGGAGGTAGCACTTGAAATAGAACTTGACACCTGGTGAAGAAGGCATTGCAATCCAAGGAAGCAGCATTAGAAAAGAAACCAGAGTATATATAGAAAAACAGAGAAAGCAGTTAGTCACCAGCCAAGTTGGATGGAAAAAAACATGTGTGAGTGTGTGATATAATTCTCTCTTTCATTGAACTCAGCCTAAGGAAATTCACTATGCAGGGAAATCTACCTAGAAAGGCAAGTTAGGAATATGGTGTTGAGAACTTGCTGGGATTAGTCTTCAATCATCAAGATAGAGAGAGCTACTGAAGGTTTTTAATTAGAAAAATTAGGTGCTCAGAGCTATGCTTTATAAAACTTAAACGTGAAGAACTATGTAGGACAAATTGGAATGTGATGGGGCAAGAGGCAGAGTAACAAGCCATATAGCATACGCCTTATAAAAAAGTTACCTTATAAAATACAGTTCTTCAAATCCTACTAGCCTATAAACTCCTGGTGCACATATCGTATCTGCTTTCTTCACCAAATAAAAAGTAGGATACACTTTACTGAGGAGGAAGGAGACATTATACACGGGATACAGTCTGAGCAATACAGGGCACACTGAGATTCAGGTTGATTGCTAAGATGAAGCCCAGGAGCAATGATCTTAAATATGCAAGTGTTTGATTTCATTTAATATCCCTTGTAGTTCACTAACGACTGATAGCAAATGGCATGAAACTGTAAGAACATTAATTTGATTAAGTGATTTAGAAGGTAAGGTGACAGCAGCCAGAGAGTTCAGTTCACTGGTAATGTGCACATATATGCAAAAGATGAAAAAGCCTTGAACTGACTTTCAGTTTCTAGTCTGGCATATAAGAACTGGAAACTGATACTCTATCCTAACCAAGCAAAAAGCTGAACTGAAAATTAACAATTCTTCTGGAATCCATCAGAGAAGCGAGGTCACAATAGCATGAAACCAGAAATCAATAACAAGAGAAACATGTGAAAATTCATGAATACATGGAAATTAACACCCTCCTGAATGAACAGTGGATGAAAATAAATTAACGAGGAAATAAAACAGTTTCTTGAGACAAATGGAAATGGAAACACAAGATACCAGAATTTATGGGATACAGCAAACACAGTTCTAAGAGAAAAGTGCAGAGCAATAAATGCCTACATTAAGAAGCAAGGAAGATCTCAATATGCCTTAAAGAAATAGGAAAAGAACAAATTAAACCCAGAATTAGCAGAAGAAAGTAAATAATAAAGATTTCAGTAGAAATAAGTAAACTAGAGAACAGAAAATAATAGAAAAGATTAATGAAACTAAGAGTTGGTTCTGTGAAAAGATCAACAAAATTGACAATCCCTCAGCTAGACTAACCAAGATAAGAAGAGAGAGGACCCAAATCAATAAAATTATAAATGAAAAAGGAGCCTTTATGACAGATAGCACAGAAATACAAAAGATCATAAGAAGTTGTAATAAAAAACACTCAGAGACTGAACAACCTAGAAGAAATGGAAAATTTTTTTAAAAACTTACAAACTACCAAGAGTAAATCAGGAAGAAATAGAAAGTCTGAATGGATCAATTACTAGTAAGGACATTAAGTAATCAAAAATTTCCCAGTGAAGAAAAGCCCATGACCAAATAACTTCACTGGTAAATTTTACCAAATATTTAAAGAATTAACATTAATCCAATTCAAACTCTTCTTAAAAACACTGAGGAAGAGAGAACATTCCCAAACTCATTTTACAAGGTCACCATTATTCTGATCTCAAAACCAGGTAAGAATACTACCAGTAAAAACAAAACAAAACAAAACAAACTACTAACCAATAATTCTGATAAAAATGGGTACAAAACTTCTCAACAAAATACCAGCAAACTAAAATCAGCAGCACATAAAAAGGATTGTTCACCATTATCAAGTGAGATTTATCCCTGGGTTGCAAGGATGCTTCAACATATGTAAATCAAAGAATGTGATACATCACATTAATAGAATGAAAAAAATCTATCATATATCTCAACAGACACAGAAAGCATTTAAAAAAATTTGACAAAGAAGGCATAGAAGGAACATATCTTAATATAATAAAGGTCATAGATGCCAAGCCCACAACTAAGTTAGACTCAGTGGTGAAAGGTTGAAAGCTTTTCCTCTAAGATTAGGAACAAGAGGCCCCACTCTCTTCACTTCAATTCAACATAGCCCTGGAATTCCTGCCTAGAGGAATTAGTAAAAAAGAAAAGGCATTAGATTTTAAAAGGAAGAAGTAAAATCTCAATTTGCAGATAACATGGTTTTATACAGAGAAAATACTAAAAACTGAACCAAAAATTATTAGAACTAAAGAATTTAGTAAATTTGGAGAACACAAAATTAACAGACAAAAATAGTGTTTCAAGACAGTGAATCAAATTTTCTGAAAAAGAAATAAGGAAATTGGTTTCATTTACAGTAGCATCAAAGGCAATAAAATACTTAGAAAAAAGTTTAACAAAAGAGGTAAAAGATCTCTAAATGCTGTAATACATTAATGAAAGAAATCAAAGAAGATACAAATAAATGGAAAGGTGTCCTGTGCTCATGGACTGGAAAAATTATTCTTGTTACAATGTCCATACTCAAAGCCATCTGTAGACTCAATGCAATCCCTATCAAGATTCCAATGGTGTTTCTTACAGAAGTAGAAAAACACTCCTAAAATTTTTATGGAACCACAAAAGATCCCGAGTAGACAAGGAAATCCTGAGACAGAAGAACAAAGCAGTAGTCATCACACTTTCTGATTTCAAGCTATCCTATCAAGCTATAGTAATCAAAATTCTTCTTATGAAACTGACATAAAAAGAGACTCAGAGACCAATGGAACAATAGAGAGCCCAGAAATAAACCAAAGCATACATGGTCAACTAATATTTGAAAAGAAAGACAAAAATATTCAATGAAGATAGTCTCTTCAATAAATTGTGCAGGGAAATGTGTTTATGGAGAATCACATAAAAAAGAATAAAACTTGACCCGTATTTTACACCACTCACAGAAATGAACTCAAAATAGATTAAAGACTTATATATATAAGAACTGAGACCATGCAACCCCTAGCAGAAATCAAAGACATACACCTCCTTGACATGGGTCTTGGTAATGATTTCATGGAAATCACAACTAAATCACAAGCAACAAAATAAAAAATAAACAAGTAGAATGACATCTAACTAAAAAGCTTCTGCATAGCAAAAGAAACCACCAACAAGTAAAAAAAAGCACACACAAAACCTATGCATTGGGAAAAACACTTGCAAATCACATATCAGATAAGGGGGTAAAATCCAAAATATACAAAGACTCAGGAAACTCAATAGAAAAACAGACAATCCAATTTTAAAAATTGGCAAAGGACCTCATTAGGTATTTTTCCAAAGAAGATATAGGAATGGTAACAGGTACACTAAAAGATGCTCCACATCCAGGCGTTAGGGAGACGCAAATTAAAACCACAGTGAGATACCACCTCACTCTAAGAACAGCCATCATCAAAAAGTCATGAGTTCCCAATGCTGGCATGGAGGTGGAGAGCCAAGACCTCTTGCGCACCGCTGGTGGGATTGTAATTGGTGCAGCCACTGTGGAAAACAGTATGGAGGTTCCTCAAAAATATTTTTAAAAATACCTTATGAGCTGGCAATTTAACTTCTGGGAATATATCCAAAGGAAATGAAAACACTAACTGGAAAAAATATCTGCATCCCCATGTTCGTAGCAGCATTATTTGCAATAACCAAGACATGGAAACAATCCAAGCGTCTATCTATGGATGAATGGGTAAAAAATTGTGTATACCTACAGTGTAATATTATTAAGCCATAATAAAATGAGGAAATTCCACCATTTGTAACAACTTGGATGGATATTGGAGGCATTATGTTAAATGTAATAAGTCAGACACTAGGAGACAAGTACTGCATGTCATCACATAGGTTGAATCTAAAAAACCCACAAAACTAATAACGAACTCATAGAAAAAGTTCAGATTTGCAGTTAGTACAGTTGGGGGTGAGAGGAGGGAAAATTGGAAGTGGCCAAAAGGTACAAATTTTATTATAAAATAAATAAATACTGGAGATATAATGTACAACCTGATGACTATAGTTAACACTCCTGTGTGAAAAATAGGAGAGTTGTTGAGACAGCTTGTCCTAAGAGCTCTCATCACAAAGAGAAAGTTTATTTCTTTTCATTGTATCTATTTGAGATGATGGACGTTAATTTACTGTGGTAATCATTTCACAACATATGTAAATCAAACCATGATGCTGTACACTTTAAACTTACACTGTGATGTATGTCAATTCCAGCTGGGAAAAAATAATTAGATACCTAGAATTCCAAGTTGCTTCCTTTCACTTGCTCCTACTGCCTTACTTTTCCCTAAGTAATCAAGTATTGAACTATTTTATTAAATTCATTTGTATGTGTATATAAACCTTTATTTCATACACACACACACATATACTAATCTACCCAAAATTCATATTGTATGTGCACAACTCTCCTATAAAATATTTTCCAGGCCAGACTGTTCTTTTAATTAAATGAACACTATCTATACTCATCTCCGAACTCCCTACACCTATAATAATGTTTCTTGTTTCTTTGCTTTTATGAAAGAAACCACTCTCCAGAGCTTAGCTCAAGTTATTCCTCTTTGAAGGTCTCCTCTCTGTTCTTTCTCTTTTTAATCTTCCTCACAACCCACCCATGTTGAAATCTGTTGCTTTCATAATATTTACTTGGTACATGTGCTTTCTTGTTTGGTTAATCTCCTTTATGTATGTGTCTTTTCTACCAAAGATAAAGCTCTATTTTTCTACCATTGAGGAGTTTTCCTATACCTTGTGTATATGTGTGTGTGTATAAATGTAAATAAATGGGAGAATATATTAATGATAACTTTGGCATTTTCAAGCTATGCATATTCTTTAGGACCAAGTTACTTACACCCCTATATTCTCTGATTTTTTAAAAGTGTTATCTGCAGGTTTTTGTATCACCGAAATTGCTCAGTCACAGTTTTGCTTGCATGAGGCAATATAGGGGATGCATTGATCCTATTATCAGTCTATTTCCCAGAGACAATATAGTTGTATCGCTATCCTCTTGGAAAAGATGATTTAGTGATTCGAAGATTTCCCCATTACCTATGCCCATTTCCCCTAGATAATATTTTGTGATTTGGCCAGTTAGCTAAAAGTCTGTTTAATAATTTAAATTCTTTGATAAGACATTAAGGTTCAGCTACCTCATTGCAGCTCAAATATTTTAATAATGATATCCAAAGGTGAAGCCACACACATAAATCAATGAAGAATTTTGTTTGCAAGATGACAGCTTTTTTTCCCTTGGCTTCTCACAACTCACATCAATTCCAAATTTGCATTCACAAGGCAAATCCCAGGAATAATTCATGTTATTTTACCAAAACTCAGTACTTGGTAAGACATGAAAAGGAACTTATAGATGAAACCTTCAACTATGACATTAAAAATGATCTACCCACAAATTAAACTTAGCTTAATTTCATGGAGTCAAAATAGCTAATATGACTCCTCTCTGGGCTGTGTCTTGAGTCTGTTGACAGAATGCCTCTGCATTGCTGTCAAAAAATCATTCTGAAGAAAGTGGAAATCATGCCCTCATTCATAGAGCTGGCACAGCCACCGTGAAGTGAGTTCCAGGAAGAAGTACCTGCTCTGGTAACTGGCATTTTAACCAGAAAAAGAGGGAGTACTAGCAGTCTGTTTGAGAAATATTAGGTAGCAGGATGCAGGCCAACTGGATTTTGAAGGTGGTTGTGTACACTCCTTACCTCTGAATTTCTCTGTTGAAGAGTAAAGCCTAACACACTCCAAAAAGTGGTGACATTGGATTATAATCCAGGTCCAGTGAAGGAGATAATAACTCACCACTATAAGCTCTCATTAGGCATACATTCCTCCTGTTCAAGCTTGTTGCCATTAAGCTGATAAATTATGGGATTGAAACTTACCTGGTACAGCTCCGAATTCCTGCTGAAGTGTGAATATGAGTTATGTGTAGTGTTTTCTCTGGCAGTTCTGTGAAGGCCATTCTTGGCACTCTATTCTCACACTGGCAACACGGAATAGTTGTTTTTTTCATTACTATTACTTTTGACCTTTGTACCAGTCATGGCAGCAAACAAGCCCTTAATCGTTGCTGCTTTTTTCATATGCATTTGAAAGCTTGAGATCAAGCCTAAAGGTACTGAGACGTTCCACCTCTATGCAGAAAGATAAAGCCATCTTTGAATCCAATGTGATATTATAATATTTATTGAAGCTATTTACAGTCAAAATAGATAGAACAATTAGTTGAAATGTAGTTACAATAGTTGTGTCCCCAATCTAAAGCTATGATTATTTCTGGAAGTGGTCCATTGCTGAAGATTCAACCTCCGAAAGACTGAATATTTAGGTTTTTATCTTCCATGTGATTTATGTTTCTACTTGTATATAACTTTCTTATATAACTTTGGCCTGATGTTGGGAACTTCTGTAGAAGGCTTTGGACTCTCATTCTTGCTCTGGGAAAACTAAAATAAGAGTAAGTTTACATTTTCATTTTGCCTTCTTTCTTTTTTTGTTCATGTAGTTTTGCCTAAGTTGGCAATGAAATGCTGTTGTTGGTGAAGTTTCTGTGTACACAGTGCTCAATTAAAGGTGGTCATTGTTTTCTGTGGCAAGGTTTCAAAATAAGAGAAAAGTTTTCCAAAATAGACTTGGGGAAAAGAAATGAAATATTATAGTTGAACATCCATGAGCACATTTTTCTTCATCAAAGAGAAAATGGTTAGAAAAAAATAAGCCTCAAAGTGAGCCGAAAACAGAGATTCATTTTAATTAAGGCTCAGAAAAAGATGACAAGTATATTGATAAATGACTTTCTTTCCTTTGCTTTCCTTTTCCTTTCTTTTCACGGTCTATGCTTGAGGTCAGAAGATTTTCTAGGCTTCAATAGATGCTCATTATAGAGTAAAAAATCTCGGGGCTTTCAGGTATTCCAAGTAAAGATGTGATAGTTTTGGGAAAGGTAAGATGCTGACATACCTCCCCAGACTTCACTGCTCTTTTATCCTATAATATTCATTGAGCTCTTGCTAACCAAACAACACTGAGCTATGCACCATGAGTACCACAGAGCTGGATAAACTTCAACAACATACCAAATCTATTGTGCTGTTGATATCACTGCACATGCTCTGGGAAAGGAGCCCAGTGGAGGCAGGGAACTGGATTAGAAGTTCATGTTTGGTAAAGAAGTGAATCAGGCTTCAAGGTGATCGATGAATCCAGCAGGGCCCAGAGAGGTGCTGCATCCACATGGACCAAAACCTAGACCTAAAGTGGCCAGGGAACAGGAAACTACTGAGGTGGACCAAAGTTTTGCAATGCCAAAATATGCCTCTTGGGATATTGATTTTAAACTGCCTATTTATTTTTTAAAATATGTGTTTATTGATTTTAGAAAGGAAGGGACAGGAAGAGAGAGAGAGAAACACTGATGAATCAACATCAGCTGCCTCTTGCACGCTCTGGGGATCAAGCTCGCAACCCGAGCATGTGCCCCAACCGGGAATCAAACCAACGACCTCTTGGTGCATGGGCTGACAGTCAACCACTGAGCAACACCAGATAGTCTAAACTGGTTCTTTTTAAAAAACAAAAGACTCAGAAATAACCTTTGACCCTCTCCCTTTATTTGCCTAAAGGAATTCAGAGAGAAAAACCTGCTTCTATATTCACCTTCACATATTTATGTTAAATTTGGCAAATAGGTGGGGAGGGATTAACCTAAGAATTTATATGCATATATGCATAACCCATGGACACAGTCAATAGTGTGGTGAAGGCCTGGGGGGAGAGGTTCAGGGTGGAGGGGATTAATGGGGGGGAAAAGGGGACATTTGTAATACTTTCAACAATAAAGATAAATTTTTAAAAAATCAATAAAAACATATATATATATATATATATATATTTTTTTTTTTTTTTTAAAAAAGGGAAAAAATGAAAGTGTGGCAAATAGAAATCTAGAAAAGCCTGTTTGTTAAACTCCTCTCTATGTTCCATCATTTCTGGTTACCCAGCAATGATTTGTTAACCACATGTTTTCTCTTTTTCATCTACATGCCTATTTTCCTTTGAAATTCCAGATCCTTGCTTCTCTCTCCTTTGTCCAGAATGGCATATAAGCCTCAACTGCCCAGTGGCATTCTTCACAGAAATAGAACACACAATCCTAAAATTTGTATGAAACCACAAAAGACCCTGATTGGCCAAAGTAGTCTTAAGAAAGAAGAACAAAGCTGGAGCATTATGCGCCCAGATTTTAAACTATATTACAAAGCTATAGTAATTAAAACAGTATGGTATTAGCACAAAAATAGACATATAGCTCAATGGAACAGACTAGAGATCCCAGAAATAAACCCATGTATATATGGCCAATTAATTTATGACAAAAAAGGTAAAAATATACAATGGGGAAAGGACAGCCTCTTCAATAAATGGTGTTGAGAAAACCAGACAGCCACATGCAAAGTAATGAAACTAGACCACTATCTTACACCATATACAAAATTAACTCAAAATGGATTAAAAACTTGAATGTAAGACCTGAATCCATAAAACACTAGGAGGAAACATAAGCAGTAAGCGCCTTGACATTGGTCTTGTGATGACTTTTTAGATTTGACACCAAAGGCAACAAAAGCAAAAACAAAAAAACAAACAAAAAAAGACTACAGCAAAGTAAAAAAACTTCTTCTTAGCAAAGGAAACCATCAACAAAGTGAAAGGGCAACCTACTGAATGGGAGAAGATATTTGCAAGTCGTATATGTGATAAGGGGTTAATATACAAATTATATAAAGATCTTATACAACTCAATGAAAACAAACAAACAATACAATTTTTAAAAGGATCTAAATAGATATTTTTCTAAAGAAGATATACAAATGGCCAACAGGTACATGAAAAGATGCTCGACATCACTAATCATCAAAGAATGAAAAACCACAATGTGTTATTGCCTCACACCCGTTAGAATGGCTATTATCAGAAACACAAGAAATAAGAAGTGTTGGCAAGGGTGTGGAGGAAAGAGAGGCATTGTGCACTGTTGGTGGGAATGTCAATTGGTTCAGCCCCTATGGAAAACAGCATGGAGGTTCTCTAAAAAGTACAAATGGGACTACCATACAATTCAGCAATTCCACTTCTCGGTGTTTATCCAAAGAAAACAAAAACACTAATTTCAAAAAAATATATGCACCCCCATATTCTCTGCAGCATTATTTAAAATAGCCAAGATATAAAAGCAACCTAACTGTCTTTTGATGGATAAAAATAAAACAAAATATGGTGTTTATATATAAAATGGAATACTATGCAGCCATAAAAAAGAATAAAGTCTTGCCATTTGCAAACAACATGGATGAACCTTGAGAACACTGTGCTAAATTAAGTAAGTCAGACGGAGAAATACAAATACCATGTGATTTCACTTAGATGTGAAATCTAAACAACAACAGCAACAACAAAAACCATGGTCATAGATACAAAGAACTGATTGGTATTTGCCAGAGGCAGGGGCATATGGTGGGCAAAATAGATGAAGGAGGCCAAAAGGCACAGACTTCCAGTTATAAAATAAATAAGTCATGGGAATGTAATGTATAACATGGTAACTATAGTTAATAATACATTATTTCATACTTAAAAGTAATTGAGAGGATAGGTTTTAAAAGTCTTCATCATAAGAGAAAAAATTGTAGCTATGATTTATTGTGGTAGTCATTTCACAATGTATATAAATGTTGAATCCCAATGTTGTATCCCTGAAACTAATATAATGTTATATGTCAATTATATCTCAATAAAAATGTGGAAATGGCATAAGTGTAAACGAAATAAAAAGATGATAGATTTAAACGTAACCATGTCAGTACTCAAGTTTAATTTGAGTAACATAAACACTCCTGTTAAATGAGAGATTGTCATATTGGATAAATTCACAAGATTCAACTATATGCTGCATGTAAGAAAGTTATTCAAATATAAAGATAAAAATAGGCTAAACATTAAAGGATGGGAAAGATATACAGTAATCAAAAGACTATTAGAGTGGCTATACTGATATCAGACAAAGTAGATTTCATAGTAAAAATATTAGTGAGGTAAAGAAGATGATTTTGTAATTATAAAGAGATCAATTTACTAATATAACATAGCAATTCTAAACATTTATGAAAATGACAGTTTCAAAATACATAACGAAAAAACTGATAGGGCTGCCAGGAGAAAAAGACAAGAAATCCACAATTACAAGTTGCAATGCTGCTCTCTCAATAGGTGGAACGTCATCAGGAGCATAAGGGACTTGAAAAATCCCATCAGCTTACTTGACCTAACTGACATTTTTAGAGCACTTCACTCAATAATAAGACACATTTTTAATCATGTTCTTGTCATGTTTACGCAGAAGGACTATATTCTGGGCCATAAATCAACTCTCAATAGACTAAAAAAAGTGAAAGTATTACAAAATACTTCTCTGATCACAATGGAATTAAATTAGAAATGAACAACAGAATGATACTGGGGAAATCTAGAAGACTGATCATACCAACCATTGGAGAGAAGGTGGAGCAATTAGAACTCTCATAAACAGCCGATGACACATTCATTTTGTTCAACAGTTTGGCAGTGTCTTAAAAACTTAAACATATATCTCCCAAGTGATCTATCAACTCCACTCCTAGAAAAACAAATGCACATGTTCATAAAAACCTTATACATGAGTTTTCATGGCAGCATTATTTGTTACAGTAAAAAAACAGAAGTAAATGTAATTAGCAGTGGAATGGACAAATAAATTGCACATACATACTCAACATTAAAAAGAAATAAACTATGAACATGTACAAGAACATGGATAAATCTCCACATAATTATGCTCAGCGAAATAAGCCAGAAAAAAATCATATTTTATTATTCCATTTATATATATAATTCTAGAAATAGCAAACTAACCTAGAGTGACATCAAAACTTATTCAATTGTACTTTTTAAATATGTGCAACTCAGTCAATGTCAATTATACCTTAAAGCTATTAAAAACTAAGAAAAATAAAATTCATGGCTAAAAAAAATTTTTAAATGCATTGCAATGTATATCTCACAGAGTAAGTAGTTTTACCTTCATCTCTCTCTCATCATATACTATATACCAGAATAAATCACTAATGCATAAGACAGGGAAAAAGACACATTTAAGTCCTGGGAAAAGTATATATAAATATATCTTTTAACTGGTTATTGTTTAAATATAGGAAGGCCATGGATATGTTATTTTAATTTTATATTTTCTCCCTTTCTAAAGGTCCTATTATTTGTGTCACCTCTATTATGGATTATGTGAGTATGCCATATCATATCATCAGCAAATAGAGATTCTTGCTTTTCCAATTCTTATGCCTATATTAGATTTGCTTACCACCGCTCCACTATGAAAAAAATACACATATGTTTTGTACTGAATGCCAAAAGATTCACAAACTCTTTCCATGAGCAAAATTTAATCTAGTTCCATTTTATATTAGATATCAAGAAATAAAATCCCATAACTGGAACAATGTTTAAGAGTATTTAAACATTTATATACCTAGAATTTAGAGAAGGAAGAGTCACAGAAAGAAGGCACATATTTCCCCCAAAATGCAAGTTATATGTATGTTGGTTTTATGTATCAACAAAATTCTTAGGAGCAAAAAGATAAGGTGGAAAGATATTTTTCATTCATTACCTCACATACTTCTCAAAAGAGCCCCAAGTAATCAGTGGTGTTGTTACTGTCGTTTTATAAATGAACCCTTTGAGAATCAGAGTGTTAAGAACTTGACAACAGTCACCCAGTAACTAATTTTGGAGATGCTACATAAGCCCAGCTCAGATTTCAAGGTAGAATTGGCTAATCCAGACTATAAATTTCAAAAATTATTTGCATTATCTGTGACTGTGTAACAAACCACCCCAAAGCTTAGTGACCTAAAATAACATTTATTTCACTCACAGGCCTACTGTTTGTTCGGGGTTCAGCAGGGAAGGCTTTTCTCCTCCACACAGCATCAGGCTCGGGATGGTTTGACTGATATCCCAAAAGGTCAACATCAGTGGTCCCCACAGAGCAGGATCCCTGCTGACCTTTCTCAGGACCCCTCCAACAAACAGACTGCCCTCTCAAGAAATTGTCATTTTAAAGTTTTCAAAGGCCCCTTATTACAAAAATAAACAGCTTGCACTCTCAAGGCCCGTTGGATCAAAAGCCAATTCTCAGATACTCTTATTTTTATGCAAGAGGACAAAGAAAAATATTTTTGAATTCTGATGAAGAGTGTTCATCAGCCAGGCCAGCATGGCTCAGCGGTTGAGCATCGACCTGTGATCCAGGAGATCACTGTTCGATTCCTGGTCAGGGCACATGCCCGGGTTGCGGGCTCCATTCCTGGCAGGGGGCGTGCAGGAGGCAGCCGATCAATGACTCTCATCATTGATGTTTCAACTCTCTCTCTCCCTCTCCCTTCCTCTCTCTGAAATCAATAAAGATATATTAAAAAAAAAAAAAAGTGCTCATCAGAGTACTTCCAAGCTCAGCAGAAATGACCATCTTCTTAAAAAAAGTTCAATAAGACCTGCTTTCACACTTCTGGGGTACTGAATAAAGTGTATTTAAAAGAATCAGAACCAGCCAAAAAGAGGTTCTGCTGCCGTTGGAATCTCCGCTCTCACGCACCCCTCACTGGCCTTAGCCTGTCAGGGGCGGTTGACATCCCTCTACGTGCCCGTTTCATCTCTCTGCCATTGCTGATTGCTAATTTCCTGAGTATTAATTACAAAGTTCAGTCCTTCCCCTACTGAGTCTGAAATAGAGAATGAGGGCTAACTTTAGAACAAAAGCTGTCAAATTCCCCCATCCACTCAGTACATTTAAGGCCAAGGACATGCAAAGCAAAGAGACACATTCCTCCCCTTTCAGGAAAATTTCTGTGAAATTAGGATGACTCACACTTTCCTTGTAGGTCCTTAAAATAAAGGGTGAGCGTTAAAGGCATTCCATTTTTGAATGGCCCTAAAAAATCTTTTTCTGAGAGATCTAGCTAGAAAGGGGTAAAATTATCTCAGCTCATTGAACGCAAATAAATGTTCTGGCCATCTTTCCCTGCATGATTAACCCCTTGTCTTAGTCACAGCCTGGTTTCTAATTCCGAAATGGGTGCATTGCCTTAGTTGTTGTTTTTCAAGAGGAGAAAAGAAGAAGAAGAATTTTGAGATAGAGAGAGAGAGGAAGGGAGAGAGAGAGAAACATGGATTTGTTGCTCCACTTGTTTATGCATTCATTGGCTGCTTCTCGTATGTGCCCTGACCGGGGACGAACCCGTAACCTCGATGTATCTGACCATGCTCTAACCAACGGAGCTATCTGGCCAGAGCCTACTTTTTAACTTTTGATCTCAGGGACAAATCGCACACTCTGGGACTGCCAGTTCCTTGTTTCGATTGCAAGGTTGAGTTTGGGGTACATCCTCATACCTCCTTCTCAAGAGTTATTTCATGGTTAGCAATTCACGTGCGAACCCAAAAGAGAGCTACCGTACTAGCTGATGTGGCAGGTGGCAGTGATGCAGGAGTCTGTACTAGCTGCAAGTGTGATTTTACTCAAGTATTATACTGTCAGGGGGCTTACTTTAAAGTAAACTATATTTTCTATTTAAAAAATTTCTTAAGCGATTATAATAAAGTGAGTGGATAAGCTGGGATCGAGTCAAATCTGTGACTTGTGCACCTGCATCCACTTCATAGGAACTGGGACTTCCCTTAGAAGAGGGTATTAAAATTTTATAAAGTTAAAAAAATCCTAAGCTTTAAGAACACAGACTAAAACCTGACAATCAACCTCAGTGTTGTTCAGTGACTCCGTGGCTCAGTCCAGTGAAAGACAGGCACCTCCTCTAGGGCCTCCACTTCCCCATCTGTAAGATGGGAGATGCTGGATGGTTTCCTAACTGTGCTCCCTACATTTCTAGGGATATGTCTTGTTTCAAAAGCCTAATGAAAACTGCCCTTACATCTGAAATCAAGATGCCCATCTGCTAATCATCCTTTCTTTGATTTTAGCTGGATTTAAATCTCTAAAAGGTAAGTGTGATAACTCTTTGCTGGTCGGAAGGCAAAGGTCAGCTTGAAGCCCTCTGACTTATGGAGAGTGTAAAAAATCAGCCCCATCTAGCCCATGCCCTCGATACCTGGGGGACCCAATTCCCCTATCACCTTCCCATCATTTTGAACAGGATTTCACATGGCCCATAATTCCCCCACACCAGACAGTTTATGAGTGATTCTCCTCTTTCCCTTTCCCGTTTTTTTCTCTCTCTCTCTCAAAGCCATTTGCCATTTAGCTATCACTTTTTAAAACTTTACGCCCTTAAGTTCTCATTTTCTACCCCACATAGCTCAAGTTTTTTTCCTTTCCAACCAGTACATTTTCTCTATCTCCTCACACACATATTCTTCGTAATAACCTATTAGGTCATTTGATGAACAAAAATAATAAAATGAATATATTAGCTGGGTTTCTCAAGACTAGTGTTTAACCAGATGTCTGGTTTACCGTGGCCTAGTCAATTCGGCACATAAAATTAATCATCGTAACGAATTGTTACTCATTGTTGGACGCAATTTGATCAATTCTTTCAAAAATCTGAATTCCAGATGATGAAAACTTTGAAGACTATGAGGGAAGTTTTCTGAGACCTTTCCCAAGTCCAAGCAAGGGGAGAAATCCTGACTCAGCTCACTTTCTGTTGAGCGGTTGAACAGTAGTAAGGGTTTCTCCTAACTTTTTAAGTATCTTCTGAAAAGATCAGTTAGTTCAAGGTCTTCTACCTGTGTGCCCTGGACTGACGGATAATGGTTTATTTTTGGCTGATGCTCTCTGAGAGCCGCGTCTCCCTTGCTCCACTCACCTTTTATTGTTTTGTGATTGTTCATTTATTTTTGCAAAGATAGTCTTAGAACCAGAAGAAAAAGGGAATATGTTGATTGTCCCAGAGCTTGTCTCTTAAGAGCTTTTAAGGGTGTGCAAATATGGAAACACTTTAAGCACTGAGGAATAAAAAAGGAAGTCAAAATAGAAATAAAGTATAGTCATTGCCGTTGGGTTTTCATGGAATGAACTAAATGAGTTTTGAAGTCACGCTGGAATAAGCTCTGGGGCAAGCAGCATTTTCTCCTGCAAAATTTTTGCTCTTCAAATCTGGCCCATCACCAACAACAGGCAGTGACACTTCTTCCCACATCCCTCCTGGATCAGGGTTCTCCGCCACCTCCCAATTTCTGCATCTCTAGAAAGTTTGCCACACAGAAGAATTTTCCTCCGAATGGATAAATAGCTGTAAGCATTTTATTTTGTTGTATGGTATTTGGTTTTTAAATATAAAATTAGATCTAGATATACATTTAAATTAGATAAAAGCATGAACACCTGTCTTCCCACAATACAACAGCTCCCCTTTCCTGAGGGGGAAAAAAGCCCATGCACAGCCCAGGCCCCAATTTGAAAGTCAGTGTGCATTTAAAAAAAATACTTTTTAGAATTAATGTGCTTTGATGGAGTTAAAAATGGAAAAATAATTAGACATTATCCTTATTTCTTCAGACTCAACCCTGATTAAAGCAAACCAGTAGGGTGTTGGGGTTTTTCTGCATTGATGGCATTTTTTGTGGAGTGGTAATTAAGCCTCAGCCATGAGGAGTGACCTACGAGCACCACAGGAAAGCCATTTTCCAAGACACAGCTCTCCACCAGCCTGTCGCACAGGCATTTGTTTGTGAAGCGAGGATTTCGGTGCAAAGGCACAAAGGCTGTGCAACGTGAGGACCCACCCTCGTAAGCTCCGAAAGGCACAGCTGAGCCTGAATTTCCCTCTGGAACCTGCTGAAATCCAGCCCTTACTTCCCTGGGGTGTCTTTGTGCATGTGTGTGCCCTGGGACTGGAAAGAGAAGAATCCAAAAACTTTGTAAACTTGCAAATTCCAGAATGTGCAAATGGCTGAACTCGGTTCCAATGCCTGTTGGGTGGGATTGGCAAGAAGCCGGAGCTGAGAGTAATGGTGTGGACAGCTTCGCCCCATTACTCTCAGAGCAATCGATTCTGCCGCAGCCATTAGATCACTCTCGATTTAAGAAGGAAAAAATGCAGGTGGTGTATCATCTCTCCCTTCTAATGGATAGGAACATCAAGTTGCTCTCCGTGTGGGTAAGTGAACTAAATATAAGGTGCTCAGCTTGTCAGTCTCTGGTTCTGACCCAATGATGAGATGACATACTCGGCTCAGGGGACAAACATTCTACTTGCTCCCTGCGCGAGGGGTTCTTGGGCTGTGCGCTGGCCTCTAATGGCTTCTGAGAGTCCTACTGGCTCGAAGGAAAAATAGATGCTTATCCAAGGCTTTCATTCTTCGATGCTTGAACAGAATGTATCATGTGATGGTAAGATGCAGGATGTTTCAGGGTCTGGCACCATTACTATTATCTGTCTTTGGGTATGTGACTCTTGTTGTTTATTATATATCAGCTAGAAAGAGATGCCATTGATTAGGGGTGCTTATATTGTCCTATAGAGCAAATGTTTTTTAAAAAAAGAAAAAGACAAGCTGAAGAAAGAAAAAATTCTGTATTCAATACCAAACAGTTAATTACTCAGACATACACGGTAGGCTTTTTGTTCAAAAGTTGTTCTGCCAACACTGGTTTAAAAACAAACAAATAAACCCACCCCAGAAAACGATATGATATGAAGGCAAAGTTAAAGGGTGAATTAAAAAAAAGAGAGTCAGATATATTTTACAACCTTCTAGTTGCTTGATTAATGATTTAAGCCAATTGTTGCCTACTTGTTTGGTTGGTGAGTATGAAAGGAGAAATCTAGAAAGTGTTCTTCCCAGCAGCGTTTCCAGTCGGCTAGGTAATGTTCAGTTTGTGTTTCTGGGTTGAACACAGTGGTTCCCAAACTTTGCTACCCATTGGAATGAGCTTGGAGCTTTAAAACACTGATGCCCTCTCCTACAGATTTGACTTAAATGTTCTGGGTTTTGGTGTGGTTATCAGGATATTTACAAGTTCCCAAGATGATTGCAATGGGCAAGCAGAATTCAGAGGCCTAGTTCTCAGACATGAGATCCCCAGTCATGTTCAACTGTCTCATAAATGTAGGAATTTGAGATTAAATTTGTGTCTGTTTTGGGAACTCCCTATTACCATTAATATTAAAGTATGAACAGGAGCCATAGCTTGTCTTTCTGTATCAAGATGTTTATATCTTTAAGCACCATTGAAGTCACATTTTCATTTTTAGGAATAGAAACTCAACTGGGAGTTATTGAAAATATTTGATGGCTCATTTAGGTTCTAAAATAAAATAAATTTTGAATATCAGCAACAAGTTATCTTTAGCTTGCAATACTCTCAAAGAACTTTGATTTAGGTAAGAAAATTCAAACCATAAAAGCCAAAGGGTACAAATGTCCAATTTTAAGAGGAATAAGTTCTGAGGATCTATTGTACTGCATGGTAACTATAGTTATCAGTATTATATTTTATATATTGAAAGTTACTAAAAGAGTAAATCTCAAAAGTTCTCACCATAACAACAACAGTAAAAAAGGTAATTATGTGAGGTGAAGGATGTGTTAACTAATCTTACTGTAAACATTTTGCAATGTATACATACAGCAAATCATCACACTGTACACCTCAACCTTACACAATGTTATATAGCAGTTATATCTCAATAAAGGAGTGGGGGGAAAAGATGAAGGACCTTTGATAAAGCTTAAATTTTGAGCTTTACTGTTTCTTTAAAAATTATTTATTTAAGGAGTTATCTAAGTCAATAAAAGTGAGATTATTGAAATGATACTACCAATTGTTTTCCAGAAGATAATATTTAAACATGATATGTAATTTATAAATACAAATCTTGTACTTTATATATAAATATATATTCCATATGTATGTAAGTATACATGTACTCTTGTTATACTCACAATCACAATAAAATGAAATAGAAAACAATTACCCCCATTTTACAGAAGAAGAAAATAAGATTTTGTGATATGAAATGACTTGCCCAAGTCTACTCCTCTGCAAAATAATGGAACCAGAATCAAAACATGTTTCCTCGATCTAAATTAATATATCCTTTCTCTGGTAGAGTGGTACCTTAAAAGTCTCCTAGAGCCTTAGTTTTCCCAAGGACTAGCTAATTGAAATTGAACATTTTTCTTTAAAATCAGAGCCCATAGAAAATTATTAGGATGGAACATATCTAAATACAAACTGATTTTGAGGAAATATTCCCATACAATTAGAACACCTATTGCTGAATAACGTTGTTTTTAGGTAAAGAATTTTGAAATATGGTATTTGGTAATTATGTATGAATTAATTTTAAATCCATTAAAGATACATAAAAGAGAAATAAAAAGTTCTCTTTTTTTGGTTGATATATTCAGTTGCAAAAATATCTTTATAATAATAATTCAATGCTCTGTAGAGGTTATATTTAACATCTACTTCTGAAAGCATGAGAATATTTGGTAAACATGTTGTCATAAGAATGTTAGGATTTGGAGGGATATACTTGGTCATTGAAGTCATTTCTAAGGGTCATAATTTAGAAATTAAGATCATAGAATTAAGTATTTAACTCCATGTACTGATCCTTACAGACAGTACTTAACTCCATGTACAGATCCTTTTATATTACAGACCTCCTAGAGAAACTAATAAAAACTACAGAAGTTCTCTCTAGAAAAATTGCCCATCACCACAACATTTTAAGTACAACTTTGAGAAATTCACAGACTCACAGACCTTAGATAAGAACTGTGCTCAGTTAAATGAGTGTAAGAATTCAACTGATATAAAGTAATCCATTTAAATAGACTCATTTCAGGCAAGGAAACGTTAAGTGAAACCATTATTTTTTAATGCAGAACTTTCTTGTTTAAAGAGTGCCTACCTGCCTTGTCTTTGTCACTCTGTATATAATTTAAGATTTAAGGGACTGCTTATTTCCTCTTTAGGCTATTTGTCAATATTTTTAATACAGAGCTAGAATCAACTGACCACTGATATTTGTTAACGGAGTGAGCTAACAGTAGGTTTGGTAGAATTAATAATAAAGAGAAAAAATATATATACATTTTACTCACTTATGCTAAAAACAAGCAAATCAAGGACTCGTCTCATAAGAGCTAAAGTTAAATGAGTTAAGAGAATTCTCCAAATCAGTTTTAATAGACATTTTGGTTCCTTTTGATTTTCTTCTCACTGATCCTTAACTAGTATCACTTACTGAATTTAACATGGTTATTACACCCATTTTAAGATTCACTCCCGAATTACCCTAAGTTGTTGCAAATCTTAGTGTTTGATCGTCTCTAGAATTCATTGGGAAGGTTTAAAATTTCAGAGTTCAGAATTAAAAATAGCACAAAGGCGACTTCTGGTTTCAGCTCTGACATGTAAAGAGCTTGGAAGTTTGTCACCTGAGTCCTTTATAAGAAAGTTTGACTGCTGAAAATCAATGGCTCTTCTTGGGCCTACCAGAGAATTACTGTTGCAGGGCAAACTCTCACCCCCAAATCTAGAGAGACAGGCATATCAGCGACACAGAGGCTGATCCGCTTACCTAGAACAGAAGCTTCTGGAGACATGAACCAGTAAGAAGGCTTAAAGGGTAATTTTGATGAGTGGCTGGAGTTGGAGTGGGGACTAGCTTGAGAGTGAAGTGAGAAATGCCGGGAGACCACAGTCTTAAGGGATCTTCCACACTTTTGTGGATGCTACCTGTAGGAATCCCACTAGAGTCTCAAGGTGAAAATCTAAGAAAGATTCTCTTGTGGCTATGCCCAGGGGAGGAGTAGAGAAATCATTGTGAAATATGCCCAGAACCTTCTGTACAACAAAGGCCTTGTCTCCAGGGGTAAAGACTTGGCCAGAATTTTATCCCATTACAGCCCTTCCTGCCCTCCTGTATCACCAAAGGAGGTGGGTTCGAACAGGCTTTACCTCTGTGGTTTTCCTTCCAAAAGTCCACCCATCCAGCCTAACCATGAGAAAACACCAAACAAATCCCAAATGAGGAATATTTTACATAATATCTGATGAGTGCTCCTCAAAACTTTTGAGAGCATTAAAAACAGAGAAAGTCTGAGACGCTGTTTCAGTCAAGAAGAGCCTAAGGAGACATGATACCTAAATATAATGTGGTTTCCTACATGAGAGTCTGGGACAGAAAAAATGACATTGTGTAAAAACTAAGGAAATCTAAATAAAGTGTTGACTGTATTTAATAATATTATATCAACATTGGTTCATTAATTGTGACAAATAGACCAAACTCTAATAAGATGTTAATTATAAGAAAAAATGGGTAGAGAGTAAAGGAAAATTCTGTACTTTATGATTTTTTTGTAAATCTAAAACTATTCTAAAACAAAAGTTGATTTTAAAAACTTGCATAGACTGTTTAACATTTGTCAAATTCTTATGAGTCAAGAGTATAAGTTGTCTATCCCTTGCTAGAATGTTGTATCTACAAAAAGCCTTACTTTCCACTTACTGCTATAAACCTCGCTTTCTCTCTGTCAGTCTCTGCATATATATTATGTATAACTTCTTACATTCACAACAACATAACTATTATGGAGCCCTCTGTTATTGTCATAAAAATTGGTTATTTCCTAATTTGTTATTGTAAAGCTCTTCAACAAGTCTTTAGAAAGATGTAAGCTTTTTTAGTTATTTCTCACTTTTGGGGGGATATTACATTTTTTGTTCTGACAAATGTGGATTAGATTCAACCTGCTTTTTCTTTAAAAGAACTAGTTAATTTACTAGATTAACTTTTAACAATATACAAAAAATAAGTTGCTAAAACCAAGCTAACTCTAAATAGTTTTAATACACAGATGCATCATGTTGTATCTTTAAATAATCAACAGAAGTAAACTGAATAGTAGAGATTTATTGATCTTGCTGGTTTCCCACATTTTCTGAATTTGAATCTACAGTCTGAAAACATGATGAGACTCAGAGTGCCTGCCTCCTGGAGGCACATTTACAGCTGCACCTGAACACAAACACAAGCAGAATCATAAAATGGCAAATTACATGTTTCAGATGCCAAACTGCAAGACCAGATTGATATTTACACCTGCAATTACAACCCAAAGCACACGGTGCATTGTATGTTCCAAAGAGATATGTGATCACACTTCCCAAGCACAGCCTGACTGCTGGAGAGCATTGCTTTCACCGACACGTAATGCGTTTTCTTGCATATAGTCACGATTGCAGTGATGTGTGCATTTTAGAATTATGATTTGGAGCAAAGTCTTCCATTACATGTTCCAGCTTGAAGGCTACTTCTGCAAAAGAGACGGATTAATCACGGTAACTAAAATACTAAGAGGATAATTTGTATTCATTGGTGATAAAGACTGTGTCATTTTTGGATCTTCGAGAGCCTCAGAGTCATTTTTTAAAAGTTTATTTCAATATGGACAAAAGAAGAAAAAAAGGCAATAAAAGAATTATTCAGAAAGGAAGTGGGCAGCCCTGGCCGCGTGGCATGATCTCCCTGGACATTATAACATATAAATTGCCTATAGCAGATGCTGTCTAGTTGCCCTCAGCTGAAGAGAATTGCTTCTCTTAAAAATCTTACCACTTTTTTGGGTAGCCCACATGATGAAATGTCATTATAAAGGCCCAGCCCCTCCGGCTAACCTCGGGCTAACGAGGAGAGTGCAATCCTGCCTGCTCAGCATCTGTGGGCTCACCTGGGGCCTTCGCTGTGATCGCATCATGAACTCACTTTTTGCTCCGCCCACTCTGCTTCGTCTTTCTTCCCAGACTATTGAAAATCCAGAGAGCATTTCCAGACCAACTTCCCAAATGCTAATCTCGGTCTCAAGGTTGGTTTTCTGGGAAATTCACTCTGCAATATTGTTCAAAACCAAGAGATGATTGACTGAGTGGTTTCCATCCTTCATGAGAGAATGCATATAACCATATATGATCATGGTTTTGAATAATGCTTGATGACGTACATAAAAGTTCACAATGTAACGTTGAGTGGAAAGGAAGCAAGGTATGCGATATAATTGTGAAAACACGGGAGAGAGGCAGAGAGAAAGCTGAAAGAAAACTCCTCAAGATGTTTGTATAGGCTATCTAGGCTTAAGGAAAACGGTGACTTTTACCTTTGTGCTTTTCTGTGTTTCTCAACACTCCACAATTAATACGTATTGATTTTAATTACAAAGGAAATATTTTTAATCGGCATTTCAACACTCAGCCTGATAGCAGTGTCCATTTTGGGACATTTTGGTGTCAATGTAATTTTCACGCATAACTAGAATGACTTTTTCATTTGTCGTTTCATAGGAGCTATGGGCTTCTTCGTTTTAGTCAGTGTAATAATTTTTGATGGTAAAGCCACATTTCTGTCTTCCCTTGAGATGAGCTATTGAGTAATTGTTACTTTTGAATGGACCCCATTCCCCTGCCCACCCCGCAGCGAGAGCTCCCCGGCCTGCCTCTCACTTGTCTCCCTTCAGGACAAGACACCGCCCTTCTCTGGGTGCTCAGATGCCGAGGCGGGATGTGTGCGGGCCGCTGCTCTGGGCCTGTGACAAAGCGTCAAACCACAGGCGTCACCCCTCTGGCCATTAGGACGCAGGCTTTCAGGGACGCTGCCTGGCTTCCCCGCTTTCCTACTCCCTCCTCCGGAGTCACTTCCCTTCTGATAAATGTATCACCCCCTCTCCTTCCTCCAACACCGCTTGTTAACCTCGGGCCCAAGAGCTATGGAGGGAGCTGAAACACAGGGGTGTGTGTGTGTGTGTGTGTGTGTGTGTGTGTGTGTGTGTGTGTGTGTGGAAGGGGCAAGGTGCTGCTTCTTAACAACCAGTTCCCTCAGGAGCTGCTTTCTGCTAAATTGGAAAGATCTTTCATGTTGAATGAGCGGCTGATGCGATGTCTGGTTAAGTGATCGCCTTCTTCGCGCTGGCACTGGTGACTGCTACAGGCTGACAGGCTCAGGTAACCAAAATAGGCACCTACTGCCGGCTGTTGTTAAATGAGGCGAGGGCAGGAGAGAATTAAAGTACCCAGCTGGTACCCAGCAACGCAGCAGCAACAGCAGCAGCGAGGCAGAGGCCTAGCTCCCTTTCTGTCCCTGTTCCCACTTGAAGACTAGGTGGCTCTGCGTTTTGGAGGTAAATCTCACTTCTGCTATCTATGTCCTGAAGCTCATATGATTTCTGCAAGTGTCATGCTACCCAGGATCAGCGACATGCACTCCGTCCCCTATGTCCATTTCTCCTTTTATATTCTCTCCCGGCAAAATCATTTTTCCCCCCCAGCAAATAGAAAATGAGGCATGTGACATCTGTTTCCAGACATGAAAATATGTCCTCTTGCCTTGCTTTGGGGAATGCGTTTCTGCCTTTGTATATCCACGTTTAGCTTTAGTGACTATTTTGAACCAACTTGAACCTCTCCAACTGGCCTAACAACTTGCACGGCACACACAGCTATTAACAAAACCTGAAACGTGGGAGAAAGCTCGCCAGCCAATCAAGAAGGCAGATTATTACGCAACAAATGTCACTAGCCTGGGAGATTCCACATTATAAGACTCTCCAAGGCCGAATCAGCAGCTCGCCTGTTTTCAGCGACATGTGAGAGCGTAACGTTGCTGCATCAGAGGCGCGTGGGAACCTTGTGGCATTCTTCGCCGGGCTGGAGTTAACTGAGGAAAGAAGCTTTGAGTTTATTCTGGAATCTTTGCTTTAAGTGCAAGCAATTTAGACCCGGGTGTGCCTGAAATAGTTCGCTGCTTTCTCCTCTATGCCAAATTTAGGTGCACCTTCACACGTAAGCAACTTGCCCCATATAAAAAGCAGCAGATTCGCCACACATCTAATTATTGCCTGCCAAGGAGGCCAAGTTGAGGCTCTTCATGAAGGGTACCTGAACTCGCTAGATAATAAAATTTCATAAAATAATCAGATTAGGTTAACTACACGGCAGTGCCCATGTGTGCGTGTGTGTGTGTGTGTGTGTTTCACTTAAAAAGAGATTACAAAATAATGAAGAGCTGAATGGTTGACTTAATGTCATTGACAAACACAGTGTTTGAAATGGAAATCGAGGGGACTACCTCGATGACTGCTTTCACAGCAGTCGAGGCAAAAATGTTACTGAAATATTCAAATAGTTGTTTCACTTCTCCATCTCATCGTGTACTTCAAAATAAAGATTTTGAGGTTGTGACTATCAAAAAATTATCAAATCATGGTCATTAAAAGGAGAAATAGATTCCTGCATACAAGTGAAATTAATTTCTAGAAAACAAATGAGTAAATAAAAAAAAGAATGTACATTAATGAAGCTGGTAGCTTTCAGAGCCTTCCAGGTTACAAAGATGTTTACATTATATGACTTAAGTATTCATTGTTAATAATCAGACAAAATTCTAATTTGAGAATTCGGTTGGTTTCTTTAATTCTCACCAGCACCACCAATCCATCCTAAGCTGCACCTCATTTATTTATTTATAAGATAAAAACAGTAGGAATAGAAATATACACCACCTGACTTACCAGCAGGTACAACTCCACTCATCTGTTTTCCTCTCTTCTCTTGCACTCTTCATTCATTCATTCATTCATCCATCCATTTAGCAAACATTCATCATTCCCAACATGATGCTGAAACTGTGATATATACAAAAGAAAATGGATATGAAGTTTGGTTTCTGAATTCTAGTTGCTTATACCACGCACAATAGGCTGCATGGTGCAGGAAAAAGTAAATCTGTGAGATCTGGGTTAAAATTCTGACTATGCTACTTTCTAGCTATGCGTGGTAGAGATTCTAAGTTGTCTGTCCCAAATCCATCTTTGACTTTGCTTTAGAAACAGAAACATTAACTTCCTCCCCGTTCCCCACCAGCATTGATGCTATGATGGACCAATGGCACTTAAGAGAGAGTTGTTGTGTCTGTGTGTAGGGTTGGGGTGTTGGGGTTGGGGATGGGTCCAAGGAAAGTCCTTAAGAGGGGGACACACTGCCTTAATGGACTTGTGCTCTTCTCCCCCTTAGTTTCTCCTTCTGCTTGAGTGGAATACAAACGTGATTTCTGTAACTCCAGCAGCCATTTGGGGGAGTAAAAAAAACTGAAGAATGAATATCAAGTCCCCAGGTTGGCAGAGCAGGAAGAGAGAGAACATGAGTTTATGATGACTAATTGGAGGCTCCCTACAAATCACAAACTGCCTACTTCTAAATATTTTTTAAAGAGTGAGTGAAATTAATTTTGATTGTTTAAGTGAACAGTTAATGAATAACAATTCCTAATTGACAAAATGTGTAACCTTGGTGAGTCCCTAACCTGAGCCTCCTCTCCAGCTTAATAATACTAGTTTTGTAGAATTGTCAATTAAAAGATTTAATGTCTGTAAAACAGCCAGCACATAATGAGGGTGCACATGGCAGATATTCCCTGGGCCTGGGACACTCTGGCACAGTCTTACTGCTTGAGTACAGTGAGTTCTATTTTGATTGGTCAGAAACTATGTCTTATCCAGGGTTATTCTGGCTTTGAATATCACCTCAGACTATGTTATAGATATTAACTCCTAATCTATAGATAATTTTACCTACATAAAAACTGAAATTATAATAGGATTTAAATAAGAGCAAAAGCCAATAGAGATGTCAGGAACTATTCTCAGTGAGGGTCAACTATTTGGTGCCAAACATAACTTTGGAGACTTGATAGAGTTACTGGGAAGAGAGAAAGACCAATGAGGAATATTCATCTTATATCCGCGGTAAGTTGGCATTCGTGGGTGATGAGGCCATTAGAAAAGTTATCAACAAAATATAAGGTGTACATCCTGCTACCATGAGAATTGAAAAGTGGGAAAACCCCATATGAAAAGGCCATGGTTTTATAAACAATGACATATTGTCCAAACTGCCGTTATCCAAACCAAATGCACGTTCTTTACATGTTTTTAAGGTTTAACTCTTATATATTTCAAGTATACCTCAAATCTGTGTATCTCTTTTAAGCAGCATAAATGCTTTTTGGAAATAAGTGCTTACACACCAAACAAACACATTAAAAAATAAATGTAGAAGAATGAAGCAGAAATAGGTAATGATTTGTTTTGTCTTTGTCTTTTGGTATGAAGAATTTATTATTGCATCTTGCTCATGAAATGAAGAACACTCCCAAAATAATGTTTATATGATTGTTTTAAGCCCCTATGTTTAACCTAATTAACACAAATAAAGGACACTATAATTAATACACACCAAGCTCTATATGATGGTTATGGCCCTCAGTGTGATGGATGAATGAGGGGAAACGCCTGGCATTTTGAATGATGCGATAATTAAATAGGAAAGGAGAGGAATCCATTGTCACCATGATCATGAAAGACAGGAAGACTTTCTAAGAACCAGACTGCCTCAGGACTTGGACAAAATCTGCTCTAGACCAGAAAAGGAACTGCTGGATATCTTCGTGATCTGCCTTTTTCAGGAGAATTGAGAGTTACTTCAAAATACTTCCCTTAACTACTTTGCCACAGAATAAACTCAGTTTAATGAGTGCACAGCCTTCCTCTCCACAGTTAAGGAGGAGGGAGAAGGTATCAGTCCCAGCATCACAGACAGAAGTGGAGGAATCTTGTAGATCCAAATTTTCATTTTGTGTATGAGGAAACCAAGGCCAAGAAGGACAGCAGTAATTTTTAAAGGAATTTTTCTGGAACAAGAAAATGTGGGATGGGGCTTTTAGGGGCAAAGTATACGATGGACATCTGAAAAGGAAAATATCAATAAATTTCTGTTGTGTTTAAAGTAGATTTAGTAGAATTTCTGTCATTTGTATATGAAAGAACATTGACTAATTTAATTTTTCAGAAAGTCCTCTTTTTTAAATCAATGAATATAATAAAAAATATGTTAGACCAGAATTGATTTTCGCTTGGAGGGTAGACTAGTAGGCTAATGTATTTCAATGATGAAATAAAATGTACTGCTCTAGGGCACTTTGCTAATACTGGTGGTAATTGTGTGTGTAGTGTATGTGTGGGGGGTGGGCACAGGATAAGAGACAGAGTGAATAACTGAGTATGTACAAAAAAATTCAGGAAAGGTGCAGGTGGTTTTATTTTTTCCTGTTTTTGGGGGGGTTTTGTTGTTGTTGTTTTTTAGTAGTAGTAGGTATTGAGTAGATCCCTCAATTTCTTTCACAAGAAAAAACTTAGACTACATTTTAAATTGTTCTTATAATAAAATTAATTTCCAAGACAAGAGAAAATGTATATAAATGGCTACATCTCAAAGAAGCATGTTAAGCAGATAAAGTATTTTAGCCTCAAGCTTTCATATAGTGCTTTTGTAGAATAAATTTAAAAGAGAATTTTTTTGTTGTTTTATTTTCAAATACACACTCCTTTAAACTTATTTCCCTGATTTCTTTAACTGTGACCTAATCCAATAGGAGGTTATCACATTTCAAATATTTCTGGGATTCTGTAGAAGAGAAAAACACAAGTGGAAAAATGTAGCCATACTTGAGGCTGCCCTGGTGAATCTGAAAATGAGGTGCTGGAAGCTGCTGTGCCATCTTGATGTAAGTGAACACCTGGGGCAGTGTTAGAAGAAAAAGGTAGAAGACTGTGGGTGCAGGAACAAAATGAATGGACATGTTGACAATGAGATGGAAAGTAACTGAGGAATTTCCATACTTATGTCCAATTTAGTTCACTAATTTTATTCTGCTCTTACCTGACTGCTTTACCCCTTTCCTACTTTCTGCTCTGCATTATTTCTATTTGTTTATGGGGCTGTGCAAAACCACTCACAGCAGGAGGCTTCTGACACATTTTCATGTGCTAGGAAGAGCCCTGGTTATAAGAACCTTCAAAGCACCCTAGGAGCCAAGCAAGGTAAAAACTCCAAGAGTGAATCCCATTGTGTAATGAAAAATGCATTGGCCTAAATCCCAGAAGACAGACTCTCTCCCATTCCCACAAGGTGCATTCGTACAGGCCACTTCACCTTTCTGAGCCTCTGTTCCTGCTGTGTGTAAAAGCGGAAGAACAATGCCTTCATCCCAAGGTTGTTGTGAAGACTGAGATGAGATAAAAGTGTTTACTCTCTAGGCCTGAAGAGCATCTTCACAAGGGAGTTATCAATCAGATATTACTGCAACAAGAAAAAAAAGGGGGGTAACAGCTCTCTTTAAAAAAAAGTATTGATTTCAGAGAGAGGGAGAGGGGAAGAGAGGCAGAGGGAGATAGAAACATCAGTGAGAAACATCAATTGGTTGCCTCTTGCATGCCCCCTACTGGGGATCGAACCCGTAACCCGGGCATGTGCCCTGACCAGGAATCAAACCAGCATCCTCTTGGTGCCTAGAATGACACTGAACCAACGGAGCCACACCAGCCAGGCAACAGGTCTTAATTTTCATCTCCAAATCAAAATATATTGACACCATGCAGTAGGTACACATATGTTTGTCTCTCTGGTGTTTATACTTGTTATTTTAATTGTATGGTTGGGCTGAATGCTTCCAAGAGATGGCTGGGGAAAACTTTGGCAAACAGACCAATAGTGAATATTTCATAAACTTAATTATAGAACTGAGTCTAAACAAAAAGTGGAATAGTAATATGTATACATTATACGTTCTAGTAAAATAAAAAGCATGCAACTAAAAAATGGGAAGATGTGAGAGAGAAAAGGAAAGTATGATAAGTCGTAACTATTATGTAGGAATACCAATTAAGAGGTAAACCAGATAATAAAGAATAAGAGAAAGGGGAATTAAGGGCACATTACCTGGTATAAATATAAAGGCATCTCTAAAGAAACAACAAAAGCGCAAACCCAAGCCTTCATTAATACCATAAGAAATGTTTAAAACAGCAAGACACACCCAATGCAGAAAGAAACAGTAAATATAATTCACACAGTAATTATTAAATAATAATATACAGTTGGGAGCAGACTTATCGATGACAACACAAATTTTTAGGTTTCATTCATCTTTTAAAGAAAAGACATTTGTGAATTTGCTCAGAAAGCAAAATCTACTTCTATGTGAAATGAACCCTGAACCTCAGTTTCCCCACATGTGAAATGGCGATAACAAGTTTACCAACTGAGAGTGCTTGCCCTTTGTAATGAACACAAGCAAGGTTCAAACACTAGGGAAACAGCCTTTCCGATCACCAACCAGGTGTCTTAACGCTGAGTGTCATATACATGCTCTCCTGGCTTCTGTGTCCAGAATAGTTTTAAGTTCTTCTCTAGATTTCTAAAAAATATACCATCTCTATATGCACCCTTATGCTCACTGCAGTATTCTTCCCAGTGGCCAGGACATGGACACAACTGAAGTGTCCCTCGCTAGAGGATTGGGTAAAGAAGTTGTGGTCCGTCTCTACCGTGGAATTGTACTCAGGCGCAAGGAAAGACGAAGTGCTGCCGTTTGGACAGCAGGGGCCGACCTTGAGAATATCATGCGACGCAAACTAAGGCAGGCAGAGAAAGTTAAGAACTATATGGTTTCACTCATATGTGGGATATAAAACTGAAAGCAGATGATTAAGCAAGGAAAACAAACAAACAAAAACCCACAGACAACAGTGTGGTGGTTACCAGAGAGAAGGAGTGTGGGGGGTGGGGTAGTAAAGTTTAAAGGGGGTCAAATATATGGTGCCAGAAGGTGATTTGACTTTGGGTGGTGGGCACACAGTGTAATATGCAGATCATCTATCATAGAAATGTGCACTTGAAACCTATATAATCTTATGAACCAATGTCACCCCAATAAATTTAATTTAAAATTTTAAATATATATATAGTTTAAAACTAAGAACTTCCTGGCCCTCTTGGACTTCCAAGATGACTGGACCGTATTTTGGCTGTGGGTTTCCGAAGGAAGTCTCCCATAGCCCTCTGTGGAAAGCACACAGAGACATGGCTAACAAAAGCCCATCCGGCTCTTGTCAAAACCCATTCCTTTTACCTCCTTTGCAATCAACTCATTTATTGAATCCTACTATGTACTGACACATATGCCCTCTTTCTTATATTGTGATTTATCTCAATCTCACAAATTTTGGCTGAGGGACTGTTATGCCAGGTACATGCTGCAAGGGTTGCAGATATAAACACAGGGAGTCACCATTCTCAACGACCTCACAAGGGGGCCTGAGTTTCCCATCTCCTTACTCTAAGGAGCTCTTGTACTCTCATAGATTCTGAAAATGATTACTCATCTGCAAAATTAGTCGGGGGGACCTTTAAACATTGATATATGGAGGCTGACGCAGGCACACAACAGTCTACAGGATGGTCCAAGGTGGATCAGTAAGGGAACTCCAGCCTGACTTTCACAGACTGGACTGGGTTTCTATCCATGTCTAGCAGGCAATCAGACAGCTTTTCCCTGCAGCCCCGTAAGCGAGACATTTTTCATTAAAGCACTCAAAAAGGGGGGAAAAGGAAAGGAAGGAAGAAGAAAGGAAAGGGAGAGTGTGAAAGACCAAAAAAAAGAAAGAAAAAAAGGAAGGGAGGAAAAAAAACAGAGAGAGAGCACCTTGTATATATTTATAGGTTTTCAAATGCCACATAATTTGGCATTTGAATATTGCTAGAATGTACCTGTCTTTGACTTCAGCTTTTGCATTATGTATTTATGTAAAATACATTTCGCCAGGAGGAGCCTTTGAAATTCTCATTACTATTCCGTGAGGAAAAAATATAAACTTATTCCTGCTCATACCAACTCAGAGTTGTCTGAGATCCTCTGCAATTTAATTATTTAATCTGAACCTAACCGTATGTCTCTTTTCTCTTTCTTGCCATCTGATTAATTGACACGAAATTATCCCACAGTTATTATATTTCATTAATGCCTTGGGGTCCTGTGTTTCCATTTTGTTGTGCCATGATTTGATTTTCAACGCATTAGGTATGAGCAGTTAATCCCAGCTATACTATATCTCAGCGATTTTCAACCTTTTTCATCACATGGCACACATAAGCTAATTACTAAAATTCTGCAGCACACCAAAAGATATTTATTTTGTCGATCTGACAAAAAAACGGTACAATTTTGATTCATTCACACTGGACAGCTGTTGTTGTGTTGGCTGTTGTCATTTTTTAATTTGACAATCTAAGGGAAAAGAGGTCAGTGCCCCTGACTAAATAGTCAGGTACTGCAGGTTTTAAAAAGTCTTGGGGCACATCAGTGTGCCATGGCACACCAACTGAAAGTCGCTGCTATTTCTAATAGTTTGCCACTACAGAATTTCCAGGTGTATTTTCAGTTTGCAGACTAAACAGAGAATCGGGGGCCTCAGCCCTGCCTGAAATTGCAACTATTCATTGGAATAGTAGAGTCTGAAAGAAATGACATTCAAAGGTGCAAGCTGTTTCCATTTTGCAAGTGTTGAAGATCTGAAGACAACTTTAGGCATACAGCGTACTGCATATTACAAAACCACCTGAATGCACCATGCAGTTATGCAAACATAAAGCCAAGTTCATAATATCAATGTAAATACTAGGGTAGTTGTGGCTGTAAGGCCTAAACAATGGGATGACAAAAATATGACTTAAGCCTGGCCGGCATGGCTCGGCCATTGAGCATCAACCTAGGATCCAGGAGATTTCAGTTCGATTCCCGGTCAGGGCACATGCCCGGGTTGCAGGCTCGATCCCTAATTGGGGGCGTGCAGGAGGCAGCCGATCAATGACCCTCTCTCATCATTGATGTTTCTCTTTCTCTCTCTCCCTCTCCCTTCCTCTCTCTGAAATCAATAAAGACATATATATTAAAAAAAATACAACGTAAGTGTGCTGTAATCACGAGTTTTACCAGCCCATCTTTGATTTTGCCTGTGAACTCACTGTTGGGCTTTGAATCAAGATAATGCAAATTTAATTTTTAACACTATAAATATTGTGATCAGGTTTTCTAAGAGTTTAGATAATGAAAGTGATAAGAAAACGGTTCCAATTCCAATGCAAACACGACCCATATATCACTGAAACAAGAAGGCTAAATGTCTGTATTATTTCCATCACAAACAGAAGTGCAACTGGACTAGGGAGGTGAATGATCATAACAGAGCTTATTAAATAATATGATAGAAAGAATCTGGGAACAGGCAGGGTGGAGAAGGAGCTGTGAAAGCACACGTGGAGACAATCTCACAAGTTTGTGATGATATAGGCAAGTACTTCTAAATCAATTAAAGTTTTTCTCGTCTGCCAAAATGATATCCATGCTCGATCAAAAACAGCAGCCACTGAACTCACATGGGCATTCTGCCCAAATGAGCACACACGTCTAATATGACCTTGTTAAATTAACATTTGGTATGTAGAGCCCTGGGGTGTTGACTGGTGAGCCTCGATTCAAGAAAAGACCATGAGGGAAATACAAATAGAGAAGTTTAATACTCACACGTACTGGACAAAGTTCATGGCAGCCTCAAGGGGCCACATGCGGAGGTCAAGGCAGAGACAGCTAAAGAACCTGGGGCACATGCATTAATTAGGATTACTGGGTGGGATGCTTTGGGGTTCCCAAGCTAAGGCTGGATCGGTCAATTCAAACCAAAAAGAGTGGGGTTTTAGTAAGCTCCATGGGTTCTTACCAAAGGCACACACTAAGGAGGGCCCTGGGAGGCTGGGGAGCCTTTTATCAAAGGGCCATTGGGAAACTTACATTTCCTTGTGACTCTGTAAGCTGTTATCTAGGGTATGAAAGGATTTCAATATAAAATGGAACCAGAGGGTCTGAAATGGAGAATCTCACACATGCACTCCCAGGAAAACAAAACTTAAGAACTGAGATTTATTTCCCATAAATGCCCCACTTTCAGGAAACCAGGACTTACCTCCTGACCAGTGAACACCCACCAACAATCTCTCCCCATCCTCAAGCCAATGAACTTACTGCTTGAACTCTGGCTGGACTCCTGCTCCCTTCACTCTGTACTTCTTGCCCATAAATACAGTGCACCCCAAACCTTCAGCTTTTCCTGAATGGCAGTTCCTCTATTATACCCGAATAAACTCAATCTCTGGTAATTTGACTTTGCCTCTGTTTACCTCTTTATTTAGTTTGACAACAGTGTGCACTCCCATGAGGGGTTATTGTCTGTTTAAGGCCCCCACAAAGTGGGTGCTGGGACGACAATGCCGAGCAGTAACTTAGCTACACACTTGTCAACATCACAGAGCTCCCTTTATTGTTCTGTGAAAATGAGTAGCTACATTTCTTGGTTCAGAAACTGCAACTAAAATGTCATGTGAGTAAACAAGAGGAGAAGTTCTGAAAATAGATATGTTGGCTCCTTACAGTGTACAGCTTAGCTTTTTCTGTCAGATTTTATCAATGATCATACTTTCTACAGTATATCAAATGATGAGCTAAACCATGGCTGAAAAAAACAAACAATGTTATCCCTAGCTACTAGGTACTTTGATTTAAAAAAATATAGTTTGAAATCATTTTCTAAATTTCTATGAAGATTTTAATGAAACATCAGTCAATGTAAAATAATAGATTGTTGATATCTTGTCCAAATACCCTCGAGGCTCTGCTTATCCATCTGCATATTTGGCCAATTAAGGCAAAGGTAAAATGTGAAAAAATATGTTCAGTTTATAAACTTCTTAGGAAAGAAAATAAAAAAGATTTAATCTGTTAAATTTCCTGCAAACCTCGTACACAGCAGTGCTAAACTGGGATGTGATTTGCTTATCTGTGATACTGAAGATTTTGTAATGAAAAATTTTTATCACTTTACAGTTTCCTCAAAATGTGCAGAAACACTTAATGGAATTTTAGACTTTATTGAAATAAAAAGGAGATAGCCTTTCACGTGTCTATAGGATGGATCTCATTGATTTCAGCCATAGGAAAGATATTAAAATGTCGGCCTATTGTAGAATCGTATTTTCAAAGATTGGGACAAGAAGAATGTTTCACAATTTAGAAATGCATTGAAGATGAGAAATAGAAAAAGGATTACTTAACAGAAACTTATATGCTGTTTCTCCAAAACTTTTTGATGATCTTTGAAGGGCCATAATGAGTCTAGAAAAGGGTGAACTGAGTGTCTGAATTATTTGATGTTATATGTAGGTTGCAATAAAAACTCATAGAGTAAAAGACATGACTCATTTTTTTTGGAAATAAGGCTGCTGCAGAATCCAAAAGTATGTTTAAAGAAAAGGGAAGCTAATTTTAACAGGACTTTCTCAATATCTTCACTAAAACTATAACTTACGTGGAATCCAATTTTTATTTCATAGATTCAAATTACCTCTCTGTAACTATGTCAAGCTTATTTCAGCTTCAAGGCCTTTGTCCTTGCTGAACCTACTACCTGGAATTTTCTTCCTGTTAATATTTGCATGTCTTACTCATTTTAGTGACATGCTGTAGTGTCACTTCCTCAGAAGCTCCTTTCCCAGTATTTCCTTCTGTAAGATTTTCTCTCCTTTTTTACCTTCTTGGACTATTTCATTTTTATTCATTGCACTAACCATTACCTGGAATTCTAGCTTATAAAATGATTTGTTTATTTCTTCTTTTTCTGTCTCCCCTTTAGAATGTAAGATCTGTCAGAGCTGGGCTCTGTCTGTCTTGATCATTACGATGCCACCGGCACCTTAAAACAGTACCTGACTCAGACAAGGCACCTAACAAATATTTGTCAGATTATGTCCAGAAAAGGGATTCAAGGGATTCAAAGTAGTTGCTTTTCACTTCTCTAAAAATCTTTCAGCACATGTGCTTCAGTTATGAGATCTTATTATGTTTGTCTCAAACTATGCAATTATGGCAATAACATCATTCTGTTGGAGGAAAAACCATGCCTCAGCCCTTGATATCTACTTTCAAAATAATCTAATCAGTGCTAAATATAGCAGAAATTTATCTAGATTTGTGATCAGAAGTTTGGACCATTTCTTATGTGCAGTAATGATTAAATGAATTCTCTCCAACTATTTTTTTTTAAATTCTTTTGGCCAATTGCTAAAAGGTGGTAGTTGGGGAAAGGATTGGCAATCTGTTTTTATCCCAACATTTTCCCTAAGTCCTAAGTTTTAAAATATGGTTTAAAAAAAAACAACAAAAAATATTTTTTATTGTGGGAAATGTCAAATGCAAATAAGATAAAGTAGTATAATGAATCCCCCATTATCCATCACTTTTATTATCTTATAGCTAATCTTTTATTCATCCATAAACCCTTAAACTTCTTAGATTATTTTAAAGAAAATTTCAAATATTCTATTATTTTAACCATAATATTTCACTATATTTCTTTGAAAAATGAGAAATCTTTGTAATATAAGCACAATTGTGCTCTCTCCCTTAATAACAAATTGACTATAATTCCTTAATATCATCAAATATCCTTTTGATGTTCAAATTTCACAAGGCAGATACAGAGAGTAAAAGAGAAAAAAATGAAATAAGTGGAAAATAAGCACAAAGTAATTAATGTAAACAGAACAATATTATAATCACATTAAATGTAAATAGTCCACTCAAATAAAAAGCAGCAATTGTGAGACTGGGTAAAAGAGCAAGACGCAACTATATGCTGCCTAAAATAAACTCACTTTAAAAATTAAAACACACATAGAATAAAAGTAAAGAATAGAAAAGGATGACTCATAACAATAAAAAAGTGAGTGGCTATATTAATTACAAGCAAAGTAGATCCTTAGAATAAAGAGCATTTAATGGATAAAAGAGCCATTTCATAATGACAAAGGGGTCAGTTCTCCAAGTGGATCTAACAATCCTATGTCTTTTATCTTATAACAGAACTTTCAAAGAGATGAAGCAAAAACTGATAGAACTGAAAAGAGAAATAGGCACATCCATCATTATCATCAGAGATTTTTAACAAGTCTCTCTCAATAATTAATATAAGAAAGTAAGGAGAGACTCAGTGAAGACACACTTGAACATGACTATCAATCAACTTTTTCTAATTGACATTTCTTGAACACTCCAATCAAAACCAGCAGAATACATATTCTTTTCAAGTTTACACAGAACTTTCACCAAAGTAGACCATATTGTTGGTCATAAAACAAATGTTAATGCATTTTAAGTTTTTTAATAGTACCAAGTGTATTCTCTAATCAAACTAGAATTCATTGAAATATCAATAATAAGATATTTGGGGAATCCACATGCATTTGTATTCTAAAAATGGACTTCTAAATAGTATATGGATCTAAGAAGAAATCACAAGGGAGTTTAGAAAGTGTTTTGAACTAAATAAAAATACAACATGTAATGTGTAGGATGCAGCCTAGTGAAGTATGGGAGAGGAGGGAGAAGGAAGGGAAGAGAGAGATTGCGTGAGCGAGAGAGAGAGGAGAGGGCATTAAATCCTGCTTTTGAAAGAAAGGAAGAAAAAAAAGACAGATCTCAAGCCAAAGAACTCAGCTGCCATCTTTACAAATAAAAAGAGAGAACAGAGCAAACAATATAGAAATAATAAAGGTTAGAGCAGAAATCAACAGGAATTAGGAGAATAATAAAGAAAAAGTAAACCAAAAGTGGGTTGTCTGAGACCAATAAAGTTGATAAATATTGGCCAGATTGTTTGTGAAAAAGCAAAACATAGGTTATAAGTATCATGTATGAGATGACACCAATACAGATTCTCAGGTATTACATTGATAAAGGAATATTATAAATAACTTACATGATTATATTTGATAATTAGGTGACATGAGCAAATTCTTTAAACACCCAAACTTCTAAAATTCATTGAAAAAGGATTAGATACCATGTATAATCCTGTATCTATTAATAAAATTGAACTTATAGTTAAAATTCCCCCCAGAAAGAAAACTCCAGGACCAGATGGCTTCACTTGAAAATGTTACCAAGCACTTAAGGAATAAGCCCCAGGCCCTGCTTTGTGTTTCCTTTGTATCTGTGCTTCACTCTGGGTTGCAGGCACTTTTGGATGCTCATAAACCACTTCCTCCTCCATGGGCCCATAGCTAAATGGCATTTCCCAGTCTCCCCTGCAGTCAAGTGCGGCTATGCAACTGATTTCTAGCCAGTGGAGCTCAAGCAGAAGTGACAAGTGACTCTGTCAGTTCTGGCCTGGGAGAACCTCTCTAGGTCCACTAGAGGGAAGATTAAGCAATGTTTTCAGAACAGGATGGAGTCATGAGATGATAGGATTCTGGGTGTTAAGTGAACCCAGGAAGCCCATGGACCTAACCATTAGGAACCCATGTTCAAATAATTAATAAAAAATGTTAAACTGCTGATATTTAGGGACTTATCTGTTACAGCAGTTAGCATTACCCCCAACCAATCCACTCTGCAATCTTACAGAAAACATTGTATTAGAATTATATTTTATATATCTGAATCTCTTACTTGACTGCTGTAACAATTCAGTTTAAAGACTGTGCTGTGTCTTATACATATTTTTATCCCTAAGTAAATGAAGATATTCAATGAATGCTTGAATTCAATAAGTGATGACCTGAAATTCCACATTCATAGAGATAACATGTTTTAAGCAATTTGTAAAAGTTATCTTATTTAATGATCTCAACACTGCTTGTGGTATATATTATTTTCTCTGTATTAGAAGCAAGACAAGGAATATAAGAAGGCAAGTAATTTGGGCAAAGTTGGCAATCAACATACTGAGAATGAGAAATGATACCCAGATCTGCCTAACTCTAAAGACCACATTGTTTTCTTAAAGCATGTATCATGAGTCTGTGGAAATCTGAAATTCATATCCATAACCTTGTATCTTTTCTTTTTCAGAAATACATTGGCCATATTTGGTTCCATAGTTCTCTGATGGAAATGAACACTTCCAAAAATCCCAAGAGTAACTTTCCATTCTATGAAAGCTTATCAGAAGTTACTATTTTCCAAAATAGTTTAGGTCTATCACGTGCATCTATTTTGTCTCTAAAAAGTCTGTAGGCTTATCCCTTGAACAAGTGTGGTAGGTTTTTTATAGGAGGGAGGAGATGATTTTTTCTTTAAACAATGAATTTATGATTTAATCAAAAAACAAAATACCAGTGACTTGTTATCTGCCAACTAGAACTCTGCGGTCCTTTGCTTACACACTCCTTATTAGTCTCCTTGGCAACGGGTAATCACTTGTTTCCCTTAAATAGATGAGATGCCAACAAATATGTAATAGTGGTTTGATACATCAGCAAAGAAAAGTGCTGTAATGACAGTGTAATAAATCTGAACATGAAAAGTTAATAGCCACATTAGTGACAGCCTAACTATAGTGCGAGAAGCACACAGGACCTGAATTTTCAGCTTCCATTTCATTCTTTTTGTGATACTCAGTTCTCTCTAGACTGCCTTCCTCCCCTCCTCCCATCCTTTCCCTCCCTTTGTTTAGCCACAAACCTGTAGGTTAAAACCCTTCAAAATTAAAATAGACCTGCTAATAATTCCTTTTTTCTCCCACAAGAAAGAATTGCTAAATTCATCGGAATCCAGCTAAATATTTTTATTAAAAATATGGGTTTGAGGTCACCCTTAAAGAGTTAAATGTAATTTGAACCCAACATGTTTACTTAAATAGGCTGCATTTTGGGGTATTCACCTTGATTTGTTCCAGTCAAGGTCATTAATCTCTATTAAATAGTCTCTTTTCTCTCTGATTAAGTATCACAGCTCTGTAATGAAGTCCAGTGCTGAACTCATCATGGTTCTTTCACAGTGGAGCCAGGGATCGCTGGGTGGGCTTGAATCTCTACCTCTGAAGGTGTAACCAGGGACTGTGATGTAACCCTGCTTGACCCATGAGGGACCATTTCTTCTTCTCATGCTCGCTGGGTATATATGGGCATTTTGCAGTGGCCACTGAACAACCATTGCTCTAATTCATCCTAAGAATTAACCGTATTTAGCAGTGGCACCAGAATTAGGCCAAAATGAGGAGCCAGTCACACAGGTCTCTTACATTTCCTCCCTTCTTCTTCTTTTTTTTTTTAATCCTTACCTGAGGATATATTTAGTGATTTAAGAGAGAGAAGAAAGGTGAGGAGGAGAGAGAGAGAAACATCAATGTGATAGAGAAACATCAATTGGTTGCCTCCCATATGCACCCTGACCAAGGACTGAACCTGCAACCTAGGTATGTGCTCTGACTGGGAATCAAATTCACAACCTTTTGGTGTGCAGGACGACATTCCAACCAACTGAGCCACCCATCCCTTCTTTGTTTTAGCTCCATTCCTCCAGTTCCAATGGTTCCTTCTAGTCTTTTCCATCTTCCCTTAACCTAGAGTACCTAGTTCTGTCTTTTCCCTTGACAGAGTAACAAAGCCATCTGAAAATAAAGTTTCTCCTCTAAGACATTAAGTAGCCCAACATTAAAAGGTGAGACTTGAGGGGAGGGGGGGAATGGGAGGGGTTTGTAATACTTTCAACAATAAAGATAAATTTTTTAATATTAAAAAATTAAAAAAATAAAAGGTGAGACTAGGGAAGAAAACACATTAGAGAAGTATAACCTAAATAAATAAATATTATAATATTAGGAATTATTTCTATCATCTGCCAAGTACCAACCATATGTCAACCAGTGGGCTAAATTCTATGAACATTATTTCCATTGAATCCTTACAATATGGATATTACTACCTAAATTATATAGGCAACTTGGGCTTCCACAGATATTAAACATGTTGTCCAGGTTCACATAACTAGAAAGTGGCAGAGTCAGTATTTTAGCCTACATCAGCTTGTTTCCAAAGCCAATGCAGAGTAGAAAGGGTCATTCAAGGCCAATGAATAATTTTCTACAAATTGTAGTCATCCTTCATCCAGAATTCTTGGAAGGTGATTAACCAAACTCTGAGTAGTTCCAGGTCCCTGCCTTCCAAGACATCTACTCCATTATTAATAATAAGAGGAGGAATAGCTACTATTTATGTAATACTTTCATGTGCCAGGTACATTCCTAACCCAAAGCATGATCACTGACTATAATCGTGGGCTCTGGAGTCAGGCTGCCTGGGTTGAATTCTTAGTCTACCATTGTGAGACCTCGAGATTCTGTATACTTAACACCTTCGTTTTCTCACTTATAAAGCGGGGAACAATAAAATTTCCATTAATATAGGGTTATCACACAAATTAGATGAGCTAATACACACATAACTCTTGGGACTGTGACTGCACTTAGGAAACATTCAGTAAAAATTAACTAGATTATAAGTTGGCTTATTGTTGTGTATGAGGCGATGTGCCCAGCAATTTATATATATTATTTCACCCACTCCTCTTAGTAATTCTATGAATTATGCACTAGGGTTATCCTTATCTTACAATTAAGAAAGACGAGGCACAGAGGGGTTATGTAATAGTCCTAAGGATACAGAGCAAGTAGTGGCTGAGCCAGGATTCTAAGTCAGGCAGTATGTCTCCAAGCCTGCCTTGTCAACGGCTAGTACTCTGACTCTACTGCTGGCCAATACTCTTGGTTAGAAAGCATGTTTCCATGTGAAGCCAAACCATGTTCATGAAACTTTAACCCCTTGATCTTAGTTTTTGTTATGAGTTTACATTCACCACTCAACCGTGAGCATTCTCTCTCTCTTTCATCTAATGCTCCACATCTCTCTTCACCTACCCCATCCCAGCAGTCTTGCTTCACTAACTTTCCATCACAAGCAATTTGTTAAAGATATTTTAAGGAGCCCAGCTGGGCGTGGCTCAGCAGTTGAGCATCGACCTAGGATCCAGGAGATCCGGGTTTGATTCCCTGTCAGGGCACATGCCCAGGTTGCGGGCTGCAGCCGATAAATGACTCTGTCATCATTGATGTTTCTGTCTCTCTCTCTCCCTCTCCCTTCCTCTCTCTGAAATCAATAAAGATATATTTAAAAAAAAAAAAGATATTTTAAGGAAATGTACAAATATGTGTAACCCAAAGCAAGAAAACTGCATTTTCATGTATTTGACCAAAACCCTGTCTTAAATACAGATTTATTTAGGCAGTGATGCTTTTCTTATGATGGAAAATAACAGAGGCAATCCATTTAATCTGTGAATTTCTCAGCCAGTTCTCTGAGAGTCAGTGAAGGGCACACATGTCCAGATTTCACTCTGGCCCCAGGAAGAACCTCGGGTTCTGCTTGACAGGTTACCACACACCCACAATGCACGAGGACTGCCTTTCAGGAATCAGCCACTTTAGAAAAGTTCTGTGCCTGTTGCAAATTTGTATCATAGCAACACGCACAATTTTGATAAATAAATTGTTCTCCAAATAACTTTATTCACTGAGGAGAGATCTCAGGTTCTTGTCTCTCAGTCTAAGGAGCACTTGATGTTCTGTTCTTCCTGAGTTGAATCTAAAAACCACACAGACTTTCTTCCCTTCTGTAAATTATTATCACAAATGTAAAATGCCTTGGTTTTCAGGAGATGGTAAAACATTGTTTTTCAAAAAGTCTCCCGAGTTGTTATTACAGAAACAATGTCAGGGATGAGAGTTTTATTTAAAAAGATGAATCTCTGTTAGATGTCATTTCTGAATCTGAGTTGGCTAACGAGATACTCTGATTTCATTTCCAGTCAACTTGTACTTTGAGTGCTCCTCTCAAGGATCTTGAAGTTTAGTGGGAGGGAGGGATGGTGGAGTGGATGACAGACAAAAAATATGACACAAGAGAGAACATTAAACAAATTTTAACACATGATTATGTGAGGAATTATGCAACTGAACCAATGAAGCCAGACAAAGTTTCAAGTAATCGCTATTGAAATGCCATTTCTCTCTATTTCTGCTCACACTTCATCCTGCCGCACTTCTGTTTTCCATGGTCTATGGTAAGTGGATCTAACGCAGGCCAAAGACTTCGCCTATAAAAATGTTTATATTTATAAAAATATAAAAATATTTGCCCAGCTTCTATAGACGAGAACGTCATCATTTATAAAGATCATTGCCCTGGCTGCTGTGGCTCAGGTGGTTGGGCAGAGTCCTGTGCACCGAAAGGTTGCTGGTTGAATGCCTGGCCAGGGCACATGCCCAGCTGCCAGCTCCATCCCCAGTGAGGGCGTGCAGGAGGCAGCCAATCGATGTTTCACCCTCTCATCGATGCTTCTCTCTCTCCTTCTCCCTTTCTCTCTCTCTAAAAATCAATAAAAATTTAAAAAGGAAAAGAAAAAGATCATGGTATCCCGTCCTGTGTGGCTCTAGATAAATGTCAGCTCATCTTTTCTGAAATGCTCTCTCACGTGGAAGCCTTCCCTGACCTCCCCTCTCTCCCACCTGGAAGGTAGGTACTCTCTCCTTTGGTTCTCATAGCATTTTATGTATCTCCCTACTATAATCCACATTGATTTGTCTGCATGTTCATCTACTTTCTAAAGTGTGAACTTCTCAAGACAAATGATATGCCTTAGGCCTTTTTTTTTTTTTTTTTAAATCCCAATTACTTAGCAAATTGTTGCTTCAAGAAATGTTTGTTGGATGGCTGGATGGATGAATTAAGTGATAAGACCTAATAGTGGAAATCTTGGCATCACTACCTTTAAGGCTCAATAATTAAACATTCATTAATTTAGGAGATGACTAAGTAGACTAAAAAGAGCAATTTTAAGCAGAAAGACTTTGGTTTAAATAACTTCTAGAGTGCCTATTGCTATTTTGTCTTGCTCTGATTGCTTAGCTTCTTAGAATATAAACTATCTCTTCCATATATTACCTTAAGACTAATAAAGCTTACCTCAAAGGCTTTTTATAAAAATTAAATAAGATTATAAAGGGTCTGGTCAATTATAAGTGCTCAATAAATGGTAACTATTATAACTTATAAACTAAGGAATTATTACACTTTAAAGTAAACCTTTGTTTCTAAATAAAAATTATTGAAGAACCCCCAGAACACAGGACGAATACATGCATAGATATTCCCTCCTTAACACTAATGTCTAAACCAATAAATGGTTTACTGCACATGTGTGCAAGCCCATGTGTGCATACTGAGACAATCATAAATTCGAAACATCTATTGTCCTCTAAAACTACCGGGTGGCTTATAAACTCTTGCTTGTTTGTACAAGGCAATTGAGGAATAATAAATAATAACAATAATAGTAATATTTATATAGCACTTATTATGTGTCAGATGCTGTTTTAAGTGTTTTACATACATTAAGTTAGCTAATGGACAAAAGAGCACTGTAATGTAGATGTAAACAATGGGACAGGCATCATTTGGAGATTAATAAAAACAAAGTAGTTTCTTTTTTTTCCCCTCACTTTTTTTTTTTTTTTTGAGAAACAGCCATGAGACACATGTTCTGTGAGTCACTAAAAGTCTTTTTGGTACTTGGAACAATCGTGTTATGTCCATTTTCTGTACGTTTTTAAATGGCAAGATATTATAAACAAGTAGAGTAGAACATATATAGTACACACTTAATTTATTCTAATATTCCCCTACCAAAGAGCCTTAAAACGTAAACTAAAAAGGTATAGGGGGGATAAGTGGTGATGGAAGGAGACTTGACCTGGGATGGTGAACACACAATACAATTTATACAGATGATGTATAGAATTGTACAGCTGAAACCTGTATACTTTTTTAAAAAAATATATCTTTATTGATTTCAGAGAGAGGAAGGGAGAGGGAGAGAGAGAGATAGAAACATCAATGGTGAGAGAGTCATTGATCGGCTGCCTCTTGCACGCCGCCGACTGGGGATCGAGCCCGCAACCCGGGCATGTGCCCTGACCGGGAATCGGACCCCAATCACCTGGATCCTACGTCGACGCTCAACCGCTGAGCCACACCCGGCCGGGCTGAAACCTGTATACTTTTATTAACCAATTTCACCCCAATAAATTCAAGATGGGAAAACTTAAGCTCAGAGTAATTAGATAACTGGCCCAAGCTCATACGGTTTGTGAATAGCATAGTAGTTGGGCAAGTTTATTCGGGTAGCAGCAACATGAAGTTATCCCATTATGAAAGGTGGCTAGACAGGAGCTATTCAATATTTGCAGAACAGAATATACCCAACTTTATCAGGATAAACATCATGGAAAGGAAGAGTGACTTACAGAAGCTTACTATGCTAGTCCAAGATACGCATGGTTGGAACAGAGGTTCAAATTCCTAACCTAGTGAGTGGTGCCCTTTAATTGTTTGCTATTTATTGGCCCCTAAAGTCGCAAGACTCCCAGGTTTGGTGGGTGGCAGGTGGGGGTTCTCAATGTAGGCACCCAGGGTGCCATTTGAATTTGGAGCTTGCCATAATCATTTGTGTGTGCTTTGACCTTGAGGTGGAATACAGTGACATCTGGGGCATGTCAACTCACTAGAAGCTGCCTCAGCTATGTAGTCATCTAAACCCTCCCATTTTTATTCTGGTCTGTCTGCCTAATGCTTACATCTACGAAACACAAATTTACCTGTCCTTTATTAGAGGAGTCTAATGGACTCATCACCAAAAATAACTAAACCCACCTTTGCCACACCCTGTATATATATATTTCCAAGTTGTTTTATCTATGGAAGAGGTGTGGTATAAATTAATACCAAATTGCAAAATAATATACTTTTCACCTAAATAATGTATCTATCCAATACAGAAGATTTATACCAAAGTGTAAAAATCCCTTTGGGGGAAAAAACCTACTCACAGTAGTAACATTATTTGTGTTGTGTATCATGCCAAAGATGATGAAAGAAGGCCACTACAGAATGTCAGAATGAGTAGCTCTTTACACAGTGGGGTTTAGTGCACAAAAGAATCACCGAGAGAGTTGGAAGCAGGAAGCACATCATCTTGAAAGATTCTGATTCTCTCTCTGAGTCGGGCCTGAGAATTCGCATACGGAGCTTTCTTGGCGATTCCGATGGAGCTGGCCTATGTACCAAAATAAACACTGCTAGAGGGCATCTGTAATTGTTTAATAGTTAATATCATTTGTTCTAAATATTTAGGAAATCGTTGAGAACTGCAAAAATTCTCTCCTGACCCTTATATTGTTACCCTACATCCTAAGATACACTGTAGGCATTTTTAGACCAGAAATTGGAAGGCAATTAATCTCAAACACATCATAGATCATAACAAAATCCTCCATTAAGTGATGGAGATAATTCAGTCCTCAGAGCTTTCAGAGTACCCTCAGGAAGGGAAAAGTGGCCTTGTAATTTTTTCTACCTTGTTTAAAATGTCTATTTTCTGTCATACATTTCACCTGCATTGGTTGGAGCCCTTGCTCATAAACAGTGGGGGCAGACAAAATACCATGACCAGAAGTCTTGGGGTTCTGTGATTTCAGACTGCTGTTAAAGAATTCATTAGGATCAGCAGGGCCTCTCCTTGCTGCTGTGTAATTGATGACCCCTCTCACATCAATCTCATTATTGTATTAAAGTGACTACAACACACTGAAGACTACATAAGTTTGAAATTGAATATAACAGGTATTGCCAGGAGCAGTTAGAGGGTTGATGACTAGGCATAGAAGTCGCACTTTGGTTGGAACATCTTAGATCACTCTAGTGCAAAGGCAAAGATGGCAAAAGTGAAGTGGTCTGAATCTGAAATGAGCTCAGAGTCATCAGCACCAATAGCATCATTATCATTATGATCATTGCCACCATTATTATTCCTCAACAAATTTAATTAAAAGCTGTGTCCTTTAGCCTGTACTACAAACGGTTTCTAGTTATCTATTCTCTAGCTGGAGTCTATGACATTTTGTTATTCTCTCCATGAAAAAGCCCGATTAAAAATCTGGCATTGCACAGTAGAAAAAAATTAAGTATTGAAATTCTTGATCTAAATATTGTCTCCAAAGCTCATTTATTATTTATCTTGGGACAGCTGCTTGACTTCTCTGATCTTATTTTACATTTTTAATATGGGAATGATAACGTTTGTCCCTGTGATCATTGAAAAGATGATATTTTTAAAAAAAGCAGAAGTAAAGGATTTGGTATAGAACCTGGCACTGAATATGTCTTAGTTACCTTCCCCTCACTTATCCAATGTGGTACAAGGTATGTTATAACGGCACACTTAATAAAGGAGGCACGAATGGGTGGATGGGGGATGGAAGGGTAGACAAACAGGAAATTCAATAACTTCATGTATAATTTATCAACTTCTCTAGGAGACACATTCTATCTCTTTTCCAAGATTCTTCAAAAAGCAACATGTTTTATTAAATGCAAAGTACTATGCAGAAACTATTATTTTTGGAAGGGCCTTTATATATATATATCATCTATCTCATCCCAGTTATTTCATAATTTGGGAAAAGGAAAGTCAAAAATAACCTCTCCAGCCCAGCGGATGTGGCTCAGAGGTTGAGTGTCGACCCATGAATCAAGAGGTCACCAGTTCAATTCCAGGTCAGGGCACATGCCTGGTTTTGGGGCTCGATCCCCAGCATGGGGGCGTGCAGGAGGCAGCTGATAGATGTTTCTCTCTCATGGTTGCTCCCATCTCTCTATCCCTCTCTCTTCTTCTCTCTCTAAAATTAAGAAAAACGTATTTTAAAAAATAATAAACTCTCCATACAATTTATCAACCGTGGACACTTTTGAGCTTGAAATGAAGCATTATTAATAATTACATCAGGGCAACAGGTATAAATTCGAAATACTCCAGGCAAAGTAGGATTACCAGCTTACCCAAAGATGGCCCATGCCTTGCCAATGGTCCTTTTAACCAACTTTTTTTCTCAGCGCAACACTTTTTCTGACTGCACATCTCTTTTAATTTCTTATCCTTGGGTTACATTAATGGTCAAATAATATATTAAAGAATTACTGAAAATATTCAGAGCTTCTTCTGAGACGAGTCTGAAGCTAGTCCTTAGCTTTCTTCTCTGGCTCTAACCTGCTTCCCTTATTTCTCTCCGGAGAGCACCCCCACAGTACAAACCAACTTTCATTACTATCCCATTTTGGGTTCAGCTCCTAGGGACCAGCCTAAGACAATAGGATTGATTGTGGATAGCAAGGAACAGAACGTTTGAGAAATAGAAAAATAAAGGACTAGACAGTTTTCAGGGCCCTGTTCTTCTTGCCATCTCAAACTTCAGTGATAAAGGTAGAGGCCTTGGTGGTACTGGTTTGGCCCAAGAATTAGGCAAGTCCTAAGATTGTAAATAATCCCTTAAAGGGAAGGGTACACGTTGTTGGTGTAAGTTCTCTGGAAAAAGTGAAATAAGCCTAAAGTGGGTTGGCTATCTCCCCTAAAAAGATATGTTCAAGTCCTACCTCGGAATGTGAGAGTGTGACCTTATTTGGAAATAGGTTCTTTGCAGATGTAATTACTTAAGATGAGGTTATAGTGGAGGAGGGTGGGTTCTACATCTATTATAACTGCTGTGCTTATAAGAACAGGAGACACCATCCTGTAGAGAAAGGTGAAGTGAAGACACATGGGCAGAACCCCATGTGAAAACAAAAGCAGAAATGGGAGTGTCCGGGCCTGCTGGCCACCACCGGAAACTAGAAGCAAGCACGGGACAGATCCTCCCTGAGCCCCTAAGAAGGGACCAGTCCCACCAACGCCTCGATTTTGGACTTTTAGCCTCCAGAACTGGGAGAGAATGGATCTCTGTTGTTTCCAGCCATCCAAGTGTACGGTTATGTGTTTCAGCAGCCCTAAGAAATGAGTGTACCTTAGCATACAATGGCAGTGAGTTAGCAGAAAGTGGGCTTTTCTTCCTAAACCTGGCGGAACAGTGCCTGTACCAGGTGTCGCTTGCAGCCGTGCCCTCTGTCTCTCCTGCTTCTCACCTACAGGGACCCAGAGAAAAGGAAACAGTGGCCAAAGTAGAGCTCATTTTCTCCTTCCCTGTATCGCAGTTTGCTTCCGCTAAGTTCTGCATCTTCGGCTAAATAAATCACAAACTTGCAGAGTATGTTGATGTCATCTTTCCCATCATAACCCAACCCACCTGAAATGCTTGACACTCTTGAAAATAATTCCAATCAATGAATAAAACATGATAAACTGGTAATTAGCTTTTGAAGGTGAACTCTTTAAGAGGAGGCTAATTCAGTAACGCTCTAATTGTTTTCCACAGCATCAGACCTTAGCTGACATTTGGTTTTAGCTTCAGCATAACAATTCCCAGGCTATGATCAGAAAGACCATGAACAATTTCCCAGGGGTTGGCCAGAAATTATCCACAATGCATGGATCACACACTTTGAAAATGTGCAATTGTATGTTAGTCCAGATTCCAAATCTAGCTTTGGCTTACGCTCCTGGCTTGGAATTACTCAACAGAAACTTATGATCTGCGGGGTGGTTGTTTTTTTTGGTTTTTATTTCCAAGCAAAACAACATGAAAGAGATCTTTGCTGGTAGACAATTAGCAATTTAAAAATGATGGCTGTTAACATCAACTTCAATGTGTCTGTCCATGCATTGCCCAGGCAGTTAAGGATAGCTATCTTGCACGCTATGGCTAATTCTATATTTTAAATGCCATTCCTAAATGTGGGAAGGAAAGGGAATTACTTCAAAAAGTTAACAAAAACGACTTTTGTATGATTTTTTTTTTTTTCAAACTAATAATCTGGCAGCTTACATGGCTCTAGAAAAAGAGAACAGAATGTATTCAGCAAAGCTAAGTTCTGAAACATTATTATTTCTGAATTTTTCTTCATATTTAACTTAAAGGAAGAAGATATAAGGTATTGTTTCCATAGGAAATACGCTTGGTGTTTCTTCCTAAAATCCCATTTCTGCTAATAGCTGAAGCCAAACTCTCCTGTAGGGAAACATTAAGAAAATGCCAGAATCCCCTTCTTGAATTTATCTACCCATTGCCCGAATCAAATCTTTCCTGGATGTTGAGTCTAAGAAATCCCACACACATTCTAGTCATTGATTTGTCACAGGTCATATTCTGGTGAAGGGAGCCTTAATGAAATTGATGTTTGCAAAACACTGCCCCTTGCAAACCGCCTATCCAAAGTGAAAATCAAAAGCATTACAAGATGAACCCAGCAATAATGAATTAGGGGAGAAGGGGGAGGGATGAAAAGGGTCTGAGAAGTAGCTGGCAAAGTGTATGTGGTGGTTGAGAACAAATATCCCATGCTGGGGCTTGCAAACCAAGTGATTACAGGGGCCTGGCAGGAGACGGCAGCTGCAGCTGGAGCGATCATAATAAACTGCAAAACTCTGCCTTGTCCAAAGGGGGCAGTCACAGTTCAACAGCAGCTAAGAGTTGCTTAGCAGGAATGCAGCGCTAGGGCTCTCAGATTTTTCAAGAGAAATCAGAATTTCCAATTTAAAAATAATTATTTTTTAGATTTTTGGGAGTTGGTTAAAATTTGTTGAAAAAACACTGTTCAGGCAAAAACACCCTTTTTTGGTCCTATGAAAACATGAACTATGATCTTGAAACCTCCTATGAGCACTGAAATTTTATTTCAGCCAGGACCAACCACAAGGTTCCAGTTATAAATAAAATAGCTGTTCTGCTTTACATTTAATTGAAATGGACTAGCAACTGGGGAGATGAGGGCCTCTCCCCTCTGTGAACACTAAGTGGTCAGTTTAAAGATAAGAACTCTTGTTCAAGGGAGAAAAAAGGGACAATGGAATAGGCATCATTTGGAGATTAATAAAAACAAAGTAGTTGTTTTTTTTTTAACACTTTTTTTTTTCTTTTTTTTTGAGAAACAGTCATGAGACACATGTTCTGTGAGTCATTAAAAGTCTCTTTGGTGCTTGGAATAATCATGTTGTCTATTTTCTGTACGTTTCTAAATGGCAAGATATTACAAATGAGTAGAGCAGAACATATATAATACACGCTTAATTTTTTCTAATATTCCCCTTCCAAAGAGCCTTAAAATATAAACTAAAAAGGTATAGGGGGGGATAAATGGTGATAGAAGGAGACTTGACTTGGGGTGGTGAACATACAATACACAGATGATGTATAGAATTATACAGCTGAAACCTGTATAATTTTATTAACCAATGTCACCTCAATAAATTCAATAAAGTACTAAAAAAAAGAACATAAGAATAAAGATAATGTTTCCCAAATCCAATACACTGCCTATGAATTACTTATGGACAAATGGAAATAAGCAACCGCCTTTACTTCATGAACAAAGTAAAGAATAAAGATGTAAATGTACCAGTTTTCTGAAACCACCAGTAAGTAATGTTACCTTTACCTGGATAATTTTGACACTGTCAAAAAGAGACACAATGCTGGCTACAGGTGTTTCTAGCATTGCTGAAGGGACCAGGGAGCTTTACCACATAGAAATATCACTAGAGTCTTTCTTTTATAAAAACTGAAAAGTTCTTCAAAAATTTCTGATAAAAATAAAAATTCGTTTATAGCTATAAGTTGAACTTAGTACAGAACCAGAGACAGGATAAAATGTGCTATATTTTTTACATCTGAGTCAATAAAATTGACAGCAGCTTCATTTCACATTGGGAAAATCATTGGCATATGGGGGACTTTAATTACATGACTTAAAACAGAAGAATAGCATAATACAAATCCCACAAATTTTCCTAATTCTTGTTTTAAATTTAGAGCCTTACTGGCATACAAAGGGCAGTTCTTTGGGTGTGCAATTAAAGTAAATCTTAGCAACACCCATCATCATAATTCAAGTATCAAAATGTGAAACAAAACAAAACATTTCCATCTCAGTGGTCCAAGTCTACCTGGGGACATCTAAAACCTCTGACTAAAGGCTATTCCGCATGGTCTGGCAAGAAGAAAAGAGCAAAGTCGGTCGCTGAGCACATGGCTGATGAGGTGGCACATTTGCATCCTGAGTATTTTGGCTTCTGCTGCTCAAGTCAAGCTCCCAGATGTGCAGATAAGGGCAGAGCGTGCTAGTTCTGCCATAATGTGGCATCACTGTAAGCCGACCGATGAAGCAGGGACCCACATCTGTGTGCCCAGAGGCAAGTCAGCATCTTTAATCCTTGGTTTTTCCTTCCTTCCTTCCTTCCTTCCTTCCTTCCTTCCTTCCTTCCTTCCTTCCTTCCTTCCTTCCTTCCTTCCTTCCTTCCTTCCTTCCTCCCTCCCTCCCTCCCTCCCTCCCTCCCTCCCTCCCTCCCTCCCTCCCTCCCTTCCTTCCTTCTTCTCCTTCCTTTTTCTCTTATTATTTTTTTAATCAAGAAAGTGCTGTCTAGTGTACCTCTTCAATGTTTGTGGTAATGCTCTGTCAGATAGGTATTATCGTTACCAGGTAAAACCTTACAAAACCTTTTGCCAAGCTGTTGATATTGGGCAAAGCCCTGCTAGTATTTTCTAAGCTATGAGATTTTAAGGAGAGAAAAAAACATCACATTTCCCCCCCTTAAGTAGTTTTGGCAGGGTTACAAAAATGTGGGATGAACCTTAGTTGTTTTTTTTTTTAATTTTAAAATATTATCCAATGTTTTTGAATGATAATGCAAAGTTTCCAATCAGAAGACTGGTTGTCAAAAACAAATACTGTCTTCAATTTGTGATCACTAAGTGCATGGAGATTAAGCTGTTTTTAGTCTTGAGACTAAGACTCAAATTGGCTCCTGTCAGTAAATAAGCACAATCATTCGATTCATTTGATAGGGTTGGTTTGTAGTTCTATGGTTAATAATAACCATTTTAAAATAGCCAACACTCCAGTGTTCATGAGAGCTGAATATTTCACTACACATTGGCCAATGCTACATTTTCCACCGAAATTCCAGTAAATTAAACATTACTAGCAGAAATGATTGCTAACGAAATAAGAAAAACTTAGTTGAACCGACATAAGATTTCAACTGATAAAATAAATATTTAAAACTATGACTAAAAAATTTCCCAAGAAAAACAATGTTCTTAGCATTTAGCTCCATATGTATAAGGCAATGTTCTTTAAAAAAATCATCAAGTTGTGTGAGTTTTTTTTTAGAATTGATTGTCTAATATAGTTGCATATGATATTGCTTTGGTATCAGATCAGTCTAATTTCAAATACATAAGAATGTGAACACTATAAGATGCATTGTAGAAGGTGCTATTCAGCACCATCAAAAAAAACCACACAAACCCATTAAAAAAAAAGATGCATTGTAGAACAATTTTACTGAAATTTATAGGAATTAGGTTTAAGATTTTGGAACCAATTCTGAGACACAAATGTCTTGCTTTTATTAAATTCAGCCTTTTTAATAGTATATCTTTGTAAAGTAACCTCATTATTAACGCCCCCCCCCTTTCTTTTTTTCCAGAAGGGAATCATCAAACTAATGAGTGAGTTGGCCCAGGTTCCTCACAGATAATTTGTGTTAAAGCCAGAAACCACGCTCATTGTTCTGTGATCAATCTTTTGCCCAGATCCCTTGACTACAAGAAGGCTTTTCCCCAATATTTAACACTTACACACATTTTTCAGTAATTCCTTTAAAAAACAGATGTCATCCCATGAAATCTTCCAGACTCTTTTATGAAAGTCAAACTTGCCATAATCTCAAGAACTTTGTTTCTTTTCTATCTCTAATATTAGCTCATAGTCCCAGTAGACACAAAGAATTAACGAAGGGTCTTTACCCAATATTAACCTCCCCAGCCCTAGGGTCCCACGCTGAAATTATACAATAATGTATTTTCACTTTAGTTGACAAGTATCCAACCAATAAAACCCACACTGTTATTTTGGTTAATAAAATTCCATACACTCTCACCACGACTTAAAAACTTCATAGCAGCACTGTGTCTCAGTGGATTTATGTCTTGAGAGAGTTGGACAATCAACTAGCCAAGTGACTTAAAAAACAAAACAAAACAAACTTGTTTCCTGGAAAAAATTCAATCTGGGTCCTTAATAAAGGATTCTCTCTTGGCTAATTTTCTTTAGTCCTGCTTTACCATGCCCTGCATACTACCTGAATTTGAAGAAGATTTGATAAGGATTCAACTTCTATACTCAGTAGCTTGTGTGAAATGTACAGTACACCACCCAACTCAAATTGCTGGCATAGTAAAGCTAGAGAGCCTAGCACCTTGACATTATATCTACTTATCAACCTCTCCAATGCCCTAAGGTGATTAAGACTCCTGACAACTGGTCACTGTACACGTACTTATATTTAGTTATACTTTTTTTGCTCACAAATCATTTTAACTCTGCTCTGGAAATTGCTTTTAGAACTAACTGGTCAGTCATGAAAAGAAAATGATCCCATTTTCTAAGTTTTTAGTAAACGTCACCAAACTCTATGATACTCCACTTTGTTCATAGATATTAATCACCAGATTTGACTTCCAATGCAATTTGGCAGTTTCTAGAGTCAACCCGAATATCCAAGAAGGATGGCTTTCCATCGCTAAGAAGAGGGGAAAGAATGCATTCGGATTGAAGGTAATTCTTGCTCCTTCCACATGAGTGTCGATCAGCCAACCGGGGAATTCTTTAAACTCTGTGACCCTTTGTAACATGCATGAACTTCTAATCAAGTTACACACAGGAGGTTTTTCCGGTGCAGACCTGCCTCCCATCACCATTCATAATTCTGGTAAGTTATAAATCCATTTCTGGAAATAAAAACCTTATAGGCCTCCTGAGGATGATATATCAACATATCTGTCTTTCACTGGAAGCCCTAATATCATTCTCAGAAACAGTAAGGAGACAATGGAGACTTGCCATATAAATGATCCATTTCACTGCCTGAGAGTAGCCTCTGTAGTCACTGAGGCATACCTTAGAAAGACCAGCAGAGACGCTCCAAAAATAAGTTTGCCCTTTCAGTGAAAACCAACAGCAATCAATATGTAAAACATTCACTGTCGGTACTGAATTTCAAATATAGACATACCTCGGAGATATGGCAGGTTTGGTTCCAGACCACCTCAATAAAGCGCATGCAGAACACCTGGGGGATACGGCGGTTGAGTACCAGGCCACAGTAATAAGGCAAGTCCTAATCTTTTTGCTGGTGGTGGTCGGGGGGGTCTTGTCTCCAATTTGCAAAAAACCCCAACACCTGTGGCGCTCAATAAAGGGAAGCACAATCGAAGGAGGCATGCCTGGGATTCTTGCTGTAACAACAGCGACAGGGCATAACTAATATCCTTTGGCTGTGGGGCACAGGGTCTTAATAATGTGACCACTAGCTAAAGCACCCACAAAACCAGGGCAGAAATGGTGACGGGGTCCATTTGTTCAGTAGGGAGAAAGCACAATGGAAGGAATTAGGAAGAGACCTTTGACATCTGCTGCCCCCTTCCCCACCTGCACGGCCCACTTTCTCTTGCTTTCATTGGGGTTTGTTTTGTTCAGAATTCATTGTGTTCTAGACCGAGAAAAGAGATGCAGCGTATCCCTTGCCACTTTGGTTAGGTGCACATCCTGATTAATCAGATAATTGGTCTGCTGTGTGGTTTACACTCAGGATGGAAAGGAACACAGGAAGACTTTTCTGGACACATGCAAATATGTGAAGAGCTGTGTGGTTCACTACAACAGAACAGTTTTATTCCTGAGGGGATGAGAGAGGTGGTCCTTTAAATGCAGAAATAGTAAACCAGCCCCGCCTTGATTCACCTCGCCTACATTGCTGATGGCGCAATTAAGGCCATGATGATATAAATCGCCAAAAGTCAACTGTGTTTGCTTATGTGAACAGAGCCACCCCCCTTCAAAATTAAGAACCAGTGAGAGGAGCAATGTGTCATTTGTAATCACCTGTTTTCTCAAAAGAGAATCACAGAACCTCCCCAACAACTGCTTCCCATTTGCCCGGACCATCTGGATGAGGTGCAGCCACGCTTCCTCCGAGGCACTTGACTCTTGCAATGCATTTATATTTGCTTTAAACGGGATCAGAGGTGCTTTCTCTATCCCTTCCTTGTCATGGTGTGATGCATGGGAAGGGATATACAACCATAAAGTCAGCCCACCCTTGGGGATTTTCAGAGCACCGCTGCTGACCAATCTGAATTAATGATCTTTATTCATGGAGAGAGTCCCCTCAGGGGACAGGTGTAGCTCTGCAGCAGGCCGGGCTGTTAATAGATGTTGATCGGTGTTGATAAATGCGTGGACTGGGGGGGAAACAATTCACAGAGAATCCACTGTAAGTTCTAAGGTTAGGCTTCATCCTTTATTACGTAGTGAGGAAAAGACAACCGATGATTACAACTCCAATTTAAGAGACCATTTAAACAAAAAATGGTTCCATAGCGAAGTGAGGCAGAAGGGATTCACGTATTTCTGAGTTTTCTCATATGGCTGATGGAGAAAATATGGCTGATTCGTTTGTTCCCAGCAAATCATTAAAGTTAGTAACACCTTGTGATCCAGGACTCCTGTACCCACAGGCCCTGACTCCTAGTGGACCGGCCCATTCGCTACGATGAAAACAGGGAGGACCAGCGAAAGCTCTCTGCAGCGGGTTTGCGTCAGTTAACACTAGGTTCTCCCACAGAAAGAGAGGGTTTATCAGCCGTAGGTGGTTGGATAAGATTTCAGGCTGACTTAGCGTGAAAGCTTGAATTCTTTGACAAATCAGAAACTGGAAACTAAAGTTCAAAACTGTCAGAAGATGGTCACACGTTATATAGACAGAATGCCAAACACAAACTCACGAGGAGCTCTCCAGCTGATGGACCAGCAGAGTCTGTGGGTGAAAAAACAAACAAACAAAAACAAACAAACAAGCAAACGCTGGCTAAGACTGAAGAGGAGAGAGACTGGTAAATGCAAAATCACCAGAGAGTCTCAGATCCCAATTTTAACGCTATCCTACATGTTTAACCAGGATGTATGGTGTATAGTTTAAAATTCTGTTGAGCAAAGACTGATGAAACAGTTTTTCTTTTCTTCCTGCCTGCCTGCCCTCCTCCCTTCTTTCCTTTCTTGTTGTTGTTTGTTTCACAAAACACATAGAAAGCCAACTGTTTTAAATATATGTTTATATGACAAATGTCTATAGCTAGGTGGTAGACAAGAACTCCAAAGACCAGGTTTAATGTTGAGCACCAAGCACGCTATGGGTGTTTCTTAAATATAAAATGACATATGCTAAATACCTCTCTCTCAAATGGTTTCCTCTTGAATCTTTATGCCTCTCAAAAGATTACTATAGTTTAGATAAGAGCAGTTTCAGGAAGGCCATACCCAGCCCTTCCCTATGTTTTTAAATAGTCTTTACAAAACCTTTTCAAAAATATTTTTTTTTTCTTTAAACTGAAATCATGTAGGGTTGATTTGTACACGTTTTAAATCATTGTTCTACGTTTGACTGCCATTGCTCTCATGAATGCAACAGACTGGCTGCATCAAACCCCATCACAGCAATAGGTATACGTTAGCTTTCTACGGGAAAAAGCAAATAGCCTTTATCACAAATTAAAGGCACAGCTATTTTTATGCCATTTGTTACCAACTTAATGATAACATGTAACATGGGATGGTTATATAATTATTTTATATAGATTTTCTTTTTATAAGTTATTCTTTTAATCTTTCTAACATATATACAATATACATATATTTATATATACCCCTGATTAATCTTGTTTTAAAGGTAAAACATCAACTCCTTTCAGCCTTAGGGTGAATATCAAAGGCTGTCAGTTTTCACAACTCCACTAGAGAAATGATGGTCAAGTGCATTTACCGGTATTTTTTTAACACTATATCCTTGGTCTGCAATAAACTCAGATTCATTTTTCTTGTTTTATTAACATTTAAATATATATTAATTGTTTATATCATATCAGTAGGAAAGCTAAAAAAAAAAAAAAAACCCAAAAATACAAAAACCCCACAACAATAGCTAATGTCTACCATCACATTCAAAGCAGAGACCTTTGCCTAAGAGACAATCCTACTGGTATGATATAAAGGGATATTGCAGAGGTACAGTATTTTCTGTTTTTATTGGAAAATCTTTACTTGGCATTATCACCCTAGGTTATGATTGTCCCTTATCCATGAAACAGAAGAGTTGTACTGATTTCTTTTTAAACACCATGATGCATGGTCTCACCTGTTTTACGATATAGGTTCATTACAAACACTTCCCTATTTCCAGCAATACTGCTTCAGGGTGGGAAAATGGTATTTTGTAAGAAATCAACTTTATTAATATCTCCCCCCACCTCTCTGCTTGGCCCTGTCCTGTGGTTCTAAACTTAAAGTCATCTCTGAGCTGGTTTGGAGGGGGAGAATGTGGACCAGGGAGACCTCCACAAACACCGTCAGGCGTTTATTTTTTGACTGCTTACTGGCATGACATAGTCGTTTGTTCTACCTTTTGCAATTCTTTAAAACCTAGTGGCATAGATTGAGACACAGCACTATTGTTTTACAAGACATCTACTGTATCTACTTTTGTTGGGATAAATGCCCACTAGTTGCTGTCATAGCAAGAGGACCAGCACGGGTACTACTATTCACAGTGTTGCTTTTGTTTTTTTTCCTTTTTTGTATTATTTTTATCTACAGGGTAAATTATTATATACACATTGGAACCAGTTAATGCCCTTAGACAATATATAGTTGTTCCATAAAGCAGGAAAGACAATGCAGAGGGAAACAGGTGCCCAAAAGCACAGTCACATGGGCACCGTAAGTCCTATAGATACCACCACGAGTCAACGCTGGAGATCGCTCCTAAAACAACCGATGTTCAAGAGGAATGCTTGAATTTGGAGAAAATACCACCCCTTCCCTCCCACCCCCAAACCTCCCTCCTTTTTTTTTTTTTTTAAATAATCTTTTCAATTCACTATCAAAAGTCCTGGCTCTTCAGATATACTTTAAACTATAAATAAACACTGCATAGTTCTCTTTTGTTTGTTTTGTTTTTCTGTTTTTTTTTGAAAAATTATTGCAGTACAAGGACTCCCCTGTGGAATTCAGTAAGGAGCAAACAGCACAGGAGTGTGGGCGGTCCGAATGGGCCCCGGGGCGGGCCGCAGGAGTGCGGGCGGGAGTGCGGACGTCTGGAACAGCGTTGCTGCTGGGGCAGTTCGGAGACTGAAGGGGGAGTTCACGGCCACAGCAGCAGCGGCTGCCGCAGCTGCCAGCGGGTTGGGTAGAATTCGTGGAGCCAATGGCTTTGAAGGTTCTTTTGAAAATACTAACTTTACCTGCAAGGGAAAGAAAAAAAGAAAGAGTACAAGAACAAACGTTTTGGAGTCTACACTTAGAATCCCAAAGGGTGGGCAGCTTTCCAAACAGAGCAGTAAACAATGACAAAGATAGATTCCCAATTGTGAACTGACAATAAAGGTAATGGAAAGTGTAGAAAGCCTTTCCTTTGGAAGAGTTGGAAGACCCCTGAAAGTGGCTGACCCAGGGTTTTGAAAAGTCCTTTAAAAAGTACTCAGCAACCTTATTTTACTTTTCTTGATACAGGTATTTCCTCAGGAAGATATTTATCTTGAGGTTCAAGCCCGTGTTGTTCAAGGGTCAACTGTATTAATAAGGTCTATTTTGAAGAAAAGAGATTTCAAAATGCACAATTCAGTACATATTGTCTATCAGTTGTTCTTAACTTTTCATTGTGGCCTGTGTCTCTCTGATAAAAGGTATGGTCAATAACCAGAAAAAAAGAGTTTATGCTCATAAATATTAGCCTAAGATGTCAGGAGAGTCACAGATCTCCCCTAAAACCTTACAAAAATTCCAGATCAGTATATCAGTACTTAGTATGTTTACTAATCTAAAAGGCACATTTAGAGTCATGGGAAGTGAGCATTTCCCAGGCAGTATGTAGTGACCTTGGGTGAATAATTACATGAAATAAGCCATGCCTGTGAGACTGTATCACTCAAAATCCAAAGTATTTTTGAGGGTATCAATAATACCAATGCTTTGACTCTGGAAGGTGCTAAAAAGGAGGTACAAGAAACTTGATTTTCACTGCCACTCTTTCCTTAAAAGTATGCACGAACATCAAGAGCAGATTTTAAGTGATTACTTACCTGACTCAGAAGAGTTTGGCTTTTCTCCCTTCCCCACACTCTGTCATAAACCTGAGCCCAACTCAGGAAGATAAGATCCTGGGCTGGGGCTAAAGGTGGCAAAACACCCCAATAACTCATGAAACCAATAATTCTGATGGTGACATAGGGGGTGGGCTCTCAAATCAATTGTTTGTCATTACTGAGGTACCTCCCATTTATTTCATTTAGTAAGTGACAAAAAAATCCCACAGCAGACTGTGGGAAGCAAAGAGGACACTCACCCCCAGCGGATGTGCTGCCTTCTGTAGTTTGTTGTAAGGACTGTATTTAGGTTTCGGGGGCTTCCCAGCAGCTCTGTCTTTGTGCCTTCTACTGCTAATGTGCTAGTAAAAGCAATTAAAAATGACAGCTTGAAAAAAATCATACCAAAAAAAATCCTCACAAATATTGCTTTAACCTGGAGAAGGATATTAATTATTTTGTGCAAGTTTCAGAAAGATAAATATAAAAAGTGCATGCATGTTTGTTCTTAGATTCTGATACCTTAAGGATATATATTTTTATGCTATCCATTTTAGTATATATTTTAACAAAAAAGATCTTCTTTTTCCCAGCCTTTCTTCTTATCATTGTATAGATCTCCTTTTCTTGAAGTTTATAAAGGAAAGGAATGTATGAAAGAAGTTTATATGCAGATAAACAAAGATTCCCAGGCAGGCATGAATCTATCTCCATACTAATATTTATCCTCATATTTGTACAGCCAAGTGTCAGCCCCTTAAATTCTAAAGATAAACAAACTAAGGTGCATAAATCAGCAGAATAGTGTACATATGCATATAAAACACAACACAGCATGAGGGCTGGGCCTTCAACTGGGAACATAGCTGATCTCTTTGTCAGGCTACTTAGAGTAAAAGTAAATGCAACAGGATCAGCCATCTCTTTAGCAGGTGGCTACATGGTTTAGAAATATAGTACAATACCATGTAATTAAGTACATAAAATCAAAGAATAGCATAGGATAAAGCTAGCATGTAAATATCTAAATGAGTAAAAATGGAACATTGTAATGTGAACTTTAAATAAAATCAACACTTTTGACTGGGAAACCTGGTAGAAAAAAAGATCTAATATATTTTTCCTGCCACTCTTCATATATAAAAATAGCGCAAACTCACTTCAGATAGTTTTTAAAAGGTTGAGAAGCCACTACATTTTAGTATTTCCTAAGCAACGAAATAAAATAAGCATACATAAATAAGGACGGTGAATAGAAGAAGATGGACGGATGGATGGACAGACGGACAGACGGATGGATGGATAAATAAAGGGAGGGAGGGATAGATGGGAGAAAACAACAGAGAGAAAGGGAGTAATGAAAGCACAGACATCCTGCTCATGGCGATGTCCCCTACCTGTTTTCATTTCTAGAACATGTGCGGCCTACCTGTTTAAGTTGTGTTTCCGAGTTGACATGCACATCGCATATTTCACAGTGAAATGTTTTGTTTTGCAGGCCGGTATTTCCCTTATTAACTGGTCCTTTGCCTTTCACCCCTGCTCTAGGAAAGGCTTTGATAGTCCCGCTTCCATTCCGGGCTTCTAGCATGGTTTTGTGCTTTGTACCTGCCAGAAATATTTAGGGGGAAAAAAGAGAATAAATATCTTAGCTGGTACATGCCTTCAAGAAACAATACAAGAGCCCAGCCAGTGTGGCTCAGTGCTTGTCAACCCAAGAACCGAGAGGTTCTGGTCAAGGCACAGGCCAGGTCGCAGGCTCGGTTCCCAGTGGGGGGCGAGCAGGAGGCAGCTGACCGATGATGTTTCTCTCTCACCGATGTTTCTATCTTTCTATCCCTCTCTCCCTCTAGAAAAAAAAAAGAATAAAAACTTTTTTTTTTTAAAAAGAAAACAATACAATAATAAAACGTGACCCTACTTTTAGTGCAGTTCTACCAGAGCTCGTGGTTGAAGTCTGTATATGACGCGTGGAGGACTGTAAGGATGTGTTCGGACCACTGTAGACAACATTACTTAATTACTTGTGTTTTTTTTTTTTTAAAAATGCCCCACATTACAAATAAGCACCATTAATACAGTAACTAAACTCCAGAGTCCTGAGATAAAATTAAATGGGTGTGACTTCATCTCATTTCCTCTTGATGCTAATAAGACATAAATGATAGCTGATGAGGAAGAGTGATTTAGTTGCTAAAGGTATGGTTGAAGGTGATGTGTAACAAATGTAATCACTTTAAACATGGTGTATTTACAGAAGTGGCACTAATTAAATACTCACTTCTAAACAGAATACAAATCGGCTTTCCTGGTTACGTGTTTTAGGTTCAAAGAGGAAGAGTAATAGTATCAAGACCTTAATGACTATGAAAAAAATCTTTGCTAGGATAGTAAAGCCCACACTGATTGGCTATGTGATTTCAAACGTAAATAAATAACCAAGAAGAAGAGGGTGGAATCACAGGCTAAGCTGACACACTATAAATAAATGCATCTTTTAAATAAACCAGCAACATCTTTGGACTGTCACACATACCTAAGGTAACTCAACATCTTTTTTTTCTTTTTAATCACTAAAGTTCACAATGGGAGTTTTCTCTCAAAACTTTGCTCACAATTTCCTTTTCACAGAGTTGGTAAAAATTATTTTTTTCACTTAGTCATGTGTTTTTGCTATGAAATTTTCCCTGTAACCATTTGTGTCCTTTCTGCCATTCTGTTGTTGTTGTTTTTAATTCTTTTTTAGTGGTTTCTCCTTCCTAATTGTATTTATTAAGTCGTTATCAGTTCTGCAAGCACAAAAAAAAAAAAAAAGGTTCTTAACTTATGATTCTTGGGCCAGTATCCCTGAACCATTGAATATTAATGAGGAAAACATGCTGGGGGCACTCTAGGTTCATATCTTAGCCTGTAAGAAGAAAGACGAAAGTCCACCTCTGGTGAGAAGACTAGAGGCACTGGAACCTGGAGCCACAGAACCCTCCGTGGTGGTGGCTGCAGGGCCCCGCTGGGGCTGGCTCTCACCCATCTCCCTTGCAATACAGTGACATAAACACTTTCTACTTTGTATAAAAGCTGCCTAAGTGAGACTAGGACTAAAGGGTGTTCTTCCAGGGAGCGAGAAAAAAAATATATATATACATATACATATATATGTGAAGTATATACATTGTGTGTGTGTGTGCTTGTGAGTAGATGGTTGGTGGTTGTTTAAGCTTCCTTATTGAAACAGGTGATTTTGTCAAAATATTTCTTTTCCGCGCAGCTTTTACAGTCAAACTGAGAAGCATTCCTGGGGCTGGTTTGGCTTGCGAATGCCTAGAAGTAGTCAGTCGGTAGGAGACTGATTCTCACCCTGCCTTTCCTGAGGGACTCTTGATTGACTTGTGATGGGAGCTGGTGTTTGGCGGGTGGAACCTGAATGGATCAGAAGAGTGTTTTAACCTATTCAACAATACTTAAGTAATTTATCTTTTCTGAAAAGAGAAAAACAGCCAGATGTAGGTGGCTTGCCTCAGGATTGGGTGTCAGGTGAGTTGAGACCAGAGGAAATTCAAAGGATTTGGCCCCAATAGTAGGAGATCAGAAACAGTAAGTTAAGGTCTCAAAAATGAAATTCCCCCCATAATATCTTTGGCAAGTTAAGTCCCACCTATGTCATGATCCTAGGGGAAGAAGAGAAATGGGATATATGTGAACATTTGAGGAATACCCATATTCCCAGAAAATCATTGGGTTTTTAGCATTATTCTTTCAGCATTAGCCTCTCCATAGAAGCTAGCAAAGATAGGAAAATTAAATATACCGACTCATGCATGCCTTAACTGCACGCATGCGCGCACACACACACACGTGGTTAAAAATGTGGCAAGATGGGGAGAAAAATTTCAACAACAGCCTTGATTCTGGGCTTACTATTCATCATCAGTAGAGTGAAACTTCTGTACCACAAAACCTCCTGCGTTTTATAGCAGACTGTCAGTCATAATTAAATAGCTATTAGCTTTACAAGATCTTAAAGCTTGAATAAGCTGTATTTCCTCCAAGGAGAGCTACCATTAAGGAAAGATGTCCTCTTACTTTCAAAGCATTTACGTTTTTGAGAGAACAAAGGTGCATTAATATAAAAATAGTGATTATTAAGGGAACTCATACTCCTTTTATTTCTGAAACATTGCACGGATTGTGCTCAATTATTTACCTGCTCACAGCTGCCCTAGGAGTTATTACTACACCCATTTTAGAGGTAACAGTCTGTGACTCAGAAAGGTTAAGTTGTTCACCTGGCTCAGAAAGCAAGCACTGCCTGAAGTTCCTGGCAGGGAGAAAGTGGGCTTCTAAGTCCCTACAGCTCTGGGGACTTAGCTGGAAACCCACTAAGGATTTCTGAGCCAGCTGAATTCCAGTCTCACACAAATCCCTCAGAGCGCCTTTAAATTTCTCCTTTGTTAATGCAGCCCTTTCTAAACTTGGATTTGAGTCTTTTGAATTCTCACCTCCCAGTTTTTGTGTGTTTTTCTTGCAATGCTCCTTTCTGCTCAGCACAGTACCATGAAACACGCTTCAAAAGGCGGTGGCTGTGTGATGACCAGTTGGATCAGCTCTTTGATCGCTCTGGTTCAACACTGTAAACATCTTGCAAGGCCCGAGCCTTCCTCTGTGATTGCACAGCAGGTCAGTCACGAGTCTGCTTCTGTATTTTATTCCTTCCCCTTCAGAGGACAGAATCTGCAAGGAGCTAACTGGACTATTTTCTCCCTATTGCTTTTAAAAGGCTGACACTGGCTGTGACCTTCACTGGAAACTTCATGATTCCTGAAATGTGAAACAATACTCCAGCCACAGTTTAAATTCAGCAAGTCGCAAGGCTCCAGTAAATGCTATTTTTGTTTGTTTGTTTTTGGTGACCTTGGGTCAAGATATTTACTTATCTGATATCTGCAAAATTCAAAGTAATAATGGGGGGAGGTGAAAAAAGGCTCGGCTTCCCTTTTATTTCCTGTCATCTTTACAACTACTCTTTCTTAGATGGCTCTCAACATAGGTACAAAGGAAAGGCAGGTGAGCAAGAAAATTGGCAAATAACTTTTTAAAATTAAATAAATCATTCATTAGGTCATCAGAAAATTTGAAGAAAAAATTTAAAAATGAGTAAGAAACATAATTCTACCAAGGAGAAGTATATCAAAATATTAATAGTGGATATCATGTTCCAGTCTTATTTTCTATTTGTAGATGTGTATTTAAAAAAAACCTCGGATAACTTAGTAAATGTGACTTTGAATAGAATTTTCCATGGAATTATATATACTTTTAGAAATGCACATGTTTTTTAATGACAACACAGGCTAACAATATGTGGATGTGATATATTTACCCACTAATCTTAGACATTTGCATTGTTTCTAGTTTTCCCTATATAATTAGGTTGTAATGAACATCCTACTCGTTAAATCTTTTATCCCATATTTGGTTGCTTTCTTAGAATAAATCTTCATTAGCGATATGATAGGGACAAAGAATATGACTATTTTTTTAAGTCTTGATTCAAGCTGCCAACAACTTCCTGAACATTACAAAGAACCTTCAGAAGGATTCATTTTATAGAAAAACGTATCTTGGTATAGTTTGCAAAATTTGCCCGTTTAAAATAAATTTTGATACTTCACAATTCAATTTTCCAGAATGCCCATGAAGTGATGTTTAGTAGTGTTAGACTAGACCAGCGATTTTCAACCTTTTTCATCTCATGGCACACATAAGCTAATTACTAAAATTCTACGGTACACAGAAATTTTGACATAAAAAAACAGGTATAATTTTGTTGCATTCACACAGAGCAGCTATTGTTGTGTTGGCTGTTGTCATTTTTTTTTATTTGACAATCTAACGGAAAAGAGGTCAGTGTCCCTGACTAAATAGGTATTTCATGTTTACAAAATTCTTGCACCCTGGCCAGTGTGGCTCAGTTGGTTCAGCGCTGTCCATGTACCTAAAGGTTGCTGGGCTGACTCCCAGTCAGGGCCCATGCCCTAAGTTGTAGGCTCGATTCCCAAAAGAGCATCTCTGTTTCTCTTTCATATCAATGTTTCTCTCTCCCCCACTTTACCTTCCTCTCTCTCTAAAATCAATAGAAACATGTTTTAAAAAATAAAAACAAATAAAAAGAAAAACTCTTGCAGCACACTGGTTGAAAATCGCTGGACTAGACCCTTAACAAACCAATGCAACTGCCAGTGATAATTCAGTTACCTTCTCATTGACAAATTCAGATGATTCAGCTTATAGATAAATGGATGGGAAAGTGGTCAGTCTCCATACAAACAGCACATGCAAAGGTGGTTTTTGATGTGCTTATTTAGGACATTTGGTGTAATGGCATTATATTCCAACTCTTGTGTGTCCTAAGAAAGAAAAGTTTTGAATCTATACGCCTGAACTATATAATCGGCGTCAAAAGCCTCCATGTTCTGTTCCTTCTTATCCTCTAAATGTCGAATTAGCCTTTTCTTACTCTGACCTCCTCTATAATATGTATTTTCCATGTTAATCATAATCGCATTTTGTCTTGGAGAGAAAATCTTTGGTTTACTTTATCAGCATATCAACCAGCAGTAAGCATCCAGAAGGACATCCATGGCATCAAGTAGCCAAGTAATGCCCCAAATGAGTAAAAAATTGCATTATTTCTGTTAGCTTCCTGGTTGAAAGTAATTTGCTGATTCACCAGTAATGTATCTGAAGTCCAATTTGCAGAGGTGAAAGAAGAGACAAGGGAAGCATGAAGCTGAAAACAGAAGAAAGGAGAACTTTGCTTTTAGCACCAGGAACGGTCTCAGATGAAGAGCCGTAAAGGTGAGATGAGACGGGGACAAGCCACACACAGCACTACCGATGGGGATGGGCTTGGTAAACAGAGACCCCAGGAATGAGCTCTGCAGGCTCAGGGACCCAGTGGGCTGAGCACCGGGTGGGTCTGTTGGGAAGATAAATGCATGGAATTGATATAGTGGCAGCCCCTGAGATCCCAGCATGTGGGGAGAAAGGTCAGGCACCCAGAAACACTCTTTTCTCCACAATCACTGACTACAGCAACACCGAGGCTTCCCCTGCTTCCTTAGACATGCATTTAACACACTTTCTGTGCACCGGTCTCATCCCCTTAAAACAATGCCTTTAAGAGCATGGAAAAGTGCCACACTGCTTTTATATCCATTACCCAAGAGAGCCTAGGAAAAAGGTCTTCCCATAATAAATACGAAATAAACGGACAAATTACACACACTTCCATAGTATAACAGATATGATGTTGTATTAGTTATTTATATAGCAGTGTTTGGGTTAACTTGTTGTGTAAACTAGTCTTATTTTTAATTTTTAACATCATTTTTGATGATAGTAAAACACACTCCTAGTAGAAAATTCAAAGAGCATTTAAAGTGGAAAGCAAAAGCCTGCCCACCTCTCAGCGGTGTGCCCTCAGCTGTGACACATTTTCAGGTGTAAACTTCCTGAAATGTTCTAAACATCAATGACTTGATATTAGGCATGAGTAGCAAAAATAACATAGGTCGAACATTCCACTTGGTTCGCACATGAAACTGCTTTTCAAGCACAGCAAACAGTTCAACTTGATACAACTCTGAAGTCACCCCTTCCAGTCCTTAAATCCGTGAGATGTCACCAAATTGAAATAACTAAACCCTGAATGCTCACACATATGCAAAAATTCTTTTTATTAGTCAATATACTGCATATCACCACCCCTCAAACATATTATTTGTGACTTAGAGCTAGTACACTGCCTGATGGAAACTTCTGTGGTGATGGAAACGTCCCATATCTGTACAGTCCAATACGGTGGCCATTAGTCATCTGTGGCTCTTGAACACTTGAAATGAGGCCACTGCACTGTGAAAATGAATGTGCAATTAACTTAAATTTAAATAGCCACCTGAGGCTGGTGGTTACCATATTAGATAGTACAGCTCTAGCACTCAAATATGCCCTACATGGATGTGGAACATGGAGGAGACATGAGGCTGAATTGTTTTTGTGTGTGTGGGTGTGTTTTTAATCCTTAAATGAGGATATGTTTTTTATTGATTTGAGAGAGAAGGAGAAGGAGAGAGAGATCAATGTGAGAAAGAAACATTGATCGGTTGCCTCCCATACACACCCCAACTGGGGATTGAACCCGAAACCCAGGTATGTGCCCTGAGCAGGAATTGAACCTGCAAACTTTTGGTGCTTGGGATGGTGCTACAACCAACTGAGGCACTCAGTCAGGGACTGGTTTTGTTTTTTTTTAATCATTTGTAGAAAGAAGGCACAATAGCCAGAATTGTGATAGAAGAATTTCTATCTTTATTGTCAATCAAACTGAAATCTTACTTATAGGAGATGCTGAATAGGACTGGCAGATACTCTTTGGGCCTTAATAATAAGGACATGGACATTGGCCACAGCTGACTGACTTAAATGAGTTTCTTACTGGAAACATGAAATGACAGATCTTCTGATGAAACAAGTCTTTCCATATTTCAGTCCTGAACACAGAGGCCTAAGCCAGACGGGCTTCTGGAAGGGCTGGTTCCACTTGTATTTTTATTCCCAGTGCCTGGCACACAGGACATGATCAGTGAAGATTAGCTGAAGTATGTGATATTAATACAGTTCAACGCACAAATATTTGTAAAGAAAGGCGTGAGCTCAGGCTCTGGAATGGTGTGTGGTTAAATTTCTCTGTGCCTCAATGTACTCAGCCATAAAGAAAGAAATTATATGCTCTACGGAAGTGTTGTCTTAAATGTGGTTATTGTTTTAAAGACTATTTTTTGCACTTCTGTGTGCTCAACAAATTTTAGTCAATCATCTCCTTCTCCTTCTTATCATTGTTGTTTAGTTTGGGCAAATTCGGGGGGTCCCAAAAAATGCATACACACTTCAACAGCTGATAGCGCAATGTTGAAAATGAAACGTATTTTAATAAACACCATCTTCATAAATTATTCAAAGTGTGTGTATACATTTTTTTGGGTGACCCCATATTTAGAAATCTCTAAGCATTTTAGAATTTAGTAAAGCCCATCCTTTGACAACTGTCTTTTCTTTATATTAAAAGTTAGCAAGGGATAGAATAAACTCTGCCTAGGGACAGAAGAGCTGGAATGAGATTAGTGAAATTTATCACGTTACCACTTCAAGTCATAACCAGAAAAATCTGCGCAAGTTAGTAATGAGTGTAAACTATGAAACACTTAAGTTTTTTTCCCCAATTATATAGAGAAAATCATCAAAATTAACTAAGCAAAGCATTAACTAGTAAGATGTTTTGGGGGTATTTCTAAAAAGAAAAAGACAAAACATATTTTGTAATATCTGCGTCTGTAACATACAGTGAAAGGAGACTTGCAGATCTCTTAAAAAGAGTACGTCCTCTGAAGGAGCCTTAAGCGTTCTGAGACTGTTTTGTGAGTCCTGCTAATAAGCTCAGGGGAGCTACTTTTCTTTCCGAATGATCAAAACATGCAAAGCAGGAATGTCCCTGTTCAAATCCTGTATTCAAATGTGATGGAATATAAACCAGTTACCTTACACTTTGAATGGTTACCCATTTGTGAAAAACAAAAAGAGAAAGAAAATGAGACAACACAATTGATCCCTGAATAATGCAACTAGCAGCTGTGGTTATACCAATAATCATGCCCTTATATTTGATCTTTAAAAAGAGCCATATGGCCTCTTAACTCAGAGAGAGAGAGAGAGAGAATTCATGGGACCCAAAGAGGACAATTAACTTTGCCCAGGTTCACAGAGAAAAGTCATCTGCGGATCTGAGGTACAAACTAAGTCTGATCAATTCAAGTCCATTCCAGAACATTCTATTAGACCGTACCACAATGTGTGATGGAAGTTATACTCCCCAAATTTGTTTATGATTAAGAATGCATTTTCCCAAGAGTAAAAGAAAACCACATTTCGAAAGGTCATTGGCTTCCCATGAGCAGACCATAAATGCATCATTCTACCGACTGCTACAGGCCTTATTTTATGTATTTATAAAGGAAATACAAAAAGAAAAAAATATTTCAAATTATAATTTGGATGCACGGAACACATCCCCCCACCCGCACCCCGGTTACTTCTGCTCAAAATTGGCATTCAACCCTGGTTCCCTGGAAAACACAGTCCAATCTTAACAATGCTTTCCTACTACCTGGCTCTAGAAGAAAGCAGAGAATTCCTTCCGAATTATATTAAAGGGGTAGGGATGAGAGTAGGGGGCAGAAGAGTACTAAAGGGGGGGTACTGATTGTGGTCTGAGTGCAGGTAATAAGGCTGTACATTAAGAGAATTATAAAACAGTAACTAAATGGATTAGGAAACGTAATCTGCTTTCCATGCACTGGAAACTCTAAATAATTTAATGTCAGTGACAAAGGACTACTCCCTAAGAAATACTTTGTGGGTCTATATTCCAAATAATTGATGTGGTTACTGTTAAGATTTCATATAGATTAAATCAGCACATTTTGTTACTTATTCTATAATACACATTATATGACACATGGAAATTAACTGGAAGAACTTCCCATTACACAGCCAGCCCCAGACACACAGGAATTCACCTATAAGCTTTTGTTTCATTAGTGAGTTATAATAGTTTGAAATCCTTCGAGCTCATAAAGGCTGCAGTTCAACCCGTGGTACCATATATATTTTTTATGAAAACAATAGGTTATGAATAAACAATGATAGCACAGGGATTGTGAAGATGAAGACACAATATTTGAATTAATTCAGTTGTCATTCTATGTGAGCACGTGAAGTGGTTATGTTTAAAACAGCTGTGCGGTGGGCGTGCGGGTTTGGCTGCGAGCTCCAGTTGCCCACATTGGTAACTGCCTAAGGGATGCACCTGCACTGGCCGCCTTCCCTTCCCTGGTGGCTCTTCCCACTCCCCTAACCTGTTTCCTTCACCTGCCCTGAAAACCATCTGCCCGCAAACCCTTGTGTCGGAGTCTGCTTCTGATGGAACCCAACTGAAACGCACCGCAGTAACCCTGTGCCAAGTCCTGCAACTGCTACTCCCATTCCAGACTGGAGAGAGACACAGGTGGAGCCTCTCTCCTTTCCACTCACCCAGTAGGTTTCCCCAAATCAGACTCTATGGGAAAGATGCAGGACACGAGGGTGTAGGTGGCACTTGTCTGGATACAGGAAGGACTGCATTCACCTTCCTTTGCATTTAGAAGAAGTCCCAGACTCAACGAGCCTCCCAGCACTGTTGCAGGTGCAAATAACAGAACTGAATCTGGAGCTCAAATATGGTGCCCAAAGGGGGTTGAAGAGCATCTAATGGTCTGTCCTTTCTTCTTCCTTTGCCACATCCAGTCTGGCACAGCTGGCTCATCCAAGTCTAGGGTGAGGCCTAAAATGACCATTAAGCTTGGGCCCTGGAAAAAGATCCCTGATGTAGAAAGGGAAATGCAGGGGTACAAAAGCTCACACAGGAGCCTGGAGGGAAGGGGAGTGGCTGGAGTCCCCTGACTAGGCTGAAGGTTTGGAGGAGACACCCCAATAAAAGGAATCAAGTAAGGGTGACAGCCACATTTACCACCTTAAATTTTTAAATATGTATATTTTTATTGAGTTTTAGAGAGAGAGTAAGAGAGAGGGAGAGAAACATCTATGCGAGAGCGAAGTGTCCATCAGCTGCCTCCTGCACGCCCCCTACTGGGGATTGAGCCACAACCCAGGCACGTGCCCTGACCAGAATCCAATTGGCAACCTTTTGGTGCACAGGCACAGGAAGACACCCAACTGAGCCACACCGGCCAGGGCCACCACCTTAAATTTTCAGATGAGATGGTTTTAGTGCTTCTGAGCTCTGATTGCACAACATTTTTTTCTCTTTTCCCAAACACTATACCTTACAGGCCCTGGATATTTAATAAATCAGAATCCCTGGATAAAGAAAATATATTTTTATGTGTTTATATATGTAAGAAGTCAGAAAGGATATTCAAATTCTTGACGAATTAAATCCAGCCTCAAACAATATGGCTTGTGCCCCCCCCCCCCAAATCAATGTTTCTCTGTTCCTATGCCAAATGATCAAAAAGAATTGAGAAATACATGGTTTTCCAATGTTGTTTATGTTCTCCCAATGATCTTGCATCCAGAAAGAATGTATTTGTGTGAATAAATGTGAGACAAATCTGCACAGTATAGATTCTGCTTGGGGACAGATGCTTTTCTGTGTTCCTCAGCCCTTGAACTCATGACCTGTCTCTGACTGCAGCTGATGTTGTGCACAGGAGGAAGGGATGTGCTGAAGGAATTGTTCGACATCTGCAATTACTCCCTCAGAGTCTTGAAGTCAATACTTGACTATTACCAGTGAAGCACAATGAGTGGTCAATGACTCAGTCAAATGCAGCTGCAGTATTAACTCAGGGTATAATTCACAAGTGCTTCTTTTTCCACTGTAATTGCTGACAGAGTCCTGGCCATGAATCCAGTCTTTTAGAGAAAAGTTGACCTTGGGCCAAAGGGCTGGTTAAAACCTCAGGCAGGACATAACTAACCAACTAAATAAATAAACACACTATTATCTATATTTAGATAGAAAGATATATCCTATATATACATATCTGGATAGATAAGTATAGATATAGATATATAAGATGTTGATATAGATATAGAACAGATGGGTGAGATAAAAATATATTAAGAAAGCATTTCATCCTGACTTATCAATATTTTCTGTTATGATATATTAGAATTTAGAGTTTATGTGTGAGAGACCTGGGTTTAAATCATGGCTCAGGCACTTAAGTAGTCATGTGCCTTCTCTGAGCCTTAAATAAGACGATTAGCGTTTATAGGTTGTCAGAAAGAGTGAATAAAATACTACATGGACAGATCATGCCTCAATGGCTGCCCATAATAGACACTTTCTTAAATTTAATTACCCAGGTCATATACATTTAGCCCAAACAACATTATTTGCCAAAAATATATGAAGTTATGGAACCACATTTTGCAACTATGCTATTGGCACAACCTTAGAAAACTTCATTTAGAAGCAAGTGCGTGGAAGTACTTAGCAATCTAGAAATTAAACAAATGCAAAGCTTATATTTTAGAATTATATTTTACTTTATCCCCTAATGTTTAATAGCGCACACACACAAACACACACACACACACCCCATATACACATACACACCACAGCACCAGAGCCCTGGAAACCCTCCCTTGACCCCATGTAAATGACACTTTACATGTCATTTTTATTTTTTAATGGTTAATGAATTGCATGTAATAATTGCCAGTTTTCTGCCACCTCTTTTGTCCCCTGCTGCAAAAGATCTCATCTATTCAGGGGAAGATAATTGCCAAGCTGTTGAGACAGAAAAAAAAAATCACTGCATCTCACCACTGTTGTGCGCCTCCAGCTGTGAGGCGGAGTTGACGGCAACCTTGCATAGCGAACAGTAAAGAAGCCGCTTTGCCTTTTCTTCCTCGGTCTCGGTGGAAGGACATGAGCTATTGCCAGTGGCTGTTGTAGGGCTTTTTTCCACTTGAGAGGTGATCTCAGTTGTCATAACACTGCTTTTGCGGATTTCCACAGTTGTTGTCGTTGATATTGCTGGTGTCCCTGTGGCACTGTCTGCATTCAAAATAGCACAGGAAAAAAAGAGAGGGAAAAACAGTGGTATTACCTTTCCCTATTTGGAAATGTATCACTAATATTACATTCTGCTAATAATAAGAGCAGCTAGCAATTGCTGCTTGTCAACTGTGAATCAGCCACCGCATGAGGAAATTTACATGGATGACCACATGTAGTTTCCTATATTGATATAAAACATTCGGACGATTCTTGAATATATTCAAATACACTTTACTTTTTTTTTCTTGAATATATCCAAATACAGTTTACATTTTTTCTCTGGAGTAAATAAATATACCCACACCTCTCTGTTGTTAACATATGGCCTTAATAAAATAATCTTTACAATGTATTATACTTTGTATACATACATTTCTACACAGATGGTTTTTAAAAAAACAAAGGATAAATACCTTTAAGATATTTTTATCTTCATTTACTACTTGCCTCTCTAGTTTCCTTTTACCTTTCTTTCTTTAATTAAAAATTAAGCACTGATCCTTTTGTACATGCTTGTGCAAAAAAAGAAAAGGAAAACATGGAACCTTGATGGTATATTCTTTGTCCAGATCAACAGTTTAGAAAATCATCACCCTCCTTACAAAGAGCTGTACGTTCAACACCAAGTACAAATATCATCAATATGCAAATAAGAGGAATTCTAGTACACGTCCACTTTGTACCAGGCAGTGTTTTGGGAGTTTGTGACATAGTGTTCAAACACGAATGGCCACTCTTTACAAGGAATTCACACAAACTGGTCACACCACGTTAATGTCAAATAGTTTCCAGAGTTCGATGACCATTGTAACCCAAAACCCTCTGGCTTCCAAGTCTGGTTCTAAATCCTGTGCCCTCACTTCAGTTGGGTATACACACCTCTCATCCCAAATACTATGCCAGTTACCACAGTGTTAGCAACATCTGCACAGCCTACAACAAACTGCAGATGAGCTCTAAGCTCACATCCTTTCCTCTCTTCTACTGCTTACTCTGCTTCCCGGCTGGCTGGTTCTTACTGTCCTATTCAACACACTCCCAGGCTGTCTCTCCAGTTACAGCTGCTCTGCAACTGTTTTTCACTCCATATGCTGCTGTGGTCACTACCTAATGCCACACTGAGAAGCCCATGACGAAGGGGCTGGGCGGTGGCTATAAAGGACAGTGGTCCGCCTGCAGTGAAAGGTCCTCAGAAACTCTTACTTCTTGCGAGCTCACGCTATCAAGAGTTGATTAGTTACAAGATGCATTTTAACTTGGATACCTCTTTGATCCACATACAGAGGTGGGGATAGAGGTGAGATTAATTATGGCTTCTTGGTGTCAGAAAACAGTCATCTGTAAGAAGATAAATGAGGCCTCGGTGAGGGCTGTTGTATAAAACAATTCATCTGGATCTTATTTCCTTTGCCTGACACTTCACACGCTTTTAATCACTTATTTTAGCTGCTAAGATCATCAAATAAGCCTCCTTCAGTGTCATGGAGATTATCCACCAAGCATGTAAGAAAAAAACAAAACAGTCTCTCATGGCTAGAGAAAAATAAATAGAATTACTACAACACCAAGCGTTGCCACCAAAATTCACTTATTCCTTTGAACACAGAGAGGTCCATTTCCTGATTAGTTTTTACCTGCTTAGTAAGGTACCTGATGAAAATTACAGTATTAGGTAATAGCCAGAAAATAATTCTGAGAACCTAGATATGGCATAAAATACCATGGCTACTTTAAGATATTCTAGTAGCTGCTCATTGCTTTGAATAAACCAGAAATGATTGATTGAAAGCATGTGCTTATGTCTGTAAATAAATAACAAATGGCTAGTTAATTTGCTAAGTGTTTTCTATACATAATTTCATTTAATCTTCAAACAAACTGGTGCACATGAGGAAACTCTGGACGTTAAGGAAAATTTCCAAGGTCATACAATGTTACATGGAGAACCAGGGCAAAATATTTCAAGAAACAAAGAAATAAGAGATTTTTGGGGGGGGAAAGTTGTGAATGATACCCTTGGCCATGATAGTGATTTTTCCATAGTAAGGTCACAAATACTACGTTTTTCTTATGATCAGCTTTATAGGGATGACAACCGTAAATACAGAGATATTTAAACCTAGTGTGCCCACCCGTAGGAGCCAGAGTGTCATACTATGGTTATTTATTTCATTTAAATCTAAGTAAGTATATTCCTAGTAATATCCTACTTCTAACAAATTTTCTTCTGGATTAACCATATTTATTTTGTCTTCATCTGAAAATTGTACATAGGATAGCTCATAGCAATCCTAAGCCGACTTCCCTATTTACGGTGAAATTCATAATAAAAGTATAGAATAAACAAAACCATGGACCTTTCAATCCCTGTGACAGCTACATTAGTGTCTTTCCTAACCTCAGAGGATAATGTACATTTATGCAAAGGACACCATAAGATAGAGAAGCCAGATTCTCTACGCCTAGGACTTAGTGAAGCATTAGCATTTCTTAAGGCCAGTCCTTGCTTGAGACAGGCTTAGGGGAATTAGTATCAAAACGCTTAACTTCTGGCTCTTTTACTCCGTTGCATCCTTCAGACCACATAGCTGAGCACAGATCTCCTATTATCGGTTTGCAGTAAATTTGAAAGAAATATGAACAGTTATATTTTTCGTTTTAACTTTAATATATGGATCTTGAGTCTGTAAATGTAGGATTACCATTAATTTATAACAAGGCAGATTTTTCACTGACTTTTCATTTATAAGTGAAGGGCACATTTTTTAACAAAAAAAATTAAGGTAAATATATTTTAAGATTATGCTGAATTCAAAGACAACCAACTATTTTATAAGTTGAATAGAAAAACTGCATATAGCAAAGAGATTTTCCTTAATGTGGTATGTTAAATGAACACCTACACATAATTCTTATCCACTCATTGAAACACAATCTTAAATCTGCGATCATGTTAAAAACATATACATTTATTATGCTGGGATGAGAATTACCTCTGTGATCTTCCTCCCCCAGACTCCTACCTCCTGTCTTGCCATGAGAAAAGCATAAAAACGAACCTAACTTTAAGGACATTCTACACAATTCCTGACCCATAGTCCTGAAAACTGTCACCATCATCAAAGCAAGGAGCTCTGAGAAGCTGTCACAGTCCAGGAGGGTTCGAGGAGACATGAGGAGTAAGTATAATATGGTATCCTGGTTGCCTTCCTTGGGACAAAAAACCCCAAAAGAAGTTACATAAAAAGCTAAGAAATCTGAATAGAGTATGGACTATAGTTAATAATAATGTATCAGTACTGAATGTGACATGTTAGCACTAAGGGAAACTGGGTGAGGGGGAAACTGGAAACTTCTGTATTATTCTTGCATCTTTTCTGTAAATCTAAAACTATTAGAAGTTTATTAAAGTTAAGAAAACCAGTCAACAGTGTATCATTGTTGCCCTGCAGCATCACAGTGAGAAGGGATCTTAGATCACGGTCAGGAGCTGCAGTATAGCTTTCTTGGTTTGCTTCTTTCGGTCCCTGCTCTCTGCTGTCTTTTGGCTCTCACGACACCCAGCAATGAGGGGGCCAAGGTGCAGAAAACTTTTTGTGAATCAGAAATACTCCTGTTACCGTAAACCAGTGGTTCTAAACCATTCGTACACATCCCAGTCACCTGGGGGTTTACTAGACACGGATGGTTGATTCCTGCCCATAGATGTGTGATTCCCAGGTCCAGGTTGGGGCCTGAACATATGCATTTCCAACAAGCACCCAGGTGTCGCTGCTGCTGCTCTGAGGACCATACTTCAAAACCACCACTGATGGATCTGCCTGTTAGTTTCTGGATTAGCTTAACAGGTCTCAGATTTAGAGCTATAATAATGCCACTTAAATAGAAAGTCATGACAGTCAAAATGGGAAATGAGGGATCGGATGACCACTGTCTTATTTTTCCTGCCACTGAGGGAGTTCCTGGGGCATGGAATTTCTGTACTAAAACAGGGAAAGTGCCTGGCAAGCCAGGACAAGTTGAGTACCCTGAATGGGAATTTGGAATAAATGAGAAAACAACTCTTTAAAGAATATTTTAAAGGCTAGCCAAGCAAGCAATGAACCACTTCTACTGGAAGATGCCTTTTTTCGAGATATATGTAATAATAAATGAGGGAGGGTGGGGACCCATTCAGATCCTTGAAGCCGAAGTAAATAGCTACTTATTTAATGTTTCATTTAGCACTTAAACCAGGAGTTCTTTTGTTTGAGTATAGTTTTCTCTCCGCATCTTGGAGTCTCTAAGGGAATTTGTTTCCTATACTGCTCACAAGATGCATGCTTCATCCCCTCTGAATGTGAATTAATTCAAAGCAAATTAATTCAGAACTAAGTTAATCAGAGGCACAACCACTGGGCCTTGAGAGTTAATTGAGTGTGTCTGGCCCCTGGACAGACGATTGAGAAGCACCCAGGGGTTAGTTCTGTCAGAATTTGCGAACTTTCTGACAAATAGTACAAAGGGGAAAGGAAGGGGAAGACAAAAAGAAAATCAATGTATTCCAAAGCTATTTTAAGTGGCTTGGATGCCACTAGATTAGGAAACTGCCTTTTTAGGCAGCTAATAGAGATTTTTTTCCCTTAGTAAGGCAGAAGAAAAACACACACACTGCTTTTCAAATCTATAAATGGTAGTTCCCCTGTTCCAAGAGCTTTCAGAAGGAAAAAAGTGTTGCATGGCACAGTAACAGTTGCCATTTCATTAAGCAGAAGACCTGTGTATTGAAAAACTCGATTTGAAATCCAGCAAAAAGTCACGGCGTGGTTTTTCGGTGACTGCCTTCGGTAGTTTATGTTTATAGCAACAGTGCTCTTCCTTTGGGCTATGAGCTGAGGTTAAACGTAAGCGTTTGCCTTGTGCCCTTAACTTCCATAATATCTAACTGCTAAGGTTTATGACACGATAGATCATGGCTCTTGAAAGCTTTTACTAATTGAAACTGAACACAGAGAGAGGGAGAACCTGCCTTCTGAAGAGGGGCTTTAGAATGTGTAGAGAACTGAGGATGCGGAGATGATCACGCCAGGCCACTTAGGACGCAAAGCCTTGCCGCAGGATCCCGTTAGGCAGCCCAGATAATAATAATTTTTAAAAAGGTAATAATTGTCAGCTCTTCAATTTTTGTGTGCCTTAGAGCCGCCTTGAAGATAAGAAAACAAGCTCTCCTAATGGATGGCGCGATGATAACATATTTAGTGTGGCCATAATATAGAACATTATTCCATCTGGGCCCGGGCATTCTGTCGTTCACATAACAGCTCCTGAGCAACCGTCATTACAAAGTTAGTGTTTCCGAGATTAACTATGCAGGGAATATGCGAATCCATAGAAAGGTACCATGACGTAACTGATAGGCCCTTGTCACATTCAGACATCCAGATTAATTTTTTTCCCAAATTTCGGGTGACCAGGAAGAGCATTTTTAGGGAATAAGTTCCACCCGACAAATTATGGGAAACGTTCGGCAACGAAGAGAGAAAGAAAAAGAGAAGACTCTTAAAAAAATTGAGATAACATGTATTTTTTAAATGACAACTTGTCAACAGCTTCTAAGCATTCCATTTAAACCACAAACTATGTTGTCTCAAGAATCAAACTACCAGCCATTTCACCCCCAAAACAGCAATTTATTATTATTTTTCTCTCTGCACAACGGAGAAGAGGGAGCTCATCATATATCATTTTTGATAAAATTTCTCTCTTGAAAGTAGTTGTTTCCAGGTAATGTTAATATACTTCAACCAAGAAGATATTTAAGAGCTGGAGGACACATAAAAATTAGGAGAAATGTGCACATCGAAATAGAACAGGGGAAATCAGAATTCTATTCATTATTTACTGAAAGGTTGGCTGCTGAGAAATTAATAGAACTGCTTGGCAACTAATAAAATTCTGGAGCAGATGCCTCTCAGTGAAACCAAAAGACCAATTTCTAAAATGGTTAGATTCCCTTTCTACCTGCAGAAACCATACAAACCAGATTTCCATGAAATTCCAGGTATAAAATGATCTCTAATATTCCCTACACTATCACACTTCCAGAAATTCCAAGCTACCACACACTGCCTCCTGCACCCAAATTCACCACACTGCGTGTTCTTCTTTTTGTTTTTGAAAAGATATTCATAGTAATTATATCACCATTTTACCAAAACACAAACTGAAACACTAAAAAAAAAAAAAAGATGAAGAAAACCCAAAAGTCATTCTCTCTTTTGTCTAAATGATGCAGAATAAGCTTTTGATTTTCCTTAGGCTTCATTTAATGACTAGTTATTTTGGCATTATTTAAAAACTTCAAATCTAATTATTTATTCTGTGTACATATTTGGGAAAGAAAAAAAAAAGACTTCCTGGTTAGCTCTGTCAACCAAGATTTAACTCAAAAGTTTAAGATAAATATATTTTAAAATAGAGCTATGTTAAGGAATAACCCATCTGAGAATTAATTTCAAAATACGTTTGTATTATCTCTGATGGTTAGTACTGGCCATTCTGATCAGGTAGAATGCCCACTATTTTTATGGATACAAAAGGATAGCTATCTAGTCCCATGGCCTGACCTATCGGAGGATGATGGCATTTCTATTCCATTTCACCCTGCGGGATATCATTTTATGAGTCAAATCATAACACTATATTAGAGACCATTTGATATGAATAGAAGTTCTGAAATTGTATCACTAATTTAGATAAAACAATTTTTAATTAAGCTTTAAAAAAATCATTATTTTTTTTTCTGGATACATGCAGGGTGGGGCAACATTAGGTTTACAGCTGTTCATATGGAAAATAGCACAACAATTAATAAGTAATGCAAGAATAAACTGTGCTTTGTGTACTCATAACTATAAACCTACTTTTGCCCCACCCTATATGTGAATAGCTGTTTTTAATTAGCACCACTTCTACTTTTAAATGACAAAATGACACCCAACTGGTGAAATTAAAATTAAAAGCCAGCACTTTGGGTAAACCACTTTGTTTTATAGATCACTTTGAAAAGTTTGATATTCTTGGAATAGAAGAGATTCCTGTTTATGTATCCTGCCTTGTGTAAACCTGCTTTCAAATCAACATTCGGTTCTTTTGACGCTGTTTCTTTAGAAATGGAAAAGCCTTCCTGCGGAAGACGTGTGACTAGTCTGGTTCACAGCCTCACTGGCAGGCTCCTCTTGCTCGGGGAGGAAGCCAGGCCAAGCACGCTAGCACCCAGGCTGCATGTGTTCAGTGAAGGGTCGGAGTGGACAGGGAGGGTGCGAGGCGCCCACATGCAAGCCTGGCACCTGCTGCCAAGGAGTCCAGATCACAGCCAGGCCATGACAGCCAACCCGCAGGGCTGGGGAGAGAGGTCAGAGTCAGGAGGCAAGCTGGGTGGGAAGAAACAGCTCCGGGGTACTTGAGGACAGGGCAGGCCTACGAGATGGTGGCCACATCAGGCTATTTTTAGCACGGAGGCCTCACCTCTTGGACAGCCCTGTCATGGTTTTATTGAGAAAAAAGCACTCAGGGTCACTACCTGCCCCTCCCACAGAAGGGGAGAGGAGGCAAGGAAGGGATGGGCACTGTGTGTCTAGAGGCTCTGGGCTTTCTGCCCCTGGTAGCCACTCTAGGAGACTGGGACATAGGGGAAGGAGAGGCAAACGCAGGGCTCAAATGCCTGTCTTTCCTCTTTGTTCAACTTGCCTACTCCCTCCCTCACCAAAAAGAAAATAATGATATGACAAATAAATACATAGATGCATAGATGCATTTCTCCCTTTGACATTTCAATTTGTGCCCATAAGCGCCCTCTCACTGAGGACATTTCTAGAGAAAGCAAATTTAAAATTTTCCAGATTGGCTGGGGAAAGAAAGAAAAAAAGGCAAGTGGCCAAGGACTGGGCAGGTCAGCTGAGAGGGCTGAGTTGTATGAGCTGGTTCCCTGAAATCATCTTTTCTCAGAAGTCCATCCAGAGCACATCATTGCTTAGGCCTGGCTTGGTAAAAACACAATGCTTTTTACCCAAATTGAAGCCAAAAATAAATTCACTTGGATAATTTAAGTGCATAGATAATTCTCAGTATGGGGGGGTAATTCTTGAAAAATGCTTAACCACTGGAAAAAATAAGGCATTTCATTTACACACCGCTTTATTTTCACTCAACACGTGATAGAAGATTCTTTTGCACTGGGATGCAGCAGTTTCGGTTGTCATTTGCTTTACTTCACACGGCAGAAAAAGTGCACTGTGACTTAACCTTCAAAATACAATTCCAAGATCAGTAGAAATCTCTTTTCTGCCTGACTTGTCAATCTGGATTAATAAATGTTTCCTCAGACTTGAAGTCTAATTAAAGTTGAAGAGATCTGAATGAGATAGAAATTATTTGTTTTTGCTTATTAGCTCTGCTTTTTGCAAGATAAGAAAGACTAGGGGGAAAAAAGGAAGAGAGACGAGTCAGAGGGAAATGGGTCTTCTTTGCCCTTCTAAGTCACAGACTTCATAGGAAGAGAAATTCTGTGAGCGACACCTCTTAAAAGATATTTTTATCAGCCAGCCCAGATGGATCAATGTGATGAACCAATCCACAGAATTGGGATAAATTTCTTCTCTTTCGATCTTTGAAGATCCCATCATCACAGATGCTCCGATTCTAATGAGGGACGTATCCTGTTCAGATTTCTGAGAAGCTAATGGACAAGGTGCCGCCGGATATGATGATGTCTGAATGCTGATGGGAGTATCACTGACATGCCAAAGCAAATGCCAAAGTCTGCAGCTGATTTTGCAAGATACATGATATACAATATACTCAAAATGATAGATAATGCATCATTCAAAATGAGATAAAGACTGATTCTTCAGCTACTTTTCTGCCTCATTATTTTTGTTATTTTAAATTTTGCATGATACAGGGTGGCTCTCTTCAGTTAGTCAACAACCAGGCTGCTGGCTAGTTTTATAGGCCCTTGTTCTAATTGTTACTGTTGTTCCATGAATCAGCTATCGAGTATAACAGTACACTCCCTTTAAAGGTAAAAGTAAACAATTATAAACATTTAAAAATGTGAACATTTAAAAGGTGCAAGTAGCAGTAATGTCCAACATTACTTCTCAGTCCTTTATAGTTTTCAAATAAATTTTGTGGATATTTCTCTTTTTATCCTCAAAACAACACTATGAGATAAATACTAGAGTTCTTATTTTATAGAAGAGAAAACTGCCTTATTGATATAAAGTCACTTGCTAGAACCAGATAACTATTAATTAGGAAAGCCATTATCAGTACCAAGATTTTTTTAGAGTTTATTGTTGCTGGCTGGTAGAAAATATTTAATCATCAAGAGCTAAGTGTAAAAAAAATTACATAATATCAATAGGACATTGCAGAATCATATGCTAATTTTTACTTCTACAAAAATATGTATTATTGCTGAGACAATGTATGGGACTAGAACACATTAGATATTTAGTTTTGAATAATTATACAGTACTTATAATAAAGACATGTATTAAACATTTTTGTGTATTCTCAGTTAAATAGAGAGTTAATTAACATATGACTCAGCAATTCCACTTCTAAGTATATATACAAAATAAATGAAAAAACAGTTTTAGACACAAACTTGTAAATTAATACTCATAGCAACACTTCATAATTGCCCCAAGATGGAAACAACCCAAATGTGCATCAACTAATGGAAGCATATATGAGGATGGGTTATGGCCACACAATGGAACACTATCCAGCCATGTAAGGGAATGAAGCACAATACGTTATGATGCACATGAACCTTTAAAATGTTATGCTAAGTGAAAGAAGCCAGTCACGGAAGGCCACATATTGGATTATTTCATTTACCAGATTAGCCAAATTCACAGTTACAGAAAGTAGATTAACCAGTTGGCAGGGAACTGGGGGAAGGGGAAGTTAGGAAGTACTGGGTTTATTTTGGTGGTGATGAAAATATTCTGGAATTAGATAGCTGTAATGGTTACAACCTTACGAGCATACTAAAACCTCTAACTGTACACTTTAAAATAGTGAATTATGCTATGTGACTTTATCTGCCTAAAAAACTTTTTATTTTTTGAAGCTGATGTCCCGCAGCGGCCAGAAGGCCCTGTGCGGCCTGGCCCCCACTGTGGACCTGACTGTTGTTTCTACGCTCCCTCCTGTCCCCGTGGCAGCCTCACTGCACAGGCCTCCGTGCTGCTCTTCCAGCCTCCAAGCGCGCTCCCACCTCAGAGGCGCTCGGTCCGCTTTCCTCCGACCTGCCATCCCCTCTCCCAGGGGTCCCCTTACTCACCCCTCTCCATCTGGGAGCCTGTCCCGCCTTCTCAGTGAGGCTTCATCTTACCACCGCAGGTAAAACTTGACCCCAACACTCAGGCCTGTAATTCCTCTTTCTCTCCCCTGCTTTCTTTTTCTCCGTAGAATTTATCACGTTCAACGATGCTATGAAATAGGTGACAACCTAAGGGTTGCTTATGATCAGTCTCCCACCCAGTGCAATGCACACTCTACGAGGGCAGGGGCTTCGAGCTGTTTTGTTCTCTGCTGACCCTTAGCATCTAAAATTGTGCCTGAAACATAAGAGATCCCCAATAAGCATGTTTTGAGTGAATTAATAAACAAATAAAACAATCCCCAAATAAAATGATGCTTGGAAAGGAAGAAGGGATAGTAGGAAAAGACAGAGAAAGACCCAACATCAAGGTGATGGCATTTATATAGAAAACTTTTATTTTGCTCTTTAAAATGTCTGCTTTTTTTTGTTCAAGTGTGATTTAATTAGGTGCTTTAAGAAAAGTGGTTATTTTAAAATGAGGAATCGTGTTACACGATTTAGCTCTGAAAAAAAAAGAGGCTCTGAAAACCAGGATGTTTACAAAAACTCAGTTCTCAGATCCACATAGAGCTTCTAAAAAAGTGATTAATAAGTTAATTTGACAATTGCACACGGGTAATTCTTCACTAGCCCTTCCATTACCAAAGGCCAATAGGTAAATGAGATAGAGTATATGTGGAAAATTATTTTCTACACTTGGGAAGCTATGCTATGAATCATATCAAGGCACTGTCATCACGCTTTTGTTTGTTTGTTTTTTCTTTCCCATTCTGCTAGGCCAGGGAGAAAGGATGATACCGTCCAGAAGAAAAAAAAGTTTCTGAGATTCTTGGGGGGGAAAAACCCCAAACAACTAAACTTTAAGCAGATGAAAAAAAGATTAAGCTAACGGCTAGTAACACAAGAACAAAGACTGTAGGAAAATTTGAACCCTCAAGCATCAAGCAGCTGTGTAAAACTTAGGAAATGTGACTCAAGATTAAGAAAAAGATTTAGGTTCTCTCTTTAAAACCACAGGAAAAAATATGAAAAAAGTTACTTTTACAAAATATAATGTTTCTTTAAATCTTGTTCTAAACCTAAATAAATATTATTCATGTTATTAGGACTAGTTAACAGTTATACTTCATTTATCTATTTCATTTTTTAAAAATCAGAACATCATCATTGAGTAAAAATACACATAGATGTATTTTTTAAGTTTGTTACTTCTTTGAAGAAGCTACATGCTAAGGGTATCAACCTCTGGAAACTTCACAAGCATTTTTTGACCTAATAGCTGAGAATAAATATTCTCAAACCTAATAGCCAATAAGTTGGGGCAGTCGCTTTGGAAAACATTTTGACACAGGTCCTCAGAAAGTTAAACAAAGAGTTACCATATGACCCAGCAATTCTCATACTATCTAATTCTACTCATACTGAAAAGAAAATATATGTCTACACAAAAACTTGCACACAAATGTTCATAGAAGCATTATTTATAATATCCCTAAAGTGGAAAATTCAAACGTCCATCAACTGACAAAAGGAAAAAATAAAACCTGGCACATCCACACAATAAATATTCTGCCCTAAAGAGAAATGAAGTCATGATACATGACACATTGTGAATGAACTTGGAAAACATTATATTAAGTAAAAGAAATCGGTCGCAAAACACCAGTTATTATGTGATTATTTCTATGAGATACCCAGCACAGGCAAATCTATAGAACGTGTATTAGCAGTTGCCAGGGGAGGGGGGCTTCAAGGGCAAGGGTGAGTGACCACTAATGGGTATGAGGTTCCTCTGGGGGGCTCTAACATTGATTGTGGTGATGAATGCAAAACTGCGAATATACTAAACACCACTGAATTGTACACTTAAAATTGTATGGTATGTAAATTATATCTCAATAAAGCAGTTATTTTAAATAAGTAATAAGCTGTGAAAACACCTCTTAAATTCCAGCTCCATCATTTCTGGTTTACTACGAGGAACATGACCATGTGGTTGACCATCCTGTTACCAGGGAGGACAAGAGGGATGCACAGGTTATACTGACTGTTAACTGGCGCAGTGGTGGACTTCAGAAGTATGGGGGGGGGGGCCCTGTGCTAGACTTCAGGTTACTCTGTTGGGAGGTTGAACCTTATAAATTAATGCATGTAAATGGGATGGTAGTTATCATATATCTCAGACCAAAAAAGATCCTCCTAAAAGACAGCTATAATTGCTCCTCTGCTAAAAACCCTGTAGATCAAAATCTAAACTACAGTGTCTCATATCCCAGTCTGGCCCTTAAGAGTTTTCAAACTTCAATTCCAGCTCTTCATCCACACACTACATTTTAATCTTGTCAAACTATCCCAGTTGCCCCAAATGCTGTGCTCTTTCCTAACTTTGTTTGAGCCCTTTGGCCAAGGCTTAGCACAAATGTCACAGCAGAAATTTCGTGATTCCCTCTCCATGTGCTTATAACACCTTGTTCGTATTCCTACTTGGGTACTAATCATTTTACTATAATGATTTTTAAAATTAGTAATCTCTTCCCCAGACTACGAGTCTCCCAAGGCCAATATCTGGCACGTGATAAGTGATTAAATGAAATACTTATTACTTGGCTGGCTGGCTGGCTGATTGAATCCAGTGTTGCATTTAACTATCTCTGCTTGACATCTCTACTCTACAGGAAAGGAGGTGGGGTGGAGTCAAACAATGCTTTACAAATAAAATGTAAGTTTAAAATTTAAATGGTGTGAACGACCACAAATTAAATGAGTGGGCAATAGGGTGGAATAGGCACAAGATTTACAGTTAGGATATGTTTTACTCCTAATGAGTTCTCAATCCCCCTCAAGAGAGCATTCTACCATGTTAAGTATATTATATTTTTAAAAAACACAGCCCATAAACACAAGCCAACTACCTCATCTAGTGCTCACCCAATGTACAAAATCTACTGCATGGCCTGATGAGAATGGAAGAAGCTGGGCATTCAAGAGAGATGAAATGTCTACACCAAACTTCCACCTTTCTAAGGCACATACAAAGGTAACTATGAGAATGCCCAATTTTCACCTTAGGTGAAGACATGAGCCCATCTTCCAGATAAGATGGAGCTCTACTCTTTAAATCCAGGAATACAAAATTCTGTTCCAGGTTTCACACTGACCACTGACAACCTCCCACAGTGATGTTTCACGACCTACGCTGCAGCAAACACAGACCACATCAGTAGGCCTATTGGCTGCTGCTCAATCACCTGTCAAATTTTCTGAATTCTCAGCCAATTTTCTCTGGATGTTAAGCTTGATCTTTTGTGTCCATATTTCTGTTGATGCTGTTTACATAAGGATTCCAAAGAAACACAGGCTTGACCTCAGTTTCAAGCTCAGATGCTCTGTCAGTAACATCATATTTTCTCTTTCCAGTGCTGGACAAAATAAAATTCAAATATAGTTTAGTGTATGCACTAGCTCGCATGAACGATTGATGTAGACCTAGAGCAGAATGCTTTTGGTTTCTATATCTGCCTGAAATTCAGATGCCTCTGTGTAACTGTTGCATAAGAAGCAGATCATGTGAGAAATAGTGTCAGAACCATAAAGTAGTTGGGGGATATTGGGTAGTTATCATTCAACTTTGATTATATCAGATTATATTCAGTATAAAGCTTTAACAATATGCTTTTAAATTGTGCACTTCACTGGGGACAAAGGAATGAAGCAATTGATTTTTCTTTGCATGTAACTTAGAAATTAAACCTTAGTATGTCATCTTGTGGTGAAGCTACAACAACAAATTGGTCTTTTAATAGACACACAAGTGTTTAATGTGTGGTCTTTGTGCTGTGTGTGTAAGAAAATATTATTATCTATTGACTACAAAGTTACTAGAGCAATTGTAATCTCTAAAATTGATGGTTCTCTAACTTGATATACAGTCATGGTGTAGAATTTTTTTTAAAAAGCAGTTAAGCCAGGTCGGGCGTGGCTCAGCGGTTGAGCGTCGACCTAGGATCCAGGCGATTGGGGTTCGATTCCCGGTCAGGGCACATGCCCGGGTTGAGGGCTAGGCAGCCGATCAATGACTCTCTCATCATTAATGTTTCTCTTTCTCTCTCTCCCTCTCCTTTCCTCTCTCTAAAATCAATAAAGATATATTTTTTAAAAAAGCAGTTAATTAGGGCAACTGCATTTCTGATCTAGTTCCTAAAAGACTCCAGGCTCACCTTTTTGTCTTGAAAAAAAATATTAAGTGATTGCCTTAATAACATCTAAGATTTGTTTAGTACTGTACAATTTGTTAAACGCTTTTACACCCACTCTTCCTCACAGAACTCTTTAAAATCAGAGCAAGAGCCAATTTTGCTACCTTTTTTTTTTAAGTGTCTACAGTGGATAACACTGTATAGTATAATTTAAATTTGGTCAAAGAGTAGAACTTAAGTATTATCACCAAAACACAAACAAATAAATAATCAAGTGATGGATGTGTTAATTAACTAGATGGGGGGAATCCGTTCACAATGTAATGTATAATATATCAAAGCACCACCATGTACATTTTAAATATGTTACAATGTTTTATACAAATTACATCTCAATAAAACTGAAATAGAAAAAATAAAACTAAAACACAGGAACACAAGTTAGGAGACTTGAACCAGTTCACCTAAAGGCACAAACTCTGCATTGTGGCGCCCAGACCATCTGTCCCTCTCCCATCACACATGGATCTTAGGGAATTAAGCTGAGGGAAAAGCGCTAAATGAAAGAAGGCTCTCCGCCCTTCATGTTCTAAAATCGCTTTCACAGTTTAGTGTTTCCTCTTTGGACTTCACATTTTGAATATGTGAATTTTTTAAATGTAAAATTCCTCTTTGAAATGAAGTCTTCATTTTGAAGAAGACAATTTAAGAGAGCAATCCTAGTACGGATATTATAAATTCAAATAATTCATGTTGGGCCAAATGTTAAATAGTCACTTAATTGCCTTCAAATTTGCACAGCAACTAATTAGGCCTCTAGCCAGTTGAAATCACACGCTATCAGCTTGTAGTTGTACATTTCAAATGTTCACCGAAAGGAGTCGGATTCGCTTCTGAGAGCACGCTCCCTGAATAGCTGCAAATGTCCAGTAAAGCTGCCTCCTGGTGCAAACTGGGACAAAAATACATCTGCAGCCATATTAAAGTATTTTTAACTTCTGAGCACTTCTTATCTGGCTTAGATTACTCCCTGTGACTTTCTAGTTCTTTGCATAATAGATAAAAGTAGGTGCCTGGCATATAGTAGTTGCTTAATAAATATTTGATAAGTGAGCTCATTTTTGGGGTACTTATAACATTTTCATAGCTGAAATTTTCCAGTCTTGCACACTATCTGCATGTACAATGGCAACAACAACCAAGAGCAAATCCCTTAGACCAGAAGCTCCAGGCGCCCCACAGTGGCTTGATGGGTGGAAATGATACTGTGGTAATTAGCCACTTATTAATAATAGCAGAGGAGCAAAGGAAAAGCCAGGGATTATAGGCATGCTCTCTGCAAAACACTGGGGGAAGGGGACCGGACAAAGGGAAGATAGACACATGCCCAGTAAAGTTGGGATGACACAGGGAAGATTCTTGTCTGTCAATCATGCCTGGGAACAGAGGTCATCACCCAGGATGGGTGTGGCCACTGTAAGGCCATGGAGATTTGGGAGATATAATCCCCTAAACAAAGGAATTCTCTCTCTTACACTCTTGGTTCCTCCTGGCGTGTTGCACTGAACTCCCAGCTTGCTGGGCCCTTTCGCGCCTGCTTCCTTGCACTCTCCCGCGTGGCCCGGGGCTGTGCAGACCCCCACGTGCAAGGAACTAATGGACTGCAACTAGCCTAATGTTGTCCCGGGCATGGCTCCAACATGGAATGGAAACTCTGGACACTGCTTCTGATTTTAGCTCTATTGAAACCCCAGCTATGCTTCTTCTATGACTGGACTAAGGGAAATGGGACTTTGGAAAGGCAGGGAATTAATTCCACGCAAATAAAATATCACTAACTGTAGCATGAGAGTCTCAGAAACTCCTTTTCTCGGGATATCACAAGGACTCCACTCCCAGCAGCACCTAGAGGGGAAGAGAGTCCCCCACTTCGTCTGTTATCTGGATGGTTATATTCAAATCTAAACACAACCTTTCTCCTTTGGATTCAATTTCTTCCTATTTCCCCCCACCCCCAAGCAACAGGATGCAAGAATCCTCGAACTATGATGATTTCTCAGACTACAATGTTGTGAGCCAGGATTTACTCTCTAGAAGTGTTACATTGTGCGTACCCAGAGCAACTGTCATGGCATCAACTGGAAGAGAAAGAGAGATTTCCTTCAGAGCTGATCCTGACACCGGGGATGCTTGTTTGCAATTAACTAAGTCAAGAGAAGAAATATGTAATAAGCAGAGAGAGAGAAATAGGTAGATAAATAGCTAACTGCTATATTAATGGTAAAAGTAGACATTAAAATATGTGTAACATTATGCCAGACACAAATAGCAATTTTTAGGAGAATAAGATTAAAGCATAATGGAGATAAGAGACAGAATAGGCCCCAGCCGGGAAGCCCAGTCGGTTAGAGCACCATCCCGATGCGCCAAAGCTGCGGGTTCAACCCCCGGTCAGGCCACATACAAGCATCAACCAGTGAATGCATAAATCAGTGGGGCAACAAATTGCTGTTTCTCTCTCTCTCTATCTCTCTCCCTTCTTTTCTCTCTCAAATCAATTTTTAAAAAATAGAGGCAAAATAAATTCAAATAAAATTTAAAATACAATAAAGTTTAAATTATATAAGGCTACCTAAAAATTACATACAATTACAATAATTATATATTATAAATATTATGAAATTTATGTTATATATAACTACATATAATTGCATATGTAATATATAATTATATGCAATAATTATTATATAATGCTTTACATGGTAAGCTTTTAAACAGCTAAGCAGGAAACACCAAGTAAAACAATCTTTAAAATATTGTTTGATGAAAATTGCATACAGGCTTGAAAAATTTAAAATGCAGATAGCTTCAACAATATTAAGGGTAATGCATATATTTTATTAACCTAGGTAAATAAAATAGTAAACATCCCAAAATAATATAGTTTAAAAGGAAAAACAGAGAACAGAAAATATTCAATAACATAAGATTACAAAACATTATGTGTAATGCGATTCCATTTATAGAAAAAATGTACCCCAGATATTTTTAAAGGGAGACTAGAAGATATATAAGTGATTGACAGAATCTATTTTTTCTGTATTAAAATACATACACAATTTATTGCTTTCACAATTAGAGAAAACACCAATTACTTAAAATAATGCAGAGACAGAGATCGGGGCAGCGGAGCAGCAAGGCAGGCACACAAGGCTCAGCAGCTGAGACCCACACAGAAGCCCACACGGGAGCCTGAGCAGCCCAGAAGGTGTCCTCGAAGTTGAAGGCCATGGGGGGGGGGGGGGTGAGCGCAGCTACGCCCCTTCAGATTTGGCCTTGAAGACATCTCTCTATAGCAGCTGCTTAGTTTTCTCTCTCCCAGGACTCCAGACTCACTAGCCTTCTCCACTGGTGCCTACAGACACGAAGATGCCCGTCTCCAGCTGGTCCTACCATGGCCCAACTATCTGAGAATCAGGAAAAACCTCTTCAAATCTGCCTTCCTGTCCGTCTCTCCCCGCCTCTGGCACACGCACGCAAGCACACCCAGACACTCACTCAGATGCTCACTCTTTTCTGCTCTCTCTGGAACATTGTATTAGCTTCAGAAACAACTGCAGTCAACTCTTCTCCAAATCGAGTAGGCTCTCTCCAGAACTGCAGCTTTAAAGCCACAGCTGTTAGGAGCGGCAGGCCAAAGTTAATATGTTTATGCCGTGTTTTCAACTCAGAGTCTCTAAAAAAATCCCTTTTTGTGAAAAACACAGACACACGTACTCAATTATTTACAGCCACTGGAAAACAACACACACCTCCGTGTGCTCGGGCTCAGGAGCACCCACGCAGCTCACGGACACTATTTCTGCAATAATTTCTGAATTAAGAGGACCAATAATCACAGCAGATGTGTAGCCTATTAAAATGTTTGCAGAAATATAACCCATGTGAAAATGAGATAGTATCCCGCTTACCACACATGACTCGCTAGTGTCTGTTTCTCAGTGGGGATACAGGCAGAGGGATCCAAGCGGATTTATGAGGTCGTCATGTGATGCCACTGCCGGCCAAAGACTCTGCTTCTAAGTAAGATGCCATAAATTTCTTTCTCATTCAATAGTTAGTCATCTTCACAGGAAGATTTTATATCCAAGTACTTTATATCCTGTGGTTAACAGATTTCCATCCATCTCTCTCTATACGGGACAGTTTCTGTTGAATATTTCTTTGCACGTATGTTTTGACTGTCCCCTTGACCACGGAAAACCTAAATTTTATTTCCATGTTGGCAACTACATTTATATCTAGAGTCTTCCCAATTTCTTTTGTTTTTAGATTATATCTTTACACAGCCATTAAGTGTTCAATGAAAAGCACACTGATTTTTAAAGAGTGTTGTCTTTACTGAATATTTTTATTCAGAACCATGGTTATGCGGGTGCTATAAATTGGTCTACCAGCGCGATATATAATCTCAGTTAATTTGAAGTGCTTTCTCTCTCTCTCTCTTTTTCAATTCTCACCCAAGGATATTTTTTCCATGTTTTTCAGAGAGAGTGGAAGGGACAGAGAGAGAAACATTGATGTGAGAGAGACACATCGATTGGCTGCTTCCCTAATGCACCCCAACCAGGGTGGGGGATCGAGGTTGCAACAGAGGTACATGCCCATGGCTGGAATCGAACCCGGGACCCTTGAGTCCATGAATGGACGCTATAACCACTGAGCCAAATTGGCCAGGGCATGTTTTTCTCTTAATGGGAAGAATGATGTATTGAAATTGTTCATGTCCGAGCTTACCTTTGCAGGCCCAATCTCCCCCACACCCCACCACATCATGAGGGCCATACTCTCTCAACACTTAGCAAGGATAAACAACACAAGGTAAAACATTTTAAAGTCCAGGAAATGCCATGAAAGAATGAGTGAATCAGAAACCAAACCTGTCCATGGTCACCAGGGCTTAAGGCTAAATTCTCGAAGAATTCCTCCAAGAATGCATTAGAGTTATTTATTTTTCTTGGCACTTTCGTCTCACATCTGTGTGAGTCTCAATGTATCTTGTCATCTGTCTTGACCCTGCCTCTACTTTTATGGTGAAAAGTAAGCCATTCGGCGTCCACCTGTGTGAATTTTACAGCATTTCTATAATGTTTCTTTATCACCCATTGTATGTTTGTGATTAATCCCAGTCGACCTGAGCAGGACAGTGGGGATGGGATCTGGCACGTGAGTAGACCCGCTGCCTGCAGGCTGACCTGCTCTCTCAGGCTGTGCGACACTCATGCTCCACCGTGCTGAGGCAGGAGACACTGCTGTGAGTACGAAGAGAGATGCTCCTCTGGGTGAGTCTGTGCCAGCACCTCTGCTATGTTTGCAAGGATCTTGGAAAGCCGACTCTATTTCGGTAACAAAGTTCAGAGTACTATTATTTCTCACCCCAATCCATTCAAATAGACAAATCTATTTATAATTTTACCTTACGCTATGTTCATTTGCTCAACATTTTGGGGATCAAAATACAACCACCTGACCTTAACATGACTGACTTAGAAGGTCCTTAAGGATCTGGTCCGTGTATCGCTTTCTAGACCCATCTTTCACCTTGCCTGGTCTTCCATATATTCACTCGGCTCTAGTCCTATCGAACTTCTCTCATTTCTGAGGAAATCATTCTTACCTCAGTGCTTCAAAGATTGTCACCTGTGCCTTTAACATCTTTCCTCCTCATCACCTAGGAAATGCCTATTTATCTCTCAGCTACGGGAGTGCTCTTTCCAGGAAGCCTTCAAGGATCCCCTGCTGCAAACTGTGACTAACAATCATGGCTTTCGACTTCTCTATCTCAGTCTCCTCCCTCCTAGTTGCACTCCTTACTAGTCTGAAAGCTCTGTAAGAAATTGCAATATATTTGTCTTGTGATTCCTTCTTAAGGCATTTATTAGGCACAAAAAGTTGTTATATTAATGAAAAGCTGGTTGCATATCTCTGAACTCCGTGTTCTGTTCCAATCACACATACCCTGTGTCTCCCCCCGCCTGACGTCTCCATGAGTTATTGGCCTTGCTAAGTAAACACAGAAAAACTCAGGGGGCTGGAAACTTAGGAGAGCATCTATTGCTGCCCCACCATATGAAAAATGAAAGCATATGAGCCCAAAGCGATTAGAGAGTCTGCCCAAGACACTGAGCTGGAGAGAAGCAGACTCTGGGTCTGAATCCAAATCGTCTAAGTCCCTGGTTTATGTTCCCTCAACTACGCTTACAATAATCCAGAATTTCTCATCCAGTCCCGCCACAGGTTCTTGTGCCACTAGCCCGAGCATTTGCAGTCTTATCCATGCCAAACGCTGATGGGGGTTGGTAGCTCATTTCATTAATGTCTCTTCATCAATGTGCTCATCAATAACATGTGAAAACAAAATTAAGGAGACTGATATTCTGCATCAAAACCTGAACACGTTACGGTTACTTTCCTATTGCATGAACTTCACAGCTTTTTCAAAATATGAGAACCAAGGATGGTATGTTTTGTTTTTTGGGTGTCACGGTTCGTGTTTTGTTAGAGGTTTACAAAACATTATAGATATTATGTATTTCCCCCCCTAAGAGGAATCTGATTCTAACTGAACATACATTGAAAAATTAAGTGACAGTTTCTTTGAGATGTTATTATTGATGCATGCAGACTTTAAGGTATTTGGAGAAAAAAAAACAGTTTTCAAAAGAGTGTAAGGAATTGTTTGCCACTTGTAAGGATCTCCCATTGAGTCTAATCTGGGGACCAAGAAAAAAGGGCGATGCTTACAAACTTGCTGATTTCTGTTCACTTCCACCGCTGGAGCTTCGTCCTGGCCTTGATGCCTTGTGTCAGTGGCATCATTCTGTGGGATTTCCCTAGTGATTCATAATATCCCGGTTCTGTCCCAGCTAACCCAGGGTTCCCTTCAATGACCATCCGAGGCTCACTTGGGTGCCACATTCTTCAGGACTAAGAAGTTCCACTTGTGAGAATATGCACCGTATTGAAGAGCACATTGTAAATGCTGGTTCTCCCACGTGTGCACGGTGTGAATTTGAACAGGTTAACATTCCTAAACTACAGTTTCAGCACCTGTAGAGTGGGATATTCACCACAATGAAGTAATTATTACATCATACCCACTTAGAAAACCTAGTTTAAAAGAACAACTCCACATATTGTTCAGGATCTGGGGCAAACAAGACTTATCTATTGTCTATGAAATGTAAAATGGCATAATCTCTTTGGATAAAACTTTGACAGGTTATTTCCCCCCCATAAAGTGAAACATACTCCTATCTTAGAATATAGCAATTCTACTTTCTAGATATTTACAATGAAAAATTAAAATATGCCCACAAAAAAAAGTATACACAAATGTTTAGAGCAGCTTTGTACATAAAAGCATCACAGCAGCTCAAATAGCCATCACCAGGTAAATGGATAACTTGTGGTATATCCATAAAATGAGATACTATTCAGCAATAAAAAACAAATTAGTTGGTATAGAAACGATGAGTGGAAGAGGGTATGGGGGGAATAAATGATGGGAAAAAAAGAAAAAAAAAAAGAACTCATGGACACAGAAGAAAACAAACAAAACATGGATGAAACTAAAGTATCCTGTTGTGCAAATGACACCAAGCACATAAGAATACACAGCATGATTCCATTTCTATTGCATTCTAGAAAAGGCAAAACTAGTCTCCCCCGAGAGGAAGCAGATCAGCCCCCGCCTCTGAGTCAGGAGGGGGTTGCCTGGAATGGGGAGCGAGTGAACTTCCTGGGGTGATGGAAAGGTCCTATTTCTTGACTAGGGTGACGGCTATACTGGTGAACAGAGCTGTCTAAACTCACTTAAAATCTGTGCATTTGATAGTATACAAAATATGCCTCAATAAAACAGTAAAGTAACTGAAATTCGCTCACCCTTACTGATTCTTCTACTATTATAAACATAACAAGGCCACAGACTTTTGTGCCATAAACTTGGAAAATAATCCTAGTTGCACTGTGAGTTCACAAGGCAAATGCCACCCTCAGCCCTTCCATAAACTGTCAGATTTGAGTTAACTTCCAGCTGACCCCCACCATGCTCCACAGAACACATTTTAGAACATGTTGCTCTTTTTTTTGAGGACAAAATATAAGCACATTGCACTAGTCCTTTTTAAACAGCTTTTTTCAAAGGAAATTTAAGAAATGTTGGGAGTTTCACAGTAAGTAGATTTTTTTCAACTTATAATAATGAATATACATTGGACAAACATCAGATAAAAGAGCAGACTCAGGTTTACATTATGGGAAATGTTTTTAGTTTGTTTTTCCATGATGTTCAAGTTGCTTTCTCTCTCTCTCTTTTTTCAATCCTCACCTGAGGATATTTTTTTCATTGTTTTTCAGAGAGAGTGGAAGGGAGAGAGAAAGAGAGACAGAGGGAGAGAAACATCGATGTGAGAGAGGCACATCAATTGGTTGCCTCCCACACACACCCCAACCGGGGCCAGGGATCAAGCCTGAAACCGGGGTGCCTGCCCTTGGCCGGAATCAAACCCGGGACCCCTCAGTCCGAGGGCCGACGCTCTAACCACTGAGCCAAACCGGCCAGGGCTACTTTCTATCTTTTAAAAAACAACTACGTAGACTGATGGAAGTTCAATTACTTGAGAAAAGTTTTAAAGTTTCCCTTTCCTCATTTTATGGTAACAAGTAATTCTGCACAGGCACGGCCACTTAAAGCTCAAGAAAGAATTATTAAAATGGAACTCAAGATATTAAACAACCACACAAAGAAGACTTAAAGGGAGAAAAAGAAAGTCAGTAATTGTTTTGTGGTCTAGAGTTTATTACTGGATATCCAGAGCAATCTCTCATCTCTTGCAAAGCACTCCACAAAGCAGGTGCATTAGGAAAAAATTGATGGGTAAGAGGCCTATGAATATAGCTCCTAATGGAATGTGTTGATTTTCGAGATGGGTAAAATGGAAGCCATATCAACGTAGTGTAACTGCTTTTCTCCCAGCACTTTGCTTGCCGCGTGTCGTATTAGGCACTTACAGCACATTTTCCCCCTTGAAAATACAAGTTCAGGGCATAATCACGGGAAGGAAACGAACGGATCAGGCACTTCTTTTCTGTTTTCTTGCTTTGCCTTGTGCAGTGCTGCACAGACCGACTCTTCTACAAACAAACTGAAAGAACTAAAGAATTAAGAACACACTGGGAAAGGCCTTTATCTTACAAACGCCCTGGATGCTAAGTCATTATCAAGGTAGTTTGAGGAAAGGAGGCCACTGCCCAGCTTTCGGATTCTCAGCACAGCCAATAGTATTGTTCTGAAATGTGATGGGAGTGGGTATATTCTGTCTCCACTGTCCTCAAGTTTCTATAAAGCTGTCAGAGTATAAAACGACCGAGAAAACACAATGTAAATTTCCATATAAGCCTTTTTAATTTTTAAGACATTGTTTCTACAATTAGCATTAAAAGACATCACTCAAAATAAATTGGTGACATGGAAATGTATTTTAAAAGACCAAATTAAGTGTGATATGTATCTAATATGATTTCTATCTTTACATTTGGGGGGAAAGCAAAATTAAATTGTTTTCCTAACATTTAAGCAGCGACTATTCTTTGCTGTCATATCACAGATCCTAATGGATCCTGACCTACAATTTGAAAACTGCTCCAGTGGACAGGAGACCTGTCCTCTGGGACTGACTATGGAGAAGAAAAAATATAGGACACAGCAAAATGCTAAGGAAAGGGTCAGGAGACAACTACCTTTTTGTGATGCAACTGTTTTTGAATGACTGTCCATAACCTTCAGCTACCATTAGGCCCAAGAGACTTTTATCTACATGGAACACACTTTGGGAAGATTCGCAATTGTACCAACACAATGTAGCCATCAGGGTCAGATGGTAAATTAAAGCAAGTAATGGGACTCCAAATTCACATTCTATATCCAATTCTCAAAAACAGTATAAGCTAGTGATTCATAAAATTATTGAATTTTAGAGTTAGAAGGTGGGTCTCATGTTCTGACTCTTTCAATGTAAAATGAAAAAACAGGGGTCCAGGAAAAAATGAACAACTTGCCAAAGATAACACACATACCTCACGTCATAGTCAGGGTCAATCCCAAATTCTCCTGAGTTCCGAGTCTGGGCTTCTTTCACTAAACCATTCCCTGGTTTGTTTTCTTATCACTGCTTGGTATGGTCCATTCATACAAGGATGTTATTATCATGGTCCAAGTTCAAAGCCACTGTCTGTTGATCGTACAAAGGTTCCACTAATACATAACCCTTAAGGCAGCTCTGAAAACTCTCACTAAAGAGCCCAGAGCAAATAAGCAAACTCATTGCTCTGTAATAAAATGTCAGCCTCTTACATTTGTGGTGAAAATACTTTCCTGTTAATTAATCTATTATATCAAGTCTTCTAACAATCAAAATTTCCCAGAGGATGGAATATAGAGAACACTTCTCACCCCTCAAGTTAAAACATCAAACTAATTTTATTATCATCAGTTTTGCCTTATTGGAAACAGCCTGAAGTATGTAGGGTTACATTTCCCTAAAGATTCTTTAGTTTTGACACAATTGGAAAAATGATTTCTTTCTGAGAATATTTATAGGGTCTTTCTGAATCTCTTTGTGCATGAAAAACTCAGAGACAAATGAAATTAATTAGTGTTTGCTGGTTAAGTCTCCCACCCCCACACTGTTGGAAGAAAATATAATAATTATTTCTTCCCATTTCTTTACATACATAGGTTTAGAAGACAAAATGCTAAATTACTTTGCTTAATTTAGAGAGAAACTGTGTTTATGTGAGGACTGGTTAGGATTACTGTCATTCTGAAATATGTTCAAGACAGCCTGTCCTGAGTGTTGAGACCTTACCTCATATTACGCTCTGATAAATTCTCAAGATTCAACTTTTTCCACAAGCTTTTTAAGTGACAATTTCTTATGTTATACTAAAGCCATGTTGCCGAAGGTTTGCAGGTGACAAAGGAAGAAACGAATGCCAGGATAAAGTGACAACCATACATTTCTTATAAACAGTGGGTAGAAACATTTTTGTGAATACAGATATTAACTATTTCAGATCCAAAACATAAACTACCAAGTTAACGTTTTTAATACGTGAACCGGTAGCCTAGGAGTCTTGGTATTATTCCCTGTATGCAAAACTTTAGAAGATGCTGGAGCTCTAGGTTGATTTAATTCAATATTCAGGCAGGAAATGCATATCTTGCTGTATAATTTCATCGAGGATACCACTTGAGAAATTTATCTTTGCTTTATGTAACTTTTGTGGAAATTTTCCTTCTCAGATCTGATCCATAATTTAGCATGTGCAATTAACACATGTAATGATGTGTTAATGATCTCTTATTTATACAGCATCCAGCTTCAATGAACACAAAGTACTCTATTTACTTAATTTATTCTCTAAACATATGCATCTGGAACTAACTTTGGACTTAAAATAAATTAACTCCACTAAAGAGTAGATTTCTAGAAAAGAAGATTTATTCAAAGGCAAGAATAAAAAATTAAGACATGCAAATATTCTTTTGCATGACAAACTATTTAAAGCATTTGATTTAGAATTAAGAGTACCAAAAAGTATTTCCTACCTCCTATCAGTGCTCAGCAGCTCCTGATGACTACCTAGAAACTTACATTTTTATTAACATCATAAGAACTTAATTTGTAATGAAAGGCTACACTGCAGTTGCAGCTAATTCTACATTTACTTGCCTCTATAATTTGCTTTACTTACTGCTCTCTCTTACATTAATATTCACCACCAAAGTCCCTTTCTAATATTACTTGATTTGACAGAAATGCATTAGCTATGACAAATGCTTCATAATGTACTCGGTATTAATGCAAGCAGAATCTATGGTAATTATTGCTATTTAAACACACTGATTTTTCCTTCTGGTCTTCTTTAAGAAATGGAAAGAAAATCTCCAGCCATCAGAAATTAGAAATATCTGTTTTTAAAAAGCACTTTATATTAATATAATGCCCCAAAAACAGCCATTTAAGGAGGTAGAGGCATATCATAATCATGGTGGACTCATATATATATTTATTTGGAGAATGGATGAAAATGAAAAAGAATAAGTTTCTCACTTGTACGCGGAAAAAAGGGACGTCGGGAGGATGAGTTCCTTGGTAACAGTAAGGCTGAGCCTTTTGTCACCCGGTACCAATTCACCCTGCAGCAGGCCTCTGTTTAGCTACTCCCCTGTCCTCGGCATACACGGCCAGGTCACCAGCGCCTTCCAAGGAAAGATCCAGGGGAGACGAGGGACAGCTTTTTCACTTCGACGATCCTAAAGTGCATAACACATGTGGCCTGATTCCCCAGTAAGCTATTTGACTGGCGATATTATATTTGGCTTGTTCAACTTTATAAGGTCAGCCCACAAGCACAGGCAACTTATTTCAGGGGGTTATGAATCATTTCAACTTATTTCAGGGGGTTATGAATCATTTCAAAGTAGCAAGTAATTTAAAGCTATCGTATGATTCAAATACACTCAGAGAGACATTTGGATATATCTGTATTTGGATATATATGGTGTCCTCAAGGATTTTAACCAAATAGCAGTATCATTAACTGTCATTTCATCAGCTACATAAATCGCTAAATGTCATTTTCAAAAAGCACATTTTAAGTTTACTTATCATGTACGGAAATCCTTAACTATTTATTTAATCTTCTAGGTTTTCCAGAGTTGTGAATTGATTTATTGGGAACGACTCCGCACTGGGCAAAGTGAGTGGTGACAGGAAACACAAAGACGTCTACGACACTGGCTGCGAAATCACCGAGTGACTGAGTCACCCGGAAGGCATACGACCAAGATTTCTACCATCGTAAAAATGGGGATCCAGACAGAAGTTGTTGAATTATAGGAACATAAGTAACATTATATATGAGAATGTACAGACTGTAAAAATTTGGACAGAAAAGGGATGTGATGCAATAAATGAGGTAAACTACTTACTTAGAAATAAAAGGTAAATCCAAAAAATAAAGTAAAATTAAAGTATTATAAAAAATAGGTATTATTTCCAACAGAGAACATAACCTTTAGGATTCCTATAAATTCTCTTAAAAATCTATCATTTCTGATCATGTATTATAATTTTGAAGTGCTCCACTCACTGCTAATAAAATAATAAAATCTCAAATTGAGAAAGGACCTATCTTACAGAACATTTGATTAAAAAATTATCTCAATGGTTTTAAAATATATTTTTAGCCAAGGGAAAAAGATTATGCAGAAGTTCAAATGTTCATAAAGACAGAGAATAAAGCTGGAGTAAGGAATCCAGGATTCTGACCTGGACACTGAGCACACATCCTTTCCACTAACGTGCCCCAGGCCAGCTTATTTTGCTTGTTAAAGTGCTTTTGCACAACTCCACAGACGAGCTCAGCACCTTCCAAGGTAGCCCAGTCCATTTCCAGAGAGCTTTTAATTTTTAGACAGGCCTTTCTTAGGGACCTGAAATCCATCTTTCTGCAACTTCCTTTCGCCATCTGGTTCTCTAGTGTATCTCTAAGGCTCAGAACAGCACATGAAATTAGCACATGTTCAATACAGAGTCATTGGATAAATGAGTGAACAAATAACCCTCTTGTGTGTTTTTTTAAGTACTAAATATCATAATCTCTTTTCCAAATTACAAAGTATTTGGACGCTGTTCTTAACATTTTCTCCAGGTTCAGTGTTCTAGCTGCTTCAAGTACTTTCCTCCTGTTGTGGTTTCCAGGCCCTTCCTGTCCTCAGTAGTTCGTTCTACCCTTGAACAGTTTCATTAATGTTTTTGAAGGGAGGAAGCCAAAAGTAAGCCCAATGCACTAATCATGGGTTGCCAAGAGCAGAGTAAAGAGAGCCATTGGTTTTACAAGTCTGAACTCATTTGTTTATTGATTTGTTGAGTAGAACTGCAACAATTCATGGGCTGGGATCATCACTTAGTTGACTCCCACTAAGTACATGGTCCAACTCAATCCTTTAAATCAGTGGTCAGTGAATTGTGGTTTACAGGCCAACTCTGTTTCAATGGCTGTTTTTATAAATAAAGTTTTATTGGGATCTAGGCACCACTGTTCATTTATGCACTATCTATGACTGCTTTCACATTACAATGGCAGAGCTGAGTGGGTATGACAGGGACCATATGGCCTGAAAAGCCTAAAATATTCCCATTTGGTCTTTTATAGAAAAAAAAAAAATCTGACCCTGCTCTAAATCATTCTTGCCCAGAATCAATTAAAGTTCAAGCCAAGATAAATAGTGTTACCAAACACCATAAACCCAGGGAACCTGGGGAAATACTCCCTTCAAGACAAAACTAACTTTTGACTTAGAATTCCTTTAAATCAGCATTTCCCCAACCTCTGTAATCGGCAAAATTATCTGTGAAAATTTTTTCAAGTGCCAATTCCTGGACCTCTAAGTAGGTCAACTGACTCAGAAACTCAAAGGTGTGGCTTGGACTAATCCCTGGCCTCAGCAGCCCTATCCTTCTACGATGGTGCCCTTCAGCTTACTTCTGTTTTTGTGGTTATTGTTGTAGTTGTTTGTTTGCTTAATTATCACTTGAAAATAATTTTAGACCTACAGAGAAGTTGTAAGAATAGTATAGAAAGCGTTCTCATGTAGTCTTCATCCAGATCCTTTCCATGATAACATTTCATACACCATAGCAAAATAGTCGAAGTCAGAAAACCGAAGTTGGACAGATTTTATCCAGATTTTTTTTCCTGTAAAATATGTAATCTTTTTAAAATGCATATTCCTTTGATATTTTATCACATGTAGAGATTCTTATCACCATCACACCAAGAAACAGACTGTTATATCACTCCAAAGAAACTTGCTCCTGCTACCCACTGTAGCCTCCCTCCAATCTTAAACTCTGAAAACTACTGCACAGTATAATTTGGAGAATGAAACATAAATGGAACAATAAAGTATGAACTTTCTGAGACTTGTTTTTTTCACTCAGCCACAATGCCCTTGAGATCTGCCCAAGTTGTTGCATGTAACGCTAGTTTATTCCTTTATATTGCTGAGTAGCAGTCGACTGCATTGATGTACCACATTGGTTAATCCATTTGCTCAGTGAAGGATATTTGGGTTGTTTCTAGTATTTGCTAAGTATTAAGAGAACTGCTATAAAAATTTGTATCCAGGTTTTCGAGTGAATGTAGGTTTTCAATTCTCTTGGGTAAATCCGTAGGAGTAAGATTACTGGGTCACATTGCAAGGGTGTATTCACAGGAGGCTGCCAAGTGTTTTCCTCAGTGTCTGTACCAGTTTGCATTCTCACCAGCAGTGTGTTCCAGCTGCTATGCATCCTCATCAGTACTTGGCATTGGATTTATTGATGTTACTTTAGGCATTCTAGTGAGTATGCAGTAGAATCTCATCATGGCTTTAATTTGCATTTCCCTAATAGCCCATGATGTTGACTATCTTCTCATGTGCTTATTTTCCATAGGAGCATTCTTTGGTGAAATATCTGGTCCAGGCTTTGGCCCATCTTCTAACTGGAATGTCTGCCTTCTTACTCTTTTTAAAAAAATCTTTATTGATTTCCAAGAGAGGAAGGGAGTGGAACATCAATGATGAGAGAGTCATCACTGATCGGCTGCCTCCTGCACGCACCGACTGGGGATCGAGCCCATAACCGCGATCTCCTGGATCCTAGGTCGATGCTCAACCACTGAGCCATGCCTCGTGGGGCTGCCTTCTTACTTTTGAGTTTAATGTGTTCTTTATATATTCTGGATACAAGTTTTGTTGTCAGATATGTGAATTGAAAATATATTCTCCCAGGCTGTGGCAGGCAAAAGTTTAATTTCAATGAAGTCCAATTTATATATATTTTTCTTTTATGGATCATGCTTTGGTGTCATTTTTTCTTAGTATGGGTCCAATCAGGAGAGAGAAGCTACACAATAATCTGAACATGGAAAGTTTATTAACTGTAATAGAGGGCTGCTTAATGATGATTGGCTACTAAGAAGTAAAGAGATCTTTAAATCATATAAAAGTACTAGATATAGGAACAGCCACCACCAGTAGGGCTGAGGTCCTGGGCCTAAGGAAGAGCCCACCCCTCCCAGGGCTGAGCTCCAGACCTTGTAGTAGAGGGTGTGGCCATGGCTCACTGAATGTTGAGAGGTTGCTGGTGGACCTTGCTGGAAAGCTGTCCATGGGCAGATGTCTCATTGGAGGCACAAAGCTACCAAACTGCCACAGGGTGTATTGGGAGAAGCTGCTGGCCTGTAGGTGCCTCTGGATTCACATCAGGAGCTGGGTACCTATGGGAGAAGCTGTCCACAGGGCAAGAGTCTGTCCAGTGAGTGCCTGAGGCCAGAAAGAGAGACCCTTCTTCCTCCTGCAATGTCTCTCCAGTGCCCTCTCCTGACAAAGCTTAGAATCATCATGCCAGTTGATAGAAGGAGAATATTAAAGGACCCACTTTCACGGGCCGGACCTGGTCCACAGGGCTCTGCCCACAATTTCCACAGGGGCTGTTGGAGAGGAGCACTGCCTCCGCTTGCAGAGTTGAACACGATGGTCAACAGGACCCTTCCCCCTAGTTTTTTAAGTGTCCAGTGGGAAGGGGGAGAGGAGCAGCTTCTTTGTGATGCTCACCTGGAGAAGAGTATGTGTGGTCAAAGGTTCTGTCTTCAGGGCTACCGCCTTGTAGGTCTAGAAGGGGGCTAGAAACAGCAGACTTTTGGGGGGCTAGTGTGCCTGTAACCATTTCCAGTTTCAGGCTGCAGGCTGCTGTGGCACCCAGGTTGGGATATACAGGAGGTAAAACAAAACAAAGCAAACAAACCAACAAAATAAAAGACAGAAACAAGCAAAACACAGGGAACTTCCCACTGGGTGATCCTGGGTTCCTTAATCTCTCCACCCTTTAGGGTCTTCTGATCGTTGCCTTAGGTATTCCGCGCAGGATTTATACTTGAAATTTGGAGGGGGATAGGTTGGAATGAGCCTTCTCCACCTTCTCGGGAACCATATACCTCCCAGGGCTTATGCTTAAATTATCATTAAGAAGGGCAAGTTCTACTAAATACTGGAGCAGGTCTGAAGAACTGAAACTGTCCTAAGCTGTCAGCTGGTGGTGACAAATGTTCATTTGGCATCACTGACCCTCACCTTTGCAGTGTATCAAAGGTCCCAGAATGCCTTGGTGCTCTTTCAACTCTACTCCCATGTCTGACCTTGCTAAATATCAGCTTCCTCCATGGGGTTTGCTTTTCATAGACGACATCGGTGCAATCCCCCCTTCCCCCTCCCCCCCCAATTTGTGGAGGCCACACAAAGCGGGACATTCCACTCTTATCTCAAAACTACTCATAAATTTAATCACCATGATAATGAGAATGATCACAGCAGTAAAGAGTAACAGTGATCTTTCTACCATTTCATGATCGGTAAGATAGGTGCCTTAACTGCACTACTGATCATCCTCACTACAATTTATCACTTGGCAAATGAAAAAAATTAAATGGTACAACAGAGATTAGAAAACTACTCTGATTCCAAATCTCATCTACTCCCCAAAATAATCCCCCACCTTTACCCCCCTCACACACACCCCACATCTGCATTGCCCTTTTTGCCTTTACCTTTTAGGCATACATCGCAGTATTCAGATTTGGGTTTTATCCATAAAATAAAAATGAAAGCCCCCTGATGGCAGTAAATTTTCATAAGTCTTAAAACACCTACCTGACATAGAATCCTGTTTTAGGCATTGAGAGGCTACTGATTTTCACAGCAGCTAATTTAGAGGCTGTCCCTCCCTGGAAACTGACTTAGCGGGGAGATTAAAAGAATTTGTCCAGCTGAGTGGAGGGGATGCTCAGTGATTAATGAGGCCAATCTGACTGATCAAAATTGGACCATGCATACATATGAGCACCCAACTGGAGATGAGGAGTCGCTGGATGATGCATTAATTTATAGCTACATATGAAGAAATGGAGCCAGGTCATCAATGCAAGTACAAGCCTTTCAAACACACATTTCAGAGACACCTATTTTATGATGATACCTGATGAAGGCTCCCATCAGTCATGCCACAGCCTCCCGTCCTGATTACAAAGTACATGCTGTCCATTTCTCTGAACATGATGACACGTTATCAAAAGATGATAAATATCCTCACAAACAGGTAGGGCTAAAAAAATGCTTGCAATATTTCTCCGTGGTTTTGCAACAACAAACATCTTGACTGAATTTCCTATATGCTGGGGAATAAAAAGCAGAAGGCTTCAACTACTGGGAAAGCTCAAATGGAAAGAGATAAAAATCAGAGGACCTGGGCACTGGAATAGATATTACATTACATCTAGTATAATCACAATCCAGAGCCGGAATTTGCTCCCAAAATTCTTAACCACTAGTCACACGGCCTGTACCAGAATTCCTCCACGGTCAGCAAAATATCTGGAGTGCTCTATCTGATGGAAAGTTCTTTTGTTCCCTCATTCATTCACTCATTCATTTGATGACTATTTATATCATGCTTTTTTAAACACATAAGCCAAGAGTATACAAGGCACTAGGAAAATAGCCATGAACAAGACAGACATATTTCTGCTCTTAAGGAACTTGTGTAGTCACTGGAGGTGACAAACAAAATTGTATAAGAAATACATTACCTATACATTATGTATATTACTTATACATAATAGAGAGACCATATGTGGTATCAAAAATAAGTTCTATTTTACATTGAACCTAGTGAGCTCCTCTGTATTTTTCACCAAGTAGTCCAGGTTGTATACTTTCGTGCCACACAGAATAAGGCTTCATTCATCCTTCTACATGATGACACACCAGGTATTTGAGGACAGCTAGCATCGTACCTTCAACACTTCCCCAGGACAATGCTTCCAGAATTTTTTAAATTCTTTTGCATTTAACAAAAAGTTGTGGCCCTTCTCACAACTCTGGTCTTACATGATAGGTTTGTTTCCCCCTCTATAAATGCAGTGGTTCACAATCTATCACATCTGCTCATAATCACATTTGCTACAATTAATTATAAAGCCCCAATAGATGCAAGAAGGGCTTGAACATGGATAGTTGGCGAACACTGCAAATTCTACATTTCACCTAACATCTTGATAGTACATCAAGCAACGTGATCACCTCCCTCATTTTCAATACTGTACCTTTACTGTATCACTTCCAACTATAATCACACACACACATGCAATACAATGCGTACCTACACAACAACATTTAGTATTAAAAAGAAGAAAACCTGATTGAGGATAAAGAATCCAATAATATGCTTACTGAAAATATAACACATATAGCTGGATCCCAACCTTGCAGCATAGAGGCAACAAGCCTATGGCTCAGGATCAGGCCTGTGGAGCTAAATCTGCTGGGTTCCAATCCTGGTTCCATCATTACCAGTTGTGTGACTCTGGGCACACACTTAACCTCTCTGTCCCTTCGTATCTTCATCCACAAATAATAATAAGATCAGGACCTTTGTCGACCTGTTGCATGAACTAAATAAATCAATATATGTAAAATATATTGATTAACTCATAGTCTGTATTATAGATGTGTATACTATTGTTAATATTACAATCAAATGTGCAATGAAAATGTAATTTTTCTTTATTTACTAAAACAAAATCAGTCCTCTGTAAGAGCACCCACCATGCTAAATTAGAAGTGGGCTGGAAGATGTACTTTCACACTGAATTTATTAACATCATCACAATATTCCCAGGTTGAATAGCCTCTTTTGGATTTTTGTTTTTAACTCTATGGCACAGAGATAAAATTTTTCTCTTCCTTTTTTTCTTTTTTTAAAAATGATATAAGATCTTTTGGGTTTTCTTAGTAAGAGCTTCTTCATGCTAATTATGGTCCAGGCAGAGACCTAGGAGGAGGCCTATTTGTGAAATAAGGCGCATAGGAGAGACACACAGGACAGGCGCCGCAAGGGAAGGGTTGCCTGGCCTTGAGGATCTCTGTCCCTGCTTGTGCTTGGTCTGCCTCTTCTTTCCTTTCCTTTCCATTAACTTCAGAATTTCAATTGCTTATAAATTTGTTCTAACCTTCCTGGCAGTCAAGGCAAAAACAACAACACAGTTCTTAGTATGAGACAGGAGAAAGCATGCCAGTTCTACAAAGAGCTGATTTCAATGAGCTTTTCTGTTGCCTCACGCGTCTCCATAGTTAGAATAGGATCTTTCATGAAACGACTAAGGCAAAGCTTGTCACCTTGTTCTAGTGCATTGGAATCCATGCAGAAGAACTGAAATGCATCGCTCCGATTAACCTGGTTCTCAGCCTCCTGTCCACCCAATGTCACGACGCTATAGAAACAGGACAGAAATGACATTTAAGGAGCTTGCCGTTGGAACAGAATTGGGTCCACTGGGCAGTTGGCTAAGTTAAGTCTTGGCTGTTTCTTAGGCCAAGGGTTTTAGACAATGAATAAATCCAGGTCTCTGGAAGGGAAGTTTCAGCATTTATTTGTTTAATCTCTCCAAGCAGTCCCAAAGCATTACCTGAAGGGAGAGCTTAGAATTGGATTTCTAGTCCCAGAGGACACCGCTGTTGCTGCTAGAATCGGCCTAAAGCCCTAGCATGTAACAAGCACATTTGCAGTTAAAAAGTCTATTAATAAACTGATGAGAGCTCACCAGTTAAAAGCTGAAGAATGCCATTTAATGCTCTCTTTTGCTTTTAATGGACTGAAACCTGTTAAAACACTGCTAAATAATAAGGCATATTTTTCTTGCAGCTGATGGAGGGACAAGCACACACACACACACACACACACACACACACACACACACACACTTGAGAGATTAATTCCAATAGGTTCTTTATCAAAAGCAGCTGGAATGGAGCAAAACGCAGAGACTAGAAGGTGCAAGGAGCCCCACAGAAAGGCTGGAGATAAAACCCGAGACATTTCACTCAGACAGAACTCTATGATTACATTATCAACTTTTCCTGGGGCTATTAAATCAGTGGAGCAAAAAATAGGCACATTTGGTCCACAGACAGAGAGAGCTGGGTAGAGCGGAGAGAGAGCTGAAATGGCACAACAGATGTCTCAGGGCTCCCGTATCAGGTGCACGCTCGGAAGGGCCTTCCGGGGGCTCTAATGCCGAGAATGGCTTATTGAGCACAAAAATGAGAGAAGTTAGGCGATGGAGCTTTAAAGACTTTCCTTATTCTTTAAGATCCCAGAAGGGCTGTTTCATCTATTTCTGGATTTGTGACGTCAAACCGACCAGTCGATGCAGCCACTGCGATGAGGTTTTTGCTTCTGGGACACCTGTCGGGATTCAGCTTCACAGTCAATCAACCCCTGGTTCTTCCTCTCTAGCTAGGAACATCCATCTGTCTGCCGCACTGTATGCTATGGGTTGCCCTTGACTTGCAGTGGGTTTTGGACTTCTGGAAGATTTGGAAGTTTCTGGTCCATGTCAAGGATGCCTCACTCTTTTGGTCATGGAGGCCTCTTTCAGATTTCCTTTCTTGTTTGTGTGAGTTTGGATTCACAACCTTCTTCTGAAAAGTAGAGGCCACCCATTCATCTTTTATATATAGTGTCCCTAAAATTCTTTTGTTTCAATGTATGGCTCTGGGGCTTTGAACCTTATAAGAACCTGGATTCGGCTCCTGCCTGCCTTTGCCCCCACAATCAAAGTGTCCTTCCCTGTTACTGACCCAATTTCTCCCTTGCTCTCCAAACTGTGTCATCCTGCCTTTTCTATTACAATAGAACAGAAGACCACTGCGGCAGATTTTGTTTTACAAAGATGATCGTAGCAACAGTTCCCATCTCACCTGACCGTCTTACATTGTGATGTATGGATATCATGACTTTAGATCAAAAGGAAATACATCATCAGCCTGGCTGTCTTTTTGGAACCCAGATGCCATGCTGTGAGAAGTCCAGGACATAGAGAGGCCACCAGTAGGTGCTCTGGCAGACAGTCCCACTGCTAACAAGGATAATGGGAGAATTAAGCATTTTGCTGTCTAACAGGAGAGAGAAAGGCAAAAGCCCCAGGAGGAATCAGAACTCAGTTCAAATCCTAGCTCTGCCTCTAACAAATTTGTTGACTTCAGTCAAGTTATTTAACTCAGAGCCTGATTTCTTTTTTAAAAATATGTTTTCATTGATTTTAGAGAGAGGAAGGGAGAGGGAGAGAAACATCAATGAGAGAGAAGTATCAGTTGACTGCCCCCTGCACGCCCCCTACTGGGGATCGAGCCGAAAACCCAGGCATGTGCCCTGACTGGAAATAGAACAGGGGACCTCTTGGTTCATGGGCGACACTCAACCACTGAGCCACACCAGCCAGGCAGAACCTGGTTTCTTTATCTGCAAAGTAAGAATATCTACTTCCAAGAGTTAGGTACTCCCATAATATTCACAAACCGCTAGCATAGAATTTCTAAACCACCTTGTTATAGCTTTTTGTTCTATGTCTCCTCCATTAAAGTGAGTCCCTAGAGGACAGGAGCTACATCTAAAAACAAACAAATCCTGAGTACTTGCTAAATGTTGTTTAAAGAAACATTTCCTCTAAGGAGTTAATTTAGGGATCACATACCCTTGATGTTAAGCTTAACACATGCTGGTTAATAATGCCTGTGTCTCTCTCTTCCTTTCATTCAAAAGGGTCATTCCAATTGCTCTAGATTTACCTGGCACCATATCTGCTATTTTCTCCTGACAGATCATTTCCTATCCTGGATTACATTTTGGGTTTATTTCTTGTTTTCCCAACCTTAAGGACAGAACTTGTGTTCTGCCTCTTAGTTTTCATCTCTACAGCATCTTAGATCTTGCAAACATACTTACAGATAAATGAGTGGGTACGAATGAATGGACGGATCAAAGCACAAATAAATAACCTAAAGTTCATGATTCAGACTTAAATCTCTGGCCATTTCAGAGAAGGGTGGAAAGGATTTTCTTTTCCACAAGTTCTTCTACTTCCTGGGAAGTATGAAAGAAATGCATTCTTTTTTCCCCTGGTGTTACTTAATTGTACTAGAGAACTCGTGGGAAAACAGAACACTGGACAAAAAATAAAATAAGGTCCAAATGGGTATCATTAAGTGCTACACATTCTGCATCTTGATCTCCACCTTGGAGTTTAGCCAGGCACCGACTGTTAGTCTGAGGGTGATTGATTTGAGCAGCCACATAAATGTAAAGTGTTGTCAAGGCTGCCCCCAAACTGAGCCATAACAAAAGCAAACTAGAGCACTGGCCTGTGCACAGTCCAAGTGGCACAGACTGTACCCCATGGAGTTAAACATGCTCTCTGCTCTCAAATTTAACCCGATACCAATGTCACAAGTTGAAGTTAGTATATAGTCAGTCTGACTCAATAGAGCTTTTAAAAATGTTCTTAACTCTCATTAGAAACTGAAGTAGCACAGTAATTTAATGATGAATCTGAATGCAATTATGATAATTAAAATAGCAAGATAATTTTATGCTGTCTCTGAAAAATGCTCAACTCAAGGGTTGTATATTCAAAGTCTGAGTAGTAGTACTGGTTAGTGCCTTTGATGTGTATTATAAACTGGTAAATATAATAAAGTTCAATTAGTTGAATTTATTGACTACATGAATTCAGTCTGTTAGTATATAGAGTGTGTTAGTTTTTTCTGTTAAAAGAATTCTTAGGATGGTCTTGCAGAAAATAAAAGTAATATATCATTATTCATTGATTGTTGTAATGTAAAGTGCTAGTTGCTGGGATAAAGATGTATAGGACAGAGGTGTAGGCTCCATCAAGGAAATGAAAGTTTCACAGGATTGAAAAATAGGGACGTAAACCATTTCTAAGATGCTGGAACACAGAGCTTATACAGAAAGAAGCCTGGGAGTAGAAATCAGCCAGACAGAGAATGTGAATATATTTATACATATTTGTGTGCATCCATGCACATACACACCAGCACACATTTGCATCTTTTGTGTGTAAGTACATGATGCATGGATGGGGTGAGGTCTAAGGGAGGACTTTGCCAAGCAAAAGAATGTATATGCCTTGCTTTCGGTCCTCAAGTGATTTTGTTGGGCTCTAGTTAAGGAGAGATGTGGAGGCAAGAAATGGGGGGCAAGGGCTTGATCACAAAAAAGTTCTGATGCCAGGTTTAGAGTTTGGAATTCATTGAGCATAAATGCAATTGCAATTCTTAATTTAAATATCTAAATCAGTTTGGGTTTTACTAAGACTTCAGTACAGGCTAATGTCTCCTACCTACAAGAAATGTGCTGTGAATATGTTTTGTTTCACACTTTGTGCCTATTACTATTAGATATCAAATCCTTCACTTTTCCACTTTGGAGACAAAGTTTTCTAACTGTCCCCATGATTTTATAGGTGCTCATTTCACATTCTGTCATATTTGATTACTGCCCAACTTTTTTGTTATAGTTAAGATTCTACCTTTAAGAATTAACCAAAGAACATGTATGCATATGTGCATAACCCATGGTCAGAAACAACAGGCCTGGGGTGGGGCAGGGGTTGGGTGGAAGAGGGTTGGGGGAGGAATGGGGGACATCTGTAATACTGTCGACAATAAATAAAAAAGAAAACAAAACAAAAAAGAATTATTTTGCAGCTGAAAAAGTTTATCATTATATAAGGTAATGTATTCAATTCCTAAGAACAGCATAGAAACAGGAAAAAGCACCCCTTCAGAAATTTTAAAAAAACACATACAAACACACACATAGACACAGATGTTTCCATAAGTATGACATCTGTAGACAAAACCACTGGGAATTTAATTTAAGTTTTAAAATTCTTCCAGATGTCTAGTATTTCACAGATACTGATTAGGTGTTTAGCTTATCATTTATTTTATAGATTTGATGTTTATGGTAAAGAAAGACAGTCACACACACAGTGTGTACACATACACGTGCATGCATGCACACACGTACACATATAAGTTAAAGGACCAGTAGCTTTGGTCTATAACATAAAATTATCACTAGCTGGTCAATTTAGTTTTAATTCCCCTCTCATCTTGCAAGCCATGCACCAGCACTTGAATAGAGCTCCATGACAGGTTCTTTAAGCAGGTTAGGTCTTTACTTTACTATCTCACTCATTCATTATGCTGAATACATGTTCTTGTACAGATGAAGAATTCATTGTGAAAGTCTCCTGTGATTCAAGGAGGGGTTAATATGTAATATATCTAGGTGAAAATTTTTATCAGCTTAATGGAACCAGCAAAACAACACTCGTCTTGATTTCCTCATGCCCAAAAAGAATGTGAGAGGACTTTTTGTTACTCCTTGTTACCCCTAATATACAATTTGTCATCACTGATTCATATACAAAGAGCCTGGAACCACAATATTCAGCTGGGCGTTGGGTGTTTTCTTTCCTCCTCAATGTGCCTTCTCTTTTTCAGGCTCTCTAGATATCTGCTACCATCACACTCTGCTAGCACTTATCATACATCGTGAGAAGGGAACACTTGATAAAGACTCTTTCTTTGACCAATCTGAAGCATGTCATGAGGCAGTGCTAAGAAAAGAAAAAGCACTTTCTTTGAAAATAAATGGTCTCACATTGGTGCTTCAACTCCTGTGCCAAGATGCTTGCAATAAGGTCCTTTATCATAGTAGTGATTGTCCCAGGGAAGCTTTGTTTGGGACCACGGGTCAAAAAAGAAAGACTCCAGGAGCTAGCACAATTTCCACTACGCCAAGGAGGCATTTGTATACCGCCCCACCAGATCTATAAGTGCTGACAGGAACGAGTCCCTTTTCAAATGACTTTACATTGCCTCTTAAAGTACAACAGAGGTATGGATTCATAAGTCACAAAAGCCTTTTTTTTCCTCCTTTAAGAAAATGTACAACACTGATTATAAAGACCTGATATAGGGGGATATTTTAAGGACAGGTGTTAAAGACAGAATCTGGCATATAAATATGTGTCTAAAATAGTTATATATAATATATACCACACTATAGCATCTATCTATCATCTATCTATCTATCTATCTATCTATCTATCTATCTATCTATCTATCTATCTATCTATCTATCATCTATCTATCTATCTATCTATCTATCATCTATCATCTATCTATCATCTATCTATCATCTATCATCATCTATCTGATACAATATCAAAGATACGTGTCCTTCTGATGTCACACCCAGCTTGGACTTTGCTGTAATTTTCTACATTTGGGACATTTGTTAGAAGCGCATGTCAAACAAACGTTTCCCATCTTCATTTTGGAAACAGAAACAAAGCTAATCCTTACTTGTCCCCCGATGAAAACTGTTTGTTTTCTAAATGACACTGGGAATGGCTTTTCCTTACAGACTATTCCTCTACCACCTTTATCTCCAGATCACCATTCTAATGATTTACCTCCCAGCTAAATGGAAAGGGAAAAAAATGTGTGTGCCTAGTTTTGCCTGGTGCTGGGCCTGATATAAATAGGATGACACTCGGGAGAGGAAAGATCCCAGACTCTGGGGCCTTATTATTGACAGACTTTCCCAAAGAGGCTTTGTTTCCTGACATGTTTGTTTGCAGTTGCTGGCCGTCGTTTTACATCAGATACCTTCTTTATCATTAGAAAAGTCTCTTTATAGCTCTAAGTCCCTGAACAAATAACGTGATTTCCAATAAACATGTAGAGTCAATTATTAAGCCACAGCAAATAAATGCTCCTTTGCATTTATAGACTTTCTCAACAATAGATTCAAAAGTATTTTACTCTTGGCACCTTTGAGAGGTGAGTACAACATCCTTGGTTTATAATTTTATATTTAAAAAGGGAGGGAAAATAGATACAAAACAGACTGAATCATACCCGAAGAGTGCAAATTTAAATCGTAATATCGAACTTTTACCTAATAAACATACTGGAGAGTCACTGAGACTTGATAGAGAATTATGTAATAGAATCCAGGGGAAATATTCTCAGATCTTACCAATTAGATGACTAGGGTAAATCCATCTACTTAACAGGCTAATTAATTCCTGATTACTAGTCACTAAGGGGCATTGGAAATGTCAAGTATTCTTTACCTGTGCAACTAGAGAATCTCAAACAAACTTTAGGGGTTAGATTTGATGACGTTTATGAAAACATGCACCTCTAAAATTTGATGAGCAAAATCTCAGAGTTCCTTAGATTAATGAGAACCATTTTCTTTCATGGAACCATCTACTCATAAATAAAAATGTCAAAAGCTTTGCTATTCTTTAATTCAAGAACAAAACTCATTGCTTCGAGTTTTAAAACTAATTATCTTCTATATAAAAAGTACTCTGTAAAGAAAAAATAATAGGATTATTCAAGGATGTACTCTTAACGAATGTCATCTAGCAATAAAGGGAGGTAAAGACATAAAAATTATATTTTAAGAAAAATAGGATAGGGTAGTTAGAAAAGTATGGATTCTTAAGGGAATTCATAGCAGATGGAAAAATATATATATATACACACACATATATATATATTTTTAAATATATCTTTATTGATTTCAGAAAGAGGAAAGGAGAGGGAGAGAGAGAGATAGAAACATCAATGATGAGAGTCATTGATCGGCCGCCTCCTGCACGCCCCGGACTGGGGATCGAGCCCACAACCCGGGTAAGTGCCCTGACAGGAATCGAACCCCGACAGCCTGGATCTTAGGTCGATGCTCAACCACTGAGCCACGCCCAGCCAGGCAAGAGATGTATTTTTAAGAAATTTAAAAGAACAATATTAACAAACAAAGACAAAAAAGTGTGTCTCTAGTGGAAAATGTTCCAGGTGAGCAATGAAAGAAAAGTTTGGAAGGGTAGGTTGTGATCAAATCACAGAGGGCCATGAAGTTCAGCATAAAGATAAATGGAAGGTTTCTAAATGGGTAAGTGCTGTGGCCTATTAACTGCGTGGCATAACTAGACAGTAGGATGGAGAAGATGACTGTCAAGGGGCAAGAACTGAGGCTAGGGCAATTGTCTGGGCAAGACACAGACCTGGGATGTCAGGAAATAGGTAGTCGCCATGTGTGAAAGAGTGAAAAGTGCTTTCTGGGACTGTGAGGGGAGTATATTCCAACAACTGAATCAGTGTGTGAACTGAGATAGCGAGAACAGTCAAAGACAACTAGAAGGTTTCAACTCTGAACCACAGGACCAAAAATAAAACTAGGAAAGACGGGATGAAGAGAAAGTTGGGATGATGTCAAGATGAGTTCTATTTTCTTTTTTTAACCTGTCAAATAGAACAGCTGACAAACCATCCAAGTGAGTGACCAATAATGCACGAAAAATTAGGTCAGAACTGAGGAAAAGATCAAGGCTAGAAATGTGGAATGCTCAGACATCTAAGCACAAGGGATAGTTGAAGCCATGATAGAATATTGTATTTTGTTGTTCACTAATGCTGCTACCCCACCCTGGAGGAGATGATTTTCCTTGCCCATTACAATCAGGTTTGGCCATGTGATTTGTCAGTGGAAATGAGAGAGATGTTATAAATTTACTTCCATTAAAAAGCTCTAAAAGCCTATTGATTCATGACCCTTTTGTGTCTTCCATAGAATTGGTAATATTCAGCTAGTGACTGCTTCATTAGCCTGGCCCTGGAGTTAAATTAACATGGAAGGAAAACCACAGCTGATGTGTTGTGTGAGTGAGAAAGAACTAATTACTGTAAAAGCCACTGGGATTTAGAAGTTGTTTATTAATGCAGTATAATCTAGTCTAACCTAACTGACAGTCGATAGCAATAAATAAGATTTCCCAAAAAGGGAAAGTAAAGAAAGAATCAGAGGATGGCCTAGCATAAGACTAAACTCCACAATTCTGAATTTGTCATTTTAAAGGAAAAAATAAACACCAAGTAAGTTATTTTTGTCAAGTTACTTCGAGCATAATTTCTTAATTTTTATCAGAACTTTTTCTGTATAAAACTCTTGTAAAAAAACAAAACTTGCTAGATCAAAGTTATTCTGACCAATTTTGAAGATGTTTGCTGCATGAAATATCCTGTAATAAATAGCAACCACCCTCAGAAGATTTGAATGTTCAAATTACTTTGAAAAATATTACTTTCATCTTGTAAATTTTTCTTTCTATAAATTCACCAACTTCATGTTAGGGAGCATCTTTCTTGCCTAGAGATAGGGGAACTAGGCTTTGTGTGAGCAGTCGTGGTTGATCACGGAGCATTCTCTATTACTCACCACTCCAGCATGCAGACTGACATTAAGTAATAAAAGAGAATTCCAAGATCATAAAATTAGTGAATAAAAGCTTACCCAATGTGTCATTTAGACATATTTGTTAGCCCAAGGCAGCAATTAAAACACATAATATATGATTTAAGAATTTAAGAGGAATTGTTTTCACAACTCTCCCTTTATCAAGTAGATTTGGGATGAAAATTTGTTTTTTATGAGCATTCTATTTCTTACAAGTTTGAGAAACCCAGAATAACCTCCAAGTCCATTTTTTAATTCAAGTCCACATTACTTCTTACCCTTTTCACTACTGTTGCCAACCTTCTCTTAAGGTTCTTGTCTACCAACTCACTGTCTACTTACCCTTTTTAAAAGCAAATCATTTTTTATATATTTGGATTATTTTTATTAAGAATAACTTAGCAAAATTAGTAAAATGTGATTTAATACATCTATACCTTTTACGGATAAGCCAAAAATCACAAAACAACCTTGTGCACTGAGCAAAATGGTTAATATTTTTTTATTAAAAAATACACAAACTGTAATTCTAGAGTCTTCTCTCTCTCTGTCTGCTGCCAAGTATTTAACTGTTCTAGGAAAATACCTCAGAGACCCATCTTGTTTTCAGGGTTGTGCTCCGTTCTAATCAGCATGAGTAAACAGGCAGTAATAAAAAGACAAGTAATGTTTTTTATAAAAACTCCAATTGACTAGCATAGGTGCCTCTGATTTATACTGCAATACAAATGAGATAATAATCTATAACATGAAGGAGCATTCTTGGGCTACTTCTTATAGACAGTTTTGTGGAAATTCCAGTTTAATAAAATTTGGCTTAAAATACCTGGTAAGTGTGCTAGAATCCTTAGTCTTTTAACCTCTGGTACTGGTTATTTATTTACTTTTTAGTATAGATCCTCATAGATTAGGAGAGCAATGTCTTTTTTGATGTTCATCACTTTCTTCCTTTCGCTTTAACATATTTGTACCAACTTTATAGATTTTACTATCCTTTCTGCCTTCCTGGAATTTTCTCTAGCTCCAGACTGAAAGGGTGTTTCTGGCAAGTTCTGGTACCTCCATTGGGAATCAGTTTATTTTATGTAGGTTGTCACACACAGCCCAATCCAAAAATTGTTTCCACTCAACTTCCAAAGGGACAGAGCCTTGGTGACTGCCACCCTTTACATTTTGGTCTTTAAGCTGAGGAATAGAAGAAAGCGTTCATAACAGAGACAACACGTGTGGAGTCTTTCCTAAGTAAGCAGTTCTACCTGCTATGTATGTATATACTTTTAAATGATGTGCATCCTCAATGTGACAGGGACTTTTACATTTTAAAGAGGAGTCAAGGTAACCCAAATAGTCGGTATTGATTAAAGTGTCTAAGAATAGAAATGTCTGGGGGCAAGCAAAAACTTTACATCAAACTCTTTATAGCAAACTCATCTCTTTAAACCAACCCTTTACATTAAACCCACCTCTTTGTTCTCCTTACCTACAATCTTTTTGCAAATGAAAGATATTTCTTTATGGAAAGTATGGCTTTAGGGATGCCAATTTGTGCCCCAATACCTGGGAACAAAAATTACACTTACCTGCTTCATTACTGCTTACTCCCTTACAGCCCCCAAAAGAAGGGAGTATGTTTTAAATTAGCAGAGAAAAGATTAATGCTTTCCCTGTAAGTTTTACATCTAAATTAATAAAATAGCATAATCCAGCTCTTACTCTGGATACCAAAGAGGTGAGGATGACAAGCACTTCTTTTTTACCTTTAGTATGTTGTGACACAAAATTGAATGAATCAGAGAGTTGAGGGGGTGAGAGGAAATTCAGCCATCCAACAGACATTTTACTCAGCACCTACACCTGGTGACAGGGTACAAAGATGACAGAGGCACTCAGCTTCAGAGAGTACACAGGGTTCTCAGGGAGGACAGCCTGATGCATCTACCACTAATACAATGATGTTGTCATGGGAACTTAGAGACAACATCATTAACCCCTTAAAGATTAACATGGGAGCAAGCATCTCCCCAGATCCTTTGAGTAGCCTATATGTGTCTAATGGATGTAACCAGGTATCATAAAGTCACTATAACCTGTTCTACCTGTTCAATGTAGCATTTATATTTTCATCATTCATGGCCAGAAGAGTCTTCTAGTTAAGACATTACCATCTATGACAAAATGAAAGCTTTCTGATCATGACCATTTGTAGGGACTGGAAAACATGTACCAGCCCTTCTCTTTTAGACAGTGACTTATTAAATGTACATCCATGAATCACACATGACTTCCTTTCATGAAAAATTTAAGGACCCGTGTTCTTCTATTTTCAAATGTCAGCTTAGGGAAACCCCACTGGCTTCCCCTGAAGCAAATAAACTGGCTGTTTGCAAGAGCTATCCCAAGGGGCCATTCAGAGGCCATTATTTCACTGTGAAGACTCTGTTAAAAAGAGTAATTGGCATCAATAACACTTACCTGTGTATGCAGAGGAAAGGTTACCCAGCCGTAACAAGCCCAGAATTACACCTCCTCTACTTAAAACACGGCAATGCTTGGGATTTATGAGAATAAGGCCTGTCGGTAATAATGCCCTTATTGGGGCCTTCTCGATTCATTTGGCATAGTCTGCTGTGGACGCACAGTTCAATCACACCGGCCATGCAGTCGCAGGCTGGGGTGCTGCATGCTGGATGCAAACAACACACATCGAAAAGGCTCACTTCTCAAAAAGGGTTACTGGGGGCATGGCTTCAAATGCCTTTGATTCTCATGTTGCTTTAAAACAGCCACAGGACTGTTCCAAATGCAAACTGTGCCGTATAACTCGGGGTTATTTTGGTGTCTTAAGGGTACCAGAAAAACAAGAGGGAACGATTACCATCACGTAGAAAGATGGATCAAGCATGGATCAATGCGGCAGGAACATACGCAACAGACACGGGGTTAGACAGGGGAGGAAGCCCCAAAGGACGACGATGGCGACACAGCAACAGCAACAGCAACAACAACAACAACAGAGATTGTCGCTTAACCTGTTTTGTCAGAGCTGGTATTGATGGTATTGGTAGTGATGGAGGTGAAGGTAGTCTTTGCGCTGTCCTTGGCAGTGACAGATTTCTGCTTATTTTTCATGGCTTCCAGTGCTTTGAGCTTCTTGGCATGTTTCGTGCCTTTGTAGTGGGCCGCAGCCTGGCTCTACAAAGGAGAACAGAATGAACCGTGCAATCAGGCTCATTTCTAAACTAGCATTCTCTGTATTACCGCAAATACAGACTCCCTTTCAATAATCGGTACCATTCAAGCTAATTTTGGCCGTGGCCAAACAGCAGGGTTCTATTGAGAATGATGCTAGAAAGCAATGGGAATCAAGTTCTAAAACCTCGGGGTGGAAGGAAGAAATACTCTATCACTTCTCTTAAGATAAATGTAGCTGAACACGCACACAGCGATGACATTTTCTTTGTGGAGTGGGGGGAGAAAAATATGGATTTACACCTGTATCGCCTTTGTTCTGCCACAGAAGATGCTGGGCTCCCAAAGATTAACAAGGGCCCTAGAAAAAAATAGCTCTCACCTTCTTGGCTTGGGAAATGTGTTTTCTCTTTCTACGGTGGGTCTTATTAATACAGTCCCCAACAGGTGTCTACGAGAAAAAGTCCACAAATAACAAGGGAAGTGGGCACCCTGGAGGCTGAGAGTGAAGCTTGAGAGCTAGTTCAAAAGCAAATGCATTGCCTAAGTCCAAATGGAGTACACGGAAGCTGGGCAATTTTCTGATTCTTTCTTCCTCTTTGTTTCCCATAGAGGGTAGTCTTAGAAATTCAAGGTAGTTGGCATTCTTCCCACATGTGAGTCTTTCATGGCCCGATCCACTATCAGGAGGCTCCAGTGTGTTTTGACTACCTAATGAGGCCAATGCAATTCTTTTGTCAGTACCTTCTGAGATTTTTTTTTTTTAAACAGTAATATATATTTTCCCAAGTTGATACTTTCTCAGCACTATCTTTTAATGGTACTGGAGAGACATATTCGTTGAGATAGAACATCATCTTGGAGAAACCTATATTTATTAATGCTTATTTATGGAGTGAGTGGGGGAGCTCTTGTGGTTTGGGGTGGGCTGGGAGTGAGGAGGGGAATTCTTAGATCAGAAGGTTTTCCAGCTCAAAACCTTGCAAAATGCCACCTCACCAAGAGGCTATCTCAGTGGAGGGCTACGCCTGTGAGACTAATCCCTACTTCCAAAGGCGTATTTAAACTCAATGTTCCATTTTGCAAGAAAAATAATAATTACATTGTCCTCTTCATCACGGCAACTGTGGTAGGTGGGGCGTTGCAGTATATCTTTTGATAAATAAATTATCCACACCTTCATTTGCATCATTCTGACAAGTATCCTCAAAGGACTAGGTACCCTTATTGAAAGAACACTGGACAAGGAAATTATATATTAGAAACAGTTTGAACAGAGAGGACACTCATGCATCAGTTACAACTTTTCCAACAACACATAACATCAAAAGACATAGTGTGAGTCAAAATATGAAGTTAAGACTTGCTATAGTTAATTGAAGAACCAGTGATAGATTGGATTGGTTTGATTCTGCATGGGGAATGTTACTCTGATGGACAGAGAGGTGTGTCCCTTTTTATTTCCTGCCCAGTTCTCCCTATTAATAAATCAAGCCCTTTGGACACATCTTTGAGGGTGATATGCTACAGTTAAATGAATCCACAATTTAGTTGGCCATCTTCTCCAGGCAACTGGCTACATACTTTTCCTTAAAGCAAAGTTCCTCTCTTCTCTCTGTCAGCATTCTTACCCCTGGTATAGAAGTGGGTGTTTTATATATAATACCTATTAAAAGATAGTGTTTAAATTAACATTAATATCTCTACTTGTACTGCCAAATATACATTTTAAGGTTTCTAGCAAATCTGCATTTTCAGTGGCATTTCAAACCAGATAAGACTTTGCTTTAGAACACCATAGGACTGAGAGAATGTCACTATTTTGCAAATTAAGAAACTTACTCCAAAAGAACCCAACAAGTAAAAAGAGTACTTATGTCCCCAAAGTACGCTACACACAGGTACAGCTAAGCCAATGCTTCCAACCATTTGGCTGAGGGAGTTGTGGAGAGGAGATAAAAAAATGACCAATAGGGTCCCAACTGAGACACCTGATATATTAAAAAGCAAAAGAAAACAAAAAAATTTAAAAAGGAGACTCATTTGTTAATTGAGTAACAGTCCCAAAGCACCTTGATAATAATCATCTTAATTAAAAAATTACCTGATTAAAAGGAAGACAACTACGCCTCCCACAAATTTGAAAAAAGATCCAATTATATTAAGCTCCAAAGCTCTATGGAGAACCCCTAAATATGTAGAATTTAAAGGAGCGACGGCAGATGTCGGGCAGACAGCACTAGAGACCAGTGTGATTGGGATGGTGCAGGTGTGCGAGCTGGGGTGGAAGTGGACATACCAGTTGGAAACTGAATATAGACAGATAGCCCTTCTGCATATTATAAATTTTCTTTGTCACTGACTTTTATTAAATGCTTGTGGAATTTACTGGACAGCTTTTTGGTTATACTAGTATTAAATTTTTCTATCTATGTATATTAACCGCATAACTCTTGGTCCAACTTGATACAGGTGTGTTGTATAAAAGTGTGTCTCTCGTGTAAAAAACAAAACAAAAACAAAAACCAACTCAGCCAGCTCTCCTTACTACCCCTTCCTGTCACTTCACTGGGCTGGAAAGAGTATTCAGCCATATCTAATCTCTCTGTGACTGGAGCCTAAGAAAGAATCCTGCTGGGAGATTTTTTAAAAGCAGCAGTTGGCCAGAGATGTCTCGTTGGGCCTCATCTGGGCAGAGAGACGCTGGCTGTAATGGAGCACAACGCATTCCCTCCAAGGTTGTTTCCTGTTATTTATTAGCCAGGCTCTGAGTCAAGTCTTTCCCAGAAACCTGGGAACCGTCAGACACAAGCAAACAGTTATTTTTCACAGGAATGATTTCAAGGTTAAAGAAGTGCACTTCTTCATTATGACACATTTCAGAATTTTGTATTTTCAAATGAAAACAGAATCAGATGATCGTAGTATACAAAGAAGTGAGCAGGACAATAAAAACTGGGCTTTGACAACTTACTTTTAAATAGTAAGTGGAATATTGGGGTGTTGTGTTATAAAAATCACCATTACCGTCCTCGAAATAGCACGACACCAACAAATCTAGCAAGTGTCATCACAGAGGCAAGTGCTGACATTAAAGATACGCGCACACATTCCTGCAGGAAAGAACGATGCCGCTTTAAATGTCATCACCACATCCTAGCCATCAGTAGCCAGTCAGACTGTCCAGTTGTCAAATTTTATCTTCAGTATTTCAAAATGGGTTCCAGCTTAAAAACAACAGAAGTTCCAAAGTAGATAAAAATAGCTGTTGAGTGGCTAACATTTGGGAGAGTTTCATCCTTCTGAAACACACACATACATTTATTTTACTTATCTAAGCAAGAGGCTTCTCTGTAAATCACAATTATCCTGTGAAACTCACAGGATATTTAATATTCATGTATCATTTTATTCTTTTAGCACCAATGCCTGGTATACTTTTACTCTACATCTTTATACTTTTCTATAAAGGTGTCTTTATATATATATATATATATATATATATATATATATATATATATATATATATTTTTTTTTTTTTTAAACTAGGAAGGGTATTATAAGTATACATGTCTGGTTACCATCACCAAGTAATTTTCATGAACACATTCTTTCAAAAGGAACAATGTGATCTTTGTTACTTGATACCATGTAATTTTACCACATGTTAAATTTGTTAAAATAAAATGAACATTATTACATTAAAATGTAATACGAGCAAAATGAACAGTGGTTATTAAAGAAGTTGCCGTGCTCTTTGGGGAGGGCAGAGATAACACTTGAGCCAGAGGAATTCTTTTCTTTATTTCTTTTTTAATTATGTGATTTTGAAAATTTTAGCTGAGGTCACTGTTTGGAGATGAAGACAAAAATGAAATGATAAAACATGATATAGTACCCCAAACTCTAAAACACTTACTTTAGGTTTATATTTTGAGAACTATTAAAAAAAATACTCCAGAAAAATGTTTAAAATTCTGATGAATCCAAGTACAGTTGCTTTTATGTGGCATACGCTCACTCAAGTCTAATCCTGAGGCAGTGGGCACAGGCTCAGCCATATGGATAAAGGCCACTACGCATTCTGATTGGTCAGTGGCTTGTTAAATATATTGCATATCACTTTTGCATATACCAATAGAAGATTTCCAAGTCCTTATTCCATCTTAATCTCCCTTTTATCAACTCTCAGCTTAATTTAACATTCACAGAAGCACTAGTTCTCAAAGTGTGGTCCCCAGATCAGTAGCAGCAACAGAAGCTGAGAGCTTGTTAGAAATGCAAATTCTCAACCTCCATCCCAGTCCTACTGAATCAGAAACTATGGAGATGGGGCTCAGAAATCTGTGTTTTACAAGCTCTCCACGTAATTCTTTTGCACATTAAATTCTCAGAACCACTCATCTTAAATATTAGTTCATTTTCTCCAAAGATGACCCCTTCTTCCATAAGTAGCCAAAGACTAGGTTTTTTACAAATGATGCATTTGAAGATGGTACATTTACATACGTCTAAATGTCAGCAAAATGTACTACTCAGAAAAATTATCAAAAGTTTCTTTCCTTAAAAACAAGTCATAAAAAGAAGTCAGAAATAACTCAGATACATATGTAATTGGAAAGCTATCCAAGACGGATGAAGGCAAAATAGCAAGTCAACCTTGAAAATCTCCATTCAATTCTAAAATCCCATGTAAGTGCTTTCCAAGTGACTTTCTCTTTCCAGTTTTCACTTTTTCTCTCCAAGTTAATTATTATTGCGGTGTGACTCCCTGACCCCATTATTTTTACCTCTCTATTGAATGCTTTGCCATGATCCATTTTGTGGGGGCTGAGGGAATCCCCAGCTCTATGAAAAAAATAAGCCAAGCCAAGCCCTGTATCACAATTCTTAAAACTTCACTATCACAACTACTATTTTTCATTTGCATTAAACTAATGTAGTGTTAGTCATATCCTGGTTCTTTCATTATGTACTTAGAGCTTTTTTATTGAGGAAAACTTTTCGCCAGCAGGCAAATAAAAACCACTCTGGTAAGCCAAGAAGAGTGCCTTTTCTGTTACTCTACTTAACGAACTATTTAAAGGAGAAATTTAAAGATAGACTAGCTCATTGTTTTACATTTTCCTTACTGCCGTGAATACGTGTACCTTTCAAATTCTCTTACACAATAGGGGAAACGATGTGATATATTTTTTATTCCTTAATTACATGTTCCATAAGGAGTATTTACTAATTTATTTTAACTTGTGATTGTAGAATGAACGCAGAAGGAGATGATTACATTATGAATAAAAAGGAAAATTCACTGGCATTGAGTCCCAAAATAAAAACCATGATTCAATTAAGAGTGTTCTCTGAGCTCCAGTGACTGATGCTTTACTTTAAATGTGTCCCTGTCTTCTGCACTCTCCAAAGAAGAAATGAACAGTAACAGTCATAGGAACAGAAAAATAGAAAAAAGAAGATAATACCACATGGGTAAATTGATTTTTATACACCACTGCTGCTGGTTGGAAAAAAAAAAATCTAAACAAACAAAGGAGAGAGGCATGCCATAATTTCTCAGATATATTAGGTAATTCTAGCTTCTATTTTATAAGCAAAGATAATACCCTGTCACTAAGTACTTATGTGGTTGGAAAAAATAACCTAGACGGACTCGTATTTTCAAAGCTCTTCAACTCATCTACAAACATCACGATTTTTAAACATTAAGCATTTCATGTTTTCAAGTATCTAATGGGAATGATAAAGCAGAGAGCACTCATTTGAGTGAGGGAAGCTAATTTGAGAGGTTTTGGCGGTTCCTGTTGTGAAACCATCATTCTTGTATATTTGGAATCCAAACAGCTGCCTCATTGACCTCTAATGTTGGGGCCCTGACTGGGGGACACAAGCTAACAGTGGGCTCTCGAAGTTGGTGTGCCTGGTCTAGTTGAGCTAAAAGGAATATTTAGCTCTGGTTAAGTTTACTCAATATTTTGGGGAGCTTTTTGTAAGCCAGAGACCTCAAGTGAGTTTTAACTCTAGTGATATAACCACAAAAATGTCTTGTATGAAACTGAGGCACAGTAAACAAACACCACCACCACCTAGTCTAACTACTTAATCAGTGTTCAACATCCGTCCCTTCACAATGCCTACAGCTTAATACTTTGCTCCTTGTGTGAGTGCCACGTCCCATTTAAAAGTTTGGGGGCAATTAGAAATGTTGAATCTAATTATGTCCAAAGGTCAAGCTGTCATAGGTGTTGGTATCAGCAGCAGAGAGAAATGTCTTTATTTCCTGGCATGACATGCATGCCCCAACTTCTTCCAGTACCAGTACCCAGCCCCGGTACCAATGTCGTTCTCTAGCAAGAAAATCTGCTTGTAGTGTAGACAAAAATTTCTCTTAAGAAAATACCATGAGAAGAAATCATTTGCAACCATTTCTATGACTAGTTCGCTCTGCCTAGAGCACTCTGCCTTGGGGAGAGATGTCCATTCATCATGTACTGTTGGGTGGGTAGTGTTGGGTAGTGACTGATGCCACTGCCATAGGAAGGGTTAAATGTCTGTTTCTTTTAATAGAGAGTGAATGACTCTCTCAACAGAGAGGGAAAGACCTGATGTTCCTTGTCATTCTGCCCCTAAATCCTAGACTACATCCCTAAATAGGTGCCCATTAAATGCACTTTGAATTAGCTTTACATTTTGATTTCAACATGGAAATATGCATATGGTGTCTCAATGGATTTTATATGTGAACCGGATTCAACTTAATTCCCTGCCATTTGTTGGCACTTTGCCTTATCTGTTGAACACACTTCAGGGAATTTTTATGGCACTTAATGCTGGAAAAGCATCTGGCACAAACACAAACTATTATTTTTTTCTCTGGGAGAAGCTTATCACCAACTGCAAATTGTGCTATTTATAGGAGCTCTGTTTGCAAAGGAATAATATGGAGATTGTTTCACTTTTTAAAAATTCTGATGAATAACTAACAAGATTTCTTTTTAATCCGGGAAATGCAATGAGTAATTCCAGCGATGGCTCTGCATTTTAAGAATTCTTTTAAATACACAGACTTGACATTTAAATCTCACAATGGAATATTTTATGCTCTAAAACAATATAGAGAAATCAACTCTGACATCATTAACCCATTTGATTACTCCCTACAAGCCCACATGTGTTTGCTGAAGAAGAGCACCTTCCATTAGGGGGAAATGATTAAATTCCCTATTTCTCCGTAAGTCAAGGACAGGCTTCTTTCCACAGGTGGGTAGCATTTCTAATTTCTAATTCATAAATCTGAGAGTTGTTACAATTGTTCCCTTAATGAACTTGTCCCAAAGATCACCTCTAAAATCTGCAATAGTTAGTGAGTCTTCCGGTCCACAAAATAATGGTTTATATTTGAGGCAGATGTTCGCCAGTGTTAAGCACCATAACAATTTTCTGAAGGACTTTGGGTGCACTGGGAGTAAGAGATCGCAAATAACCTCAAGAACTTAGAGACTAAATCCACCTTTATTCCAGTTCTTTTGCTGTTCATTCATTCACAAAGGAGTCACTGAACCTGTGGCCAGTTGCTTTGTAGTTATGGGATAGAAAACAAGTCAGACTGATCGATTAAACTAAATTTACAGATCTGCTCTATTAAAAAAATACCACAGGCAAAGTAAAAAGGTTTGAATAAATAAATAAAAGATATTTGCAAGTCCTATTGCAAAGTGGTTAAACTTCACTTTACTAATTTCACTCCATCGTGGGCCCATGCTTTAGATACCTAGCATCATTCTATCTGAGGGCTCACCTACTTCAGTGATTTCAATACAAGCTCCAATAAATTAATGCTGATGTGCTAAACAAAAGTGTGGAAAACTATGTGATGTTTGTTTCTATTTCAAAATGTGAAGCCTTCAGGCATCAGGAAGTATCACTGGGCACAAGTTAGCTCTTGCAGAGAGCCTTGTAGGCTCAGTTAAGGATTATATTCTTTACTCCGTTCAAAGGGATGGGATGGCCCAGCCGGCGTGGCTCAGCGGTTGAGCATCAATCTATGATCCAGGAGATGGCAGTTCGATTTCCGGTCAGGGCACATGCCCAGGTTGTGGGCTCGATCCCCAGCAGGGGATGTGCAGGGGGCAGCCAATCAATGACTCTCATCATTGATGTTTCTCTCTCTCTCCCTCTCCCTTCCTCTCTCTCTGAAATCAATAAAGATATATATATAAAACACACAAATGGATGGGCTACTTAAAGCTTTCTAAGAACTACAGACACATAAACATGTTTGCATTTTTGGGAGATCACTCTGGCAAGAGCAATGAGGCTGGACTGGAAGAAGCAGACAAGATGGGAAGGAGCGGAGGGTTGGATTATCATCGCAGTGGTCCAAAGAAGAGATGCCCGCAGCTAAGAATTTGTGATGCGGGTGAAAGCAGAGAGAGAAGAGTACACACATTTGATTAACAGGTGAGTTAAAAATGCTAAGAACTGATAGTGAATTTTGAGAGGCGGTCTCAAAGATGCCTCAGAGGTTTCTGTTTCTTGCAAATGCATGATTAGAGGTTCTGTTTTCTAGAACTGTTGATACTCAAAGAGGTACAAAGGTTTGGGGAGAAGAACATGAGTTGGGTTAGGGTATGTTGAGTTTGAGGGCTCTTTAAAAATCGAAGCAAAACGTGGGCTCTGTAATTAGCTATGTGGTCTGGAGCTTAGAGATGAAGTCTAGGCTGTAGCTAAATTGGGGAGTTATCAGCAACAGATGGCAACCCAAGCCACTGGGAAATGCCATTTGAAAGGCAAATAAAATATTTTTTTCCTGTTTAACCACTGAAACACAATCCTTAATCAGCTGCAACATCTGAATGAATGAACTAAGACTCCAACCGACAGTGTATGAGACAACGTATTTCCAAATTCTTCAGTGAGCTAAAAGTACACTTCATCACTAAGCTTAAAAAAAGTCTTCTCTTAAAGTGCTTAAAAATCTTCAAGTTTCAGCCATGGAATGAATCATTCCCTTTTCATCCTCATAGCAAAGTAAGTTAGCTAGAAAGAAAAGATCCATTTCTTCTGACATATAGAATATCATATCTTAGCATTTGGCATCTGGAGGCTGAATTTGTAAGGATAAAGGTTCTATTACTAGAGCACTGACATCAGGATTGGTAAAATCTGACTGTAGGAGGCTACAATGAGGAGGCCTGCAAACCTAACAGGAGGTTGATCTCTCAGTTAAAATTGTAGGGGATGGAATCAGCCATTTATGGGTAACTTATTAAAGGGTAGGTCAAAAGCAACAAGGCAAGATGAGAGTAGTAATCAAGGGCTGACTAAATATAAAAGAGCGCTGTGCTTAATGAATATTATTAACATGTCTGAAGTAAGACTGTCTTAGTTGAATAGGTTACACCCTGTCATCCAGAAAAAGAGGAATTTAAAAATTAAAGTCATACAGATTTATTTCTTTCCCCCTGATAAATATAGGAGGGGGAAAAAACCCCACACCTAATGGCATCTGTTTCTACTATGAGCAAAGGAGAAAGGGTTTATTCCGTAATTCACATTTAAAAAATTTTTATAACATTCAGAAGTCTCAATAACTATAAAATTTAAGCACTCTCTGGCTTCCCTATCTGAAGAAGTAGAAAGTTGTAACAGTGAGATTAGTAAGATTCTAGATTCTAGTCCGTATTTTTTTTCAATATTTTTAAATGTTAATTTTCAATTTTTAAGCATCTTGAATTTCAATGCTTTGGAGGATGGTGTCAAAACAGTGGCTTCATTTGACATGTTTTCCAATAGGTTTTGTGATTAACACTAAAAATAAGTTAAAAGTAAGTTTTCTCTAAATAAGGACTATTAAAATTTTGACTTTGCAAATATTAAGAAATTTCTAACCATAGGATTTTCCATATTATCTGAATCCCCAAATTGTTTGAATTTACCAAGGTCAAAGTAAGTTAAAATTAATGAACATCTATGTTTTCAAAGACAAGTTAGAATAGTTTGAATCCAATCTTAAATACAGGAGTTGTCCGAGTGATGCTTGTTAATATCACTGCTTCCACTGCCTAATCCAGCAAGAGATTCCCCCCTTGGGCATATATTAACAATTTACTTTATGCAGACAAGTGCACAAATATGATTAGCTTTTGCAAATTGCTCTTTATTCTGTTACTGGTAAGTAATTTTTATATTATTACAGTGTAAACAGATGCTATTTTCCACTACATATTCAGCTGTAATGAGCTAACTTAATGTGTTAAAATAACAAAAGAACTTCAAGAATGATTCAGTGATTCAAGCTTTATGGAAACCAAGAGAAAAATCAAGCACTGAGCTAGCAAAATTATTGTAACGTTTAGTTTTCAACAAGGAATTGGGGAGCCCCTGCTCTCTGAGATTGTTTGTTCAAAGTGGTGTTTTCACCTTTGCAGGGCGAGTCCTGCAAACAGTCTTCCAAGTGGAAAGGTTTCACTACTTCCTCTGCTCTTTCTGCTCCCATTTCCTAAAACTCCCACTAGAAGTGCCCCTCCTTTAGGTTAAGAATTAGATGTATTTGTTTGTTTATCTGTTCATTTAAATATTGATGTATTCAACACACGCTCAAGCTACGGGGCATTCCAACAGATAGACAAGCATTGCAAGAAGTGGAGCTAGAAAAGGAGATGAAAAGCCTGGCCAAGCATGACTCAGCGGTTGAGCATCAATCTAGGATCCAGGAGATCGAGGTTTGATTCCCGGGCAGGGCACATGCCCGGGTTTCGGGCTCGATTCCCAGCAGGGGGTGTGCAGGAGGCAGCCGATCAATGACTCTCATCATTGATGTTTTTTCTCCCTCTCTCCCTCTCTCTGAGATCAATAAAGATATGTTAAAAAAGAAAAAAAGAAAAGGAGATGAAAAACATGGGGAATAAGATAAAAACCTGAAGAATATGGTATCATGAAAACCAAGAGAATTAATAGCTTGTGGGAGGGAAGGGTTTTCACTGTTGACCGCAGTTGTCACATCAGATAAAAGGAGAGCAAAGAATGTCCATTGGATTTCACAACATGAATATTGTTGGTGACTGTGATATAGGGCAGGATAATTTAATGCTTAATGAATTAATTGAAACAATGGACTTTTGGAAAGGTATGCATAAATGAAAAGATCTGAATGCTTGCTCATGGAGTTGCCAATTCAGGTGGCCTCCAGATGCACATTTCATGCATCTGACACTATCATTCTGAACTGAGTGCTGTTGCCTCACTTAATTTTACTAATATATGTTTCCATAATATAAGTGGATATCTGGAAACAGACCTTCATTTTGATTTTATTATTTGTAAAGGCACAAAAATGAACTAATATTTTTAATACCATCAATGAATTACCTTAAAATATTTTCACTTTTTTTTAGAAAGTTCACTGAATAGAAAATTTTGAAAGTTTAAGAGAAGAAATCATGTAAAATAATCTATAAACAAATCATTCAATATTAATTCTTATAGATCTTCAGGGATTTTATTCTGTTAGTAGGTGCATAGTAGGTGCTCAATATCTATTTGTTGAATGATAATTATATATTATTATGCAAAAAATAAATTCACACTCTTTACTGTCTCACGTGAAATACTTAATTTACTTATAAATATATATTTGACATTTCTTTGATCGAGATCTTTTGGATTACATCCTCATGATGACTTCCATTCTTAGGGAGAGGTGATATAGCTTGGTACAGTAAGTAATAAGCCAGAAATGGGAAAGCATAGCTCCCAACTACTCTCTTAACTTTATTCATACACCCAACATAAATCATTTCACCTCCAGTGTGAAATTTCCCCCATCCCTAAAATAGAGCACTGTTACAAAAGGTTATAAGCAGGTTACTGAGTAAAATAATTTATTAGTTACTTTGAAAGTTAATTTTTAGGTAAAAACTTATTTTTAATTATCTATTGAAATATTAACTTTAGGCTTTCCTCCATAGATTAGTATTTTCAATTGGCTACCCCTCTATATCCAATGGCCATGAAGTGCTAAATCACCAAAACCACATGGAGCACAGCTGCCTGACAATCAGAAATGCTTACTGCAGAAAGATTATGTATAAGAAAACTAAACATCTATGTTCTCTAAATTTAAGGTCTGTTTGTTATAGCAGCTTAGCGTTATACAAACTAATATGAATAACTAATACGGATCCTTTCCACAGATTTTTTAGATGAGGGGCAAAGAACTTAGAGTTGCCTTACTAATGATAATAAAGTAGTCCCCCCTTATCCATAGAAGATATGTTCCAAGACACCTAGTAGATACCTGAAACCACAAATATTACCAAACCCTATATATGTTATGTATTTTCCTATACAATACATACAAGGGATTTTATGTAAACTTCGTAGTTTCCCTCAAAACTAGATTTTATTATATCCATTTCACAGATGAGGAAACTGAGGTTCATACTGTTTAAGTGACTTGCTTAAGGTCCACAGAGGAAAGATTTAAAACCAGGTCTTTCTTTCTCCAAAGCTCATGATCCTTCCATCACATCATGAAGAATTTTTTCAAATATCTGTCTTCAATGCAGATATTTAGCAAAATTTTAAAAAATCAAGGAAGGGGAGACAATATTAAAATGAGAAGTATATTTCTGATCGAGCAGATTTCCCACCTTCACCTTCTTCTATGACTCTCTAACCACAGAAAGAAAACCATACTTTCTATAATATTCTACTAATTTCTGGGGCACAATGTCAGGAACTCACAAAAGAAACATTTTTTTCCTTGTCACACACCCGGACTCTACCACTCTTCTGTTTGTGTTATGTGACTGAGTTATAGGCAATGAGGATGAGTGGAAGTGATCTGCAATATGTCCAGCTTGGTTTACTGAAACTTCGCAAGCACAGTTTTCCAGGCTCTTTTCCTGCTACCTGTTTGATGCAGATAAGCACAGCCACTTGGAAGCTACTCATTAAAGATGTTAAAACCACAAGATGGAAAGGCCTGGATTCTTGAATCACCACTTGGAAGAGATGTGCCAATGAATGAAGAACACATATTTTGGCTATCACATAGGTAAAATTTAAATATCTATTGTTAGAGCCATGATACATCTTTTGACTGGTTTACATGACAGCCAGAGTTACATCAACCTAACGAATGCATCTACCTTCTTACTATGCTTTAAATCTAGATAAACACAGAGTTCCCAGCCAAGAGAAAGAAAAGAGGGTGGGTGAGCAGTTAGGCACAATCAAGTCTGCATAATTTATTTTTTAGCTAATCTTTGCCTAAATGAAGCACCAAAATGCTCTGAAAATCTCCACGTTCCATGCTTGTAAGAGAAGCAAGAATATAACATATCTTTCCTTGGGCCATTTTGGGTATTTCTTTGCATAGCCTGGAGTAAAGAAATACCCAGGAGGGGTACTGAACCATAGATCTGGATAGACCCAAATCACCTTTTCTATATAATTCCTTGTGGATTCTTAATAACTCAATATAATTGGCATCCCCAGTTTCCCCCAAAATGCTCACTCTACCTGAAACCAAAGGCAGGACCATGGCTGGAGGGTTTTCTCAGTCTTTCATCAAAGCCAGGTAATGTCTACTTACAACCTGCAATGGAATTTTAGTTTCTGATATCCCATTTGACTTTGACGGAATAAATGAAAAGACCCTGCTCTTTCCTAAAAGGACCTGCAATGGATTGATGAAACTCCCCATGACTTTAGCATCCTGCACTTCAAAAATAAGTACTACTTTTATTCTAGGAATGCTTCGAGCCTAGAGCTCTTTCCCTTTCTTCATTTTCCCCACCTGTCCTTTCTTATCACACACTTAGAAAACTTAAAAAATAAAATGATTTACTTACGTCTTAAAAAAAAAAATCTTTTCAGGAGAAACAGAGATAATTTTATGATTCTTTTTCCAGTCTTACATGAATTTTATCTATAGATCTCAAGTCCCTTTTGGAAACATTCATTCATTTTTCACTATCTTCAAGCACAGAAGATAACAAACACTGCCTTGCAATATGTGCATAAATGCAGAAAATGAGTCAATATGTGTACAAATCTTAATGCAGCCCAGGAGATCCTGGCACCCGGTCTCCGAGGTTCCAATCCTAGCTCCACCACCTGCTGCTAAGGGGGATTTACAGAGCCTTTTAAAGTTGGCGCTTCTCATCGGCAAAGCAGAAGGAACAATGCATGATTGTCCGTTCATTCCTCCTCGCATCAAATGTTAAAACCCATACCATGTACTAAATTCTGTGCTAGGCACCAGGGCTGTCCTGGTGCAAAAAAGACTCAATCCATGTCCTTGGTGAACTTGGCAACAGAAGGATTAAAGGAGATAGTGAATTTAAGAACATTAAGTACTCAATTCATCATATATTTATTATTGCCTGGGGCACTGTTATTATTATGACACAAAAAATAATCTTGGTGCAGGTTTGGAGGCTTTTCTTTGATTTTAAGACTTATATTAAAAAACACACAAAAAACAGCAAAATAGAGCAATTTGCTTTAGGTAAAGTGGATTTCTCCCACAGGACTACTGTTAGAATAACCAAAATGTACTTGTATGCACCTATGTATGAATCATATTAAGTTGCCAGCATTTGACCGGTTTTTGACCCATACAACCAGCAATTTCATATGCCCATCCTAGTATGTCAGCAGCGAGAGAGGGACTGCATGAAAGGATGTCTGTGGGAAGGGGAACAGAGTGATAAATAGTACATGTCGGGGAAATTTCAGTCTGCTCAACATACTTAACTATATATAGGTTTCTGATAATTAGATTTTAAGATGTTCTTTAAAATGGAACATTTTTGGCTGTCTTCTGGCTCTAGCCACCATGTGAATTCTCAAAGCCTAATGAAAATTACTTTAAAATAAAATCATCTATACCCCATATCCAAAACAAATGCAGGAAGCAAATGTACGAAGGTTATATCTGTCAGTTGTCAATAGCATAATATTCTGAGTAAATATCCCAAGTAGAAATATATCCAGCAACTTGTGGGGTCATTTTTTTGTCACATTTCAGTTGATCCTTCACCATCATATATTCATTTCATCATATATTCAGTTCAGCATATATTGAGCTCATTCAATACTCCCTGAATGCCTACGATGGGCAGAAACTCTTCTAGGTTTCAAAAACGTACTTAAGGTAGAAAGTCAAAGCATTTCACAGAGACAGATAGCCTATAAAATACATCAGCTGGCACTCAAAATGTCACTAACCTCTGACTTTGGAGAGGTTGTGCAACGGCCTCACACAGGTCCAGGAATGCGAGGGTTAAAGATCTGGTGACTGAAAGCCTGAGCCTGTATTCTGTGCAGATGGATATAATCACTGGCCGTAAGTTGGTAAGTTATGCATAAAGCTACAGTGACAAGGCCAGAAGCCATCCCAGGTCCCTGACATTACTGACGTACTACCCGACCTCCAGTGGCCCTCGCCCAGGAGGCTGCGGCTCTAAATCTTCCCGATGGACTGGAAAATAAGCCCTTCACCATTCGACAGAAGCAGAGGAAGTCACTTCGTCATTGCCTGTCGCATGAATTGCTGACACCAGAAACTTTCCCCCCTCTTCGAAAACCACAAGCACTAAGCGATTGCTTATCAGTTGGGAAATGTCTGGTTTTTGCCCATGCTAACTGTCTAGTACTTGAGACGAAAAGGCCAGTTCTCTTTGAGAGACACTTTGGTGCACTAAGCATCTGAACGCCAGTCAATCTCTACTAATCTTATAGCAAAACTTTCGCGAATCTGTCAATGGATATACATTTATTTATGACCATAGCTGTGCATCTATTATACATCTATAAGACTGCGAATGCCAACTTTCTGATACCTGAACAGCAATTCACTGGATACCATTTTCGAAAAATGTTAGGTCAAACCTGCATTTATTACCCAGGTTCTTGCGGCTTTGAGTTAGAAACAAGAGTGGGGAAACCCAGAATCAACCTGTCCATTACTGAGTCAAGCTATACATTACTCCCAGAATTTATATTACCTATCTATATCTTAAAAAATAATATGATGGCTATTTAAGTTATTAAATAACTTAAATAGTATTTAAGTTATTAAATAGCCATTAAGTTCAAAGCTTTACTGAAAGAAATGGCCTAAAGGATAGAATACATTGGCAGTGCCGAATTAACACTCTATTATCTAATTGAGAAGAAAGAAGAAGTATTGGGCATCTATCAATCCTCAACACAAACACGTAATTTATGATTCTGGAAAGATACCAAGTATGAAAAGAACTAGTATTTGTATGCCATTATTGAATATAAGAAGGAAGGACAATGAACTCTAATACCTAGGAATCTACTGCTTTGCTTACAATACCCTGTTTAATGCTCACAGACATCTTGTGTGGTAGTGTTACCACCCTCCCTGTACAAGTGAAATCTGAGATTCACAGAAGGTGAAAAACTTGCTCACTAAACAACACTAATAAGTGCTGAGACAGGATCAGTCTTTCCATATCATGACCTAGAACAAACAGTAATGTGGAAAATAACTCCTTTCTCCTGTGAGCCTGCACTGTGGATTAGGTGCAAAATCGAAAGAATGGTCTTGGTGGTTTATCAAGGGATCATCCCAAGATTTGAACAGACTATAGTAGGCTTAATATAAACACCCCCCCCACCCCACCGCCGTCCAACAAAAGGTGGTTCAGCGCTCTGCTACAGACAAACTGGAACTAAACTCAACTTACTCAGGGGCAGATCTCTTCCATGCTGACCCGAGGAGAGAGCCCGAGCAGTGCTTTTACATGCCGCTCACTATGAACAAGCGCAGCTGGCTGCGGAGACCGCTTTTCCTAAATTCTGTTGCCAAGTTGAATTTTATGATCTTCGCTGGCAGATGACCAAATGCAAACTCTTCAGTGATAGCCAAGTTACCTTGCAGCAGCTGCTGGAAGAACTAATTTAGAATGCAAATCTAGTCCTTAAGCTATGGGAAAACTGATGCAGTGATGGATGGCTTTCGAAGCCATAGTTCATGAAAGACACCCCTGATGCCCTCAAATATTATGAAGGAAGAAATATTTAGGTGCCATTTGTTTACTTTTGAGCAATTGTCCCCACAGTGGGGACTGGAGCCCCATGGAAAGAGGATCCTGGAGCTTAAAATCAGCCTCAACTCTCTTTTCCACATAAGGAAAATTGAGGTCAGAAGACAGACGTGTAGGGTAATTTCAAACAATGTCTTTTTAGTATCTTGGACTCCGCTTACTTTAGGCAAAATCATCTAAGGCAACTGGGATGTAACAAGTTGTGTAGAATTCTTTGTGATGCCAAGAAAGTAGAAACGTTAGTACCTATCATTGATCCTGCCTCTAAAAGATCGTGTTACTGTAGGAATGAATTATCAGTTAAAGTTTGATAGCCTTCGTTCTTTTTATCCATTTAACTGCTAGCTAACAGTGACCTTCTAGAATACCTAATATATGAAGAGCTCACCGAATCACTCCACAGCTTTGATCCTCAACTCTTCAGTTGAACAAAATCTTAGAAAATACTCAGTCCTGGTTATTAGGAAGTTTCTTATTATTCCACTGATTTATTAAAGAAACCTGGTCTTGTGCAATATGTATGAAGATCTCATCTCTTGGCAACTGTCAGAGTTAATGCGATAGAAAAAAAATGTACATCTCTATCTGTTCTCCTGTTTTGTTAGGCATGGAGGAAAATTCAAGAATTATTAGAATAAGAATAAAGGAAAAATTAGAAAAGGGAAGATATATCCACTTCAATTTTTTTTCTTTCGGCTTGGCTTTTTATACAACTGACAGCTAACTTAGATTATTAAATTAGAAACTCTAGTAACCCATGATATGCCTCTAACTAGTCACTTTCCCATGTGTTCACTGTTCCACATGAGCCAGCATACATGATGGAAAAGCCTTAATGGTGCCGCTAATCATGCCTGTTTGGGGTCCTGCATTTCCCTGACCCTGTCCCACCGTCGTCACCCCTAGTTTTCTTAGATACACAGCTGTCTATGTTACTGGCCTACGAGAGTCTATGGTAGGGAAGGGGGGGTTTCAGTGGGGGTTAGCAGAACGTGGATTCCCCACAATCACAACAAGCAGCTGGCTCTGTTATGCTGAACAAATACTCCCGTGTTCTCCAAGATGAGGCACTGTCAAAACCATTGATCATCTTAAATTTTCTTAATGATAAAAAAAAAAAAAAAAATAGGCAGCCAGCCTGTGGCTCATGATTTGCCAATTTTATTTTTTGGAAATTGCATTTATCATTTGTCCTGATTACTGAGGTTGCTTTTTTTTTTTAGCAACCCTAAATTTTGCATCCTCACTTGCACCCAGAGGGTCACGGGTTCAACTCCCAGTCAGGGGTGCACCCTCCTCCCTACTCCCCCGAGGGAGTTCCTTTCTCTACCCCCCTCCCCCTTTCCTTCCACTCTCTCTAAAATCAAGAGAAAAAAATGCCTTCACTCCTTGGGCGAGGATTTAAAAACGAAACATTTCTGCCAACACGTAAGGTGCTAACATAATTACAATACAACTAAACATCTCCACGGTGAAGAAAAATACGGAGAGAGGGAATTCTTTCCTGAATCAGTCATTTAAAATAAACACCTGACATTTCATACTGGTCTCTAATAAACTGTAATAAAACTCCAGCCAATCTGAGTGTTTCACGAATATACAAATGTGGCCACTTAGTCTGATTTTTAAAGTTAGGCATGAGGTCACACACTGTGGCTACTGTTTAAAAGCGTAAAAATCATGCGGCAGCACATTTCTGCAGCAAACCATTTCACGAGCCTCTCTGTGCTAAGAAGAGATGAAGTATTTTAACCTATTCTTCAGGACAAGATTCAGTCTGCTGGCTGCTAATAAAAAGAGACAAGGATGGGTGCGACCAAATAGTCACATTCATTATTAAACCTGCATAATGACAAAGTGTCCCTGGACAAAACTGATAGCTCCTGTCGTGGGAAGATTCAGGACCTCACACGGGTCCGTGATCCAGTTTGAGCACCTTCTCATCAACCGGTGCCATTTATCCTTGCATTGCTTCATAGGCTAAAGGAAGGACAAATCATATCTACATGGTATCGAATGAAAACATCAATCCTTATTGTCTTACTTCATTCAAAAATAGAAATATATCATTACAATAGGATGCCCATTCATAGAAGGAATTTTAAGTTTTCCTAATTCCTCTGATTTGTAATCAAATCCGTGTTATCTTACAACTTCATATTCTACTCTGTTTTCTTTGTACTTTGCACTCTATATGTTAAAATATGTTTTAAACATCTCTAAATTATTGTTCTGGATTTTATAAAGTAGTAAAAAAATACCACAAAATACATGAAAAAGAAAAAAGAATGTCTGTGGAATTATACAAAGGACATATTAAATGTTTATTTAATCAGATATTTATTCTAAATACTTTGTGAAATCAATAAATATTTTACCGCGGTAATGTTCTGTCATTACTCTAGCACTGTTCTGAAACTGCTACTGTTTTAAGAAATGTGAGTTGGGTTAGAGAGACAAGAAATACTTTTACTGCATGTAACTATATTACAGACACAGCTAAGAGCAATGCTGACTCGCAGCAACTGATTTTAAAACATTTACTTCTCAATGTCTTTTTCCACCATGAATATAGCTAGTTAGTGTTGCTTAAAATAAGATGAAAATTAAAGATAAATATTCCCTAGCCCAAGCTAAAACATAAAACAAAAAGCCTAACTTAGGAAACCATTAAAAATCAACAAAATTAGACTTGCAAACATTCTAGTAAAACATATGCTAAACTGTTTCTTACAGAAGTACTGAATATTCATTGAATTATAATTCCTATGATTTTAATATCTCCAATCACAACATTAAGAATGGCGAAAAGCTAATATGAAAATAAGAAAACAATAGGTCATGAACTATTCTCTGCATTCAGAAGGCAAAAGCACAATAATAATATCATAGTGGAAATTATCAATCAGACTTTGAAAGCTATTTCTGGGGAATCTTTTACAGGAGTGAGCGGATAGAGTCCCAGACAGACATGACGACTCAATGAGACCCAAATGTAAATGATGAATCCATCGGCAAAAGCCTTGACGGGAAAACCCTTTCCCATGGAGGATGATTTGTACTGGCCTCCAGGTGTAATATTATGTGCACTGATGAGCTGATCAACAGAACAGAACTTCCACCCAGCTGTAATCAAGAGTGATTGATGGTTGGGACAAAAAAGTTGATTATCATGACAAGTTCACTGATGCAGAGAAAATAAGCTCTGCCGGGAAAATGGATAAAACCTGTTCAGAGACTACCTTCTGAAACCTGATTTATAAAGGAACCTAAGAGAAGGTTGAAAGTTGTACAGATGGACCTGATATCCCAATAAACCTGATAAGAATAAGGCTGCCATCTATCAATTTCCACAGGTTTCCTATGCAAGGAATCACAAAGCTCACTTAGGCCCATTACCACATAATGCTCAAATTATGTGTGTGATTCTTAAAAGTTTTCTCTCTGCCGCTCAAAGTACAGTACCACTGGAAATCATACATGGACGCAGAAAATTAAACTTTCATGGCATATTACGCCTCCACTGGCCCTCATCAGCTCCCTCCTTCCTCACAGAGAGTGAGTTCCCCAAATGACTGCAACCTTTACCACTATCAAATTCAATTTACATCAAAGCACAGAGTTGGACTGAGACAACAGATCCCAGAGGCAGCATTCTGCATTTAAAATGAGGTTTGGTAGGCTTGAAAACGGCGAAACTGGGCCAGAATCTTGGGGTAAGCACAGTGTTCTAAAACGGTAGCTAGATTATGCAGAGAATCATAGAACATGAAGGGACACATCCATCTCGTCAAGTTCTGGTTCTAATGTCATAAAAGAAATTCCAGCAATGTAATGCAGATGCAGTATGTGATTCACAGCACACCTAATACAGCTTCATTCTTCTTGAGCTCATGATGAAACCAAACAGCCACTCCTATTCCAGGCATCACAAGAAATTTAACCTGAACAAGGTACAGATGATAGGTTCACTTCACCTATAAAGAGATCTTTGGCCACGTGGACACTGGGGCAAGCAAACGTATTTCATCGCAATTACTCTAGCTAATTAATACAGAGAGCAGGGCTCAGCAGAAGAGACACCACCAAATAGCAACCGTTACAAAGGGCAGGATACAAAAGCCAAAATGACTCAATAACAGCCGATAATACGAATTAGCTTTTTCTCAATTTTTTTTTTTGCTCCTCTGCCCAGGAACAAATCCCTCTATTTTGTCCTAATTTCCAGCGCTGTAGTGAAACTGATGATTTGTTAAATGCTGAAATAAACTATAATGAAACAGAACAAAAGGACAAAGGGTCTGATAGACAGTGACTGCAATGAATGAAAAGGGATGAACACATTTTATTCTTGAGGCTTTCAATTATTGGTGATTACTAACCCAGTTTCTGACAATGCTTGTAGAAACTTGGTGCCTGGTCATACTTTGAGAAATGTATATAGTTGTAAAAGGAGACAACAACTGATGGCATTTATATTAGATATGTATATCAAGCAATTTCTGGGCGACAGGATTACATCAAGGATTTTTATTAGTGATAAGGTCGCTGCTATTCTCTGAAATCTTCAGGGTATAATCATAAAGTTAAAGTGAGGTATTTTTTACTAGAGTGATTTTTTAAATAACTAAAAATTCAGAGGTCGCTACATGGCAAGCTTTCAAAATTGTAAGAATCCGTTTCTAGGCTGCACTCAAATGTAATTCCACTTATTCATTTCCCTTTCGATTCATGTGAATTTTCTTTTTTAGGTTTTAGGGAACCAGTTGCTTAGGATATGCACTGCCTCACAGAGGAATCAGGCACTGGGGAAAAGGCAACCTAAAATTCCATTTTCATCACAATGGAGCAATTATTTTCAATGGCCTTAGTGAAGCTGAAACTTAGACCATCTCAGAGATTCCTGTTACCACCTTCATTTTCCTGATACATGAAAAATGTTTCTAGTCTTGAGCACTCCATTCATTTACTTACTCAACATTTATTGAGTGATATCTAAGACTTGCAGAGCTTTCCCAACTTTAATAGGCTTTGTGCCTCATCTTTTGGGGACACGTGGACAACATTTAGTTCATTTAATTGGAAACATACCTCTTGCTTCAACAAGTTGTACCCACTCCATCACATTCTTTCCTTTCATGCTTTGCCTATGCTCAGCCCTCTTCAAAACTCACTGCCTTCCAGAGGTACCATTTGACGAAACAGATTTAGCACAGATTCTCTTTAGAACCCTTCCGTACTTACTACAATATTACTGCCCTTTAAGTGGTTCTCAATTTTGAAATTTGTTTCTGTATTTTAACTATCTGTACGACTAGCAATCTAGCTATGAATGTACAGCTGGTGTTAACCTTGATTAACTTCTGTATTGTGTAGAACTTAAGCGATCGATTGTTTTAGCTGAAAACTGGCAGCTGATGCCAATGCAAGTCTCAAAATAAATTTTCCCTTACGGTGTGTTTCTTGAGATGATAAATGAAAGTGCTATGCTGGGACTTAAGAGCCCTGGTTCCAGTCCACCCAGCTGTTTCAATAGCTTAAAGACCTTGAAACAGTCAACTAAATATTCTAGCCTTTGATTTTTCCATCTATGTAGTCTATAAAATGGACAGAACGGTTTCCTAGACATCTCCAAGTCTTAATACACAACAATTCTCTGAGGTGCTCGCAGTACTCCATAGAAATATAAATATCTCTTTGATTACTGGAGGTTATGTACACATTTACTTATCTAAAAGCAACTTTCCTTTTCTCGTCTCTCAAGGTCAAATTTGCCATGTCTAGGAGAATTGAATAGAAAAGTGAATTTTATTATTGTGTTTTTCTTTGTTTACAAAAAAAAAGAAGCCCAGAGAAATGTGGACTCTTTTATAAAGATTTCTCTTTTCTCAGCCCCTTACTCTTTAGTCCATCCACAGATGAAACTCTGCAATATCAAAGCTTGATTCGGAGAGTCCTAAATGTCCCAACATTGAAGTTTTATTTTAAAAAGCCTGCCAAAGAGGTACAGTACTTAAATAGATCCCTGTGCACTAAATGGCTTATTTTCTCCTGAAATATCTAGTGGCCAGATCCAATATTTCTTGTTTGATCTTTCTGTTCAAGTTTTGTTTCCTGACAAATGAAAATGAACACAACAACCCAGTATCTATGGGACACAGTGAAAGCAGTCCTAAGAGGGAAGTTCACAGCACTTCAGGCCCACTTCAAAAAGCAAGAAACACTTTTAAAAAAACTAACCCAACAACTTAAAGAATTAGAAAGCTCCTCTGTGAAGCCACCCAAACCAGGGCTTTTGTTTGCTGGGAGTTTTTTTTATTACTGCTTCTATTTCATCAGTTGTTATTAGCCTATTCAGGTTTTCTGATTCTTCCTGATACAGTTTTACACGATCTCACTCATATGTGGAATCTAATAAACAAAATAGACTGAGGAACAAAATAGATCCAGAGACACAGAAGCATGGAACAGACTGATCAATCTCAGTGGGAAGGCGGAGGTGGGGGAGTGGGTGGGGAGAGATTAACTAGAGAACTTAAATGCTTATATGCATAACCCATGGATACAGACAATAGTGTGGTGAAGGCCTGGGGGTGGGGGGGGGCAGATGCAGGGTGGAGGGGATCAATGGGGAAAGAAAGGGTCGGGATATCTGTAATACTTTCAACAATAAAAATAAAAAATAAAAAGTTTTGTTTCCTGAGAATTCGGGCAGAGATGTAGGCTCCATTTAAGAAGTGAAAGGGCCCTGGTCATTTTGGCTCAGTGGTTAGAGTGTTGGTCCTTGGACTGGAGGGTCCCAGGTTCAACTCCAGCCAAGGGCACGTACCTTGGTTGCCGGCTCCATCCCCAGCCTTGGTTGGGGCATGTGCGGGAGCAACAGGTTGATGTGTCTCTCTCACATCGATGTTTCTCTCTCTCTCTGTTTCCCTCCCACTCTTTGAAAGGCAATGGAAAAAATATCCTCGGGTGAAGATGAAAAGAAAAAAGGAAGTGAAAGCTGGTGAAGCTGAGGGATGAAGTGGGGTCCAATACACACTCGGAGTACAATCCATTTCAAAGAGACATCCTAGCCATTTGTTTCAAAGTCGGCCACAACCTACAGTCCATCACCACGTACTCCAGAGCTAGTTCCTCACACAGGGTGACCTGATGGCCCAACTGAACCTCCTCAGGTCCCGGACGTGTTCCCTCTTTTTCAGAAGCCGGATGGCCCTGTCATAGGGCTGCTTTTGAAGAAGAAAAGCCCGCAGTGGGAAAACCCTGGTGCACGAGGCAGAGCTCTAAATAGCTCCGTGAGTTCTGGAGACTCACAGAGGACACTCTCTTATGAAAGAGATGGTTCAAAGCTGCCTGAAAATTTAATTTATAACTGGGTCCCTCAGATCCTTTGAGACTTAGCAGCAGCAGCAACAGACTTAAAGAGATTGAGAGTTTTTAATAAATGCTACTTTGCTGGGACACGTTGCCCCTGAAGCTTTTAAAAGGTAAAAGGTAAAGATTTACCAGGAATGAGAACCTCCAGTCAACACAGAAATGCACTAAACACAGACACTTTAAATTGAATAGAGTCCTTGAAATACTGAATAACAGAAAAGAGTTTTCAAACATTTGATTTTCTTAAGAAGTAATTTAACATTCAGAAAAAACCCCCGCACAATTGTAACTGCATTGTTTATCCTATAAAATAAAACAACGAGCTTTCCATACCATTCACTATATGGTTTATACTCCAATTGCCTACATGCTATATCTTATCACCTTACAGCATGGCTCTCAGGAATGGCCAGTCATTTTTATTTTTTTTTATTTTTTTAATCCCTTCAGCCACCTGTCATAAACACATATGGAAAGCACCTTGTCCTGCGTCTGATGCTGACTGTTGGGGCTCAGGCTACAGTTTCCCCCCGTCCCCCAAGCTGACCACACAGCCTAGCGCTGGAGATTGAACTGTCTCTTTCACCCTCTCAGTCGGAGGAGAGTGTGGCTTTGGCCATGAACTACGGCAGGAGTCTTTTGGGGCCAGGCTTTTAACATCCATCTGTTATCAAGGGAACAGTTATAGCAGAATTTCACTTAGGAGTCAATAGCCGGTCTTTCCTGAGGTTTCCATGGGGACCTGGAGTCTTAGAGCAATTTCAGGGAAGAACACTGGAAAGAAATGGAGGGGCAAAGTGTGAGCATAGACACACTGTTCTAGCACACACCATTTCTAGACCCATGGGTGATGGATGAGTCACTTCCTCTGCAAGGCCTACAGAGTGTAGAGCTGCGTGTGACATCCTTGGGGCCAGGTATGACCTAGTTCCTGTACTCAGAATAAAGGAAAAATCAGGTTTGAGTCCTTAGTCCTCAGTCCAGATGTGCTTTTCTTAGTTAGTTGCTTACTGTGTGACCTTGGGGAAGTCACTTAGCCTCTCTGGGCTTTGGTTGCCTTAAGAGTTATTTTGAAGAGTGCAAATGAGCCTGCGTGTGTGTGTATAAGAATTTTTCATATTATGAAAGATAAAGCATTTTAAATAACTCACACTTACTGTGTGCCTAATACAGTATCTGCCAGATATCTCCTCTAAGCCCTTTATGTGTACTAACCCACTTAATCCTCAAAACAAGAATATAAGGTAGAGGCTATTATTGTCCCCATTACAGATGGGAAACCCAGGTACAGTGAGTAACTTGCCCAAAGCCACACAGCTAGTGGGGCAGGATTTGAACCCAGGTACTGCCTCCAGCACCAGCTGCCACCTTTCATTTTACCCAGTTCCCAGGGCCTCCACATTCCCATCACTAGATAGCTGTTCTCTATCTTGGGGCAGGAGTGGGGCATCCAGCTTCCCTACGGCCTGGGTGAAGCATCCTTCAAAGTTATCACGAGAAGTAGCCTACCTTGTAGTTACTATAAAGAACATTTATCAGTAAATTTCAAACTTTGCGAATTTAAGATTCATTGGATAGTTTGTTTGTTTTTAGAAAAAGTGGAAGCTCAGGCACCTCCCGGAGAGATGCTGATTGAGGAATAAGCACACCAGTCGCGCTTCAGCTGCGGATAACAGAAGTCACTCTTGCTACTTGAAGCTGAAGGGGATTTGGTTCAAAGTCAAAGAGAAGGGAAGCAAACTGGGAGAGGGGTCGTTGGGTGCAGCAGCCAGAGACGCCTCACTTCTATGCCTGGGTGCCTGGGCCCCTGAATTCTGGTGGCACCGTCGCTGGCTCAGAGCCCGCACTACATCCTCTAGGACAGAACTCCGACATGAGCAGGTGGTGTCTGGAGCTGGTGCCGTGTCCCCACCGTCCATGGGCCATTCATTCCACCATCCAGAAGGTCAGCTACTCTGGGCCACTGGATCAGAGTAAGACCTGGGGGAGTCCCGGGGCACCAGCACATGGACTCACTTCTTTTGCTGTAAATGGATTCCTGATCAGAGCAGTGCTGGCTTTGGGTACGTTACTTTAACTCACTGTATTTAGTGGCGTGGATCTCCAATGCCAAATTCCAGGGGCTGAGGCATTCCAGGTCAAAGATTCTCATAATCCAGCAGAGGTTATAGGTCCAGATCGACACTTCAGTGAACACCCATCCTGCTTGTTCCTGATGCTTTTGAATGTCGAGCGAGCTTATGCCTGTGGAACCTGTCATTTCAATGAATGGCTTAAGGACACAAGCTGATGAAGAGAGGACAGATCCAGACGACAAGTAGTTTAATTCCCGATCCGATGATTTTCCTTCCATTTCACTCGGCTTCCCTAAATGCTGTTTTTAGGTTTGGGGTTAGATGCATATCCCCCATGCATAGATCTTTATTACCCTTTCTCCTAGGACATGTAATAAAATGCTGAAATCCGAATGAGACAACAATCATCTCTATGAAGTCTCCTGGGCATGTTTTGAGACTGCAGACACTGCCAGATACACGCAGGGAAAACAGAAAATTGCAACTGAGGCCTTGAAAATGGAATTTATAACTTGATACACAACATGCAGTTTAAGAAACATAATAGGATAGTAGATGCAACAATTCCTTTATAAAATTTAAGCATGATTATAAAGAGAATTTAGAAAGATTTTAAAAAGTATTAAGAAGTAAAAGAATAGTTCTTATACTCCAATACAATCACCACTAGCTTTTCTTTTTCTCTCCATCTAAATAGTATTTTTTTAAATATCAGCCCCCCCATCACCAAATATGTTGATTTAAATATGTAAAAGATGTGTCTTACAATATGATGTTAAGAAAGTTAAATTATCTAATTTGTTCATTTGGTAGGGAAATACATTCCTGTTAGCACCTTCATCCTTACATTGCCACATTTGGTTATTGAAGCTAGGGAAGAGATATGAATTAAAGTCAGATAAATTGCTCGGTTTCACTACATTTCTCGGTTCTAAAATGCAGAACAAGAACAATGATTTCTAAGTTATAATACCACTGGAAATGAAGCACCTCAGTTCCCTCTTATGAAATCAGCAGAAGTTTTCTTCTGTCTCTAATGTATTATGGAATGCTACTGTTAAGAGGTGACCCATAGTGACTCTTAGATGCCACCATGTTATGATTCCTTAGTTTGGGGCCCAAGATCTTATTTTCCATTCTATAAACAGTCATCGAGTAATTCTCTACCTCACTTGATCTTACATTCATGCTGGCCCTGCTGTAAATTGTCTTTCAAAGGCACTTACTTAATAACTTACCCAGGCCCATGGTAATTTATGCTTATTTTAGAATGCTGATAAAATAACAGGGCAAATTGCAACCTTTCTGTCTTTAATTGGCAGCTTTTTGCATAACTCCATGTGTGTTTCATATAAATCTAGAGAGTTGTTTTTTTCCCCAAAGAACAGCCTACACCAGGAGAAGACAATCTGATTTAAAGTACATAAGAAATAATGTGGCATTTTAAAAAGATATGTGCAGGGCCAAAAATGAAAAATGAACTCTACAGGAAACAAGTATGGCATAACACCAAACTACAGAGTTTATCATATAAAGGGTTAAAAAAATAAATAAAAGCTTAGAGGAGAGAAAATTGAATTTTCATGATGCAGAGATGAAAGGAACTATAAACTATTATTTTCATTGGAAGAGGAAGAAGCTTTGAAATGTAAAATGGTTCATAAGGCAAAAATACTTTCTTACATGATAGAGGATTCAACCAAGCACACAAGTGAATTGCAGTGTTACTTTTCCAAAAGGATTCTAGGTTTAAGAATGGAAACAGGAAGATAAATTCTAGATTTACCTGGAAATAGCAAAAAGGCAGGTGTATTGGGATTTATAAAGCTTTTTCTTGGGATTAAAATGATCCAATATGATGTATATCTCAATTTTCTATTTATTTAGAGGTTATTTTCTTATATGTGAATGAATGGATAATCAATCCAATTGATCTTGCTGTTCAGTTTTAAATATTACATAAAAATTAATATTTATGGATATGACCAGTCAATAAGTAAACAAAACTACTATTCCCATAGTAGTTTTATTGACATAATAATGCTACAGAGATATTTTTAAAGTCTCTAAGGGAGTTTCTACTCCTGTATTTCAATTTTGTAGTAATTATGTTTTGCTTATAAATCATAATTAAAATGTTGTTATGTCATTTATAAACTCAATTACATTGGGTCTTCCTATTTTTAAAAAAACTTCAATTTTAAAAATTAGAGCTACATAGTGAATTTACATTCAAGTTCAACATAAAGAAAAAATGTGGAGGCAGTGAATTCACATGTGTTCAGTTTATATAGACCAAGGAAGCTGGATTGAGTGATTATCCTATAAGTTCAAGTGGTCATGAAATTCAATTCAAACCTAAAGCAGACATACAAATGAGTATTTGTGGTAGGCAGAACAATGATATTTAAGTCCTAATCCCTAGGAGCAATGAATATGTTACATTACAAAACAAAGGGGGATTAAATTAGCAGATGAAATTTGGTTGCTAATCAGCTGAGTTTAAAAGAGAAAATTTATCCTGGATTATACAGGTGACACTCTGATCACAATGGTCCATACTTGTGGAAAAGGCAGGAGAGTGAGAATCAGGGTAATAGAGAAAAGACTTGACCAGTCATGCTGGCTTTGAAGATGGGAGTCATGAGCCAAGGAAAGAGGGAAGCTTCTAGAAACTAGAAAAGAAAGGCAAGGAGCGATTTCTCCCCTACAGTCTCCAAGAGGAACATAACCTTGCCAACACCTTGATTTTAGCCCAGGGAGACCCATTTCCGACTTATCACCTCCAGAACTATAAAATAATACATCTGTGTTGTTTTAAACCACTAGGTTTGTGGTAACTTGTTACATAAGCAATTGACTATTAATAGAGTAATCATATTGTTTAATTATGACCCAGGCTGACTGATTTAAATTCCCTAAATATCTTAGCTATTTTCCTTTTACCGCATGCCACACAAAGCAAAGTTGTGAGAATGAGCAGCAGTTGTCCCTAATAAATACATATTGGTTCCTGTCCCACCTTGAAGTGTCATTAGCAAAATAAATTGCTATTCTTTCTTACCAAGGAAATAAAATAAAATTACATTTTAGAAAAGAAGTACTTAAATGTTCTTTATATTGTTAAATGTAATGTTCAATATAAATGTTCTTTATATTGTTCTTTATATTATTAAGATTCTTAATGTTAATAATCATATATGTAAACACATATGTATTTCATAAAGCATACCTGACAATATTTCTAAAGTCTTTAAACATGCCTTTGATTTCTACCTACAGAATAAGAAACATTAAAAAAGAAAACAAAAGAAAAAGAAAAGAAATAACTGTCTTAAAGTGGTGAGAGATCCATCACTGGGGATAATCAACCGAAAGAGCAAGCCTGGATGTGGCAGATGGTTTTCCGAATGCAGAGGAAAATAATGTCAGTGAAAGTGCTGGCAGGAGGGGATTTCGAAATAGCCCTCATTAGGTGAGTAAAATATCAGTACGATTTAAGAAGAAAAGGAACCAATAAGAAGCCACTTAAAATGACAATTACAGAACTATATGACTGTGTGCCCAGTGTTCAGAAATGATCAAAACTGCAACTACAGTTGACCCTTGAACAACACAGGGGCTAGGGGTGCCAATGGCCTGCAGGGTTGAAATTTTGTGTGTGACCCTGACTCCTCAAAAACTTAACTACTAATCGCCCACTGCTGACTGGAAGCCTTACTGATCACATAAACGGATTAACACGTTTTATATCTTATACGTATTATGCAATGTAGTCTTATAATAAAGTTAGAGAAAAACATATTAAGAAAATCATAAGGAAGAGACAATGCATCTACAGTAGTGTACGTATTTTTTGAAAAAAATCCATGTATAAGTGGACCCACTCAGTTCAAATCCGTGTTGTTCAAGGTTCAACTGTATTGAGTTCGGAACTCTTATTTATATGTCAGACTCCTCTTTTATCTTTTTTTTTACAACATCTGGAAAAGATTACTACGTAATAGTGATCACTTGAAACTATTATTGATTAATAAATTATACTATGGTAAATTTCTGAAAATTCAAATCAAAGTGCTCAGTATTAAAAAACAAACAAACAAACAAACAAAAACCCCAAAATATCCCTCCAAGTAAAATGCAGTATGTCTAGTGTATTCTTTTTTATAGCAGCAAATGCCTTTCAGATGCTGTGCAGGTAATCTACTCTTCTCTTTCTTAAGCCAACAGAAGGAATGTTATAAAATTACCTGATGATTGTACTGTACTAGTCGGTATGAGTTCATAGGAGAGTAGCAATCTTTATACCAAATGAAATGTTCTCACAGAAGAAAAAGCCACTTTATTTATGCCTCATCTATTTCCTGTGCCTGGTTATCTCACGTGCTATTCTCACCGGACAGCACCCAAGGGATCTGCTTGCCCAGGAAGATTAAATACTAGATGGCCTAACATTCTCCAGAATCCAGATCTGCTTGGTCATCTCCACAATGCCCATCAATTGAGGGCAAGATGATGGCACCTTGGAGGGGCCATTTGGATAGGATGGGGTCTTCTGTTTGCCTAGAGTATCCACAAGGTGTTCAAATCCTATTTCTTCCAAATCAACATTCCCTCTCTTTTCCATATTTCTAAGGACCAGCTCCACACCAAAGCAGGTTGTGGGGAGCAGGATCTTTCATGTTGGCCACAAGCCAAAATTAGCTTCACAGGGGTGAACCAAAAGTCTTTTCTGATCCTTAGAAAAGCTGGGAAGGATGTGAGTAACTCTCAGTGAATAATTTGCAAGGCGCTGGTCAAGTCCACAGTTGTCTACCTTCTGTCATGTTCTCCACTTCAGTTTTTCTCATTAGGGGCTTGAGGGCATCGAGGTCTTTAGGACCCCTGTTAGAGTGATAATACTTCTAAGGCGGTAAATTAAGAGCTCTAACACAAATATAACTAAGGACATAGGGCTGATCTGGAATTGGGCACCACCGAGGCAGGCGAAAAGAATTTAAAAAGCCAAAACCTTGACCTTGAAATATAATTTGGGACCTATCTTTTTCAGAGGTATCATTTCTTGAAAACCTCACTGGTCCTATATTTGACTATTCCCCAAAGGGAAAGTATATAACCTACATTTAGCATTCTTAAGAGATTAAAACAATGCCATTCATCAAACAGCAAGTATATAAGATTATATATATGCGCTATTTTTCCATAGCAAACAACCAAATATAATATAATAAACTCCAAAATTAAAGCCCATAAGGAGTTAAAATATTATCGCTGAATTTTGACATGCTCCATTACTGGAGAAAAATATTTAAGAAATCTCTTCTGTAAGATTGGAACAGCATAATACATTTTTTTTTAGTGCACACTAAATGATAAACTTACATCGGAATTAAATCTCAACTGGCAAATGTTGCATGATATGATTTGCTTTCTTCGATGAGGAAGAGGAACCCCGAATGTATGATTTATTACAGCTTTCTGAATCGGGTCCATCTGTAATGAGAAAAAAAATACAACAAATAGAAATAAAGCTTGTCAGTTCCATTGGAATGTGGTCTATTTCATTAAAGAGCCAATCTGTACAGCTTCAATCTACTGTTCACATTATAAAAAACATTTTTTTCCTAAGAAATGGCATTTCTACATTGTTAAAAAATAGAAAACAATAAGCTCGAAGCTCACGATGATAAGGAAATAATAAATGTATCCATTAGAGTCTGCATACTAACTATTTTTCTCATTTAGGATCAACAATTGTCTCAGTTTGATAATCCCAAAATATAATTAAATGTTTATCAAAACTCAAGTTATTATAAATGCCAGCAATCTTACACAGAAGACTGTCTCCACCATTGCCCCAAATGGACTTCAAAATGGACTTGGTAGGAGGATCAGCTCTGAAAATAAATTATGCCCCATTATCCAACATTAACCTTATGCTATGTTTGGTATCTTTTCTACAGTAAGAATATAGTACACAATTCCTGTTTTCTAACAATTCAAATATATGGAGCTATCATCAATGTATTCAACAACCATTTACTGGTCCCCTAATAAATACTGATATCCCATAGATTTATTATTTGAGGTTCAAAGAGTTTGGGCCATATATCAGTTGTCTCTCTCCATCCCATTTTCCCAGGCCAGGACAAGTGACACCAAATACATAATGTTGATAATCCAGCTCTAATAAAACATAATGTCTCCTCATCAAGCTCTGTCCTACAGTCCATGTCAGTGGTTCTCAACTGTTAGAGTCAGATAGAAACTTTGATCTGTTTCTTAATATGTGTACAACTTCTTTGCTTATCTGTGTCTATTAAGACTGTGATGAGTTTTAAAAGCGATAATTCATGAAATTTACTTAGCACAGTCAGTGCTGGGCACATTAAGAAGTCAATAAATGTCGGCTATTCATATATTCTCTATTGCAGCACATGTGAGATCAAGGTTAACATGAGCCTCACACTCCTCTAGTCGTTGTTGGCATACTACTCATTTCTCACGTGGTCAAAAAAACATTTCAAAATTATTTAAATGTTACACATGCAGTCATGACTTCTGGTGAATGCCTGTAAACTTTGGGATTCTTTTTTTTAATGGTATTTTTAAAAATATGTTTATTGATTTTTAGAAAGGAAGGGGGAGGGAGAGAAACATGGATCGGTTGTCTCCAGTACACGCCCCTGCAACCTAGGTATGGGCCCTGACCAGGAGTTGAACCTGAGACCTTTCCGTGTTTGGGATAATTCTCCAACCAACTGAGCCACACTGCCCAGGGCTGGAACTCTTAACTCTCATCAGATACAAAGCTCTTACAAGAATGCTCACAATGGGTTAAAATAGTTCAGATATGATTTGACAGACATACACCAAAGGAGTGTATCTATGAAATAATGCTCTAATATTCACCTTTTGTGATTACCCTAAACAAGGCATCGATAAATCCCACCTTCGTGTGTGTATTTCATATCCTCAGAACCAGCTGACTCATAGGTTCTCCTCACTGGTAGGTAGGAGGAAGTTTCTGTCTATGTTTACAACTCCTATTAGGTTATCTAGGAACTCTTAATGTACTGTTCTAAATAACAACAATAAAAAATCATAGCACTCAACATATAAGGGCCTTCTATGTACTAAATTGCAAGCTAGCGTGTTTATATATTAAATAGTTAAAATGATTTTTAAAAAATCAACTCATGGGGTAATCATTTTTATCTTGGACCATCACTTTGAATTATTTGACCTAATGTTAACCCTTGCCCAGATTCTGGATGAAACTCAGCTATGTGATTTTTCTGGTCACTTTTAAGTATGAATAAATTCTAGTATCTTCTCTCCCTTTAGTAGTGAATTCTAACATATTGTCTTTTTAACCAGTTCTATTTAGGTATAATTTACATACAATAACATTCACCAATGTAAACTTCAGAATTGGTTGAGATTTGACCAATACATACAGTAATACTAATTATCACATTAGAGCATTTGCATTACCTAGAAAAGTTCCCTTCTGCTCTTATGTGGTCAATCCCTTTCTCCCACCAGAGTCTTTTGAAACCAATGGTGTGCCTCCTGTCACTATATTTTTGCCTTTTCTCGAATTTCATATAAAGGGAATCATACAATATGTGGTCTTCTGTGTCTGGTATCTTTCATTAATGTGATGCTTTTAAGAATCAACCATGTTAGTGCACGTATCAGTAGCTCACTCCTTTTTACTGCTGAGTAGTATTCTTTCCTATGGATATACCAATGTGTATCCACTTGTCAGCTGATGAACATTCGAATTGTTTTCAGTAAATTCTATAATCTTTTCAAATATCAATACACATTTAAAGCTTATTCTAAAATTCAGTTCAGTGATTAAAAACAAACATTAAAATTAATTTAAAAGTACAATCTCTTTTCCCTAGGTTGGACTGATTATCAGATAGTAGGCTGAAAGGGAATAGTAAACGGTACAGATTTTGTGTCACAGGATTCATCTCTCTCTCTCTCTGTCACACACACACACAAACACACACTTCTCCAAGTCCCCCAACCCAACTAAGCTTCCAAACCTTTGTGAACCCCATATCACCCCTCTTTCCTCAGAACCAAAATGGACAATGCACAGAGCTTGAGAAAGCCTACAGTCATACAAACGTGGGAATCTGAGCTGCTTCAAATAGCCTTCATTCTACTTTCCAGGATCACTCTGACATTGCTTTAAACATGCCATCACAACGCTTCCATGACAACAATTACAGAGAACACTGGGGGATAATTTCCCTTTTAGCCAACAGCTAAAGGAAACAAAAAGCAGAAAGAGGTCCCTGACTTGGAGGTAGTTGTCTCATCACGTTATACGGCACCTGTCCCGTGCATAAATGGGGCCCATTTCTATCAGGAAACAAGGGAAATTATGCCTATGACCCACTCAGGAATACTGAAGTCCTCTTATAATAATGCTATGAAATAAAAATGAACTACACGTTTATATTAAATATGCTCTGAAATGCATTACAGAGTGTTTATCTTATATTGGTGAGCAGCATATTATTTTGATCTTTCAGTAACACTGCGGAGGCAGTGACCACACTCAATCTTAGTTTGTGTAGGAGGTATTTTGGACGAGACACCATGCAAATGTGGCATATTCTCCAGATTTAATTCCATTGTTTGAATGAATGACATTCTGATCACTGTTGGCTATAAAATCAAATCGCACAGTGCAAAGTTGTATATTCTTCTTCAGAGACAATTTTATTTCCCAGTATACTTAAAAACAAGGCACCTAAGTAGGTTACATTTTAAAGATGAATTCACAAACTGTAGTTCACCAACAAAAGTATTTATCTTTTATCATTTTAGGAATCTAGTACAGCAAAATAAGTTGAATGCCTTTATTAATGGACATCAATCATGTTCCCCTCTCTAAGATGGACACCTATAAATATATGTAAAACCATTTACAACTAGAAATTTTGAAAGGGGAAAGTCTAAATAATGCCAGTTCTGGTGTTAAATAGTTAATTAAATAAATCTACATGGTAACTAAAAGTAGCATCTACTATCAACTCAGGGACACACACACAGCCACTCTGATCATTTTGTTTAAACATACCATTACTTACCATTATGATCAAACATTTTGTTCCAAAAGAAAGTCCTATAAGTTGGTTTTCCCCCCATGAACAAATAGGACTGATCTGTCAAAACAATCATGCCTTACTGTGCGTATGCACATTAGCATTAATTTTTCTTCAAAGTCAGTCTCTAGAGATGCCAATATGTGCAGGCAAGAATAAAGGGGGGCTCTTGGGTCCCATAAGTTGTAGGAAACCTAGGTATTACAATGTGTACATTCACAGTGCACAATAAAATATTAAATTCTCTGAGATGTCCCACAATAAAAATGTCTTAAATAAATGATTTCTAAAATAATAAAACTAGAGCTCTCATTGTTCTCCTTGCTTGTTTTTAAATTTAGCTTCCCTGGTTCCATGCGTGCAGTTTAGAACATAGTAATCTCAAAAATAAAATCATTATAAAAATAAGAATAAAATGTAAATCCTTCAGCACCAAAGTAAAGACACTAAAAATGAAATACACAGATATCAGATCCATAAAAGTTTTTATACATTTCACTTATCCCATGCAGCACTGAATTAAAAACTGACAGAAAGAAATGGTAAAATATACATGGTATTTTAAGCCATATTTATCTAATTTCTAAAGTGGAATATTTTGAAAGCTAAAATTCTCTAAATACAATATCCAATCTCCCAAAACAAACAAAGCCAAGAATGATTCCATACCTATTAATATGCTTACCCAAAGCTTTAGACAAAAATTCAATTTCAAACTCAGCCTATGGCCTTATTTAAAGCCAAACGAATATGTTCTTCTTGATTTCAGGCTTAAGGATCTTTGCATTTCTATCTCAGGCCCTGCTTTTCCCTCCCCTCCCCTCTGGGCATTCTGGTAAATTGATTTGTAAATAAGTGTGCAAGGCACAGCCTCAAGGAGAGCAGCCACAGCTCCAGGTTCCCTTCTCTAGGATGTCTGTTGTGTTTTCAGAGAGGACTTGGCTTAACCCTGAGTTTACATTTCTAGCTCTAAGAGACATTCTCTCTTTAGGTTCTATTATTATTGTGGCTTTCAGTTTTCAATTCAAAGAACAAGAATTTAAATGGCAGGAAGGACGTTTGAAGTCCAGAAATATAAAGGTTATCTCTTCCAGCTGGTATTTCTATGTAACAACAGCAAGTAACAATAACTCTAAAGGTTACACTTAAGGGCACTTAGTGTATTTTTATGTTTATAAGCATTATTTCTATCTCAGCAACTTACTGAGGAGCTCTCATTGCCCCTTGCCTAAAATCATACAATTAGTAAGAGTTGTGATATCCATTGTCGTGAAATATATAAAGCGTATACAGATCCCAGCATGGTGTCTGATACACAAAAAGCTGCTTTCCGCTCCTGCTGTTATTATTTTATAACAATAATAGTAAACATCGCCATTCCTTTTCAGAAGAGGAAAACCTAGAAAGAGTACAAAGCTGCCTCAAAGAGACCATGTGACCTCAAACCATCCAGGAAAACATATATATATTCAACGACATTAAATTTTAAATTATATTTGAAGAAAACAATACCTAATTTTAGATGAGCATTCAGATCTGCAGGCCTGGGTCCCATTGTTCTTTGTACCCGTAGCAATTAGAAAAGTGACTCACACTTATCAAAGGCTTAATACGTGTCTGTAGAGTTGCGAAGTAAATCAAAGCCCCAAATCAAAACATAGTCATGTTGGAACAACAGCAGTGGGAAAATCTGGTTTCGCAAGGAAACCTTAGGCACAGGAGGTGAAGAGAAGTTGTTCGAATCAAAGGCAAGAGGGAAATGACTCTATGATACAATATGGGATAAAAGATAGAGACACAGGTAGTAAAACCTACAACCGCAAGTCACCAAGCAGAATTTTCATATCACCTATTGTTATCTAAGCAACAAGAACTGGCTGACAGGCTCTCTTCACACTTTATAGGCCAAAGTCAGGCCATTTTCCACCAGGTGTCCTCCTAAATGAAGGCCAGCAGACATACCGGTCCCCTGATCAGTGAAGGAGAAGCTGGCCACGCTCACAAAACCAGTGCTTGCACTTAAATGCGCGAAGGCCTTGGGACGCTGGCCAAGTAGTCGGGACACGTCCGCATGGAAGAAACATTTCATTGTCGGCAGCTTTCTGCCATCATGGCTATTTTCCCTAATGTTCTACGAGTCGGATAATCAAGTGAAACACAGAAAGTTCAAAGTAAAGGATGGATGAGCCTGAAGGGATCTGAAGACATTATTTTTCCTAGAATGATTTATGTGCTCAAGCAAATTGCATTTAACCAATGTATTGCGGCTCTGTCAGGGAAGGCCCACAGATACCTTCTCTCCGAGATTTTTAAGTGCATACGCAGAATTGTTACCAACACAATTTCTCAGTCATGGAAATTTAATCATGGGCGCATTTTTAGAAATCACCTATTTGTGGTATTTTTCAGGGAGCGGGGGCTATGTTTCACCTATGCTCATATCCCCGGTGGTTCTTGTTCCTTTATCTAACCTAGGGAGCGCTCAATATATATTTAAATTTTATTGAAATTTCTCACTTTTTAAATGAGAAAATCTATACCCCAGGGGGGATATAAAGATCAGAAAAACAGGACAGAAGGTGATTTTATTCTATTGATGGGCTTCCATTTTCTGCAATAATATTTTTTTTTCTAGCCCAAAATAAATATTAAGTTTCTTTAAGAAGAATGAAGGTTGCCTGATCATAGTAATATCATCCTGTGGAGAAGACTCCAGTGTTTAATTTGGACACTTTAGAAACCTAGTTATCAGCATTACAGGGACTTAATTTGACTCAAATGTTTTGATCAGAAGCCCGTTTCTGGGGATTTAAATAGCAAAATCTCTTTCAAAGACAACAAATGCCTACAGGGCCTGTCTGGGCAAGAAGACAGGTTTCTCTATCATCTTTAGTCCCGGCCTCTGAATAAGGTTTACGGTAATTAAACCCAAGACCTCCAGAGCTGGGATTCCATTCACGTGGAGATAATGGCATTGGCTGAGCAGGAGAATACACTCCCCAAACCATGCTATTAGCAGCTGTGCCAGAAGTCAGCGAACACATCTGGTTCCTGGGCACGTCATTGAAATATAGGACAGGTGCTAAAATCTGCTGTATTCTGTGATGTAAAGAAAGGTAAGGGCAAAATACTTTTGTACATAAATCACTGATGGCTAAATTGAAAGGATTGTCTCTTATTCTGAAATCTCGTCCTTTCTATTTTTCTGTTGTTAAACTCCTTTCTTTTTTCAAAATCATGGTGCCATTAGATGGGATGATAGATGGAAACAATTAAAGCATGAAAGTACTATGTTAATTGGCCTTTTAACATTTCCTTTTTAATATTTTAACCATGTACTAGCTTCCTACAACTGCTGTACAAAAGTATTGCAGACAGACAATAGTGCAGGGAAGCCTGGGGAGGGGGTGGGAGCAGGGTGGAGGGGGTCAAGGGGAAGAAAAAGGGAACGTCTGTAATACTGTCAACAATAAAGATAAATAAATCCAAAGCATTGCAAACTTGGTGGCTTAAAACAACAGAAATTCATTATCTCACAGGTTGGGAGGTTAGAAGTTTGAAATGGAGGTGTTGGCAACCCAAGGCTCTGGCATCTGTAAGAATGATTCCTGCCTACTCCTGGCTTCTACTGTTTTACCTGCAATCTTTGGCAATCCTTGGCTTATAGATACACATCACCCCAAGCTTCCATCTTTAGGGTGCATTCTTCCTATGCGTGTTGTTCTCTATGTCCAAATTTCTACTTTTTATAAGGACACCACTCCTATTGGATTAGGGACCACTCTCCTGAACTTGTTATGGCTTGATAACCTCTGTGAACAGCCAATTTCCAAATAAGGTCTAATTCAGGTGTACTATAGGTCAGAACTACAACATACCTTTCTGGAGGGTCAAATTAGAGCTGTAATAAATGGAACAGACAATATACAAGTCTAAAAACCACTGTGAAATTTTACTCAGGCACTAATTCTAGGATTTCTTGCTCAGAAGAAAACTATAAATTAAAATAAGTTTTCTTGTCTTAGTGGCTAAAACGAAGAAAAATTCCAAGATAACACATGTATATGGAATTAAGCCCATGAGGGTATCTTTGCTTTCTATATTTTGTTCAAAAATACAAATAGACATATCTGTCTGTGCATATGAATGCATGTGTACACATGCATACATACACATGCATACATATCCTTTATGTACCAATTTATGCAGCAGTATTTACCCACAAATTCCCTACATAAAATCTCTCACTGCTTGGAATTTGGCATAATTCAATTTCCGTGTTTGGGCTAGACTTAATAATTTCTTAAAATAGTCTACTTCTGGCACTGAAGTATCCATTCACTAATTCACACATACACTTGCCCCACCCCCTGTGGGTGGCCCATACACTCCTTTCTTTCAGCAGTTATGCGGAATTCAAGCCACCAGGGGCATTCCGGGTTGGCAAACAATACCTTCCGCGGACTTGCCCAGCCCACACCTCCTTGCCTCTGATATTTTGCTCCTGTAATATAGATCTGTTGGCAATTCCTTGCATAATCCGGTGCAGTTTATTGCTTCCTTGTCTTTTGAAAGACTCATTTTTTCAATATTTATTACTTATATATTACATGTATAATTCCTGTCTATCCTTCAAAATGCTATTTTTTCCCAAGAGGATCCCTTTAGGAGGTAAGACTAAATGCCCCTCCTCCCAGTCCCCCAACACCCTGGACATTCTAGCATCCTCCTGCCATACTCGCCGCTCGAATACTCTGCTTATGGCTCCCCCCTCCCAAAACTGCAAACGGCGTAATAAATTTTGTCTGTCTTTGAAAAACAAGTGTACGAGCACAGAAAATACTTAAGAAAGTTTTATTGTTGAAGAAAGTAATTAGGTATGGAAAAGCAGCCTCTCCTGCCAACTGTCAATCATTTTAAGGAGAAAAATGTGGCCCAAGACATAATTCTTGGCCGATGTGACTTTGTTCAATTTTGTAGAAAATGTGCATTGTCATCCACTTGCATTGTCATCTGAAGCTGATTGTGTTTTGGGACCTTGATGTAAATATGCAACATGAACTGCATGTTTTAAAGCACAAAATAATAATCTGTCTCTTAAAATGCTCGCCGCATACTTAAGGCAATCATCTGAACCCTGCTGTGCCTGGGAATCACCCAGGGAGCTTGTTAAAGGTACAGGGCCGGAGCCCAACGCAAGGCAAAGCCCGTCACCGCTCAAAGGGCTCCATGGGAAACAGAGACAACAGGCTGAGAGCTGGCGGGGGGGGGGGAGCAGGGGCTGGGGGGGGCAGAACAGGAAAAATAGGGAAAGAACTCTGGGGAGGGAAGGTGGGGCGGTGGAGGAAGGCACGGGGGTGCTGAATGGTGATGGGCGGAAACTTGTATTGATGAACACACAACACAGTGTATGTTTGACGCACTGCAGAATGGGCACCCGAAACCTGAATAGTTTTGTTAACCAGCGTCACCCCAATAAATTCAATAAAAAGGAAAATAAATAAAAGGCTCGATGGGAATGGCTAAGAAGTGCTGGTTAAAACCTTGGTCCGAGAATCAATTTCCTGGAATAAAAATGTTTTCAGCAGATGTTTCCAGGAAACCAATGTCTTCTTTTCCCCCAATAAATAATTTTTAGACAAATAATCCTATAACGGATGTGATATTACCCTCATTTTACAGAAATGAAAACTGAGGAGTAATAGCTAGGGTAAGTGATTTGCCATCGCAATCTATTTCTTACCAGGCAGCTCCAAGATTTAAATCCAGGTTTATTAAAATCCAGCGTTCTTCCCACATATCACACTGACCTTCAATACACTTCTGAACTCAATTTAAAAACTGGGCTTGAGTTTGGGGTTCTTGGGAACTGGCAAACCACAGGCAGGAACACATATACATTTAGCAAAAGAATGAACTGATGAAGAAAACTGAACCACAGCAACTTGAAACAAACTAGGGCTATTATAAAGTGTCTCCAACAACTGACTTTTTTTATTGCCTTGCGGGCTTCTGTAAATGCCCAAAGTGTTGCTAAATGGCTGTTTCACTTCTGCCTAGATCTTTTACTCCACAAGTTTTCCACTTTCTGCTCTTTTTAAAGAACCTAAAGAAAGTAATGTAAAGTTGAGCTGCAATTAGAAGCTTGGATCTGATGTAAAGAAGGCAAAGTGGTCAGCAAGATGTTTTCAACTGTGGGGATCAAGGAAGGAAGAAGAATAGTGACCTCAAATCTGTCACTACTGGACTGCTGGTGGCTTATTGTATAAACTGCAGCCCAGCCTGTACCCACTTAAACCACTCTTCACATGGCCCAAAAGGGTTTGAGAATCTCTGGTGGATTTTCATGAGCGAGCACATTGAGAACCACTGATTTAAAAAGTCGTATTTCCCATGAACTTCAAGTCTTTTTACATAGGGACTCTTGGAATATATTGTTCTATAATTTCTTTTCTAGTTTTGTTTAGGTTTATAAAATAATGTACACACGATGACAACCAAGGAGTACAAAAGAGCTTCAAATAATAACCAAAACTCTCCCTCTCTAACCCTCCCAGGCAAGAAGGAAATGCTTGACATGTTTATTATTATTATTATTTTTCTTCTAGGTGACACCATTGACCTAAATAACATGCTGAAGTAGTTATATCTCTCTAATAAAAATGAGTATTTAATATGTACATACCATCACACTTGGTGTTTCTTTCCATACTCCTTTAAGCAACCTTTCAAAGTTTTATTAATTTCAATATTCTCTTATTATTTTACATTACTACATAATATGTTTCTACTTTTATGTTTGGTTCCATTAACTTGAGTCAGGATCTCAAATTCCCTGCTTGAAGTTATTTGTTTCCTTAGGTCTGTTCTCCCCTCACTTCCCAATTTCCAAATTCTCTCAACGACACTTACAATTTTAAATGTTCAAAATTTTCTAACTAAAATACTTTTTCCTCTACCTACAACGCATTCTACTCGGCTTTGTTCAAGGATGACTCTAAAATTTAGAAGCTAATAAACAAAATTATCAGTTTTAAATTTTATCAATATTTTTTGTCTGCTAATATGACAGGTTCCATTTCTTTTCCTGTGGCTCCAAGGCTACAAATCTGGGCCCATTAGAAGAGATTGTTTTTAGCTTTCAGCAAAGGAGCTTCTACTTTCGTATTATCCATCTATTGCTTGAAATTCTGTCCTATTTTGACATATATATCATGATTTTCTGTTGTTTCTTTTTTGTCTTTCTTTTTCTATAATGTGTTATCTTAAAATTTTCCACTGTTTAATCAATCCCCCTGTTTTCAGCCCCACTTGTCTCATGTGTTCTGTTTCATTCACCCACCACTATGCCTGTTGACCCTAATTTCAGACTTTCTACAAGGTTCTGACTTCATACTTTTCTCTACTTTCCTTTTCTGTGCACTTGTGTCCATCCATCTGGTTTCCAGAAACGTATAAAACTTCACCTGTTGGCTACTCAAAACACGTTTGTTCTTTTGCATCTATGTCTCCTTTTCTGTATTTCTTAAGGTTTATTTCTTGTATTTGTATAATCTTTGTCCCATTTGGAAAGAAAACAAGTTATTTCTAAGCATATTTAAATAAAAAATCTGAAGAAAAGCATGTATATTAAAAATGCACACTAGTCCAAAATGCCTGATACCTGATACCAATAAATTGTAGTTTTCAGGTAAAGGCTTATTATTGCTCACATTTGATCAGAAAAACTACTCCATTTAAATAATCACCATTCTAAACAACGCTTTAACATCAAGAACATGATTTAGGATCATGTCACTTCTTCTGAAATCTTCTGGGAACTCTTAATGAAAGCTGCTTTCCCCCACTCCTTAGAATATGCATTTCCTTCCATCATGAAAATAGTACATGACAACTAAACACTACGGTTTCCTCCTTCCTGTTGCTAAGTTTACTTTGTGTTTTAAGTGAAATTTCCAAAGCAATTCCCCAGCTCTTTCTTGATAATAATTTGCATTTTGTAAAAAGTCCTTGGCTAAAGGAAACCAAACATAAAAAAGGCAATCGCAATGAAGAAAGGGTATTAGTACAAAAGACTTCTGCTAATTACCTGGCAAAATAATCTGGCTGCCTGAGTACCCCTGGGATGTGCTAACTTAAGAAAAACACATCACAGATTAAGTGTCAGGCTAGCCAAGCTGAATTTCAAACAATCCCAAAATATTAAACAGGAAAAGACCATGCACTGCAGGACACCGCTTGGCAAGAGTTCCCGCAACCATTTTCACTCTATCATATAAATCCACACAGGAATTTTAAAAAAGGCAATACAGGGTTCAAAAACGTGGTAAAGGGGACAGCTGAGAATTGGAAAACCGAGAGAGAAAATTTATTCTAAAAAAATGAGGAATCCTGGAAAACAAAACTTTTGGTGAAGAGTCTTGGATTTAGACCTTGGGAAGGGTCACCTACTAGTTTTCTGACCTTGGGAAAGAGCAATGGCAGGATTGAATGAAGGAATGCATGGGAAAGCACTCGAAACAGAGCCAGGCGTGTTCAGAGTCCACCCTGGTGACGTGGTTTTCAGACGATGGCCTGCAGACATAGGCCACATGGGTGGGAGACACAGCAGGTCTGCGCTGTTGACCCACGCTTCCAATCAGGCCTGAAGTATACAACCATGGAAAGCTATCCTGCGTTGACTGTTGAGAGATTAGTGAAGATGACAACTTAAAAGTGAAGAATAAGAACAAATTGAGTGTCGCTCAGCCTGACACAGTTCTAAAGAGGAGCCTAAGCACGGAGGCCAGCCTTGCAGGAAGGCTTGCAGGAAGGATGGCGCTTGATTAGTGTTGGCGACAGGGAAGGGTGCCCTGGGAAGCAGGCAGAAGATGTTTTCTGGAATTCTGTGGATGTTTGTCTGAGGAAGAACAGGTATTCTAGCTGCCGGGGCAGATGCAATAACGCAAAACACATGGTTCTGAGCTCCAGCAAGGAAGTTAGGATAATGAAAGTTAGAAAAACATAAATTTCTGTGCAAATCTGCAAGTGTTGGAATAAAGATATGAGCACAGTGCCATGGTGGGGGGGTGTTCTGGAAGATATCAAATAAATGACTATATTTGGGTTGAATGAGTAGGAATTATTTAGATTTTTAAAAAGGGGGAAATAATAATTATAACAGAAGCCACCTATGTCAAGGAATAAAGGAATGTGCATTTTCAGTCGACATTTACAACTGAGGTCTGAATGTAGAATAATAGTATGAATGGAAAAGTATGAACGTGGACAGGTCAGGTGGGGCATGTGCATAACATGGGTGCTATGTCAATGAATTTGGACTTTTGCCCTTTGAACAATGTTAAGGTATGAAAAAATATTCAACTCGCAAGTGTATGTAACAACATTTGTATTTTTAGAAAAAATAATTTAAACAAGAACCTGAAAGGAGGAAATCAATCTGGAGTCAGGAAGACAAACCAGGAGGTTTTGCAGCAGCCCAGCTGCAAACCACAGGTCATAATTCAGCCAGTAGCAACCGGGAGATTGAGGGAGAGATTGGGGAGATTTTTAGGAGACAGGCTTTTAAGTCAGCATTATCTTTTTGAAATAAGGCCCAAGGAAGGCTGATTCTTCTCATTTGGGTAACGGAATGCGTAGTGACAACATTAACCATCACATAAATAAAAAGAATGGCAAATTTCAGGAAGGTATGTTTGTAGGTGTATGCGTGGGTAGGGGGATTAATGAGTTCATCACTGGGAACATATTACATTTTATGTGCTAATGGAAGTCTCTATATGAGAAATATAGTAGATATGTAGGAAATCAGATACGTCTCTAGAGTTTAAAAGTGTGTTCACTGTTGAAGTATAAAATTTTATCATTCCTGGTCTAACCAAAGAGTGGATGATATGGAATAGACTTGAGTAGAATGAGAAGTGAGGGGACTACAAAGAGAATACTGGGGGAGCACTGATGTTTCTGGGGATGTCAGAGGCAAAAGATACCACAAGGGAGCTAAAGAGGAGAGATTTGGAAGAGAAGTAGGAGAGAATGGAACAACTGAATCTAAGGGGACAGAGGAATCGGAAGGAAGGAATTATACAGGTTGATTTCTGTGCAACTTTTGAAGACTTGATTGGGAGCAGATGCTAGTGTCGCTTTTGGATGTCCAATTTTAATGCCTAACAGCTTATATTGCCCATATTCTACATGGTAGGCACTGTGACTGTGCTGGTGATACAAAGATAAGATAAAGTCCCTGGTCTCAAGAAGTGTGCAATCCAGTGGGGAAGACAGATGTGTGTAGAAATAATTACAGCGCAAGACAATATTATTATAATTGCTGTAAAACAGGGTGATAGTTAGAAACACAAGCAAGAAACTAATGAATTTTGCCGGGGAAGGATCATATAAGGTTTCATAGTGGGAGAAAAGATGCAAGTTAAGAGTAAAATGGTTTTCTCCTTAAGCCTTCTCAGTGGTTTTAATTAGGTTCTTCTTTTTAGAGTCTCATCTCTTAGCTAAATGGAAATCTTCTGATGACTTATAATTACTAGTTTCTTTAAAAAATGTACCTTTATTCAAAAACCTATGATATTTTATGATTTAATTTTTAGAATATATAGTGTCCATATTTTGTTAAAGGACATCCCGATTTAATTTAAAAATATATGAATGATTTAACCATGTCTGCAAGAATAAGAATTTATCACTGTGCAGAACCTTATAGAGATAATTTTTAAACTGTAAAGACATTAAGGAAGAACTAAATTAATGAGAGATACATCCTATTATGCTAGAAAGATTCAAAATAATAAAAAAAGATATCTCTTTGTTTTTTCCAAATCGAACTATAGAGTCAATGCAATGTGAAACAAACAGCCATGAGATTTTTCACAGGGCTTGATAGGATAACTCTAAAATTGACACAGGAGAAGAAATTATCAAGAATAAACAATCCAACCTTAAAGAATGAGAACCTGCAGAGGCCATATTTTATTAGATGGCAAATCTTATTGTAAAGCTACGGCTAAGACAATGAGACAATGGTGCTCCCCCAGAGAAAAGGAAATAGACCACTGATTTTCAACCAGGGTGCCGCGGCACACTGGTGTGCCATAGGAATTTTTAAAATATGCAATACCTGACTTTTTGGTCAGGGGCACTGACCTCTTTCCTGTAGACTGTCAAATAAAAAAATGACAACAGTCAACACAACAACAGCCATCTAGTGAATGAATCAAAATTATACATATTTTTTGGTCAGATCAGCAAAAATCTATTTTTTGGTGTACCGCAGAATTTTAGTAATTAGTTTATGTGCGCCATGAGATGAAAAAGGTTGAAAGTCACTGAAACAGATCAATGAAATGGGCCTGATGCTTTGAACAGATCCATTTTCAAAATGAAATATGCTCATTCGTCCAGTCATTTAATATGTATTACCGAGTGCTGATCATGCGCAGGGATTTTCTAGATTCTGGGGTTCCAATAGTAAATAAAACACAAAAGAACCTTTCTCTTCATTGGGCTTAAGTTGTTATAGTGGGGGAGATGCACAATAAAATAAGGAAGACAAGCATATACAGACTCAAAGAGTCACACGAGTGATGGGAGAAAAATTAGGCAGGGAAAAGAAATTGAGTATGTTTGGGAAAGTGTTGAATTTAAAATACAAATAAATGTGGTCTCATTGAAAAGTGCCTTTAGAGAAAAGGCCCAAAGGAGGTGAGGAGGGGAGCATGTAGCCACCTGAGGGAAGAGGGCTTCAGGTAGAGGGCAGAGCAAGTGCAATCACCGGGCAGTGGGAGCGTGCCTGAGGCAAAAATGCCATTGTCATGTGGTGGACACAGAAATGACAAATCAGTGAATGAGGTGGGACACTTGTTTACCCTTGTGACAGAAAATGAAATTAGTTTTATACCTCATACTTACACAAAACTAATTCCCAGTAGATTGTAGACTTAAATGTGGAAAGCAAAACTTTATCTTTTAGAAGACAAGGAGAATATTTTAATGGCCTTAAGGTAGGAAAAATTTTTTTAATTAAGACAAAAAAGGTTGAAACAACTGTGAAACTAAGACCATTTGTTCATCAAAAGTCACTGTAAAGCCCCAGCCAAGTGGCTCAGTTGACTGAGGGTCGTCCTGTGCACCAAACGGTCCCAGGTTCAATTCCAGGTCAGGGCACATACCTAGGTTTCGGGTTCAATCTCTGGGACACGTACAGGGGGAACCTGATCGATATTTATCTCTTATATCATATGTGTCTCTTTCTCTCTTTCCCTCATCCTCACTCTGTCTACAGTCAATAAAAAACATGTCCTTTGGTGAGGGTTAAAAAAAAGTCACCCTAAAAAGGATAAAAAGACAAATCACCAATCCGATAAAGGATTACTATTATTAATATATGAAGAACTTCAATAATTCAGTAAGAAAAATATCATAACCTAATAGAAAACAGACATTTCATAGAATAGGAAAAATAAGTAGCCAGTAAACATATGAAAAATTGATCAACACTGTTGGTCACCAGGGAAAATATTGAAAACACAATATAACTTTAGGATTCTATTTCCATCCAACAAATTGACATAAACTTGTAAAAACGTAGAATAGCACCAACCACTGGTAAAGACGTAGAACAAAAAGAACTGTTACACACCCAGGTGGGAGTAAAAACTGGTACCACTTTTGGGTAATATCTACTAAACTTGAGTCCCTGCTACTGTAAGACCCAGCAACCCCATTCCTAGGCAAGAGATCCTAGAAAACCTCATGCGGTTGTGCACAAAATGGCACATGCAAGAGCGTTAGTAGAAGGCCTGGATCCAGATACCCATCTGCAGTAGAACAGCCCTCTTCCCTGCTGTGTAGACACAACGGATTAGCTGTGCGGCAAAATAAGAAACGAAATACAGCTCAACGTGCCCACATGGGTGAAACTCAGACACATGGTCTTGAGTGGAAAAATAAGTGACAGAAGATACAAATATTTCTGTGATGCCAGAAAACAAGCAGAACTAAATGATCCTTTTTTAAAAAAGAAAAAAAAAAAAGTTTTATCCTTAAGGGCTAAAACAATAAAGAAAAACACGGGCATGATGAATAAAACATTTTGGATACTGGGTACTCGGATCAGCAGGCAAGAGGATGCACTCAGCAGGGAGGCAAAAACAAATTATTTGAAGAGTTAAAGGTAATGTTCAATTTCTTAAGCTGGAGAGGAGGTTCATGATGTTTACATTATATTATGCTTTACAACTTCTCTTTTCTTCACTTGGGGGTGAGGTACAGGGAATAAAAGGGGGACAGCGGCAGCGGTGGGCCTGAGCCCCCCCAAACTCTGTAACAGCTTTCACTCGCCACCTAATCAAGGAGAGAACACATTCAGAAGAATCTCAACCCCATTGTACTTCTTAGGAAATAAAATAAAAATTTAAATATGTATATAACATCTTAAAACCACATGTTAGACATGGCAACTTAGAAAAGCACTCAGAAAAATAAGTATGAAAAATGTCTTTTGAGTTTCTTCACATCTTCTTTGAATTAAATTGCAAGAAACTGAAATTGCACATTATAAATTTCTCTTTTTTCCCAAGCGACCCTTTGATTCCTCAATAAACAGAAATATTTTACAGTATTCTCTTTGACTTAACTAAAAGAAAATAGTCTAGTCATTCCAATATTACTTAAATGCATCTTGGGGGGGGGGGGGTGGCAGAGGAATCATTGAATGGTTATGGAAATAAAAGGAAATGAAAGAAATTTAATATATTCCCCAAATCATTATTTATCCAGACTTACATTAATGAGTTCATTACGTGATTAAATATTATGATGAGCAATGTTTAGTTTTAAAAGCCTACAACATTAAGTCCAATATAAGCATAAATTAACTCACTCGGTCCTCAAAAATGTTTACTAGGTCGTCCTCATATATAGAAAATACACACATGCAATTAATTTAGTATGCATTAACCTATGGTTAGGGTCACACCCCAAACCTTTATTTACCAGGAACTTCCCTTCTGCTGAAATAGTTTTACTTTATTTTATTGTTGACCCTTCCTCTGAAATCTTAAATGCATCCTTCACTCTGTCCATAAGCTTCTTCAAGTTCTACTCCTATTGTTCACTTTCTTCAGAACACTATTTCTTTCTACTGAAATTCTTTCCCCAATATCTAGCCTAGAAACTTCACACGCCAATGGTTTTCATGCCTCATTGTTCTTATATTTCCATTATATTTTTTCTTTAAAATGTCCATCATAGCCCAGGCAGAGGCTCAGTTGTTTGGAGCATATCCTCATACACCAAAAAGATTGCAGGTTTAATTCCTGCTCAGGGCACATACCAAAGTTACTGGTTTGATCCCTGGTCCAGGTGCATACAGGACGCAGCCAATCGATGTTTCTCTCTCTCTCCCTTCCAGTCTCTCTAAAATCACTAAGTATATCCTTGGGTGAGGATTCAAGAGAAAAAATAAAAATAAAATAAAATGTCCATCATAGATCAACCAAACACTTGAATTCTTAGGTTATTTGATTATTACTGTTTATTTATTACCAGTTTCTCAAACCTGATACTCCAAGTATTAATTTCTAACTTACTAGTGATGAGATATTGGCCAAGTTAATTAACCTCTTTAAGCCAGAGTATTTAAAATTAAGATAATAACATGTGTCACAGAGGTATGTTGTGGGAGATGAGATCAAGTGAGATTATATTTGCAGAGGAATTCATTAGCGTATTTTCTGGCATGTAAGAAATTCTCATAATTATCACTTATGATTATTAGTAGTTTTCACAACTTATCTGAGACAAATAAAAGCCTCATGTAGATTCCTTTTCTGGTTCCCATTCTTGCTGCTTCTCTATAAATTCTATTATAAAATCCTGTTTCTCTGCTCATCTCTTAAATAATAACATTCTCCAGTATTCCAATCTGATGACTTATTTACCTAATACAATTTAGTGTCCTTGTAAGAAGATACTATTTTAAAAATCATAAACAAACACTAAGAGAAAAAAGTCAATGATTACAATAGGTGACAATACAGTGTGTCTTATATTTCCCTCTTCTCACTGTTTCTTCTATTTACATTTTCTTATAAAGTCTTCCCTTTTTCAGAATTTTGTCTTCATGGCAAAAAACAGTGGTTGCCTTATATATAATTTTTTGCTCTGTGAGTAAGAAAAAGAACTTTAAAGAAAATGTATCTGCAATGAAGCTTTGGTTTGCTCAAACTCCTGTTCTCGAATCACATCTTTTAGATGTGAAAGGAATGGCAACTTCTATTTTAAGATTTTGAGTCCCAGCAACAGGTGCCTCTCAAGAATAAAACCGATTCCATTTTCTTCTAAGTAGAAAGCAGTTAGATTCTGTCAATCATAGTACAAAACATCCACAAGGGAAAAGCATTCTGGAACACAAAGCCATCCATTGATCTAACTCAAATGAAAAGGTGGATCTCTTAGGCAGGCCCTTTTCTTAACGTGCTCTATTCCCTGCACTGGCAAAGGGACAATAGGGGTTGAAACATGGCCTGCACAACAAGCTGCTGGCTGTGAAATGCATAGCAGATTCTTACATGACATCTGAGTGCCCCCCCCCAATCTACAGCCACCAGAGAATAGTAGCCCCAGGTCACAGAATGTCTTTTCCACCTGCTGCTCTCCCCTCTTTTCTACTTACTCCCAACAAGGCTGCTTGAGATCTCTCAACCCAATTCGACTTCTCATTCCACAATGGGGACTCTGGTCATCTCTCTTTACAGGAAGGGCTGGTGGACCAGTGGTGGGGGCGTGGGGACCAAGGGTCTGGCTTTTCTCTACCCTCTCCCACCCCCCTGGTTCCAATGGCAGTGATCTTGGCAATGTTTCTGGCTCCCCTTCCATCACCTCCTTTCCAGACAAATCTTTTGTCTTACTCACTTCACCCTTGGACTAGACTCAGATCTGGATCAAAACAACTTCTGAAATGGAAATGACCCTTATCCCATCCTTTGTGGAAAAACTTCCATCGTCTCTCTGTGAGTTTTACTGAAAGAGTGAAGGATGGGGAAGGGGCACCAAAGGAAAACAGAGCCTTTGACCAGCTTTTAGTGTGAGCAGTAAATCTTTCTCAACATAATCCCCACCCCACTCCAAAAATACACCCATGCACACACATGTACACACAATGCACTTTAAAAACTTGATCGGAGCTTATTTTTGCTTCTGGCTCCCTAGGAATACATTATAAACTTTGTTTAAAATTACAACAAACAACAGGAAAGAAAATGTGATCTCAAACTACTGGCAATGGAAAGAGGCCAAAGGATAGGCTAGCCCCAGAAAACTGCAGGAAAAAAGGAAGCAAGAGGTTTTTCAAGGAGGGAAATAATATAAAAGTCACAGGGCACTTGTCAGAGCCAAGAGGATTTCTGATGGGTTTACTGGGCCAGAAAGACCTAGCTCCCTGCTGCTTACTTTCTAAATCCTGGCTTCCCAGTTCAGAGCTTTACTTGCAGGGGAGTAGACAGTTCAATTCCAAGAGTTAAAGCAGTACAACTCCAAGGAGACAGAAAACAGAGAGCTTTCCACTAGAGTTGCTGTCCCTGAAGAGCATTGGTAATGGAAGATGAAAAACATCTCTCACAAGTAAGGCTTTTGCACGGCGGGGTGGGTTCATTCAGGCAATGCTCAAAAGTTGTTGTTTTATCCATGTAAACCATAGGGGTTTCCATGTAATACTTCACACCAGAGCTGCCAAGATCACTCACTTATTCTGCAGTGTGCATTTGTCCTCTGGACTTCCCATGACTGTAGCATCTTCAGGGAAGTGTGGAATGACAAATAGGAACAGAACCAGCTAACAGATAAGTCTGTGTACCTTTGTTTTATTTATTCATTTTTAAAATCACATCCAAATATAGGTTTATTGATTTTACAAAGAGAGGAAGGGAGAGAGAGAGGGATAGAGAGGAACATCAAGGTGGGAGAGAAACACTGATTGGTTGCCTTCTCTATGCCCCCTGACTGGAGATTGAACCCTTAGCTTAGGCATGTGTCCTGATCTGGAACCAAACCTGCAAACTTTTGGTGGACTGGATGATGTTCCAACCAACTGAGCGACCGGCCAGGGCTGCATCTTGTTTTAGAACAGTCCTGTCTTAATCTGGTTGCCTAGAAGCAGACTCTGACAGATAGACTGCACTGTACAAGTACTTTAAACGACATGTTTCTAGGGCAGACATGTAAATATGCAGGGGAAGGAGCACAGAGCACCAGGGGTCTACTGCGAGTTCCAACCGACAGCCACGTACTTGGACCCCCTAATATTTCTCCCAGGGACAAAAATACAGCATCCCCGTCGGCGTGGTTCTCTGTTGTCCCAGGCCCTGTAAAGGCCTGTAGCAGTCGGTACCTGCAGGCCCTCTTAGCAGTGAGCCCGGTCATCTCCGTGCAGGGCTTTGCTTCGTTCCCCAGGCCCTGTCCTTCAGGTACAAGCCTTCACTTTAGTCCAGCTGGGGATAGGAACCCAACATACAAAAAACAGGGAAACTAGGTACCTCCTACACGAGCAATGCTGAACCCCAGACACTTTCTGAAATCAAAATGAACTAATCCTGCTTCCAATCCCATCAGTTTCTCCTCCACTCGGGACTCTGGGTCCCACAGGGGAATGCAGTTCTCACTTGAGTCGTCTTAACAGCAGAGGCGATGCTTGAGCAGCGCAAGTCATGAGAAAGCTCTCTTAGTGAAGCTAAAGACACAGGACAGAAGATAAGCATGCAAGCCCCAGCGTCATCTCTAGGAGTATCAGTGTACGTCCAACATCAGCCTCCAATCCCCGTGACAGTTTTCCACCGCAAACACGCGTGACAGCTCATTGTGGATGCGTCTCTTCCAGCCCCGCTAATCCAGAGGCGCGGGGAGAGTGCAGTCTCACCAGGCACAGGCGTTTTATTTTTCAGGTCATAGCAACCAGCCGTCCGATAGCTGTGACTGAAACACACTGACCATTTAACTGCGAAAGTGCGCACAGACTCTTTCTCCATCACCTTATCATTAAATAAAAAGGGACAAGGCACGAAAGAAAGTTATCGAGAGTGGTCCTGAATTTCAGCTTTAACAACTGGAGGAAGGGAAGAAGGGAAGAGTTTGAGAGTTGTTTACGCCTAAACGCTTCGATCATTTTATAACGAAATTAAGAAGATAGATACATTACAAAGCAAAGATATGATCGGAAAGTCGCGAACCAACTCATCAGCTCACAGGGCTGGGGAGCCTTGTGAGTGGAAACTTACTCTTCTTCAAAGAGCCCTATTCTACCAGCTGTGTGACGCGGTCAGAAGACAAATTTTCATCTGTCAAATATCCTCTGATTTTTCAAGGGGGTGTTATAAGGTACAACATAAACGGAGGTGCTTCTGAACACAGTTTTATTTATTTTATTTTATTTTTTTTAATATATCTTTATTGATTTCAGAGAGAGGAAAGGAGAGGGAGAGAGAGACAGAAACATCAATGATGAGAGTCATTGATCGAGCCCACAACCCGGGCATGTGCCCTGACCAGGAATCGAACCCCGATCGCCTGGGTCCCAGGTCGACGCTCAACCGCTGAGCCACGCCCGGCCGGGCCTGAACACAGTTTTAACTTCCCTCCATGCTTCTGAGACCTTGAGTCCTTGCTGATCTTATCTTTTCCTTGCCTTCATAGATAAGAGATACAACGAGGATTAATGATGGAGGGGGAAAGGGAGCATCACTTTACGACATACTTTCCCCCCCCATTTCCAGACCTGAAAAGAATTAACTTGCCCTAAGAATACATCCCCCTCTGCAAAGGTACCCTGAGACGTTGCAAGTTTTAATTTTACAGTACTTTCCCTGTGCTTTTCTGGGTATCAATTATGCCAGCAAGCTTGATGCTGGGTGATATTATAGGCAATAGTTGGTGTATTTGTAGATTAAAAAAAAATATATTGACCACTGACCTAAAAAAGAGGCATTTTAATTAAATAGGGTTTGCTTGAAAAATGAAGCTATGTTTCAGTTCCAGGTCTAATCAACTAGTTGTAATTTATAACCTAATTAATTAGCGGCTCCATTTTCTTTTCTAGTGGGAACACTCAGATTATTTTCAAGTGGTGTTATCATGTGACTCGAGAAGCCCTGCAATTCATGCTGCATTTAGTACTTACTAAATGGAATGAGCAAAGTTCCTACAGCTGCGTTCAACTTACGTGAACTGGACACTGTGCTATAAAAAAAGGATCTCAACAGAAATGAGACATTGCCTCTACTCATAAAACTTACACACAGAATGCGCACAGCAGACAGACCACAGACAAACATAGTGGCACAGGAGTTCAGAAGGAGGGAAGAGACAAGATGAGAGTGATTTCTGACAGGGGTCAAGAAGAAACAGTTCAGTGAAGAATAGTTTTAAATCTCAGAATTGAGAGTTGGGTAGCACAGTGAAAATGGAAGGAATGCTGCGAGGCACATCAGACGTGGCAACTCGATAGGAAAATGAATGGAACGGAAAAGGCATGGAGGTAACAAAGCTCTTCCAGCCAACTGAGAGGCGTGTGGTTTATCTGGAGTACTGGGCAGAAGGAGGTGATAAACCGAGGAAGCCTGTCCTCAGATGAGCTTACCAAAGACCTGGAATGAGTTTTTGAATGGGTGGCAAATGGCATCAGAGACAGGCTTTAGAAAGTTTAATCCAACATTCATGTGAAGTGATGGCTGAAGAGGGACGAAAGGAGAAGACACAGAACCCTAAGGCCTGTCTCAAAATGATCCAGGCAACATTTAATGAGTGGTGGAATACAAAAGGTGAGCTGGGAGGACGACCGGCTAAAAGGAAGAATTAAATGAAATTAGCTGATTCATGCATCGCCTTAAAAAAACAACCCTACTACTTTATAGAACACCTATTAGCAAATACATTTATAGTAATTCATAAGAGGCTGCATGACTTATGATAGAAGATAAGCATGTGAGTCTTAGAGAAAGCAGTCTTGGAAATAAGTGATTTTTCTTCATCTTTTTAAAACTTAACATCTATAAGGATATATTAGTCTAATATTTATATGAATAAAATGATATATACACATCTTATTTCTAAATTATTTTCAAAGAATTCTAGATTTAAAATAGTATCTCACTGGGGTAAGAACAGACACAGCAGAGAACCACATGCATGTAGTTTTTAGCTTAATGAGAGAGAAATCCACAATAATAATTTGAGAAAACACGGAAGCATTTAAAGCTTGGTCAGTAAGAAAGAAATTTAGGACAAAGAGCTGGCAAGCACTGTATAACATATTCCCAGTTGGATCATTTATATGTGAATTAACAATATAACTGGACCAAATGCTGTAGCTGGATTGAATAGGAGTGGAGAAAGGCTTCATCCAAAACTCTACATGGGATTTCTGCCCAACAGACAAGAAGACCAGAGTCTCAAATAATTTCTGTTGACTTAAATCCTGAAAGAAAAAACTCAAGCATCAATTTATGTTTTTAGTGAATTATGACTATATGAATTTATGTGCTTTAAAGCACAAATTAGGTACTTAGGTAAAGGAAATAAATATTTGAGGACTTGAAAGTGAATGTGAATTTTTAATATAAAACTCCAGTGTCACCAGAGTTTCTCCTCGCCTCTCAGGCAAATACAGTTCTGTTCAATTTCAAAACTATATTATTTATTCAACTTCTTTAATGATTCCAGACAAGTTCACTATGTTTTCTAATGTTCATAAAAATCTGAAATAAGGATTATCTATATATGCTGATCTCAATGGAACAAGGTGTCCTTGAGTCCATCTGCCATGTTTAAAACTATTTCCAATGTTGTATTTATAAAAATGTTCAAAGAGAATTCCACTAAAAAAGGTAGTGCTTTCTAAATACACTTCAACTATTTTTAATGTGACTCTGGGGTCACATATAAACTTCTCTGCAGAAGGTCACTGGAAAATAAATGCTGATTCCCATTGCAGACTGTCTCTATTGTTTATAGACAGACAGACAGGCTACTTACAGCCAGTAGAGGGCAAACCATTTATAGATTTGGTTGAAATCAAAGGTTACTGCACATGTGAGAATGAGAAAGTTGAGTAGGATTCTGGAGAGGATTTTTAAGAGATAAGTACAGTGCTTGCAAACACCAGATCAGAAGAACCACATACTTATTGAATGGGTGAATTGTGTGGTATCAAAAGATAAAAACATTAAACATGAAGAGCTCGCATTTTATACTTTTAAATACCAAAGTTTTTTTTAAGCTGCCAAGCACTTGCGCCATGGTTTATGTAAGAGACGATTTCTCTAAGTAGACTAGAATAGCTACTATTTATTGAGAATCTGCCACATGCTAAGCATTTTGCTGACTCTAATGCTGAGCTATTGTATAAATTTGAAATCTGGTGTTGTTCGTCTTGTTTTACAGATGAGGGAAATGATGCTCAGAAAGATTATTTATGTAAAGTCACAGGGTATGTCGAACAAAAATATTTAAGGCTGACCAAAACGTACTTTTGTTGCAATAAAATAGTAGTCTAAAAATATTTTGCTCTCTGTTTCTATTTTGATATATGCCCAATCTCTTTTTCTTTTTATAAAATCTTCAAATAAGGCCTTATAACCTGATAATTTTCTTCAAGATGATAAATCAAATATATTGATTAATATCAGTAATATAAAATCAATCATATCAATAAAAAATAACAATTTTAAAAGGGCAAATTATTGCCTCTAATATGTGCTTTATTTTTAATGTAAAATATTTAAATATCAATTCCATAATAAACTAAATTATACTTACTTATAAAATATACTACAAAGATGTATCGATCATTTATTTTATTGCTTTTTTAAAGAAAAATAAAAACAATTAAAAAATCAAATAAAATTTTCTAACCAAATATGAATTATTGTTTTAGACAGATCTGGACTAACACTATAAATTCCTATGCAACATACTGCTAAATGATCAAGATATTAAATTCTTTCTTTTTGTATTTTTAATTGAATTTATTGGGGTGACGCTGGTTCACAAAGCCATACAGGTTTCAAGTGTATGACTTAAAAAACATCATCTGCACCCTGCATCGTGCCCCCATCACCCTAGGCAAAGTCTCAAGAAATTTGCTTTTCTAAGATGGTTAGCACAATTTCTAAGTTGAGCATTTGAAGAAAGCCAAGTGACAAAGCATTATTTTATGGCATCAAAACAAATTCAAATGGACAATGAAGCAACTCTATCATAAGACGGGGGATCAATAAGATTTCTGCCCCTTTACCCATCACTTGAGAAAAATCAATGAACACAAGAACTAGAATCAAAATGTCTATGTGGGTGATAGCAAGAAACAGGTCCTTGTCCCGCAAATATAAAACTAAGTGAAAAAAGATGAGATTGGGAGAGAGAGAAAAGAACAACAAGCGAAAGTCAATTTGAGTTACCCCTCAGAGTCATAGCGACCATCAGAAATCTGCAACACCGAGAACCTTGGGGACAGCACTTAGGGCTATAAAAGCAGCAGGTGCTGTTAGGAGGGGTTAGACCTGCAGGTCCCAGCTCCATTTCCTATTTCATGCTTACTCTTGGTTCATCATTGGGGAAGTAAAAGATATATTCTTTGAAAATGTTAAAAACCAGAAGATATCAAACACAGGAGTCATTTGGGGTGGAGCAGTTGACTAAACGGGAATTTACTAAAGGTCAGTAGAATAAATGGTGACCTTTCCCAGGCACCTTCTTCCTCCCAACATTTTGAATTGTGCTGTCCAGTGTGGTAGCTGCTAGCCAGATATGGCTATTGAAATTAAATTAAATTAAAACTTACTTCCTCAATTGCATTAGCTACCTCCTAAGAGCTCAACACCTGCAGGTGGCTAGTGGTCACTGTCCTCAACGGCACAGGTATAGAGCACATCCATCATCATAGAACAGAGTTCTATTGGACAGCACTGAAGAAATAAGCACTCTGCTACAACCACCAGAGAGATTAAACGATGCCTCTCAATAGCATCTGAGGGCCCCAGAATAAGACCTACAATCCTTAATGTTAGGGTCTTCTAATAAAAAGAGCTGTCAGTCATATACCTATCTCTACATTGCTGATCCTGTGACCATTCACACAGGCCATCAAATTAGATTTCTCATTATTTACTTTTGAAAATAAATTCAAAGCTGCGGACCATGAGACACTTGAGAAAACCTTCCAACAGGAGGACACAGAGACTAAAAACCAAGACAAAAACAGCACACACACACACACAGAAGAAATGCAAGAGGAAACAGAAGCAGTGCAGGGAACAGAAAAAAAAAGTTCCTATGATAGATAACAGAACGTATTCATGAGTAAAATGAGAAGACACTGTTAAAAAGAAATATTCAAATACAAAAAAGCCCAGAGAAATGAGAAATAGGAAAGTATACATGCAAAAAGTAGTAGAAAAATTTAAAGATAAACTTGAGAAAACATCCTTATCATTAAAAAAAAAAAGCCAAAAATATGCACAATAGATTAAGAGGTAAGAAAATTAAAGATTAATCCTAGAGATCCCATATCTGACTAATGCAAGTTAAAAAAAAATCCTGAGAAAATGTGCATAGAAAGTTGTAGTAAATCCCAGAAAATATTGATTATATTTATTGATAAAAATTAACATAATAATTATTATCTGAAAACCCACAAACAATTTTTACAAAACAAGTTGAATCCATATATTCCACTACATGGATGACCACGTTATTTACAAAATGCATATTTGATATCAATTCCTTACGGTGAACCCAAAAGATTTTTTTCCCTTTAGAAAGCAGAAGATAAACCACAGGCCAAGATAGATGTGAATTCTTACTGCTGATTCATTTGCATGAATGAAGTAAAACATTCAAAACCTCCAGAAAGATAAAAACTCCAGCTAATGAGGCCATTTGTGCAGTTTCATTAGCATGAATACTTCCAATTGATTAGCACAAAGTGTTACAAGGAAACCTCAAGAGTAAAAAGTAACAGAGACAATTGCAGGCTGCTCTCCCAAGACAGAGAAAACCCCTGGGGATGAGGCACTGGGTAGTGAAGAAGAGCATCTGGCCTCCTTTGCAAATGAGTCTCACAAAAAGCAACATCTACTAGTACTTGCACTACCGGATTAGAGCAAGTGCTTCACTCTTACAAGGTTACTAAGTATGTGATCAGTTAAGGAAAGCAAAATGTAATGCCTCCTATTTGTAAAATGTTACCATTATTTTATAAACAGATGATCACATCACTTTGACTCACAAGCATCCGAAGATGCCCTGCTCCTTCCCAAGCCAGGTAACTGCATCTCATTAATGATCTAGAAGACACATTTGACCCCTGAGATGATGGTAGCTGCCCCTTCCTCCAGGAAGAACGGATCAGCTCATACTGTGGTGGGTGAGATGCTCCAACAAATGGTACGCGCCTGTCCTTGTATATGTCCATTTGGAGCACTTCTCCCAATATTGCAATGATCTCACTTGGTCCCTATTATCCGTGATACTTTATGTTCAGAGAGAATTGGGAACCAGGCTATCTTATCCATCACTGAACCTATAACCACTAAAAAAATGTATCACACCTTGGCAGGTAGACAAATATTGATAGCCCTCTTTGAGCAAATACAGAAAAAACCCTCAAACATAAGAAGTGAAAACAAAAGTACAGAACAATATGTCCAATATGATTCAACCTGTTTAAAAATATCTATGCATATGTGTTTATATGCATGAAAATTATCAGGGCACAGTTGAAAGAATACAAGTAGTGATTGCCTGTCTCTAGGAAGTGGGATTGGGGGTGTGTAACAGGGATTCGTCTTTACTTTTTATTTTCTACTCTTCAATATTTGGATTTTTAACCCTATAGCTATCATATTCATAATTCTCTATTAAAATAAAGTTTTTAAAAGTCTTTGGATATTTACCTAGTTAATGGCAAAGTGGAGTGAATATTGGGAAAGATTAAATGGGATAAATGATATTTTATACTGGCCTAGAAGGGCAGATAGTGCTTCAATAAGCAGAGATGGTGGATGGATTCTGTGGACTACACCTCCCAGCACATGGCCACATTAGGTATGGCCATGTGATTTGTTCTAGTCAATGAAATATGAGTGGAAATGGCATATCTCATCTCCAGGGTGAGGCAGTGACAGCCCTCGTAGAATCTGATTCAGTCACAGAGAAGGACTCTTGCTGAGTTGGTGGAACAAGATTGCAGAGAAACTTTAAAAAGATCAGCTGCCTGTTGTGTCACATGAATCACCAAGAATGAAAAATAAGCCCCGCCAGGCGTGGCTTAGCTGATGAGCATCGACCTAGGATCCAGGAGATCACAGTTTGATTCCCGGTCAGGGCACATGCCCGGGTTGCCGGCTCGATGCCCAGGTCGGGGTGTGCGGGAGGCAGCCGATCAATGTCTCTCTCTTATCATTGATGTTTCTATCTCTCTCCCTTCCTCTGAAATCAATAAAGATATATATATATTTAAAAAGATATATATATATTAAAAGGAATGAAAAATAAAATTTTACTATGTAAAACCAGTGCGATTTGAAGCTGTTTGTTACCATGGCCAAACTTAGCCTGCCAGTTACAGACAATATCAGAAGAGGAAATAACATTATAGGGAAAGCTTTTTAAAAATGGGGGTCTGTATTTATAATAGAGAATGCCTACTGTGTAGAGGTAGGTAGAGATGGAGGAGACGTTCAGAAAGTGGCCTGGAGTTGAAAGGCAAATGGAACTGACCGCCATAAATGAGGTTACAGTCAAAGGATTTAGATGAACCAAGTGCTGAAAGTTTCTTGCTTGCGTGTTCTTCTGTTTGTTCGTTTTCATTTTAAGCTGAGAGGGGACATGATTAAAGTTTAGGAATTTCAAGTACTTAGGAAGATGAGTCTGGCAGTGCTGTGCCAGGAGGGATATCTAGTTTTAGGAATGGAAGAGAAATACTCAGAAAAAAAAACAAACAGCCCAGAGTAAGAGAAAAGTAGGAGCATTTTATGTTCTAGAATCCAAGGACACAGGAAGGAATAGGTGGTTTGCCACGTGAAACCCAAGGGGGTGAAATAAGGTGAGGCCTCAGAATTAAGTGATTCTGGTGATTAACAGACAAACTTAGAGAAAGTAATTAGTAGAGTAAGGTGGAAAGAAACTAGGTTGTAGGAGTTTGAGCAGTGAGTAGGTGGGTAAGGAAATGGGGTCACTTAGTGTAGGAAACTCCCTAAGGAAATATACAAAGAGGAGAAACGGTAACAGTTTGAGAAAATTTCTTAAAATGTTTATTTATTTAGCTGTTTGCTTAGAGAGTGGAGCTAATGAAGTATCTGTGGACAAAGAAGGGTCAGGTTAGGAGGGTAGAAAGGATGCTAAAGGGTGGTAAGTGGTGATGTCCTGTCCCGACCCACACATGTTAGCAGCGGGTAAATCAAGCGGCCTTGGCTGTACGTCGGACATGAGCAAGAAGCAGGAGAAAGTGGGCAAACCCACTGACGTGCATGAAAAATGGAGACTGAACTTAGTCCTAACTCTTCTCAGTAGGAGAAACAAAAGGCCTGGCCTTTTCATCAGTCTGGAGGCTGCAAGTAGAATTCGCGGGTGACATCCTTGGGAGAAAGAGGTGTGGGGAGTTGGAGACAGTTAACTTCCAAGAACAGGCAGAGAGTTGGGAGGCGGGAAAAGATAAGGATATCTGAGCCCCACTGAAAATTCATATACAAGAAGAAAGATCTGTATTGGACCCAATAGAGATGTTTGGTAAATATCTCCAGTTAGGTACCACTGCCTAGGAACAGGGTGGAGAAAACAGAATTGAGGTATCACTGGGCTTAAACTGAGGTGAGAAACGTAAGGCAAAGGTGACTCATAGCATGTCTATCAGTGAATTTTCTATAGTCAATGGCTCACACATGTGGCCCTGAATTAGTGTGCTCCGAGGGGACAGCAGAATGGCAGTAACAGACAACCTAGTCCATGAAGCTTTCCCTGGTCACACTAAACAAAAGAAACCATTCCCTCTTCAGCTGTCTTGCAATATTTTTGTCTGACCCACCCCATGGCATTTATGACCTATCCATGCCTCAGTTTCTTCATCTGTAAGATGGATGTAATAATATCAAGCACCCACAGGGCTAATGTGAAGATTGTTATTTTTGTCTCAGATCATCGTTACTACCATCTGGTGAGTTAGGTGTTATCATGAATTGCAAAGTTACAGATGAAAACATGGAAAGTTTCTTACTCTGATCTTAAATAATTTCATTAAAATATCTGACCATAAACATTTCATAACAACAGCCTGCTCTACTCAACAGGAGCCAACCCTGGATGAAACATGCAACACGGTTCACGTACACTACACACAGGAACACCACACGACCCACACACACCTCAGAATGCGCAGACTGGACTGGTTATGATTTTCATCACCTCCATCTAGTCCCTGATGTCCTCTTGCCTCTGTTCCCTGCGGGGGCTCACTCTGTGGACTCCAGCACCTCGATCGCTTCCACCTGACCGGGTTGTGTTTGGACGATAGAGGCACCAACAGGAGAACTGAGGGCTGGAGGCGAGAGAGGTCAGAGCACACCTACCGCAGCGCCCTCTAAATGTCCACACCCCCTGACAGTGACCGCATCTCTTTAGGGCCACAGCTTAAGCCCTGCAGCCCCTCCAGCACAGCAGCTCAGCTCTCCAGGGCTCCAGCAGCGCCACTTCCTCCCCCCATCTCCTCAGGCCCTGCAGCGGTGGCGATGCCACCTCGAGGTACCTCGACACACCGTGTGGGCCCCTTCAGCACTGCCCTCACTTCTGAGCAGTGTGCTTTTAATTCTTTCCCATTAAACCTTTTGAGTAGATTTTGTTCCTATCTGCACCCTGACTGGTCCAGAGTATGATGAAATACCATACATTTCACATAGAAAATGGAACATCAATAATACAGTTTAGATCCATAGGTGACTTGAAAATGCATTTGAAATAGAAGAAGAAATGGAGGCCTGCAGGAGTCAATTGGCTCCCGGGCTGAGCTAGTAAAGAAGGGCCAGGTCTGCTGACTCCCAGAACAGACGATTTGTGCTCCATCATGCGCACTCCCTCGCAGAGGGACCTGAACTGGAAAACAAAAGGCTCTGATTATAGGAAGCAGCTGCAAGACAGTGACTGTGGCTTCTGTTAAATAAATTCCACTGTCGGACCTTTCCGCCCCATCGTCAGAGCAGCCCTTCCATCTCTCTCCGTGGAGATAATCAGGATTTGACCTCCACGTTGGAGACAGAAAGCTGCTAGCTTTCAAAAAGAGATGTTACTGAAGGGTCAAACCTATTTTCTTCTGATCAATTCTGTTGCAAATGGATGAAGTTCTTATATGTGCTTCTTGTTTGGGGAGTGGGGGGTGGTGGTAAATGCTTCTCTCTGCTTCTCTCGAATACTTACAGCAGATCATGTATCATTAGGCAAAGTTAAGGGATCCAGTCTTTAATTAAAACAATTCCTCAATTCCGACGCATCACAGAGCAGAGCGGTTACGTACATTAACCAAAATGGACCTCCTAGCTGTGTTCTGTTCTCACCAAATCATTTTTAAAATTGATGGTGTGCACAATAATAGATAGCATCTTAAATATACACACACACAACACACACACAGAAATATATACAAACATACACTCACAAGTATATATAGACATACACACATATAGTATTTAAAAACTAATCTAATAAATTTAGTCAGTTTAATGTACAATAAAGAATAATGAACATGTAACTGTTTAGTTGGGGAAACTTTTGCATTCATGACTTAATGGACTACTCCAGTAACTGGAGGTGGCATTTATTATTGTTGTCATGTTGGACAGGAGGGGACTAGCTCTAAAGGCAGAGCACAAATGCCTATCTTCAAAGAGAAACATCTACAGAAGAGAGACCACTTAGTTCTGTCTGGAGAAAGGTCCCTGACAGCTTCCTGGCCTTGTTCCTCTAAGAGGCCTCATTGTTGGGTCCTGCCTCTGAGTTCCATGAGATGTCCCTTTATTCTTTTAGCAATTTACCTCTTATTTTAATTTACAGAAACAAGTTTAAAGAGTTTTGTGTTACTTACAACCAAGCAACCCACCATGCAGAAATACACGTTTTTTTCTGATAATTATCGATGTCTTCTAGGCATGTGATTAAGAACATAAATTCTGAGTGTTGTTGGTTATTAAAACATGAGCATTAATGGAATATCAGATAACTAAAAATGCAGAATTACCAACAGTAGTTAAAAGTGTGGGCTCTGGATTCAGATGACCTAGCTTCAAACTTTTCCATCAGTATAACATAAAACAAGTTATTTTTACCTACTATGCTTCTGCTTTCTCCTCTGTAGAATATAGAAAATAAAAGAATTTACCTAAAAGGTTGTCATGAGAATAAAGTAATATGTGGAAAGCAGTTGCCACAGTAACTGACCCAAAGATCAGCTAAAAAAAATGTTAGTTCTTGTTTTTTGTTATTTTTACTCTGATGATCCCCACAGTTACTTTTCCCTGTCTTACTGTCCAGATAAAGCTTCATTTTGGGGTTCATGCAGAAGCGTCAAAATGCCACCTACAAATGAGAGTAGTTTAAAATTCAGCTGTGAAATAACATCAAGATCTGCTCAACTCATTAGTATTAACATTTACAGTTCTTCCTTTATCCTTGCGTAAATTTCCAGTAAGTTTCATTCGTTCCCATAAGAATGGGTCAGGATGATGACACTTTGCTGCGAATTGGAGAAAAATCTGTTTTAAACATCTTGTCAATGATAAGTCAGACAACCTGGGGGTATAATCAGGTGTCTAATATGAAAATAACTGTGCCATGATTCATAAATGTAAATGACTGCCAAACACTTTTCGAGGCGTTCTCCTGGAGTTGTTGTCCCAGCTGTGCTAAGTAGAATTGTGCTAAATAATTTCACTTGCTCTGTCCTAGATCCCAAATCACATACTTTCAGAAGAAGAGGGTTAGTGTAAGAGAAGCGTTCACATTCCAGAACGAGAGAAACCTACTGGTCTACATAGGGATCTATCCATCACGTTGGGCTCATTAACACACAGCTCTAGCCAACTGAACTAAATAATTAAGGTCAGCTATAGATAGAATTACCATTAATTGTTTCCAGATTTCAATTTCTGGGCCTTTCATTCCAGAATTACTAATTAAAATAAGGAACAAAAAAAAAAGTGCTCAAAAGTATAGAGTCAACTTATGCTTCATAATCATCTATTAGCAAGCCAAATGGCTCATTTATGAAGAATGCTATCCAAACCAGGTTTTCCAGTAGTAAATATTTAAATTCAAGGCACTCGAGAAAAATTCTAGACAACACTGTTTTTGTCTAATTAACACATCTTCCCACTCTTATTCTGGGAATAATTCCACTCATGAACTATTCTGAGCATCTTAGAATACCTTCCCCCATCGCGGTCATATCACTGGTCTGAAGTGTCCACATAGAACCTGAAGGGAGCCAATAGCATTCATCTTTGGGATCCTTTTCAAGAAGGCTGATACTATGAGAGTCTTAGAACTGCTCATATATAAGCTAGATTGGCTTGCCATTTCCAAAGCTGCACAAAGACAAATGAAACCCACATGCAGAGAGAAACAGAAGACACACAGAGAAAGATGAAAAGAGAGGCCTGATGGCACTAGAATCCCCTTCCCATCTGTCCCTAGCTTGACTCTTACCATTCCCAATTATACAGGCTAATAAAATTCCCTAGTTTTCTTAAACGAATCCACTATACCAGGATTACTTTCTTTAAATATTGTTGAGACTTGCTTCATTACAAAGACCTCAGAATTATCGGGACAATTCAGACAGTAGTCATATATACAAAAATATGTGCTGATATACATATGCATAAATATAAGAAATATGTCTTTATAAAGGCCTCATAGTAAGCTTCTAAGAGATTGTATTATAACAAAGGACAGGCATCATAGAGCCAACTATACAAGAACAACAAATTGATCAGGATATGACTCTAAAACTCTCATTACATTACTGGATTAAAGAGTAAAGCATATTGATGATACTAACTTTTATTGAGTTATTATAATGTGCCTGCCAAAGATATAAGCACTTTACATCTATTACCAGGTTTAATCACACAACAGTTCTATTAGGGTGAATTAATTACCTACTAACAGATGGCAATCTAACTACAAATTTAGTGGCTAAAAACAACCTGCATTTATTATCTCACAGTTTCTGTGGATGGGGAGTCCAGATACAGCTTAGTTGGGTTATCTCCAGTAATCAAGGTGCCAGCCTGGGATGAAATCCCATCTGAGGCTTAGATCAGGGAAGGCTCCACTTCTTCACTCACTTGATGGCTGGCTGCACTCAGCTCCTGGTCGGCTGTTGAACTTGGACTCATTTTCTTGCTGGCTGTTAGCCTGAGGTTGCCCCAAGTATCTTGTCATGGGAAATCTCTCTCTAAGCAATTCACAGTCTGGCAATCTGCTCCTTCAAAGCCAGTAAGACAGAGAATCTCCTTGCAAGACTGGGGTTTCAATCATATATCACAAAATCATGTACATTTAATCATGCTTTTTCCTGTCACCTTTGTCATAGTTTATTGGTTAGAAGTACATCCAAGGCCCTGCCCACACGTAAGAGGAGGAATTACACAATGGTTGTGAAGGTGGGGCTGATGGGAGCCACCCTCGGGTCTGTCTGCCACACAAGAATAGATTATTTCCCATATTATCGGTGAAGATGCTGAGGCATCCTTAACAGATAAGTTACGATGCAGAGTTATGCCTCAAATCCAGGCAGTCTCTTTCTACTGTGCTACCCTTTAGGGGAAAAAGAAAAACAAACTACATGTGGCAAGTTCAATACCAGTCTCAGACCTGATGGTTACTGGTTATGGGGGCTGAGACAAAAGTCTTATCCTCTCTGATACTCACTTTTTCTTCTATAAAGCAAGAATAATAAATAAAATATTTCTAACTTTATGTGATGGCCAAATGGAATAATGTATGTAGATATATACTTTGAAAGTATAAGAATGTTGTGTTAAAAATATCACCCTATATCTCCATGATATAGAATAAAGATATTATAAGCTACATTGCTCTAAATTTATTTTCCCCAAATAATCAGGTACTGTATTTACTATAAGTTGCTACAATTTCATGTACCCACATAGTCAAGGCCAATAAATCACCCATAGCTTTCTGCAACAATGACAACTAGTTCAGTCTTATAAGGCAAAGGGAGATGAAGATATGTGTATCCGAAAATGGAACGATGCTTCACCATCGCCAAAACATGAGACTTGAGAAACCTGACTAGAAAGGCAGGTGGGTTTGCACAGTAGAACTCACATACTTTTGCTTGCCATAACCCACAATACTTCTTTAAAGGCTAGACTTAGAGAGATGTCTTTGGTAACAATGGATAGGAAAATGAAAGATATTCACATCTAGTGAGTTTCTACTAAAAGTTACCATTGTACCAGGCAGTTCATAGATGTTATTTCATTTAAACTTCAGGAAGCATAGTGGAATAGGCATTATTAACTCTATATTCAAATTAAGAAACTAAGAATCAGAGAGGTCATATAACCTTTTCAATGTAGATCTCAAACCCAAGATCTCCTCAAGTTGGACAAAAGAGGGAAATACATATTTAAATATTTATATTTGATACATAGCAAAATCATGGTGGAATCTGTTCACTTATTCAGTTGCCAAATCACCAAGGAGTAATTAAGCTCTTACATCAGTTATAGATATATAACAGCAATGAGAAGTCAGATTAATGTCATAGTATTTTGAAAGAGAAACCATTCACTTGGAACTGAAAAGACATCTGTCATATCTGGCTGTATTTCTAACTAGCCACGTGTCCAAGTCAACTGATTTAGATTCTACAGAACAAGCCTCAGTTTTTCCTCTGTAAAAAATGTGCCAATTCTCTGGGCCTTTTTTTTTTTTTTTTTTTTTTAACAAAGCAGCTACTGGAATCAAATTAATATGTCTATAAAAATAAAGCTCTATAAATGTAAGAAATTATCACAGACATGAGTAAACAAATTCAACCACACACACATTAAGCTCTGAAAAATGGTCAAAACCAAACATCTTCATTCAACATCTTTCACCGAAGTACCTATCACTCCATTCAAGACAACAACTCTGAAGCCTCTCAAATTTAACAATAAATGTAAAATATTTTCAAGAAAGAACTAAAATAACTGGCTTCTAATCATTACACACCCACAAATGGACTTATTTCAGAAAATGATGATACAATTTTATGAGCTACGAAGAGGTACAAGCTTTCTATTTACAGAGACATAGTTTCCCCTAAATCTTTCACGTTTCATTTAAAAACATGATGGCTTTTAATAAAACCAATTTAGAAAACGAACTATGCTTCACACACCGTCTTCCCTGTAGTATCGGTGTTTATCTGTGAATATACATGGAAGAGAAATGGAACTTTCTCTCTGCTAAAAGAGCCAGGACTTTAGTGGAAACTGACTTCAGCACAACTGAATCAAAACAAACATGGAAACAACACTAACAACATCCTAACATTTCCATGATTAGGACCGCCCCACAAACTGGTCTTTTTTCTTTTATAGTTAACTGGTTTTCTAAAATAACAATTCTACAACAGCTTCTCCTTCAGCTAATAAACAACTTAAACCATTGGCAATGTACAGTAAATTTGTAGAGGTGCTTTCAAATTTGGGATACTTCTAATTAAGTCTGCTTTATATCTGAGCTATAAGAATTATTTTCCATAGACTAGTTGTGGCTTCATACATTTCCAACCTCATTCATCCTCTACTACACACATATCTTCAATGCTAGACATTTCTGTTATGTTACTCTGTGCTACTGATAATACAGAAGAGAACCCAACATCATATGAAGTGTGGTCAAGACCTCTAGTGAACTTCCCATTGTTTTAATTACATAAACTTGTTTCTTCATTTATTAAATGGCCCTTTAAACTCTTAAAGCAGCAAACAGGCAGACTCGTATTATCAGACTGGGACAGAGTAAGACTATTGGGCTTCAAAGTTGGAGTTAAGCTTATGAATGAATCATAGAAAAAATGCTTTGTAAGGAAATGGACACACTGGGTCCTTAGCTCATTTCCATGCACGCCACATCTGTATTTATTTGAGCAATCGATCAATTCCTGCCCTTTTATCTTAAGGTTGTTCTGCATAGAGACCACCTCTACTAGCTGGGAGAGGCAAACTGCTCTAACAATTAGACCCCAAACATAAGAATGAGCCAAATACAGGAAAGGTCTTAATTCTTGTGCAAAAGACAATACTGGGAGGGTGAGCGGGTCTGAAGTGAGGCTCTCCTCCATGTAGTCTCTCAGGGACTCAGATGACAAAGGTCCCACCAGCTTTAACATGTGGTTTCCATTGACACTGCATTAGTTTTTTGAGGGCTGCCATAAAATAAATATCACAGACCAGATGGCTTAAACAACAGAAATTTGAACACTCATAGTTGCGGTGGCTAGAAGTCCAGGATCAAAGTGTTAATGGGTTTGGTTTCTCCTGTGGCCCCTCTCCTTTGCCTCACATGGCCTTTCCTCTATACATGTATATCCCTAGTGTCCTGATCTCCTCTTCTTATATGGACACTGGTCAGACTGGATTAGGGCCCACCCTAACAGCCTCTTTTTAACTTAATTACCTCTTTAAAGGCCCTATCTCCAAATACAGAGGTGTTGGGGATTAAGGCTTCAGCATGTAACTTTGGGGGGAGGTACACAATTCAGTCTGAATAGTTTCCCTGGGGATTCTCTTGATTCCAGTTACACAGAAGTAAAAAGAAATATGGAAGAAAATTGCATAGTGTGGCTTTTTTTTTTCCAGCCAGGCTTGAAATACAGGATTATCACATCCAGTGTCATTCCTTTATCTAGGACTCAGACATAGGGCTGTACTCACAAGGAAAGCTGCGAAACTTGGTACCCCTGGGTAGCCACCTCCCAACAAAAGCTCACACAATGAAAGGATGGATACATTTAGGGTGGACAGGTAGGCATCTCCCCTAGAGAACTGTACTCAAAGCTGCAAGTTCCCTATTAAAAGGAAACGCAGCCTCACATAGCAAGAACTCCACAAATATGATCTTATTTTATTCAGCTTCTATTTCTTACCCTCTTCTTCTGACATTCTTGATCTTGTCCTCTTGCCATGTCCTTGACCCATTTTTTTTTTTTTTTTCAATTTCACAAAACTAGACTTGGGTTGCTGTTACATTTGTCCTTCCGCTTTATCTTTCATTTTCCATTTAAAACTCATTCCATGGTAAAGGCTTCAGGTGGCCAAACAATTTTATAAAGCCTCCTCTATCTCATCTCCGGGGAGAGTAACTGTACAGAAAGTGGAAAAAATGTGTGTGTGTGTCTGTGTGTGTGTATTGGGAGATGGCAAGAAAAAAATCTGCTCATTTTGTAAAGACCTATCCAGTGGAAAGGGGGAAAAGGCCTGAAAGCTAATCTAAGCGCGGCTACAGGAATCTGAACAGTTTTATTTACCTAGGAGATGAACAGACGAATTTCTGGAAGTCTAATCAGAATTAATGAATAGAAAAATTAAGGAATAGAATTAATGCATGGAAAACAGGAAAAGAAAAACTGTAATCAGGCATCAACTTTGCTCTATTTAAATAAGCTGAAATCTATTAGAATTTACAAAATAAAACCACCTTCAGACTTCCCTTCCCTTGATAGCAACCACTTTAGAAAGATATTTAAAGTAACTTTACTCATAATAGCTCACACCAGGAAATAATACATTATCTGTCTGCATTAGGATTAAAAAACAAATATTAATTACTGTTGGATGATGGTATTTACTGGGAACAGACTTCATATAACCTTGTAGGTTGCTAAAAATATAATTGTATCTGGGTTGTAGTTAAAGTAAATGTTTGTATATGTAAACATTGATGGAACACTTAAGGTAGTATACTATATTGTATATATGATACGACTCAATTAAAAATATGGAAAACAAAACAAAAAAAATGGTTACGTATTTATCATAAAAAAAAAAAAATTCCCTTGCCCAGCTGGTGTTGCTCAGTGGTTGAGCATTGACCTATGAACCAGGAGGTCATGGTTCGATTCCCAGTCAGGACACATGCCTAGATTTTGGGCTCGATCCCAGGGGGCAGGGGCATGCAGAAGACAGCTGATCAATGACTCTCTCTCATCATTGATGTTTCTCTCTCTCTCTTCCTCTCCCTTCCTCTCTCTGAAATCAATAAAAACATGTTAAAAAATGACTTCCCTCTCCCTAAATTAAAAATAAATAAATAAATGAATAAAATAAAAGACAAAATAGAAAAGGAAATCTAACAGTAATTTTATAATGTGCACAATGTGATGACAATAAAGGTCAACCGAAGAGGTGGGAGTTCACAAAATCAGGTAATTTGAGAATCTGGGATGGCCACAATTCATGTTATTTCCCTATAAAGAAATCTGGGTAACAGAAACAGGGTAAGGGATGGCTTAATTCTTGTTTACTGTTGGGAATGTACAGACATCTGACTCACGGAGAGGGCTAAATTAGTTGCTTCTCCGGTGATGCTGGAGATACCCTCCAGTACCTTCCATCAGAAAATCAATTTCCTTGCGGGAGAGTTTCTGAAGGAGGCCTGGGGACCTTCCATAACGAGCCATAGCAAAACACACTTTCATTCCTAAAATGACCTCTACAAAACAGGGCACATTTAGTTTTGCAAATCACAAATGTTTTCCTATCCTTCAAATCAAACTAGTTTTGCCATTAAAAACATTTTAAAAAAACAATTCACATTCTCCTGCTTATTTTTTGCTTGTTACACCTAGTAAGTGGTTTGTTAAAATGTCTCCAAACAATATTGAACAACTATAGTACGTGTGTGTGGAGGGAGGCTCACTCATTTACTACAGTATCTGTTATCTAAATGTACAGGACAAAATACTTTTCATGACATTCGTATGCTTTTGATAAATAAGACAGAAATTACCAACACAGGTCACCTTGAAGCTAGAATTTCAATTTGTTGTAAAAAGAATGTGTACATGCCATCACTTATGAATCTGCAAGAGTTCTTCATTGCAGCAAATACCCAAATTATTACTTCCTCTTTGCTGATTATTTTTTGAAAGGTATCAAAAATGTCAGAAGATACCACATCTGACTAAATCACTAGAGCACATTGATTTTGCCTCTACCGCATATTTTAAAAATATAAACCTGATATTTTCCCTTTTTTGCAAGAGCCTGAATTTCAGCAGTCTCCTCTCTGTCCTTGAAACCTGTGCCATCAATAATACTTTCTCCATTTACAAGCCTTAATGTGTTGAGTAATAGAAAATTCTGGGTTCTCTAGCCACTAAGGATACCAACTTTTCCATTTAATAGAATTGAGATCAAGGTATCTCGACTCCCAGGTGCTCAAAACAATCAGCTAAGTTCTTCATGAAGGTTTTCTGGGAAGAACCAGGTGTGTAATATGGGTGCTGGAATCCAGAGAGATGGGTTTGAGTCTAGCTCTCTCATTAAAGAGCTGTGTGATCTTGAACAAGTCACAATTCTTAGGACCCTCTGTGCACATCTCTAAAGCTGGGTATGTGGACAAAGCACTTGCTAATGACAGCTACTGTTAGAGGGTGCTCCTGTAGCCCCTTTATACATATTAGTTCACTACATTCTCTAACAACCCCGAGCGAAAAGTACTTTTATAACCTTTGCTCTACACATGCAGAAACCCAAGGCATGAGGATGCTAAGAATCTTGCCCAAGATCAGAACAGCAAGTGATGATGAACCAGGTTCAACCCAGGAGTAAATGCTCTTAGCCACCCCACCACGCTGCCAAGGTCTTTTCTAGCCGTGATGCACTCTGATTATGTCAGCTTCTCTTACAAAGCCCTTAGATCTAGCGTCCTCGGTAAGACTTTTGAGACAAGTATCGTGACAGAAGGGTAAGAACCTGGGCCAGGCAGGAACTGGGCAACTGGCCTTCTCCGCCTCTGGCACTCTTGAGAAGTTGTGTGTAGCCAGGAAGGTTGCCAATAAGCTTTCTGTGCCTCTCAAATCATGGAAGTCCCTTCTAGTTCTCCATCCGTGGGATTTAATTCTGGATTAACAAATGGAGCACCAATCATTGTACCTAGGATCCTGGTACAATGAGCTCCTTCCTCCTATGTGGGGAGTTGAACAGGGGCCTCCCAGAAGACAAGTTCATGCCCTAACCCCTGGAACCTGTGCTTATTCCTTTATATAGCAAGACAGTAAATGTTACCTTATTTGGGAAAAGGGCCTTTGTTAGGCAATTAAGTTAAGGGTCTTGAGATGTATTTCCCTGGATTATCCAGGTGGGCCCTAAATACTAAATAACCAGTAAGAGCAAACATATTTTCATTCTTAAAATAACCTCACAAAGCACATTTTCATTCCTAAAATGACCTGTACAAAAAAAAAAAAAAAGAAAGAAAACAGTCCTACAAACCACACTGTTTCTCTATCCTGTAAATCTAGCCTTTTTTTTTTTTTTTTTTTAATCATAAAACAAACTGAAAAACAGCTCATCTGAGTGTACTTATAAGATAGAGGCAGAGGGAGATTGACACACGGACACTCAGAGAAGGAAGGACAGGTGAGGACAGAGGCCGGGATGGGAGTGATGCGGCTACGAGGACTGCAAGGATTTCCGGGAGCCAGGAGAAGCTAGGAAGAGGCCGGGAACGATTCTGTTCTAGAGCCTTCAGAAGGAACCAACCCTGCCTAGATCTGATTATGGACTGCTAGCCTCCAGAACTGTGAGAAAATACATTTCCATTTTTTTAAATAAATATTTTTGTTGATTTTTAGAGAGAGAAAGGGTGAGAGAGAGAGAGAAACATCCATGTGAGAGCAAAACATGGATCGGCCGCCTCCTGCTTGTCCCCCACTGGGTACCCAGACTGTAACCCAGGCATGTGCCTTGACCTGGAATCGAACTGGAAACCTTTCAGTGCATGGGATGATACTCATCCAACTGAGCCACACTGGCCAGGGCCATTTTTGTTGTTTTAAGACACCCCTTGTATGATAATTTGTTACAGCAGCTTTATCAAACTAATACAGTACCCTATTCAGAGTGAATTCGGTAAGTCGAAGAGTAGTATCTGAAATATATTTATGTCCAGTGACTGCACAGTAAATGATCAAGGAATAATTCCTTTAAATATCAAATCATACCACAGAAATTAGTATACTGTAGGCCCTTTAGGTATAAACTGAAAAACACTAGCAAGGATTAGTAATCTTAAGTAAGAAAAAAGCCTATCAAGAAAAGAACAGGAATGCCTATCGTTTCTCTTTCCTAAATTCATACTCCATTATCCAGCGAAAACAACAATGATAAAACAGAAATCTGATGATCACATTATTTTGTCTAACACTAATAATGTTATGAAAGACAGATGCTCTTCTATTAACAATTCCTTGACAAGAAAAAAGCCTCTCTTTGAAGAATGGTGTTAAGGGCTGCAGACCTTGAAGCAGCTTTAGTGTTCTCAGCCCAGGCCTGCTGAAGGACTGATGGGGGAGACCCCACTATCTTTTCGATCTAATTGAGGTGGGAAGGGGGGGTTTCATTACCTCATGTGTCTGGAGACAGCCCCCTGTCCTGGGTACCAAACAGACACTCTCTTCAATGCATGATATTAACCAATAAAATGCAAGGGTCTGTGTCCTTGACTGAAAGCCAATCAGAATTAGCATTGTAGTGCCCAAGAGCCTGCTATCAAAACATTTACACATATTTCAGTGTAAGGGAAAGTTATTTTAGAAAGGAATGGATAGTACATCAGAAATATAGCATGGGGAAGTTTATGTTTGAAAACAAGCGTAGTAAGAGATCTCTGGATACTCTGTATTTTAAATTGAGGCAGAAGATACAGGCAGTGGGTCTCCCACCTCTTGGGTTCAAAACAAAGGAGCAGTGGCTACGATGGAGCTGTTTGCTATTCACGAGTCACCATAATCCACTGCAGAAGAGTTTTCTTTTTGCAAATTTTTAAAACCTTCACCCCCTATCCCCCCATCTCCTCAGTCCCTACTCATGGCTCTATTTTAGTGAATAGATATAGAACTGGGGTGAGACTTTTTCTAGTTTCTTGAGAGGGATGCTTTGTGCTAATGAAGTGCCATTTTATACTAACAAGCCAATAATTAGTCTCATTCAAAGCAGTCATTGAATACAGGGTTGGATTCAGGCTACTGGGCATTTTTCTTTTAGCACCTAAGCTTCTCCTTTCGTCCTCAGGTAGCACAGAACTGCAAGCAAAGGTATTTTAACTTCAGCCCACTGGTATTTTTCATTTGAATGCCCTTTGCCTACTTGATTCTGTGTTTTGGTTTTATGCAATATGCTGAATCTTGAGTCATATGCCCAACAGGAACACGGGTGGACGGGATACAATGCTTGCCAGTACACTTCACCCCTGAAATGTCACAGTCGTAGAAGGCAGTTTTCCATAAAGGCCTCGAGAGGCAGAACTGGCAAGGTCCTCTAAGTCCAAAACTGGAAAGCTACTTATGCAAACTACTAGTGCTATTGTTATGCAAATCTTTGTAGGTGAACTCATCATAAATCAAACACAGTAAGTAAGCAAGGCTGTGTGTGCTGGACACACACGTGCACACACACAACCACACACACACACACACTCTAATTATTTTCTGAAGCATTAAATGCCTAGTGTGGGTTAACCATAAAGCAATGGAAAGCAGTCATTTCCTTATAAAAACCTGCACTACATACCACACCATGATGTTAATAAGAAGGCTGCAAAAGCACAACTTGGAAAGCTGGACTCCTTGCTGCAAATACTGGGTGGCTTTTTCCCTTGATAATTATGCATTTGCTGTCTAAGATTAATCAGGGAAGTTAATGATGCAAAAAATTACATTTATAATCCAGTCTGAATACAGCTGTACTGCAAGCTAAGTTCTAAGTCCTATTAAAGTAAATGGAATTAATGGGCTGTCGCTGGCAATCTTTATATCTATCAGTTACTAATTAACATTCTCCTGTAAAGAAGAGTTTGTGGTGGGGAAAAAAAATAAAACATACCTTAGTTTCAGCTATGGTAAAGCTTATGTAGACGCATTAAAAACAGGCCAAAGCAGAGGCCGGTAGGGATGGCAATGTGAGGTATTCATAATGCAGTGAATGAGAAACTGCCAATTCCTCATGTCATCAGTTTTAAAAAAGTGTGTGTGTGTGTAAAGCCGTTTGTTTTGCGCAGTGGCACATGATCACCACTAAGGACGACCTTTGGGTGGGAAATGTCGACCTCAGCTAATAATGCAAGAACAGAGGCACCAGAGCTGTGAAGCAGGAGACTCACATTAGTTACCGAGGACAAATGAATGCAGCTTGCTGTCTTCGGAGATACTCAAGCACATTTGCTGCTCTCATCACAAAAAAGCTCCCCGTTTGATTACTAATTTTAACTTGTTTTCTGTCCCTGTACTAACTTGGTGTCTCCTTCCCACATTCGAGCACTGCGTGTGTGTGTGTGTGTGTGTGTGTTTGGTTCTTAGTTCACAAGGGAAAATATATTACTCTCTTGGACTTTAATTCTCTTGTATTGTTGTTTTACTTTTATTTCCTAGGCCAGAAACATGTGCTCCGTCACTTTATAGTCCAGAAGAGACTCAATTTGCTAATAAAAAGATGCAGTTTCTTTTATAGGAGGCACAAAGAGTTTCCATTCATTTTTTATTACTCACAAATTGAGACTCTGATGCAATAAAATCTCCCTTAGGTCTTATCATAGATTGAAGATGAATCTATTTTAATAGAAAACAAGTGACAGAGCAGCAAGGCCTTCAAAAATAATGCTTTAGAAAGAAAATCAGGTCAAGACCATTTGCCCCCAGATTTTCAATATCCCCACCGTTGGCCTTGACACCAAACAATTAACACTTAGTCTGAAGAGATCATCTGCTTGTAAGCTTCCCAGATGTGCCGGCCTTGATTCTTTCCATTAGATTCATGCCGAGCCTCACCAAGCAGAGGAAAGGCAAATGTTTTGAGAAGTCAAGTGATGGAATGAGCTGAGTCCTGAATTTTGAGTGGAAAGATCAAGGTTGCAATTGTGCGTTTGTCACTTACTAGAAGCAAAAGCCTGAAAGTTATATTTTTCATCCATTGAAAGGGGTTAAAGCAGATGGCCTTCGTTCCTCCTTAAGAGGTATTAAGATGTTAAAGACTTCATGTGAGTTTATGAATAGAAAAGTGTTCATAAATGTAAATTAATTCTCTATGTTAAATTTAGTCCATCTACATAGCTATGAAGAGATAAATATAGCTTTAGTGCAGGCCCAATAAATCAGCAGCCCCAGGGCTGGGGCCCTGGCATTAATATGGCCCTTAGACTTGAGAAGGAAGCCAGCCTGCCTCCATCCTGCACTTTGGGGGAACTTTCCTCAAAATTTTCCAAGTCCTGCATGGGTGCCTGGACCAACAGGAGCTATCAGGGTCATCCTTTGGGGTACCCTGCATAGGGACTAGGTGCCAAAGAGCTCAGTGACTTGTGCCATTGAGGTCGTCACGACTCTTATGGGCAACATAGTTCCAGGAGGGTGCTGGGGCACCTTGTATGCAAGTCAGGCCACCAAAGCTGCTGACACCTGATTTTGGGGAACTATTCACATCCATCAAACACAAAGCACGTTTGGGACTCTGGTTTATGCACTGCCCACCATGGACCCTGCTTGAATCACACACATGGGCCTTGAATGGTTCTTGTCCCTCCTGTTCTGACCATCCAGGTCCATAACACTGACAGAGTGACACTGACCTTGGCCCTATGCAGCCCAATGCTCAACACTCAGGAAGGATACCTACCCTCACCACCAGCTCCACTGTCTTCCTAGATGGCTTTCCAGGCTACTCCTCCTCAAGCCAACAAATCTTTCTGGTCAGTGTCCTTTCTTGTCTCCCACTGATATCTCCCACCTCATGCTGTCCCTGTCCTCTTAGGCCATGTCTTGAAGAGTGTGGCCCTTTTTTGTCAGAATGGAGCTGGTCATGTTTTGGTGGCAGGGGTGTGGTCCCCATTGAAAGAGAGCACATTTTAGACAATCAATGATTACTGCCTCAATTGTTCAGAGAACTGTGGGAGATATTCTACGTTTATATTAGAAAATTCAAACAGTAAATTTAACATCACCAAAAAAGAATTATCCTTCACACTTTCTTACATAGTCTGGAAGACTTGCATATCCTGCCATCTTTAAGGAGGAAGCACAGTAACAACATTTGAGTAGGGTCATTGAGTATCAGTCTTCACCTGGAGCTGATGGATGAGACAGCTCATGAATAACAATCTGACAACCCTTAAATGAATGGTGTTAGAAAAAAGCAGAAGCAAGATCTATTCTGTTTTACTACAAACTAGCTCTGCAGAGCCCTGGCATTTTAATACAATGCTGTTCCCTGCTCCTTACAGGGAAAGATATGAAATTAACTAGGAATGGTGCAAAGAACAGGAAGAGATGGAGATACCCTACAAAAAAATCATGTGCACTGACTGGACGACAAATGCTATTCTAATTATTCTAATTTTTCTTCAGTAAATCAGTATACCTCATATGGACCCATGAATTTTGTTATACATTTTATAATCAACTTGTTCTATAGACAGGAGGCCCACCAAATAATATTTGTCCAGGATCTGCAGATGCTAGGGGCAATTCTGTGGAGCATCCTGTTTTGTCTACTTCTCCCCCCAAAAGATGTGTATACATATTTATATCTGTATACCTATATCTTTATATGTATATAAAACCTATACAGCTATAATGACAGTCAAATTCATTTTCTGTGTTAAATTCAATCCATCTATATAGCTCAAAAATTCTTAATTTTTAAAAAAAAAAATATATTTTATTGATTTCAGAGAGAGGAAGGGAGAAGGAGAGAGAGAGATAGAAACATCAATGATGAGAGAGCCATTGGTCGGCCGCAGCCCACAACCCAGGCATGTGCCCTGACCAGGAATCGAACCCTGATCGCCTGGATCCCAGGTTGACGCTCATCTGCTGAGCCACGCCCGGCTGGGATCAAAAGTTCTTAATTTTAATTTCTCTTGGACATGACTATTATTTTGCTTTTCCATGTAAACTAGAGGATGTAGTTCCCCTAACCCTCACTTTACTTGATGGTGGCTATAGTACTTTCACAGGTAGGCTCAGTTTAACTAAGACTAAAATCTTTAAAATAATTCATCTGTTCTTTCAAAATGATTTATGTGGATGCTCGAGGCCAAATGCAATGGTAAAGGGAAATAGTTTAAAAATCTTGCCCCCAAATGAAAATGTTTATTAGCCTTGCTTTCTCAACTTGTCACTGAAACGAAGCAATGATAAAATAATGTCCCCAACTAGAACAACCTACCATTTTTTATAGTTAGAAGCAGAACTTGTGTTTGACAATAAGGGCTCAGGTTTAATACTGCAGTCATTCACGTGAGAGTTCTGATCTTCATTTTTTTTAATCCACACCAGAGGATATGTTTTTTTTTCACTGATTCTAGAGAGGGGAAGGGAGAGGGAGAGTGAGAGAAATATCAACTAGCTGTGTGATTTGCATGATTGTGACTCAGTTTCCTCATCTGTTCAGTTAGTCATGATTATCTGAACCGCAGATTCTTTTTCTTGCAAAAGTAAAGCAATAAAACTGACAAAAATTAGTCCTGAATTATGCATGCTAATGGGTTTGAAGTGAAAAGCTGAAATATGTCAAAATCATCAGGAGCTATTGGGAAAAAGGGATAAATGGCCCTAAGGTGTTTTATTTGTTTGTTTTTTCAGACATAAATGGATTGAACCATGTATCTAGTCAAGATGAAACAATATACAGTAAAGAAAATACCTCAGCTACTGTGGCTCAGTTGGTTAGAGTGTCGTCCTGTGCACCTAAGGGTTGTGGGTTCAAATTCCACTCAAGGCATATGCCCAGGTTGCTGGTTTGATCCCTGGTGGGGCATGTATGGGGAGAAATCATTTGATGTTTCTCTCTCACATTGATATTTCTCTCTCTCTCTCTCTCCTTTCCTCTCTCAAGAATCAATGAAAAACATATTCTTGGGTGACGATTAAAATAACGATAATAATAAAAAGAATAAAAAAAAAAAATGTTACAAGTATTTAGTTCAGCTTCTATTTCCACTTCATATGCAATCAATCAACATTATTTACTTAATGAAAGCCACAGCACGATTTTAAGAGATACCTCTACTCATAAAAGTGCTTTTTCTTGCCATTACAACACAGGTTTGGAGATTATAGTTTGGTCTGTCTTTGGAGCTTTGCTGGGTAGTCACAAACCTTAAAATAAAGCCCTGCTTCCCCTGCATAGAGGATTACCTTGTTATATATCTGCTTTCTGGGTGACCTACAAAATTAGTCCAAAATTAAAAATTGGCATTAAAGGAAGTAATTATTTTGTTTCTTTTCAAAAAGTACTACAATAAAAATAACAATGCTATTTCCAAACAGATACATGTAAAAGATAAAGATACATTACCGAAGTTGGAAAAGATATAGTTTATTTTTAAAAAGCAGAAATATGCAAAATAATCTTACTTTGAAGTCTTATAATGAAAAATGGAAAGAATTCGATGGGTGGAAATCCAGACAGCTGGGGAAATGAGGGCTCAGTAACATAACCAGGGAAACCTTGAGGACCTACACAGGACTCAGGAAGGAAAGCGCCACTCCCCAGCTCTCTTCCACCTGCCTCAGAAGACCCAAGTCAAGCATCATGCAGGTTGAGTGCTGAGTAGTTCAGGAAAACTATGAGCCAGCTCAATCTGAGTCCCTGCCAGTGAGGAAAGGGCATCTTATTTCAACTGCAGTCACACTGCAGTCTCCAGACTCTTCCCAACTTCTGAGTTGAAGCCAAGTTTCAATCTATTAAAGACTAGAGGTAAAAATCTCCTCCTTAGAGTGACGTGCCAAACACATCCCATTCCCAACCCCGAACGTGAGGTTTTGAAAGGAAGGATTAAGATCCCATAAAAGTTGGACTTTGTAATAATCTACACACTCAAAAATATTTTCATCATTTGCCTCTTGCCTATCTCTCAAATACTTTCTTTAACCTAATTTTAAGACTAAATAAGCTAAAATTATAATGTAACAGGATAGAACAGAATTGATTTTTTTATAATACTTGAAATATTTTGATGGTAGACCCCCAACAGTCAAATCAAGTAGTAAAGGTCTAATGTAACCAGCTTTGTATATAAGAAGCAAAGAAAACATTTTCTAATGAGTCCAAGGGACTTTTTAAGTCTTCCCAAGATTCATATCCTTGCAGATGCACGCATTTTACATGCTTTGGCTCTTCCTGTTGACAGTCAGAATATAAGATGATACAAATAAAGAATAGCCAGGAAGGACTACCTGAGAATTCTGTAGGGCACACTCAAATGGAAAGTTTCTAAACCAGCCATGGGGTAAAGCTTTCAGGATTCAGGGACCAAAAAGAAATTTTTTTCTGAATCTAGTCCTCTTGAACATGGATACTTAGCAACAGTTTTCTCTCCCTTCTCTGTTAGCTATAAAAACACAGACATATTCACTAAATTTGAACAACAAAACAATGTTACTTGACTACATTAGGAGAAAGAATCTTAACTAGGACCCAAATTTAGCCCTTGGAAAATAGCAAAGTATTAAGAACTCATTCTTGTCCATTTTGATGACTGTGTGACTGAGAGACACAAAAGTCATATAGCTTCTTCTCCTGTGCTGTCCAATACCATGGACATAGCTAAGTGTGACTATTTAAATTTGAATTAATTAAAAGTAAAAATTCAGTTCCTCGACCTCACTAGCCACATTTCCTGTGTTCAACAGTCACAAGTGGTAAGTGGCTACCACACAGAGTAGAGAGAGAACAACCCATCATCACAGAAAGTTCTAATGGACAGAGCTGCTGAGGTGGTCAAAGCAATCTGAGGTCGTCATTCAAGCACTCTTTCCTTCCAGTTTTCTTAAAGTTTCCATTTTATTTAAATCACACTGTTGGTCAGGTACTTTCCACATTTTATCTCCCTTTAATTCTCAGAGCTGCCCTATGAAACAAATGACACAATTCTCATTTCACAGACGAAGAAACTTGGAATTGAAGAATAAACGCATTGCCAAGGTCATATACCTAGGACTGAACCCCAGGTCTATCTAGCTTGAAGCTCCTGCTCTATGTGCAATGCTGTGAGGCTTCTAGAATTTTCTCACTGGTCCAAAATATTCCAGACACACAGCCAAAGAGAACAAACCCATCCAAATGCCCTTCATATGTCCACCTGTGTGAAAATGTGGCGAGGTGAGGAAGTAGAAAAGGAATGAACGTGGCCTAAGAGCCACCTGTGCCAGACACTGTGCCAGACAGCCTCAATTGTCACAAAAATCCCCTACAATGTATACACGCAACACAGACAGGCAAAGTGATGGTCGTTGGGCTTAAGTAATAAAATGGCTTATTTACTGAAGTAGCTGAAATGTCACCTCTTGAGGTCAGATTTGGTTCTGATCGGTGGCATTCCCTTTCTCTCTCTGTGGGATGTTCCTACCTGATGTGAGTGGGATTCCCAGTGGCCAAGGCAGGATGAAGTGCAGAGGAGGTTTATCATTACCACCACCTTGTGGCGACCTTGGCCTCTGCCGGTGCTCCCTCCCTTGAAGGGAAGGCTAGGTAGGTGGACATGAAGGGAAGTTTAAGACGGAACCTGAAAAGTGAGTCCAAGATGGGTGCCAATACAAGAAAACCTAAGGAAAATATTTGGAGGCAGAATGGAGAACCTGGGAGCAAGAGAGGCAGACAAGTGTGTTAGAATTTGTAAATGGGCAGGGATCCAGACCGATCTCAGAGCCAGGGACCAAGGCTGGTGGGCTATTTCCAGGCTCCCATGCACACGGATGTGGCCCTGACAGGTATGTTTAAAGGATTTGGGTATTTAGGGGCTTAGGGCAAAAAAGCAAATGTCAATTAGGGATTTGGTGTCTATCAATGATGAGTTTTAAAATGCTTTGCAATAAAATACAATTTTAAAATTAGGTCAGTTAAGGGAATTTTTTAGATAAAACTAAATGACTATAATTACGAGATGATTTTTTTTTCTCTTTTTGAGGTTATCTCTTTTGGTGTTAAAACATCTTTCTTTAAAATGAAATGATATTAATAGTATATGCTAGGCTGTTTGTTTTAATGCCCCTTGTTGGCAAACTTAAGTAATGTGTGTGTGTGTGTGTGTGTGAGAGAGAGAGAGAGAGACAGAGACAGAGAGACAGAGACAGAGAGTTTTATTACTGGTTTGTGAAGGCCAAGTCTAGGAAACATCGTGCTATGGAACACCTAGTAAGGAAGCTAAACTGAGCCCAGCCTGCATATCTGAAGGTCCCCCACACATTCCAATTTATGTTGGGCTCTGAATAATTTTAAGAATGACCCTTTTATCTCTATGTCATGTTTTATGAGGAAAGCTGAGAGTTTCCAAGACTAAACTATGCCATGAAAATCAATCAGGTGGTAGATCAAGTGTCCTTTTCTCACCATCCAACCCCATCTCAATTTCTAATATTCTACATGCCTCCTTTGTTTATTGGGGCTTCTGAGCTGTGCAAATCACAAAAAACAGAACAGAGGTAGATGAAAATGCAAATACAAAAAAACACACAACACCCCACCACAATTGCCGTAGTATGAGGCAGACGTGGTTTCCCACGAAACAGCACATAAAATGTGTGGTTAGAAACCTTCTCTACCAAGTACTATTCACTATAGTAAGGCTTGACTTCTACAAACCTTTCGGCATGCAATTTTCATTTTGTTTATAAAAATGTAGGTGGTATGGTTATAGATGTATTGAGAAAAGCTGTTCTTTATGGAGTCAACTGAAATATATTATTAAATTTTTTAAAAAATGTGTGCTGTTGAAGCAAGCATCACCCATGAAGCATCTATTGTTCTGGAGCGGAAGGAAATTTTCTATTAGCGTATTGACCCAGTCGCTCTGTGGAAAGAGGTCTGCTAGTCATCTAACTGCCTTTGAATCGAGCAACAATATTGATAGATTTGGTGTATGCCACAACTATAATCTGATCTAAAGAGTTTATTTTAAATGTTATTGTACAGACGACAAGCAGAATGGACCAAAAATGTCGAGTGTTTTCTTTGCAAAGATATTCTGAAACAAGGAACAGGTATATATAGTAATAATCCCTTTGTCTGCGATTTGCAAGACAAAATCCAGCTATGATCTGACAGACTTCGCTCTTCCCGCCAAGCAGCGCTGTCCCCATTCAGCCCTGACACTGTGGACAAAGGCCTGCTGAGGGTTGCTGCTGGACATCTGAGAAGCATGAGCGGTGGCGATGGATTAGGAAGCCTGAAGCTGGAGGTGAGCAAAAGGCTGCTGCACAGTCTTCACTCTGACACAAATGCTTTAGGTGGCATTTTATTGTGAGGCGGGATCCAGTTTAACTGCTCACAGGTTAGCGCGTTGCTGTGAGCAATTAAACTGGGGCAGTGACATGAACAGAGGAAGGCTGTGGGGTTCAACGGAGGAAATACTAACTGGCAGTGGGGGGAAAAGCGAGGACTCATTCCCAGATCTGCCTCCAGAGGGCTATGGCACCTTAGGCAAATCATTTTTATTCATTTCCTAAAGGGTACTCTTGGAGAGAAAGGGTGTAAGGCAGCTTTTATGAACAACCTAGGGAAAAGAAAGAAGTCAATAAAATAAGGGAAAAGGAAGTTGCTTAACTTCTCCAAGTTCCTATATCCTGTTTTCTAAGAAAGGCAGGTGAGTCTGTAGGTAGCTGCTGAATTCTGTCCCACAGCTTAGTGACTGGCTGCCAGCACAGAAGTAACCTGGGACCTGGGACCTTCCTCACGATACAGATTCCCTGGAACCACTCTTCTCAGTTAGTAGATATGGCGAGGAGCCATGGGATCTGAATTTTTATAAACAAGCACATAATCTAAAGTGGAAGTAGTCCTGGGTAGTAACAATAATGATAAAAATAAAAGCTAAACTTCAGAGAATTTACTATGTGCAAAAGACTCTATTAAAATAATATATCCCTACTGCTCCTCAAATACGACCTATATCCATTTTAATTCCATGATTTTATGACTCCACGTACTTTCCCACTCATATTTTGACTGGGAAATGCTTAGTAGGATAGAAAGAACTAATAATTTTTTTTTAAAGTCACCCAACCAGCACTGTACCATATAATTAATAGACAGTGTTGGCTAAAACACAGAGAATTCGACTAAAGTCTCTTGTTGTGATCTGTTCATAATCTGGGGAAATGAGTCTGTCATACTGGGGACTTGTACTTCCCTCTTTCCTGGAGATTTTCTAAAAGTAGTGGTCTGTCAAAGTCATCTGCTCTGGGCAGGAGAACCAAAATGCAAGCAGGGTTCTTCCTTGGGCCTCGTCTGGCCAAGTCAGCCTCGAGCTGGGGTGGAAGTTGGGGGCTCTAAGAAGCTCATTCAGCTGATGAATTGTTCCTACACAGCTCCCTGTGAAAATCTACTTCTGATTTTCATCTGGTTTTTGCCAATTCTATTCCTCTCTTACCAGGAAAGAAGGCTCATTCTTAAAACAGAAGAAAAAACAAGAACATATACATGTTCCATAGTCCATGTTCCCTTTGAAAATGAAAGGATTAAACAGATGAAAATGACCACTTGAGCCAGTAGTGGGGGCTGCTGCCAATGACTGTCTAATCAAGCACACACTTTGATCTGCCCATGTGGAATTTCTTATTCCTCCCCCCCACCAGCATTTCTTCAGGCTTCCTTTTAGTAGTAAAAGTGGCCTCAAATTCCACCAAAAGATGGGCAGCCTTTCATGTGAGCTACTATTTTAAGCTCTATAGGCTACTTGTTTCCCGTATTTATCACAGAGGAGAATCCAAGATGCAATACATAACACAAACTCATCTTGTTTTTCGAAGTCTAGTCATGGATTCAACAGAAAGATGCAAAACTGGGACACACTGTGCTGGCTTGCCCTAGAATTGCTTTGATGGAATTGTATTCTGACATCATTTCATGAGTCTCTGCCAAATAAAAGTGAGGAAACCCATCACAATATTTGCTGCAAGGATGTGATAAAATATTCACCATATTGATGGTGTTTTCTCTGGAAGGACCCATGGAGACAGTGTCCCTCTGTATATATTTCCTCACTGTCTCCACCCAATCATGCGGTGAAGTAGGTTTTATTACCATCATCACCATCTGACTGGAAAAGGGGAGATTATAAAATACAAGAACATTGCTCATAATTATTCAGCTAGTAAATGGAGGAACCAGTGTTCAAATTCAAAGTGTTCCAAATCCACAACCTTACTTTTTAAGTTGAACTGAATTTCTAAAACACCAGCCAAAGTCCAGTGTCACTAACACACTATGTACACTTAGGCAAGTCATTTCACTTTTTTAAGCCTCACTTTGCTCATCTATAAAATAGGAGGGCATGGTTTAACAAACTCAAAAGTACATTTGAGTTTGGATGTTATGATGACTTTGGAATCATTGTTATCATCAGAAATGTGAAACTCAAGTTCCTCCTCCTCATCTTCATCAACCTTCATCATCATAACAATCTCTGTCACTGACATCTATCGAGCACCCATTCTGTGCTCATCACCCTGTCGGGCTGACCCTCCAACACATCCTATGATCTGGCCACTACCGAGTTCTCTACTTGAAAGATGAAGGAAGAGAGAATTAAAGACATGAAGTCATCTTCCCAGTCCGCGTAATGAGCAGGTGGTGAGGGTGGGGTAAAAATCCAAATTGTCTCTTGAGCTGCATAGACAGATACCAGAGAAGGCCCTTTGACTGATGCAAAGGGATACTCTAAAGGATATTTACATGATTTATGTTTATATTTAACCGCCTGCACAAAGAACATGCAAACGTACCACATGTGAGTTCGCGTTTTGGTTTGTGGGGAGAGTGAGGTATGTCACTGTGACTTCATGTCGCGCAGACACACCCACAGGGAAACACTGAAGAGCAGCTTTCTGGCGGGCGCTTCCTGATCCAGGCTGGGCTTCAGGGCGAGGCTGGCGGCGGTGGCGCTGGCTCCTCACTTGCCCCTCGGGCCCTATGCCCCATGGGTCCCGAGTTCTCTCCTACCCCCTAAGGCAGGTCAACCTTAGACTGCCTTATGACAGCCAGTACCTCCAGGTGACATCTCTGGAGCATCCTGCTTCCTGTTACACAACTGCAGAGCCATCGCTTGTCGCCCTCTCCCCCCACTCTAGCACCTTCATGCACGGGGGTGTTGATACATTTGGAACCACGCAAAGGAAGATTTGCTGAACTCCCTTTCTTTGGAGAAAACACCTCCTTTAACACCAAGATCACCATGAATAAGGTTTTTTCTTTTCTTTTTGTGGTAAGGAGTATGTCCTTACCCTTATTTTTTTTTTAAAAGTTTTCAAAAATATAGTTTTCAAAAATATCCATGAAGCCTTCTTGGGCAGTCGAACAGCCTTTCTGCACCTCAGTTGCTTCAGTTCCAGGCAGGCATCAAGAGGCATTTTGAGCTTGCAAAATCTTCGAATTTGTGGCTTTCTTTTTAGAACTGAGTCAAGATTTGAGATAGGGAGGAGAAGCTTCCCAATGCCAGAACTTGGGTATAAAATCAGCAGGTATTCCTGGTCAGCATTGAGGTAAAGGATGCTTCTTCTCATCAGTTTATACTAGAAATAAAAGCCTCTCCTCTAAGGTTTCAGATTTCCAGAGATGGATCCTTGTTCACTGGGGGCTTATGTAAAATCCAAATGTATATATGTGTATGGACAGTAGGGATATGTCTATGGATGCCCAATACAGACTGCCTTCACTTAAACAATTTTTTTTGAACCTACTATGTGCCAGGCACTAAACTAGTCACAGTGCCATAGTGGTTTAACAAAAACAAAAACAAAATCTTCACCATCACAGAGATTACAACCCAGTGGTAAGAGAGAGAGTCAATTAAAAATTAACTAGATATACTGTGGTGATTGTTTTGCAATATATACAAATACTGGGTCATTATGTTGTACATCTGAAACTGATATAATGCCATATGTTGACTATACCTCAATAAAGAATAATAAAATAAAATTTTAAATGGGGGGGATTATAACATTCTTACCCCCAGAGAGCTTATATGTCGTGGTAGAGAGATAAATATTAAATAAACATATATGTAAATTAATGTCAGATGTTGGTAAATGTTATGTAGAAAAACAATACTGGGAAGGAAGCAGGGCATACTGGTGAGGTAATGGAAGCTGATAAATTTCAATTAAAAGTGACTAATTTGTGACTGCATTTCTTAATTTGTTCATTTGCTGAGTTTATACCATTAGTTTAAACCCCTGGGAAATACACTAAATTTTTACTTACTTCTCATGCTGATATTTGTTAATTCAAAACAATTCTGTATGAAATGCATTAAGTTAATTTCCAAAAGAATGTAGTTAAGGGGGAAAAAAGGCAATAGAATAGTGTTTTGCTCTGGGAGATTGAACAATAATGCATGATATGAATTAGGCCATGGAATGTATTCTTTAATGAAAGAAACCAGAGAAAAAAGACATTACAAATCTACTTCCAGATACAATTGGCATGGACTGTTGCTTCTCCCTAATTTGTAGTGAAGCATACATTATCACTGCTGGATTGGATGTGTCAAAACTTGGGGAAACAAAATAAAAACTATCATTTCGTGTGAAAGTTGGAATCAATTTGAAGTCCTGAGAAATCACTTTTTCATGTATCTTAGTCAAATATAATCAGGATAACAGGAAAATTGCATTATATCTATTTTATTTATTTATTTGATGAATCAATTTAGGAAAGTTATTCTTATATTCTTACTTCAATATATTTATTATGAGCAAATCTATGATGTCATTAGAGTGGAACTTGTTTAACTTGGATGAAATCTGAAGACAGAAAGAAATAGAAAATTCAGTATATTTTCAAGATTTAATAGAAAAATGATTAACTTTCTAGCTCTCATAAGCTGGTATTCAAGGGCAGAGAAAAATATAAACTCACTCATTTTGGTCTCATATCAGAGTGAAATTAAAATGAAATCACTAGAAGCAGAGCATTTTTTACCTTATTACTTTACCTTTATCTTATTCTACTATTCATGATTATTCAATTACCTTGAATAAGACTATAGCACTTGAATTACACGAAGTCACATGAGTGTGTATGTCAAAATGATGGATCTTTAAATTGGAGAATTGATGCAAATGTAGAAAAACACAAGTAACAATAAAAAAGAAACAAAAGGTAAAGCAGGGGAACAGAAAAACAATATATTTATCTGTATTTAGAGATTGCGCCAAATTACTGTTTTCAGGCCATTCTGAATGTTAGTTCTGGGTGTCCTGACTTCACTGAGGAAACTTCAAATTATATCTTGTTATTTAGATAATCAATAAATCCATTAAGATTCTAAAAGATGGAGCTTTCAGCAATGTGCTCTTATGATTCTAGTACACAGAGAAAATTATAATCAAGTATAAACATTTCAGGAAATTGCATACTTTTTCCAATGCTAACCTCTCAGTAATATATATATATATATATATGACATTACTCATAACATACTGATTAACCGAAAGAATCAATAAACATATACTTATACACTGTCTTTGTTAATGTTTTAAAATAGTGGGATTGGTGGCTAAACAAAGCAAATAAGAGGAAAAGATGCCTTTTCTTTTTCATAATGAAACAAACCAAAAAATCAGCCATAAAGGAAATCCATGGTTTTCTAGCTCTAAAGAGCACTGTATGACACACATCTTTATATTTAAAAATTACTATACTTTTAGTTTTAAATTTGAAAGGTACTTATCAAAATTTAATTCTCCTTTTTGAGTCAATAAAAAGGTGAATATATGATATACTTAGTTAAGAAGGACATGAAAGCTTAGTCATATCCTTCTGGCTTTTCCAACTACATAACAACATTTTGGGTAAACTTCATGCATGTTATGTTGTTGGGATGGCTTCTCAAGCACACAAATATCCAGCTAATCAAATTACATATAAACAAATCAATGCTTTCAATCCTGGTATTCTCCTTCGGTATGTTCTATAATTTGTGGCTTACTTTTTTTTTGGATTGCAATATTTTTCTTGTAGATTTCATTTTACACAGGGAAGAAAACTGTCACTTAGAAGAAATGTAATTTAAAATGTGAGGCAAGGAAATGAATTTATTCATACACATCAGGGTAACTTGTGTCAACTGGTTTATGATTTCAATGGGAGCAAACCACGCTTTCGCTCTTCAGGTCTAATTTCGGTATCAAGAGGCACTTCTCTAAAAGTCAGAGCTGATCCTTATGCAAATAGGAACCTATAAACACTTACGCATATGCACAGAACACTATCACACATGCCTCAAGTTCTGTTTCAGAATTTTAATAAAAAGATTTCCTTTATTCACCTATTTAATAAATATTGGTCAAGCATCTACTTCGTATGAGGCATTGTGAGTGCCTGAAAATGTAACAGTGATCGAGCTAGATTAGGTCCCTGTTCTTGCAAAATCAAATGGCTTTAGAAATGTCATTATTTTTTAAGAGAAATATTTACAATTAGATGAAATCTAATAAATGGACTGAGTGCCCATCATATGCTTGGCTCTGTTCAAAGTACTTAATATGTATCAACTAATTTAATCATTGCAAAAATCCTACAAATTATGTTTCCTTAGTATCCCTGCTATGCAGATGAGGAAAACTGTGTCACAACGAATATAAGTGACTTGGTCCCAACTACATAGCTACTAGGGTGGCTGGGATGGGATTCTAGCTTAGGAAGACTTCTCCAGGGCCCACACTCTTAGCACTGCATAAACCACAGTACCTGCCTGAGTACACCACCAGCATCCATGTTTGCTAAGTAACCTGCAATGTGGAGTTTATGGAAGATATTATCTCCAAGAGATCTAGTTTTCTCTCCCAATTCTGCTTTTTATCCCTAATATCTCTCCCTGCAAAAAATCTAGATTCTAGATTTTAGCTGACTTCAATGGGTGATCGATCCTCAGGGGAAACTGCTACTTTGTTAAAAGGGGAAATAAAATTTGATTGTTGCCACAAATCCAAAATCTCTCCTACTGATGAAGATAAAGACACACACACATACTCTCTGACACACACACGCACACTCATACACACTCCCACCTCAAAAAGAGTTAACTTCACACTCCCATCTAATCAAATTACCACTCTGTGACATATCAGAATTTCAGAACACGGACAGCAACCAATTACAATTTTTCAACTTATTCAAGAACAATTAAGATAATTGTTACATATAATATTTTCATACTCAAATCTTTCATAACATAGAAATGCATATCCACCACTTCCACATTCCCTGCATCTCCTCTGCTTTTTTTCTACAGTACTTAGCACCATCTGACATATTTTATTTATCACTTGTTTATTAACTAATTATCTGTCTCCCTCCACCAAAATGCAAGCAGCATGATCCCCAGAGCCATAACAGATTATGATATATAGGAGGTACCCAATAAATATTTGCTGAATAAATGACTCAATACATTAAATAAAGAAATAGATACGCTAATTAATTTCTTTACAAAATTAAGAAACTACTAAAAAAGTTTTATACTCTGCTTTATAAATGAAAATATTATGAGCCTTTCTCTATGGCATTAAATATTCTTTCAAATCCTTCCTTTTTATGGCAACATAAAATTCCATTTTAGTGATCTAATGTAACTTAAATATTGCCTCATTGGTAGGCACTTGGCCTTTGTCCAGTATTTGATATTATAAATAAACTGCCTCATACTTCTCTGAATATTAATCATTGGCTATCTTAATGCTGCTAATGGATGATATTCTCATTTCAGTAAACTCCTATATATACAGTTTTACATGAAAATCAATTGCGCTACAGACCTTCTACTTCCTCACTCAGCCCTACAGGGAGCATCCCTTCTCACCGGTCGGCTTTGGTCCACACCGGAGGCCACCCATCCCCTTGAATCTCCCCAGAGTCTTTGTGTTAAGTAGAGTATTGTAAACAATTAAGGGGTATCTAGAGTAAATTTTAGCATGAGGAAGGAAGCATAGTACCAGACAGGCTGGACTAGGGGGAGGAATAGCAGGAGAGAAAGAAGAAAGCAAAAGAATTATCATCATCATCACCATTATCATCACCATCATCACCACCATCATCACCACCACCATCATCATCACCATCATCATCACCACCATCACCACCACCATCATCATCATCACCATCACCATCATCACCATCATCACCGCCATCATCATCATCACCATCATCACCATCATCATCACCATCATCACCACCATCATCATCACCATCATCACCACCATCATCACCACCACCACCGTCATCATCATCACCATCATCACCACCATCATCATCATCACCATCATCACCACCATCATCATCATCACCACCACCATCATCACCACCATCATCACCATCACCTTCATCACCACCATCATCATCATCACCATCATCACCACCATCATCATCATCACCATCACCACCACCATCATCATCACTGGAAATGTCATGGGTCATGTCCCCCTACTGCCTCGTCCCTCATACCACGTAACCAGCTTCCACTTTCCTGTTAAATCACTACACCTCTCCATTGTCTCTAGTCCCACTATCACCAGACAATGTAAAATGTTTCTTACTTTCTTATGCAGAACAAATCAGATCTCCTTTGAAACCATATCTTTAAAGTCTCCTTATAAGTCAAGATGCACACTGAGATATTTTTGCTCTAACCCCACTTAGTCAGCAGCATGCACTAGAGAAAGCAGAGACTCCTAGGTAATTCTCAAAAGATTTGATAGCAGGGGCTTGAACAGATAGTTGGACACCGGTGTTCACAGCAGCAGTCCGCACAATGGCCAAAGGGGGAACCACCCAAATATCCATCAAAGGGTGAATGGGTGAATAAAAGGTGGGATATATGTACAATGAATTATTATTCGGCCTTTAAAAGGAAGGACTTTCTGACACGTTACAACGCAGATGAACCTGAAGAACTCCTCAGCGAAAAAGTCATACACAAAAGGACAGACATTGCAGGATTTCTTTGATGTGACGCACTTTAAACTCAGAGACAGAAAGCAGAATTGTGGTTTCCAGGGGCTGGGGGAAGGAGGAATGGGAGCTGCTGTTTAACAGGAGCAAAGTTTCAGATTTGCAAAATAAAGAAGTTCTGGAGGCGGGCGGGGGTGATGGTTGTACAACAGTGTGACTACACTTAATGCCGATGAGCTGCATACACTTAGAAACGGTTAAAATGGTAACTTTTACATTACGTATATTTTAACATAGTAAAAGAAGACAAAGCAGAGAAAATGCATTTGATTTTCAAAAGCCAATGTTTTTGAACTCTGAGAGCTGTGCTTTTGAGTTTGAAAGCATAAGCTCCAAAGGCCACTGTGTATACAGTTTCCACCATAAGAAGGCAGATTGAGAGAAATGCACACTCATTAAGAGCTATTATTCTGACTTCAAAAGATAGCACCGTTCTCTGGGGTGGGGAAGGCAGCAGAGTGGGTGAAGACAAAAACTTGGAGTTGGTCGGTAAATAACAAGAGTCAAGCTGAGTACTATCAAGTGCTTTTTTTTTTTTTTTTTTTTTTTGAGAAAGTAGAGAAAATAAACCTGCTTCAGCTTCATTCCCCCACCTGCACTCCCAACACCAGGAAGGGCCAGTCGCACAGCAAGCTCCCAGAGATTCCTGGTGCCCACCATAATTCAGAAGCAAAATATATGTCTGCATGGGGGGTAAAGGCGATCTAAACAAATGAGTGAGTCAATCTCACAGAATTCCCAAATGCTCCAATGATGTCAAGTTGAACAGAACGACTTCTCAGACACACCAGAGTAGCATTGACGTTGTTATGGCCTTAGAGAGTCCCCTTTGATTTCTCAAGGATCTAGAGTGTCATGGAGAAATGACAGAATTTATTTTAAGATCCTTCACAGTGTGTAGAAATGGCTGGAGGGACGTGACCTGTTGAGACCTTATGGTTTAGAGCTGTGCTGTCCAATACAGTAGCCACTAGTTACATGTGGCTTTTTAAGTATAAATAAATTCAATTTAAATGTCCAGGTACTCAGTTACATTAGTGACATTTCAAGGCTCAAGGGCCACATGAGGATAGTGGCTACTCAATCAGACGGAGCAGATAGAGAACATCTCCAAAGCCACAAAACGTTCAATTGGATAATGCTGGCTTGGAACAAAGAGCTACAGTAGCAATTTATGTGGCTGGACAACCAAGAATCATATGGAATAGACCAGAGTGGAGGCCACCTCTTCCCAACACAGATAGAAAAGAGCAAAGTACCAGACATCTCCCGCCCCCGAGCATTTTTAAAGCATCCAGAATATAAATATAATCCAGGAAAGTAAAGAGAAAGACTCTGAATGAACTAAAATAGTATTCTTACTACACATAGAATAAATTAGGGGTTCAAAATAGATACTGAATTCAGCTTTAGGGAAAAAAATGTGAAGTTTCCTGCACACAGTCTTATGGAGTAAATTTTACACCTTACCACATGTAAATAACACTTCCCTGAGATGACAGGCCACGCTACTGTGTGAAAGCGATCACAGCACCTTTTTAAGATAAAAGTATGTTCTTATCACCACCCCTACATGAAATGCCCAGTGCGGTGCCCCGTTTATAGGCCTAGTTTATACAGAGCACTTGAAAATGGTAGCTTTTCTGATTATTGCTTTCTAAACGTATCCTGCTATAAACACACAAAATAAAAGTACGTCTCTGAGAAGCAGCAAAACCTCAGTGTCTAAAAACGACAAAACTACCTTGGAGGATCGGCAGCCAATTAGCGCCAAGAGACCTTGAAGGCTTCTGAGTCAGAAAATTCAGTGTGTCTCTGATACAATGGTCCCTGGAAAAGCTTTGTGAATTCCCAAGAATAGACTATCCCAGGTTCCTGTCCCCAATGGCAGCACTGGGACTGGCCACAGCTGTGCTCTCAAGTTAGCTCGCAGCCAGTGAACAGTTGGCCAAATCCAGTGGCAGCCAAGGTTGTTCGAGTGGCTGATAAAGTAACCAGTTGTTGAGAAGGAGACGGTGCACACTGGTGAGGTCACGCTAGCAGCTGGGACTTGGGGTGGGAATGAAGATGCACAAGATGTAGGAGGTCAGTTGAGACCCCTGCCACCTCCACATCTGCAGACTCTCGCATAACTAACCTACTAACCCTTTTGTCTCTAACCTTCCTAATAATGGGGATCTTAACTATAGCTGGAAGTGACAGAGGAAGGAAGTGAATCCAGTGGCAGGCCACACTGGGTATTTCAAGCTAGGCTGGGAGTTTGATGAGAAAAATTAGCAATTAAATTAGCTTTTAACTTAGCAGTTGGTACAAGTACTGTAGAAGTGGGTGTGACCTAAGAATTTCTGGAAAAGCTGAAAGGTCCTTGTAGTGCCCACCCACCTACTCCCCAGGCAGCCACCAGCCCTCACTCTCAGCCACGTTTAATGCCAACAGTCCCTGAAAAGGGGAAGCAGAGATATAAACAGGGCAACTGAACACCGGTGAAGTGACTTCATTCGAACTAGCTGGTTTTTTCTCCCTCGTTACTAAGTCACAGCTGCTGGGTCTTGTTTTAAATTTAGCTTTTTGCCCGGCTGGTGTTGCTCAGCGGTTGAGCATTGACCTAGGTTCCAGGAGATCTTGGTTCGATTCCGGTCAGGGCACATGTCCGGGTTGCGGGCTCGATCCCCATTAGTGGGCATGCAGGAGGCAGCCGATCAATGACTCTCATCATTGATGTTTGTATCTCTCTCTCTCCCTCTCCCTTCCTCTCTCTGAAATCAATAAAGATATTTTTTTTAAAAAATTAGCTTTTCCAAATCCATGTTCAGTATTCAATACAGAGAAAATCTGTACAGTAATAAAACTTAGCAAGTATGTCACCAGGAAAGATTTTAGTCTTTGCATTTGATTTATAACTCAATATAGGCAAATCTCAGATTTGTCTCCTACTTGAAAGGGCAGCCAACACCAAGAAGTGAGTTTAAACGAGCATCTCGCACATCTCAGAGAAGTGTAGCCCTAGTTTACAGGGACTGAGAGAATACCTAAAAGGAGAGAGGCTGCCAAAGGTCACAGGGCCAAATCACTTTTCTTTTAAAGAAAAAATCCAGGGAAATTTTAAAAAAACAGATTTTCTTTTCAAAACTTGAGAAAGAGGGGTGTATGCCGTGGAAGTAAACGCAATCGTGGATTTGGTTATGTTTAAAGAAAATAAAGAAAGGGGGAAAATGCCATTTACTGAGCACCGGCTTCATCCAGGACTTGCTTAGTACTATATAAAGTGTGAAGGTTGGAGGTTTTGTGTGCTACGGTGTCACTCACCATTTCCTCATTTTATAGATGAGGAATTACTCACTCGGGCAGGTGAAATACAGGGAGCAAGCGCCAAACCTGCTACGTGGCAATGCTTGGATTTGAACCCAGATCTTTATCTTCAAAGGCAAGCTACAATCTGAAAGAAGACGTTTCAGCCCCAGACCACTTACAGTGGTAACTGAGACTAATTCATTCAGCCAAGATTAAGGGCCCACTGTGTGATAACCACTGCTCTGGGAAAATGACAAGTAGTGAATTTTGGAAACATGTCAAACCTAGAGAAAATCTAAGGTTTGACAACTCTACAGTCTCCACTTCCTTCAGAGGGAGTTACAAAGAAAGAAACTAACCTTTTGCCCCTTTCCTACCATCGGAGGGAAGGCCACTGCATTTATTTTCCTTCACATATTATCTGGGGAATGTTTCACCCAGCATTTAGAGCCAACAGCTTCAGCACGTTGGGTCGCAAATAGAAAGCAATAGAGAGTATTGGCTGTTGCCTTAAGGTAGCACTGCCCAGCCCCACTTTGTCTGGTTCTCTGGCTGCTGAAATCAAGGCCAGGCAGAATCGAGAGCCAGTCCAAAGTGATTCTGTAACCTGTCATTTACACCATGCTACCAGTGATCTTTTTATTGGTAATCAATTTCTTAGTGACATAAGTAGTTTCTCATTTCTAAGCAAAACAGAATACTCAAGGAAAACAGCAGGTAGAGACAGATCTAATATTTTTCAATATTATATTTACCGATATAACTCAAATGTCCAGAATAATTGTTGCTATCCAAATTCTGATATGGCTGTTAAGTAAATTATAGTCATTTTCTACGTACTAATCTTTGAAAGGGATTGCCTAAATTACATATAACAGAAACAATGCCAAACCTCAATCTGAGAATTTCCTTACTGTCTTGCTGTAAATCACGTCCAGACCTACACTTCTTTGGCAGAATATTCCAGAATGACAACAGTGAATCAATCCTTCCTTCCCTCTTCCTTTCCCTTTATCCCTCCGTTTACTTACCCTCACAAATATAGCCACGTTTATTTTTCAAGAGTGCTTTAAGTTCTCCATATAGCATGTAATACAGGTAATTAAATAATACCCATGAAGGCAGCTCAATTCCTAAAATAATGACTTTGTTCCATACTCACTATTTGTAAGTCTGTGTTTTTTTTACCCACAGAATTACTTGTGATGGTAAACTTTGCTTCTCCCTTTATATTCCTGACTAGTTTAACAAAATAATTTCTTTAAGTACATCACTTTCGCCCTGGCTGGTGTGGCTCAGTGGGTTGGGCATTGTCCTGTGCACCAAAAGGTCACGAGTTAGATTCCCGGCTGTGGGCTCCATCCCTGGTCGGGGTGCTTGTAGGAGGGAGCCGGTTGATGTCCGCTCTCCCACGGATGTGTCTCTCTCTCTCCCTGTCCCTTCCTCTCTAAAAATTCAATAAAAAAATCTTTAAAGATACAAATAAATAGTTATAGTTTTAAAAGTACATTACTTTTCACTTTAAGTGTAGCTTTAAAAAGCACATTGACAACTGTCTACATTTAATTGTAGCTTTCATGTGCTATGATATTATGTTATCCTTTACCAGTTTTACAGGCTTAGCAGAATAAAATAATCGTTGATCTTTTTCATATAAATGCTATTAAGAAACACAGTGTAAACTTCAACTGATTAAAATGTTATTTAAGGTGCTTTATTAAAATTTATTTTAAAGCGGTTTTTCTCATTAAGCCCTGACAAGTCTGAAGAGCACTTTATTTAATCTCTTTTATGAGGATGTTGTACGTGCTGAAGGACTGTGGGATTCTAGAGACTTGGGCGGTCTAGAGCCACTGAGACCTGTAGGCAGTTATTTCTTGCAGATCTGCTGTGCAAATTGCTTTTTACACACAGCAAGGTGGGAAGAAAGAGCAGGAAATATAATAATCTTCTTTGTAGGTTCACCCTTCTGTAAACATCAATAACAAATGCAGAAGGGAGCAACTGCCAATTACAATCCACGATTCTTGCACACCTCTTAAGATTACTTGAATAAAACGGCCCATAACAGGTCTACCAAGAAATAACAAAGATACAGTCATTCTCACAACTACCCAAAGCCTGTACAATATCCTTGAGGTTAGGTGTGTTCCAGGAAATAAGATCTATGTGGTATCACATTTAATCCACAAATAACCCATGAGTCAGTTCGTAGTATTACTCCCATTTTGCAGACGAGAAAACTGAGCTATATACGCAGACCAGGTAACTCCCCCAACATTACATACATAGTAAGGAGTGAATCTAGACTAGAAACCTTAGGCTCTGATTACAGAGTTCATCATCTTAAGCTCTGTAGACTTGTTCCCCAATGTGTGGGCCATGGACAGCCAGCACCAGCTTTACCTGTGACTCTGTTAGAAGCACATGCTCTGATTTAATTGCATACTGGCATTAGGGAGCACTGCTCTATACTATAAAAATAATATAAATAATAATAGCATATATTGCAGCATATATTTCTTCATAGCTTAAAAGTATGTGCACTATACTACTTACCTGTGGGCAAGACAAGGCAAAAAGGCAAATACGAAGAATGTTCCGGAAGAAAAAGTGTCTATTTGGATGTCACCAGGAGGCATTTTGTCCTGCGGTTTATAAGATGGACATGCTGTACTCTTGCATGATTCTAAAGGGAGTGGTCATGGATTCATGCCCCCAGAAACTATTTAGTGGGCTGACATCATGGAGATTTGCTGAACTTGCCCGAGAAGGATTGTCCAACTACATTAAAAAGCTATCTTACCAAAGTAACACAAAATGTCCTGAGAATATAATGAAAGAAACCCAGTTCATGAGAGTTTCCATTTATACCAGGAGAAATCTGGGCCAAGAAACTCTTCAGCACCAGAAAGTATTTAAAGTTGCAGTCTCTTTTATTGGACATTTTAAATAGCTTAAAATACGCATGTAATTAATTTATATTGAATGCAAAACTGGATATGGTTTCTATATCAGAAACACAAGTTAGCTAAAACATGCCAGGAGCGGATAGATTTATTTTTTCCAATTCTTTGACTTTGTCCAAATAAGAGCCAATTCATTAAAGGGAATTAATCTGTCAAATTAGTATTATTGAATTTACTACTTAAATGATTTGAAATGTGTTGGTTTCTTGTGCCTGCCTCCTCAGCTAAATTATAAACTTTATTCTTCATTTATTCTACGATATTGCATAAACACTTATGAACTATCTGGTATCTGCAACTCTAAGAGTGCCTAGCATGGTGTGGTGCTATATGAGTCACATAATAAATAAATGCTTATTGATCCATGAATTAAAATGAAATTTACTCCAATTTCCTGGATCAAGACTCTAAGCTCCTTGAAGGAAAAGGGCTAGGTCCTGGTAACTGCTACATCTTCCATGACTGAAATTCTGACAGTAACAGAGTCCTTAATGAATTAGTAAATGAGTGAAAGGCCGGGGAGAAGTAGGAAGATACCAGGCTCCTGAAGGGTCCCATGAAATATGTTAATTACAACAAATAATGCCCATTTTGATGGCAATAATGTCAGTATTTTATATTTTAAAATAGAAATTAACGAAGGAACCTTATGTCTTAAGTACCTGTCCGTTCAATTAAATAAGAGTAGCTATTGTCAAAGTTTTCAATTTATGCTCGTTTTCTATGAGTTCATATAACGTGTGGTTCAATATTATCTGCCAACAACCAAGCTGAAAAGTACATTCATATATTTATAAAGGTTTCTTTTGTTTTCCCAAAGTTAACTTCTACTTAATACTCACATTATCAAGAGCCAAAATTTATGAGAGCAAAGCTCATGATTATGAAACACACATTAATGATTTTAAGAGCAGAATTCCTTAGGTCAGGTCCTTTTTAAACACCAAGCTCCATAGAATGACAAGTTTTAAAAAGGTATAGATAAAATATAGCTTTTTATTATAACAGGTTTTTTTCGAGAGCACTTCACATCCGTAAGATTTTTGTTTAAATCATTCTTTAAAAAAATTAGAAAAGGCATGGCCAGCATGGCGCAGTGATTGAGCATCGGCCTAGGATCCAGGAGATCTCGGTGAAATTCCCAGTCAGGGCACGTGCCCAGGTTATGGGCTCGATCTCCAGTGGGGGGGGGGGTGCAGAAAGCAGCTGATTAATGACTCTCATCATTGATGTTTCTATCTCTCCCTCTCCCTTCCTCTCTCTGAAATCAATATATATTTTTAAAAAATAAGAAAAGGAATACAATAATATAGGTATGCTGAGGACAGGAAAGAAAGCCAATTATTATTCCATATCACCTACTCAAAAACACAGGATGCCAATGCCAGTTAAAAAGAATGGCTACCACCCGGCCGGGCGGGACTCAGCGGTTGAGCATAGACCTAGGATCTAGGCGATCGGGGTTTGATTCCCGGTCAGGGCACATGCCCAGGTTGTGGGCTCGATCCCCAGTCGGGGGCGTGCAGGAGGCAGCCGATCAATGACTCTCTCATCATTGATGTTTCTCTCTCTCTCCCTCTCCTTTCCTCTCTCTGAAATCAATAAAGATATATTTTTAAAAAAAAGAAAGAAAAAAAAAAGAATGGCTACCAAATAGCCAATACCTCCATAGAAAGAAAGAAACCAACTAGATCAAAGCAGGCCAATATACTAAATACGGAATCAGGAGTTAATCACAGAGCTAATCACCATATTTACAGTCAAATACTGAAGTTGGCCAGAAGACATAGATGTGATCAGGGAAGCATCCTGGAGCGCTAGTATCTCAGAACCTGGAAGTGTGGGAAAGATACCGCAATAAAAACAGAATGTAATGAACTCATTTCTAAAAACCTACACAATTGCGTATTAAATGTAAACAAATTTTAAGTTTTGTCAACTTTAAATCCCCGGAATGATTCCAGGAGCCAAAACTCAACTTGGAACATTTTTCTTTGCTCCTGGGGCAAATCTTTCTCTCCAGGGTATTCTTAAAGGTTTATTTGGATCTATTAAGGGTAAACCTAGTGTCCCCTCCAGGCCACTACCGTAAGGACCTTCTCAACCAGTTAAAAACAGGCAGCCCAATAACCAGATAAGAACGAAGTGGCTTCATTCACTTATGTTTCTTTATTAAGCATGAAAGTCTTTAAAATGTGAATTTTTAAAAATTCCTCCAAACAGCTCAGAGGCATCTGCAAAGGATATGCTATTTAGCATAACACATACACAATGTATCACACTTTCTAAACAATTCTGAGAAGCAACATGGGTTCTCCAATTCTGCATGTTCTCCTCTCACAGATTCCCGAAACTTTTCGATGACCTTGGAAATTAGCTATTGTAAACACAAGGGTGCTGGGCTTGTCCTCATTTTGGACTTACAGTTTCTGGGAAGAGTGCCTTTGACTTCGAATAGAGTGACAGTCATCATACAACACTTAAAGAGTTAGTCATCTGATTGGAAGTCTGCTGAAGTGGGTTGTTTTCCTTTCTAAGGAGTATGCTAGCTTTCACATTTTTATTTTTGCCACAAATATGTTTTCCAGGCTCTCAGAATTATCTCAACTATTTAAATTTTTTAAAGAAAAAAATTTCTGAGGCAAAGGCCTACAAAATAGTATCTCATTTATGTTCTGGCTTATGTTATTTTCGTTATGTTCATTCAGTTAAAATTGAATATATTCATCAGATGCACCGCATATTACATCTATGATCACTACATTCTGTTGTGTTGAAAAAAATGCTTCTGCGGTTTTGTTTGGCTAAGTGTAGCGGTCTGGTTGTTTTTTTCTTTTGGTGGTGGGGAGAGGTTCCTGCAAGTTATTACTAAAACTATTTGTAAAATAATATTTATATAGTAAGTGGAATGTATAGACAAGTCTGGTCAACCAACTTTAAATTTAAATTGGGCCATTTAACCTCATTCAGGAGTTCTATGATAGATAGGTTACAGCGGGCTCGATGGCCCTTGCTTCCAAAATGAAAACTTTCCTGATACTCAAACCCAGTAGTTACCTAAAAACTACAGCAATTCCTTTAAAAATACAGACCATTCAACAGAAAATTAAGTATCGACTTGACATTTTAAATTTGCTGGCTGGACCAACTCTTTTTAAGAAAGTGTAAATAAATAAAGCTGACCACTCTTGAGAAATGATCCAAAGACGATGTTTGAAAGGTGATACTACTTTGCCCAAGACTGTAAAACACCAGCCTCACCGCACTATGGAACTTGATGTAAGCTAGAGCACCATCACAATCAAACTCGGTTACAACTGCTATTAATAATAAAAACCAAAAATTTTACTAACGTCTTTGATATTCTCTGAATGTGCAAGTGTTTACATGATACTGTTTTTAAAAAGTACATTTGAATTACATTTTAGGAGTAAGTTGCCAGGCTTGGTCAACACATTTTCTGATTGATTTTGTAATCTCAACAAAGTCACAGGTTACAAGAATCAATACATGAACCTTTCTACCTGAATATTCATCTAAAACAGTTCTCCTAGAAGGCCTCTGAGCAAGCAAATCATGTGTGCCATAGAAATCTCAGAGTTGAGGGCATGTTGATCAGAAAATACAAACTAGTACCTGAAGCAGGCACATCTAACTATGAGCATCAGCAAGGCCCTTAACTAATAACACAGTATAGGTAGGACAATTAAATAGCTTGCTGAAGACATTTGCAATTTAAAAAAACTGGAAACTTTTTTAGTACATCAAGTACATAGACTATTATAAATAACCAAGTACTGATCACCTAGATTAAAACACTAAGTATGAATGACTCTTTACTTTTGTTACAGTTATTTCTTTTTTAAAGTAACAGCACTTGAGCCTTCTGGATATGGTGAAGTCTCCTTTGTTCCCCTCCCCAGCCCTACTGGCTCTCACTCACTCCTCTGCACCATTGCAACTAAAGATTTCATGTGTGTTCGTCCAGTCCATGCTGTTACATGATGTAAATAAACCTCGGTCCATATCTGTGTGTGTGTGTGTGTGTGTCATTGCCATTTGATTTTAAAATACACGTACACACACATACACATTCTAAAATTCTGTACACATCTGAAATTGTTTCCTCCCCACCTGATAATATGCTTTTATGATGTGTCCATTTAAAAAAATTATTTCATCTCAAATGCCTCTTAAGGTACATTTCATAAATGGATATCAATTTATATATCCATTTCCCCATTCATAATCTTATTGGTTGTTATGTATTTTTTTCTTTCTCTTTTTCTTTTTTTTGCTAATAAAAGCATTGTTGCAATAATTGTCTTTGAATTAAGCCTCTTGACACACATATGCAATATATTCCCTTCTTCAAAATTCTAAACTTTTACTATGATTTTAGGTAAGTAGAATTAAAAGAAACTTTAAGCTTAAAATAATTCTACTTTATTTCTCTGCATCATTCCAAACCAGGATATCAAAACCAGAGTATGTCAATAAGACACTATAGATAGTCTAAGAGCTAATTAAGTTGATTCTGAAAACCATATTAGTATTTTCTGAACTTTTTTAAAAATATTTTTTTATTGATATTTAAAGAGAGAAAGGAAGGGAGAGGGAGAGAGAGAAATATCAGCTGCCTCCTGCCCCCTGCCCCGGGGGGGCAATTAAACCAGAAACCCAGGCATGTGCCCTGACTGAGAATCGAACCAGCAACCTTTCAGTGCACAAGCTGACCCCCAACCAACTGAGCCATGCTGCCCAGGGCAAATATTTTCTGAACTTGTTTTTGCTTAAAAAAATGAGCAGTTACACTTGAAGTTAATATAATATTGAATGTCAACTGAAATTGAAAAAAATTTAAAAAAAAAAATAAGTAGGATTCTCTGGAGAAAGGGGAAGGGCAGTCTTCTCCCGTAGTCCATCATTCCCAGGTTCCATCGACCTAAGGATCTAAATTCTACATGTGTAGAAAGTGCTGGTCACCTCTCACGTCTCTTTCCCATACAGTTCTTAGGAAAGCCGAGTCGGCTGCATTTCAGTGTAGTAGATGACAAAAGTCAAATGAGCACAAAAACAGGAGGTATGTGTAGATGTTGTAAGAGCAAAGGATGTTTTGGTAAAACGGATTACTTTTCTCTGTGATTTCCCTGAAGACACTGCTTAAAAAATGTCCCCAATCTATTGTGCTACTAGACTATTGCTTATTCTAGTTTCTATTTAAAAAAATAATTTGGGCCCAGCCAGGCGTGGCCCAGCAATTGAGCATCGACCTAGGATCCAGGCGATCGGGGTTCGATCCCCGGTCAGGGCACATGCCCGGGTTGGGGGCTCGATCCCCAGCAGGGGGCGAGCAGGAGGCAGCGGGTCAATGACTCTCATCATCGATGTTTCTATCTCTCTCTCCCCTTCCCTTCCTCTCTGAAATCAATAAAGATATATTAAAATAATAATAATAATAATAATTTGGATCAGGAATCAAAACAATAATGTTCTTTATCCCCATATATTGTCACTTATAATTTGCAATTTTTATTTTTAGTTTCTTAAAATCCCTCAGCAAGGTCCTTGAAGTCAATCCCATTTTAAAATGTTCAAGGAAAGAAGCTCAAGAATTAACTACTAACTTTACCACTTTATTATGTGCCCAAGCTCGAGATAAAATGTGGCATAAGGGGTTATGTTTCAGAGAGAGGCAAAACGCAAATTATCTCACTTTGGATTCTGCTGCTGTCTTGATTTATGAGTTTCAGGGAGCACCATTTGCCATTGCCACACCTCACCAGGATAAGGGAAATTGGACAGAGCTGAAGTAATCTGAATCAAATTGTATTTGCGGCTTTCTCAACCATACATCGTGCGAATTACCTGAATAACTGCCTCAAGTTTCCTTCACTTTTTCAGTATCGATGGAGCTTTGACATCCTTACCAGTAACAGCAGAGCACTTCCCAACCCTCTTTGCTGAAGGACCAGCCCTCCCCCCATCAATCAGAGACTGGTCCTTTTATAAAATATAATAAATTGAATTACCAGGAAAAAATAGAAAGAAAAAGACCTGCAAAATATAAGCCACAATTCTTTCTTAGCCTCAACAGATGCAAAATTGCTCTCTTAAGTAGCTACGAAAACTTCTAAATGCTGCTCCCTCTCCATCACTCTCTCTAGCTCACTGCAGACCTGTACACAGCTCTGTGAACCACACTCTGAGAAGCACTGCGTCATGAAACAAAATTGTCTTGCTGGCAAAAAGGTCTCATTCCTTTGATGAAGAGTAATGAGAAATGGCATTCACAGGGTTCTTTACATTAGTACTGGGGGTGTGGGGTGTGGAAGGACAACTTTCCCTAAAAAAATAGCCTGAGAAGGTTATTCTTTCATCTCAGCTGTGAAAATGGATTTCCCCACCATTATTGGCCACAGGGGAAATACAGTGACTCTCAACATTTAAGGGGCAAAGATATCACCATGGGATGTTTGTAAAAACCCACTCACTGGGGCCCCAACACCAGACACACTGATTCGACAGACTGCCTACTATTGCTGTAGTACTTTCAATTTTTAAACACCTGTAGACACCCCTATCTGGTCATTTTGATTATACCTAGCCTCATAAACAAGGAAATGTGGATTCAGGGTTTTGCCACAGATAAAGTATTAAACACAGAACTCAAACCTTTTAGATTCTAAGTTTAGTCTAGTTTTGTTTTTTAAAATCTTATGTGTGCAAAATGTGTCTTAAGGTCTTAAAAAGCCTAAACTGCTACTGGGATAGGAATGGATTTTTTCATTTGCTACCACTTAATGTTATCTATTACCCTTCACAGTGATTGCCCACATACAACATAAACATTTCTGAAGGTGACATAACCTACCGATGCTCCACCTGTACCTTTTCGTAACTGTCCAATCGTAGCCAGAATATTATTCAAGAAAGAGCTTACTTTCTTGGAGTTAAGTCTTCTATGGAATTAATTAAATTATTTAATTAATTTTTGATTACAAGGTGCCAATGACAGCTGATTAAAGAAATTACAACTGAGGAAGATTGTCTTCCCCTCCCTCCCTCCCCCCCCAATACTAAGGCAGAGAACAATGTTAATGCTATTTCTCACAGAGACAGAAATTGAGAGGAAGCAGCATTTAGAAAATTTTGTAGCAACTTTAGAGAGCATCTGTTGAAGCTAAGAAAGAACTGTGGCTTGTATCTTGTATGTCTCTTTACATCACCTCCCATCTATGTGTGTCTCCTGTCTCAATTTTCCCTTTTTATAAGTCTACCATTCATAATGGCTGGGACTCACTATAACAATCTTATTTTAACTAATTACATCTTCAATGACCCCATTTCTAAATAAGGTCACACTCTAAGGCGACGTGGGTGATTAAACTTCGGAGAAATACAAGTGAACCCATAACACGATGCTTCAGTGGTTAGCGTTCTCATGAGAAACTAAAGTTAGGGATCAGTTTTCTCTCAGTTCTGAGCTTACTAACCGTGAATCTGGAAATCTCTTAATCGTTCTAGGCTTATCAGTAAAATAAGTGTGTTGGAGTAGACACAAATGAACCCTAAAAAGCTCCTTTCATTTCTAAAATGTCTACATCTAAGTCTGAGCAGGCATCTCCAAAAAAAAACACCTGCTATGAGCTTACATTCTCTTGTTCAAGTCCCGTTATTTGCACCAGAACCACAGTTAGTAAGAAAGTCAGACTAGGAAACAGGTCAAATATATATTTTTTTCAAGAGCAAAGCTTCAGCTCATTATGATATTGACCGATAAAGAAAAATAAATATATAATGTCTTATGCCTCACTCTTTAGTGAGAAGACATTCATACATCAAAATATGTCTGGAAGGACAGATACAAAAGCAATTTACCCCTTTGTCACTTAAGAGAGGAGAACTGAGTGGCAGGGGAAGAGCAGTAAGGGAAAATGATTTGTTCTCTTTACATCTGAATCACAGGAAAAATGGGTTACCTGTTCAGAGTAAACAAGTATCAAAACAGAAAAATATTCATGTATTGTCCATCTGGTTAGCTTTTTATTTTCAAGCCTAGATATTCTGTATTTAAGTCATTTGGTGTTTTGGGGTCATTAGAAGTGGCCGTGACTTTTACAAACTCTGGGTTTCACAGAAACTGCAGGGCTCAGCCCAAGGCTTATATGTTTGTTTCTGTGGGAAAACATATAATGAAAGATTTCATAAGCAGATGTTTCTGAAGAGGCTTTTGCTCTATAAATATGCTACACTCGATGCACAGAACCAGCTAGCAGTCTGTGACATCTGTCTTTAAAGGACAAAGAACTCAGCAGTCAATACCTTATTTACCAAGGCATTTTTCCCCACGAAAATCCCCACACCCTCTACCAGGTGTGACTTAGAAAGACAGGCTTATTTTTCGAGCCATAATTTCATCCTGGTTGACTACCTATTTTAGTGACAGCAGCAGTTGTAAAAACTTAGAGCAGTTAGTAATGGATAAACTGAATTGAATTAATATCTTTTGGAATCAAACAAATGGAAGTGTGCTTAACCCACTGTTTCTATAAGTCCATCGCTGGCTGAGGTTGGGAGAAATCTCCATACCTGGAGTAGGTAACAAAATATAGAGCCACAGAGACCAATGTCAAGAACAATTTTTGAAAGCAAAGGAGAGAGGGTCCAGAGAACAGCTTCGGTTGCTATTCCTTAAAAGCTGGCTTTAGGTAGACTACGAGATCCTAATGGTTTTATTGAGCATCTTTGTTTTATATCCACATTTGAGCTCAGATCTTACAACTGTTTTCCTTTCCCCCAGAACTGTGCTTATTTTTACAGATGTTTTGTCGTCCTTCCTGACTCACAGCCAACCCCAATGGCTGATACGTTTGTGGACGGATAACAATCAGAGATGTTCACTTATATTTTCGCGTATTTTATTTTATTTTACAGGCATACATATTTCTAAATTGCCTAAACTCTTCTGCTTCACCCTTCCCCACATGGACAGGCAATTCCATACTCATATCCTCAGAGGAGGAATATCATAGGCAGATAGTCTCTGATTGTCACAGGCACTGTTACATGAAGGTCGGATGGAGGAAGGGTGTTGGGTGACAAAGTGGTTCACCATTTTCTTGGCAAAGAAGTGAAGCAGTATGGCACATCTGGGCAGGAGAGACAACTGGCCGTCTCGCAAAGCTTCTGTGCCAAAGTTGAGAGCTGGGGACCTGAAGGCCATGCTAATCAGGTACTGACCACCGCATGAATGCCTATGTGGATAAGGAACTTGATGACCAGGGGAAGTCTCCTACCAAAAGCCAGATGAATAAGCTATAGATACTTGAACCTTAGCGCACCCTGAATCAGAATTAAATTGCATTTCTCTCCAGTCTGATGGAATGAGCTCTTGCAACAGAAATAAAATCAACTCACAGATATTAAAAAAAAAAAAAAATTATGTTCCCTACCCCCTGAATTTGTGGATTGAGATTCACACAAGAACTCAGGCTATTACTTGGTGCTTTATGCCTTAATTCTGAGCTTGAAGCCACCTAATTATGGCTTTCCAACCATTCCCCTCTGCTGGAAGCAAGGAGTTCAACCCATGACTGGCTGCACCCAGAATAGCACTGGAAGGAAATAACCAATATGTGTAACAACAGAGCCTCTTGCCTTAAATGTAACAAATGCCAACAAAAGTCAAAATCCATTATATGAAGGGAAACAAGAAAAGAATGAAGTCAAACTTTTGCAATCAGTCAATGAACTTCCACATTCAAAATGAGAAGGGTTTATAGGCTACGGTACCTATCACTCAAATAGCGTTTGTTGTATGCTGAGCCCTTCCCTACATGATTTAACCCACATAAGCGTATCACACACCTATAAAGCAGGTTAATTATCAGCCCCATTTTGCAGGTGAAAATATTGAGATTCATGGGAGTCATGTGACTTACCAAGGTCATATTGATTGATGGTAAGGAACAGCTCCTGTTGGAACTGGTCTAGCTACAGAATCCAGCTTGATCACCACAGAACTCTGCCTTTGCCCACAAAAGCTCAGAGATGTGAATGGTATAACCCCCAAAGGAAGAGATCATCAGGTCCACTCCCTTTATTTTAAAGAGGAGGGAGGCCGCAGTAGCGAAAGAGGTAAAGAGGTTTGCTCAGTGTCATATAACTCAGCATATCACTCATCCCTGCTTTATGACAAACAGTATTCAGTTAAATTAATCATTTTGCTTTTAATGTTTCCCAAAGGGCAAATCAGAAGTTTTAAATGCAGCCTTTTACAGACTTCCAGGAATTTCACTTCAACTGCTCTAAAGCTGACATGAGACCTGAGTGACAGGATGCCGAGTGGTCTGAGAGGCCAGCCAGGTAAAGCACCTTGATGGATCATCGATGGGGGCCTGGGAAGCAAGACTGTGCCAGGAAGCCACTTAACAGAAGAGCAGACAAGATGCTCAGAGCAAGGGAACCCAGGGGACTTTAGTGTGGTCATTTAAGAATCAGGGAATTGGATGCCAGGCAATTCGTTATCTACTTTCACTGAAACACCTAGGATTAGGAACCTCTACTTTAGATATGTGAGTTCTTCATGCTATTCTATTTATGCTCCATCGATTTCAAAATAAGATTCCTATGGGAAAATCCCTCACCCCCCAAAAAACCAAGGCAATCATTGTGATTCTCCCTTGCCCTTAAGCAAGGATTAGCACATAGGGTACCATCTCACTGGCATGTCCAAAGTACCCATGATAAACTTTTATTAAAGAATATAGGACCCACTACTGTCTGCTGAAGAAGAGTGCTCTAATTTGGGGCAGATTTAAAAAAATATATCCATCATGGATGCAAAATATTGCACCAAGAAATCTGTATTATTTCTATCACTGGGCATTCAGCGACCTCCCAGCTTAATCCTCTGCTTTCCTTGTGCTGACACGTCCTGTCATTGATAAGCTCAGACCTGCATTCTAACAACTGCTGAAAGCTGCCTTAGATGATATTAGACAAAAAAAAAAAAAAAAGGCACTTACTGGATTCTAACCTTTTCAACTCTTATTTCTATTTCTATCCTAAGAATATGCTCACTGCTCACACAAAAAAGATGATGAGGAATAGGAGGAATCTGCCGACTTAAAAAGACATGCTTTAGAGTGAAAGTAGAAGCAAGGAAGTAACCGAACTTGTGCTGAGAAGGATGTTGACAAAGCTCCCCCCAAACATGGTAATTTAAGACAACTGGATCAACTGTGGCTGAGCAGGAAAACGAAGAAAATAGAACTGATGCTACCAGAATCCTGAGCTGTTTCAAGTTAAGGAGGCAAAACCTGCTCTATACATGGAATACATCAGGGTTCTCTTTTTTAAATTAGGTAAGAAGTATCAGATTTTAAAATTAAAATAGAGGGTCCATACAGAAAAAACACGTTTAAGATTTTAGACCTGAATTCTACTTGAATTCTGATGTTCTCTCTGACAAATTCATTCCATTTTGATTAAGATATATTCTAGCAAAATAATAAAGTTGTTCGTGTTACCCAAAAAAGACACTAAAGGGGAGAGATGAACTCATGATCAACCCAATCCATTGACTCGCTCTTCATTTTTCCTTGAAGGAGCCTGGCTGCAGGGACCTCACATAACCAGGAAGGCAACTAACTTCACCGTGGCTTTCAGAGGATCACAGAATGAAAAAACCAGCAAAATACAGGCGGCGAGCGCCTCCTCCCTGGCCCCTGAGGTTCCCCAGCGCGGCTCTGGCCTAGGCAGGCCTGGGGCGGGACTTACCGCATTGAAATTGGGGAAGAGGTTGACTGCGGCGGCAGTGTCGAGGGGGAAGGGGAGAAATGGTTTAATATCCAGCGACGGCGTCAGAGGGGGGGCTGGCGGGCGAACCAGGGCTGGGAGAGCGGGGCTCTGGCATGTGCCACCTGCAGGGAAGAGAGCAAAGGGCGCAATCAGGGAAATCCAACACATCTCAAAAACAACAACAGACAAACAACACCAAGGCCCTCTTTTGAGACCAAAAGGCCAGCTTTGCGGGTCACCGGAAAAACCAAGCCACAAAGTGAACTGACCTCGACTGGGAACTGGCCAAGGAGCTGATCTGCCATTAGTTAGGGAAACTGGCTGGGCTGCTTCCCTTTCCTCCTTGGATTGTAACTCCCTGCTATGGAAGTACCAGGTGGCATTTCAAACATCTCGTGCTTCCCAATATACCCATTTCCTGCCTAGAGCTCTCGGGCTGGGTCAGCAGCCCCTCCGCCAGCAGAATCCCTTGATTCGAAAGGAACGTCCCTCCGCCGACCCCCATCCCTCTTTGCAGACTAACTGCTGCTCAGAACAGGCCTCCGGTCTGACTGATTATTTCACAAAACTGCTCTTTTCCATCACATCCAAAACTCTGCCAGCAACACGACGTGAACCTGGCATGGAAAAAAAGCAACTTAACCACATACAGGCAGCTGTACCTCACTGTCCGGGAGGCAACTAACGGGAAGATGAAAACCAGCGACCCCAGCTACGAGAAGAGCAATCCCCAGCGATTCAGCAGCCCCACGGCTCTGAGCCGTCAACGACCACCTGCCTTCTTCCCAGTCGCGAGCAGGTGGGCTGTAGAAGGCCACCGACGAGCAGGCTGCGGGACGTCATGTCAACAAGGCGCCCCCTTTGCGTACAGTAGGCAGGCAACCAGCTGTTCGCAACAGAGCACACACTTTGGCCCTCCCCTCCTCCCCGCCCTTCTAGAACTCCACCCCACTCAAAGTCTGGAAGGATGGAAGCCTTGAGTTCCATCTCCCATATTTTGGTACCATTCCAAAACATCAATTTTATGTTAATTAAAGGCTGCTGAATCCTAGGGAACTTAAAATATGCGAGCATTCTTCTAATCTGAGAGGCAAGCAACAGACTGTAAAAACCTGCTGGTGAGAATCCAAGAGGCATTAGGAAAACAAAATGCAGTGGGATTTTTTTTTTGCTTTCTCACAGAAAAGAACCCTAAGAGACAGAAAAGAGAAGAGACGTTCATGCCTGTGCCATTTACTCGCCGATCACCTTGTTTGTAAAACAAAGTAGGGTGAGACCCCACACGAATGACCTTGACAGATCTCACCGTCAGCTCTGCCAACTGTGCAGAGACCACCACGCGGCCCCCATCGACCACCTGAACACAAGGGGAGCATGCTAAAAATGATTCCCCAATGGCGAAGCCGACCCTCTGGACCAGAGGATCTGCTAACAAGGTGGGTGACTTAATACCTATAACAGAAGCCGTCAGCACAAGATTTAATTAACTGTGCTGAAAAACCATCGAGTCTCCTGCTTCCAGGTATAAAATCAGCTGGAGCCAAATTAACAAAAACAGTGTCTTCCCAACTCCTTTAAATTCTCTCTTGAAAGGTTTCTCAGCAACAGCAAGGACAACAATAGCAAGTTCGAATCAGAAAACCCATTAAAATAAAAAGTAGTGCAAGTCAGGAAATAGAAGGCAGATATTAAAACAAACAGGGATAAAAGCAAAATATAACAAGTCTACATTCACCAGACCGCACCGTAAACTTATTTTATTGCCCACCTGGTAGTACAGTAAGTGCGGGTGTGTAGACTTTCTTGGAGGGGGCATCCATAAAACTCTGGTGATGGGCCTGTCGTGAGTTTAGTATTGCTCAGAATTTCTCTTTTGATGAAAAGTTCGAGAACCCAAGTAAATGTGTGGTCGGTGCCTCTTTACAAAGCTCAGAAGTAAAAAAAAAGTTTTGGTTGAAATCGGTGGTATGGTTTCACTCACATGTCCAAAAATAATAGCGAGCCTTGATTCATCACTTAAAATTATTTTTATTTGTGTCACGCTGTGCAAAACGTATTCATTATCTTATTGGATCCTAAAAGCTCAGAAGTTAGGTAAGGGCTAATGTAACATCACAAAGAGAGAAATACATTGATCAGCTCTTTAGCTATTTATGTTGCTCCAACAGAAACAAGAATGCTATTTATTTGGCCACTTGCTATGCAAATTATTCAGGTGTAGTGGATGCTGTGGGGTGCTCCCCACAGCCCCGTGCAGGGCTGAGGACTCCTCCCAGCTGCTGGGAGTGCTGGTAGCCAAGGACTCACACCTGAGATACTCTTCACAAACTGCCCTGGGCCAAAAGGAGCTGCTTCGCCCAAGGTCACACTGCCTCCCAAGTGGAGCCTGGTAGCCCCAGACAGTGACTTACTAATGCAGGGGTTTAATGGCTTCTCCCCCTTGCCTCAAGGCTGAGCAACTCTGAAACTGCATTTCAGTTTTAAGGCTCCTCGTAAGATGTAGAAGAGACTAAGGTCTCTGCTGGGATTGCGTCATGGCTCAACTTCTCCCTCTTCCCTGTCCTGTATCCCTCACTCCTTACAGATGTTCTCAAGAGCACCCATGATAAAACCCAAGTCCATTTCCAAAAGAACATGACCTGTGACACTACGGTAGAGCAATGCATGAGTCTGAGTGAAATGTCGAGTCACTTGAAATCTACAGTGCTGATACTGAAGCAGAAAATTGAGGCCACCTCTTAAAAGTGATCTGTGACTAACATTTCTGACTTTACAATTTAGGTAAGTCCTGAACCAGTTTTCTTGTTCCAATCTGTACATGCTCAGCAGTAAGAATATTATTTGCAAATAGTGCAGAATCAAAGCCAGCAAACATAACATGTTTCGTCTGTAAAGAAGATTAAAATATGCTCCTTGAGGAAATAGCTGTTCCATTCTGCCATTTCGTAATAGAAAATATTGCATTCAAGACATGAATGCATGTTTATTACTATTTTCCTTATTATAAAATTATCTTGAAAGTAATAAATGTCAAAATACATAGAAAATGTATAGACATTTCTACAGGTTAAAAGAGTTGTTTTGTTGTTACTGTTTACAAACAGTGTTGCTTCATACATCAGAATGTCGCACTTCAGGAAATACTGATATTCTGAATTTGAGCAAAGCATTTTGAGCCTCCATGGGGGTGGGAAATTAATAAGATATAAATCTATGCCCTTTGCATATGGAACTCTGCTTATATCTAGTACCACATATTTCACAATATGCAATTTTAACTTACACAGTTTTAAGTTACATTTTAACAAATTATTCTGATTTCAGAGCAATTAATATTTCTTTGTACAGAATTTCTTATATGTCACTAAAGTCAACAAATTAAAAATATTCACTGAGTACAGAGTAGCTATTAGATACTGAGTAAGGTATTAAATAATGAAGATCAGTGACTTAAACAAGATAAAGTGATCATCAAAGCTTGCAAAACTCTCCCTTTTTGATGCATATTTCTATTAGTTTATCTTTAGAACTTAGAATTGAAATACAGAGCAAACACTAAATATTACTTGGTTCTATTCACAACATAGCCGTGCATTCATAAAAGTACAAATTTGAGAGTTTGAAAATATACTCCAGTAACCTACTTGTTAAAAGAGTATTTGTTAACAGAGACTGAGAAAGTAAGATAAATTAAAATGTAAACTTGGAAATGTTTAACAATTTATACAGATAAGCAGGAATTCTAAATCAGTGGTTGTCAGCTAAAGCTTAGTGTATAAGAGATAATGTATATAAAGTGCCTAGCACAGTGTCTAGCCAATTGGCGCTCACTAAGTTGGGCGTGTGTGTGTGTGTTTGTGTGTGTATTTTTTCTTTTAAATTTATCTTTATTGTTGAAAATATTACAGATGCTCCCCCTTTTCCCCCCACTGACCCCCTCCACTCTGCTCCCACCCCCCAGGCCTTCACGGCACTATTGCCTGTGTCCTTGGGATTATGCATATAAATTCTTTGGTTAATCTCTTCCCCAGAGTATTGTGCTAAGCAAAATAAAGCCAGTCAGAGAAAGACAAGTATCACATGATCTCCCTTATATGTGGAATCTAATGAACAAAATAGGCATTATTTTTAATGCCTAATAAATTCCAAAGGAACCATTTAGGTCGGTCCAGGCTCAAATCCGGGCTCTCTGAAAGCAGTCAAGCAAGAAAATCTTAAAAGAAACTTCAAATTCTTCACTTTATTTTGAATACTGCAGAAAGAGACTCTTTACAATAAGAGGCTACTTTGTAAATCAGTATTTGGAAATATTCCTTGAGAACGGAATAATGTTCTCTCCAGAGCAGAACACTCTTAACCTTGAATTTCTGCACGTGACTCATTCAGAGTTCATCAAATAGTCATACAGCCACAGACTTTCTGTCTGATGGCTTAACCTACTACTTAATCTTCCATTTTCAAAAATGACAAAACCAAAGTTCAAAATAATCAGGGGTGCTGATGTTAAGTAATTATGTCAGTGTGTGCTTTAGGTATGCAACTCATATCTGTGTGTGTGTGTGTATGTAGATTTTATAAGTATATATATTTATAAGTATACATAAAATTTACACTTACAAAAAGCAGCAAAATCCATGACTTACTGATGGGAGAAATAATTTCTATAGTATGTTCTTCTTTAACCATCAATTAAATTATATATATATTTTTTTAATAGTGAGTTATTGTTAAATTACAAAACTACTCAGAATATTCATACCTAACCAAAAAACATTTAGAGCATTTATATAACATCAAGTCCTAAGTACTTACATGCAAAGCAATGAATTTCATACACAGTAAGACTGCTCACATCCACTCCCAACTATTTCAGTTAGAATTTGCCATATCCATTGTGGGAGGGAGGAAGGGAGAGGCACACTAGCAATTCTGGGGTCTATGTGATAGTGGAAATAAGAAATTTAGATCTGATACTATAAATAGGAAGTCGAAAAGAAAGTTTGGATTTAGAGCATGAAGGCAAAACTTTCTCTGATACAAAACACTGACCACAGAGTGCTATAGTTAGTAAAACTGGCCAGCCAGGGTGGGTAGGAGTGATTGTAAAGAATATAGCTAAATTTTATGAATCTACTCAGTAATTGGCATGAGCTAGGACTGCTATCCCTTTAATTCCTTTAAATGTACGATAACTCTGCCAGGTATCTATTTAAATACCCAATTCACAAACTCAAGGTCAAGGCTCTATGTAGCAAAATATGTTACCTAAAATCATACAGGTAACAAATGGCATTTAATGGGAACCTGAGTGAACCTAACAATTTTCAATGCACTGATACAAAATAGCTTTTAAATTAAAACAACAAGAACAAACAAACAATATAACAACAAAGACTCTACAAAGTCAGTTTTGTCATATTAAGCAAGCCAGCTTTCCTGCACCCAGAATGTAATGCGTTAAAATCATAAACCTTATGAGAACTTTTTAATACGATTCAAAAAAAGAAGAGACACATAGCTTGTAAAGGAGATGATAAAAGGATATTCAGTATTTATCACCAATATTTATCCACCATGGGAACATGCTGGCACTGCCTTTTATTTGAGAAAGGATCCAGAAAGACACGCATATCATATCCAACATGTTTCAAAGCCCTTGACTTTACATTCTTTAACATCTACTCCACAAATCAGAAAAACAAATGTGGGTTCGTCGTACTCCTGTGTGTGGCTGCCTCTCAAATACTCAAGGTTGTTGGTCGGGGATTAGAGTGATTATAATGGGTGGGGTGTTACCATTTTTTTGTTCCTTAACTAGGGAAACTGTATGTTTACCATGCTTCCTTAAACCTCAGTGATCCAAACTCCCATTAGCTCCTGTCCTTGCTTCAATGCTGTTCCAACTGATCAAACCAGAAACATATTTTGAGATGAAATTTGAATTCTGTGTGACTTGGTCACAAGTGTCCTTTTTCTTTTGAAGTTCCCTCTCTGTTTTGGAGTGTTGATCCACCTACTAGGTTTTGGAAAGTCAATCCAGACCTCAGGAATAAGGTCCCCATTGGCTTCAAGTGACTTGCTCTGGGCAGGTCAATTCCAATGTTAAAGTTAGGTCTGATCACCAGGGGCAAGCTGGCAGCACTGAGTCACACAGGAAGGCGTCTGCTGTCTCAGACGCCCTGCTCCTGACCACAGAGCGCAATGAGGTAAGAATGGAACAATGAGTCAGGGCAACTGGAGCACCATTCTGGAAACACTGGTTCAAAACCATTTGCCCGGATCAACGGTCAGTGACTTGATTTTCACCCGTGAAAGAAAACAAGTGTCAGTGACCCACATTTTCTGTTGTCCAAATGCTTTATTTATTCATTTTAAGTGGTGGTATTTACATATTCCAGTAAGTCACCCCAAAATTCATTTTGGAAGATAGCTAAGCAGGTTAAACTAGCCCGGCTGGTGTGGCACAGTGGTTGAGCATCAACTTATGAACCAGGAGGCCAGGGTTTAATTCCTGGTCAGGGCACATGCCCAGGTTGCGGGCTCGATCCCCAGTGGGGGGCATGCAGGTGGCAGCTGATCAATGACACTCTCATCATTGATGTTTCTATTTCTCTCTCCTTCTCCATTCCTCTCTCTGAAATCAATAAAAAATATATTTAAAAAAAAAGTTAGGCTAACAAATATTGTTTTCTCTGTCACTGTCATTGAAGGCATGACCAAAGTCAAAATACTGCTATTATCTACTTGCCAATGTCTTGAGTGAAGTCTTTATTAGAACAGTAGAGTCCCTCACTTGTGTAACCAAGTTTCAAGACAATTTCTGGTGCCTGAGAGACACTGGAGAAGATTCTGTTACAAATGCCAGAGTAAGTTTTAGTCATCTAACCCAAAATATCCCTCTGTACTTCAGCCCCTCTGCCAAATAATGCATAAACCAGGACAAGTACTTCCTCATAGGAAATCGAAATCGGCGCCAGTGAATGGAAAAATGTAAAATTCCCTTCAAGAGGAATTTCCCAGGGTTTAATTATTTAATCACAAAATCAATTATAACTAATAAAAAAAGGTGCTCTAGTGCTGAGCTGTCCAATATGGTAGTCATTAGCCATATGTAGGTATTTTAAATTAAAATTAAGTAAAATTTCAAATCCAGTTTCTCGGTCACACTAGCCACATTTCAAAGGCTCAATGGCCACATGGAGCTAGAAGCTACCACGTTGAATACTGCAGTTAAAAATAATTTTCATCATTGCAGTAGCTTCTATTGGACACTACAGTGCCAGTGAAAAACCAATTCTCACACGACAAGTAATTTACAGGTAAGGTGCCGGATACAGTCTGTTTCAGGATGCACTGCAGATAGGAGAGGAAGTCTTGCTTTCTCCTGGGTCATTTTCCTAATAGCTTTCCCAGAGCCAAACATGGACACTGGCAGACTCGGCTGGGCTCGAGAAAGGATTAGTCATCCATTCCAAGAGAAGACAATGACCAATCTATGAATCTTCATGTGTGATCAATGATAATAATACTCAAAGGGCTACCTAATTTAAAACACTGTTAATGCTGAAATCAATATTAATGAATAATGAGTGTTTTGGATACCACATCTTCAAAGGAAGGATGCCAAAAGGGGCAGTCGTGGGGTAAATGGATGTTTATTAATATCTGATACTCCTTGAGAGTGCTATCAAAAAGCTTTTATTTCACCCAAGTGTGTCACAGCCTAGTCTCACTAATAGCCAAGTGTTTAAATCCAGCTAATACAGGTAGTTAAACCTGCCAAGCTACGACTGCCTCTCAGGGTAATTTTGCCATAACATGTAGGCTTTAGTCATCTCACTCATTAAAGAGCAAAAAAGATCCTGAAGCCTTGTTACATGGTCTGATTCTTCCATCACCTCTGCCTTTCGATTGGGACTTGCCTGCATGATCTTCTCTATGCCAATAGAACTGGCATGCAGTTCCTCCATAGCCTGAGAAATAACTTCCTTTCCCATGTTTTATTCCACATGGTAACTATGTTATATTCTTTGCTTTACCTGTGCAGGCACTAAATGTGATCTAAGGTATTCATGAAACATTTCCTGAGCTTAGTTGCCTATGGTTTTCCCAGTGCACCAAGGTGAGCCAGGCAAGACCCACAAAAATTATGGAGTACCTTCCTTTATCTCACTTAATTGTTCTTATTGTGTAGATGGTGAGGCTATTGGTTGAGATAGAAAACACCAGAGGAAGAGCTGGTCTAAGAGAAGAAGACAAGCTAAGTTTTTGACATAATGAGTCTGAGGTGTAAGTGGAAATGTGCCTCTTGGATAAGCGGGTCTAGAGCTTAGAGGACAGTTCTGAGCAGACTTCATTCAGAGTAGGCACTGGAGGGGAGTCATCAGGTAGGCACTGAAATCATGAACAGGAAAAAGATTTCCTTGGGAAAGTGTAGAACAAAGAGAACAGAACTTAAGTCTTGAGGATCCTTAGAGAGAGAAGAAAACTGACAACAGGCAAAAGAGCAAAAAAGGGGAGGGGGAGGAGAGAGTGTGATGGCCCAGAGAAAAAAGGGACAGACTGTTCAGAAAAGGAAGGAGTGGTCAACACTGCCTAAGGCTGCCTGCAGCTGCAAAGGGATCAAGTAAGATAGCAACATCTGTTAGATCTGAAGTTTTGGAGAGTTTTGGTGACTTTTATGAGTCATCTAAGTGCAGTCATTTAAGGTGATAACATCAAAGAGGAGCCACTTTTGAGAAGGATCAGGGACGGAGCAGAGATTCAGAATGGAGACTAGTGGAGAAAATTATTCTGAAAAATTTGACTGGGAAGGAAAAGTAGAGTAGGGCACCACAGTTATGGGTAAATATATTTTATTTTTAAAAATGTATCTTTATTGTTGAAAGTATTACAGAGACGTCCCCCCTTTTTTCCCCAATGCTCCCTTCCATCCCGCATCCACCCCGCCCCCAGGCCTTCATCACACAGTTGTCTGTGTCCATGGGTTATGCATATATACATATAATTTCTAAAGGCATGGAAAGGAACTGATTCAATCCAGAATATCTAAAATAACTCACTCTTGGAATGGTAAGATTCAACTAGCAATTAAGCCCAGTAAATGTGAACCCATAGCAGCATATTAAGCATTGCAATTTGTATTTCTCTCAGTGCATCCCTCCCCACATATTATCTAAACATACATCAAAGTATGGCAAGTAACCCATCAGCTATTCCTGGTTCAGGATGCAGCTCAGATAGGACCTCTTGTATGCAGTTATCTCTTAGACGTCACCACAGAAGGAATGCTCCCTTGGTGCCCTACTCTGTCTGCCCTTCACAGGCTTCCATCTGAACATACATTGGTGGACTTGCAGTATTCATATAAGGGTGCTGGGTCTTGGGGAATATGTCTACTGCATTCCTCCTTGACTTCAATGCATTAAAAAGTTCTTGGTACCTACTCAGTGATTTGGGTTTTGTTTTGTTTTTTAGAAATGGATGGATGAATAAGTAGTTGGATCAGCAAATGACTGAATTAAAGTGAATCACAGCCTTCTGAGAACATTGTACCCTTTCCTCGACTGTGTCCAAATTAACAATTTTTGTTCATTTCAGAAACCAGCAACTTCCTTGAAGAACTAGAAAAGAAACAGGTACTAAAAAATCAGATTGTATTAGAGTACACTGAAAAAAGTTGAGAAACAATTTAGCATAGATTTTTAGCTCAATTAAGCTTCCATTGTTGATGTTTCTTTAAAAAAAATGGTCCAAACAAAAAAAGTTCTAATCTTTTTATATTATAATTTTATTAACATTTTTTCTCTACATAAGTTACTTAAACATAGATTTATTTTTAGACATAAATTTATTCTATCTTTGTAAGCACTTCCTTTCCCTCCACAGGCATAAATCAATAACATTTCAGCTCTTGCACACTGGGTGCTGTGCTGGGTACTCTACATGATATATCTCCTTTGTACCTTCATAGCCTTATCAACAAGGAAATAGTGCAATGGTGAGATTAAGGCAGTTGCTCAAAGCCATGGAATTAGCAAGTTGTAGAGCCAGGACTAGATACCAAATATTCTGCTTCCACAGTCTAAGCTCTTATATCTACATTTTATTCAGGGATTGCCATTTTTCAACACAGGTGGTAGAGAAAAATAATTCTATAAACATAATGCTTCAATTAAACTTTGCCAAAGCAAATCAAACCAATGTATACTAAGAGGCACTCTTTGTAAGGAATCCAGACTATTCAAGCAATTTCACCTGTTTCTTGCCTCCACTGGTGCTTGGACTACTGTATATAGTAGATTATGCATATATTGTGTCTACCACAATTATGCATATATTGAGTCTATATTATATGCAATACTATAGACTCAATAACTGTGTTCCCCTAAAATTAGCATGGGGAAACCTAACCCCCAATGTGATAGTATTTGGAGGTGAAGCCTTTGGGAGTTGGTTAGGTCATGAGGGAAGAACCCTCAAGAACGGGATTAGCAGTGCCCTTATTAAAGAGGCTCCAGAGAGATCCCTCGCCCCTACCATCATGTGAGAGGCCATCCACGAACCAGGAGTGGGCTCTCACTGGACACCATATTTGCTGACACCTTGACCTTGGACTTCCAAATCTCTAAAACTGTGAGAAATAAGTGCCTGTTGATTATAAGCCACCCAGTCTGTGCTATTCTGTTACAGCAGCCAAAATAAACTAGGATGTATATGAACATATATGTTCATCTACAAGTATCAGATTTTTATTCTATTTGAATTCACCTAATTTTGGTTCAGCTCTACCATTCAGTTTCTCTACATAATCCAGAAGAGCACAATTAATTTTATTGAACTTGATGGGAATACCTCCTAGAACATTTGCTTGACTGTGAATGTTTTCATTCAATGTTTCACTATAATTTTTTCTCCACATTTCAACTGAATCTTCTTTCATAGCCATGGCACAAAATTCCTAGAAAATGTCACCGGAGTTAGCACTGGGTGACATTTAGAAAGAACCAGGGAAGAAGAGACTATGTCACTATCAACATCATCAAATTAAATACAATGTGTTAAGAACAGCGAAGATAGAATGTTTGCTATCTCCAGGGGCCTATATTTAGCACATCCTATTTGAAGCAACCATTAGCTTCCAAGGTTTAGGAACTCTTAGTTCTGGTTTCCATTCTGGTGAACATTCTCACAAACTCTCTAATAGCAAAAAGAAATTCTGATTTCAGTTTCCTCAAGAACACTCCCTGTGGAGCTGACATGTGCTCTGTTTAGTCTCAGCCTGAATGTGATTGTTTCTCCTGGCAGCTTGTGCTTAAAACAAACCTAACTTTATATTTTCTTTTAATTCTGAAACATTTCGTCCTTGGAAAAGATGTAAAATCAGTTACTAATGGAATTGAAGTAATTGCGGTATCCGGAAAATGACTGGCTTTAAATGGAAGAGAAATAAAATGCTTGTAAGTGATTGCAGGCAAGAAGATACACATAACCGTATTTCACTTTTATAAGGAGTCCTGCCATTGTGAGCACTATTCTAGGCTTTATTCTAGTGCTAGGTGACTTCGAATACATTATTTACGTAAACAATGAAGATATCCTTGTTTCGTTGCACAGGTGAACAAATGGAGGCTTAGTGAGATCATTTCACTGAAGATAAACCACCTTGTTAACTGGTAGAGCCAAGAATTAGAAACCAAAGATATCTGATTCCAAAGCCCATATTCTTTGATTATATTCTATCTTCCCTCTCTAATACCTACCAAGTTGTGAGTTCCACCAATTTAAAAGAGGAATTGATGGAAGCAGAAATTCCTTCTGAGGAAAGAACCTAAGTTTTTACACTCAAAGAGTCAGGAGGCAGCCAGTCCAGGATTTACAAATCCAGAAAAAAAGCAGACAAACAGAAATTGCTTCTAGCCTTGGGGAGGAGAGAGTCATTGCGCCAAGGTTATGGGGCCATCACTAAGATGCAACACACAATGAAAAGGAACGTCTATATTGTGATAAAATAAAAGGCATCATAAAGCAGTGCACTTAAATACAGGATTAAAGCTAACCTAGAATGAAAGGGGAGCTGACAACCAGTGGGGGCCATGTCGGTAGAGAGGATGAGCAGCAGTAAGGGTTAAATATGGAGAGGCCCTGAGCTCAGAGAATACCAGGCATTGACCAGAAGTCCAAGATCAGACATCATGGTAATAAGAGAATACAGGTTTTTCTTGTTGCCATAATAAAGTTCTCACCTTCCTGTGAATTGCAGCCTAAAATATACAGTTTCTGACTTTCCAAGAGGCACACAGATATCTTGACTTATGCTACTAATTCCCAAATACTGGCTGATGTAAGAACACCAGAGAAATTGTCTCTGATTTTCCTTTAAATGCAAGTTTACAAGAAACATCCTCTTATTACTGCTTAGACTTTGGGTGTCCAGAATATCATAGGCCTAAATAAATTCCTAAGAGAAAAATTTAATTTAGCAATGAGGGTAAAATATTCTAGTAATAAAATTATACTATGCTGGCATGTGATGAACCATATAGACTGAATTACTCAAAGCAGTCCCAATCTCAAAAAATAATAACCACTAAAATAATAATTACAAACTCAATTCTATATATGTATGTATGTCTGACTTTAATTTTCACAACATTTTCATTAGTTCTTAAAAATTTAGTTTTTTTAGCAGCGGAAACAATGTATGAGAATAAGTACTGGGATGCAAACATTGTGGACTGATTTCAATACTCTTGCACTTTGTAAAAAAAAATCACATTATATCCATTGTTCCCGCAAGCCAAGGACAGAAATACATAACACTGCTTCCCTTTCTAGCGTTCAGGGCACATGCTATCAATCAATCCTATTTCCAGTTGGCCTCAGAATCTTTCTAATAGAACATATCAATGTTGGATCCAGTTGACCAGAATTTGGTATCCCCAACATAAATACTCAAAATGGTCTAACCATGGCAACAGGGGGGCATCCTGAACTCTACACACGTGCCCATCATCAGGTTAGAGACCTACCCAATTCCCTTGTAACCAATGGAAGAGGGACGGTGAAATAATCCTCATGGTTTTCTCTTACTAAGGCATTTGGCAAGGCGCCGGCATTCTCCGGGCTGAGTCTGGTGAAAGGACTAAGAAGAGCAGTTGGCGTTTGTGACAAAGCTTGCTCAGGTCACAGGCTAACAGGAGGTCTGCATTCGCTGCTCGGGAAGGAGACGTCCACCCCTGGCCTTGGGCAGCGGGTGGCTTTGGGCGGGTGCTGAAGGAGTAAACATTTTCTGAGACCCGCCAGGACTCACATGTGCCTGACTGTCTTGAGAATATCGAGCTCCCTCACTGTTAGTCTTCTTTATTGATCTGTCTAAAGAGAGTGGAAGTCTGCGGATTGGCCTGATCGATGCAAACCCGCAAAAGTCTGTGGAAGACAAAACTACTACTGACCCTAAAAAGACACTTGCGCAGGGGCTGTGATCACAGGCCCTAGGAATTGGAGTTAGTCCTTTCAGATGCATGGGCCTGTTTGCCTAAATTGTAGGGATTACTTTGTGCTTTTGAAGGACATTAATCCACAAGGAAGGATAAACCAGAATGAGTGCAACTGCTTTGAGCAGAAATGCCTGCTGAGAGGGGAGAGGGAGTGTAGGAAATGTCCCTCCTGGACCTGGCCCTGCATCTTCCTGAATGATTCCCACCTGTCCTTGATATCATTTTCCAAAGTCATTACGCCCTCCAAGTGCTAACTACCTGTCCCCGATGTTATCAATGCCATTATGACCTCTTCTTGCCTATTCATACCATTTGGTGGCCTCCTCCTATAACTAAGATAAGAAAAATGTTTTTAAATGTTTTAATGTTTTTAAAAACATCATGTCATTTCTTCAACTCCTCCCTGCCCTTCAAGGCTTCGCTGCAACACCGCTTCTTCCTGCCCTGGCGCCCTCGCTGTCCATTTAGCATGATAATCAATTTCTCTTTTGTAAACTTCCACAGACTATTTTAAGTGGTTTTGAGAACAGGCTTTGTCATCAGAAACCTGAAGCCAAATTTCAACGTTTTTCATGTCCTCAGGAACTTGGCAGCTATTTAGTTTCTTCTTCTCTAAGTTAAAAAAACAATACCTAAATCACAGGAATTCTTTAAGGGTTCCATGAAGAAAGATTTAACAGAGGAAATACTAAATTATAGTTGCTATTCTTAATGCCTTTTTATTCATTATTATTTTATTAAAATCATTAAAAATAAATTAATATATATTATTTTATTAAATTTGATTTTGTTAATGCTACAGTTTAAATCATTAAACCTTACATCTCTTATGAGTCTTACTTTTTGTTTAGTAGTCTAGTTATTTGGTTCTGATTTAAACCTTTTTGTAGAGAGGAGTGCCCACGTCTATATTACCTTAATTTTTTCCATGATGTCTAACAAAGTGCTTTGAAAATTAAAAGCATTCAAGTGTTCTTGAGTGAATGAATTAATAAATGACTGAATAAATAAGACAGTGTTTATTTGAAAGCATATCTAAGGAGAATAAATGGAAATGGCAAACTATATTTAATTTCATTAATACTATTTGGTTGGTTCCTACTAAGAACAGGAAATATTTATTGATGCCTGTTTCCAAATATGTATGAGCACTGTGGTAGCAGGCATAGGAAACGGTATTAAAGGGGAGAGAGAAATGCAAAGGAAGGAAAGAAGAAATAAAGGAATGGAGGGAGGGTGAGAGGGAGGTTGGGAAAATAATAATCTGGGGAAATGATCATATCCAAATCAGATGGATACGCAAATGATTCACCTGCCCTAGGCAGAGCTGGAAATGAAAAGACCTCCTGTAAACGGCATGGCAAATGCTCCAAAAGCTATCCTATATGGACATACCCATACAAAAGACCTCATCGTAACCCACAGGAGTATTTCCATCTTTTAAACTAGAACATAATCAAGAGCATAACAAAGTATTATTTAGGCTAGAGACTAGCTCAGTGTGCCTACCACACTGTGGATACTCAAAACATGGTGGCTGACTGGGAATCTGGGGTGGATGCATGTAGTAATGTTAGTTTTGGTCAGTGGGAAAATGGACACACACTAATTAATGTTCAACCCTTTTTAGCTTTGTTCTCAAAATACCTGCTCTCTCTCTCTCTTACTGCCCCTCACTTCTCTTTCTTCTCAGATTGATTTCTTGGTCTATTCACTCTTTCTCACAAGCATGTATCAAATATTTATTGGTTGCGCACTCTCTTGAATGCACTGGGTAAATGTCAATGAAAGTAAACATGACCCTAACACCTTTAAATAAAGATAAAGCAAAAGCAACAGCAGGGAGCAAGCAAAGCAATGTTTGCCCACTTCTGTGCTCTCCAGCTTCCCCCTTAGGACAAGAGTTTTCTCCTATTTAATAAAATGGGGTCCTTTCCTGAACCATCAAGTAGAACAAATGCATTTTGTTAACACTGGCATATGTTAATGAAAGCAAAATAGTCTGAAATCCACTTCTTTAGCAAAGAGCCATATGTGCTGTTTAATTAATAGTATCAGATATGAAGACTGACACTTTTTTTTTTTACCAGAACGTGACATACTCTAATATTTGCATACACTAGAATCAATGCCATTCAATTTTATGAGTGGCTTTCTTGTTCATTTGCTACATTTTCACCAACTATTCCAGCTAAGTTTAAATGCCATATTGGCACTGAAGAAATCTTGATAATAATTTTTTACAGCAGCCTTGCCTGTAGCTTGAGAATTCAATTAGTCCACGCAAAATTTCAGTTGGCTCTTTTTTTTCCCAATTACTCCTAGCCAAATCATGAGTGCTACACAGTTCTACGCAGAAATATCCTTTCTTCTCTACCCTTATACACAAGCTCATAATTTTACACTCCCTCTTCCCACCAAGACTGCTGTACACACAGTCTTTCTTCAACGGCCACCACCACAAAGCCAGGTGGACCTTGTGGATTTTTCGTAGTTTGGCTTTTAATTTCGTGTTCCAGTTTGAATTGCCCCGGCTACATTTTCATTTGGCTGGTTTGAGTTGGGTCTCAATTGACTGATAAATTCCAATTACAGAAATGAGCATAGTAGAACTGTTTGCAAGGAACTCAGACTCTCCCATCACATTTCGGAGTGTAATGCTGTTTCAAAATGTCTGAAGTCCTTCCCTGATAACAAGAGAATGTGGTAAGCTACATCTTCTTAGGAAACGTCATTTTTATTTTAAATAAGTCATACATTCAGAAAGCCTATGTGAAAATACTGTGTAAGTAAAAACCTACATTTTTGGCACATGGGATGCAGATTTGATTGCCCTAGAGCAAATTATGTTATTCATTATGTTTCTGAAAAGGTAAAGGCTGTACAATTGGTAAATTAAAAGTGATTATTTCAGTAATGAGATATTTCAAACAAGCAGGGTTTAATCTGCTAAAGGAAATGGCAGGGTGTACCTCAAGGGGCAAGCTTACGAAAGCTGGCTGCCCTCAAAGAAATCTGTAATACCGAGAGCGCAAATGTGCATCACAGATAAAAGTTGGCAGAAGGGAAACCAAAAGGAACAAAACTAGAGCTCTGCATATATTTGGAACACACAAATACACACATACACACATACACACAAACATGTTTTCTAGAAGAATCTAGACTAAGAATAATAAAAGAATACAAAAAAAAGTTGAAACAACAATCACGTATATTTTTAGTGCCACAAAACAGAAAATATCAAGACTAAGGACCAAACTTAACGTGATGAAAGGAAAGGAACAGAAAACGAGATTTCCCTGATTTCATTTGATTGATTGATTTGCCAGGTATTGAAAACAGACAAAAATGAGAAAAGAATTGTAAAATTAGAATTGGGCACCTAGAGTGTTTTGAACCAATTGGTTAACCAATTAAAAATACCATATGCCAGTGTAAACCTTCATTACGCCAAATGAATCACTGCATCCAGCCTCAGAAAGTAAGAATTAACCACATTAAGTCTGATTGTTAGACTTATTTTGGAGAGAAAGTACATAAAGTAAGTGATGCAGGTTACATTTAGTGAACTTCAAGCAAAGGTAAGCACAGAAGATATACAATTATATAGATCTCAAGAAAATAGAGAGCTGAAACCTGGACTATTGGAGGGTCTTGTTTGTTGTTTTGTTTTGTTTTAAATGTAGAAGCCAGAAAGATTGGCTAAGTAGGTTAGTGTCTAATAACTTAGGAAAGATGCATACAACCTATAAAATACCCAGAGCAGAGAAGAAGACATGATTAAAGGGTATGCAAGTGGAAGAAGGTAAAGACTGGGGGAAAGCTAATGGTACTGCATTGGCAATGTTTGCTGGAAGAAAAGAGGCCCACCGTGACTTAATGGCCTTCAACTATATGAAAAGTAAGGTAGGAAGGATGGTGAACAGATGGTCTCCATTCCCACTGAAGACAGAAAAAGCAGACAGAGCACTGAAAGTGCCGAAGAGGGATTAAAAAGTGATTGTAGTTGCAAACATGTCTGGATAAAATGACACGCTTTCAGGACCTGTAGTAGGAATGACTGTCAAGGGTTCATCCTGTTTTAGAAGAATGAGCTTCTAAATCTCGTATGCAATTCTGGAGGTTTCATGTGGGAAGCTGTGCAAAATCAGAACAAGTTAGAACTGGATGGCACTTAAACAAAAGAATCAAGTAACCTACTTCCTGAGCAGGAGTAGCAAACTTTATTTATTTATTGTATTTATTGATTTATTTTATGAAAGGGCCAAATAATAAATATTTTAGGCTACATGGGCCATAAGGGCTATGCTACAATCCCATTATTGTAGTCTGAAAGCAGACATAGATGTATACGTAAACAAATGGGCATGACCATGTTCCAACACAATTATATTTACTAAAACAGTTATCACACGAGATTCACCTCTCTAGCACCAGCCTTAATTTGCTAACGATGATCTAAAGGGTTGGTTCTCTTAACTTTGGTGAGCATCAGAAATACCTGGAAGACTTGTTAAAACACACTGCTGAGGACTGTTCCTATCTAGAGTTTCTGATTGAGTCTTGAGTAAGGTCTGCTAATTTGCATTTCTTACTAATGGCCAGGTAATGCTGATGCTGTTGGTCCAGGGACTATACATTGAGAACCCTGAGGCCGGAGAATGGAAACGGTAAGCTCAAGGGCCAGGTAAGGGGGTGTGTGTCTGTGTGTTGAGCAGAACTCTATGATGGCCCCTACGAGTTCCCGCCTCTTGGTGTACACACTGCATAATCTCCAGTACTGTGAATGTTTGTGGATATTACTCCTGTGATTAGGTTATGCTACATGACATGACCTCAGAACTGGGAGATTATCAGAATAGGCCTGAGTTAATCACATTTACCCTTTAAAAGCAAACATTTTCCTGCTCGTCACAAAAACACCCAAGGATTCAATGTACTGTTGCTGGCTTGAAGACGGAGGCCATGTGTTAAGGAGCTAGAGTACCCCAGGTTGACAGTAAGCAAGAAAAGAGACCTCAGTCCTACAACAACAGGAACTACTGAATTCTGCCAACAAGAATAAGCTCAAAAACAGAGGCCCCTCCGAGTCTCCAGATCAGAACTCAGTCCAACCAATATCTTGATTTCAGCCTTATGATGCAGAAAACACAGCCGCATCAGGGCTGGATTTTAGACCAAAATAATTCTAAACTAATAAATGAGTGTTGTTTTAAGCCATCGAGTTTCTGGTAAACGTATCACGCAGTAATACAAATCTAACACTGTGTGTGGTATGCGTCCCACCTTAGACCTGAGTCTCCCTAGTGGAAGGGGTTATATATCCACTGCCAACTGTTATTATTAACTCCAACAACTTCCAGGCATGCTCTGCCCTACCCACTACGCTCTTTATATGCATACTCCCCACAGTACTGTTTAGAAAACATCCTCTTTGAATTAAAAACATCCTCCAACTGCTCTTCTGGTCAGGGGCGCAAAGAAATTGAGGTAATACATAGCTTATATGTTTGGCAAATTTGTGATACTAAACCCAAAAAATAGTTGCCTGTTGTTTTTTATTCCAAGGAGCTTTACATTCTCTAGCATCTAATTCAAGCCAACTCTGACTCTTTCAGTGGCAGGACCCCTTTAAGGGTCTTTAATAAGTCCCAAATTCATAGAAAGTTCAAAAATACCCTCAGCAGTTAAGTATTATAAAATCACATTATTTTAAAAGCATTACAGTTTCTGACATTTAAAAAGTCTCTGACATGGCATATCCATAGTTTGATTTTTCTAATGTTCTTATAAAGGTCATATTTATGGTATAATAAGCACACATTTGCAAGGGTTATTAATCAGAGCAAAGCTAGGTTGCAAACAGATTTCCAAAGAATTTCCCATTTTTATTCTGAACATATTAGCTACTTAAGAATGTCACATTTTTCAAGAGCCTACTTGGAAAAAAAAATTAACGATTAATTTTGTTCAAAGGAATGTCTTCATTTTAAATGAAGTGGGAGTGCAGCTTAAGAAAATAAATGACACGGATGTGTTCTGCTAGTTCAGCAAACTTGCTTGGCAATTTGGAAAATTCTAACTTTTAAAGCTAATGCTTTAGAACAGGTACATTGCCAGTTACAAGGAAACCAATGGGGTCTGTATGCTTCATAAGGAATCCATTGGGTATCATATGAGCAATACACTTTTCTAATTTGGATGCTGCAAGAAATGATAAGAAATGCTGCAAAATCCTGGTCCATATAGGTGTTAAAACTTTATTTTAAACAATTATCTTCCCATTTTGTCTTAGCAAGAGATATTCAATAGATTCCTTCTTGCTGAATGTAAAAAAAAACACACTCTTTTTTAATATTCAAGAAATGTCAAGAAGAGGAGTGCCTCTAAAGATTTTTGGCTACTATCTCTTTGGAAACATTATTTGCCTTCGTGACAAGAATTCAACTTGCCCTTGAAATATAAGCACACTTTCAAAATACTGAAGCTTAAGAAAACAAACAATATGGCCCAGCTTCACTGTTCATGAAAGACAGCAGAAGTAGCAGACTTTTAAGCATCTGAATTTTCAAATTTCTGTATCTCTTCAATTTTTCCACATGAGTTTCTCTAACCTTGTGTGTGCTGAACTTGACAAACCAAACAGATGAACTGGCAAATGCAATTTTGCTCCAACCAGAGGAAGTATCGGCTCCAAAGAGCGGCTTCACCTGAGGGATGTTTAAACCAAAGGCTCCAGACAGCTTTTAAGGGGTCCAAATAGCATGACGCATAAGAAGACAAAGTACAAATCCATTAGAAAATGATGAAATTAGTACAATTGGCATAGCTGAATTTCTAATGACATGAGATTTCTGGAAAACCATTCACATATGGAACAACACATCTGCCTCTCTTAATTTAGAAAATGAAGTGCTAGAGATACAAATGATCAGCAACCCTGAGTTTAGGCCAAGGGACCAGTAAAGCAATATGCCAAGAGTTGACATCAAGACAGGTGAATTCCCCAGGCAATAATTCCTCAACTGAGACAATCAGAGCAGGGACAATGGGTCAACCAATAAAGCATAGAGAGAACAAAGGTGAGAACTGCCAGGCTGGCATCGTGGGCTGTCACAGATTCCTATCTTGTGTCCCCACACAGATAAGGGGCAATGGTAAATAGAAATGTTCTAGCCTTTCATGTAACCCACATAAGAATAATTCAGGATAAATAATACAGAAGAAAGATAAAAAACCACAATGAAAACTAAGAAAGTAAATTTTTTTAAATGGCAAGCCATTTGACAGTTATAAATATTGTAATAGTGAGCAAAAATGTGCATCAATTTGTCATAGTTCATTTAGTAAATATACATCTGAAACATCATTTTAAATTATTAAAAGCACTTTATCCTAGAGATATACCATAACTGATTTAACCAATGCCCCATCATTGGGAATTTAAGATATGTCTGATTTTTGGCATTATAAGTAAAACTGATATATAATAATTCATCATTGGGCATTAAAGGTATGTCTGATTTTTGGCATTATAAGTCAAACTAATTTATAATAAGTTTACAATAATAAATAAGTTATTTTAAATAAAACAGAATAAGGCAATCAATAAATTGAGGGAGACAATAAAGCATATCATAAAACATAATGCCATTGTTCACTGACTATCTTTTTATAAAAGTTGCAAAGAAGGTTTTTATCACAGCTAGACATTAACTGCATTTTTTCTAAGTTTCAGCTACTTGAAGTATTTTTACTAATGTCTCTACTCCCATAGTGTGTTTATTTCGATAAACTGTTTTTAAAATTCATAAATTCTGTCCTATTGTAATCTAATGCAATTCTAGTATTCGATTAATAGTCTAAAACTCAATTAATAACTCCAGAAATACAACATAAAAACTAGATACCAAGCCAACTAATGTTAAAAACGACAAAGAGAAATTTCTCAGTTCACACACAACAGCTTTGTACTATACCATATGTTTAGAAAATCATTAAGAGCACACCAGGGTATCTGAAAACAGTGTGTGAACACTATGACATTATTATAAAGTGCTTGTGTTCCCAACAACACGTTTCAATATGTATAGAGAGACAGTCCTTAGCCAAGAAGTTAAAGTCTAGTTAAACAAATATACTTAGAAAAAGGGAAAGGGAACTTGGGTGTATAAATCTTATATACTCCAGCGGCTGAAACTTGGCAATCTCAACATCCAGAGAATTCTCTGATGTCCAAATATTTAGAATCATCTAGCCTGCCCTACCTTCTTGAAGCACAAAGTTACTATCACATTTAAAGACTGAACAATGAAATCTCAGATGAGTTATGCCAAGCTGACTGTGTTCCAACACACTATAAAAGTAGAGGGGCAGAGAGGGAGAATTTTGCCATGTTTGTCTAGTACTGTCCAGGAGAACATCAACAAATTTATGAACCACTAGAATTCAATCACTGGAGAGGTGTGTTATGTTGAGGAGTAGCATAAGCTCTATTAAACTTACAATGTCTAGAGGCACTGTCACTCAGAGTGATCGACCTCCCTTTTCTCCCATGCTCACCAAGCAACACGCATATTGATACCGTATTTTTAGCAACGTGGAAAGGGTAGACTTGAAATGCAGCTATAAATACAATAGTCACTGGAAATTCAGTGTAGACTCAACTGCATATTAGTAATTAGACAAAGTTAGGTTGACTTTAGTTCATTTGTTCATGTGCGTTTAGTTCGTAGGTGTCGGTCTTTGAGAACCTGCTGGCTTCTCACTATAGTAACAACAGAGTCTAGGGGAGGCCGTTGAGTCGCTGCTGGAGGCATCGATCTATTAGGGGCTCTAGAGCAGTGATTCTCAGACTTTTTCAGAATCACCTGGAAGGGAAGAAAGAGGAAGAGGAAGAAACAGATTTCTGGGCCCCACCACCTGAGAATCTGCATTTCTCAAAACTTCCCAGGTGATGCTGATGCTACTAACTTGGTGGCCTTGAGAGTCACTGCCCTAAAATATCCTTGGATTACACTGGGAATGTTATGGCACTTTATATTGGTTTCTAAATATGACTCTTTACAGATCCAGTGAAATATAAGTGCTTCTGCTCTTGCCAAAGTAGACAGTGCCCTTGAGAGATGTCAGACCTGGTTCCTTAGGTAACAGGGCCAAAGACGAGATTACGTGTTCATGCTCTGTCGGGGGAGTGCGGGGACAGGCAGGGCAGTGAGAGCGAGGGAAGGGGTGAGAGGCAGGGGGAGCGGCAAACAGCGCCGGCAACGCATGGCCTCGGTGGCCAGTTTCCCGACAATCTGTGATGGGACACGGCCAGTTCTGCTGAGCCACATATCACATCTCCACACAGACTATTCAGAGAAACTCTGCCTTGGAGAGTCCATGAGAGAGAGGGAAAAGACAGGGAACTCAGCTGCCTTTCTTCTCATTTTCACCCACTTATCTCCAGTGACTGGGGGAGCGTAAGCCCCATCCAACTCTGAAATGACAGATCCTGCTACCAGGTCTGAGATCAGTGAGCTCACAGTTGCCTGAAAATGCAGGATATCAGCTGAAATTAGAAGCCTGAATAGTGCGGGACACAGTGCTGCTTACTGGGAACGAGGAAATCATTTTTATTACTTTGAAAATCTAAATGTAAAACTCTTTCATGCGTCTTCTAAAATGTTGGCTGGGTCAAAAAAAAAAAAAGAAGAAAAAGGGAAGTGATTTTTTAAGTGGAAAACATTTGCCAGTAAGTAAGAATGAGGACTTTTAAACATATCTGAATGAGACTTTATAACTGTAGTAAGGAGTGTGATCCAATAAACATTTCCGAGTGATGGAAAGACTGAAAATTAAATATATCAAATATATGAAGTACATGTAAAGAAATCCTTCATTCTAGACATAAAATTTATATACAATTTTTACTCATATAAAACATTTATTTTTTGTAGAAAGATCTATTTTTTTCTTCTCTTCACTAAATAAATATAATTTTAATATAGAATAAAAATATATATGGATAAACATACATATTCATGTAACAAAAAGTATTTGAAGGGGCAGTAAATCATTAAACCATCTGGGATGCACATATAACTCAATATAGCCCATCTAGGGGTCCACAGGGAATCTGAATCTGCAGACTCAGTGCCAGCCACACCAAAGTTTGAACACTACGTAGAGCCTTGATGGGGTGGTAAACTGGTCAACCCAGCAGAAATCTCATGTGTATGCCATACCCTCCTTATGCACAGCTTCAAACTCCCAGGTCATTTCCTCAAGTTCTTTGAAAACTTTAGTACCTGAAAGAGTCTTCTTCCTTAATCTTCTGCCACGTATAATACCTATACTGAAGATCCGCTCTACCTTCTAACCATTGACTTTTCTCTATGCTCTACTCCAGTGGTTCTCAAAATGTGGTCCCCAGGCCAGCAGCAGCATGTCAAATGGAAACTTGTTAGAAATGCAAAGTCACTGGCCGCACTTCAGACCTATGGAATCAGAAACTCTGGGTGCCCGGCAAAGCATGTTTTGAAGAACTTCAGGTAATTCTGAGGGGCCTAAAATTTGAAAACCACACAGCTCTATATTATTCACCTGCCTTCAGCCTGAGCAGTGACTTACCTGATCAATATCTGGAACTACTCCTCCAAAATCTTGAACTCTGGGTTTCTAACCCCTGATCAAAACCCATGTTTACTGTATTCCCCCTTCATTAAAATCTCTGGTCACTTGAAAGCTTCCAGGTCTCCTCTCAGTCTCTCAGTCCCTCCTTCTTTGCTTTCTTTCCTCTCCAGCCTGGACCACATGGTCAACCAATTAAACTGTATTCTCGTGACATGAGTACCCTCAATTCCCTTAACTCTTTAACTTTCTACCACAACTGTCTTGCCAATGCCTTACCTAAATCAGTCCAACTGCCTGGTTTCTTCAGGTTGTTTCTGTGTTGCCAAGTACTACTACAGAAAATGACACAGCCATGCTCACTGGCTCCATTACAAATGTATCATATCCAACCTCAGCTGGTTCCTCTCTGCTACTTGGCAATTCTTCCCCTGTTTTATTCTTCCCCTGTTTCCTTTCCCTTCCACAGCTCTGCAACTTTTCCCATGCCCCCAACTTCACCTTTAACCTTCACACTCTTTCACAAAGAGAAGTCACTAGGCAGGCGACCTACACCTCCTTCTCCTCTACATCAAAAAGGACATGCAGACCTGTGCTCATCCTATCCCCCAATCCTTCTTCTAAGAGGAGGTGTCTTGACCTCCTTTCCTAAGCCCTCCCACCCATCTCCCTTTTCTCCTATTCCACATTTGCCAAGATCTGATGACTATCAAATGATAATTCTGATTATCATTGCTATGAAACTGTATTATTTGTATGTACCATCTACTTTAATTCCCACACTTTAATTTTTATGGTGCTAAAATATATACAGCATAAAATTTACCATTTTAAGCATCCTCAAGGGGTTAGTTCAGTGGCATTAAGTACATCTGCACTACTGTCAACTATCACCACCATCCACCTTCAAAACTTCATCATCTCAAACTAAAACTCTATTTGACTATTCTAGTTACCTTATATAAGTGCACTCATACAATATTTGTACAGCTTATTTCACTTAGCATAACATTTTCAAGGTTTATTCACATTGTAGCATGTGTCAGAATTTCATTTCTTCTTAAGGTTGAATAATATTCCACTATGTGTGTATAGCACATTTTGTTTAATCCATTCATCCATCAATGGATATTTGGGTTGTTTCCTCTTACAAGACTTTTGTGTGGTGTCTATTTTCAAGCTCATTTTTAGATAAAGATCATGAAGTTTAGAGAGGTTAACTAAATTCTTCACATCCACACACCTGTTAATCAAATGGAATAATCAGGTCTAAAACCCTCTACCTTTATATCTCTGGCTTTTTTGCACTCTATCCCAGAGACTCTATCTCAAACACTTCCATATCTCTGGTGATTGTACTTCATCAGTTTTTCACCGACAGTCAAGCTGACTTTCTCCCTCACTACCTACTTCTTTCTAAAATCATACTCAATTCTGTTCAGCCCTATAAATAATTGACTTCTCACATTCAATTTACTTCACAAACTCTCCCAAATTGGCCATCAACAGTCCCTAATGATATCCTGTGTCTCTTCTCTCTCCTCTCCCTACTCAGTGCCAGTCATTCTGAGCCTTCACAATCTACCACCAATGTACTTTTCAAGCTTCATCTGCCAATGACACCCTCAGTGCAGGCCACAGAGTGCCACGGCGCCCAGGATGCCCGTCCCTCCCAAGCACCAGACGTCTCCATTCTCCCGCATTCCCTCTGGAATGTCCTTTGTGCCATTCCTCCTTCTGACCATCCCTTGTTCATGCCCAAGACATGTTACCTTTGTGGAGACTCCCAGGGCGTCCCAACTCCCACCTGTCTCAGGCACAGTAACCAGATCTTCCCTTGAGCTACCACTATTTATCGTAACAGCTACAACCAGGCAACCCCTTGCTCAGTCACAATGGTTATCTCCCCAGAACTTTTCTGATAAGTCAATGAGACATGCCTATGGGAGGCTGAGTTTGCACACATGTTCAGATTTGAACTTATTAGGAGTTATCCCATGTTATCACCCATACCCAAAGGGAAATGGAAGCCAGTGGACTGCCTGCTTCTTCAGTCTCTTGAGTGGAAATGTCTGAGGCTACTGGATACAGAGAGTCGGGGGGCCCTGTCAGACTGAGCCTTGTTGCCGATACCAGGGAGCAGCTTGATAACATACCTTTCTTCCACTCTTAGAGTTCTCCACTCCTGATCTTTGTAATGCTTTCTAAGAATAAACTACAGTTGACCTATGGAAAATATATATTTAAACTGTGTGGGTCCATGTAAATACAGGGTTTTCTTTCAATAAATACAACCAGCCCTTCCTATTGGCGGGTTTCGCATCTGCCGGAAAACAGTATTTTCGCATCCCCAACCACAGATTCCCAACCCAGTTCATAAATACTGATTTCAATCCACGGTTGTTTGAATCTGTAGATGTGAAAGGCCCACTGTAGAATCAGAAGCTTTGCATGGATTTTTGACTACACTGTGGTCCCCACCCCACCCCTCCATCCATGCTCCCATTGTTCAAGGGTCAAGTGCACTTGCAGTGCAGACCCTTCTCTCAAGCTCTGCTTTCTGGGGGGAACTCAAACTTATAATCAGAATACTAAATCTTGAGCTTTGCCATTTATAAGCTGTATCACCTTGGGCAAGTCATCTGACCTCCCTATGGGTCATAAAGAGGAGATGCTAAGAGGAATTATGCTAAAGCTCATAAGCTAAAGAAATATATGCCCTTTGTAAAGCATAATAGGTTTTAGAAATATTAGAATTATCTCCATATTGATATTTTCAAGTTTTAAAACATTTTCCCCAAAGATTTATGCAAATTTTAAAAAGCCAATAAACAGTTTATGACTTTAAAAGAATAAGAAAAAATGATGTATGATCTAGCCAGAGAGGAGTAGAAATTACAGTCAAAATTATTGACACTGTAAAACTTTAGGAAATCTTTCAGTACAGTCTTTCAAGGCATGCCCTCTGATATAATGAAGGCCCATGGGGAAAACCTTGCGCCTTGGAAACAAATTCAAGAGCATCCTGACAAAGTGGAAGGAGCTCAGATTAGAAGGTGTCACTTCTCCAGTGGCCTGAATCTGCTTTCTCTCAGCCTTTCAAAAATACTAATTGGTCCTACAGCCAGATCTGGGCACTACTAGAGGGCTCTTGGGTCTTGGACTATCTCACACTTGGCAGAGGAAGACAACATGGGGGAAAAAGAGAAGTCTGAACCATGGAGAACTATTTCTCTGGACAGCAACTTGAGTACTCATTTGTGTCCATCTCTAGACAAAAGATGGAATCCTAGGTGTTTGAACTTATGACAATGAATGATATAACTTAGAAAGCTTCTTGTGATGGATTTCAATTAATCAATCTTGTCGTTCCAGTTGAGATCCACCTCTTATTAAGTGCAGGGTCAAGTCAGTTATTTAGTTTCACTGGGTCTAATTAAAACAAAACAAAAAATAGAGAATTTTTGTAAGGAAAAGAAAGGAAAGGGAAGAAAAGGGAAAGAAAATAGGGAGAAAAAGAAAACAGGAAGGGAAAAGAAAGGATAAGCTTGGCTTTTGAAGTGAGGCCAACCTGGGCTTGGATCCTAGCTCCACCACAAGATTGCTTTTGTGATTTAATACATCACTTAACTTCTCTGTGAAATGAGAGCATTATCTCGGAGATTAGATATGGGTATATAAAGTTCCTGAAACATAGTTGTGCATAAATAGACGTCACCTCCGCCTTTGCAGCCATCATCATCATCATCATCATCATCATTGTCTTCACCATTATCATCATAATTATTAGCAACATTCCACATCCCAGAACACAATAGTGCAATTCAAAAAGCTGAGAGTCAGGCATCCAAAAGGACATCAAAGGAAGAGCAAAGTAATGGCGTTATTTCTTTCTTCTAAAGTGGCTTTCAGAAATTACATTTCTTTTCTCTTTTAAATTAATCTTGGAATGCCCCTGGAGACAGGTAATTTTCATGAGCTGAGCAAAAGTGAAGCTGATCCATAGTGGATGGAAATACTTAGGGGATATGGTCTGGTTTGCAGAATGTGTATCACCAGCAAGATACCATCCCATGCAGCACTTTTTAGTTCAAAGGTTGTAGCCACATGTGATTTTAAGATCACTGCAGGACACAGTATGTATTATAGCTTAAGTAGAACTGACCAACAGCCCATCCAGCTAACACCAGGCCTCTCCCTCAAATAATACCAGATGCTTCAATGAAAAGTACAAAATGCATCAATATTCCTCACCATGCTCTATAACACCATAAAAGAATATAGTCTTGACCTCTGCAAGTCACAGAACCATGCCCAGGAGCATGAGATCGTACAACCCTCCTAATAATTCTATCCTTGTAGTCAAACTGCACATGCTATTAAGAATATTTATATACATATAGAGTCCATGGAAATATTTCATTTTATTCCTTTAAAATGCCCTCCCTGCCCAGCCAGGCGTGGCTCAGCAGTTGAGCATCCACCTAGGATCCAGGAGATCACGGTTCGATTCTCGATCAGGGCACATGCCCGGGGTGCAGGCTTGATCCCCAGCAGGAGGCGTGCAGGAGGCAGCCGATCAATGACTCTCTCATCATTGATATTTCTCTCTCTCTCTCCTCCTCTCTCTGAAATCAATAAAGTCATACTTAAAAAAAAACACAAAAACACGCAATAACAAATATTGGTTGTTATTATGATAGTCATTGTGTTGTGGCAGCGTATGACCATTATATACAGTCACGTAGAAGCTGGTCCATCTGAGTGAAACCAAGATAGTAAATTCAGCCATCATCCAGAGCATTTAAACCTTTCTCTTAAACCACCTGATCAATGAATAATAAGCTTTCTGATCTAATCAGCATAGCTGTATGTCCACATAACCCACCACATCCATCAAACTGCAGTCCTTTAAACAAGTGATCATTGTCTGTCAAGCCTATATAATGCATTTCCAGTGAGTTATCCAACAAAAGCAGTTATTCCAATCTTATAAAAGTAGCTTATGTTGTGTATACTCTCACAAACAAAACAAAACAAAAAAAAACAAATAAACCTAGGACATGCATCCTCCTGTGTAAAGATACTACTGCAGATAGCTCTTCCCCATGTTGGTCCATGAGCCTGACCACTAGGCTGGTGAGTTGACCAAATTATTTGTGGCTCCTCCTCTTCTTGACCTTTGGATATAAGTTGAGCCCAGACACTTAAATAGCAACTAGTTGCTACTCCTGCACAGCCAACTCTCACCACTTCCTTCCAGAAACCAGACACTCTAGTGCTATGAAGGCACACCTTTCAGATCCCTGAGAAGGCCAAAATGCCTTCAGTCTCTGTGCCTTGACAACTATGCCATCTGTTAGCAGTGCCCACATCTGCTCTCTGAGTGGCTCTACCTGCCCAGGTCCATAACCAAACACAAACACTGAAAATAAACTGTGTGTGCCCCTTTTCCATATTCAGGTAAAATAAAAACAGTACTCAACCATAAAAGACAAAACGCATGTATTTGGAAATTAGAATAGAGTTTCCTAGGGTTTGTGATCTCATTAAGTTCCATGATACCAAAATTTTCTTACTTTTGAGGGGACATTGCTTGGCTATTTTAAACTTAGTTTGTGGTTGAGGAGGCTCCTCAGTCACCCATCAATGCTCCCCTCTGTTCTTCAAGATCTAGTCAGGTGCAATTTCCTGCTGAAAGCTAGAAGTAAATCCTAGACTCTAGACCCTACTCCATGTATTCGTGGAACAGATTGTATGTTCCTCCAGCAGAGTCCTGAGCATACTTTACTGTCATCATTGAGCTACCTGTCTCCCTCCTAAGTGCTACTCTTCATTCTTTATTCTCTTTCCCTATTTATTTCATAGTTTTTATTAACACCTGATATTGTTTATTTGCTTCTTTATTTATGATTATTTTCTTTCACTAAAGCGTAAGTTCCATCAAATCATGTTTAGTTCATTACAGTGTCCCCAGTACCTAGAACAGCAGGTGACACGTAGTAAGCAGGTGCTCAATTAATATACATTATATTCATGAATGAGCAAATAATCTCACATTTATCACACAGTGTTGGACAGAGTAGGTTCTTAATAAATACTTGTTTGAATGTTGAGTAGTTCCCCTCTAGTATCACACAGCAGTAGCATACTGACTATTTTGTTTATCTCCAGGAAGAGGTCTAATAACCATGATGAACCAGAGAGTCCCAGCCATCTAGAAAGAGCAGCTGGGACTCAACGCCAGACATTTATTATCATTTTGAATGTAGGCTTGGTGCTGCCAGATCTTCCCATATTTTGAGAAAAGCCGAAATTCTTGACATTTCTATGTTAAAATGCCTCCATTCTAAAAAGCGGTAATGAATTTAAAATACTAGTAAATATTATGTGCCCAAAATGAAATGTTCACAAGTGTAGTGCAGCCAGGGGGCTATCAGAGTGAGAACACTGCCCCACATCCCTGCCCTATGAGATGCATCCATTAGAGAAGACAAACTTAAATACATGTTAGCACCCTGGACTAGTGAGCTCCTTTCAAAACATCAAAAGTGATTTCTTAATATAGATTAAGGAGTAGTAAATGCATACACACACACACACACACACACATATATATATGTATATATATAGTAAAGTTTTATCATAGAAGCCCGAAGAATATGAAACAAAACTACTAATTACAACTTAATTTGAAACTTAATCAAAAGTGAATTCTACTGTGGTAAAAACGCAACAATCGCAGGATCTCATGACCTTCCCATGCAATGTGGCACTTCTTACTCAGTGGGTATGGGAGGGCACAGAATATGAGAGTAAACACTGTTCCTCAAAACTCACTTTGCCAATCTCTTCCTTTCACAGCTAAGGAAATCAAGGGAGGTCTAATAGAGGCAAGCCTGAGGTCATGTGATGGCAGAGCTGGCAACAGAACCCACTTGGTGCTCCACGGCCTCTTTCTACCATCCCAAACATGCACTTGCTCCTGTGCCTCTCCCGGGGTTCAGACCCTTTGCATCAGATGCAGACCTTGCTGGTCTACTCTTATGTTGGGTTTGACTCTCTGGACTGTCCTCTGCTTCCTGCCCCAGAAGTACTCAGTGGCTCAGTTCCTGCCACTCCCACATCAAGGCCCGGTTGCCAAAGCCTCAGCCTGGGACATGTGCCCAGATGAGCTCAGTCACCAGGGAGAAAGCATAACCTGACTAATGATGGCGGAGGCGGGGTGGGAAGTGGAAAGTTACCATCCCCGACACTGCTGGATGTCTGGTGCACTGCTCTGCCTCCTCTAAGGGTCTCACTCACTTCCACATAATGACCTGTCCTAAAATAATTACTCATTGGCCACAGAGCTAACAATGACTAAAAAATCATTTACTTTCCCCCAGAACCAAAACAGAACAGACTTCAACAAGGCCATAGAGCATTACATGATTACACATTGACTTATTGCAAAGCTCTTATTGGGAATTTTGTCAGCTTTTAAAAACATTCTTCTGTTTGATTAAGATATTGTTCACATTACATACAATTCATCCTTTTGTAATAACTATGTACGGGGCCAGGTGGGTACTTGAAACATCAGGGGAACCACTCTGTAAAGTACATGATTTTCTACCCGCTGTGCTGTATATCTAAAACTAACACAGAATAATATTTAATGTAAACTGTAATTGAAAAAATTTAAAAGAAAAACAATCAACTTTCGATATCTCACTTCCAACTCCCTAACAATGGAGTCAATGAAAAACCATCTATCTCTACAAAAAGGTGTATCTTTTGGTAGAAACTGCAGTGAGGCCAGAAATTAATTTTGTATTAGTCACAGCATGTTTATGACTTGATACCATGGAGGAGATTTTCTGACTTTTACTAAGCTATGGCTGACCTCTTGAGTAGAGGCAGAAATTGGGGCTCCAGGGACATGTGTTCAAATTCATGTCTATGTTAGCTTTATAATCTTATGATCAGAAGTCGCCATGAACCAGGAAGGTTTATTCTAGTTTCTCGTATAGTTAGGTGTTAAAGAGCCAATTACAATTAAGACCAACACCAGAAACCTACTGCTTTGCATGAACCATGAAGGCAGCAGTTGGGTAACAGAAAGCCACATCCCTTAACAGTCCATTTCTGGGGACGGTCTATTTAGATAGATAGCTGATGATATGTAGTTAGATGATTGATAGATAGATAGATGATGATAGATAGATAGATAGATAGATAGATAGATAGATAGATAGATAGATAGATAGATAGATAGATATAGATAGATGATAGATAGATAGATAGATAGATAGATAGATAGATAGATAGATAGATAGATAGATGATAGATAGATAGATAGATAGATAGATAGATAGATAGATAGATAGATGATAGATAGATAGATAGATGATAGATATAGATAGATGATAGATAGATAGATAGATAGATAGATAGATAGATAGATAGATAGATAGATAGATAGATACTAATACCAGGGATAAAAATCAGGTTTATAGAGCTGACAGTTTATTATTGTTTCTTTCTCCTTCAGGTGGCTGCCTTAGCTCACATTCCTCTGCACATGTAGACATATCCAGAGACAAATTGAAAACCTTGATGAAGTTTAAGTTCAAAGGCTTTCAGTAGCTTACCTTTAATAGCACCCAGATGTGATTCAAACTTGAGTGGTTATTACTTGCCAAGAGTTATTTGTTATTATTTTAAAAAAGAAAACTGAGTGAGCTGGTGATCTGAATCGAACTGCCAGGGGAGAGAGAGGCTTAGTTTAAATAGCTACTGTTCTTTTTAAATACCTCTTGTTTAGATTGGCTTCATTATGTGACTTACAAATCACATCATCTTTATTAAAGACACTTAAGATATGCAACATGAAATAAAATTCTGAATGCTTGATTTACTATAAATCGTGCACAGGTGTAGGCCCGTTTACAGTCCTTTGGTACAGTAGGAACTCAAGCTTTCATTTCTATCTCATGGTGCAGTAAGTACTGTTTAACTCGGAAATGCTAGGGTCATTACAAGGAGGCTTAAGATATGAAGTCACTGTCAGTGCAGATCAACTTTAAGACTCAACCATCATCATGGTCTCTCCTTTACACACTGCAAGTGCTTTTAGTTAGAACCTTGAAAGGGAAAGATCACTATATATAGAAAACATTTAAACTCCTAAAAGCTCTAAGGGAAAAAAGGCTGTAGGTTAGACAAGTGCATGGCTAATATGGGCAAAACCTGACACGGGCTCCCCTGGGAAGGCAGCGCTTGGGAAGGGCCTGGCCAATTTGAATACAGTCCAGCTATAAATTTCTCCTGAAGGTGAGATCATTTGAGAATGTACTGGTCTCTTTAACTGTGTCTTGGTTAATGTTTCCCATTAGTAATATCTAGTCCCCAATCAGTCCTCAGAGGCTGGAAAAATACAAATTGTAAAAAATGACATATCAGCTCTTTTAAAATGTTAGATGTTGAGTGAGTGAGCAGGACTATATATGTGTGTCTGGGCTTAGTGACCTGAAATCACTGATTTTGTGGTGAAGTGGATGAGCTCTGGGCTGGGAACAAACAGCTGGGTTCTAGTACTGGCTCTGGAATTAAGGGCAGGAGGGACCCTGGAAAGTAATGGCCCCTTTGTGACTCAGTTTCTGCATCTGTCAAAGGAGCAGCTGGAATTCCTACCTGGACTTCCTCTTAGCTCCTCAACTCTATGACAAGGTGAGTTCTAATATTAGGTCAAACCTCCTGACTATTAACTTAAAATTGTTGGTGATTGTGAGTAAAAACAAACAAAAACCAAACAAAACCCAAACGTCACTTTGGGTTAACTGTGGTTATTATTACTAACATGGGCAAGCAGCAATGACTACAGAACATTTACTATGTCCTAGGATACTGAACTAAGAAATTTGCAAGTTCTTGGCATGCTTACAACCTCAGGAGTCAGGGGTGGGGAATGTCTGGCCCGCGGGCCACATGAGAAATCATTTGGCTCAGTATCACTGCTCTTAACTGCTATCACTTTCTTGTACAATTTGGGATTCCTGAATATTCCAGCCAATCTCATAGCTGCCTCCTTCCCATGGACATTTAAACTACCTTCAAGTTTTAACAATCTTCTTTAAGAAATTGTTTGTTCCAAGTCCCAGAGTACAGCAGAAAGTTCGATATTAATGTTTTACATTACTCAGAATTTAAAAGGTGCCTTTATTCCTTTTAATTTCATTGTTTTTTGGTATTCAATGTTAAAAATTACCTCTTTAAAATATGGTTTGAGTCCCTTTGATCCTACTATTTATATTTCACCACTAACTATTAAAAAGCAATACATTTAATTGTCTGTTTCAACGGATTTGTGCCAATAGCTTTTATTGGCTCTTCTTTTTACAATCCACCTGTTTAATTGGGCCAGTGATTAAAATACCTGGAGTGTGTTACACACACACACACACACACACACACACACACACACAGCAATACATTGGTCATAATGTCCTTACCAGGACCTAAATACCATAGAGCACCTGTCCTTAAAGGCAAGGTTTGCTCCCAAGCTTCTGTGGTGGAAGCATGCATAGTTAGAGACTTGAGCCCACATGGGTAGACTGGGATTAAAGTTGTAATCAAAATTCTCGTAGGCCCAATACTTCATTTCATATTTCTTAAAATAAAAAGTGTGCAGACCAGAAATATAACACATGTCAGTGACACATTGCACATTTTACATTAGTGGTGATGGATACGAGACTGTTGGCCCAGCTTCACCACTCCTAGGTATTTTCTCACTGTTTCCATATGTATACAGCAGAGTTCTTTGTCATCACCCAAAACTGGAAACAAGGAAGCTGTTCTTCAACAAATGAATGGATCGACAAACTATAGTGTACTCATACATGGAATATCATACTTAAAATAGTAAATAAATAAGAACAAATTATTGATACACTAAACAATAATAAATCTCAAAGGCTTTAGGCTGAGTGAAAGAAGCCTGCCCCTAAAGACTACATAACCTGTGGTTTTATTTCTATGATATTCTGGAAAAGACAAAACTAAAGAGACAGAAATCCATAAATGCTCCCAGAATCTGGAGCTGGAAGCAGGCCTTTACTATTAGACAGCACGGAGGAATTTGGGGAGAAAAAATGGAACAGTTCTATGTTTTAATTGCAATGGTACTTATGAGACTCTACGTACTTGTCACAACTTGCAGATCTATAGTCTAAAGAGATAAATTATGCCTTAAAAAAAATAGACAATAATACTTTTTAGAAGCAAATTGGGCCTGCTGGACCAGATGAGCTGGTGAAACAGGTGTGGGGTGATCCAGGAGATGAGATGTCGGACATAGGAATGCAAGGAGAAAATTCTGTCTTAGAAATGACAGTCTCCTTCGAAAGGAGAAGACAAAGAAAGCAGTGACATGTCCTCGATCTCCTCATTTGGCCTTGTCTCTCCCCGGCCATGGGGAATGGACCCAGTGTGACAGTCAATGTCAGGGCAACTTTCTGAAGCTTCTGTACTGTAGGCTTTAGCTTGGGCTCTCAGAATTGCTTTGGAGAATTTAAACTGGAAAAGAGAGAAAACTGGGTCGTGGAGAGTGAAGACCTTGTGAGGGACACAGTGGCCGAGTCAATCATGGGAGAAGGGCTAGAATGAGGCCACATGACCTGCTGCTGAGGAAACAGCAAGATCACCTGCCTGATTCCTGAAACCCATCTTGTCTTCACAAGGCCCCACTCTATGGCTTTTTCTGAGTTCCCTGAGGTGCTTCGACCTCCATCTCTATTCTTATCCCAGGTCTCCATTACCTAATGATTTAGGTCCTTCATCTCCACAATGCTTATTAGCGGGCAGTGCCTAACCTGCACTGAATTTTTAAATTAGCATTTCACAGCTCTCATCTTCCCAGTTTTGTTCCTCAGTCATTTTTACCTTCACTCAGACAGGACTTGTTAAATGACAGCTAGGAAAAAGAAGGCATCGGTACTACTTCTGCAGGCTCTCAGAGTTGGAAGTGCCATTAGGTTTTGGAACCATGGACGCTGAGTGTCTCCTCCCTGACACTGCCTCCAGTGAATTATCCAGCCTGTCCGTGAACACCTGCAGGGTGGAGGAACTCATCACTGCCTGAGCGAGGCTGGTTAATTCTTTCACAGCCCTGATGTTAAGAAGTTCTTTCCAAATGTCAGTCATTCCTCATGAACCAAAATACTCAAATTATGTTTTGCTTATCTAAAGCCTCCTTTATATTTAGCCTTACTCACATATAGATTCCCTATGCCCTCCTCTACCATCACTGTGTGACCTTTGTCCTCAGGCAATTTAAACCTCTCTGGGCCGAACTTTCCCATCCTTCCAAAGGTTTTCTAGAAATAAAATATACAAGGGGGGACAAAGGTAGGTTTACAGTTGCGTGTATGTAAAACACAGAGTTTATTCCTGTATTATTATGTATTAATTATTGTATTTTCATACAAACAACCGTAGACCTACTTTTGCCCCCACCCTGTCCAGTATCTCATCTCAGGTGGTCAAGTTCACATTCCCACATGCTCCCTGGCACTGTCCTTGCTTTCAGCACTAAGCACCATGCTCGGCAAAGTGTGTCCGCATCCCCTAGAATGATTTCAGAATTTCTTATACTCTATTAGTAAGTTTGTCAAGATGGGGGAAATGGTTAGGACATTTAGAAAGGATTTGCCTCTATCCCATTTCAATACTTTCTTTTTCACAACAGTAATTATAGGACAATTCCATTATAAGTAATCTAGTTCTGATAGCCCCACAACCTAATACATCACTGGCATGCAGTCTGTAACTCTCATACATGGAGAAAATAGAATATTTCCTGCAATACAGGCATTGATATTGCCTTTTCAAATTTTAAAACACAGCCAACTAAGTTGAGTTTTATATTTAGTTTTACTCACATATACATTTCCAAAGATGTTAAAAGGAAAATAGCAACATCCAAGGCCAATCCCTTTCTCCTCCCAGAGAAGGCAAGAGGATGCTGAGACTCAGGGAGACAGACCACAGCACTGGGGCTCGGACTCCCCTGGAAAACCCATTTTTCTACCTTTCCCGTATCACTGGGCATGATGATACAGACCAAATAACTACTATCTTAAAAACATACAGTGACAGCCTGGCCAGAGGGGCTCAGTATCACTGTCCAGTGCACAGAAGAGCTGCCGGTTCAATTCCCTGTCAGGGCGCATAGCTGAGCTGCGGTTCGGCCCCTTTGGGGCACGAAAGGAAGGCAACCAATCACTGTTTCCCTCTCACATCAATGTTTCTCTCTCTCTCTGAGCATGTCTCGGGGTGAAGATAAAGGGAAAAAAAATACAGTAACATGAATGTTATTTTGCTCATTAAAACCTTCCACATTCCTTATAACTTATGACAGTAATATCTAACCCTTTATTTGATGGAGCCTTTGAGGCCTTTCCTGAAGGCCCCACCACCATTTCTGGTCTCCTCTGCCACCACCTACCACTGCGATCTTACTCTCTATGGCAATGGGCAAGTAAACACTCCCTGAACTTGTCGTGTTCTTTCACATCCTGCAACCCTGTTCGCAGTGGTCACTCTGCCCTAAAATATCTTTCCCTCTTGCAAACCACTAGAGATGTCCCCAGTCCGCCACTCTTCTTTGGGCATGTCTGCTTCTGAGGCTTCACTGCAGGACTGTGATGTCCGTGTTATGAACCAGGATCTCTGTCCCTTGAGGCCAGGTGTCCTCCATTCTTTATTCTTCAGTGAGCACTCAGTCACCTGCCCTAGTTGCTCATGGCCTCTTCTTGTCTTATTTCTTTACGTGGAATGTCAGTCTCACCCCCATATTTTAACCTTTAATGTTTCTAAAACCGGTCACATCTTCATACTTGCTTGGTTTAAACCATCATGAAATAATATTTTAAATAACAGAAAAGTATAGATGTAAGAAAAAAATATTTCTCAATAATCTGTACACCCTTGCAAAATTATATTAAATAAAACTCTGATTTTGAGACATTTCAAAACATTTCACTCTGTACACATTGGTATCCCATGTGAAAAGCATGTGTCGAAAAAAATGAGAATGGTTCATAAAGAGATTATTCAAGTTTGCAAATATGCAAGCTCTTGAAAATATGGATTTTACTGTTGGCTAAATACCTAAGACCTATTGGCTGCTTTTACAAACTCTGAGCAAATAGTTTTCTCTACTCAATCAAAAGTAAATTATTTCTTGAATCCATCATATCCTTTTAGCCTCTACTGGCAGTGAATTAATTCATTCTCTATTTATCTCCTGAAATATTGCAATGGACTCCTAAATGGCTTTGATGCTTTCAGTCTGAACTCATTACACACAAATACACATACATGTGCACTCTCTCTTTTCAACTTATCAATGGTGCCAGATTTTTTTTTAAATACAGTTGACTCTTGAACAGCAGCAGTTTGAACTGTGCAGGTCCACTGATATGCACTTTTTTTTCCCAATAAATGCAGTCAGTCTTTCCCATCTGCAGGTTTCACATCCACAGATTCAACCAATTCCAAATAGAAAACAGTATTTTCACATTCACAATTGCAGTTTCACTACCACAGATTCCCAGACACAGATTCCCAGCCTGAACGAAAAATACTATTTGTGATTCCCCAGTTGGTTGAACCCGTGAACAGGAAGGGTTATGACTATAGTTAGGTTTGGGGGAAGTCAAAAGTTGTACAGGGATTTTGGGCTCTGTGAAGGTCCGCACCCCTAAGCCCCATGTTGTTCAAGAGTCAACTGTATAAGGATCACTTTTCGAGGGAAAAATAATTTTCTTTGACTTCCCTACCATGCCCAGTGGTACAAGGAGGGTGGAAGAGAAACAGCCACCACATGAAGGATTAAAGGGGAAGCTGTGTCTTCAGTGAAGACCCTGAAAGGAAAATCACAGAAGCAGTTTGCAGGAGCACCCAGAGTTTGGGGGTCATCTTTTCTCTAGAATGGGACTTGGCTTATACTCACCTGGTGGGGTCTTCAGGGCCTTTGCAAAGGGATTATTATTCTATGTATAGATTTGCCCTTAGCTTCTGACAACGGCAATAGAGGAGTCATCTCGATTTAATTTTCTCTGTTGACTCTCTCCATCAGAAGCTCCAAGGGCGGTCAAGTTGGCGCTGTCATGTAGCGACTAAAATAGTTTGATAGCTTGCTAATGGGTTTCCTTGCTTCCACCGCTGGCCATGTTGAAGCTACTCACCACACAGCAGCCAGAAGGATACGATTAAACACAGTATCAGAGCATTTCTGTCCTCTCCTCAGAAGCTGTCAATACGTTCCCATCTTACTCAGAATAAAGTCAAAGTCTTATAATATCCTAAGGTCCTTATACAGTCACTCTATTATCTCCCTACGGGATCTTCACTACTGACACGTCATTCCTTTAACATGTCCGGGACAGCCCTCCCTCAGGCCTTTTACATGTGCTGTTCCCCGTGCATGAGACAATTTTTGCCCATGTATATGCCTGGCTTGATTTCTGAGCTTCTGAAATATATTACTCAAAGTTCATCTTTTCATTGAAACTTCCCCTGAATCCCCAGCATTTCCTTTTACCCTTCCTTCCTTTATTTTTCTGCATAAAAATGTGTTCCTATACAGCATAGACAAGGTTTTACTTATTTATTTTGGCATATCTCTCTGTCCCCACGAGAATGTAAGTCCCACCAGGGTAAGAAATTTTCTTTCTTTTGTTCCTTTTCTGTCTTCAGTGGCAAGAAAAGTTTCTGGCACACAGAAATCCTTACTAAATATTGAATGAATAAATGCTTTACCTCCAGCTATCAGTTGATTGAGAAAATATATGGTGAAAAGATTTTTTAAAAATACAATTATGCCTTTAAATGGATTTTCCTTGTAAATCATAAAATCACTTAGTACATTCAAGGAAGGGGAGAATGGGTATGTACAAGAGAATGTTCCGAGCCCCTCTGGAATTTTCAATCTTGCAGATTATATTTGGGGCCATGTAAGATTTTCAAATCCCTTGAGATAACTTCCTGGATTTATCTGCAGCCCTGATCCAGAGACTGGATCTATGCTCCATTGTATACCAAGGGAATCTTTCCAAAATATAAAGCTCCATCATATTAGCCTTCTAATTCAAGCCCATTAGGGCTGCCCATGCCTAGAGCAGTGCTTTACAAATGCTCCCCTGCCTCGGAGTCGCCTGGAAGACTCCTGAAGATACAGACTAGTGGGTCCTACTCCAGAGTTTCACAGTCAGTCAGTGTGAGGTGAAGGCCGAGAATCTGCATTTCTAACAAGTTTTTAAGAGATTCAGTTGCTACTGGTGTTGGCACCACACTTTGGGAACCACTGAGTGACAAGTGCAAGGTTGTTTGCCATATAGTGTCCCGAGCACATGAACCTATGTGATGTACCCCATAGGGTCTGGGGCCCTCGGGGCCAACTCGCTGGGACGGTCCCTGGAGCGCTCAGCCGGCTTGCTGCTGACCAGGCTTCTCCACGCTGCAGTCTGATCCCCTCGGGGTGATATGGAGAATGGTTCTGATCTGGTCTCCTGAGAAACACTTCCACGGACGTTCCTGACAGATGTGTCAGAGGATGGTGTCCTGGGGAACACTGGTGTCTGCAGCAGTCATTCAGCTGTGGCCACCAGCCGACGAGGTAGGATAACAGTGAAAGCCAGTGTTTCAGTGCTTACCAGGTGCCTGATGCGCTAAGAACTTTCCAGTAGTGGTTGAGTAAATCCTCTCAAAAACCCTACAAGGCGGGTACCTTTATTACCCCCATTTCATAGATGAGAAAACTGAAGCTCATCAAGATTAAGTGCTGTGCTCATAATGAAATAGTGTGTTAGCGGCAAAGCCTGGACTTGAGCCCAATATTCTGATCCCAGAAGCCAAAATCATGATCAGAATGCTATAATACCTTCTTCTAAATATGGAATCAGGGAAGAAAAACTAAAACAATTAAAGTGTTTACTTTCCAAAAGGATTTAGGAATATTCAGACAGAATTGAAAAACTGAATTGAATCCATTTTAAAAACAATTAGTGTTGTGGTTTTAGTTACCTCCAAATCACTCAATTTTTACTTTCTCCTTACTGTCAAGCTGTATTTTCAGCAGAAAGTTTAAAGGGTTAACGCTATTAAAATTCAAACCCCAAAAAATAAAAGAAGAAAAGATTATTTAAAAGCTTCTAAAATTTTAAATGGCTAGAAATTGGTCAAATATAGTTGCTTAAGATATGCCAATTTTCCCTGTAGTGGCTATTGTCTTGTATTTGAGGTCATGGTTTCTATTGTTAAAATACTGATTAGGCCCAGGGAAAGGTACATTTCACCCTCACTCCTGAAAGTGTGTTCTGTGAGCCAGTTGCATGGATCAAACCTGGGGGATTGTTAGAAACGCAGACTCTCAGACCTTCTGAGACAGAATCCACATTTTAACAAGATCTCAGGCGACTCTCAGGCAGAAGTCACAATATGCAATTGCTGCTAAATTTTAAATCTCAGCCTCCTGGTTATGTAGTAAAAGTGACCTGGTCCAGACATCAGATGAACTCTCTCCATAACGAGCTGTATGATCCCGAATGCTTTCCCTTCTCTTGGTTGCATTTCTTCATTGAAAAATAAGGAGAAAGGTGGGCCTAGAAGAGTGTTTTTCAAACTTAGCTGCACATTGGAATCATCTAGGGATCCTGAAAAAAATACTGATGCTTAGTTCTCACTTCTGGAGAATCCAATTTAAATTAGTCAGGGGTGTGGCCTGGGCATTGGGGTTTTAAAAACTTCCCCCAGAGATTCAAATATGCATCCAAGGTTGAGAACTACTGGCCTAGAAGAGGGGTTCTTAAAGTGTTTTCCTTTGATCAGCAACATCAGCATCACCTGGGAACCCCTGAGGAATGCAAATTCTCAGGTCCTGCCTCAGACCTACTCAATCAGAAGCCGTGGGAGTGGAGCCCAGCCATCTGTGTCTCACATGTCCTCTGGGTGATTCTGCTGTGCACTCCACTTTGAAAACACCGACCCGAAGAAATCATCAAGGTCCCTTTCATTCTGTAAAGCTACTGTAATTTTAGCACATATTTACGATCGCAAATATTAACAATGTGTTTGCCCCACGAGTCGCACATTATCTAATCTGAAGACCTTCTCTATGGGGGCAGTTGGTGAGGAGAGAGAGGAGAGCCTCGGGAAGATTTCCAAATGGTAACAAAAACAATCCCAGATGGTAACCATGCAATTATTTGTACCTTTTCCCTGTAACATAAACTTCACAATTGTGGGGGCATGAATAGCATATGCCCATATGCTGAATAACATACTTTGCTTAGAAGTCCTTCCTTTATATTTTAGCATCTCTCATTATTACAAGAAAATTGCGATAGAATTGTCTCTAATGAGGTGAGTTTAAATGTACATATGACCCTGTGATCTTTATTCCTGGAAAGGGTAATATCCACTTCCCCTCTCCATTGCTGGAATGGTTGCCCAGAAGTCTTCTACAGGATCTCAGCGGGTGTTGGTCCTTACTCTGCCAGTTCCGACACCCAGGATCAGTCAAAGGATTTCAGATTCCCACCTTCAGGCAGAGAGCTGAAGCAGGGTGAGGAAATCTGAACCCGGTTGGATATTTCACTGCATTGGAAAAAAGGGCAAGCGAAGTCCTCTGGACAGGCTCTGTCTCTCAGTGGTCCGGAACATCCTTCCCATGGTTATAAGAAGAAATAATCCGGAGAAGAGAGTACCAAGACTCCACAAATACACAAAGATCCCGCTCATTAAATAGAAAGGAATAATTTTCTTGTGCTTTGAGTTTCTTTGAGGTTTTATAACAAAATGAAGACAAGAACATCCTATTTTGGAGGGTATCTAATTTATGTTAAAATGCTTTTGAACTTTAAATCCCTTAGCAATAGTAGTAATATCAATTCAGATTAGTTTAAGTTATGCAAGTATAAAGTTACACTCTATGGAAAATATGGGTTTATAAATACACAAAGTCTGTCAACTGTATTTTTCAAAGATAAGCCTGGAATCTGAAGCTCAGCTTGGCACTTATGTCTGAACTGTTACAGTGTCCCATCTTCCAGAGACGTCTGCAAATAGGACAGCAGGGGTGGTGCCGGGTCCCCAAAGGGGACAAGTAATATAAGTCTCTGTTTGTTACACACATGAGGTACAATAGTAGTTCCCTCCCCTGTGGTTGCACAAACCAGCAAGCAGCTGTGGATAAAAACTTCTCCTTAGACACCATAGTGTGTGTACAATAGATATTTTGTCTGCTGTGTGTATATAGCATTCTTCCTCTCTCTCCCTCTCCCTTTTACCTTTGATAAACAATGCATTCGGCTACCTGGCACTTAGGCCTTATTTGTTTCTCTGAGTTGGGAAATGCCCTGGTGCCCATTTAGCAGGCCCAGGGCTGCCTGGCAGACTGAGGCCTAAATTCTCAGGAGCATGGGTCCCTCCTACGGGAGGAACTTCGAATTCTCTCCCTCTCCCAGCTAAGGAGGCCACAGTTACCTGTGAGATGCAGCTTCGATTTTCCTTTCCCACCCCGTCATGGGGCCCATTGGGGTTCCATGCCTCCCGCTTCAAATTCCTCCTATCTCCTCTCCCCTGATGGGACCTAGATTCTCTTGCCAGTGTCCACACCAAAGAGGCTCGAGCCTTTTCTCCAGGTTTCAAACCCATTTTGAAGACTGCTGAACTGAACAAGGGTCCTAAAACCTGCAAGGAACCCTAACTGCCTCCAAATCGACGGTGTAATTGGTCTCACTCACCAGTTTCCCTGTCTTCCCCTCTGCCATCCCACATCGCTTTGGGAGCCTGCACACCCCTTAAAGAGCGGGTCTCTGGCCCGGCCGTCGTCGGGGAGTTTCCCGGGTCCCTGCAGCCCTGGCTCCCCCTTCTGCCTGCCCAGCATGTGCTGCTTTCTGGTCTCTGCTGCCTCGCACCACGCCGGTTCAGGTCAGGACCCAGGTGGTTTCCCAATATTATAAAAGGTAAAAGGAAGAAAAGCTCAGATTCCCACCCAGCCAGTATGGTGGCATTTCCTTTCCCAGTATCAGTTTACAGGAAAACAAAACAAAAGTAAATAAATAAATAGAACAAACAGCGACTCAAAATGAAGACAAGCTTCTCCCAGGTCCTAGGAGCACAAGACCTTTGTGACACCATCTCGGGACACATGCCCACCCCAAAAAGTACATTTAGTTGAAAACCTGTTTACCTTTTTTAAACAAAAGTTAAGACCACTTGGATGTGAAATCAAACAAGCAACAAAAGTCTACAGCTTTCTGAAGATCTCCTGTTGGTCAGCCTGCATTACGGAGGTTTGCCCGCTTCATTCCCAACACAGCACAGGTTACATATTTTTTGCCACTTTACAGGTGAGAAAACAGTGTGGTGAGAAGCTCTGCTCAACTTACTCAGCTGGTTAATGGCACCGGATGGATTCAGCATTCAAATCTCTGCTGAAATATGACCTTCATGGGGACGCCCTCTCCAGCCAGACGCCCACCCCTCCAGTGGTTTGCCAGGTCTCTCCCGAGCTGCAATTCCCATCCATAGCTCCTCTTCTATTCTAACATACTATGTATTTATGTATTAATCATGTTTGTTGTTTAATATCTGTCTCTCCCCAAGAAAACGTACATTTTTCAAGAGCAAGGATCTATGTTTTGCTTCTTGACAACCTCTAGTATCTAGAACAATACCTGGGACACGGCAGAACTCGCCATATACATGAGGAACCTACTAATAAAATGGCTGGAGGCCTTGACTGCCTCTGTTCTGAGTGCAGAAGTAGAAATTCTATTTCATTCCATGCTGAGCTATTCTCTCTGCTGATAATTCAGGAAGGGTGAACAGGAGGCCTTCTCCCACCCCTCTCATGCCGGCCATAAAGCACTGAGCAAAACAGGCAAGAACCCCTGGCCTAGTGGAGCGTTCTATCTGCACCGACTGACCTAAAAAGCATAAATCCAACCGAACTTTAACAACTGCTAACAATTTTTTATGTTTCTTTTTGGAAATGGATATATCAGTACAGCTATCACAAAACTTTAAGTTTTTACTCCCATGGGGGTTTCTTTTGGGACTCCTCTTTACCCCTCTGAGCCTTGCTTTTATTGCTGTTATATTCTATTTTTTCCCCTCATCACAACATAAAAACATATCTATTTTTTCATGGGTGCACACTATTCAAAAGTTTGAATGTACCGTAATTTTATTTAATGTGTCCCCTACTGATGTTCACCTTTGTTGTTTCTAGTTTGCACTTTAAAAACCAACCCTGTATTTAACATCCTTAATCGTATGCATGACCTTTTGGGAATATACAGTATGTTCCTAGAAACAAGCTTACTAGGGCAGAAAATACTTGCTATAAAAAACACACGTATATATAAGTATTATCAAATCACCTGTGTAGAGTTTGCAAAAATTTATTCTCTCACACAGGACCATGTCTGAGTGGCCACTCCCACACCCAACTCTTAAAATGTTGTCCAACTTTTAAATATTTATCAATCTGCTAAGTGATGGAAATATATACACACACACACACACATATATGTATCTATATCTATATGTATATATATATGTCCCATAATTCTCATTTATATTGTGTTAAGTATGAGTGAAATTAGTGTAGTTCTATATTTTCACTGGCAAAATATGTCTTTATTTGTCATGTGTTTGCTCACATTCTTCACTTTTCTCTTCAGCCCTTTGTCTTGTCTCATCAATTCCCATGGCCTCTTTGTCAATTAAAGATATTGGCCATTTCTCTGACACTGCTGTTTAAGTACTATTTTCCAAATTTGTCATTTGTTGATTTTTACTTAGTTTTTGAGTTAAATTTTTTCCCTAACACAAGTTATTCATTTTATGCAGTTAGTACTTATTACCTGTCCCCTTTATAGTGTGGGGTTTGTATCCTGATTACAAAAGTATTTCCCATTGAAAAAGTATAAATTTATTCTCGCCTGGGCTTCCTTCTATAAATTTATGGCTTCAGTTTTTATGTTTGAATCTTTGTTCAATAATTTATTTGGTGTAAGAAATGAAACAGGAATATACTGTATTTATTTGTCTAAATGTTTATCCAGCTGTATCTAAATCATTTAATACTTCCTGGTCTCAACAATGAACTGAAATGTCATTTTTATCATAGCCTAAATCCCCGTATACACAAGTATTAACGTTTACTTCTAGATATTCTAATCTTCTTTTTATTACCTATCATTCAGAACCAAATTATTTAATTATTATGGTTTTATGATCTAATTTAGGATAAGTCTCTCCTGTCAGAACATCCTTCCTCATAATTTCCTGGAGAGTTTGCTTATGTCTCCTCTTTCAGATAAATTGTAGTATAATTTTGTCTAGTTCACCATTAGTATTTTAAGTGTGATAGCATTACATTTATAGGTTTATTTATGGAGAGCTAACTGAGAATCTAGTGATATTAAATTTGGAGGGGGGGAATGTTGAAAATACTAATTCCTGGCCTCCATCCCTGGAGATTCTGACTCAGAGAAATATAGAACATAGAACTTTGAAAACACTCCAGTTTTTTTTCTGAGACAGGTTGTGACAATACCATACATGGAAATTCAGAGAAGAGGTGCGTGTTCCTTTTATAAAGAATTAGACAGTCTTCCTAAAGATGGGGCATTTGCAAGTGGACCTTCTTGAAGAATTTGTAAGAGTGTCTTTTTACATAAAACAATGAAAAGCCAGAAAAAAAATACAAGAGCAAACAATAATGAATGCTTAGATTTTTGGAGACACAGAAGCAAAAACAAGCTACATAATCAGGTAGGAGGACAATGTGAGACAAAGTTTCAGAAGTGCTAAGAAGCAGGGAGTGATTTGCAGAGCTTAGGATGAAATAAGGAGAGTTTTGGAAAAATGTGAATTGGGGCCAGAACTTGGGCTGCACTGACCACCTGGAAAGGAGTCTGGAAGCTCTGGATCAGGAAATTAGGACCACTGGAGGCATCGGGGTATGTGTGCGTGTTGGCAGGGGAGTAGCATGTCTATAGCTATGCCTTTGGGACAGCAAAGTGCTGGATGAGTTGGAAGCATGAGAGAATCAAATCAGGAAACTCATTAGAGACAATTACAGCAGTTCACACGAGAGATAAATGATGCCCACTGCTGACAGTGACGAATGGAATGAGGGAGATTGGATCATGCTTTTGGGACTCATGTGAGCTGCAGTGTTTTATTGCTCCAATGAGTTCCACCCTTTTATCCCCACAGCTATTGTAGGATTAGTGGTTTTTAGGGCTGGGTGAGAGCTCTGAATTCATTTAGACCCTGAGAACTGCAGGGACCCACCCACTTTTAAACCTAATGCACATAATAGCAGCCTGAAGCCTTGAATCCAAGAGGCAAAGAGGAGAGGCAGACAGTGTATGAGCCTGAATTCAACTCCTGGCTCCCACACTTTCTGTATAACCTTGGAGAAGTAACGTAATGCCAGTTTCTTCATCTATAAAATGGGAAGAATAATATTCATCTCTTAGATTTGTTGTGAAGGAAGAATGAGCCCATGAACATCCCTCTTGCATCCCAAGGAGGGCAGATGGTACTGGGAGGGAGTCAACAGACCTGAATTCTAGGCAGCCCAGCTCTCCCACTCACTATTGACTCTTTATTTGGGTTAAAGGATTAAACTATAATCTTCCTTTTCCTCACCTGAAAACATAAGGATGTCAGGTGAGAGCCTGACATCCAGATATGAAATTATTTTAATGTATTCTGCACAAGATGTATATGTTGAATAGGGTGGGGGAGAACTTTCAATGGCTCAACAAACAGAAGGGATGTAAATTAGGACACTAGACAATGAGTTCTACAGAGCATTCCTAATTAGCATATTATAAAGTACAATGATTTACTGGTTTCCTTCACCTAAATTGTGTTGCTTAGTAAGCACTAGGGCATGCTAAGATGGTCCAAAGAGACAGCAGTTAACATGGGAGATGGTCTCTTCAACAGAAGAGAGAACAGAAAACTGGTCACCCCTCCCTCTTCAGAGCCCCTGCTGTAGGGTAGAGCTCTCAGTACTACTTATACCTTAGCAGGAATTGCTGTGATTGTCCTTAAGACTATTCAACAGCAAGAACCCTGAAAGTGAGAATTTCCACTTTATATAAAAGTCCCCTAGTACCAAATTTCACAGACATGGCCCAAGAGTAGTGTGCCAAATGGAAAGTGTAAAGGGTGGTGTCCACATTTTGGCCCACAAGATGCCCAATCAGAAGACCTTGGGTTTGAATCCTGTACCTGCCATTTTCAAGCTATGCGATCTTGGGCAAGAAACTTAACCTTTAATCACATCTTTCCTCCTTTGTAGAGAGAATTAATCTACTTCATTAAAAAAAAAAAATCATCCCGTTAGCGAATAAAGGACTTGATGTTTGTAAAGAGCTTAAGAGCTCAATAAATGGTGACCATTATCATGACTTGGGGACTTTTTTCTCTTAATAAATGTGGCATTTTTCCATAGAGACATGTTGTAGACATTCCAGATTATTTCTAAGCCTAATGTGTTGTGAATAGAAATGCTGAAAAAGTAACACAAGACTATCGAGGTAGGAGTAGAAGGAAAAAAACACTGAAATATGTAATTATGCAAATGTGCTTGTACCTTTTAATGCCCACTGGCTGCAAAAGAAAATGAAACTGCCAACCATATTTGGCTTTAGATCTAATTGATTTAGAAGTCTTTCAAGGAGCAACATTCTAGCTTTGAGGCAGGAGGGCACAATGTCACTTACAAGATGCATCCTTCCTGTTGTATGGATTCGCACTCTAAAGCATAGGAAACCTGTCCATTCTATAGCACCACTGCTTTTTTGAATACTGAAACTAATATCCACATGGAACTAGCACAATGGAAGTGAAATAGAGGAACACATTGGGGAAGGGAAAGCAAAAACAAAAAAAGCGAGCAGCCGCTCCCACTTTGCTCCACTCTGAGAAGCCAGGCTCTGAGAACCTGCCAGGCAGTTTTCACATAAGCAGGTACCTGTTTGAAAGCCACTGTTTTATTTTTTAATGACAGAAATACATGGAGAAATTTACCAATAAGAATTTGGAAATACCCATGAGAATTAAATATGCCTTGCCCCATAAATTCCATGTCTAAGAATGTATGCTATAGATATGTGTGTCCATGTGCACAAAGAGTTACATATGCACAACTATATTCATGGTTTTTATTAGAAAAATAATGGAAAGAACTTATTTTTCTTTTAAAGGGGCCAGTAAAATAAAACAAAACATGTTCTTGCATTAGAATACTACGTAGCCATAAAGGAAAAAGAACGAAAACCACCAATATATGTTAAATAAAGCAATATGCAAAACAGGGTATATGATGTGCTCCCAATCCATATAAGAAAGAGGGGGGTGGGTATACATATATCCTTCCATAGAATGCATTCTTTCCAATTTTATTGAGATATAATTGATATATAATATTTTATATGTTTTAGGTGTACAGTATAATGATTAGATATATGTATATATTAAGAAATGATCACCACAGTAGGTTTAATTTATATCCATCATCTTATATTGTTTCAATTCCTTTTCCTTGTGAGAAAGCTTTTAAGATCTACTCTCTTAGTAACTCTCAAACATACAATACAGATTATTAACTATAGTCACCATGTGTACATTACAAACCTCTTGACCACTTTCAACCATTTCCCCCACTCCTCTTCCCCTGCCTTCCAAAGAATTTAGTCTCTCAAAAACAACAAACTACTCTAAGTTACAAGTAGGTTTAGTTTTCACTATTTACCCATTTAGAATATTCAATTTTTAAAACTGTACACATATTATCGTTTTGAAAAATAGAAACTATTCTATTGCGGGTCTAGAAAGATTTTTATGGTCTCTCTCAGTTCCTGGCGTTCCATGGACCTAAAAGAAGCCTGAATTATTAGCAGATACGAAAAGATCACCCCACATGGGGCACAATGCACGATGCACCCAGGAAGAACTCAGTGAGAAAGGAAATCCATTTGGAAGAATGGGGCCCTGCTATCAGGCACAAACGCACAGGCAAAGTCCAGGGCACATCTCCCAGCACACAGAAGTCAGCTATCACTGTGATTGGCATCACTTGTAAGCCAGGGTCTTGGAGCATTGCTGGCTCTGATGTTGCATGTTCCATGAACAAGATTTTATATCTGCCCTTGTGCTTTCTGGAAAGGAACTGGAATTTTTCCCTGATCTGCCTCAGTTCCCACCACCAGGTGCCTGCTTGGCATGCAAGTGGAGAAGAATCAGCTCGTGTGTTGGTTCACTTTTTAGTGTGTTGCCTGCCTCAAAACCCCGCTGCTCTACCTGAATAGTGCAACTAGCCTCCCGGGCTTGGGCTTTCAGAGGGTGAGATTTACTCAAGGTCACGCAGAACAGGGTGGCCCGGAGCCTGCGCCAGGGAACTAGACATCTTGAGTATGACCCAGCTCAGCTGCTTACTATAGTCTCACTGCTTAACCTCTGTACCTCATTTCCTCACCTGTAAAACAGGCACAGTGATCATTCCTCCATCACAGGGCGGCTATGAGGACTGGGTGAGGTGATACACTTAGAACAGCAGCTGGCAAGAACTAAGTACTTAATAAATCTTAGCTCTTTTTAGCACTTATAGCTCTGCCTTGTGAGGTAGGGCGAGTTCGCCTCCTCTCAATTTACTGATTTGGAAGCTGAGGCTCAGGGGGCAATTCATCCAAATTTGCACCACTGGATCAAGACTTGGTTTTAATTTTCAGTTTGAGTATTGGTACTAGCCAGACATATGCATTTACTAATCACCAGTCTTCCATTTTCCTGTCTGTGAAATGGAGACTTTGACTTCCTATGTTCAATGATGTCATAGGCTATAACAGTAGCAAAGAAGATGGGAACAGAGACAAAAGTCTCCCAATTTTGCCTCTAAAATGGACATGATCAGTGAAAATGCAATTAAGTTGGGCCCTTTCTGCAACTGCATTTTATGCTCCAGGAAAGCAAGAGTAGCTTCTGCTTTGTTGTTCACTTGTTTTCTTGTCAAAAATGCGAGTCAGCAGCCGTTCAGGCCCAGTAACCCCTACTGTGGCATAATTTCCTGCTTGTAGCTGCCCTACTTACCAGTCATAACAAAAACACAAAAGGTGCACTCTGCTTTGCACGTAAAAGTCACCTATTTGGCAGGCTCAATGCTCTGATGAGCGGATGGTATTGGACTGGAGGTGAGTGGATTGGCTGTGCTAAGTAAGGTCTGGCAAAGCCAGCGTCACTCACTCAACACCAGCCAACCGAGCACCAGGAAGTGGAACCTCAGGTCTCCACTGGAAGTTCATCAGAGACAGATGCCCAGGGCTGGCATTCCACTCAATAAACATTTACGATTCAGGGTCCACGTGCCAGGCCCTGCGCTAGGAAGAGTGTAAGTTAAAAGTCTTTCTATTTTCCCCTCCACAGACATTTAGTGGAGGCTTCAGCATAAGTGCAACCTTGTCTATTTGTGTGCATGTTGTTTTAAAGATATCGATTGTGAGCGCAATGACAGGTGAGGAGATGGAAGGCACGGTCATTAGCTGCGGCTGCCCTCATAGGCTGTTACAGAGCTCAGAGAAACACTAATGGATAAGCAAGGTTGACAGGAACATGAGGGGCCAGTTCAAAATGTCCCCAGGTGGCTAAGCCTTAGCCAGGCCTTTCTTTCCCTAAACAGCAAACAAAAACCATTAGTATTGATATTCAGGGTAGGCAAACTGCAGAGTGAACTGAGAATGACTTCACCCCGGCTCGCCCATCGTATCTCAGGGCAGGAGGTGATTTATAAGCTGTTCTCTCTGAACAGTGATGGTGCAATAAAGATGATCCATGAGCACTTATACTTGATCTTTGGGGTATTTCTTCTTTTCGGTCATGAAGAAGAATGCAGAGTCAGGTCTGTGAATTCGTGGCAACAGCCGCTGCCAACGCTTAGTGTGAATGACCATGGTGACAGTGCGTCGAATGCTGTGTCATGCCACCTAACTGAATCCTTGCAGTGATCCTAGGAAGCTGCACTGATTATTTCAGCTTCACAGGTAGGGAAACCAAGGTTCAAAGGAATCAAGTTACTTGCCCAAGTTCTCCATGGGGAATTTGGTCTTGGGTGTTGAATTTAGGATTTGAACTTGATCTATTGGAACTAGTGTGACCAATTCATCCCAGGCTGCCTGAGACTTCCTTCATTTCAGCAACGAAAGCCCCACATCCGGAGATCCCCCTCAGTATCAGGCAAAATGGGGTAGCTGGTCACCCTAAGTGGAACTCTAACCATGGACCATTCAGTATGGTGTAGAATATAATTAGAGCAATTTAGTTTAGACACTTAGACCTGATTTCCCATATCTGCAGAAGGCAGTAAACAAAGCTCAGCTAAACCACCTCTAAAGCCTTATTACTTAAAGTGTGGTCAGCAGACCAGCAGCACTAACATCACCTGGGAGCTTGTTCGAAAGGCAGAATCCCAGGTCACACCTGAGACCTACTGATCCTTGGGTGACTTGTACCAACATTAAATTTTGAGAAAGGTTCTAAAATCCTTTCCAGAACCATACTACTGTGATCATCAATCGACTAGTGTAGAATGAACCTCCTTTTGGTGCCAGCTCTATGAAGAGTCCTAAGAATAAAGGAGCGGAGCTCATCGCTGGGGACTCCCACTCTTGAAACCAGGGGGCAGCACAGGGCAGTTTGTAATCAAGCCCAGACTTTATGCCCTGGACTGATTACCCTAAGGCAGGGGTGGGGAACCTTTTTTCTGCCAAAGGCCACTTGGATATTTATAACATCATTAGCAGGCCCTACAAAATTATCAACTTAAAAATTAGCTATGAAAAAACCTCCTAGATTTATTGAATTTCCAGTCCCGCCTGCGGTTGCCTTGGCAGGGCCAGACCAAAAGATTTCGAGGGCCAATATGAACAGAGAGACAGATATTTCCCACCCCTGCCCTAAGGGGAAACAGTGTGTTGGGGAGGAAAGAACATAGGCTTTAAATTCAGATTGACTCGGGCTGTAATCCTGCTCCTGCTGCCTGGGTGACGTGGGGCAAGCTGTGAACTCATAGGGCACAGGATGTACTTTGTAAAGTGGTTAAATTACCCATCTTCGAGGTTCTCAGTTCTGGACATCCTTCAAAATCCACTGAGGTGTTTTAAAAGAAAGTTTAGACGCCTGGGCTCCACCCCCAGAGAGATTAATTCAATCAGATTATGGTGGGGCCTTGACAATAGCATCATTTCAAAGTTCCCCAGGGAATTCCTTTGTTTGGCCAGAATTCAGATCCATTGAAATTCCTCTTAAGGATGGTAATAGGGTGCCAATAAAATAACTCACACCAGCCCCTGGGAAGAAGCAGGCATCCAGTCTTTGTTAAATCCCCCTTCTCAGTCAGTGGTTGTCACATCACCTGTAAGCACCAGGACTGCTCTCCACCGAGTCGAGAAATTCTCTAAAAAAGCCAAGAGATCCATCAACTCCATGCCTTGGGCGTCTCACTCTAATTGTCTTACTGAGTAAGCACGTTAAAGTTAGGGGAAACCAGGTAACAGTGCCAAGAAAGAAGTAATTTACCAGAAGGTTGGTGTTTAGGATCCTACACACAACATATTTTTTAAAGGGAAAAAAATATTTTTTTAAATATCTGCCTTCTAATGCACCTGTTAACTGATAAAGATGCCTTAAGATGTGACTCTTAAGAAGTGCACAGCCCCCTAGGTCACAGCCTGCCATTGCTCGGGGCAGCTAATTAAAACACCTGGTGGTAGCCAGAGCCCCCCACATTGTACACGGCGGGGCGATGCACCCCAGCAGTTACTGCGGCCTTGCCTCAAAACCGGGGCACCGTCAGTTCTGCACTGTCTCGGGGCTTTACAAGCAGGTTTCAAGAGGCATGCTAATCATTCCATACAGAAAGGGAAAAAGGTTTTACCTTCATTTATTTTTTAATAGGAGGGCCAGTCAGCCAAAGAAATGTTTAGAAGTCCAGCAACATAAGGAAGGACAGATAAAAATCGATACCAAATCCCTCTTTCCTCCCAAACAACTATTAATAAACTCGCGCAGCTTTCAAGGTGTCTGTCCCCATTAGGCCTTGGAGAGGAAGGAGTGCGGGGCACGGCGTCTTTGTGGAGGCCTCCCTGCCTGGCTCACCTTCTCTGCACAGCCTCTGCTCCTGCAGCTCCCCTTGGGCAGGAAATGAGACAGAGAGCAGATGAGAAGTGGCCTCCAAGGTACGTGTAACCCCACAATACAAGGGGCTATTTGAGGAAGTAACCGAATGCTCCCCTCCTCGGTGCACTAGAAATCTCTGCTGGAATGCTAAGCTGCATAGCTGAACATATTATTTCCAAATTGTTGTTATTTTCTTCAAAATCCACTCTTCAAATTCACTTGGTTATTCACGTCCTTGTAAGACGGCCCTTTCATATGGCACTTTGCAGATTATGAAACTTGGGTTCCATTTCTCATGGACTCTCACTGTCAGACTCTTACACCCATTGTCCAAAGGGATTAGTTGACATACAGGGTCACCCATTTGTCCAATGTCACACTTCCAGAAAGTGACAAAGCAGGTCCTTGCTCTGGGAGGACTGGTGAGGCATTGCTGAAAGCTCTTCAGCTGTTTCTTTTTCCTCTTACTTGGATCTCCCCCAAGAGAACCTCTTTCCCATAAACTGAGATGTTTATGCAATGACTGTCTCACTTAAAGTGTTACTTAAATCAGGTATAAGATCTCCTTCCAGATCCCTGACCGGTTTGCCCTGAGATCTGCTTCTTGAACTTTCCCTGGAGCGCCCAGGTGCTGACACCTGCGGGATGCAGTGCCCAGGCTGCCTTGTCCGTTGGCCGTCAGCTCGGTTCCACCAATAAGGGGACAGAAGTAGTTCTTTGCACAGCGGGAAAAAGAGAGACGCCAGGGTATTTCTCTGCCTCTCTCTGTGCTTAAGGCTGAATCCTTCCATCCTTCCACGTCTTAGGCCTGCCAGGACTCCAACTCCTCCCCCAAGGCACTGGGCCCTGGCCTCCAGGATGGCATCCGGTCTCCCCATCTTACAGCTACCAGTTTCTTGCTACTGCTAATGTCTGGGTTGCCCCACATCCCTCCTGTGGCTTCTCAGCTCTTCCATCACCCATATAACAAATTCGCTGCATTGAAGTCCTTCTTTGTGAATTAGTTGGCGTGGTTCCTGTATTCTGGTTGCCCCAACAGAAATAATCACTTTTTGCAATTGGTGTACATTTGTATATTTGGTTGGCTAGAAAGGGCGAAAGCAAGAAGGAATCACATTTTACCGACGGCTTAACATGTACTTCCTGGGGCCTGGCACTTTTATATGCCTTGTATATTTTAGTCCTCAAAATAGAACTGTGGGAAACACATTATCATTAGTCCCCTTTTACAAAAAAAGTCTGGATAGCAAAAAAGTGTGGTGGCTTGCCCAAAGATACAAAGCCAGCAAGTGTAACAGCTACAATTCTAACGTAGGCCATTTCCCCCTCTTTATCAGTCGTGGAATAAAGAGTGGGCTGGGGCTGCATCTTGAAAAACTACTGGGACGGTGCCACTGCAGATACCAGTTTGTAGCACAAATGGCTTCATTTTTTTTTACAAGCAATGAGTTAAATCGTGAGACAGCAGGAATATGGAACATATCATTAGTACAAGCCTTAATATCCGACACTGCCTCGGGAAAACTGAGGCAGTGGAGAGAGCCTGGGTCCTGCCTGAGGCAGCTTCACGCCTTCTAAATAGGTGGGGTTTTTTCTGATTATTATTAACTAGCTGATGTAAAGACAAGACAAAATAAATAAAAGTATGAATTTTGTTCAGCCCTCTGATCAATGAGAATTCCACAAAATCAAACACAAATATATCTTAGTGCCTAATCATTTGTATTAATTACTTTGCCTATTAGCTAGAATATTTTTCTGGCATTATTATTATTACAGATAATCTTCCATTCATAAAATATCCCCCTGTGCTCAGCTATAAAGAGTGAAGAGCCCTGAAGTCAGCCTCAGAATTAGTCTTGGCTTTAACATTGACTAGCCGTGTGACCTTGAGAAAGTTGTTTCAGTCATGGGAGTCTCAGATTCCTCCCCTAAAAATAGGAATAATTATATTTCGTCTACCTCCTACAATGGGTCATTCTGAGGATTAAAAAAAAAGCAGAATGTGGATGCATTTTGAAAAATATCAATTGCTATAAAAGTGCAAGCGTTCATGTTTATTAAAGTACGTTTACATTCATTATTGCGTTTTTATCCTCAGAGCAATCTGCCACAAGTACTTTCCCTCATCAGCAAAAGAAATGAATATGAAAAAGGTTAAGTGTGAAGCACAGTTTTACAAAAGCCTTGCAAATAGTGTCAAATTTATCTCCATTTTCTTCAGCCTTAATAAGGGGCAGTCTTTGAAATCGGTGGCCTTCCTGGGCATTTTCGACTACTTATGCACAGGGGGTTCTCCTGCCTATCCCAGCCTCCTGGCAATGCCAACATCTGGGGCAAATTCTCTGAAACCAGGTACAGGTGAAAACTGAAGCTGAGATCAGGTGACGTGACACACGGCATAATTCTACCATTTTATATGGCGATTTTAGGTATTCTTCTGACATTTTTGCACATTGGTCTTAATATCCTAATAGATTTGGCCCTCTTTTTACATGGTAGAGCCCTGTGAAGAAAGATCTGAACGGAAGCAGAAAAAAGATTGTGAAATTCCTTACATTTATTATAAGATCTACTTTCGAAGGTCCAGTCCTTACTCTTACAGCTGATGTTTCAAGAACGACAGGAGTGTTTCTCTTGTCAACACACACAAACCAGCTGTTAGAGAGAACATCAGCCTTAAAGGATCTGCTGAGGAAGCGACTTCCCTTGCTGTCTGATCACCAACACCCCTTGGATCTTACACATTCAACACAGATTTCTAGGTGCCCATGCGCCTGGCACTGAGCTGAGCAGGGAGCTGACCAACCCCATCCCCCCGAAGCCCCATCTCCCTCCAGGTGAAGTGGTGCCTGGGGCAGGCAGGTGCACTCAGAGCACCGGTCATGACCCTGCCTCTGTCTTCCCTCCTGACCTTGGCCAGGTGACTTTTCTCCTTCCCTCCCTACTTACAGAAATGTGATATTGCAAGTGGGCGAAAAAAGAGAAAACTGGAAGACTGGTAAGGAGAAAGGGTTCAATGCCTTCCACCCAGCGCTCCCATGGAAAATCATCTGCATTTCAGGCCTTGGAATCGCGGGAGTTTCATGGCAATACCTTCCATTTCAAAGGCTGTGCAAACCTGGAGTTCACATTCAAGGAAGGCCGACTTCCAGCTGCTTCGTAACGATTTTAACGCTGCCACAGAGCAAAGCGTCTTCCTATTTTCAACCCTAGCAATTTGGTTCAAGCATGATCTCAACCACTTTAAGCTTTGATATTTCTAGCCACTTCTTATGCTGTATTTTCTCTTAATGCCACCAATCATGTGTGAAATTCTGTTGCAAAACTAATCTTGGTGGGAAATGAGATGTAATGGCTTCTTTAAAGAAAGAGAGAGGGAGGGGGCAGCGACTATGACCTTTGTTGTTTTTTAACATGTTTTTCATAGTGTAATACAAATGGAAACATCTTTTTCTTAAGGTCAAAGTAGAAATAGGTTTGTGGTTATACAAACATCAGTCTTTCTTAAGCAGGAAAAGCCTTGGAAATTATTCTTATGACTTGATTTTTTTTAAAAACCTCTAATGTATGTAATAGTTGTTAAACTTAAAAGTCAGCTCTGCTCAAAAAATAGTTTAATTTCCATCTTATTAAATCAACACTGAATGTTTTACCTCTCAAATGATATGAAAAGATTTAGGAATACACAAAAGTGGTGAATGAAGAATAATATTTGAGTACTTATATAACAGGGCACTATTCAACAATCCAGCGTTAAACATGCATACACACACACACATAAGCCAACACATCTTGTCTTATCAAGGGAGGTTTCAGTCAAAGCAGCTGTGACCACATCTTCTGGAATGGAAGTCAGAAAACACTACTTTAAATCTTTCATTTGTTTTTTGGAACAATTACACCACCCATGAAAGGGTAACTTTGCAAGTCATCATTATCTCATGAATTTTGGAATTATCCCTTAAATAAACCCATCTCATTTCCATATAATTACAGCAACTAAGAAGGTTCGTTAAAAAAAAAAAAAAGGTAAATTTTAGCTCAAAATTTAGGGGTGTAAATTAATAAGGAATCCATATTACTAGCATATTGATCAAATTTGGAATTTGGGTCCTTAAAATAAGAACTTCATATGAATTTAACAGAGAACACTCTTGAGGGAAAAATCTTTATGGTTGTTGAAATTCTTTTCGATTTCTGGTTCCTGCATGTAATCCTTTCCGACAGTATTCACCTGTCACATTCTCCACCCTTATCATGTATATGTAGTAATTTATTGCATATTGTTTAGATTTATTTGTGATAAAACATAATAGTAATGACTTCAAACTTTAAAAAGGGGGGAATCTGGACTAACAGATTTCTTCCTGAATTATTCTTTCCCTGGGAGCCTCAGGAAGACAGAAACACCTCTGGAGTATTTAAAAGACTCTAGTGGACCTAATTTCCCATAACAGGTCACTCAGCACAAACTAATTAGGACAACTTAAATGTTTCTACTGAAAACACCAAAAAAGAGGAATGTTTTATTTCTGCTGCCTGCTGGTGTCTGCTCATTTCCTCCCTCATAACCTTGCCACTTAACTGTTTTTCTAACACACTGCTTTAGAGGTGAAACTTGATGGGCCAGCCAACACCAGAAGTGTAAATGCTGACTTAAGAATGTTCTAAACATCTCAGGGAAAAACAAAAGTCCTTCTCATGACAATGTACAACAGTGTTTATTACAGGCAGGGGAATAGGTCTTTGGTCCAGAATTTTCCTACTAAATTTGTCCTAGCTGTTATATTAAAAGCTTCCTCAATTACATATTTCTTGATATGATAGGCACACACCACTGAGTATTTTTCCCACTTTTCTTAGGTATTTTCAGGAAGGCAGCTGATCCACAATTAACACTAAGCTGAACTTGAACAGTTCATCCACACCTTCTAAATTTTGCTCACCCTTTTCTCCAGGTTTAATTAATAGGCCATTAATAGTAGCATTTAGCCTGAGCTCTAACATTCCTCTCTCAGTTCTGCTCATTTGTTTAAGGCATATCATTTCCTTTATAATTTCTTTCTTCGTGTGGCTGACTCCAGGCCCGACAGTGTCCTGATTTTGGGCCACAGAGATTTTTCTCAGCGCGATCAGCCTCCCATTTTCTCTCCTGGTGGCAGAGGGCTATGACATGGCACCTCTCTGGCCAACCATGGACAATTTGTGAGGTTGATGTGTCCAGTGCTAACGACTCACAGTTCCAGCAGTGGGGAAATGTGTTGGGCCAGGTGGAAAGGGGAAGATGATTCAGACATACAGTCTCAGAGGTAGAGACAGGACACCATTACAACCTTCTGCCAGGCTCTGAGAAATAACCAGGATGCACTCGAGCAAAGAACCTGCCCTTCATAACAGCACACTCCTCTTAACCAAACTGTAATCCAGGGGCTCCGGTCTGCTGTGCTGACAACCACCCACGGCCTCTCTTCCTTAATCTGGGATGAAGTCTCCCACCTGCCTTGCTTTTATTTCTAGATAAATGTTTAATGGCTGTTCATCCTTGGCACCTGTAATTTTTAACTATGTAAAATATTTCTTGGGGTGGAGAGGGTAACTTCATAAGCATTTATTACTCTCTCTTGCATCTACAGTAAATCCCAACCTGGTTGCCGACTGGGATTTTCCTTGCTTCATTCTTCCTTGTGAACCTTATTTTTAACTCTAAGTAATGAATGCAAGATCGATAGAATGACTAACAAAAGTATCCAGGGTGATTGAACAGCAAACTCTTAAACCACTGCGCAGTAAGTGGGAATGAACAATTATTGAAACAATGCACTGAAATCTCAATAGGAGATAAGAGTAAGGCTTAAGCCATTAAAAGAGTCCATTAGTCATGTAAGTCTGAGACAGCACACTCCAAACACGAGCTGTTCTCCAGACCTGGAAATATAACATATTCCACCAACTTGCATACAAACAACTGACTCCAAGTGAGCAGCAGCAGGGTCCAACTGTCCAGTCCCTAAGGATAAGGCAGACAGAGAAGCTGAGAAGCTGAGCCAGCCTATTCAAGCAATGATTCTTCAGTTATACTGGGGGGGCGGGGGTGCACTGACAAACTAGATTATTTATAAAGGAAGTAAATATCCCGCCTGCAAATCAACTCACCCCATGTTACAGCATCATCATGATCTTCATCACTCCCAGCTCCAAACACAAATAAAAGAATTCTAAGACCTCTACCCCATCCCCACAAATCACCAGAAAAGCCCAGGAATATAGCCCGGCTTTCCCTTTGTCCCGGTTCTCCCTGACTTGATAAATCATTCGCAGTTCAAAAATGAAGGTAGAGTAACAGGCAAAGTAAAAGCATGGTTCTGAAAAACTGCCTGAAATAGCTAAAATTTTGGACACATACACATAAATAGAAACATATATATGTACACATACACGTAAATATAAACATATATATATTAGCATAGTCTTAGGGGATCTGCAAACACTTGAACGCTCCTGAATCTTCACATGCCTGGGTTGCACTGCTCAATGCTTCCTGCCCTCGCTCTTGCACCAGGCGTTTTATTCGAGACAGGTGGGCTCTCCGAGTTACAGACGCCCATCAGCTTGAGCGAGGGGCTGAAGAGCATAACCTGAGAGAAACGGCATTCCTGAATCCACACGATTTCCTCCGGGAATAGAAAAACATATCTCATACCGGAATTACGGTAAGACTGAACCATGCTCATGACACACAGGGCAACTTTAGCCTTGCCTTTAAAAGAGTATCATTTCATCTGAAAGAGGACATCACATTTCATTTTGTACTATTAAAAACTTGCATTGCACAGTGAAACTAATTGCCCTGTGAATCACCCTGCTTCCCAAGACGGCTGGACTAGCGTACAGTTAATAACATGAGCTCGCCTGGCGAACATCTCACCAACAGCCACATGAGGATCCACTACAGCATGGACGGCCTCTGGCCGGTACTTTTAGACTACACCACTCCTCTATCAACGTTACTTCCTCACTGCAATCACATAAGAAATTGTTGCAAGAGGCTGAAAACTTTAAGTAAAATTACAATCTACATTCCACCCCTCGGATATCACTATAGATGCCAACATTTTCTTTTGTCTAAAAGACGTGTTATCTTTACAAGCTTTTCCATTTATCAAAAATATATTCACGGTTAACAGTAACCACTTGCTGTTTTATTAATTGCCAATAAACAAGCTCACCGCCTCTATCATTAACCACCAGAAAAGGGTGTTGTCTAACTCTGGATTCTGCTTACATTTGATATGAAATCAGGAGTGTTTCTTCCATATCCATTTAAATTATTGTAAGGCCTCTTTCTAACATGACACAAATTACAGGGAAATCAAAACTGCTGTCAAGACAACTAAAGGCATTCGGCTCTTGCAACTTGTGTTCCTTCCATACTTGCAAAGATGTTTCACAGGCTTGAGAAAACAAAAGAAAGCAAACAGTACACGCGGAAATAAATACCCCAAGAAAAGAACACTTCCCCGCATGCATTTATCTCAAGATTCCTTTCATCTGAAAACGACTCTAGACTTCCTATTTAAAGCTAACCGAGAAACCACCCAGAGCCATCTGCCTCTTCGATCCGTCCCCAGCCCCTCTCTGGCTGTTCTCACGAACCTTTGAATATCAGATAGATGCCCTTCGATGCTGCTACCGGATGGAGCTCACAGAAGGAAAGCATAACTTCAGGGCGGAGGAAAGGCGATTCAGTCCTGATCCGTGGCGTCTTGCTCAGCGAAGGGGCTTTGCCTCCTCCCCTGGCAGCAAGTTGCAGCGTTTACAGGGAGCATGCACAGCTCCTACGGCGCTCCTCTGAGAGCCCAGCTCTCAGCCTCAGCATGTTTTCTGGAAATGCAGGCGGCTCCGCTGAAAACCTAAGGGAGGCTCCCACCGGGGCACCCAACTCAGCCGCACACATATTTAACAGCTCCCAGACCTCTCGCGGTTTAAAATAATCTGCCTGCCGTGCCAGGCTGCCCTAGCTGGACGCGAGGCTGGGGCGGCGCGGAGGCTGCGCGCCCCCCGCACGCCCGCACGGCTCGCCCCTTTGCGCCTCGCAACCAGGGCGCAGCCCGAGCGCTCGGCGACACGCAGGTACCGCTAGGCTTCCCCGGCACGGGTGGCCGAGGAACTTTGTTTTACATCCCATTAAGTTAGCCCAGGACTTCCCGCGTCGCGTCATTTCTCCGTCCCTCGCCTGGCTAAAAAAGCCAACTTCATGCGGACAAATCGAGGCCAAGTTTATGCGCCCCCACCCCTCCCCGTCTCTCTCTGTCTCCAACTTAAAACTCATTCACGACTAATCAACACAAAGGAAGCTCCGAACGCTGCACCAGCCTGGCTGGTCCTCCAGAAGCCCACTGGAGGTAGGTTGAATGTAACAGATTCTTGCGGTTTCAAGATTCTTTTTATTATTTTATTTTTTTAAGGGCTTGTCTGCACCGACCAAGCGCTGGGCACCCGCCCCCTTCCCCCGCATTCCATCGCCAGAGTTAACACTCACCAAAATACATTATGTTTCTCATTAATCGGACCGCCGGCACCCCAGCGCAGCGCCTCCGGCATCAGCTCGCACCCGAGGCCGCCTGGCGGAGCAGCGCGCGGTCGGGCCGCATTCGGCGGAAACGGCCCCGGCGCGCAGGGCGGCGGGCGCCGAGCGTGCGTCCTGGGCGGCGGGCTGAGCGCCGCGCAGGCTGCCCGTCCCCGGCTACGGTCCCCGGCGGCTGGAGCGCGCGCTCGGGCCGCCTGCGGCACTGCCCATCCTTACTGTAACCCGACTCCTCCTTGCGATGTCCTTGCCGCGCCTGTGACATCAGGGCTGAGAGTACTACAAACAGACCCCCCCACCCCGGCGCACCCCACCCCCGGCTCGCGCCGGCTCCAGGAGGTGCTCCGATCGCCCGCCTGGACCAACCATGGCTCTCGGGCGGCTTTGACGAGCCCAGAGACCCGGAGGGGGCGGAGTGAGGGGCGCGGGAGGCTCCCTTAAAGAGAGCAGGGTCCCTGGATCCGCGCAGGAGCGCACGGGGGGCAGTCGGCGGTGTGCGGGAAGGGCACGCGGTTACGGGGGGTCTGCATTAACCTGTCGTTAGACACACTTTCATCCCGCCCCTCCCGACCGTGTCAGCAGCATCCTCGCCAAAATCTCGCCTTCCCAAGTTAAAAAGGCCGTGGGGAGGAGGAATGCTGCCTTCTGTGCCACGGGCTCGAGGGGTTCTTGTTCGTCGTGTTTATACCGAAGAGGAATAGAAGTCTCAGCGCCCCATGGCTAAGGGTCCTAAGAGGTTTCCGCTTAGGAGCGATCAGATCCCGGAGCGCGCGTAGCTGCTGAAGAGCTGTTTTTATTTCCTGAGCATTTTTCTGAGCTAGGCTGATAGGGAAATGTAAGGAAAAATAACTGGCAATAAAAGCCCCCTCCCAGTTTCACAGGATCACATCTGCAGCCTCCCTTTCATAGGTAGTAGAGAGGGCCCTGAGGCTGAAATGATCTTTGACCCCTAAATGGGAGAGAGATTTAGCCTGAAAGGCAACCAAGATCGTGTCAAAATCGCAGTCTAATCACCGATATAATATAGACACACGCACACACACTCCCACTAAATTTGCCGTGAACAGCCAAGAAAGGCAAAGCTTAGCAAAGCCTCTGGCTCCTCCAATGGTCTAATGAACTGAAGTTCTTATCTTACATAGCAAAGGAGGTTGGAAGAAACCCCTGAAAGCTTGCTGATTAATACTTAAATGCTCAGCATGGAAAATAAACCCACGGAGCAACTTCAGCTTCCTAAGGACTCCTCACTTGGCAACCCAATTTACCTACTGGGTCATAAAAACTTAAAAATTTCTACAAAAGTTTGCGAAATAAAGGACTGAAGATAAGGATCTGTATGTAGCCTATGAAAGGAAGCCACTAATAATATATTTTAATATCGATGTTTAGAAGCCATGTTAGCAAATATTTCTGCATTGTGATATTAAAATATTGGAGGGTCTTTCCCTGCACAATTGTATATCTGTTGACGGATTTAATGCATATTTTTGGAACTAGGGGGTTGAAGCTCATAATAATAACAGCTTGCTGTACAATCTTGCAAAAGAACTTAAACTCCTGTTTCCTCTCCGTGAAAGAAACACTATAATCAATGTCCTCTCTCACAATGAACTATAAAGCATTTGGTGAATGTGAATAGGTAATCATACATAAATCAGAAATCTGACACTGAGTCTTAGGATAAATCTAGTGATGTTCTTTTAGAAATGACTCTTCACCCTGGCCAGTGTGGTTCAGTGGTTAGAGCGTTGGCTTCCGCACCAAAGGGTCTCTGGTTCCATTCCTGGTCAAGGGCAGGTACCCAGGTTGCAGGTTCGATCCCTGGCCTGGTAGGGGCACGTGCCAGAGGCAACCAATTGGTCTCTCTCTCTCTCTCTCTCTCTCTCCCCCCATCCTCCCTTCCCTTTCAAATCAGTGGAAAAAAAAAAATCCTAGGTTCAAACAAGATACAAAATAAAAACTAAAATAAATCTAGAAATAAGATTCTTCATGTAAAGCCATTTGGAAGAAGAACGTTTAAGTAGTAAAGAATATTCACTTTTTTACTCCTCTTGTGAAATTAAAAATAAAAACAATGTTAAAGAAGAATACTGAAGAAAGCACATAAGTGTTTTCCTTTTGGACAGATGGAAATCATCATCCAAAAGCAGGATTAATGGCCCCTCCCTCAGGCAGAAGCACCATCTGTGGTGGAGCTTGCTCATGAAACTCATCAGCTGCCTTGACCTCCTACATGGGCTAGGGGGCACTGCAGTTTAATGTTAGAATTTTTGGTCCTTTTGAGTTCCTGTAGTTAGGAGGTTCACACATTGCCAGCGCAGTTTAAAACAGGAGATTTGAGACTCTCAAGGCCTGTCTTAATAATGAATACCAACCTTGCATTTGCAGTTACAAGGTACATTCACTTATGTCATCTCTTATTCACTGACAAACTGAGGTACAGAAATGTGGATATCATCAGTGTCACAAATGAACAACGTGAGACTCTGAGACGTTAGCAACTTTTGCAATGATGTGGTCAGTAAAGAACTGTCGTCTTACTATATATGTACGTTGAATTTATGTTACAGTCCCCAGCAGGTTTCTTTACTCAAAGAAATAAATTATAAATTTCCCGTTTATTATGGCTCAGGTAAGTTTCTTCCCCAATCAACTTATGTCACTACATGCTCCAGGTAAAATGATATATATATATTATTTACATATATATTAATAAATAAATCTAGAAATAAGACTCTTCATGTATATATAATCATGCATATACAGGCAGAGTATCTGGTAACAGAATATTCCCACCTCTGCCTGGCCTATAATGGATTATGCCTGAAAGGGCAGCATGTAGCCTCTGAAAGAGTAGGGCATCCAAGAGGCAGCCGAGTGTCACATCTGAACAATGGACTTCTGTTCAACCAAAAAGAGGAAGGTATCCTCTTTATTTAAAAGTGTATGCCCCTTCCCCCTCCAATTAAGGGTTATCTGGAATGCCAAGGCCTCAGATACAAACACTGGTTATCTCTGGATGGAAAACAAATTATTTTAATATTAATTTTATACTCTTTATTTCACTAAAATTTATTTGTAAATATCATATTTAAAAAATGAAAAATACTATTTTTATTTTGAAACAAAACAACATCCAAATGATGACACAGCTAGCCATGGGGTTCTGGACATGTCAGCTGTGCCTGAGAGATGATCCCAAGGACAGGACCCAAGAGACTTTCAGGAAAGGACCTAGTTCACACCTCTGGCCTTTTAAGAGGTTTTAGAAGCTGGGAGATTCTGAGGAGAAATCAGGTCATTATTTGCCAGACAGAACTATATTCTCCACTATTAAAATGAAGAATACCCCAAAACCAGTTACCTATTTGTGGTTAAAACGTTAATAAATATAAAATAAAAATTCTAAGTGGTAAGAGAAAAATATATAGTAACGAGAATTTTCTCTCTGCCCAAATACCCAGATAGCTGCCTTCTTGGATCCCTCATCTCCTTCAAGTCTAGCTCAAAGGTTCGTCCTGCTCTGTCTTTCCAGCTTCATACTGCCTCAGTTCCTCCCCTGGCATTTCCTCACCTCCTCCCTTCCCTCAGGATTCTCCACAGCCGTACGCCACTGTACACATCTCTTTATTTTGGTCTCTCTTCCCTGGAATATAATCTCCATGAGGGCAGAGATTTTTGTTAGCTGTTTACTGTTGTATCCAACAGTTCTTACAAAAGTATCTGGCACTTGTTGCTACTCAATAAATATCTGTGAAAGAATGAACGAACATATTGCGTACCACCAGACTGTGTGCAAAAAACATCATACTTGTCTGTGTGCCTGCAGTCCATTCTTTGGGGTTGATGGCGTCTTATGCAAAGTGCTTAGACAAATTGAATTTGCCCATGCTTAGCAGCAGCTGTTCTTAAATTCCACGCGATACAGATGCCAGGTGGGACTGCAGGCCACAGATTTTGAACTTGCTTGTCCTTTCAAGTTCTCATAGCTGAATGCAGCAGTCATTTAGTGTTGAGTTAGCAGAGCCCAGTTGTCTTACATTGCTTTCCCTGAGCCTCCGTTTAGTCTACTTTCATCTCTTACTTATATTGCTGCAATAAAATTTTATCCAATGTTCCTGACTCCAAGCTTGCTCAAGTCCAACAGATTCTCCATATTAGATCCATTATTTTCTTTTTAAAGCGGAGATGACCAAGTCACTCCCTTACTCAGCATTCATCAGCGTCTCTCTATGTCACCTACCAGGGTATAGAAGGCCTTTCACAACCAGGTCCCTGATTCCTCCTCCAGCTCTGAATTCTTTATCTTTCATACTCCACTCCAATCTTATTTCATGACTACAGCTCCCTTAAAGACTGAGCTCTCTCTTACCTGCTCTCTTTACCTGGACAGTTCCTATTCAACCTTGGTTCTCTGTTCAAGCATTATTTCTCTGAAGACACTTTCCTAACCTGGAGACTGAAGGAGGTGCTGCTTCTATTTTTTTATACAGCACACAACACTTTTTTCATTGGGCACAAAACACTAATTCCTACTGTAGCACTTAGACAGTGTGGGGATTTCCCTGTATTGTTTGTCTCCCAAATGAAAGAGATCTTCATGACCTAATACAAATTGGTACTTAATGAATCCATTATTAATCTATTCATTCATTCAATATTTATTGAATAAATTCAATATCTCTCGAATGCTTACTTTGTGCCATTCGTTGTTCTAGGTGCTAGATAAAGAGCACTGCTTAAGTGCAAAAGGCAATGGGGAGACGTGCCTCAGGGGTTCCAGGAAGAGCAACAAGGCCAGTGTACCCGAGCAGAGCAGGTACTGAAGAGTACATAAAAGTTGAAGTCAAATGGGTCACATGGAGCAGAATTCAGTAGGACTTTGTAGACCATAGTGTAAGGACTTTGACTTTTATTCTGATTTATATAAGATGCCTTTGAAGTAACACGACTTTGTGTATTTTAATAGATTCACTATGACTAATGTATGGAGAATGGACTAAAGAGAGCAAGGACAGAGGCAAGGTGACCATTGAGGTAGCCTTTGTAATAATCTAGAAAAAGAGTTGGACCAAGGTAGGAACAGCAGAGGTGGTAAAAAGTATTTGGAGTCTATACATAGGTCAAAATGGATCAACAGGATTTCCTGAGTTGTTGGATAGACCATAGAAGAGAGAGAGAGAGAGAAAAAAAAAAAAAAAAAGAGTAATAGATTATTCAAAACGGGGGACTGAGCAATTGAAAGGATGGCATTTTCACTAATTCGTATGGAGAAGGAAGTAGAAGAGCATGCCTGGTTGGGGGTTAAGAGGTAGTCAATGTGGGGCATATTTAGAGGTACTTACTACATATTCGAGTGGGAATGTTCCATAGCAGTTTGACTCTATGGGTCTGAAGTTAAGGGAAGAATCTGGGGTTTTATATTTAAATTTTGAAGTCACCAATTTGTAGGTGGTAATTAAATTCATGAGGTCAGATGATACCTTTCAGGGAGTATAGATGGAACTGGAGAAGCAAGAGGCTTAACGCTAAGCCTTGGAACATTATAAACAAGAGGCCAAGTATGTGGGTATTTGGTGATTGAACATTTGTTGAAAGCATAATGATTCGTTGAATAAATATCTGCTGACATATGAATGACATTTTATGAAATTCTATTTATTTTAAGCCTGAGTTTGCCTCTGTCTGATATCCCACCATCCATTGTAAAAACAGTTTGAAAAGTGGACAAATAAGTAATTTGTCTTACATGAGAACACATGCCTAATTCAATTGATCTGTGTAGTGTTTTGATCAGAATTTTTTTAGATGATGTAGACACTGCTATAAACTCATAAATCATTTTTATTTCCAGATTCTCACTTGAAGTTTCCATTGAAATTAAAGGCTAGGGACCTTAGTCTGAAAAAGTAATTGCCCACAAAGACATACTAATATTTTGATAAAAATAAAATCCTATAAACAATATAATATTCCAAAATTCTATCTATCTAAATTTCCATGACTTCAGAGACATCCAATAAATCCCTTCTATATGTGGTCCTACCTATTCTATGGTCAGTTAAAAGAGGTTCTTTTAAAATATTTAATAACTGGCATTAAGAGCCCGCTTAGAATTCTTACCTTAGTGCTGGCTGTGACCTAAACCTACGCATGTTTATTCATTCAAAAAATAGTTATTAGATACTCAGTACTATCGCGAAGTACTAGTCTAAATGCTAAAGGTACATCAGTAAAATTACAGAAATCTCTGTCTGCAAGGAGCTTACATTCCAGGGGTTTCCATAGTCCAGCTTGTCCGATGGGATTTGGAACCTCTCCCGCCTTCTCTCATGCAGAGGAAAGGACCTCAAACATCCTTCATCTCATTCATTTCTGAGTTGTAGTTTATTGCTTTCCCCCCCCAATAGAATAGGCATGAGAGCAGCAGCCTACCCACTGTGTTCATGCTATATTCAGTGTCTCAGTGTCTACACAGTAGGGGGGGGTGCCAATAAACCCTTGTTAAGTGAATACATATCTCGAAAGTCTTCTGCCTCTAGATGATGCTCCATTCTGATCCTACTGAGAATATAGTTATATTCTACCTGGAATACCCTTTTCTATTCTCTTTTATTTGTCTAAATTGTTATATTTACCACCCCAAACTACTCAGATATTTTGTTTTCTAGTAAGTTCTCCCTGGGCTTATATATGACTCATGTGTTCCCTTAATGAGCTGCCAAATATTCTTTGTATAACTCAATTACCACACTTATCAGATTGCATTTCAACGACTTGTTCAGTTGTCAATATCACTCAAGTAGAATGAAGTCCCTTTGGAGTCAAGGAACAAGTTATATAAATGTAAATCCTTGAATTTTTTTAACATTTCCCAAAACATAGCAGAAATGCATGCCAAGGACCAGGGCCATGGCATATTGGGTTAGTGACTAGAGTATGTCATTATCATCAGACATGGTCCATGATTGAGGAAGCAGCAACTCTTGCTGTGGTTGGAGACAAGAATCAGAAATACACAGCCAAGGAGGAGACATCAAGAGTAATTTTAAGGTACAGAGAGGAATCCCAAAGATTTGAGGAAAGGCCAGCGAGGAACCAAAGGGTTGATCGGCCATTAGGCAAGAGACAGATTGGAAATTTTGTGGGTGGAGCAGGTCAGGAGGCACAATGGGAGCCAAGCACCAGCATCAAGAGCAGAAAGTTTAGGCAGAGAGTGATTCCGGGGAAGCTAACCAAACCCCTAGCTTCTTTTCTAGGTGGCATCCATTAGTGCATTTTCCTGATTGACAGTACTGATTCCCTTGCATCCCGAAGCATCACAAGCTTCCTTTCTGAAGCCTTTCAGATTATCTCTGCGATGCCTCCCTTTCTTTTCTTCCCCCACCCCAAAGCCCTTCAGGAAGTCGTTTATATTTTACTAGTGTTTTATAAGGTAAATTCTGGCCTGTCTTTGGTAGTCCCAGACCACCTAGTATGGTGCCTCACTCATAAGAAGTCAAATTGTTCTAACTATTATCATCACTGGCAAAAACAAAAACAAAAAGAGGAAGCACTGGAGCAGAAGAGATGGAGAGGGTGGGGAACAGAAGAGGAGACATTACATAACAAGGCACTGAACTCTCATGTCTAAGCTCCCACTCTGCTGCTCAGAGGCTTGTATCACATTTAAGAAGATGAAGCGCATATCCAAAAATATAAGCAGAAACAAAGCAAATGACAAGTGAATAATCTCGGAAATGTATATAAAGACTCAGTAAAAAATGAAATTATGATGGCTTCAGGCAAACCTGGAAAATTGCAGAAAAGAATTGGAACTTAAGCTTGGTCTTTTAACGCTTGCCCAGATTGATAACATGCAGAAAAAGTTGCCAAACAACATAAAACAACGGTGGGATTTGTGAATGGCATGCCTGGGAGACCAAGAACAAATCAGAGTACTTAAGAGCAATTTTCATGCAAAGTAAATTTGGAGAGGAAAACACAGAAGCCATATTGGATGTGATCTCCCATTCCAGGTTAAAGGATTTGAATTTTATTTGACAGATAATATAGTAAGTGTTTGCTGAATGAATACATAAAAGGGCCTCAAAGACAGAAATGTAATAATACAGCTCCGACGATATTTGGTGGCACAATAACTGAGTTAATACATCTTGTATAGCAGGTTGAAAGATCTTATACAATCCAGACGTTTCCCATTTTTCTTAAAAGAAAATTCATTTATAGTTTCTGGGCAGCAATTTGAAAATCAGCCCTGTCCCCACCCAGCCTCACTACAAATGTGCTTGCAAACAAAATGGAAGAAAACAGAAACATATTTCTGTTTTGCTTTGAATTTTTTCTTTTGCTGAAAAAAAGATCCTTCAAGATAAATTGAGTACAGCTCTAGTACATTTGGATGCTTTAGGTCATGAACATTCCATTTTTATATATACTGTGATAACTATACAGAGTGAGCAGAGAGAGACAATGCATCTCTGCCCCAGTGTTGCAAGAACTCACAAAGTAATTGAAAGTGTTTCCAAGTGTGCATAATTCTGTGCCTCCAGTCAAATACAGTAGATGGAAATTTGTTTGGCTTCCTCAACAAAATGTCTAAAACACATAAAGGAAATGTGTACACGGAAAACAAAATATTAGAGTTTCAACGTTCTTTTAATTATATTCTTTCAATTTCAATCTTGGCTTTGCTCAAACATATTAATAATCCTAAGGGCTCATCTCTCTGATCCTTTTGGTGGATAAAGTGACCGAATGTGATTTTTACCCTTGACTCAAAAGTGTCAGTTCTGGAAATCTACAGTATTTGTCACCATGAATGCCATTTAACTGCAGCAGTACCCAAAGGAACTCTGCACAGCCACACGTGAATACAGCTGGAGGAACTTAATTAATCTTGCTGTCACTTCCATGATGCTTTTCATTAGTTTTGCTGCTATCTGATCAACTGGCCTTCTCCGCGTTGGAAATGCTACCCACAGCCTCTTGCGAAAGCATTTTCAGAAGGTAAACAAAGACTCACCTTTGTGGTAGGGAGCTTTTATGCAGATGGACATTATTACTGCTACTCTGATATGGAGATAACCCTTACATTTCATATTTAAGATTATAAAATCATAGAAAACTTAAATATCTACTCTGTCCCCAACTGAGAAAGTGCTTTAAAATCTATACACAGACTACATATTTGAAGTAAAAGGTCATATTTTTCTTTACATTCTTTTTCATGAATACTGATAGTACACTCTCAGGAACTAGACTGACTAAATATAGAATTTAAAATCATAAGAAATCTAGATTTCTTCACTGACCATTGGAAAATAGATTAAGTGAAAGTTGGATTTAACGGATAGAACAAAGCAAGTGATAATTCAAAGATAGTATCAGCCTTCTCTGAGTCACATCTTTGAAAAATTGCTTTAAAATGTGTATATTTTAAGTATAATTTTATTTATACACATTTGCTTTTGCATTGTTTTTCAATGCTGACCATAGTTTAATTTACTTAAAGTTGGAAACATTTTACAAGATGTTTTCACATTTTCATGACAGCTGACTCTTGAACAACGCAGGGGCCAAGTCCCCATATGTAATTTCTGACTCTCTAAATGTAACTACTAATAGCTTACTGTTGACTGGCAGACTTTCCAATAACATAGTCAATTAACGCATCTTCTGTATATGTATCATGTATTATATTCTTACAATAAAGTAAGCTAGAGAAAATAAACATGTTAAGAAAATCACAAGGAAAACACATTTATAGTATTTGTTGAAAAATATCTGTGTGGACCCCACAGTTCAAACTCATGTTGTTCAAGGGTCAACTATCCATGAAAATCAATCATACCTATGGGATAGCCATGAAGAACTACAAAAGGGACTCACTGATAGGTCAACTTACGTGGTGGAGAGATACAAGAAAGTAATGTGGCCCCTGTCCTCATGTGTGTGGAAGCCAGCCTCTGAAATAGTCCCCAGTGAGTCTTCCTTCCACTAGTCACTGTTTTATATGTCCTTTCCCTCTCTGAAGAGGGCTGACTGTGTAACCAACAAGATAATGTTGAACCGACAAGGTGACTTTCAAGATTAGGTGATAAAAGGCAAAGTGGCTTCCTTTTCTGTCCTGGATCACATACTCTAAGGGAAGGCAGCTGCCATGCCATGAGGACACTCAAGAAACCTTGTGAAGAAATATGCATGGGGAGGGACTGAGACTTCAATCAACATCCAGCATCACATTGCCAGGCCTCTTAGTAAGCCACCTTGGAAGTGGATCCTTCACCTTGGGTCAAGGCTTCAGATACCTGTAGCCATGACCAACATTTTAAATAAAAATCCTGAGAGACCCCCCCAAGTCAGAACCAGCCAACTGAGCAACTCGCAAATTCCTGATTCACAACAACTGTGTAAGATGATAAACATTTATTATTGTTTTAAGCTTCTAAGTGTGGGGTAATTTTTTTTTAAGCACATCAATAGATAACTAATACACCATGGACCTTTACAACCTAGTTGTAACAATCAGACATCCGTACAATATTAATTAAAATTATCAAATGTGATCTAGCGATCAGGTGAAATAGACATAAATGTCACATATCTTTTTGGGCCTTGGTTGCTTCATCCATGAAATGATGGTGTGGGAATGCATGTGGTCAATAATGGAAGAGCCTGTAGAGGTCAGAGAAGTAACACAGTTATATAGGGTTCACAGAGAGTTTTGGTGGGTTAAAGAATGTGTCAGCTATCAAGAGTGTGCCTATTACTTAGCTTCAGTTGATAGTATGCTGTGAGGGAATGCAGACCCAGTGCTCTCAGATTCTTCCTATTTTTTTCCCTTAGCTTTTACTTTCTATGACTAAAACATTACCCATTTGATAAGAACTTTCATATAACTTTAATTTGAAGCCATGGTGCTTTAAATTATGATTAAAACATTTTATAGTTTTACGTTTTTGTATTTTCCAATATTGTCAAGGTTTTATACAAGGATCTCTTTTATTGTATTCAGCAACTCCATTCATTTTTCCCTTCCATCACTATCTCTAACCTCCTCTCTCTATCTCACTATCAAACTTCCACTCACCTACCAACACATATTCCTCTCTTGATGGTCCACTCACATGGCACCCTCTCTAAGAGGCTTTTCTTGATTGCCATAGTAATAATCAGTGACTTCTTTTTTTATGTCTCAAGAATTCTTTATACCTTGTGTCCTACTAGGTATATCTCCCTGTTTTTAAAGTGAAATTTCATTAGGCAATATTAATATGCCTCATTTATTTTATTACTCATGTTTGGAGACCATCGGAATTACATAAACAATGCCTGCCTGCAACTCACTACCCTGATCTCCCTAAAATGACAAATTTGTTGCTCACCTTCTAGGAGACAGATAGCTTTCAATCGCCAGGACCTTCAGTTATTGTCTCAGCTGCTGGAAGCCGCTTTGCCAAGGTTTCTGGCCCTCGCAGTGGACCATATCAAATGATCAACGTGGGAGCAAAAAAACAAAAATGGACCACTCAAGCTCTAGAGTACCCAGTGCCATCTTTGGACCTGCAGCACAGCTCAACTTCTTCTCCACTCCAATTCCTCTTCTCCCTTTCACTGTCATTGAGTAAGTAATCAATAAATGTTTGGTGGTATAAATTTAGGTCCCAAGTATTTACAGACAAGCAAGGCTAATATCCCAAAGAAGAGAGAATATGGTTATTCCTCCAGAAGCCCTTGAAATTGCTGGGTAACTTACAAGAAAGCTCATTTATTCTCAAAGACTTGTTGATTCTGGAATTAATGTAAGGAAGGGAAAGCCCAGAATTTAAATAAATGCCTGGTCCATGTACTCTATCTGAGTAATAGTGATGGCTCAGAGCTGTCAGGCCTGCCAGGAGATACTCAATCATCATGCTCTCTACTTTCTCTTCAACAAAGGTAATCACTCAGCATTTTATCTTTTCTAGAAGGTGTCATTACTTTGAAAAGACAATAAAAGTCTCACAAGAGTTTTTATGTAGTGGAAAGTTTTCTCTTCACTTACAAGGAAAATAATAATAATAATAAAGGAGAAAAAGACTAATTAATTTGAGCATGAAGAAACATATGAGCTTTGAGTAACTTCCATCATTTTCAAGTATAAAATTTCTTGGGAAATCCTATTAAGCAAAGAAGGGGGATAAAACCCCTCATAGACAACAGTGTGGTGATTACCAGAGGGAAAGGGGGGTGGGGGGAGGTAGAGGAGAGTAAAGGGGGGATAAATGGTGATGGAAGGAGACTTGACTCAGGGTGGTGAACACACACTGCAATATACAGATGATGTACTGTAGAACTGTACACCTGAGACCTACAAGGTATCCCCAAAAATGTATACATACTTTAATAGCTGATAGCTCAATTCTGAAAAAGAAATGTATTTTAATAAATACTGCCTTTATAATTATTCAAAGCATGTATGTACATTTTGGGGACCATATATATATTATATATATATAATATATATAGGAATCACAGAAGAAAACAGGGAAAATGACAGCACTGAGTCATATACCGTAAGTGTGTAGATTTATATGCAAGTTGTGGTATAATTTTACAGTTCTGGCTTTCAAGCCCTTTTTTCCCCCCGATTTTTCACTTCTCTCCTGCCTACAAATTTCCTAAATAACTTTTGTCACATTATGGCAGCCCTGGTTTTGAAGATCCTCAAGCACTGAAGAGTATTCTTAGGCTGCCAGTACCTTTAGTTGCCTCAAGGAAATAAAGTACTAGATATTTTCAGTAGCCAAAAAAATGTCTTGTTTCTTCTCTAAAGTTTCAAAAATAAATGTCTTTCTAATCTCAGTCATATTTTCACAAAATAAGTTGGCAATTGCATTTATTTCAGAAAAATAAAAGCAGCCATTTCCAAAAGGTTGTGCTTATGTATAGCATTCACACACCAAATAATGTGAGTATGTGAGATTTCACTCTTACTTTTCTAGAACCATAAGTGCATTAATCTCAGTGGGAAATATAGGAAACTTTGACATATTTCAGGGTGGCTGCCAAGCCATCCCCCTCTCTGGAAAAATTCATTTTCCATATGAAATATGCAGGCCCTACTCATCCCTGGACATGACTGATTTGATTAGAGTGGCCTCTGAATAGGATTTTCTGAGACCTATGACTTATATGACCTAGCTCGAAAAGATGAACTGAGACAATCATGTTTGTTTTTGAAAACATAAACTTAGAGATGGAGAAGGAACTTGTCAATTGATGATGGGCCATGGACCTAGGAGGTCATATAAACTCAAGTCTTATGGAATCATGTATAAAATGGATAAGCCCAGGAAAGCAGAAAAGAGGAAAAGGGCAGAAACAAAGAGAGAATGTGCACCCAGGAGGCTGGATGGAGACAGAGGCACATTTTTTTTTAAATCCTTACCTGAGGATATGTATTTTGTCGATTTTAGGGAGAGAGGAAGGGGGAGAGAAGAGAGAAACACTGATGTGAGACAGAAACATCAACTGGCTGCCTCCCATACGTATCCCAACCAGAGATCGAACCCACAACCCAGGTATGTGCCCTGACTGGGAATTGAACCCACAACCCTATTGGTGGAGGGGACAATGCTCCAACCAACTGAGCCACCCTGCCAGGGCGAGAGGGGCACATTTTTAGGTAGGCTTTGGTTATTCAATGGTTTGTTTTCACATGCACCTTTTCAATCATCCCATTTTCCCCCTTGAGGCACGTTTAATTCGTCTCTGTTCCTTCAGTAGCATCTCCCGTCGCACCCTCAGTTAACTGGAAGAGATCTGGTAGGGGGACACTAGGAGGAGTCCTGGTCAAGTCCTGCGCACTGGCCTTTGACTCCTTCTAAAGGAGAGAACACAAGGTGGCAGCATTGTGAAGAAGGAAAGGCGGCAGGCAGGGCAAAAGGCAGAGTCGGTCAGGCAGGCGGGGAGGGGGCAAATTCAGGGCGCTTGGGTAGTGAACTAAAGGTAGCTACCGGATAAATAATAATGGTTTCTACAAGAAAAAAATAATCATTTTTAGCTCTCCAGATCAAAGACTTATTCTCCTCTGATCTTTATTTTCCACTAATATTTTTTACATGCAAACCATAAAAGTAAAGATTTTTGACTTAGTGGTGATATGTAACCTGCATTCATTGTTTTTATGTATTATTTCCCTAATAATAAAACCTCTTTAATTAATAGACTGGTGAAGGGCACTGACTTCTGTCAAGTAGGTGATTCCCTATCTGTTATGGGTGAGGGGCATGCTTATTGCAGTGTTAGAACACCAAACCCTGACTTTGGGTAAGGGTAGGAATGGGGCATATTATTGGCCATAAGTAACACGGTTTCATCAATTCTCTCCTTCGTCTCAGTCTCTGGCAGTTCACAACAGATTGGCTAAGATGCAAATCTCAGGGGAGATCTTGCAGGAGAATCTAGAAAACGTTACTAAACCATTATAGAAAGTCGGCGATGGGGGGGTGGTGATAGAGAAGTAGTAAGGACAAAAGCAAGTTAGAGCAGATGGAATTGAAAAGAAGGTGTATTAAGTGGAGTCGAGTAGAATGAAAGGATACAGCGAGTTAGACCGCGGGGTAAGGAGTGGAGATCCTTGAAGTCAAGAGAACTTAGTTAAAATTGTATTTGCTAGAAAACCTGTTTATAGTTGAGCCAATGTACTTGAAAGGATTTGTGGCTATGGGTAAAGAGGGCAGCCCCATGAGGTTCTATTAATATATATCTTACCTGATCCAATACTTGATTCAAGTTGTGGGCTCAATGACCATATATAATGCAGCTATGAAATATAAGGTCTTTTTCATGCAAATCTTTTCTCATTGCTCATGAAAAGTGGCTAAAGAAAGTGTGTACAACCTCTACCCCCCACACACGCACATTCCAGCTCTATCTGTCTAAACCTAAACTGAAACAGAATTTGGAATCAAAGATTATCAGTTGAGAGCCTTACAGAAATCACAGGTCTTAGAGGAATACTAAGATAGCATGAGACAGCCACCTTTGAACAGGAGTGAAGCTACACACGTGTGTTTTTTAAGTTTGTATTATTAGCCTACAAAACATATTTATCTTTTTAGCTCAACTCCTTCTTGCATCTGACGAATTTTATACACTTTTACCTCCAAACTTAGATACCATGTCTTCCAGAGCATTTCGTGACTCTGCTGATAAACCTCCTATGTGCTTCCTCAGCACACTCTCCTCAGTGATAATGCATTTGCTGTAAGTGCCTGGACACTGGCCTGTTCCTTCACAAGACTGTAAAACTCTTAAAGGCAGATGAATGGCATGGTGAATTCACCACTGCATCTCCAGAGGCTACCCTAGTGTGTAATGCATGGTAAGTGCCCAATACATACTTGTTAAATGGATGGGTGAATAAATGGATGGTGAATGGAAAGAGAGTTGGGTGGAGTGTGGGATAACAGGAGAGAGGGGGAAGAAAGAGGATTACATACTGTGATGGGAGTGTATAAAGTGATATAGATATTTGGGTAACAGACAAATACGACCTTTGCTTTGGAGCATTTTGGTAATTCAAGAAGTGGACTTTTTTTTTTTTTTTTTAATATATCTTTATTGATTTCAGAGAGAAGAAAGGAGAGGGAGAGAGAGAGATAGAAACATCAATGATGAGAGAGTCATTGATCGGCCGCCTCCTGCACACCCCTGACTAGGGATTGAGACCGCAGCCCAGGCATGTGCCCTGACCGGGAATCGAACCCCGATCGCCTGGATCCTAGGTCGACGCTCAACCGCTGAGCCACGCCCGGTCCAGCAAGAAGTGGACTCTTTATAATGCTAGGTTAAAGCACAAAAATTCATATGATAGGTTTAAATTATTATGACTACCCATTGCATACCCAATTCTAGCCAACAATTAAGACTACTCATATTTCTACATTATTACAATTTGTTGTCATCATCTACATAATTACATTCTAAGCCTGAGGGCATTTTAAAAAACGTGAACTTGTCTCTCATTTAAAGGGAGAAATCTTAGTGGGATATGGAAACAGATGAACGCAAGGAATGAAAGACTCCCCAAGGTCATTCACGCCCTGTGACCTATGCCCGCATTCTGGTATGGGCAACGATGAAGCACCGCCACGGAATCAGAGTCATGACCCATTCATAACCAGAATAGAGCATTTACAAAGGAAAAAGGAAATAAAAAGGAGTGATATACTATGATTAAATATACAAAAAAAGGAATTTAATAATAAGAATAGACTTTTAAACTGAAATATTACATTTTTTTTTCTTGCCAGCTTCTCTTTCCTCTTTATTTCTATTTAAAGAATCAGAAACGAGGTACAATGAACAGGTTTGCCCATGCCAGGCAAGGCTACCTTAAGGAGGAAAACTACAGAAAGTCTTCCTCGACTACCCTTTTCTCAAGGAAGAGATAAGGACTTGCATCTTTCTTCATCGATTTCAATCTAAACACATTTCTTCTGAAGCTGGATGGCAGTGTGTGGAACACTTTGGTTCAAGTGTCCTTTTTCTTCACTGGGCTGTGCATTCCCTGAGTGCAGGGTATTTATCTCTGCATTTATCTTAACTCACATCAGTGCTTTCAGCACCCACAACAGTGTCTGGTACATAGTGAGCTCTCAAGACATGTTTGTTAGATGAGTGAATAAATATACAGAGGGGGAGCGAATGAACAGATAGCAGAGGAATGAGTCACCATTGACCATATGACTGGGAATATGTATATTTTCTTGGATCAATCTCTGGAAAAGATGGTAGTAAAGAAATGTTTTAGGATAGAATTTTGCCATGAGAATCTGTTGTGTTGTTTCACTTTCTTTATACCAAAAGTAATTTGTTTTAAGACAGGAAAGCTCTTTTTTCAATGACATGTGCCACTGTTCCCCTATCTAAGATGTTCTTCCTTCCCTTATATCACTTAAGCTGAAGAATAGAAATATAAGTTAGATGACGGGTTGTTCTTAGGGAACATCACACCAGGCCAAAGGGAGCTAGAAAGACAAGGTTTTATCCAGGCCACGGGGAGGCATTTAGCTAAACGCCTATCTTACATCCTTAATGTTTATGTCATTAGAATTTATCATCCCACTCATGTGGACACAGTGTTGGATAGATATTGCCAAGTTTGGGGCACTTATTATTTAACCACAAAAGTCCTATGAAACTGCTTTATTTCCAAACCTAGTTTAGCGGTGTTCCACTGAAAAAATTCTATATATCTTAATTAAGGTAGTGGTTACATAGGGTACGTTTGTCAAACTAATCAAATTTTAAACTTAAGAACTGTGTGTTTTATCAAATGTAAATTATATTTTTTTTTAAAGAGAGAAATAGAAAATAATCTTAAAAACACGCACAGGTATACACAAAAGAACTGGATTAGGTAAACAAAGTTTTAAGTTGAAGTTAGACATGGGATATGGTCAGAAACTTTTTAAAAAATCAAAATGAGTCTTAAATGTCTAACAGGTTTGACTGAATTTTGTTACAACATCAGAAACAATGGGGCCCTTGGGTTTGCTGACAGGCAGAATGTTATATAGCAGAAAGAGCGTAAGCTTCAAGTAATACTGACCTAGGATTGAATCTAAGCATTGACACTCAGCAGCTGTGTGACCCCATGAAAGTTATTCAACCTTCTGAGATGCCATTTCATCATCTATAAAGCAAGGATAATAATTCCTACATTGTTTTGTGGTTTTGAACAGTTGGTGCATGTAAGTGCTTAATAAACAGCTGCTATCATCATTATGGTCCATCATTTGGATGCTATAATATTAATTTCTATACATTTTAAATCATTACAGTAATATTTAAAAGGAACATACTATTTTGTGCGCTCATGCCTGGCATCCTCAAACTCTACTGGTACTCTCCTCCCTGACATGGGTTTCTCTGTTAAAAATAGGGATGAAATGGAAAGAACACCTTTAAAAAGAGAGGCCACAGCACACGGTGATGGAAACAGAAAGGGGGAAATAGGGAGAAGGGTCTTAATTCCATGGTATCACAAAGCTCAAAGACTAGTTAAAAAGAGAACAGTTCCCCAAAAGGATATTATGGTAGGTACAGGGATAGATTGATTTGATAAATATTGAAGAGATTTTGTTGACTAACCGGATAGATAACGATGGATGGTGCTGCTGTTCGATGAAGGAGTTTTGAGTATGACCAAGAATAACTTGGGGTTTTGACTTTTCCCATTTAGTGCCTGTCGCTGATAATGGGAACTTGGGGAACTTTAAAGATGCCTAGTGAGTGTGTATGTGTGCGTGTGTGGGTGAGGGGAGTTGACAGATTTGGATATATCTTTGCAGTATCTTGGAAACAAGGATATGGAATTAACATAGACAATTGAACAAAGGGTCTGAAACTGAGAAGGCAGATCTAGGCGAGTGGTATGCTGATGCTGGTAAATGCTTAACAACTGGTTCTCCAGGGAAACAAAGCCCTGGTTTGTAGCTGTTGCCAATCTCCATAGTTTAAATACTCCCACCAACATACCAATTTCATGTTATAAATGCAACCAACGTAGCTTTAAAAGAGATGTGCTCTTGCAAAGGGTGCAGCCCAGCTCCATTACATAAGGGGTGATTCAAGTAGCAGAACATAGTCAAAAGTGGAAAATATTCATGAAAGGTTGAATAAATTCCTCTGGATTAGGGTTGCCTTTTGCATATCTTTTGCTTCTGTTTCACATGTGTTTCCTTCTTTATTAACTCTTTCCTGCAAGGTTACATCGTATTGGCAGGAAGAATTGGCATCTGTTCCTTATGGCTTTCATTGCCCACACCTACAATACCTGCTACTTCCCAAGGTCATCAGAAGGTTAGGGTAAATAAAGAATAGCTTCTCCTTAATAAAAAAAAAATGGGGTTGGGGAGGCATGAAAATGAGCGATGGAAACTGTTTTCATGGCTCTACTATCCTAAAAGTAGTCTAAACGTGTAATGAACCTAATTGTACCTATCTGAAGTTAAACTCTCTCTTGCTATTTCCTTCAGCATATGGGACCCTCTCTGTTATCTAACTTCCTAATTTAAATCTTCTATGATTTTATCATGACTGTTTTGATGATTTGCGTATCATTTCCTCCTCCATGTATGTTTGCTGGTTTTGTATCTCCAGAAATTAAATTTTTATACTGAAATGCTTGTGTTTTTAATGACAGAAAAAATCATTATTTTCTTAATGATAGAAAAACATGATTCTAGAGATGATTTTAAGTTATCTAAGCCAAAAATTGTATGCTTTTATTTTTAGGGCTCATTGTTGAATATAGCACTTTTCACTAAATATAAAATTATGAAGCACTCCTGATAAAGAATTTGGGAAATTCAGAAACAAAATAAAGAAGAAAATAAACCGTAACCTCATACACAAATATTTTAATAGTATTTCCTAAGACACAGTAAACTAAATATTCATGATGGCATATATTGCCTAATATTAAATATTTTACAGCATTTCTTTGTGTTCTAAAATTTTAATATTATACTATCATCTTCCCCATGTCATTAAAATTCTGTAAAATATAACCTTAATTGTTGAGCAATGTCCTCTGAGTGTACCACATGTATTTAAACACTGTTCTATTCTTGGACATTTAGATAGTTTCCAAGTTTTCGTTATTACAAATGGAATGGCAGTGGACATTCCCTCCCATCAGTTTTTGTGTTTATTACCCATTGCTTCTTTGGATAAAGTCCTAGAAATGTAATTACTGGGTTAGAGGGTAAAATTGCTGCAAAGAATTTTGGTACTGTGTTCACTTGTGCTCTCAATCCGACCGTACCAATTTACAACCATATCAGCACTCTATGTGAGAGTCTACTTTTGCTCCATCGCCAGCGTTGAATATTACCTTTAAGAAAAGGGGTACATGTATATGTGTGTCTATCCCATTTGATAACCAGTAACTAGCATTTCATTGTTATTTGCATTTATTTTTCTTTTACTGATAGTGTTACAGGAGAATTAAACTTCACAGTCACTCCTGGGAGCAAGGTTCTTGCCATATCTCCAGAAAATGAATTTTCTAAAATTCACACGGGAAGATGGCACGTGGAAGAAGGCTTTATGGGCTTGGACTTACATTTCTTGGGTTCCAGAGTCCCCTGCCCCTTAAGCCAGTCCTGGAAAAGGTGCCGCTGGACGTTCAGCAGAGCCAGAACCAAGGCCCATGTCCCGAGTTTCCGCTCCACGTTGCAGCCAAGTGTAGCTCAGTATCCAAGCTAATTAAAGCCCATTAGTCCGTGTGTGGAGTCCAGCATGGCCATGGGCCATGTGTGCACTGGGGAGTGTGTCCCCCCACCACAGGAGAGCCAGAAACGCGGTGCATGAGAGGGAGAAGAGAGAGAGAACTTCTGTTGTTAGGAAGTTTAAATATTTAGGTTCCCCACACTTGCAGTGGTCATGCCCATTCTGGCCACTGACTGGCTTGCAGGTGTGATTGAAGGCGGACAGGCGGGCACCTTCCCACGTCGCTCAGACCTTTCCTGAGCATGCATTAAACTGCCTTTGCCCAGTCCCTTCCCCCATCAATCAGCAGGAACAGACTTGAAGAATATTAAATGCAGCTTTTTGGCAAAGTTGTATAAATGGCATGCCTGCATCTAGTCTTCCCTTTCTTCCCTTCCTGTTAAATAACCAGGTCACTATATCATCAATAGGTTAATGGTTTTTACAGAAGGCATTTTGTGAATTTCTCTTCATATCCCTTGCTTATTTTTTTATCGATGTTTAAAATTTTACTTTACCAAAAGAATTTGATACAATTTAGAAGTAGCTAAAATAATAAACTTTATTTGAGCTTCTGGAAATATAATTTCTAAATGGAGCATCAGCAATTACCATAACAGAGAAAATAAAGCTAAACTATGAAAGTGATGTCTACAAATCATAAAGGAAAAGGAATGTTCTCTCTTACAGTTATTAGGACCCCACGAGAAGGGCACACGTGCTACCCCTCTGGGCACAGACTGAAGGTGTTCTCTTCTGTTCATGACGCAGTTGGATTTCGGAGGGAAGATTAGGCCCAGAAGGGTTCCCAGTTCCCTTCCCATCACTGCTGAACTACGCAGCACAGGAATCCTCACCAACATTTGTTCTGAGCTTCAGATATGATTTTCTAATTCTCCCTTGGCCCCCTAACATGCTGCTTCCTCAGCCTTTTCACCACATGGGATCATGTTGCCAATAGTGTCTTTGGGATAAATCTAAATTCATCAGGCTTGAATTTAATTACATCACGTAAACTAGAAAATGTCCCCAGCAGGCTTTGAGGGAGTAGCTTCTGTGTACAATTGCAATGTCCTATTTTGTTTAAAATATTTGCATTTTGATAAATCCACTCTGACTCCAAGTTCTTTGTCAGAAACTCATTTTCATCACATTGGCCTGAATTTACTTTTTGTAAAAAGTAAATATTTAAATTTTTTTGCATCAGTTCCTTTCCTCTATTCTACCTCCTTTCCAAATGCCTGTGTCTTTACCCGGCTGGGGCAGGATGGTAAGAGGAGATGGACAAAGCATCATTTTTATAGGTTATCTCAGCACCATAGACGTTGGAAAATATTAATCAAGTTCTGAAAAGATTATTCTTAGTGCAAAGGGAAGGAAGGCTTTCAAAATGCTCAAACTGGGAAAGAGGAATCATTTGAAACACCAAATGGACTCTATACTTGGGTCCATTATGACATTTGTGACCTCCCACTGTAGATTGCACCACTGGCCCCAAATTTCCACCCCTCCCCATCACTACGCCCTTTGCCATGTGACCCTGTAGCCCCCCCCCCTCCCCTCCACTGGGCATGTATTTCAAACCCTGCCTTCTTTGGCGCTTGGCTTCGTCATCACTTTTGATTAATAGAATAAAATGTGCCGTGTTTGAGCCCAGCTCTCTTACACCTCCAGCACCACTATGAGAAGAACCTCCCTTGGCAAGACTGCAGGCCCAAGGAGAACGGGAAACACGCGGAAAAGAGACAACCCAGCAGCCTAAACCCCGCAGTGAGAAGCAGAGCTGCCGGTAATCACAGCCTGAAGCAGACCCCTGCTGCTGAGCCAAGCGTGCATGAGCTGGACCCCGGCCGGCAGGCAGTGAGAGTCCAAGAAGGAAGACCATAGTGATAGCTGTTTAAGTCCATGAATTCTGGAATGGTTTGTTAAGTATTCTAGAAGTTTTACACCTTACAACTTACACACTCAATGCAAAAATTGAAAAAATGAAAAATTCCTCAGTTAGGAAGAAAGACAGTCAGTGTCCCTCAGGTAGGAATGGCAATGTTCAGTTTTCTCAGGCTCTCGTTTACAGCTCCTGAGATGTGCCTGGAAGCATATCTATAGGGTGTTCCAAAAAAATGTATACACACATTTTGAATAATTATAAAGGCAGTGTTTATTAAAAGACATTTCATTTTCAAAATTGAGCTGTTAAACTGTACATACATTTTGGGGGACACTCCGTATCGTCTTTTAAAGTAACATTTCTGACAACAAATATCCCCCCACTTTTTCCCCTGTCCTCAATGTACCTAGCCATCTCTCTTCAAAGCTCTTCCCAACTACTTCACTCTTTTCCTACCCACAGAGATGCACAGAGCCTGGGTGAGAGGAGGTGGTGGTTGAGTTTAGAAGTAAAGCAAGCCTTCCATTACCCATTCATCTCACAGGGGTATTCTAAACACAGAAGCACTCCCTAGTCAGTCAGGCAAGCTCACACTGCCAGCTCTTGAAAGATGCAGAGAAACAATTCTGATTCAGGGCATGGCTCATGAAAAACAAAATGTACAATCGCAAAAAAAAATATATGTACACCTGTCTCAAAGGAGGCAGAAAAATCACCTCCCATGTCTTTATATCATTTCTGATCTCTCATAATAGAAAAAAGGAGCACGTTTATTTTATAATTGCATTAAAATAGATTTATTTATTTTAAAAAATATGTTTTTATTGGTTTCAGAGAGGAAGGGAGAGGGGGAGAGAGAGAAAAACATCAGTGTGAGAGAGAAACATCGATTCGGCTGATCAGCGGCCTCCAGCAAGCACCCCAACCTGTGATCGAGCTGGAACTGGGGCATATGCCCTGACCAGGGATCCAACCAGCAACTTTTCAGTGCACAGGGGACCATGCTCAACCAACTGAGTCACACCAGCCAGGGCAAAAATAAATTTAAAAATCCCAGTCTAAACTCTCCAATGGTTATGTTTTGACTCAGTTTTACCAACATCAATAAGCCACCTGTGGCTATTTTATAAACAGTCAGAAAACTGAAGGAGAAATACTGTGATTAAAAGACTCTTTTAGCCCCGGCCTGTGTGACTCAGGCCGATGGATGTGTCGTTCTCACCACGATGTTTCCCTTTCTCTCTCCCTCTTCCTCTCCCTTCCTCTCACTCTGAAAATCAATAAAAATATATTTTTTTAAAAGACTATTTTAATAAAGCAAAATCACCGTCTGGCACGGAGTCTGGAACATTACTTTATGTGGACCAGGTCCTATTAATATCCCTGCTCTTCTAAGAACAACAAACCTAGCCTGGCTCATTAGACAGAACCAAAACTTCCCACAGAAAACCAGGTTGGACAAGGAGATGTTCTTTTGACAACACTCAGGAAGTGGTGACCTGGTGGTGACATGGACAGGGGCAAACCACTTTTAGCCTGGAGCAGAAAAAAATCAACCACAGTGATGGCTGGAACACAGACAGCTGCCTGGGGATGACCCGCCTCATAGTCCTTTCTCAGCACCAGTGACATGGCCATGAGCACCGGTGTCATTAAACAGCACTGGGTGCTTCAGGGTACAAGCATTACAAATGCTCTCTGTGACACGCAAGTGAGCAGGTTATTCAAGTCAAATTGGTTTCTATCTCAATGATCCTAAGTCCCAAATGGTACAAAGGTCTGCATTCAGAGACACGTCTAAATAGCTCACATGGAGAAACAGATTTACTTTTTTCCTGCTCTTTAAAAAGGTGAGGGAAGAAAACATTAAGAGAAGATGATTGCTGCCTTTCTATAAACTATATAACCGAAAGCATAATATTTGGCTTATATTGTAAATATAATAAAAAGGCAATTAAATATTGATTGTAATTAGAGAATTTAACATGTTGAGTTTACGCAATAGAAATTTTTGAACACTAAAAATAAAAATAATTTTTTCTGACTTTAATTTCTATCTTGGAGAAAAAGAAAGAGGCCGGGAATTAACACTGACTATCTTTTGAATGATGCCCAGTTTACATGCGTAAGTTCACTTAATATGGACAGTAACTGGATCTCAGGAAGAGAGTAAGGAGAGTGTGATGCCCGGGCCCATTCAGAACTCAGCGCCTCGGCTCTCTAGACGTGTTTATATTAGTTTCCGAGCAGGGCCTTAGATTTAGCAAACTCTACAGCCTATTGAAAAGCACAAGGGTCTGCTAACCCAATTACTCAAAATAACTTTTTTACTCTTCTTCTTGGCCTCACTCTCTATTTCCTGAGACTCTGTCCAAAAATGAAACTTACATTTTTAAAAACAGACCCAGAAGGGGCGCTGGCTTCCAGCGTGATTTCCAGCCGCGGTCTTACCAGGCTGTCTCGCTCGCAGAGAGGAAGAAAGGAAGGGGAGCTTATCTCTGGGGCTCTGGGAGAGTGACTTTCGGGGTCTAATGTATCAGAGAACAGCACCCGGACACACAGAAACACGCACAGGCATCTATACAGCAAATAAACTCCGCCGGGGAGCCGGCGACACAGTCAGAGCAGCAGACACATAGCCCCTGCCACGCGTCGGGCCCTGTCCTAAATATCCTACTAACTATTTTAATCTTTCTAACGGTCCTCTGAGGCACGTTTCACACATTTCACAGGGAAGTAACAGCTTAGCAGAGTGCTCACAGCCAAAGCGACTATGAGATGAAGGGCATAAAATCATCTCAACTTCCACCAAGGGAGCCATGTCACAGCTGACCGAGATTTTCTCTGACACTTCCCTCTTCCTCACCTGCTTTTGTTCCTGCTGCTCAGCCTGTGTATTCTTCTGTCCCAGTATTCTCCATATATAAATATATTTTTATTTATATTATATACTGTTATGACTTAGTCACTGAAAAATATATGTTCCTTTTCTTCATATTAAGAGTGAATTTATTGAGTATTTACTTGGTCTTTCTGTTTAAATACTTAAGATATGTTAGGGAGTAAAGTTAGTACACACAAGTGCTACTAAGACACACAGTATCTTTTGAATGTCCACAGGCGCAATATTGGTGCCTCTAACTACATCCTAGAGTAGCCCACATGACCTTGAGGGAGCTCCTGTACTGTCCTCAAACACACCCTTTTCATCCAATGCTTACCTTAGGAAACATCTTCTGTAACCATCTCCATCAGGTGACTAATAACAAAACTCAAATATTAACAACAACAAACCCAAGGACTTCCTGTGAGGTCGATCATGAATGCTGGCTGTGTATTTCCAAAGCTGTCACAGCAATGACTTAATACATGAGCATTTGAAACAATCAGCTTTAGATTCATCACACTTAAGAAACTTTGAGGCAATCATTTTACAGGAATTCCCCAAGTTGAATGGAGTTGTTAAGAGATTATAAGAGAGAGATAACTCAGAAGAGGGAGGTCAGCTATATTAATCTTTCAGAAAATTAAAGGGTGCATGATAAATATGAAGTTCAGGAATAGGGTAGCTATCACTTTGTTTGAAAAATAAAGAGAGAAGAGGGAAACAAATCGATTTTAGCAAGATAAAAAATAAAGTAACTGAGCATTTTTAGGTAAAGTACTGTCAGAAGGAATGGGAGGCAAAAATCTAAATGTTCTCTTGCCTGTGTAAGATGGGCAGCTTCTCTACACCTAAAAATGAGACATTGCATAAAATATGCCAAAGATTCCTAATTTATTTCATCTCCCTCTAGACCTCATCTGAAAGCCAACCACGTATAACAAATATTAAATATATTGAAGGCTCTGCCAAGGAGTGTCAGGACTTCAGTGTCCATAGAATATGCAATATTTTGAGAAAACAATTCTTTATAGAAAACCTTTTGAATAATGGTTCCTTTACAAGTCATTTGGGACAAGTGTTTCATGAGTCTCAGCTCTAATAATACCTCATATAAATTCAGGCCAGAGAATGACTAAGGATTCCTCGCTGGGTTAACGACATAAGCCAGACACCTGGAACAAATACTTAGGTCTTGTTTCTATTATGATTCCTAAAGTCATAATATCAAAGGTTATAAATATCTAAGCAGCAGGGGTTTTAGAGGCTCATCCCTTTACCAGACTGACAGAGAAAAGTTCTTATAAGTAGGTCTCTAGCCCACAGGTCAAGATGAATCAAATAATTGACATCCCCAGCAATGTCACATGACCAAGAAAAATGCTTTAGCAATAAAGTGAAAGCTGAAAAGGCTAAATGGGGATGGAACAACTAGCAACTTTCATCACTCCTCAAACTGATGAAAATTGCCTCCCTCAATAAAATTGGCTCCTCACTTTTCTGGCTTTCCTTTCCACCAGAGGGAAGACTCATCTGCACCACTTACCCTACATTCTCTGTTCTTTCTCTTTGATGATAGAGCACTCATTTTATGACTTGGATCAAAAACTGGAGCTCTCTCATCATCAAATGCACCATTAGCATAATTCATTCAGAGGAGATGCTGCCCTGCTTTTCATGGAGGTCAATAGCTCCTCCTGTAAGAGCTCTGCATATATGCCTGTTGATGGTATTCAGCATCCTGGGCAATATTTAGTGGTGCCTGCCAAGTGGAGGGCAAAAGAGGAGCACTTGTGTCTTTATGAGACATCAACATAAAACTTCCAAGCATGGAACTGAGAGAAATGATCAGTCACCTGGAGAGAATTTAGGGATCAGAGAACTTCAGTACATCTTTTTCAAGTAAGAAAACTGAGGCTCCGAGAGATTAAGAGGGTTCAAGGTCACCCACTGACTCAAGACAAATGAGCCTCTAATTCAGGGTCTTTTCATCTAGGCTCTGATCATATTAAGTTTCATACTATGGGTAGGTCATCAATTTAATTTATGTCTCCTTTGCCAAGTTTCTTTACCTTTAAGCGTCTCCAGATTTGCTATCTGTTTGGCTCTGAGCAGTTTGCTTAACTAACTCTGTGAGATTATTTCTTTATAAGTAAAAACTTGCATCATGAGATACATGATTAGTATAACTCTATTCTTTTTAGGATTATTTGGAGAGTTAAATTAGATAGCACTCTTAGAAAACATGGTCTATTACTTATCTTATATAATAAGTATTTGATAAATATGTTCCCTAATTACTCTTTGGGCGAGGATGGTAAAGGCACTGAAATAATGAATATGTAGATTATGATATATATGAACAGAGGCTAAGAGGGAAAGTAGAGCCGGAACTTAATTGGACCGGTTGCTTCACATCCTGCATAATTAGACTTATCTTCCGGAAAATTTGTTATGCAGTTATAATTGCATTCAGACTTGGAAAAGCATGAGGTCACTAAAATATTCACGCCCCAACTGCATTTCCTACTCATGGTCCTGCTGTTTTGCTTGACCTTCATGATTAGTTACTGATCACTATTCTTCCTGATCTTTGACTCAGTGTTTCAGGATCATCATAGAAGCAGAATACTATATTCCTTTCATTAATTATATTTAGTAACCCTCATGTATTGGGGTTTTTCTGGTGTTATAAATAGGGAGGTATCTGAAACAACCTGACATATGGATGACCTAGGTAAGTAATGAACAGCCATTACCTCAGGTAAAGTTTGATGGGGAATGGGTTTAGTTTGATCAGGGCTTCCATTAAATTACATTCAAATTTAAACTCTCCCAGAGTCTCAAACATTCCATCAGAGCACTGGAGAGAGAAGAGCCTGAGAAGATTCCTTCCCTGAGAATCTTCCAAGGAAAGGGGAAATAGTACATTGTCTTAGGAACACAATTAGATGTTATTACCCATTACCCTTTGGCAGAAGCATTTTCACAGAGGCCTGATTGTGCACAGACTGTCTGTACAGAGCATGAATCTAAAACATCATCTGCAAACATCTCAGACGCTCTAACAGCACAGTTTAATGTATAAGCCCTTGGAGAACCTATCTGTCTGCATTCAAGAGCAGCTCAAGGCACCAGTTTAATGATGCTCCTCACAAAAATAAATAAAATAAATAGCAGCCCCAGAAAAAGCCAACTGATCTTTTCCTTTACAAATGTGGGGATATTTATTTGAATAAGGAAACTTTCAGAAGCTTACACTATAGCTGAGGAAAGTTAAGCTTTTCTTAAAATGTCTTGATGGACACCCACTTGCCATGACAGGACTAAAAATACAGCAAGGAGAGCCTTCCAGAAAGATGTGGCAGTGACTTTGCTTTCTTTTCCTCACTTTCTATCAGCCCTCCTAGACCCCAGGATGGTGTTATCAGCACTGCCAGACTAATTCAGGGGGCAGCCGGGCTCTCTGTCACGCGCTTACCTGTCTCCTGAAAGAAGTTTGCCATTTAGTGCACTACAGGGATTAGGACTGAGTCACTGGGAGCAAATTCCACCAAGAATCAAACTTTAAGAATCAGCCTATACAGAGGAAGAAAGTCATTCTGGCTTCAAAATCCATATATTTGAAAGGAACCTATATTCAGCCATTGGATGGATATTCGCAAAAAATAAAAATGTCTCTTACTACCCACTCGCAGGGCAGGCTACTTCTTTATTTACCTAAAGATCTGTCTTTTGGTGTTACTTTTCAAGACACCAGCATAATCACATTAACCATTTCATTGGCACCTGGAGTTTCTAAAGTTGATGGCTCCTCTACGCCCCATGGCTTAAAGATGGTTATTAATACATAGATTTCAGATAAATGTAAGTTATTAAGAAGTTTCAAGTAGCCTACTTTTCAGTACTGAGTAAATGTAAACACACTCACATAGATACAGAATCAGAGCATAAACTAGGGTGAGGGGAGTGAGTACCCACTTTGGGAGCAAAATTTAAGAGAGCACCAAACATCTCAGTAATCAATATAAAAGGTATTTTAATATATATTTTCTAAAAAAATTAAAAAAATTAAAAAAACTACCAAAAAAACCATAATAAAGGAAATTTAAACATTTTAATAAAGGCAAAATCAGTCTTACTGAATCTTCTGCTTGAGGCTCCAATATGGTTCCACAAGGCCCCGTTACTGATTGTAACTTTTATTTAAAATTTTCATACTTTGTCTTTAATGGACATTTTTGCATTTAAAAAAATATTGCGTTAAACAATTATTTGTCTTGTTTACTGTGGTTTTGGCGATTCCTGAAATATTGTGACTGAGGCAAGTGCCTCACTCGCTCACCCTAGGCTGGCCCTGGGAGACTTGTAGATGTGAGCTCAGTCCTATGGTCGTCACTCCCGACATCACATCTGGTCCTCCCCACAGCACTAGGAGAGGAGAGCTGTGAAAACTGAGCCTCAGAGCACTTTAATAACTTTCCCTAAGTCACCTAACTATTTAAGAGGGCAGCTGGCATGTGAACCCTGGTCTGTGTCACACCTGAGTCCCACGTTTAACCTCGGCTACACTGTTTCTCCCTGTCTGTCCAGGGTCATCACAACATAATAAAACATTCAATTAGACAAATACCTACTAAGTCCCTACTCCGTATTTTATGGCACTTTGCTAGAAATTTGAAGACAAACAGAACAGGTTTGGCTTTTTTCAGTGGAGTCATGACCTACTTCTGAAGCACACATGAACCTATTTGACTAACTATACTAAATGCAACCATCATAAATCATACTAAATAATACTTCATTTCCATAGAGGTCATAACTTTGATGTGAAAAAGGGAGGGGAAAATGCAAGAAACACTGATCATTCTATTCATCCCAAATGCCGGTACTTTAGGATTTGTTTTTTAATCCTTACTTGGAGATATGATACTGAGATTAAGAGAGAGAGAAAGGGTGGGAAGAGGGAGAGAGAGAGAAACAGTGATGTGAGAGAAACATCGATGCCTCCCAGGCATGTGCCCTGACCAAGTATGTGCCCTGACTGGGAATTGAACTCACAACCTTTTGGTATACAACACGGTGCTCTAACCAACTGAGCCATCTAGCCAGGGTGAGAATTATTTTTACACATGACTTTATTTCACCTTCATAAAATCTCTGTGTGCTATTAATGGCTATATTATTCTAACAAAGAGCTTTGCAAAGATTCATAATCTGCTCAACATCACAAACATAAATGGACTGGGACCCACACTCAGCTCTCTCTGACTTTCCTTTTTCACGATTCCTCCCCAAGAAATCTACAGGCTGCTCCGAATGCTGAGTGTGGCCCTACTGACTGGACTGAGCAAGGACAGGGCACCGAGTCCTGAGCACAATGTGCCAGTTAATGGCCTGACCAGAAATGTTGTTGATAGTCTGTCCAAGAAAGTGAAGAGCTATTTAAGAGTACAGTACTTCTCTAGGGAAGCCAGTTTTTGTGTGTTTTTTTTAAAAAAATCTTCATTGTTTGCTTTGGCATATTTCAGATTTTAAACGTATACAAATTCACAGCAAATGGGATATAGAGCCTCTGGCAAGAATTATTCAAAAGGCTTTAATCAGAAATGTTGCTCTCTTTCCCAGTGCCCTGGAACCACATAGCCTGTCTCGCTCAGCACAGTATCTCTGACTCAATCTATGCTGGGCCATCAGTGAGAAAAACAACTTTCAAATACCTCCCGTTGTGCAAAAACTGTGATCTGAAACAGTACAGCATCCGTGGTGACAGAATAATAAGGTCATTTATACTTTTCTGCTTGGTAATTCATAGAACCAAGTTGCATCTAAGCAATTTTTTTAGCATTAAGCTTTGCCATGGCTGTGGACATATGCTAAAAAATGAAATGAATAGTTGCATTTTATTTATATAAATGAATCTTATCTTTCAAACCAGAAACAAATTCCCAAGCTTAATCTCCAAATATATTTTCCTAAGCCCATGTGAAGTAGATCATTGTATTATTTTAGGAATTAAGCTACCAAAATAAAAGAATAAAAGAAAAGAGAATTTTACATTTATTTAAGCCTAATGATACAACATAGTGGATTGAACACGTTTATCTTTATTCTTGCCTGAAACCACACTTACATGACAGCAAGAAATGAGAAAAGAATTAATCCACAAAGACACGAAACAAACAACACATAAGCTATGTTAACTCATTTTTGGAAGATAGAGAATGGAGGAAAAACACATGATCAAGCAAAGCAGTGAAGTCATTATTGAGAGATCAACTTGTGGAACTTCCAGAACTTGCAGGAACTGGAGGTGTGAGGCACCTCCTCCAAAGGCATGAAGGGTCTAACCTTTGCAGAAGAAAGGGGACTCCAAAGACACACCAAGTAGGGACATGAGGCACAGAGAAGGGAGGGAGTGAAAAGCTAAAATAATAGCAGAAGTATTCAGTGCAAGTCTGAAAGCTCCACGGGAATATGCACCCCACCCGAAGGCCTCTGCTCCTGCTGGTCTCCGGGGCACCAGTATCTAGCCCACCCCTGAACACACGCCTCGCCCTGCCGTGCATTAGAAGCTGTTTCTCAGGAAAAACCAAGAGATCCAAGAGGAATGCCACTCAGGTGCTAATATTTTGGAAACTGCCAATAAAAAAACAGCTTGCTACCCAATTATCCTATAGGGAAGGTCACCAAGCCCACAAACTCTACTGTCAACTTTTTAATACCTTGCTCTTAAACACCAATGAACAGAAAGATCACTGCATATTTGAGGAAAGCCTGCATCATGAAAACCAGAGACCAAGGTAACTGAGGATAAGACTCAGAGAAAGAGAGACCGTCAATGCCAGGAGCAGAAGAGCTAGCTTTTTATTTAAAAAAAAAAAAAAAAAAAATGAAGAACAATGGATAATAACCTCAGAGAAGTAGGAGTTAATATTACACAATAAAAAAAAAAAGAGAGAATGCCATAAAAAAGGGGCAATCAGATAAGAAGAGTTCTAAGAAAATAAAATTATGATAGGAGTATTCAAATATTTAAGAGAAGCAGTAAAACATAAAGTTAAGGATGTCTTCTAAAGAGTAGAAATAAGACAATTAGATGGGAAGTGAGAGAGAAATGATAACAAAATTAGAAAATCAATCTTCACAATTTGATATATGCTTAATAGGACATCCAGAAATAAAATTAAGGATAGCAAATTACAAAAAAGAAGAAAGAACAGATGAATAGAAGGACATGGTCCCATATAGATAAGGCCCAAGTAATTTTTAAAAAAAGGGGGAAACAGGATCCTCACTAAAGCACATAGTACAAATGTGAGGCTAGAACAGAAACCTTTCGAAACACTAAGGTTTCCAAAGAACAAGCTCTTCTCTACTCTTTCTTTCCACTGCAGGAGGGGCTTCATTCTAAAGAGGCAATAATCACGCTAAAGGAAACATGCAATCCAGGGAACAGGAATCAGGGGACCCAACACCTGCGACAAGTTTAGAAATTTCCAAGGTGATGTGTGATAAAACAGCCACAGAGGAGGTTTAGAGGTCTGCTGCTCTGGATTAGGGTGGGAAGTCAGAGAGTATCTGGAAGGAGAAATTAAAAAAAGAATAAATCAGACAGAGAGTCTGACAGACTAGGCCACATGCTCTTTTTTTTTTTTTTTTTTTTTAAATATATCTTTGTTGATGTCAGAGAGAGGAAGGGAGAGAGAGAGAGGGATAGAAACATCAATGATGAGAGACAGTCATTGATCGGCTGCCTCCTGCATGCCCCCGACTGGGGATCGAGCCCAGAACCCGGGCATGTGCCCTGACCGGGAATCGAACCGCCATCTCCTGGATCATAGGTCAACGGGCAACCACTGTGCCATGCCAGCCGGGCGCCTATGCTCTTGAAAGGGTCGGGAAAAAATATCCCCAAAGCCCTAAGCAAGTGAAAAAATGAAAACAGTGTTCTAGGATAACAAAAATAAATTATACAATAAAGTAAAAGTAATTATAGTCCATTACTTGGCTTCACCATGAATAGTATGTCCACAGGCATAATAAATAAAACACAAAATAAGGATTTAATTAAAACTGTAATATAATTATGCTTGGAGGATGGGAGGGTGTGTGTGCCACACACACTGGAATTCTAGACATACAGTCTAAAACTATAAATCAAACAAAAGCAATAAAGCCCTGTTATTAGTAAAATAAATAAATAAAGTAAAATAAAATAAAACCTGGGAGAAGTAGGCAGGAGAACTGCAAGTGATAGGTTCAGGTAAACAGGGCTTCGGAGTGGGGACAGTTAGGGTCGAATGTTGGTCTTGTTTTTGAGCTAGAACTTAAAGCACAATTTGACTTTTAGACTATGTGCATGTGTTCATTTGTTAGATATATGTTAATAAAAAGTCAAAATGCTAATTGATGCTTTTTTAATGCATTTCTGTAAATAAATTTTCCTGAAAAATAAAGGTATATAGCCCTGATTTACAAGGTCTGAAAACAGCCTTATTCACCTGTCTTTTAAAAATTCTGAATTTACTTGTTTATATAAAAACAAAAGCATAAAACACAATAGGAAATTAAATACTAAACAAAGATCCAGAATGCTTAAAGTATTTAGCAAGTTTATTATAATTTTAATACATTTTTACATGTACTGTGATAAATTTTTGGACATAATTAATGAATATTCTAATGACCTTCATGTCTATGACCTCTTGGCTTCCTTCCATTTGTTAGTGATGTCAGAGTATGGCAAAAGGATGGGTAAAGGGACAAAAAGCTCTTCAACAGGACATTAAGTATAGTCAGATCTTAAAATGAAACATTTTGAAGCTATTACTAGGCTGCGATAGATCTATATGAAAAGATCTCCAGCAAATATTAAGTAAAAAGATTAAGATGTAAAGAACAGCATGTATTCTGTGATTCCTTTTGTACACACAACACACACACACACAAGTATTTATACACACACTAATTTTGGGAGGACACTTATACTGCTAAGAGTTGGCCTCTCAGGAAGAAATCTCGGGGGAAAGATTCATATTTCATTGTAAACTCTTTAATACTCTGATTTTTAACCTTATGAATATATGGTTTATTTTCAATAAAAAAGTGATTCATAAAGATAAATAAAATGCTGATATTTATGCTTCCATTAAAATAGATGGTTTTGAAGAACAATGGAAAAGATCAATGAAGTTATAAAACGGATCAAAGGGCCCTGGCAGGTGTGGCTCAGTGGGTTGGAGCCTCTGCCATACACCAAAAGGTCGTGGGTTCAATTGCAGTCAGGGCACCCAGGTTGTGGGTTTGGCCCTGGGAGGCAACTGATCAAGGTTCCACTCTCATATCAATGTTTTTCTCTCTCTCTCCGTCTCCCTTCCTCTCTTTCTAAAATCAATAAAAGCATGTCCTCGGGTGAGGATTTTTTTTAAAATTTACAAAGGAGAAAAGGAATTATGATATTTATATAAAATCAACACAAAGAGTTATCTGTTGGTTGCCTGATTTAGTGATTGCTGTTTCTTCTTTATAGTTTTTTTGAAATTTAAAAATTTTCTACACTTATATTTCTATTACTTTTAAAATAAAAACTACTATTCAAAAGAAAAAAGAAGAAAGAAGAGAAAATGTCATCCCTTTACCAGTTCTCTAGGGCACAGAAGATGTGCAGTCAGAATGTAGCTTTTCTGGGAGGGGAGAGTGAGCATCTGGGTATTACATTTGCAGATGGACTTCATACAAAGCATATGGTAGATTTTCTCAAGGAAAATTGTTGCTGTAGAAGCACAAGTTGCTATTTAAACCTTGGCAGACTATGTCTTTTTTATGCTTGACTTTTTTCTTTCCAATATGTGAATTCGGCATCTGCTCAGATTTTTCTTAAGGAGGCCCCCTATTATTGAAATTCTTCTTCTTCTTTGTAAATATTGTAAATTATAGAATGTAAAATTTTTGTAGCTTGGATAGTCAAGGAGGATAATTTTTTAACTTGTCCTTTAGGCCTATGTACTTTTTTCTTTTTGCTCCCTTAGTTGCCAGATATGTTAAGCAAGGTCAAAGGAAAACAAAACACCAAAAACCACTATAAGCCACTGTGAAGATATTCACAGCATCGAGCAGGCAGAGCACCAATTCAGAAAAACAAGCAACTTCATTCTCAATTTATCAGAGGTTATATAGCTCAAAAAAATCGCAAGTACTTTTCACGGAAAGTAAATGGCTTTATAAAGGTCAACACAGAACTTATCAACTTTATTGCATGATTTCTGTGCTTTCTTTGGGTATGTAAAAGGAACACAGTAGAAGGTGGCTTTTCTGTTTAATCTCAACAGAACTGTTCTTCTGCAACAGGACTAGATAGAGCAATTGCTTTGCCTCCACCTCTGTAAATAGTTTGGATAAGTTGTAGGTCCATTGTTAACAATAAACAAACATACCATCTGTGGCTCAAACTAAGAAACAGACATGAGGCCTGCAGTGCAGTGTGAGACAGACAAGGGAGAATCACAAACATTTACCCAGGAGAGACGATGGCAGATGCCGAAGGTACTGCAGAAATGTCTTCACTACAGATAATCGCCCCTTTACACGCAGGGTTTTCAGCTGAACGCTTTCGGAGAATCTCTCTTCCTCAAAGAAGAAATCTGGCCCCTTTCGTTTCCCGTCCTGCTTTGGGGACAAAAATCTGGAACTCAGCCAGTGCTTAGGGTCCCCCAGGGGATATTTTACAAAACATTAGCAACTCTAATGGTTTTCATTATTTAATGATTTCTTACATTATGTATCCAAATGATAGCTAAAGCAAAGTTTAGAAAGCTTAACGACTCGGGGTCTACATATTGGGACTGACTTTAATCGTTTTCATATCCTCTGTCTCCTTTTCTGCCAGAGGTATTTTATAATCAAAAGATGGGGGCTCAGAGGTTTAAAATTCTCTGTGAATTGTATTGTTTCGAGCAATGGCTTCTCTGGGCCTTAAATGTTTATATCTGTAAAATAAAGTGTTGGGGCAAATAAACTCTGATGGCCCTCCTGACTTTAATATTCAATGACAAAGACTAGCCTCTCTCTGGAGAGCCACTTTGCACCCTCCATTAAGAGAGCATGGGGATTTATAAAGTCACGGCATCCACTCTCTGCCTATAGGTAGGTAAAAGCTTCTCTATGGAAGGGGTTGACATATTTCAGAATTTAGGCAAAATCTGGCCAGCCACTGTTTCTGAAGAAAACATTTGTAAGAACACTGCCACACCTATGTGTTTGTTTATTGCATATGGTTGCTTTCAGGCTACATTGATACAGTACTTACACCAGACATCATCAGACATGAAAAGCCTAAGATAGTCACTAGCTGGCTTTTTACAGAGTCAGCCAAATCCCTGGTCTAGATGCTCTCTCAACTGCCACAGACTTTCTTGGCCCCTGGGTGTAGGCCTCTCTCCAGACTAAGAGAATCAGAATCTGTATTGTAACAAGCTCACCAGGAGATTTGTGTGCATGTTAAAGCTTGAGGAACATTATCATGGAAAGATCTTTGTGCAAAGCAAAAACCATGGCATAAGGCTGATCTCCTTCAGAAAAGGGAATTGGGGGCCACAGAAATCACAGGACACACTGAGGTTTTGCACAAGTCAAGATGCGAAGAGATGGAAGCAAACAGATGTTAGATCTTAGAAATATTTCCAAAACAATTCTGTGCTCATGTGCTCATGGCCTAGTGAAACTTAAGACACATCATTAAATAAACACCACATGCTGTGGGATGCTTACAAAGAGCTCAACCAGGTCTCTGAAATCCACAAAGAGCTGCTATCTGTTCTTATGAGGTCATGGAACTATTGTCAGGGCAAGTTGCAGATTTCCAGATTTTTTTTATCTGCAAAATTGTCATATGAGAAGTAGCATATCTATTCCTTTGTATTATCTCATTGAGATAGAGTAAAATTAGTAATGATAATTACATGGGCTTTCTTGACTACACCCCCTACGGCACTTCACTTCTGCCTCTAAAGCAGAAGTTTCAGAAAATGACAAGATCAAGGGCGTAGCCTAGAAGAAGACATGGGGAGAGGAACAAAGAATACCTGGGGATATTAAAAAACAAAACAAAGCAAACCCTGCTACTGACAATATAACCAAGAAAACTAATTGAGGGAAGAGTATATGTGGAAAATGTTTCTTGGGGTGATAGAGGAAGACACCCTACCTCTACCTTCCTAGAATTCTTTGTCACCAGGTGTGACTTTCTAGGAGTAGGGATGAGAAGGGAGAAAAAATGAAAAGTTTTAAAAGAGAGATAAACTGAGAGGGGACATGGGTGGGGCCTAGACAGTTGGGAACTTCTGCTCTAGTAAGATCACAAAACATTCCCAACAGTTTATGGGTCCTGAGGCATCTTTCCTCTTGAGAACTAGAGGTGCCAGAGTGCCACTGGGAGGACAGAAAACAGAGTGGGTTGAGAGGTTTTGCCTCAAGTTTAAAGAAAAGCCAGCTTCAAGATTGTCTAGTCCAGCCGGGCCAGTGTGGCTCAGTTGGTTGAGCATCAACCCATGCACCAAGAGGTCACTGGTTCAAATCCTGGTCAGGGCACATGCTCAGGTTTTGGGCTGGAGCCCCAGCCGGGGGCGTGCAGGAGGCAGCCAATCAATGTTTCTCATCTGTGTTTGGTTTTTTCCCCCCTCTCTCTCTCAAATCAATTTAAAAAAAAAAAGAACATAGTTAAAAAAAAAAAAATTGTCCAGTTAAGACCACCAAGTTGAGGCAACAATAAGTTGAGGCAACAACAGGGATTCAGAATAGAAGCTGTAACTAGAGGTACAGTTGTATATTCCTTACAAATTGGGTAAGCATTGTCCTTATCTTTCATCTCTCAGAACCCTGAGCATGGTGGATGGGAATAGAGAATAAGCCAAGAGGTGATAACATTAAAAACATTTAAAAATGATAGCCTTTGAAGCTGCTGTTGCTGCTCACTCTAGGGGTATAGGAGAAAGGGCAGAGTTTAGAACAAAAGAAGCCTGGGTTTGAACCCCCGTTCTGCCAGTTACCACTACTGACCATGATTGTATGACCTCATGTACTTCAGGCAGCCTCTCTGAGCTTCATCTGAAGACTACAGATTATTGTCACATATCACCAAATGCTGTTGTAATAGATAAGTGAAATAATGAATATGAAGTGTTGACAAACTATGAGTGCCCATGACATTCATTCCTTCCACCTTCTATTGTACTCAGGCTCGGTTTGTCAGTCTACACTCACAGAGTCAGTACCTACTGTGTGCTGAGTTGTATCAAGTGATTCATTTAGGATCCTCAATTAAAACAGATGTACAATGGTGGGGAGAGTGACTGGGGAAGGGGAAGGAATGGGGGGGGAACGGGTCATTGGGGAGAAAAAGGGACATCTGTAATACTTTAAACAAAAATAAAAAATATTAAAAAACAAAACAAAAAAGATGTGGTATATCTACAGAATGGAATACTACTCAGCCATAAGATGAAATACTGCCATTTGCAACAACACGGATGGATCTTGAGAATATCATTCTAAGTGAAATAAGACACATAAAGTTAATGCCATACAATTTCACTCACATGTAGGATATAAAACTGAAAGCAACAAATGAACAAATAAGAAAACAAACAAACAGACACAAACTCATAGACACAGATAACAGTATGGTGGTTACCAGAGGGAAGGGAGGGAAGGGGCTAGTAAAGGGTAAAGGGGGTCAAATATGTGGTGACAGAAGATTTGAATTGGGGGGGTGGGCACAAGATGAAATATACAGAGCATGTATCATAGAAATGTACCTGTATAATCTTATTAACCAATGTGACCTCAATAAATTTAATTATAAAAACCAAAATGACAAAGTTAAGAAAAATAATGCGTAAGTGTGAGAGTTCCAGCCCTGGTTGTCCTCATCTCACCCTTCAGGTTTAGTTATCCAACAGCAGTATTAGCCTGCTCCAAGCTCGCCCAGTGTGAATGGAAAAGCCACTGGAGTCTTTCATGTAATTATGCACACAGTTGCTGTAGACCTCAGGGGCCCCATTGGCCCTCTAATAACGGAGGAGTCTGGAAAGTCTGTGCCTCCCCAAATCACAGCAGTGGCAGGCTGTGGACTCACCCCGGTAACAGATGGTTTTATTAGTGGCCACTGCCAGACACTTGGCTGAGGGCGGAGCACATGCCATTAGCGTCTGTTCCACTTTGGTGGAGCAGTAGCTCTGTGCACAAGGAAAGCTGGGTCCAAAAATAATTGACAACGAGGGAGACAATGTGCTCTTGATGTCACCTGGGGCGAAAACAAACTGCAAGAAAAAAAAAAATAAGCCCAAATAATTGTTATTTCCATGGAAGAGAAAGGTTAGGATGTCTCCTAGCATGGGAAAAATGAAGCGGGGGGGGAAAAATGTCTACAGGTGCCTAACACTCAGAGAACCTGTGGGAAGAAATTCTGACTCTGGCTAGTTGGAAAACAAATTAAAAAACAAAACAAAACAAAACTCTTCTCCATCTACCACTTTGTACAATTATAGGCACTCAAATATGGTGAATAGGGGACTATCAGACAACATGCAACAGGAAAGACATGCTCCATTCTCAATGCCAAACATACAATATTCTTTTTAACCAAAAAGAAGGAATATAATATTTAAGGCCAGGAAAGCAAAAGCTGGTAGTTAGCTACAAACACAAGTATTTAAGTATTTAAAAGACCTCGGAGTTTATGGGCATCCACTCAAACAGTAGTAGGGTTGCAGCAATCGCATCGTTGCAAAGCCCAGATAGCACTCAGTTTCTTCCCCCACTAGGCATCTGGAGGGAAATCCTGTCACCAGCTGTGTTGTTTTGTTTTTGTTTTTAATCAAGTTCTAGTAGATGTCCCTAGCTCTTTGGAGCTTTCAGAGTCAGAGTGCATTAGGGAACTTCGCGGCAGTGAAATCTCTCTATCCATCTTAGTTTTCTATTGCTGGCTGACAAATTACCACACAATAAGCAGCTTCAAACAACACAAATTCATTATCTCACAGTTACATGGGGAGGGCTCCAGGCACAGGTGAGCTGTTTCCTCCACCTGTGGCCTCACTCGGCTGAAATCAAGACATTGCCTAGGCCCGCTTATCTGCTCTTGAGGCTCAGGATCCGCTTCCAAGCCCACTGGTTATCAGTAGAACTCATAACCTTAGGTCTGTACAACTGAGGCCCCCATTTTGCTACCTCTACATCAGGGATCACTCTCAGCTCCTGGAGGCCACCCTCAGGTCCTTGCCACACAGCCGCCTCCTCTTACAACATGGCAGCTTACTTCTTCAAGGCTAGCAGGAGAGAATCTGCTACAGCAGCTTGTCTTTCTGAATAGATCAACTAATTAGGTCAGGCCCATCCAGGATAATCTCCCTTTGATTGACTCAAAACAACTAATTAGGGGCCTCAGTTACATCTGTAAAACTCAACTTTGCCACATAATGTAATCTAATCATGGGTATGAATCTCATTATATTCACAGGTTCTGCTACCACTCAAGGGAAGGGGATCATACGTGGGAACCTTGGGGGCTATCTTTGAATCTGTGATACACTTTTTTTTTAATTGAGGCAAAATTTGCATAGCATAAAATTAACTCTTTTAAAGTATACAATTCAGTAGAATTTAGTATAGTCACAATGTTGTGCAACAATCATCTCTGTCTAGTTCCAAAGTATTTTCATCACCCCTAAGGGAACCTCATACCCATTAAGCAGTCATTCCCCATTACCCTCTCCCCTTGGCCCCTGGCAACCACTAATCTGTTTTTTTGTCTTTCTGGGTTTACTTATTCTGAATATTTTTTGTATAAATGGAATCATAAAATATGTGATCTTTTGTGTCTGGCTTCTAACAGTTGCTAGACTTTTGGGTTGTGTCCATTTTTGGTGAATGAGACTAGTGCTGCTATAAACATTCCTATACAGGTTTTTGAACATCTGTTATCAATTCTTTTGGTATATACCTAGGAGTGGAGTTTCTGGATCATATAATAAATGGCAAACTATTTTTCACAGAGGCTGCACCATTTTGCATTTCTACCAGCAATATGTGAGTATTTCCGTTGCTTTACACATCACCAACACTTATTCCAGGTTTTTACTTTTTAAATTACACCTATTCCAGGGGGTATAAAGTGAAATCTCATTGTGTTTTTATTTACATTTGCCTAATGATCAGCAATGTTCACATCTTTTCCTGTGCTTTTTAGCCACTTTTATATCTTCTTTAGAAAAATGTTTAAAAAACAAGTTTTTTTCCATTTCAAGTGGGTTGTCTTTTTGTTATTGAGTTGTAAGAGTTCTTTATATATTCTGTATACTAGACCCATATTAGTTGTCTGAGAAACATTTGTTGAAGAAACTATTCTTTTACTCTAAAATAGTACAATACCTTTGATGAAAATCAGCTCATCAATTATTTATGGATTTATTGATAGACTTTCAATTCTAATCCACTTATCCATATGTCTATTCTCTCCCCAATATCATAATGATTTGATTATTGTAGCTTTGTAGTAAATTTTGAAATTGGGAAATGTGAGTAATTCAGCTTTATTTTTCTTTTTCAAGATTGTCTTGACTATTTGAGGTGCCCTGAAATTTCATATGAATTTTAGGATCAGCTTGTCCATTTATGCAAAAATGTCCATTAAGATTTTGATAGGGATTTCAATGAATTTGTAGGTTGCTTTCTGTAGTTTTGTCACTTTAATAATATTAAGTTTTCCAATCCATGAACATGGGCTATTTCTCCATTTACTTAAGATGTTTTTTAATGTTGATCAGCAATGTTTAGTCGTTTTCACTATATAAGTCAAGCACCTCTTCAGTTAAATTAACTAAGTATTTTTATACTATTTAAATCAAATTGTTTTTCTTAATTTCATTTTTCAAATTGTTCATTCATTATTAATTCATAGAAATACAACTGACTTTTGCATGTTGGTCTGGTATTCTGAAACTTCGCTGAATTTATTAGTTCTAATGGGTTGATTTTCTTGACCTTTTTTTTTTTTGTAGATCCTTTAGGATTTTTATATATAAGATCATGTGATCTGCAAATAGAAATAGTTGTACTACTTAATTTCCAATTTGTAAATCTTTTATTTGTTTTTCTTGCTTAATTACTATCTAGAATTTCTAGTATTAGCATCCTTATCATAGACACCATCCTAGAGGGAAAGCTTTTTATTTCACTATTGAGTATACTATTAGCTGTGTGTTTTCATAAATGCCCTTTTCCACATGAAGAAAGTTGGCATCTATTCCTAGTTTGAGTGTTTCGTTTCCGTGTTTAATCATGAAAAAGTATTGGATTTTGTCAAATGATTTCTCTGCATCAGTTGAAATGACCATGCATGTGTATTCCCATTTATTTTATTAACGTCACGTATTACGCTGACTGATTTCATATGTTGAATCACCTTACTTTCTTGGAATGAGCCCCCCTTGACCCTGGGGTACAATACTCAGGAGGCTGCTGGATTTGGTTGGCTATTCCTTTCTTGAGGCTTTTTCCATTAAGACTGAAAATGCTTTTTGGCTATAGTTTTATTTCAATCCTTACCTGGCTTTGGTATCAGGCTAATACTGGCCTTATAAATTGAGTTAGGAACTATTTTTCTGCTCTCCAATTTTTTGAAAGGGTTTAGAAGGATTGGTCTTAACTTATTTTTAAATGCTTGGTAAAATTCACCAGTAAAACCATCTGGGATTTTCTTTGTTGTAAGATTTTTTATTACCAATTCACCCTTTTTACCTTTTCATCTCCCTATTTTTTTATTATAAACTTCCATATAATTTACCTGGCACTTAACAGAGGCACTGTTTCCTTTCTCTCACTTGTTCAAAACACTTGCTTTATGAATCTGTTAAAGCAAAGCCATCGAACTTGAAAACCACATGGGAGTGAAATGGGACCTGGGAGAGGGAAAATACGTCATTTGCCATCTTAAAATTGGGAGGTAAAAAAAAAAAAAAATTATCATCTTAGAAGTATTGCAACTTGGGTGATTTAGAAAAAAAATCATCCATAAGGAATTGGTATCTATTTCATAAACACTCAAAAGAAAACATAAACAATTAAGAAATGACAGCTGTCTCCACAAAGGGGAAAAATGTAATATAATAAAACTGTGCATAAAAATCTAATTTATGAATTTGTTTATTAATTTCTCATGAAAATGATATACATTAGCTAATACAGATTGTAATTCCAATTCTGTCCCATAGCCTATACGTATGGGGGGGTAGCATATATTAAACACTGTTTCCAAACACAGTCAGGAATAAGAAAGGCTTTTAGTGTAGATTATAGAGATGAGGTCGTTTCTTTGATAAACAATTATTGTTTCCATAAGGAAATGGGCTCACTCCTTTGGAAAACATTTTCCATTGTTGTTTCCAAAATAACTTGGTCTTCTTGTTTGTTTGTTTGTTTTGCTTAAGACAAATGAAGCAGAAGGTTCTGAGCCCCTTCAAAACCAGAGTCAAAGCAATGTTTATGTAATGGATATCTTCAAATAAATAATATTTAACACTTGAACCAGTAACTTAGCATGCAGAATATGAACCTAATTTTCAGAGTGGATCCATTTTGGTTTATAAAGTGTGGTAGGTACAACTTAAACTATATGTGCATGGGTGACAATCAGGGCAGTTCAAAGGGCCAGCTTCATCAGAGGAGGAGGAGGGTGATGATGATGATGATGATCCTACTCAATTGAACGCTCCCATCTCAACATCTGTGTTAAACCTGGGAGAGTCACTTTATCTCTAAGTCACTTCATTTCCTAAACCTCTAATTTAAGGATAAAAGTGCTCACCTGCCCTTTGGGCAGATTAATAACATAATGTTTATGAAATGCTTTGTAAGCCTCCAGACCGAAGCAAAGATAAGTTTTCAAGGATCTGTGTGCAAGTGATTGATTGGCAAGTGCTTCCAGGAGAAACAAGGGAGTGAGAGGGAGCCGTACAGGGAAGGGGCAGGAGAGAGGGAAGGATGGGAATTGAGGCAACCTTGATCCTGCAGGGAGCTTTGGAGTTCTAACTATTTCAGAGTTTGTCTCCCTTCAAGGCAAGCCACCAGTCATTGCTAAGGGACCATCCTGTGAAATAAAAACTCTTTAGGTACTCAGGTTCTCTGTATATGTGAACAAAGCAGCTCCAGGAACTTCAAAGAGAGAGAGGTTCGAAGACAGTCCTCCGAAGAGAGGTACAGGTATGGGTGGGACCTGAGAAGCAAGCACCAAATGTGAGGGCAGGAGGAACAGGTGCTTAGATGGTACAACTGCTAGGATCCGGGTGGACCAACAGTGTCCACTTACAACCATCTTCCTTAACATTTCATTTTCTTCTCAGATTTTCATTTCTTAGCAGTTTTTAAAAAGAAATTTGTCTAGACACAGTATTTTTTTCTGTGTAAGAGTAGAGTCACTGTTAATTAAAATCATTGGGGGGGGGGGAGGATATCAGTAAACTTTCAACAAAAAAGATAATTTTTAAAAAAATCAAAATACTTTAAAAACTGTGCAAACCAATTATGGTCCCAGAACTCAGCATGAAGCCTAAACATTCCATAATAAAATACCCTTTCCAAGTGTTTAAAAATTCATCTTCATCTTACAATAAGAAAACATTTTTCTTTAAAACTTTATAGAATATACATGAAAAAAATTTGAGGAACTGTCCATGTTAGTTCTAGTACATAAAAGATACATGTGCCATCCCTGTCATAATTCAAATAAAATGCAACTTCCCCAGACAGCACATCAAGAAACAAAAGCATTTTTCTCAGGCTTCACCATTTTTCAGGCTTCCTGTTATTGGACAAATTCAAGTAGTTTTTGACTATCTCCATATGAGATACAGTTTGCATGGAATCATTTATCCCAAGAGTCTTGAGAGCAAACTGTGGATGGGGAAATGACTTAACAGGCCCCGTGGGATAATTAATCATGGCTCATTTTGAAACTGCACTCAGCATCTGTGGCACTGTCATTTGAGAATAAGAAATTCGTATTCTTCAACCTCAACAGGAATACTGTCGAGTTCTATAGAGTTTCACTTCATGTTTAGACAATGAAGAAATCTTTGCTAGAAGCATTTCGACTCATCGAAAAACAAAATTAAGGGGTTTTTATAAAGGTGTAAATTATTTTAGTTGAGAATATGCACTGTCACGGGGCAAATTAAACCTACTGTTCATTTTTATCCACAATGAAACATTTGGATGCAATTATGACTCAATTAAGATGTGTTTGATGAGGTTGTTTTAGTAAACAGGATAGTGTTTTTTATACCACATGCCTATTGTTCACAATTATTGTCCCCTATGAATTTTTAATTTGTTTTCTTACATGATGAAATGTAACTGCCATCCCAAATTGAAAAGGCTAAATAAGTCTCTACTTGCAGGATGTAATTAAAATGAACTCACATTTGGTGATAGCAGTTACCAATGGAGAGTAAGGTTTTAAGAAATCAATCAGATGAAAAATTAAGTAAATCTACCCCAGGAAGTACTTCAGTTTCTCCAGGGAATAAAGAAGGACTGTGAATAAGAGATGATTCAAAAGCAGAGGGCAGTGCCTTGGCCGGGTGACTCGGTTGGAGTGCCATCCCCGGTGCACCATAAAGGTGGGCTCAGTTCTGGGTCAGGTCACCAGCGGAGGGTCATATGGTCACAGACAAATCTCTGTTATGTAGAGTGGTCTTTTGTTATTTCTCCTAATTGCAAGTAGGCTGTTTAACTTGAGTTGGACCGAGTGGACAGGAATCCGGGAGAGGTCACTTTCTATATATTTTGGAAACCATAAGATATAACGTCTGTAAGTAGATAGCATTTGAATAAACAGTCTTGCATATACCCTTGTTCTCATGTGCCCTGAACAATTGATGTGCATGTTAACCAAGCAGCAAAGCATGCTTATCTGTCTAGGACTCAAGTGGGGCTGGCCTTCCTTCCTTCCTTCCTTCCTTCCTTCCTTCCTTCCCTCCTTCCTTCCCTCCTTCCCTCCTTCCCTCCTTCCCTCCCTCCCTCCCTCCCTCCCTCCCTCCCTCCCTCCCTCCCTCCTTCCTTCCTTCCTTCCTTCCTTCCTTCCTTCCTTCCTTCCTTCCTTCCTTCCTTCCTTCCTTCCTCCCACCCTTCTTTCCTTCCTTCCCCATCTTCCTTTTATACCAGTCTAAATTCCTTCTGCATTTAGGACCTGAAAAGAACATTATGACACAAGTGTGCAGTAACAGTCACATAGATACCAACTCCACCATTCTGTCAAGACTTTTGCTCACTCTCTTCATAAAATACTATCAAGATCACCAGGAACCCCCTTCAAGAATTACTGTTTACCAAGTGCTCTGTACCACCCACTTGATTTTTAAAATCAGCTTCCTCTATTAAATATAATTCTATCATTCTGCACTAATTAATTAGGACCAAAATAAACTATATGGACTAGAAAGAGCTTTTTATAAAAAAAAAAATATATATGTTTTTATTGATCTTTTTTTTAAGAGAGAGAAAGGGAGAGGGAAAGGGAGAGAGAAACATTAATGCAAGAGAGAAACACTGATTGGTCGCCTCCCATACACACACTGACTGGGGATCAATCCCACAACCTGGGTATGTGCCCTGACCAGGAATTGAACCTGTCACCTTTTGGTGCATGGGACATGACTCAAGCAAGTGAGCCACACTGGCTAAGGCTAAAGAGCTTTAATATTTAAATCGACTCATAAGAATTTGTGTTTATCTCCCGCTATTAGTGGTTTCCCAACTTTCTTAATCAGAAAACTTACCTAAGGCTCTTGTTAAAAATACAAATCCTGGAACTTTCCCCTTGACCTGAAGATGAATCTCAAGGATAGAAACCTTAGTATCTGAATGTTCACAGGCATCAACAGTAATTCTTACAGTGAGAGCCAAGTTTGGAAACCATTACTTTATATTCAGAATGAACATTTCATTGTTCATGTGTGCTTTTCTTCTGAAATCAATGCCAACCTCCCTCCTATTTCTCTGATGTCAATCTAGTCCACTTCATAGTCCACACTATTGTGGGAAGCCAGAAGAATGAGGGAGGAAACAAAGGATTTAGAATAGCATTGTCCAAAAAAATATATAATACCATTCACATGTGTCCTTTTCAATTTTCTAAAAGCCACATTTTAAAAAGTAAAGAAATAGTTGAAACAAATTTTAATAGTATATTTTATATAACAATATATCTAAAGCACTATTTCAATATGTAAATAATACAAAATTATTGAGATGTTTTGCATTTCTTTTTAGAACAGTCTTACAAGTATGATTTGTACCGGAAGCAGTCATATCTGGGATCCTAAATTCAAATATGTCATATTGAACACAGTGGCACATTTTTTGGTTAACTTTCCACTCTCTAATCTTCTAGGTCCCTTTACTGATACAGAACCCTAATTAAGTTGAATGTCAATATTTCCCAGCCTACCTTGGAGTTAGGACTGCCCATCTGACAATCAATTAAAGGTAAGCAGAAGTTCTGGTTGGGGCATTTAGTGAAGCCCTTTACAACAGAAAAGACCTAGTTAGTTTGTCCCTTTTACACTACCCTGTCATTTGTTGTTGTTGTTGCATGGACTATAGAGTTGATATCTGGAGATAAATTAGCCCTTTGATCTTTAGATCAAATGGCATGAGTATGGTTGCTTGCCCTAATGATGGTGAAGCAAAAATCAGAATAATCTTGAGTGCCTAGTGAAGTCATGGATTACTGTTCCTGTACTAGCCTTCTTTCACCTAAAGCGGAAATTAGTCCACTCAGTAACTTTTCCTGAAAATGTGAAGAAAGTCCTGGAAAAAATTGAGGAACTCTTCTGAACTTATTTTCAATACTATCATTTATCAGAAGGATAATAACAATGATATTCTCTTCATGACAGTTTCTTCAAATAGTAAAAATATTAAAAAGGCCCCCTAGTTTCCTGGATCTTCCTTACTGGTAGAATTTTACCTATGAACATTGGCCTGAGACCTTTTTAACACATGGCATAATGAAATTATGGGAAGAAATCAATGATTGGAAGAAAGTTTTGAAAATTTGCCCATGGGGATTAAAGACATTAATAGGGTCATCTTGACTTTGCTAAGGTACTGAGTTGAGAAAACCAGAAAGCAGATCACTTTGACTCAAAATGTCTCTAAATGCTGTCAGAAACTTCCCACAGTGTCCACAGACGGGAGCTGCATTGTGCTGATAAGAAATAGAAAGTAATTTCTTACATATAATATATAAACCCTTTAAATTGATTTTTAAATCTGCTCTCTCCAAATTGTCTATTCCATAACTCATCCTGGTATTCTCACTGCCTCAAAGTCAATTGGGATGGTTATTGCATGCCGAGCACACAGCCCTGTCTTCCCTTGACTTACAAGAAAATGTAAGATTGTCCATCTGCTTCAGATGCAAAGCTTTATCAGGTGTTGGATTCCACAAGGAAGGCGAGAGATGCTGTCAGTCACCAATTTCAATATGCATTTTCTGAAGTAGACTGCGCAACGACCTACAGGTTTTCTTGCCAAATTAAACAGTTCATGTTATCTATAATTTTTATGTGTGAGGATAATATTTGCAGAAAACTAAGAGTTTCAGACATAAAGAACAAGCAGATAGAAAAATCAATGAACACATTATGAAAATGTGAAAAATGTATAATTTAAGTAAATACATTACAGTATATATGTTATACAAACTTTATATGATATATGCAAAAATTATGTAATCTATGAAAACTACATATGATCATCCTAAGACTGGCTTTCCTGATAAAACAAACACAAACACTCTAACCTACTAAAATCGAAGGGAAGTCTTTTAACCAATAAAGGATGCTTAGAATTAAAAAATTCTGCATCAAACATCATATTTAACAATGAATGTAAAACCTATTCACTTTAAAATCTGAAATAAGATAAGAACGCTGATAAGCCCAATGGAAAATCCGGCAGAAGATATGAATGCGCATCTCAGAGAAGAAAATAAAAATCATCATCATGCTTGAGAAAAACTGTTCAACCTCATCGGTAATCAGAAAAATGTACATTGCAATCACAAGGCACTGCCATTACACACTCACCAGGTTGTCCAAAATTAAGACGTGGACGGGACATAAGTGCTGGTGAATAGACAGGTACCCTTTGCGGGTGGGCTCACAAATTTGTACAACCATCTTGCAAAATGCTTTTATCATTCTGTAGAAAAGTTAAAGACGCATGCGTCCTATAACCCGGTGACTCTAGTCCTAGGTATACAATCTTTGGAAAAGTTACAAAGGACGATCTGTACAAGAAAGTTGACACTGGCATGATTATCAGAGCAACCTCTGGAAACAAGCCAAATGCACAGCCCTGGGAAAATGGCTTATGAATTGTGGTGAACCCACCGGCTGGAGAGGGGCAGGAAAGGGAAGGCACCCCACGTGGTGCCACGCGGGCACAGGCTCATCTCAGAAACCTAACATGGCGTGAAAACACCGAGTGACACAAGAACGCATGTGGAATCTTCCACTTACGGCGAGATCAAAGGCAAGCAGGCAAAACTGCATAAAATATTGCTGAGATATGTACATACATTATAAAGCTATAAACAAAGGAAGGAAAATGGATCGCTCAACATTCAGGAGAGCAGCTACCTGGGGAGGGAGCAAGAAAAGGGAGCTGCAGTCAAGAAGGGTAACGGAAGAGACTCTGAAGATACTGGAAAGTTTCTACTTTGCAAGCTATGTGTTGTGATGCTTATGCTGCATGCATGATACGCTGCATGCATGATACGCTGCATGCATGATACGCTGCATGCATGATACGCTGCATGCATGATACGCTGCATGCAAAACTCCCAAGACTGCTTAATTAGAGAGCAGGCAGAAATGTCTACATCGCCGTGTATGTAGCTGGTTTGTTCATACCAAACCTGGTGTTACGCAAATTAGTACCATACAGTTTGGGCGACGTTAGGCTTAAATCGTTGGAGCTAAATCTTCACTGTGATAACTTTCCGGGTGTTGGCAATTCCTAGTTGTATCCCAAACACTGATTTACTGGACTTGCATTCATTACATCCAACGCCTAGGGGCCTCCTTGTAGTCCCCCCAACACAAGATTATGCATACATGATATATAAACACATTTTGCTTTAATTCACTTCTCTTTTTATCAGACATTCAGGTTCTCTCTGGGGATGAAGTCAAGCGTTGCCATGTCCAGATGAATTTTCTGGCCCAAGGAGATAATTTTGTGCAGTCAATAGCAATATCACAGAAGTGAACCAGAAAACTCAACCAGCGAAACAAAATTCAATAGCAATATCAGAGCAGAAAACTCCTTAACCACAGAGGGTATGTCTTCCAAAGAACACACCAGCAAATGCAAACGGAGCACGATACCTACATCTGATGTAAGCCGATTGTGCCACATTGTCAGATAAGGTTGTAACAGAAAAAAAATAATAATTCTGCCTTTGTAACTCCCAAGGGGCCTCTATTGCTTAAGTTTACTGAGAGTCAATTTATGTTAATGGATTGCACAAAGCTGTACATCAAACCTGAGGTGAAGTTGTCGCTTTATTGAGAAATCATTGAATTATTACGCTATTTAATGATGCATGAAAACAAAATGCAATTGGGAAGAAAAGCAGTTTGGGTATAGACTGCGTTTTAGTAATGCAAAATGGTGCGTTTCTGTCAGTTCCCCAAACACACCATGGCCATCTGTGCGAACCTGAAACTGAAGGGAGATGACAAAAGGTGACTAATTAAAACATGACTTCTTTCAGGATTCATTATATCACAGTACAGTGCACCACCCAAGGCCTGGAGGCTTCTGAGAACAGCAAAGGCTCGTGCCTCACATTGTTTAAATTCACTTTATATTCAAGACAAAATATCGACGCCTTTGAGAATTTTTATTAACAAGATTAACTAGATAGCAATGGTGCTTTTACAAAAACAACTCTTGGGGCACCTATTTGTCCAACGTGAATGCAACCATGTAAGAATATGCATAACCAGGAAAATTATTGTTATACAAAAATCAATTAAAAAAACAATTGTTTTTTAAGCCAAAATGTCATATACCCATATGTATATGTATGCACATATACATACATTAATATACATATATGTCTGTATATGCCTCACCTGATCTTACATCTCTTACATATCCTAATCATATATATACAAGTATATATACATATATAACTATGCATAGTTTTATATTACCTCTGTATAACTATATATATTTATAGATATGTAGTTATATGTATAGCCCAGATTTTTTAAAAGAATTCAATACAGAATGGTAGTAAAACTAAGTAGAAACTGAAATGATTCCACTTGGTAGTGATGTCAATGTGCAAGTTCTAGAAAGTGAAAGGTATTAGCTATGGGTGAAAGTGAAATAGTTTAATACCTTATAAAATAATTTTGAAAACTTCAGGAAAAAACATACATTGTTTAAAATGTCTAGCTGACACAGCGGTTTTTACAGCATAGAAAAAAGGCAGAGAAACACGCCTGCCTGCTCCTTATACCATGATCCCGGTTGTAACTCTAATATGATAATGTGACATTTCAAACAAAATTGCTTTCATTATCAATGTTACGTATAAGCGCTTTTTCAAAAATTAATACATTCAGATTATTGCAGGTGAAACAGACTACCATATCATTTAAATATTGATCCCATAATTGAGATTTTTGATCCCAAATCTATCTGAGATATTGCCCCCAAAATCTAGTTGAGATTTTTCAAAATGTGTAAGTATCAACAGCACACAGATCATTCACACACAAACACTTTCTTCTAATATTTACATCTACTGTCCCCTACCAATATTTAACAAATACATTCATCAGTGCAAACAAGAGAAATAACTCCTTTCACCCCCTAAAGGCTGTAAGATGCCCAGCACCCCGGAGGGGAAATGCCAAAAGCAACGAGAGGCCCAAGAGGACCCGCATGAGCTCCGTGAAGCCTGCGTCTGACTCATGTCTCACTGCCTTTCTTACCTACTGCATTTACTGCCAGAACAATTTCGCCACTTGAGTACACCCTACTTTGTATTCCTCTCAGATTATTTACAGTGCTTGTGATTTGTCTCCTCATATATCAGTCAAACTGCTTTTAGTTTCAAGAAATAAAACAGGAAAGTAGAACTGGCTAAACATTTTACATTGGCTGCCAATAACAAAACTCTCCAGAAGAATTCCCCTTGTTTCTTTGACCAGAAGTAGGTCACATGATCATTTCTAGGAGGAAATGAAGCTGGGAAAATACATAGCTGGCCTTTGTCATCTCTCATGGAAGGCTGACTCTACCAACAAGAACACAGGAGAGGAGGATGGCTGGTGGGAAGGAAACCAAGTGTCTACTGCGATCCCAGACCTGACTGAATTACCTGAGGGTTGGGCTGGGCAATATATTACTTAGGTTTCCAGCAGAGTGGCCTGCTCAATGCCGGGAGCTTTACACCCCCGCTGCAATTCTGACTGGGTAGCACTAGTCAGAAGAAATATTTCATAAAGCGCACAGAAAGCCGTGCAGTTATTGGCATCTAAACAGTGGTGGGGAGTAGGAGAGAGGTTCAGCTGTTCCTTTCTTCAGAAAGTGTGGGTGACAGTAACTCCTGTGACTATTCAGTCAGACAGAAAAATAAACAAGGTTGGGGTCAGACACAATTATTCTGCCAATCGTGAACTATAATGGGAGTGGGAGATGCGCTCTTTAAGTTCCCAAATTTTACAAATAGTTGGAAGTTTCATAGTGTAATGAAGACTGTTCATCATTAAACAGCTGCAGAAAGAAAGCTAGAGGGTTCTCTGCAATTAGTATAAACTGAGATGAGACTGGAGGATTATTAGGAATCAAGAAATTGATAGGAAACTCTCCTGCAGGACAAGGGGGTAGGTGGTCTCAGGGTCCTTTACTGCATTTACTTGAATGAGACAGTGACCAGTACTGGCTTCAAGGTCAAAATGCCTGAGCAGAGAGCTTGGTCCTGCCACCTGCTCAACTGGGCAGCTTTTATCAGGTCAAGCTCTCTGTGCCTCTGTTTCCATATCTCTGAAGTGGGCATTCAAATAGCACTGCTCACGTAGAGCTACTGTGAGGATTAGGTTAGTTGGTATATATAACACGTTTTGAAAATTGACTCACTGTAAGTGCTCAATTTTTGTTAGTTTCTGTCACCAACATCCATATTCTTAAGCCACACCTGAGACAGGGATTGTCAGTCTCTCATGAAGAGCTGTGAAATTAATACCATAACCTCCCTGCATATTGTTTATCTTATACTAATGCATCTGCAAATCTGCTGTTAGGCAGGCTATGCATGCATGCACATATATATACATATACTTATGTGTGTATATATGCATGTGTGTGTGAATATACATAATTGGATCATTGTAAGCCTCTTACAGGCTTCAGAGTCCTGCCTTACAAGGACTCCTTCAAATCCTTTTTAGAAGATCAGCTGGCACTTGTGGACATGCAGCACCCTTATAATAGGTGCCTGGTTTAAGTTTTCTTCTGTCCCAATAGGCCACATGCTACACTAGATCAGTGAAATCACTTAGCTAAGTTCACATACTAAGTAGTTTATATTTCATCCAGATTTCATATAGGAAGGAGATCAGAAATCATACCAACAGCCTCCTTATATTAATACATTGGACTGCCTCAATTTTGAAGCATTACAACTATTCTTGGAATGCTGAAAAATGACAAATTACAAAAGGAGTAATTCTCCCAGGAGTTACAACTCTAGGAAAGACGTCTTCAAAATGTGCATGACATTTGGCTCTTCATTCGAATGCAATTTCTGATCCTTTGAAGTCTGCGTTTCGCTAGCTAAATATATAGTGCAGGAAGAAAGAAACACGCCGAATACGCAGCATATGTTTCTCTCTATTTTCAAAAAATATTGGTCGAGCTGAACATATTGAGAGCAATTAATCTTCAGCTTATTTACCTGGATAAGTGCCATTATGAGTCAGTAGTATTGAATATTAAGAAAACGACTTACAGTTTATGCATTTTCTTCTGATTACTTTTTATGTTCTTTCCTACCCTGTACTTACGACCAAGCCCATGGGACTATCATGTCAATAAACTAATCAGAAATAAACCATACATAAACGCTATGTATTTTACAAAGGAGCAAAACTATGCATACCAGGATTGGTTATAATTTCTAAAAACCAGAGCCATATGTCCCACACAAAATATTCGCTTCAAAACAATATGTTCATCTGTGTTGAAAAGGCTTGTGACCTTATGGTCACATATATGCTGTCTTTTAATGTCAATTCCAAAGAAACAGTCAGAAAGGTGTTCAAAGGCAGCTTTCAGGAAACCTTAAAGTTGGCAACGATGATGTTTTAAACATCTTCTGAATGATATAATCAACATATATTTTACTAGGCTGTGTTTCTCGCTAGAGAAATAAGCCAAAGAGAATGGGGGACATTTTATGGCTTTTAAAAATAAATGGTCTTAATCATATACAGTCTAAATCACTTCGACATTCCTGTCTTCCCATAAGGAAACTCTGGCCTGTGGTTTACCATATGTTTGTTTTACAAATATTTATTGACTATTTACTGTCAGGCTGGTATGGACAGGATGGATTCAGCAGGGAGCAAAGCAAACATGAGTATTAGTTTCCTGTTGCTGCCCTAACAAATTACCCCAAATTTAGTGGCTCACAACAATACAAATGTATCATCTAACAGTTATGCAAGTCAGAAGTCTGAAATTACACTCACAGGGCTACACTGGAGACGCTGCCAAGGGGGCTCCTCTTTGAGAATGTCATTTGCTGCCTTTCCCGCTTCTAGAGGCCGCCCGCATCCTTTAGCTCGCTGTCCCTCTCTTGCCTTCCCCCCACTCTACTCCAAGTCTGGTTTTCACCTTATGTCTCCTTTTACTGACTTAGACCCTCATTTTTTTCCCCCCTTAATCCTTGCCCAAGGATAGAGGATATTTTTTCCATTGCTTTTCAGAGAGAGTGGAAGGGAGAGAGAGAGAGAGAAACATCGATGTGAGAGAGACACATCAATTGGTTGCCTCACACACGCACCCCAACAGGGGCCGGGAATCGAGCCTACAACCGAGATGTGTGCCCTCAGCTGGAATCGAACCCAAGATCCTTCAGTCAGCGGGCTGGATGCTCTAACCACTGAGCCAAACGCACCAGGGCAACTTTGATCCTCTTACATCCCTCTTATAAGGGCCTTTATAATTATGTTGGGTCCATCAGGATTATCCAGAAAAATCTTAGCATCTCAAATCCTTAACTTAAGCATATCATCAAAACTCCACATGCCCTGTAAGGTAATATATTTACGATTTCTGAGGATTAGGATGTCAGTATCTGTGGGGGTTGGACAGTATTCTGTCTACCACAAGTATCTGCTCTCATGAAGTTGACCTTCTAGACACAGACAATAAACATGTAACCAAATCAATAAAACACATAATTTCAGGAAAGTACATGCACTAGGAAAAAACTTTCAAGGGATAATGGGAGAGTAAGCAATTGGCTATGGGGGGAGTGGCTCTTTTATCTGAAGTGGTCACAGAAAACTGCTGAGATATGAGACTTGAGATCTAAATGATGAGACAGAGGAAAAGAACTTTCCAAGTGGAAGAAACAGCAAGTGCAAAGGCCCAGCATTAGGAACAAACTTGGGTGTTGTGGGGCAGAAAAGGCCACAGTAGTAGCTTACAGCAAGAGTGAAAGGAGACGCAGTGAGAGATCAAGGTTGCTCCCTGCCCACATAGGCCTCTGTAAGTCATGGGAAAAATCTTGACTTTTATTCAGATTAAAAGGGAAAGCAAAGGAGAATTTTCATTAATGAGAAGACATGATACAGTTTATCCTTTGAGAAGATGATTTTGGCTGTTGATTAACAGAGTAGACTATCGGGGGTGCAGCTGGTGGTGGTGAATCAGGATGGGAGAAGTTGCAGTAGCCCAGGTAGGATATGATGGTTTTCATGGATTAGGATTTTCATGGGGGAGAAGCTGAGAAATTATTGGAATATATTGTAGAATAGCTTCAAAAAGATTTGCTAGTAAGCCTCTAATTAGCAAAAATGAAATCATTATACCCATCAAACGGGCAGTCTCTACAATGTACAAACATAACTGGTGTGAGTATTTGGGGACTGTTTTTCCATTAATTTGATCTGGCAGTTGTTTGACTAATATTTGTTTAACTGAGTTGACCAGCTGTTCGGCTGAATGGATTGGATTGATCTGTTATTTTAGCAGTGTTGACGTAGCTGTCACCATTTCTAGGGTATCCTAGGCTCTACATTTATATTCCTTCTAGATAAAGCTACTTGTAATCATCTTAGTTGGTATCCTTTTGGCCACATTCTGGGAAACGCCTCTACATATACTTTGTACTGATGGTTACTTGATGTCAAACCGATGTCAAGCCAAAATTGTATTTGCTTAGCCATGGGCGTGTGTTTGCTCTCCTTTCTCACTTCCCCACCCCTGTCTGACCAAGATGAGGTAAACTCTACCCAACATGTTGCTCAAAGTATCTTATTAGCAGGGTTGTAGAATATGCCTGAAATTTTTAAATAGGTGTTCCATGTTTGTGATTTCTTAACCTTAGCGAATGTTTGTGTCTGGAAATTTTGTTTGCAGTGTACAAAGAAACCTTGTACTTCTGGGGGAAATAATCAGCCTGTCCATATTAGTCATTGCCTTGGGATACACAGAAATCTTGGAATGTGTCTGGAGGAAAATATTCACGCAATTGGTCTAATTTATTCACCCAAGTTCATTTGGAGGACGTCATGTCATACATTGGCTTCAAAAGCTAGTATATAAAATATTTTGTTAAAAAAAACTAGTATTTGGGTTTGAAGAGTAAAGTTTTATAGAACAAAATGAGTCAGATTCCAGGACTTCAGGATTTATGTATATAGTTTAGACTGGAGACGGAATCTAAGCAAGAAAGGAAATGTTTTCTTGACATTTCTTTTCAAAATAAATCAATACTCGAGGTTGTTTTTAGAGACATAGTAACTGTGTAAAAATATTTTGCTTAAAAATGCCCTCTCCTTTGCTACCTGGAACGTCCTTTCTCTTAGGTTCTATCATTTCCTTCAAAATTTAACTGTTCCAGGGCTCTTTCGGGATTACCCTCACTGTGGGGGGAGGAGTGGAAATGGAATTTATCTCGCAGGATGCTATGAGAAAATAGAAAACATACAACATCATGTGGCAGAGATATAGTAGTTATGTAACACAAAAGTGTTATGTATTTAATTTTAAAAACATATTCCTTTAGCCCTTTTATAGTTAATTTGTTCACTGGCAAATTATTCTTGATGGATGAGCCCCGGACTAGAAATAAGAAAATCTCAGGTTTGTTCCAAGTTAGTGGTAGTGTCTGAACTTAAACCCAGACCTTTCTACACTCAATTCAGTAGTGTCCATCCCACTTGGCTACTAATTTATTCAATAAATATTTACTGAGCTCCAATCTGGTTCAAACTAACCCCATTTTATCCATGAACACAACCTTAGGGAACAAAGACAGTTGCAAGTCTCTTATTCTAAACTTTGAGAAGGTAGATTACTTTCCTCTCTGTGGGGTGTAAATGTACATATGACTCCTTTACAGGCCACATCCAACACTGGCATCAGACAACTGATTCTGATCAAATCTAGATTTTTATAGTGAGTTTCACCACACAGAATTTCAATTACGTTATCTTAGCAATACATTTAATATGGCTTAAATTAAATGTGCTCATACCAAAATAACCTACAATTTGAAAACATTAAAAGAAACTTAACCCTGGCCCATGTGGCTCAGTTGATTGGGTGTTGTCCCATGCACTGAAAGGTTGCTGGTTCAATACATGCCCAGGTTGTGGGCTCAGTCCCCAGTAGGGGGCATGCAGGAGGCAGTCAATTTTTTCTCTCTCTCTCAATCTTTAAAAAATAAAGCAGCTTACATGCACACATTTGTACTTAAACATCTCATGAGAAATGGGGTTCTAAGTGTGCTTTTAAAATATACACATTTTGACATTTAAATGCATTATGCCACCCTGGCCTGTGTGGCTAAGTGGATAGAGATCAGCCTGCATACCTAAGGGTCTTGGGTTCGATTACTGGTCAAGGGCAGGTCACGGTCTGTGCAGGAGGCAACTAATCAATGTCTCTCTCTCTCTCTCTTTCTCTCTCTCTCTCTTTCTCTCTTGCTCTCTCCTCCCTCCCTCCTTTTGACTTTCTCTAAAAATCAATGGAAAAAATATCCTCGGGTGCAGATTAACAACCACAACAAAAAACACAATAAAATGTATTATGCCTTTAACTAGCATGGAATCATCTTTCCAGATTAACGTATAAAACACTGAAAATCAACCCAACGTACTTCTTAGGCAGCGCTGTTGAATAATTTATCTTTTGCTTACTCCTGTCCTGTCTTCTCCTTCAAGCCCACATATTTGAATTTTCTCTTTTTATTAAATTTGACAATTCTGAGCATGTTAATAAACCACATGTCTTGTTTGATTCTTTCTCCTTCACATCTACCTTCATTTGAAAATGATTCACTGAAAACATGAAAAATAATTACAGAATTTTTCCTTAATGTAACGAAACTTACAGCGAACCAACTCATCCCCACGATGTTGCCTGCCTTTTGGCATTTTGGGTTGGACTCACTCCCCTTCTGCACGCTCCTAAGTGTTGGTCTGGCCTGGAGGATGCTGAGCACAGTCCTGGCCCTAAATCAACCCACTTATTCACTGGCATATAATTATGGCCCTAGATAAACTCTTAATTGCCGCAATCTAGTTATTATTTAGATTCAAATCTAATATATAGTAAATGGCTCATGCTCTTTCCATTGTGAAACTTGCTTAGAACACGTTTTCCCTCCAGAAAGTGGTTATAATAGGATCTGTTGCCTCCAAAATTCTCTAGTAGGGTAATGTTCCTAGCTGGAATTCTTTCAGTCCTCTCAGGAATGTGGTAAACACAATGTGATTTGGAAGGGAGATCAATGTGAGATTACTTTTTTAAATACCTAAAGCAAATACATATGTTCGCTAAGGTTAAAGAGACGAGTAATAAATATTAGTGTATAGTCTAATAGGAAAAGCTAAAACATATGAGGAAAGAGGCATGCAGCCTAAAAGAGGGAAGGTTTTATATATTATTTGGAAAGGTCTTGGTAAACCGGAAATTATCCTGAAATTAAATTCTTACAGAGAAAGAGGACTTGTTTTCCCTTCTTTCATTCATAAGTAATGGTGTGTCATTTCCAGAAAAAAAAGAAAAGTTTTTCTAGGCCTAACACTTATTGTTCCTGAGATTATATTCCATAACCCCTCAACTATTTTATAAGCAAAATATATTAATGGATTCTGACTATTATATTAAAAGAAATCACGGGGTTCCTTAGAAGCACCTTTAAAAAAAAAAAGTATCTTCATTGGTTTCAAAGAGAGGAAAGGAGAGGGAGAGAGAAACATCAATGATGAGAGAGTCACTGATCAGCTGCCTCCTGCACGCCCCCGACTGGGGATCGAGCCCGCACCCGGGCATCGAACCCTGATCTCCTGGATCCTAGGTCGATGCTCAACCGCTGAGCCACGCCGGGCGGGCCAGGGCACCTTTTTGATTGATGGTGAAAGGAGGCAGTGTCTGCAGATGCATGGGAACCTGAAGCACAGGCAGGTAAATGCATCTAGCTTTTCAACTTATACATTTACTCATCTGTTGTCAATGACACTGTCACAAGAAGAACTTTTGGAGAACTTTTCATTGCTGATGATGGAAGCGGACAAAAAAGAAAAAAGTTATTTTTTAGGGCCAGTGCCATTAGTTGTTTGCTATCCCAGCTCTTCAAAAACAGCTTTGATCTATGAACACAAATGTTATCCAGAAGAGGTACCAAGGGAGAAACATGGAGTTTTTAGAGTCACTTCTTCAATTGTTATTATCAAACACTTAATAGGTGATCTACAGCTCTCTTCTTCTCTCTCCCTCAACTCTTCCCTGAACCAAATCTAGGACTTAAACACATACACCCTTTTCTATATCTGACCAACAAGATGTAAGGAATGTGGGTGGAAAAAGTCAGCCGAGTGCGTTTATTTATAGTTTCTTAAATACTGCCATGGGATATAACACACATTACAGAAACCTAAAAAGAAAATGCTCCACCCAGAATCTTGTTAATGGTATTTATAATAACCTGTTTCTTTAAATCTAAGATGCCATCTATTGTAAGATGCATCCTGATTTATGTACCATTTAGCAACTATAGTTATAAAGTGCCACCAATTGTAAGATGCAGCCTGATTAATTTCAGAGATAGCTGTGAGAAAATATGCTGTTTAGAGGTGATGGAATTTGCGAGTAATAATAACAAAAAACAACATAAACTCAATAATAAGCACAGGACCATGCTAAGCATTTGTCATGCTTTTTGTATCAATGATTATAGGGGTCTACGAGGGGCTTTCTATTGTTATTCCTATTGTACAACTGAGGCTAAAGAGATGACATCACCTGTTTAAGTCCACACGGCTAGTAAATGCAAAACCAAGATTCATTCCTTGGTCTTCCCGCCTCCAGAACCTGAATGAACTCTTAATCACTAAGCTGGACAGCTTCTGCCACACATTGGTTATAGACATGGAGCAAGATATGGAGCAATTAACTCTCACAAAAACAAGTTAAAACAAATTAAGACTTGAAAGACCTAAAATTAATACAGAATGCAGAAAAGCTGCAGAAAAGTGGGATCATGTTCACTTTCCACCCACCAAAGGGTAGTGGAAGGAACTTACGACATAAAAGGCAACATGCTTTCTATCCCCAGACATCTTCATGTAGACATCTCAAGCCTTCCTTTGTGTAACCCAGTAGTCCTCAAACTTTAACAAGCATAAGCATTGCTATATACACAATCCTAAAATTCTGTGTTCTATGGGAAGTTTCAAAAATAAGTTTCATCTTTAGCCAATGTTGATGCACAAATATATTTGGGATTTGATAACCTTTGAGCTAGACACTGTTGTGAAAGCACCTGGCACATGACACTCTTCAGTATCTGGTGATGTTCTACCTAATTCTAATATTCTAGAATTACCAATTTAAACATTAACTTTTGAAATGTGGATGAACCATTGGTTTTTTAGTTTGATAAATCACCCCTTATGTCAGGTTTACATCTAAATATTAAGTTGGGGGTGCTGAGATATAAAATATAGTTCCTGGCTTCAAAGAATTCGTGGTTTACAAGGAACCAAGAATTGAGTAAATGGCCATGACTGGGGTCTGCTCACAATAACTTGGCAGCACATGTAATGGACATATATCCCACTTGGGTTGATCAGTTTAGCTTCCCTGATAAGGTGAGGCTCCTGCAGAATGTTTAAGAATGCCTAAAGTTTAGACAAGGTGGATGTGAGAAACAGCTTGCAGGTACAAGGGGGAAAGCAACTCCAAGGCAAGGAGGCAAGGACATTCAAGAGCAAGTACATTAAAGCTATTCATATTACTCTGCAGCTTGTGTTTCTCACTAAGCGGCATGTCTCGAGCATGCCTACATCAGAGATAACCGACCCAACTCACTCACTGTTTTAATAGCTACATAGTAATCCCAAAACCAGATTCACTTTCTTCATTCAACTATTCCTCTACTGGTGGACATTCAGATTATTTCCAGGGTTTTGCTACTACAGTGTTGCCATAAACATTCTTTTATGTATAACTGTATGTTCAGATGCTTTTATTTCTCCTAAAATCAATTTCCAAATTCCACATTGTTGAGTCAAAGGATATTTCTTTTTTTTTTTTAAATTACAGACTACTGTGTCAATCTATCTTCTTACCTAGCAGTGTAGGCTACACATCTTATTAAATTTTGCTAATTTTGTGAGCATGATAACAGTTTTTTGCCACTTCTAAAATTTAGATCTCCTATTCACCTTAAAAATATATATCATTTAAGGGATTTTTATCCTTCAGATAAGACAACAATGAAGGATAAATGGTTTTGATATAAATGATAATTAAGTATATAATCGTTTCTCACCAGTGCAGGTCAGTAAAGACTTGACACTGCTCTGTTCCCAGGCCACGGCTGACAGAACAGCCACTCTCTGGAACAATAGGAATGTAATTTGTAATACTTCTCAATTTGGATAGTTGTGATAATGGGGAGTTGTGAGAAAAAGGATTGAAGTAGAAGGGAAAATAAACTTTATTCTAAAATCTGATTTGTACCAGACCTGATTTATATTGCTTATGTGGGTTCCCCCCTACCCATTGCCCCGACTCACCAACCCCCGCTTATTTCCAGCAGTAATGAATTTACATCAATCCATTTTTAAAGGCCAGCCAGTGATTGGTAGACATGAAAGATGACTTTAAACTCAACTTGGCTGACCAGAGGTTCTTCGGAGTCATGGTAGATGCTCATGGTGATGTTTCTTTATATGATGCTGTAATTAGATGTTTGAAATGGTTGCTTATACACTGGTCTGAGAATGTTAATTTATATCCAAAGCGTTGTTTTACAGTTATACAACTTTGTAAGTGGAACGAAAGCCTTTTCTTGCTTAATTCAGCTTCATAGTCAATCCGTCACCTTTCAAATGCCAAAATGGTGCAGAAATATAGTACTTTTCAGCTCTGGTTACCTCCACACTTCATCTGCTGTCAAACAGCAGTTAAGCTGATGCAGGAGGATTATTTTGATAAGGCCATTTCTAAAGACAGAATTCAAAACAAGAACATTCTGGTCTCCCCCATTAATGTCAAATACATGGTATTCTGCCAGACATTGTTGGTGCACACTTCTGAAAATCTGTTTTCTTTCAAATTGCACTACATTTTATTTTCTGAAATATGCTTGGTCCCTGTTTGAAAGAGTTTAGAGTAAAAGCTTTTAAGAACAATTTCTTTAGAAGCTGGGTTGTCTTTTTTTAGACACTGTGGTTTATCCTAGAGAGTGGTTCCTGCATAATTGCTAGAGAATGATATTGGCCCTCTTTCAGAGCAAGCTGAACAGGGCCACCCCTGTGTGCACAGCTCTGAAGATGGCGTGAGGTCATTGAGCTCTCAGGTGTGGGGAAGAGGGTTTTAGACCCAGCAGGTGGAAGATCTAGGAGATTTATCTTAGTTCCTTTATCACTTTGCTCTTTGCTGAGGTGTCTTAAAATGGGTCTAGTCTAAAAGTACCCAATGTGGCGTAAGTGGCCTAAGAGCTATCCTGGCTTTCTGGGTTATCCCCGAGGCTATGTGTCGGCCCTGGAGAAATGCAATCCAGTTGTCTGTTTTGGAAAAGTGGCCTCTAGGGATACAAAGCCAACTACATTTCTTATGCTCTGCAGCCCAGGCAAATGAGAGGTAGGCCCTGATTCAAGAGCAACAACAACTCACAACATTTATTTGTTAATTCAACTAAAATTTATTGAGGCATTAAAATATACAGGACCCTGTACGAGGCACTGCAGGAAAAATGAAGAAATTATCTATTAGTGGGCATACACGAAAGTCAGGATATGATAAAAAGGAATAAACAAGGCATTGCCAATTTTAAAAAGGAAACAAATGCCAGCAGATTGTGAATTCGTAATGAAAGAACTATTCGGTATGAACTACGGCGGGTAGAAACATTGCAAGGGTCCCAGGTGAAAATACGGGGACTGGTCCCTCCAAGGTGAGAGTAAAGCACTCAGCCTGGCTTTCACTCTAGTGACATCAGCTCCATTCACAGCACCATGTTTTCTACTGAGGAACAAATTCGAAACCCATATGGACTAAGCAAAAAGGAATTCGGGTGGAGAGACAAGACACATTCATAAATAAACATGATACAAGAGAGAAGGTAACGCATTCCAGGGCAAGTATAGGTCCTTGTTCTGGGAAGTGTGCTGGAATTTAGAGAGAGGATACCGGGCAGGATGGGAGGCGAGAGGCGAGGATTTAGGGGCACATACATCTTATAGCATTTTCACTACCTTATCTAATTTTAATCTTCAAAGAACCGTGGGAGGTAGACGGTACAGGGCTATTTAAGATTTATTATGCCTGGTTTACAGATGAGGAAACTCTGGTCATGAGAGGAGGGTTTCAGGTTTTATTTTTTGTTGTGGTTTTGTTCCATTCTTCAACTTGTACAGTTGACGCCTGAACAACACAGGTTTGAACTGCACAGGTCAACTTATATGTGGATTTTTTTCAATTGATTACAGTTTTGTTGACCCACATAGTTTAAATCCCTGTTGTTCATCAACCCGTGGTTGGGAATCAGCATGTCCTAGGGGCCAAGTTAAATTACACGTGGAGTTTGGGCTGTGCAGGCACTCAGTGCCCCTAGCTCCAGGCATTGTTCAAGGGTCAACTCTAGATTCACAAGAGTTCTTTCGCTACAGAGAATTCATCCCAAGTTGGGACCAGAGAGTCAGTTGCTTTATTTTAGCTAATCAGCTGATTGGACATTAGGGATGGTGCTTTCCTGGTGTTTTTGAATGGCAACCTGTATGCTGAAGTTGTCTGAAGCTCAGTTTCCCCATATGTCAAGTGGGGGTAATAAAGCCTGCCCTACTTACAAAAATTGAACAGGACACAAAGGTAAGGTGTGAAGCTTTGCATGGTGAACACTCAGTCCAATATCAGTGCCACGACATCACTTACAGAATTCATTTCAGTGAAAGATGCTTAAAATCTGAACTACTGAGACCTACGAGGAATTTGTCACAATCAGCAATATTGCACTCTCAGTAAGATGTTCACATTCTACTTGGAGCTAGTATTTTCATTTAGCTTTGAAAGGCAAACGAGATCAATTTTACTGTCATTTTACAGAGCTGTTTGTTCTGTCTCACAAACGGACAAACATCAGTTTACGGCGCCACTGTGACTATGCTGGAGCCTAATGAACTTTGGAATTTCACACATGTTGGCTTCACTTACAGTAGCACTACTGTACTTCTGACACTTAAAAAACATGTGTTGATGTACCACTAAACCATGAACAGAGGCAAAAACAACAACAAAGAAACAGCACTTGCTAATCTCTGTCACAGGCCTCCACATTACTTTGCAACTTTCTTCCTGAGAATCCCTTAAAATGGTGGGAGCTATTATTAGTCATTTGTCCTCAGCAGTCTCGTCTGATGAATGCCAGCCCACAGGTTGCATATCTGTGCTGCAAATCTGCAGTCTGTAATACAACAGAGCGAGCTTCCTGAGATTAAAAATCGAGAGAAAAAATAGGGTGGGGATTTAAATTTGCCTAGTGGCGACATTTTTCTACACCAATGTGCCATCTCATGTAACGGAATATAATAATGATGGTAATTTTGGGAGCGGCATGAATTCACGCATAAAAGTACACAGTAGCTCTTACAACTAGAACTATTTTATATTCCCCTACTCTTTGTCCATCTTCTTCTCTTTATTAAATTCCCTTTCAGTTAGAAAATCTATCTCTGAGCTGATATGGAGATCTTTCCAAGCCAAAAGAAATTTGTTCAGTGTTAAATTTTAGAAAGATGAACTGAAAAAACCATGCCAGTTTTCATTAATTCAGAAAACCTTTCAGCATTCCAATCTCTCCCAGGAAGGAAATATTTCTCCAGCCCCGTAAGTGCTTTCTGATGTATAAACGTACCTCAGGAAAGACACCTGAATAACCTCAGCCACATTTGCTGTATTATAATACCAGGATGTTCACCGCGGGGGCTTAAAAGACTTGATTGTCAGAGATGGGATTTTTGTGGTTAATGAGAGCTCCTAAGAATCAGCATCTTTGGCTTTTAAAGGAGAGAGCTGGCTTCAATTTCTACATCAATGTCAGGGTTAAGAAAATACATCTGAATATAGGAAATTATTGGAAAACTCACACAAAAAGAGGTCACTGGAGTGAAAAGAAATGAATCTTACTGATGATGACCACGAAGTAACTTCACACAATGTACACAGGACCTAAGGCCTGCTGGAGCTGAAAACTCGACTGCAGCTCTGATGACTGGGGAGACTGCTGGTTACACACAGAGAAAACTTCTGCTCCAGAGTGAGAAGGGCGTGTAGGCTGCATCGACCCGGGCTGCGGGGGTCGGGAAAAGAACCGCACATCAGTCTGTCCCGGACAGGCTTCCTAGTTCCCACTGCACAACTGGGGCAACTGGGTTGGTAGACTAGAGGATTTGCAAAGTATTTGAAAGGGGATTCCCAATTGTGGAGTTCTATAGGTGCTCAGATTTAATCATACACACTACATCATTCCACAGTTTCATCCTTACATCTCTGCTCGATGCTGGAACAGTAACCAAAGAATTCAAAATCCTTTAAATGCCGGGGTAGAGTTTTACAGATTTAATAAGCACTTTCCCATCAACTAGTATAGTGGGGAAATTATTGACACTGAAGTGCCTATGCTCTCTTGATTTTCATTTTTTTCGTTTGTCTTTAAATTCAAGCAGTATATTGTTTTAGAGCTTTTTCTATGACTGAGAGGTGAAGCAGCATTTTCCTCCAGCATAAGAGAAAAAACAGGAATTTATTGAGAAGACTATGACATGTTGCTGAAGGGACAGAAGTCTCAGAGTAGCTTTGTGATGTGGGGGGATCTAAGAGAATGGAAAGGGGCTGATTTATCTGGATCCCTGGGTCTGGCTCCTAGGCATTACCCATATCTCCAACACACTCCTCAAATTTGGAGCGTCAGAATGGGAAAGGTTCAACTGAGTGGCTTAGAGTACACCTAAAGAAGTTTAAACCTCGCACAAATCCCAGCCCAACGCCACAGAAGCTTAGGGCCTGAGGGGACCTTGCAGGTTGAGATAGTGGCTGTCGTGGCAGAAAACAATAAGTAGGAACAGCCTATTATTGCTGTCCTTGATTTTCACAGCCCTACGGACTTATGACTTAACAAAGATCATATGACTAGTTCAAGGTCCAGCAAAAGCAAGAGCCCAGATGTTCTCATGCCCCATTCAGATTCCTTTCTGTGGCAGGGCTCCAAACTCAACCCTTCAGATGAGGCAAATTCTCAATTCTGATTTCACATCAGCTGCCAAAGAATTTACCTCTGAAAATGCAGCTGCTAAAGCTATTCCTCACTAGTAGGGCTATGGAAGAATTTATATTTTTATGACTGATTTCCAAGAGACCTTAAACAAATAAAAAGTTTGTATAAGCAATGGACTTTTTCAGTTGTTTGGAAGCATCCCAACACCTATGTTCAAAACAGATGCTGCTGAGGTTCCTTGGCTCCAAGCGGATTGAGAACAGGATGAGAAGGAGTCTGTGACTTATTATAGCAATTTCAAAAATATATCCATTGATAAGGCTGCATAAATAAGCAAAAGATTGCATTTCTATGCTTTAGAAACAGATAATGACAAAATAATAATCCAATTGTTTCATGATGATTAGAAGAAAGCTCTTAAATGTTTTAGATTAATAAAAATATTAAATAATTACATAATTAATATGGTTTATTGAACATAATAATGCTTTTGCAGTCTCCTCCTAGTCTGGGAACCTGCAAGTCCATTTCACTGAAGTATGATATACATACAATACGATTCACTAATTTTAATTGTATAATGTTATGAATTTTGATGAATGCATAGAGTCTTAGAAGTACCACTACAGTCACAATATAGGACATTTCTGTCACCTGCAGAAAATTCCCTCTTGTTCCTTTGCAATCAATTTCCTCTCCTGCCCATGGCTTTTGACAGCCAGTGATTTTTCTTTTCTTTACTTTAATTTTTATCAGAACACTTAACGTGAGACATATCCCCAATCTAATTTTGTGTACAATACAGTATTGCAAACTGTACGCACAATGTTGTGTAGTAGATCTCTCATTCATCTTACCTGAAACTTCATGCCCAGTGGTTAGCAACTTTCTGTTTTCCCTCCTTCCAGCGCCTAGAAACCATTACTGTATTCTCTGCTTCTATGGGTTTGACTATTTTTGATATCTCATATAAGTGGAATTTTGCAGTATTTGTTCTTCCGTGAAATCACTTAACATAATGTCTTCAAGGTTCATCCATGTTATGGCATCCTGCAGGATTTCCTTTTATTGAGGCTGAATAATAGTCTAGTGCATGTCTGAACCACCTTTTCTTTAACTATTCATCTGTTGATGAGCCCTTACATTGTTTCTGTACCTTGGCTATTTGTGATCAGTGCTTCAGTCAACATGACAGTGCTAATATCTCTTGAGATCCTGATTTCCATGCTTTTGGATGAATATGCAGAAGTGGGATTTATGAAGCAAAGGTAGAAAATAAATATTAGAGTAGAAAAAATAGATATAATAAAAATCACATGGTCATCTCAACAGATACAGAAAATTGTTTGATAAAATTTAGCATCCTTTTATGATAAAAACTCTCAACAAACTAGAAATAGAGGAAAATTAATTCAATATAATAAAGGCCATATGTGAAAGGCCTACAGATAATAGTATACTTCAAAGGAAAAACTGAAAGCCTTTCCTCTATTGCTTTATTCTCAGGAATAATGTAAGGAAGCCCATTGTTGCCACTTCCATTCATTAGCACTGGAAAGTCCTAGCCTGAACAATTAAGCAAGAAAAATAAATAAAAAGCATCCAAATCAGAAAGGAAGAAATAAAATTGTTTCCACTTGCAGGTGACATGCTCTTGTATTCAGAAAACCCTAAAGACTTGTCCCCCTGCCCCCAAATATGGTTAGATATAATAAAATAGTTCAGTAAAGCTGCAGGATACAAAATCAACACACAAAAGTCATTTGTTTTCTACACACTAACAACAAACAAAAAAGATAAAGTAAAATATTACCAAATATTCAATCCCCAAAATACAAAAATAAAAATAGGAAAAAAAGAACAAAGACTAGATGAGACAAAGAAAATACCAATAGCAAAGTAGTAGGCTTAAACCCAGGTACATTTATCATTACATTAAATGCAAATTTTGTAAATATACTAAATAAAATGCAGATGCTATAAGAATAGAATTTTTAAGAAGTAACTTCATAATGTCTTCAAGAAATGCAATTTAAATGTAAAGACAAGAACATAAAAAAGTTGGAGTTACTATATTAATATCAGACAAAGTATTTCTGACATGGAATATTACCACAGATAAAGATGAATATTAAGGATAATAAACTTTATATATAAAACTAAAACAACTCAAATTACTTAATGATATTTGTAGGAATCTCCTAACAAGTGTAGAATATATGTTCATTTCAAGTACAACAGAAATAGTCACCAAGATTGACAATATTCTGGGTCATAAAACAAGTCTCAAAATTTAAAATCAGTGGTTAACACATGACTTCTGTTTGACATTATACTTAAAGTCCCAGACAGTGTAAAAGACAAGAAGAAAGCAATAAAATAAACTATGCAAATTGAAAGGAAGAAGTAAAGCTATATTTATTTGTATATGATACAAGCATTTGCAAAAAAAACCTAATGAATTTACAGAAAGCTGAAAGAAACTGGCAGTTTAGCAATATTACAGGGTATAAAATAATATAAAAAGTAATTATATATCTATATATGGTCAACAGTTGCATTTTGAAAACATCATTTTAAGGCATTGAAAATCTTAAAACACACCGGGATAACTTTACAAGAGATTTGCAATGCCTATATACTAAAAAGAACAAAACACTGCTCAGAAAAACTAAAGAAACCAAAACAAATAGGGAGAAATATCATGTTCATGGATTAGAAGACTCAGTATTGTTAACATGGAAATTCTCCTCAAAGTGATCTGTGCATTCAAAATGGATGCATGCTTCCCTGTAGAAATTGACAGTCTAATTCTAAAAGTTATGTATAAATGCAAAAGGCATAGATTAACAAGTAAATTTTTGAACACTCAGAACAAAGTTGAAGAACTTATATATACATATAAATTTACATGAGTAAAGAATTTGTGGTATTTGAATTAAAAAAAATAGACATACAGTATAGCTCAATGGGACCAAGTAGAGAGCCCAGAAATAGACCTGCACATGAATGGTGAGTTAAATTTCAAGATGCCCACGTTAACTAACGGGAAAAGATACGGGAAGGATGTATCTTGGGGCCCACCTTGCACCATACAGAAAATTAAACTCAAATGTATCAAAGACCTAAGCATAAAGAAAAATTACAAAATTTTTGGAAGAAAACATGTAAGATATCTTTATGTTCGTGGGGTAAGTAAAGATTTCTTAGTTCAGCCCGGCCGGGCGTGGCTCAGCGGTTGAGCAGCGACCTAGGATCCAGGCGATCAGGGTTCGATTCCCGGTCAGGGCACATGCCCGGGTTGCGGGCTCGATCAATGACTCTCTCATCATTGATGTTTCTATCTCTCTCTCTCCCCCTCTCCTTTCCTCTCTCTGAAATCAATAAAGATATGTTTAAAAAAAAAAAATGATTTCTTAGTTCACAAAAGGCATTAATTATAAAAGAAAAAAATTATAGTTGGATCTTATTTAAGTTTAAATATTCTGGTTTTCAAAATTTCTCCTTAAGGAAATAAAAGAGCAAGTCACAGAGGGGAACGAACTATTGCTAATACATATACATTAAAGGGACATAATAAAAGAACTTTATAAAACAAACGTATAACTCAATAATAAAAAGAAAAATGACCCATTTTTTAAAATGGCAAACAATTTTTTTTTTTAATATATCTTTATTGATTTCAGAGAGAGGAAAGGAGAGAGAGAGAGAGAGAAACATCAATGATGGGAGAGTCATTGATCAGCTTTTTTTTTTTTAATATATCTTTATTGATTTCAGAGAGAGGAAAGGAGAGGGAGAGAGAGAGAGAAACATCAATGATGGGAGAGTCATTGATCAGCTGCAGCCCGCAACCCGGGCATGTGCCCTGACCGGGAATCGAACCCTGATCGCCTGGATCCTAGGTCGATGCTTAACCACTGAGCCACGCCTGGCCGGGCTAAAATGGCAAACAATTTTAACAGCCACTTCACAAGAGAAGGTCCATAAGTGGCCACATGAAGAGATTCACCCCTACTGCAGCCTTTATTCCCTGGTTACTCGTGGAAACACAAATTAAAACAACAAGAAGACACTAGCACCCCTCTACTAGAATGGCGAAAATTATGACGTCCAAACATACCAAGTATTTGTTAGGATGTGAGTCAACCAGAACTACAACACTGTGCTGGTGAGAGTGTAACATGTACAACCACTTCATTTTGTCCACCTCTTATAAAGTTAAATACACACACAACCTCTGACTCAGCAATTCTCCTCTGAAGTACTTATGGAGAAATGAAAACATATCGCCACGTGAATGTTCACAAAACCTTTACTTAAAATACTAAAAACTAGACATCTTTCAAGCGCCCTTAAACAGCTAATGGCTAAAAACATACTCTTACGGGAATGCTAACCAGCACAAAAAGCAACAAGCAACAAAGAAAATCTCTTGTAATCGTAAGATTCCATGCGTTAAAATTTCTTGTGATTATTATTAATAGGTGCCTAAAAGAACATGAGAATAAATTTTATAAAATATTAATAACGATATAGACTTCAGCATCAATTCTCTTCCTTTTGTGCCTGTTTATAGATGTAAGCACTCAGCATTATATTCACTCTTACAAGATGATATCCCTGGTCTGGAGACCACACCACTCTAACAGATCTCCAGTCTTTCCTCTTGCTTCCTGCAGTCCAGTCCCTTGACAGCAGCAGCCTAAGTGACATTTTTGGCAATGAAAACCAAATTTTAAGAAGTTCTCCTTCATGGCTGTTCACTCTCCACCACCCCTTCCCCAGTAGGTTGCCTACTGCAATTAGAATAAAATGTGATCTCCTCAACTCTGCAGCCAGTCTCTTTCTCTTTTTATACTTCTCCCCTTCTCCAGTTCTGGGTTCCAGACACTTACACCCTTTTGTTTTTCAGACATATCAAGTTCACACCTACTTCACCCTTTATTCCTGGCTACCCAACCTACAGAGTCCCTGTAGACCCTTGTCTTCTGGCTGTTTTGCCTTCCCAACATTTTCACTGACTTATTGATCATTTCCCTCTCCTAGCTATGCTTCAAGAGAGCAAAATAAAAACCTTCTTGCCTTCCCCCGCACCCCATTACCTAGAACTGTGCCTGGTAGATTCTAAAACATATTTTTCAAATCGGTGAATGAGCCAATGAATTAATACCAAGTCATTTCAATAAGCATTAGTTTTCAGAAGACATTTTGGTATTGTTGAACAATTAAAAATTGCTCTATTTTTTAATGTGATTTATTGTTTTCTAAAGCTCCAGGTTGCATGTGGTATGTCTCTTGTTTGGCTGTACACGTCAAAGCAATCTTTGAGTGTGAGACGATTTAGAGAAGGTAGAAATTTCAACAGGTTCAATTAATTGCATCGTAGTTTCCCTTAGGACATTTCCTGCAGCGCTCTTAGGTCTTTTTCATAAAAGAGCTTCCCTAAGTGACTGTAATAGACAGCATTCGTTTGAGAGCTGTCACCTCTAGACCTGTGTCTTTATTGATTTCTACACTGCTTTTACTCTCAAGGCATCAAAGTCAGAAACAAAATGACTATGGTGCTAAATGGCTGATTGTAAAGGAGATTACTATTTTCTCCAAAGAATCTTGAAGAAATGTTGTGATTCTAAAAAAGAATGATTAGACAGCAATTACTGTCCTGAGCTGAGCAGTAGATTCTATTCTTTCTACAGTAGTATTTAAGACAAGATGACACTGTAATTACTAAGAATTGACTACGGATGAAATGGCAGACAAGATGAGAAATTATGAATTGAGGAATTATTTCAGGGGTTAAAGTTCAATATGAAATCATTGAACTTTAATGGATAAGAGAAGAGAGCAGGGGTTAGGATATTAAAATATAATGGGACCTGAAGGAAATTATATCCAGGGAGACAATGTTCCTCCTCAAGCCCCTGATAAGGTCATCATGAAATACAACAGGATTATTCCATAAAGAAAATAAGTTAGCTATCCATGCTCTCAAATATTGTGGGAGACCCGAATTCAGTTTCAATTTCTTCTACTTGTTCCTTCTATGCACTAATGCAAAATCCATTTTTATCTATTTCTAAGATTTCCTTACCCAGTGGTAAAAGCCAGTTAAAGTTCTCTGTACATTTCAAAAATCAGACTTCCAAAGAAATTGAAAGTAGTTTGTGATAAAACTAAACAAACAACAGAAACATCCATTCTGAGCTGCCAGAAGGGAGGCGGGAGGTGGAGAATAGAAGAAAGAAGGTGAAGGGAAGAGCCAAAGAACATACATGCAAAACCCACGGACACACACAACAGTGTGGGGATGGCCAGAGGAAGGGGGTGGGCACAGGCTGGGTGGAGGTGGGCAAAGGGAGGGAAATGGGGCATCTGTAAGTGTCGACAATAAAAATGAAGTAAAAAAAGCCACACCAAACATATGTTAAAATTAGGTGTTATTGAAGCTACACATTCTCACCTACATGTAGGAATATAAATCTTTTCTTATTGCTGGTAAGAAATTCCTACAGTTATTTTCAGTGAAAGAAGAGCAAAAGGTCTAGAAAAATAGATCTTTTTTTTTTTAATTGCCTACTTTCCTGTTTGGTGGATTTAAAAAAAAAACAATTGTTTTGAAGAAAAAAGGTGGCTGTCTTTATTAGTTCAGAAATAATATGTTTGGTAAGTCAATCCACTTCCATGTTTATAGCATCATGATAATAAAGGTCAAGGTCATTGTAATTAGTAATGAAAATGCTAAAGTTTTCATGTGTTTTAGAATTTAGTATTTCAAAATTTGCATTCATGTTTCTTTTGTGTTCTGCAGTGTCACTTTATCAGATTATAAATGCCCAAGTAAGCATTTATGGGGGGGGAATGGAAGGGAAATTTAGCTTAAAATTGGAAGAATGGATTTTGAACCTTGATTTTATTATTAGTTAACCATATGATTCGACATGCTATTCCATAATTATGAGTGTTAATTTCCTTATCTGTAAAAAGGAGGGCCAAACGTAATTTCTTCACAGTATTTCTCCGAGGACTAACTAAAAATATGTTCATGAAGTCATTCATTAAAAAATAAAGTACGAACCAAAAGGAATAGTATATACTGGATGATTCCACTTACATGAAGCTTAAGAAAGGCAAAACAAACACACAGTGATAGAAATCCACACAGTGATTATGGGGGATGGGGTTATTTACTGGAAAGGAACACAAGGGAACATTCTAGGGTGATAAATTATTCTGTACTTTTATTTAGGTGGTAGTGAAAATGTTATATAGAATATAAAAAGTCATAGAGGTGTGCACTTAAGATTTGTGCATTTTGTGGTAAATTAAACATTAATAAAATAAACAGAAGGGAGATAGAACTGTGATACCATGTTCCTTAGCATGGCCACAAGGCCAGTCCTGACCTGCTCCATATCTACTTTTCTATTCTCAAGTCTCGCCACTAGATTCTCTTTCTTCAAACAATTTTTGAACCAATGATTATTTTCTGGCCACAACATTTGCCTTTTTAGAGTTGTAAAGAAATTTTAACAGGTCCATGTCTTTGCTTATTTACATCCTAACCCAACCTTGCCGAGCAAACTTCAAATTCTCTCTCAAATCAGAGCTCATATGCCACTTATTCCAAAAACCTTTCCAGGAATATTCTACTCAGATGGAGATCATCAGACAATCCTCCTTTGCAGGGCTATTAGCTTCATGGACAGGCAACCTCGGCAGTAGCTCAGAGTCCCAGCTTAGAAAGGCCTTGCACTTGGTTAATGGTCCGCTATAGTCATCCTGACATCCTGAATTTTTCAACAAGGGAACATGCACTTTCATTTTGCACTGGGTGCTGAAACTATGTACCAGATCCTGCTCTTTGGACCTTTCACTGTACCTATACCAGTGTCTTTTTTGTTGGGATGTATTATTTCCTTCTCTGACTTCTTGACTTACCAAGAATCTCTTTAATCATGACTATGGCTCTTCCATTTAAATTCCCAGAATCTAGCATATCTTTGAGCACTTAATTGGCAATGATGAGTATTTGTTGATTGATAGATTAACTAACTGATCCACTAATTGGATTAATTAATAACAGAGTTAGTTAATTAATGTTACTGGGTAAGAGAGTGATATGGCAAGCTAAGAAATATAACAGAGTTGACTAGTAAACTGAAAACTGTAATTACTCGTCAATCAGGTCTGTAAATTCATTCAACGAATATTAAATACCTACTCTGTTCCAGAATAGCTGATAAACTGGCAAGCACATCTATCATTTCCCCTCTTGGACAGCCTTGTTTGTCTTCCTCTCTGCAGCTTGGGCTAAACCAACAGAGAACACTGCCTCTGAAGACCATGGCAAGAGCTGAAGGTAAAGCTGGGCAGAATTAGTGAGTTTTAGGCATACTGCCATACTGTTCTCACGCTTACTTTCTGAATTTTTTAAAAACTCTGCTCATCTGATATCCTCCTAAAATCATCCTTCAGCAAGTCCCTAGGCAATTTACTCCCTGTCAATTGAGTTAGATACAGAGGACATTGAAAAAGGCTAGGGGAGTGGTACAGAGACTTTGCAATATCTATTTTGTTTCAGAGGCAAACCTGCTAGAAGGCAACTGTTGGAACCACCATGGTTTTTTTCCATGTCCAAACTCCACTAGCGTTCTCATGAAGCCTTTGTGTCTTCTGGTATTTTAATAAACAGGCAATGTTGTTATCAAAACTACACTATCACTCTCTAATCCATTCCCATACCCATCCTTCAAAGTAACTTAGCATAGTGTTATTTTCTCTAAGAATCTGCTTGCAATCTAGGCCTTAGAGGCTATCTCAAGATATTGTGTTTCTTTTCCCTTAAAAATGTTTTAGTTGATAAATATTGCATTCTCTGGAATCCCAAACTGCACTCAAATCAAGATTGTGCTGATCAACCCAGGGAATTAATATGAGGGTGGGTGTGGCAAGATGTGCACTCTCCACAGGCTGCTCAGAGTTGCATTTCCTCACGAAGATAAGGTAGCAGAGGCTCCATAATATTTCCCTTCTGTGGAACTAAGGCCTTCCTTGTCTTTCTAATGTTTTAATCCTGTGAGTCTGGATTTCATTTATTTCTTATTTCCACAGGAAATTAGAACCACAATCCATTGCAAGCAGTTTCTAGCTTTATTCCTTCCCACACATATCAGAAAAAGTTGTCCAGATGACATGTAGGCTAATGAAAACCTGAAGCCCTTCTACTTGTAGACTCACCATCCAGTCTATCCCAAGATTTTTCTTAACCTTTTGTGCTAAGAGGCACAGAATGAAAACTTGTTTTTATTATTAAATTTTTAAAAGTTTACCTTTATTGTTGAAAATATTACAAATGTCCCCTTTGACCCTTTGACCCACTCCACCCCAACCCCCACCCAGGCTTATCGCACTGTCTGTGTCCATGGTTATGCTATAAATTCTTTGGTTAATCTCTACCCGAACCTCCCTCCCCCCTCCCTCTGAGATTCATCAATCTGCTCCATGCTTCATGTCTCTGGATCTATTTTGTTCATCAGTTTATTCTGTTCATTATTGCTTATGTAAACTTCTACTGAATGTAAATATGCTTTAAGAGCTATGAGCTGATCTAGATCATGTTTGAATCTTCATAATGATGCTTTATGGCAATAACTTTCATACAGTGTGATGCTAATTGAGTTTATTTACATCTTACTGAAGGTGTTAAAAGGAGGTAGCTAATAAATATACTACCAAGCACAGGACTGGAGGAAATCTATCATCTACCTTCACACAATATACATGGAATATACCATGTGTGTATAGTATATGTGTGTGTATGTCTATAGAAGACATAGATATAGATATAGATGATATATAGATTAGATATAGATAGAGATTAGAGATAGACAGAGATAGAGATAGAGATAGAGATAGAGATAGAGATAGAGATAGATAGATAGATAGATATAGATACAGATATGTAGTGTGTGTGTATATTGTATGGATATAATCAGGTTCTATGAGTTCTACTAGTTGAGCATAAGCGGGAGAGTATAAAGTACAAAATGCTTATTATCTAAGAGGAGAAGCTTTCACTTGCTATGATCCCCAAGAGAAATTATTCACATGAGGTATTTTACAGCATTGGTTGGCATCCAACTTTCCTAGTTTTCTTCCTCACTCCTTGATCACGTCTTCACAGCCCTTTCAGTGGGCAGCTTTAATAGCTGAGGTTAGACACTGGAGTGTCCAGGGTTAGTCCCACGGGCCCTCTCCTCTGCATGCACTCCTCGCCCCATCTCATCCAGCTCCTTGGCCGTACGTAACAAACTGTAATAACCTAATGTGAGCCCTCATTACTTTCTCCTACCCCTTTGATCTTTCCTTGTGTCTCTTCATAGTACAGTCAAGATAGCAAATACTGAGTTATTTATTTACTTCTATGTTTATAATTGCTGGTTTCCCCTACCAGAGTACAATGACACGAGGGCAGGGCTTTTCAGAATGTCTTGTTCACACTGCATCCCCAGGTTTAGAGCGGTGCCTACCATTAAGTTGAATTGTTTAGGTTCCAGCAGAAAATAGAATTCTTCTCATGTGTTATGAATTATTTTTCTTTTCTTTCTTTTTGTGTGTGTAGAAAGTACATAGGAAGGTATGTAGGGAAATCATAAGGGATTTGGAGCATCCAAAAATTATCAAATGGAGGAAGTCCTTAATCCTGAGGTCCTAAGAGGAAGTAGGGAGGCTAACGAGGTCTTGGCACCCAGTGAGAGCTGAGGCTGTGGTGGGGGGTTGCCTGACAGGAGTAGCAGTCCCAGTCCTAGAGGGAAAGGAAACAGCCCCAGTCACACAGCTTAAAGTAGTGAGGGAGCAGGGGATATACATCCTGACCCCTGTTGTCTCCTAACCTGAAATCTCCTGCAGATGCTCTCCACTGGCCACACCCAATGGAAGGCCAAGGTCAATAGTGCCCAGCAATTTAGGGCAGGGGTGAGGCAGAGAAGGATGGGAATGGATCTGAGGGACAATCAGGGAACAAACTAATGTGCACTTAATATGCAGCCATGGAACAAACACAAGGCAATGTCCTTAAAATATGATTTCAAAGGAAACTTAAAAATTGAATCCAAATGACTGTTTATCTCAGATAAACAGTCATTGGATTCTCAGATAAACAGTCATTGGATTCTCAGATAAACAGTCATTGGATTCTTAAAAAATGTCAAGGGCATGAAATCAAAATGAAACTCAGAAGAAGCAATTCTGAGAAGGGCTAGAGTAAGGAGATTCTAATAAGAGCTGCTGAGGAAGGGTTATTTGTAAGGAGGCTCTTTGGTCAAATTAAAATGTTCATATGAACGAGTAGATACACATGTCCCTGAACTTCATAGTTCTGTGCAGGTTCTACCTCAGTCTTCTGTTTAACTAGGTAGCATTCGTGGCTTGTGTCATTAATTCAACTTCCTGCCATGGTGCAGCTCTGTTGCTCACCTGGTGTGCAGGCAAGGTGTAAATGCTTCACAGTGACAACTGATCAGATAACAGGGCCAGTCCATGAACACCACGTGGTTCCTCTTTTCCTTGACTGTATACCCCACTTTCGGAGAGCTCTGCTTTGTGTCAAGAGATCTAGGAACTGATTTGACATCAGCAAGTCAGAAAAGCAGACATCACAGGCATCTACCCCTACACACAGCGGGGAAGAAAATGTAAAACCCACCTTTCATATCTGAGGTTTGGGGAAGGGATTCTTTTAAGTAGCAGCGCCACCCAGACCTAGAATTTATCACTTCTGTAAACAGTAAGAAAACACAGGTAAGAGATGAAAACCACAAGGCAGCTACCGAGCCTTTCTGCTCTGAGGGATCCCAGAAGCTCAAAGAGCCTCCCTCAGCAGAACTGCACTTTAGACTCTGTCTGCAGGTTTCCTTCTGCTTCAGGAAGAAAGCTTGGAGCGAAAGCCGGCTATGGAGCCTGGCCGGGTGGCTCAGTTGGCCGGGCATCGTCCAGCGCACTAAAGGGTTGTCGCTTCTATTCCTGGTCAGGGCACACGCCCGGGTTGAGGGCTTGATCCCTGGTGGGGGCCTGCAGGAGGCAGCCGATCTATGTTATGATTTCACATGGATGTTTCTCCCTTCTCCCTTTCTCTCTCTCTAAAAAAATCAATAAACTATTCTTTAAAAGCAAAACAGCAACAAAGTAAAAACAGCCTGTGGAGAGCCCAGAAGTTGAGGATTTGGGGGTTACACATGCGTGGATTTATCTTTCCTCTTAAGTAGTTGGGTTTGGAAAAAAAGAGAAAAAGACAGAAAACAATAAAGTGGTCAATATAGGGGCCCATCTTTATGGTCAGGTAGATAAAAAGAGCATTCTGCTTTCCTTCTCTTTGCTCTCATCAGAGGCTCAGGAAATAGGGAATTCTGGAAAAATGAGACCAAACAGCCTGTCTGAGGCTGAGTCAGGTGCAGGAGAGGAGCACCCATGCGGCAGCCTGCAGGGCTGTCTCCCTGCAAAGGGCCTGCCCCTGGTACATCATTGCTGCCTTTGGCTTGGGAAGCTCTAAAGGCATTTTTTCCCCTGGAGCTAGAGATGCTGACCTCACTGCTGGAATGGAAAGATAAGAAAAATGTTTTAATCCGTATGTTAATTATTGAAATTAGAACGGCAAACAAGTATTTTGGGAAACTTCAAGTTGCTTCCAAACGTGGCACTTTCCATTTTAAGCCCAAAGTATAATTGTGTATTCAAAGGCTCAGATCTTCCCTACGATTCATGCATTATGTATGCGGTGCTTCCCTGGGACACGGAGGGTGTCACGCTCCGCATCCTGCTGAACTGGGGAAATAATTTCAGACAGAGTTTGACTTGAAACAGTATCAAAATTTAAAAAAGAAAAAGAAAGGAAAAAACCTTGGAACCCAGTTTTGGGGACTCAGAAACTTTACTAATTTAGAGGCTCTCTGTTGGGTAAAAAAAAAAAAAATTACGAAATTAAGATGAGTGTTGACATGGCACAGAAACAACTGCAGAATTATGTTCTTTTATGCCAAAAAAAGAAAAGTATTTCTGAAAGAGGCTGTTATTGACAAGGCTCTGCACACTTTTTCTGTTAGGGGCCAGATACTATTTTAGGCTTTGTGGTGGTGACCTTATCCCTCTCACTGTCACTGCCTCAACTTTGTCACTGCAGTGCGAAAACAGACAGATGTAAACAAATGGGACTGTGTTGCAATTAAACTGTATTTACACGGACAGGTGGCCAAACAGATTTGGCTGCAGGCTGAAGTTTGATAACCCCTAATGTAAAATATATGCTTTTACAGACTGATTAATATTTTTACGAGGCAAGTTAAATATTTAAAAGAGGACAATATTGCCTACTGCTGTAAGCTGATTATTCCCTTATAGATTCCTAGCCTCTTTCATCAGCTGGACAAGTACAGATTTCCCCACATCAACATTAATTAAGAAGGGAGACATTTTCATTGCCCTCATCAAAGTGCTCCTGGGAACACATCAAGCATCCCTTCTGTATCAGGTTTAACATTTCCACCGTCAGGTTTAATAAAACCTTAATAGTTTTCAAAGTCAGGCCCACAAACATTTTCTCTAACTTCTGCCTCAAAATCATATATTAACTTCAGCCACTGGTACCCAAGGCGGTTCTACTGCAGTGGCTTTCTGCTTCTCTGGGGAAGACCAGGCTAAGGAAATTGGTACATGTGTCTGTAGCAACTCCACTCAGAGTCTCTATTTGGAGGTTCCTGTCAAACCAAATAGAAAGGGGCAGAATGCAATAACATCCCTTTAGATCCACTGCCTGATTCTCATTTAGTTTTCCTGATTTCTTTCAGTCTCCAGACACATCTGCCAGTGCTTATTTTTTACGGCTGATTTACAGTAAAGGTTTGATTAAGATACCTCCATATTTTGCAGTGCTTAAGATACCTCCATTTCTTACATGCTTCATATGCAGCATGCACCAGACAAAGAGCAGAGTTTAAACTGTCAGTTCAAGGTCAAACTAAAATAGTTTAGTCCGTGCATCCAAGCCAATGAAGTTGGCCAACTCACTAGTCTATTCACAGAGAGCCTCTCTTCATCTTTGGTGCATCTGGCAAACCCAAGGAAACAGACTGCTTTCATACAAGCTCTCTCTATTTTTTGTGTGTGTCATGCCATAGCCCAGGTGTTTCAACTGTATCAGTACAGTCTGTCATCATAAACTGGAAAATTCAGAATAATTACAATTTTTCTGTGTTCAGAAGTAAGTGGAAATTTTCATTTAGGAGCATCATTTGCTGCTCATGAAAATGCATTTATCTAATTGCCTTCACTCACATCACTTAATGTGCTGTACTCTGCGCTGTTTCTAATATGACCTTGAAAATAGGTAAACTATCTCTGTATGCAGAGTGAAAATTTAGATAAATGCAATTAATTAAAATGAGTATGGGAAGAATGTGACCAATACATAATTGAACTGAAACAGCGTAACACTAAAATCTTTGACTAAGCAGCCTTGTTTTGCAAACTCTAGTTGGGAAAGCCCGATGGACATGGTGGAAGGATCCTTCCAACAGTCACATGTGGACGTGGTGTCAAAAGAATAGGAGAATATGGTGAATATTGTGGTTGTCTCTCCGAGAGCCTTTTCTCCCCTCATTTTGTTAAATGTGTGAATCTGTGGGTAGAACCCACTTTGTCTAACCCAATCAAGGTAATCCCAGCCCCTTGCCACAGCGGTTGATTGAAGTAACCTAGTCTATGCCAATCAGCATATATTATTCCCTTGGTACTTTGCACACATAATTAGGGCCAGTGAGACAGGAAGAAAAGTTCTAGGAGTTATATGGAAAAGAGGTTACTCTCGTGTCAGGAAAGCCATACCATGCCTTGAAGACAGCATTGCACAGTTATATCAAACCAACCCTAAAGCTAGACCATCTATCTGGTCATCTGACTAAACAATCCCTTTACTATTTTATAAGTATAATTTATATTTTTATATTATAAAGTATTTCAAATATACACAGAAAATCAAGTAAACACTAGGACAAATACACAAGTACATTTGTATTAGAAAATGTCAACACCTCTTTATATTGATACCAAATCCATTTTATTTTTAAGTGTTTTAAAGGTTGTGGAATGTCTTAACTTATAGTTCTGCACTCAAGTAATAAGGAATAGGACTAGCACTAGCATGGAAGTACTATTGATGAATTAATTCTGTGTACTGGAAGCAGGATACTTTACCATGTTAGCAAGTTCAGGTTAAAAGCCTAAGACAAATGCAGCCTAGATGACAGCTTTGATACTGAAAACATGATGCAAGTGATATGAATCAACAAGAAATGTAGGCTAATTTGAGATTCTTATATCACACTAGGATTATACAAATGGAAAGTGAGCAAGAGAAACAAACAAATATTTTCCTTTGTCATTCCTGATCAAAGATATGCCAATACTTTGATAAGAAGGCCATAACTTCCACCGCTACCACATCCTGTGGCACATTGAAAGAGGACTTCTCTTCAGATCCTCATTATGCTGTGTGTATGGGGTTCTAGCATGAAGACTGATGCTAAAGAGATGTAATTAAACCAGAAGAAACCAAAGAAGCTTGGAGGCCATCATTCCAGTCCAGACAAATCCGTCCAGGCAGGCAGTTGTGCCTTCTTATCAAGGTCCCCTCCCTGTTTGCATGGGCCCTGTTACATCTGCCATTACAGATCTCAGGGTGCCCTACCAACAGCTCTAATAACCTGAGACACACCTAATTTAAGTCAAACTGAGCTATTAGCTCAATTACAACTGGTCTGGGCTGTTTCCAGGAGTTGTGGAGCCTAATGAAGACAGACTAGGTCATCCTACATCCCTCTCTACTTAGTTTAGTCTGAAAAATTCACTTTCCCTTCCTTCTTTGACTTTACCTCAATTTGTGTAAAAATATGTGAAAATATATGCAAATAATATGCTTGCAAAGGAGTATACATATTTGAAAATACACATATAAATATTCATAGAGTCCCCCGTCCTCAAAATCCCAGAGGCCAGTAGCATAAAATCATGTTGGAAAATCATATTTTAGAGCTCATATCTAAGCAAAGTAACTTGCTGATATTGGTATAGAAGATAATTTAAAGATAAAACTCTATACTGGTAGTTTAATTTCTTTTCCTTCTGTATTTCATCATTTACCCCATTAATTTCAATTTTGTCCAACTAAATGTTCAAAAATGTTGACTTTCTTTTTAAAATAAATGTCAGTAGTTGATTATAATTTGTTATATATCTTCTCTTTTCTCGGTTATTGTAGGTACTCATTATATTCGAGTGCATGGATGGATGAATAAATTAATAAATGTCAAAATGCTCATATTAAATATTTGTCTTCATTCTTTGAGCAACCTTTTTGACTATTAATAATAAAAGTAGTGTTAACATTTAACATACATAGACTTGTCATCAAATTGTGGGCTTTAAACCTATGTTTCCCTGGGAAAACCAGTATTTAACCAAATAGCATTTAACTCAAGAACTTGGGGATATTTAATAGTGGAGGTAAGATAAGAAGGTCTAAAAGATCTACTGAATATTGGAAAGAGTTGTTCAGCAAGGACTTAACTCAGAAAAAGACAAGGACTTGCAAAGAAAGACCATCAATATATGGGAGTATAACTGATGCAGAAAGGCCAAGATTTTAAAGACCAGACTCACGTTGCCAGCAGAGAAACAAAGAGCTATTAGTGTATCTGTGTAGACATAAGGAAGTGGCCAGCCAAATCCAGACACCTATTGAATATGAACATAGTGAGTTCACAGTGTTTCTCAAACATTAATGTGCATATGAATCACCTGGGGATTTTGTTCAAAATGCAGACTCTGATTCACTATGTCTGGGGAAAAGTCTCCATTTCCAACAAACTTCCAGATGATGCCCACGCTGTTGGCTCTTGGAACACACATTTAGTAGGAAATAAACAGGATCCTCAAAATGAATCAAGAAAATCCAGGTAAGGATTATGCCTCACAATATATATGTTGTGTATATAACTTGCTTATGTGCATACACACACAGGCACGCACACATAGAGTTCATTTCGTAGTTTCTCAACTACTCCAGCTGTTACCATTCTAAAAACCTGAGTTCAACAAAACAGATCATTTAAAGCTACAAGATACTTGATACTTAGGCAGGTAAGTATCCTTTTCATATCAACCCCATTTATGATAAGAAAGGAATGTACTGGATGAAGTCTTAGAGAAGTAAATTCTCTGAGCATTAAGTACATCATCTGTCATTTGGATGTTTGCCTTGCCTCTCTGAGTCTTTGCCTCTCTAATTCTAGATGAGTGACTAGAGACATGGCTTACTTTTTATGAGCCTCAGTTTCCCTATTTCTAAATTATTGATAAAATCTATATTTTTGAAGATCAAAGAAGCTAATAAATTTAAAATGTTCAGCATTGTCTTTGATACATCATCATTTCTCATTAATGACAGCATATAAATACCAGTAAAATAATATACTATTATGCATTTTCTAAAGGACTATTCAGATTTATTATTAGTGTTATGACTCTATAATTAGTCTTTTGATAACTATAATGCTTTCCATTCCAATATTTATTCCCTTCTGTCAACTTGTTTAATTCTGTTTCTTGTCTCTCCTTGCCAAGAAGCTTAGTATTCCGAGCCTAAAAATGTCCTCATAAAATAGCCTTCTTTATTATGCCAATAACTCAGAAATGTAGGTCAAGTAAATACAAGTGGTGTGTGAAATGAAGCCTTCAGAGTTAATAGTGCTACTGACCAAATAGTCAAACACTGTTAGTGTGATTATGATGGCCTGGAGCCTTCCTACCTTCAGAACAATGCCTTTCTTCTCTTTTACAGCAAATACTCTGGGGTGAGGAGAAGACATTTTTTTATTTTTAGAGAAGCCCACCACTTGCCATATCTAGTTTCATTTGTTGTAATACAGTTCTTTTTCTTCAAGTCATTACATAATAGTAGACTATGACAGCAGTGCAAGCAATTAGAATGTTTGCTACACATTATGGGTTTCCAGAGCCCTTAAGAAGCACCATGAATCTGCCATACAAACTTATAAATAGATGCAATCAATACACAGTGAAACCTCGAAAACTCGTACCATGCTAGGGTAGAATTTTTCGTTTATCAAACACAGGTCTGACTGAATTTGCTTTTGCATTATCTGTGGAAGGAAAAAAAATCTTCATTAAAAAATTTAACCGTGTCAGTTACATTTTTTAAAGAATACAGTCAAGTGCCACATGACGTTTCAGCCAACAACGGACCGCAAACATGATGGTGGGCCCATAACATTACAATAGAGCTGAAAAATTCCTATTGCCTGGTGACATCCTAACTGACATTAGATCCTAGTGCAACACATTATTCATGTGTTTTTGGTGACACTGGTGTAAATAAACTTACTACACTGCCAATCATATTAAGTACAGCACATGCAGTTATGTACAGTACGGAATACTTGATGATAATATAAGACTATCTTACTCGTTTATGTATTTACTACACTATACTTTTTTAAAAAAAATATGTTTTTTTATTTATTTCAGAGAGAGAAAGGGAGAGAGAGAGAGAGAGAGAGAGAGAGACAGAAACATCAAAGATGAGAAAGAATCATTGATCGGCTGCCTCCTGCACGCCCCCTACTGAGAATTGAACCCACAGCCAGAGGGCAAGTGCCCCGACCAAGAATCAAACCATGACCTCCTGGTTCATGGGTTGATGCTCAACCACTGAGCCATGCCGGCTGGGCACTGCACTATACTTTTTATTATTACTTTAGAATGTACTCTTCAATTAATAAAGAAAATGTTTGCCAAAAAAGAGTATGCCGTGTTATGCCTGCAGCAGCCCCATGCATATCATGTTAACGTCTCTCCTGATTGCAACATTTTCTATTGTGTTTGATTTTATCTCATGTAGTTTTATAAATTTAGTGTAGCCTGAGTATACAATGTTCATAAAGTTTACAGTAGTGTACAGTAATATCCTAGGCCTTCACATTCATTCACAGCTCACTCACTGACTTACCCAGAGCAACTTCCAGTCCTGCAAGCTCCATTCATAGTAAGTGCCCTATCCAGGTGTATCATTTTTATATCATATTTTATTGTACCTTTTCTATGTTTAGATACTCAAATACTTAATATCATGTTATAATGGCCTACAGTATTCAATACGATAACATGCTGCACAGGCTTGTAGCCTAGGAGCAATAGACTATACCAGATAGCCTAGGTGTTTAGTAGGCTATATCATCTAGGTTTGTATAGGTGCACTCTACGATGTTCCCACAATGACGAAATTGCCTCATTACCCATTTCACAGAACATAGACCCATCATTAAGTATTGCATGACTGTACACTAAACAGGCCCAAGGAGATCCAGTATGATAAACGCCAACATTGTTTTCAGCTCATTAAAGCAGGATCTGCAAATCTTCTCTGACAGTATTGTTAATATGCCTTCCTAAATATTACAAAATACATTTTTTAAAAATCAGAATGTCTGTATTGCTAACTCGCTAAGGTGGGTAGGAAGCTGAGCACTGCTGGGTAATGTGTCAAATCACAAGGTCTTACAGCTGGAGGAACTTCTTCCATGAAAGAACTTCAGCTTTCACTTAGACTGAATTTCCTTCCCATTAAATTTCCCTTGTTCAATGCCAAGCTACCTGAAATTCAAGTACAGAACTGCATAATTGATCCAGTTACTCTATTCAAATGTGTGCACTTCACAACTTCAATACAAACGAGATTTTTAAGTGCAAACATAAATATTTTATTTGCAACTTAGAGCTATAATTTATCCTGTTTGGGTTACCAGAAGCTGTAACAGTGCAGAGATGCTCACAAAATTTACATTATGGGTCTTTAAGTAACTAAACACTGGTTTGAAAAATAATACTAAATTACATCATCATTTAGAAATATAGATATGCCGGCATACTTCAATATGCATCTGTTTATAACATTATGTACACATGTGACTATATACATAGGTAAGTTAAAATAGTAACAAAATAGAAAAATAGTTTGTTTGATTTTATAAATACGGAATTAAAAAAAAATGCTGCCCAGGTTCATGAGTGCATCACCACGCATCCATGACATTGCTTCTCCAACTTGAGTTTGCATCAGGCTCAACTAGAAGGAGGGCTTGTTAAAATAGTTTCTGATGCAATAGGCCTGGGGTGGAAACCAAGAACTTGCATTTCTAACAAGAACTTGCATTTCTTGCATTCCCCAGCCGATGCTGCGGCTGCCAGTCCTGGCAACCACACCTTGAGTGCCACTGCTCTAGGATATCTGATTTCTATTTGGCATACACAGTAGCTCATTCTCTTTTGACATTTATTTTTTTCCATTATAGTAAAGATATTCAGAATTTGTTAGCATGCTTTTATCATCATCTTCTTTATATCAATTATTAGAATCATCTAAGTATTTAAAAATAGATCTCTGGGCCTCCCATCTTTAGATGTAAGGTGAGGCCAGAGATTTTCAAACTTTGCTGCCTATCAGAATCCACTGGGGAGGCCCAGAAATTTAGAATCACTAAATTACATGATTCTAGTGTGCAGCCAAAATTGAGAACCAGTCTGCATGCTTGAGAAACACTGCCTTAGGAGTATGTATTTCAAAGGGTCCTCTACTTCTCTCTTCCTATGAGGATGACAATAATCACAGAAAATCAATCTCTCTCTGTCAAACTGCATCTTGGTCACATATTTGTATTCACGCTATTTACTACATTTAAGGTCTCTAGTTTTTAGGATATTTACAAATGTTCTACTGGAAATACATATATTTCAATGTATGTTTTTAAATAAGACATGCTATTTTATTAGGGTATTTTAATGCCTTTCAATCTCTCAGTTAATGCCAAGAGGAAGTATATTTTAGTAGGGGGGGAAAAAAGAAAACCAACAGACTTTTTAGTCAGTTTTGAGATCTTAGATCTGAGCTATCCAATAGAATTTTCTGAATGGATGGAAATTTTCTCTATTTGTCTATTTAATTCAGTAGCCACTAGCCACATGTGACTTTTGAACAATGAAAATCTACTAGTGCACCTAAGAAACTGAATTTTAACTTTTGTTTATCTTTAATTAATTTAAATGTAAATAGTCACAATAGCTAGTGAAGATGCATATCCTAAGGAAGGAGCAATGTATGGGGCTAAAAAGTTCATGTCTACATAAGAAGCAGCACCATAATTTATTATCATGAGATGTCCTGGTTTGCAATAAAATATAATTTGGGGTAATTGATTTAATTGTCACCCAGCAATCATCAGAATCAAAGACCTTCAAGTCTTTACACTGTATAATCTAAAACAAACTATGTCAAAATGTGTACAGTCAACATAAAAATCTTAGATTGAACTGTATGACGTATGGGGTGAAGACTTGTGGTAACTGAATAGATGAAGGATGGTGGAGTCTTTAGTAAGTAACTATTATGGGGACGAAAGCCAATTTGGCATATATCTGCTCTACAGCATGCAGGATTCAATATCATAGAAATAAACCACTGATAGTAATGGAACAGTAACAACGAGAATCCCTTTTTACACACACTAATTTTTATCCGTATTTTCAAAAAAAGGTTTTGTTTATTTTGGTTATTTCACTGTTTTACCAGTATACTTATTCCTCATTTCTCCCCCTCTTCCTCTTTACTTTTCTTCTTACCATTCCTTGTAAATGGAATATGTTGCCATTTTCAGGGATTGCTTGGCAAGCCTGTTTTTTTGGTACCGTTTAAGTGAATTCTTAATATACTGCCATTAATCCCAAATGTACACTTGACAGTATCATGGTGAGGGAAAGCACATTATTTCACACATGTAAATCAGATGGAAAGTAAAAACTATTTTCTCAGCATCTAAATAGGTAAGTACAAGATAGCCTGCTTTTACCTGAACACAGCATAGTATTCTCAACTGCAGCAATAATCTCTTTAACTGCATTCTTATTTCACCATGAACATGTCATCTATCTCTTACATGGATGTTTGAGGCAAACTGCACCTCCCTGAGTAAGACCCTATTTCCAGAAGTAAAATTTTAGGCTCCTTCATATTCTATAGGTTGCCTAAAACAAGAAATATTAAAAATGCTACATCAGCTGACAAAAATTATGCAAAAGGCAGGATTCACTTTATCTCTATTTTTGTTGGAGCTATTATTATTTTACATTTAAAGAGCCTGTTTCCCCCCCTTACAAAAGTAGTGTGCTGCATCACAATGAGTTGAGGGACCCAGAAACATTATAGAAAGTCATTAGCACATAGATTAGCCAACTGAAAGAGATCATTTTATTGTTTTATTTAAAGACTATCATTCCGGTGCTAATGGGTTGGTATATGTTGAGAGGGCAGAGGTACAATGTCAAATAGTCTAATATTCAGATGAGATTTGAAACCTTCTTTAGAGGGGGCATGCACACATTTTATCCTAACACAGACACACCAAGACGTGTTTTTTAGTATTATAGTTATCATTTTAACTATAATGCCCATAGAAACTATCACAAACCTTCAGATCAAATCCCTCTTCAACATGTGACACCCCCACTTCCCATACAAGCGGCTCTCCTGAAGTGGGAACATATATTCCATTCAGAGAGGAACCCTGATACTGTCAGGTTGAAGGTCAGCAAAACCCATTAACTTGAATAAGCACCATTAAACTATATTCCGAGGGATCAATAATGAATAATTGACAGGCTAAATGCAGACTTACAAAGTATTATGTGTACTAAAAGATGTAGTTCAGATGCACTCTTAGTGAAAAAAATCGCATAATATTCTCAGCTTTTAATGCTATACAAGAAGAAAAATAGTTTATGCATTACAGTAATTTGTTAATGTCAACTATTTGAGTGCACTTTAGATTCTAGCCCCAAAAGACAGAAAATTAAGCCCGGAGCCAATCTAAGATATTATTTAAATAGATTTCTTACCAGAGCAGTATCAAAAGCAGTTCAAAAAAGCAGTAGTAGATTTCTTAAAAGGAGAAGTTCAACTTAGCATTAGGGCAAATTTTTCTTTAAATTAGATGAAAATCAATAAGCTCAAAATTAGTAAAAGGTCTGTAAGTCACGATGATAAGACAAAAAAGATACTGTGCTTTTATATTCTCTTGAGGAAATTTAAAAATGTCTCCCAAATATACAGAACACATAATCCCAGTCCTAAGCTTCAACAGCCTATCCAAAAATACCTACTAAATAAATTGCAGCTGCAAATTTAAAGAACATTGCAGCAGCAGATAGCTAAATATTTTGGTAAGGATTCTTCCCACACACAAAATTTATATTCTTCCTGAGCAAGATCCCAAATTTCAACAAGCATTGCTGGACACTGACCTCTTTCATCAGCTATGAATTGTGATGTCCATGCATGATAGGCAGGTTATACAGACTCGGCAATTCCTCCCTGATTTGTCTTTTTACTTAGAGGTTACCCCTGAAGTAAAGGGCAAGCCTTAGCTTTGGTTTCATCGTGGTAACACTAAGACTGGATTCAGGATATGGATGCTTTTCTATCCAGCAACTAAATAAGTTTACCATTAAATAATAACTTCTTACTGCTAGAATGGCTAAATAAATCTGCAGCTACATAAATAACAGAACTACGGGATGTCTATCAGGAGGTTGACTATGTCTTTGAAGATATGTAATATCTTCTCTTTGAAGAGTCTCAATGGCTCCCCAAATAAATTTCATTCACATAATAAAGCCAATTTTCCTTAATTCTCAGGATATTTTTTTTCCATTGATTTTTTTTTAGAGAGAGTGGGAGGGAGAGGGAGAGACACAGAGAGAGAAACATCGATGTGAGAGAGACACATCGATTGGTTGCCTCCCGAATGGGCCAGACCAGGGCCAGGGATTGAGCCCGCAACTGAAGTACATGCCCTTGACCAGGAATCAAACCTGAGACCCTTCAGTCCCCAGGCTGACACTCTAATCATTGAGCCAAACCGGCCAGGGAAAGTGGTAACATTTTAATCTAAACTTAGTGATCCTTCCTTTCTTTCCTGTTACTTATATACTACAGGAACTGCACAGTGAGTGTCCCCCATCTGCCTAATCAAAATGGGACAGACAAAGTCATTTACCTAGAATCATTAAAGAGCCACTGGATGCCTAAACACGTTTTATCTAGTGATACAAATTAAACATTTGTCTTCAAAAAAATGAAAGAGTAAAACATATATTTATTCTTTCTATTAAGAATCACTTTAAAGACTTACTCTCTCATTCATTCATTTATCTTTTCAATCAACTACCCTTTATTTCATTTGCTGAGCATCTACTATATCCCAGGCAGTGGGCTCAGTGCCGGGTGTAGCTTTACTACAATGAGTTCATAGTAGAAAAATAACAGGGGTTTGGATGACTTTTCCCATATTTCATGTAATTTTGTGTATCACGTGGAGTCATTGGAAACTCAATTTTCCTGTTTTGTTGTACAAAAGCTTTGAGAGGATTCTGCCTAATGTGGACATAAAATTCTGCACAGCTTCGCCCTGCTGCAAGCTACTAAGCATTAGCTTCTGTCTAAATGTTCTTCCTTTCGGTAATTGCTTTCTTTAGGATCGCTAATCTTCCAGAGAATCATTGTTTACATTATGCCTTTGCCCATTAACCAGAGAGTCATTTCTTTTTACCCTTTCCCCACTCCCAGGAAGGATTAAGAGCAACTGTTAACACAATTAAAGCTCAGTTTAATTTCTATGACCCATTTGCAGTAAAACACCATGACTGTGGACTCCTGGAGGGTTTTAAGTACCATAAGATCAGGTTTGTTCTGCTACCCTAAGTGACCTGTATAGCAAGAAGACAAGGCTTTATATGTGGAACAGCAAACCCCTCAGATCCCCCAAGCAAGGTCATCTGGATGCTCCGTTTGCATAGGAATGAGCTTTATAATAACTACCGTGTTCCCACTCTCTGGGAAGCTGAAAATCAACCCAGCAAACACTGTACCCAAGCAACTACTGCAGCCTGAAGTGGTCTCAAAAGCACAGTGGCCTGGAATTTTGATCCACTAAGGAAATCAATTCAAGAGCAAATGCCCTCAATATATGACCCATTCTCTGCGCCTGTGATTCCAGGTAGCACACACATTCCCAGAAACGTGTTCGATTAGAAAGATGACAGTGGTGTCACATCGACTTTGGTAGTTATTTAAAGTTAATTAATTTAACCTGACCCTTCCCTATAACCATAAGGCACGATAGCCTGCTAGTGATAATTGATTCTGAAGAGCCTCGGAAATGGTTCAAGGAAAACACAGCTGTGCTATGTAACGGTTCTTGTTTGCTCTGCCTTAGAAACTATTTTTAGTACTTAGTTAATAAAGGTGATTTTCTGAAGGGACCTGTAGTGGAATGCATGAACTGCCCTGCATGCTGTTGGAATTGGGATTTGCAATGGATGAACCTACGAAAATTAGCTCCGCCAATGCTGCCTGAGTTTCAGAGCTGAGACACTGTGCCTGGCTTGTGGCGACACATAATGGAGGTAGTTAGAGCCTATTTCATGGTTTCCCAAGATAAATCTACTTTTGAAGTCACAGGTGGACTCAATGGAATCTACCTCCCTTTTATTTTATGCATTGATATTTTATTCATTTTAATTTTAACAGCAATAAATGAAGATTTCGGAAATATAATAAGCAACATATAAGTGCTCCTTATAAATGCTTCACATATATTTTGACACCTTTGAAGCTGATGATGTATCATAATAGCGCATCTCAGATGATATCTTATTTTCACTAAGATATGGCAGCTGCTCTCATCGTGTAAGCAACTTTCTAAAAGAGATACTGTTTTCACTCTCATCTTAAAGATGAGGAAACTGAATTACAGAGAGTAACACCCATGGTGAGATATCTAGTAAACTGCGGAGCTGTGATTTAAATGTAAGCAATCTGGTTCCAGATTCTAATTCTCAATTACTATGAGATATTGTCTTATGGACCCATTTAGGTGTGACTCCAGTGCCTTTTGAACAAGACCTTCTCATAAGAAACTGACATTAGTAGTTTCATGTATGTCCCATGAGTATAAAGATAGCATTAGTATATATAAAATAAAGAACATAATATTCTGTGTGTTCACAAAAGACTGTATCATACTGTGAAAATCTTTCTAATTTGTTTCCATCACTCAATAATAATTTTTGCATGAAGTCCTTTTAATGTTTTAACTCCCTTCTTAATGGCTGCAGAGTGTTCCATTATATGATGGGGCATGTAAGTGATTTTCATGTTTACATTATTACAAACAGTCCTATAAGGAAAGATGTTTAAATGTTCTGATTCAAACAAATTATCCTCTAGGTAGATATGTAAAGAATTAGAATTTCTGAATCCTGGATGTGCTTCTACTTGCTTTTTGAAGACAAATATTTAAACTATAATGCACAAAGCCTATTATTATATTGTATTTTGTTCCTAAAATCAGCAAGTTATTTAACATTATATATTAGAACAATTATTTCTCAAATTCATTTCAAGTGCTCTTCTGTGTTACCCAGAAAACCCTTTATTATACATTTTTATTTAGGTTCATACCCATCAAAGATATTTTGTATAAAGAACTCTGTATGTGTGGAGGGCAGAGGGGTAGGACAAGGATTGTTTCCGATAGTAGCGACTCACTACCAGAAAAAAAGAGGTGCCTTGTTATTTTTCATTATTTAAATGCCTCTCAAATTTGTAAAACATGTCAAGAGGGTGACATTTTGCTTGTCACAAATGGCACTAACAAGAAATCAGATATGATAATTTATCTGTTATCGGATCAAAAATCTTTGAATGAGAAAGAAAAATCCTGTGTTTGTCACATTCTTTCAGCACAATGAGTGTAGTCCTCTTAACTCCAATGTGTTTGTTTTCATGAATTATTTCTGACAAACTTGCGGCCTTGTCTAAATGACAGACTGTCTGCTCAGGAGAGGACACTGGGATCTGTTTATTACCATCTCTGGGATTTAAATGCTGGCTCTCAGCTATCTTTACAGGTGCTTCTTTTCTGGGTTCTTAAGTCGTTTAGCATTAAAATAGTTATGTCATCATAACACCTACTGTGAATAGCAGGGCTGTAATCTTGAAATGGGTGTAGATTTTTGTGTATTAGCTCATCTGCTATAAACCAGACTTTCTTCAAAGACAGGAAGGAATTAAGATAAATTCATTAGCTTAAATACCAAGTTTTTCACACACTCTCTATATGTGACACTTTTTTCACAGCTGCTGTAACACACAACAGCACTTCAATTAAAAAATAAATCATCACATGGTTTAGAAATAATAAACATGATTAAAATAGCTGTCTCTGAGCCACTGGGTGCTACATTTAAAAGGGCACAAGGGTCCTCACTTGGAAAGTTGATTACAAACTTCAGCATCAAAGGGACACATAAACATGAAAGACTCTAGTTGGTTTCATGATGTTATTTCTTTAATCTTACAATGGAGACTGGGTACCAGAGTTAACTTTCTTTCACCCCTCTTAATGTGCAGATAGGAGCACATACCTTTCTCCCACTAGGCCCTTGAACTGTTAAGTCAGTCGACCAAATTGGTTCTTGGTCATGATTTGGCTCTGCAAGGCGAAAATAAAGCTAATAGATTAAATAATTTTTTGAAATGTAATAATATGGATATGCAAATAGCTTTAAAGTTTGAGAGGCATTACTCTATGTCATAGAGTCAGTAATAATTTTGTTCTTAATTTTCATTAGACCAGCCACATTAACAGCTGCAACACTGCGTTTTGCTTAGCTAATTATGTGGATTTTGTTTTAAGGAGCACAGCTACTTGGAAATGTTCCCAGTTTCTCCACTTTGTCCTCAAAGGAGTGTACAAAAATCTTTAAAGAAGGTAAAAAGTGAGTAAGAAAATCATGCTAAGAGCGTTTACATTTAGAATATTTACTCTGGAGAATGGAGTAAAATTTAACACTTCTCACTGATTAACAAAACTATCATGTATAGAGTATTCTGGAAAAAAACAGTCTTCATGGTTATTTGGAGGGGACAGATTTATGCTTTGTCTCCTACCACATCAAGGGAGTGTCATAAGAAAATACCATATGTCATCTATGGGTTAGTTTGTATGGAAAGAAGATTATTATCTGACCATTTGGTCTAGATTTATGACAAGGACTTGGTAGTTTGTCTTCTCATCTAGAACTCTTCTGTTTTATTTTATAGTCATTTGTTCTATAAGAATTAGTCCATGGAAGAAAAGTCAGATTGATTTCAAAGTTAGAAACATATATTAGTATCATGTAAAATAATTTCCTTATCTTTAAAAAGAAACCAAAAGCTCCTTTTTCCTCACCTAAAAAATAAATAAGTAAAAATGTTCTTCCTAACCAGATAAGTGTCTAGCCAAAACGACCATGTCAGACACATATTCTGGGCCTTTGTTTTCCACATTAGAGAGGATAATCTGCTTTATTCAAAGTCCACTCATTCAAATATTACTCTCATCCAAAAAGACCCTTGACAGAAACATCCAGAGTAATGTTGACCAAAGGTCTGGGTGCCATTGCCCGGAGAAGTTGACCCATAAAATTAGCCATCACATACACACACGCACTTTTCCCCTACAAGCGTCATTTGAACTTGACAAGCACACACTGGCCCCCACCTCTGCATGTCCTCTAGCGGCCTGTCTCATGCATGCCGTTCAGCCCCTACGTCCATGTCATGCCCGGAGGACAGGAGCAGCTCCCCCTCTACAAGTCACGGTCTAGGGGGGTCTCACACGCCGTTTATTGCACCGTGATTGCGGCTGTAGCCGTGGATCTGGGTGTGACTGATAAACAAAGTAGAGAGAAGGGGGGAGAGCCTTCCCTCCCGTTCTTGACTTAAAACTGGCAACATTTTGAAGTGAGCTCTGTCTGTATTTGGCACCCTTTCCTCCCCTTTTCTTTCTTTTTAATTTTAAAAAATATATCTTTATTGATTTCAGAGAGAGGAAGGGAGAGAGAAAGAGAGAGAGAAACATCAATGATGAGAGAGTCATTGATCGGCTGCCTCCTCCACGCCCCTGCTGGGGATCGAGCCTGCAACCGGGCATGTGCCCTGACCGGGAATCGAACAGAGATCTCCTGGATCCTAGGTTGATGCTCAACCGCAGAGCCACGCCTGGCTGGGCTCCCCCTCTTTTCTTAGCATCACCCTTCCTCACTGAGATCCTTAACCTTTCTAAAGAAACAGGCCTTGGGTGGATGTGGGGTGGATGACTTGAAAAAAACCAGCAAATTTTATAATTATGAGCCTTGCTAAATCCTACAATGCTCCCTTGTCCATAGCAAATTGTTGTGCATCTGTACAAAGAAATGGAGGCATGGGCAGCTAATATATATGTATGGAATTCCCTCTGGTTTACATGTGGCAAAGATCATAATAAGCTGATGAGATCTGAATTCAAACACATGATTAGCATTGGCCCTGCATAAGCAAATGCAAAATGAGTTGTGTATTTTTTTAAAAATAGTCCTTCCTACCTAATGGCATTAACTTAATCTTTATCTGTGGTCATGAATGGATCTACAGTGTCCCTGTGGGTCCCCTTGCAGCATATCTTTTTATTCATATGTGTGGACCACCTGGCTAGAACGTCTGTCACCCCATTTGATGCCAGACTTTTTCAAGAGACTTGGCAACTGTTCCTTCCCTTCCTCACCTCTCCATGGATGTCCCTCTGGAAGCAGCATTTATTAGTTCTTTCTTATGGATGCTTCAAGTTGCTCCATTATATGCCTCACTGGAGAAAAGAAATGGTCCCTGCCCTCTGGGGGGTGTGGGGGTGGAGGGGGTGGGGTTATATAAAAATTTTACCTTTGGGAAACATTTATGAGAAGACTTTAGAAGACTTTAACTTGGGTTTTTGTAGTTTGTAGATTCTCAACCGTGGAATGACAATTTATTTCATGTATTGAAATGTCATGAAAGATGCTTGATTTTTGTGGATTTAGTCTTAAATTCCAGAGTTTGTTTCTGAGTGTGCCCTTTTAATTATCTTCTACCAATAACTGATTCTAATATGTTGGAAACCATTCAAAGAAACATAAATATACTACTTAATGGCATAATTTATAAAAATTAACTTATGGAACAAAGAGAGAATATTTGTGCATGAAGAATTTGGAAGAACAACAAAAAAAAAGACAACAGCTAAAACCTGAAAATTTCTTAAGTCTAGCAGATAAATAAGTGCTGTAGAAATAAACAAAAAATAAAATTTTGTTTTACTTTTTTAATAAATATTTTTACAATAATTATATATCAGTTGCTGCATGTTGGGGAAGCAGAAATTAATAACATAGATGGCATTTGCTCTCCTATTAGTTGTTCAGGGGCAAAACAGTGTGATAAAAGCAAAAATAAGATAAGTATCATGAATAGCAATCAGTCAGTAAAGAGAACAGAGAAATAAATTTAAAATCATCTAGTAAAGTGATTAAGATTTGGCCAAGCCTCTGATGATTCCTAAATAAAGAATGCATGGAAAAGGTATTTCTAAGATGCTATCTTTTCTTATATCCCTAGAAACAATATAAGGAATTGAAAAAAGAGAGAGAAAAAAAAACATGGTTAATGAATCAGTAAAATAATTTAAAATGTTGTTTAAAAAATTATAACAGTTTCCAAATGGGTGACATATCTCAACTGAAAGTATATTAATATATTATAAAATAACTTGAGCATTTATGGAAGAAAATTACCACACAATGAATAAAATTTCTTTAATAAAAGATTTAATGATTAAGAATTTATTTCCCTTTCATTTTCCCCTTTCATTCAAACTCAGTAATTGTTCACCTTCTTTTTTGAGAGACAATATCCTCAGTGTCTTCAATTCCAGGTAATTCTTCCTCAACTGTCTAGATTATAACCTTTTTGTATCAAGGATAGTAGTTCAAAATTACATAGCTTCAAAAATGTTCATTAGTCGGTTCAATCGATGGTTAAGTAATCATCAGGAGTTTAGGAAAGTGAGCCAATATGGACCTTCAGATTTAGAAACGATTAGAGAAAAAATTATTATATTTTGTTAAATAGCAAAGAGACCCCCAAAAAAAAAGTTTCCAAAGAAGAAACCTGAAGGCCCTTGCATTTAATGGAGGTTAGAGAACAGGGAATTCTGGAATGAGATGGAGAAGACAGAGGGAGAGGAGTGCTGGAGAACACAGCAGGCACGTTTTTAAGAAAACGGAGAAGTTCACAGTGATTCGCAGAGGTTCAAAACCGCCAGAGAGTAGCCAGAACTGAGAACTGAACATTAGATGGAGCAATCAAGAGTTTATTAGTAATTTATTTCAGGTCAGTTTTTAGTGTTGCTGTAGAAACAGAAGATAGCGCTGTGGATTAAGTAGTAAGTAGAAGGAAATGGAAACAAGAAGCCTAGCTACATTTTTCAGGAAAGTTGGCTGAAAAGAAAAAAGAAATAAGGTACAGGGGCAGGGAGACAGGTAGAGGATGGGTATAGATGATAATGGGATGTTAAAAGTGAACCTATTTTGCATTTCATTCAAGACCGCAGATGGATAGCAAAATAAATGGTGAGTTTTTCCACAGTGAGGTGCCAGTTCACCTAAGTCCGGGGAAGCAAGGAGGTGTCAGAGGGCCAGATCCTCCAGGCAATTACCTGTTTAGAAAGCAGGACTTGCAGGATGGCATGAGAAAAATCACTTTACTCTCCCCACCATGCCCAGGCCAATTAAAGGGGCTGGAAGCCTAGAGCTACCTAGAAAACCACAGATCTTTTTTTTTTTGTCTAAAGAGAGTAGACACTGTGAGTCCCCTTGAGAGGCACAGAAAGCAAGCTTCTCAGAGATCTCAATAGGAGCAGTTTGAGGGGCTCAGTGGACAAGCACCCGACACTGAAAGCTGACTATAGAGACCTCGGCAGCGAGACGATGGAGGTGAGGTGCCAGATAACCTGGCCTGATTCACAATCCTAAGCAATCAGACGGTGGAAATTTATCAGAACAGACCCTTCCCTGTGCCTTCCCAAAAGCAAGAGGTGGCTTTCAATGTCTCCCAGGCCATTAGAAACGCCTTTTGCATGAGCAACAATCAATAGGATGAATTGGTTGGCTCCTCGCTTTCGTCAGAAACTACAGGTAAGAGAAGGGAAGCCTGGGGGGGGAAGCAAGAGGCCCTCGGTGGACACCTACCGAAGAGCAAGGGGGTTCGGGGGAAGGAGCGGAGTGGTTTTCCCCCTCACGTCACCCTGTGTATCACCTTTCTAGGGCTGCCATAGCAAAGGACCACAAACAGCGGCTTAAGCAACAGAAATGTATTGCCTGGCAGTTCCAGAGGCCCGCTGTCTGTGACCAGCGGCCCCAGGGGAGGAGCGGTCCCAGGCCTCTCTCATGGTTGTTCTGGTGGTACCGTGGTTTGCGGCAGAAGAGCGCTTCACATGGCATCTCCCTGTGTGTGCGCCAGTCTCTATGCCCAAATTCTCTCTTTCTTATAAAGACATGAGTCACGTTCAATTAGCGTCTACCCTACTGACCTCATTTCAAATTGATTACCTCTTTAAAGATCCTATCTCCAAATAAGGTCACATTCTCATGTACTAAGGATTAGAATTCCAACACGTGTGTGTGTGTGTGTGTGGTGGGGGCACAATTCAACCTATAATACCTGACAAGTCCAAATTTTTTGAATATGCAGATTATATAAGCAAGAGAGGAAATAACCGATGTAAAGAGGAGGGAGATGATTTAAAGTTAATACATAAGCTTCAAACTGAGAAAAAAAAAGTCATCTTTAAGACAAGAAAGAAGTAGAAAAGGAAGCATTAGGCTCAGGTGGGTATGAGAAAAGTTACGAGGGGGTGGGATGCAGGTGGGTATACAAAACAGTTTGCTGAACGATGTCCTCCTAGAGAATATGAAGAATGGGGAAGCAGTTGGCTCAAGTACTCACAGGGACAGCATGAGAGTTGCTGATATAGGAATAATACGAAGGATCAGAGCGAAGTAAAAATTGACTTGTGGTGTTGAGGCCAAAGGAAACAAAAATCATGAACTTGCAGTGGCCTCAAGCCACGTTGGGTATATGACTTTGTTTTTATTTTTGTTTTCTGTCCCCAAAAGCACTTAAGTGTTTGATAGTGGGAGGCAAGAAAGTGAATTTTTGAAGCAGCATGGCAGAGCAGCAAGCCAACTTTGAACTGGATGGATATAGGTTTGAATTCCGTCTCTGACACTCATTGTTTAGATAGTTTACAGACTTTCTAGAATGTTACGCTTTATTGCATATAAAATGGTTAAAATAACACTTTCTTTACAACTTTATGAAAAATATGTAAAATGACAGAGGGAAGGTGTTTATTTAATACATTGCTTGGCACACACAGCAAGTACTCAATTAAAAGACACTTTTTAATTGTTATTATGGTTATATTTTCAGTGTTAAGATTCTCATCATCATTTTTCAGGTTTCGTGTTTTGATGGATAGTTGGGGCAAAAGGATATGGAGGAGTTTGATGTATTTTTATTAATTTTTTGGTATTGCTGTGTAACAAATTATCAAAAAATTCAGCTGCCTAAAGCCACACACATTTAGTATCTCAATATTTCCATGAGGCAGGAGTTTAGCTATGCTTAGCTCAGTCCTCTGTTCAGGGTCACACAAGGCTGCAATCAAGCTGTTGGGCTGCATTCTCATCTGGAGACTAAACGGGGGAAGAATTCACTTCCAAGCTCAATAAAATTGTTGGCAGAATTAATTTCTGACCTGGGGTGCCGGCTTATTACTGGCTATGGTTCGGAAGCTATCTCAGAGCCTACTGACACCTCACAGATCCTAGAGACCACCCAGCGTTCCTTGCCACATAACTTTCTCCAACATGGCCACTCACTTTATCAAGCCTGTAAGGATAATCTCTAGCCCCAATCTGCTGAGACAGAGTCTCATATAATATACGATATTAAAGAAAGTGACATCTCATTCCCTCAGTCACATTCTATGGTTACAGCAGGTCACAGGTCCATCTCACACTCCAGTGGAAAGGTTTACACAAAAGTGAGAGCACCAGGAGGTGTCACCTTAAGGTCTGTCTGGCATAGCTGCGTCCGGAAGTGTCCTCAATGAGTAACCAGTCCACAGAACTGACTGACTTGATATGTCTGTTCTCTCCTTATTTTATAATTATTATTAAGCGTTTTCACTTTTGTCCACTGATCATGTTGGCGGTACTCTTCAAGATGGGTAGAAAAAACACAAACACATGATTTAAATGGAACTTGTTGCAACCTATGAAAAGCAAAACCAAAAATAGCCAAACGCAAACAGTCTATCAAGCTATACTTGTAAGTAAAAAAAAAAAAAGTCCCTTCCAAATAAAAAAATTACCATAAAAGAATCACAATTAGGCTTCAATATGTCCAATACTCAGATAAAACAGAAAGACTGCCAAACGTTAGTGTTCTGTTATATAAACCTACCATCTTAGGCAGTTTCTAGAGAAAGTCCTTCAGCATTGTTTGTAGGGAACAATGGACATTAAATGGAATCTCCCTGTGGAGGAATGTCTAAGGCCAGCCATCCGCCAGCATTCAAGTACAAGGTGTTCTAACTCCTGCACAGGATGCTCAAGGGGCAGTGAATAGGAGATATAAGTAGGGAAGGAAAAGAAATCCATTTTGGAACCTTAAATGTTCAAATATTCCTTCGTCAGTGGGGTCTCCCCTACCATCCTGATTAAAATACCTCCTCATCTTTCACCTTTCAGCTCCTTAACTTCTTGGTTTTTCCTGGAAGTCCTTTTCACTAACAGACATTATATTATGTGGTTCTTTGTTTATCAGCATCCCTCCCAACTAGACTGTGTATAATATAACACATAGGTTTTACCTGTTTCACTTGTACTCTCTACCTAGTGCTTAGAACAGAGCCCAGCACACAGGGAACTGTACCTGTTCACTAAGAAATGAATGCCAGGACTTCATAGCAGCAGCAAATATCCAGCTAATACTCTGCCAAGTGGTTGAATCAGTTTGATAGCAGGCTGAGAGGCCTTAAATTGGCCTAATTATCTGAGATATGAATGAACCAGGTTATATTCTACTATCATTATTACTACGTGGTCTACATCTAAAATTCTGAAGCTACAGTAAGTTTCTATTATTTTAAAATCGATACTAATTCCCCTAATTCAGTAATCCACAGAAGGATTATCTGGCATTGATGTGATTTAGAAAAGTTCCACTCTGCTTAATAGCCTTTTGAAATGGAGATCCACACTGATCAGAAAATACTAACCCCAAAGAATATTTTCAAAAACAACAAAGATATCGGTTTCCATGTGTGCATGCCAAATATCCATTTTAATTCAACTGTGGCTTAGATGAGATACATTCATTTCAAGATTTACTTTAAAAATTAAGTTCCAATACTTATTTCACCGGGTAGGAGGCATTCTGAATGAAAATATTACTAAGAGCAGTGGAAATGAAAATACCTCAGATGTTTAATAATTGAAATGGAAGAATCCAAATTTTTAGAGAGTGAGAAAGATGCCTGCCTGGATTTTTCAGAAGTTTTCGTTTACAGCCTTGAAAACCTACAATGTCAGAGATGTGCTGGTTCAGCACAGGAACCTCCAGGGAAAAACTAGAGTAAATGACTGCCTCGGGTTTGCCCAGATAAATTCCTCAAGAAATCTCTAAGGATGTAACAATCCAGAGAAGTCATTCTCACAACACACTCTCATCCTTACCTCAGTATCGCTTCTCCAACTAGATTTGTTGGTGCTTTGTTCTCATTAGATTTAGAACTATTATTAGCTTGCTAATTTAATTTGGTAAAATTCTTGCTAATGAAATCATGACTTCTCTCAAAATACACTTGAAGAAATATCAAGATTAAGATTTATTGGTGCTCTGTGACAACAAGTCCTATTTATATCCAAAGGAGCTAAACATAGGTCTCTAATGGATTTTAAATTTAAATTAAATTTCATTTAAAAGACACTCTCTCCATCAACTTTTCTACTCTTTTTACCCCAACTGGTCCATGCTCTAAAGTTAATTTCCAAAACTGATTTATTTGCACGGAAACATAAAGTCCAGAAGTAAAGATAAGATCAGTGACTTTCTAACTATGGGTTGTGACCAATTTGTGGATTGTGAGACCAATGTATTGTTTTATGTCTTACAAAATGAAATAGATAAGCATTTTTTGAAAATGTTTCTATTATGTGTATCTGAGTTTGATCTCATGTAAAATGGTTTTTTGTGGTTCCTTTTTTAGAATTGGTTCCAATCAGAAATGATTGAAAAACACCAGAGCAGAGAAGGGAATGGAATTTAGACACAAACAGATCTAGTCTGAACGTTGGCTCTAACACTCCCCATGTGACAGAGGAAGCAACCTCTCCAAGCCTCAAATGTCTCATCTAAAACGGTGGTGATAATTCCCACGGTGACGTGGAAATAGACAGGTAGATTAGAGCCACTCTGAATATAAGACAGCGTAAACGAGATTAACATCATATCCACATCTGCTTTTGTCACAGATACAACCCATTCTAAATACGAATTGCGTATTTATAGAAGGGAGAAAGATTGAGCACAAAATTTAAAACATTACTGAAAATATCAAGAAACAAAAAAGGTGCCCTCCACGTTGCAGCCAGCCAAGGGACTCTTCACGGGCACCCAAGTCATCAACGTGTTTCCCTGTGCTGGACTGTGGTCTAGGAGCAAGCCCATGAGATATGCAAAAATGAGTCATAACCTCTATGAATAGTTACTTTAAAAGGCTAAACAATAAAAATAACTTAGCGTTTATGTGAAATATAAAACCTTTAAACATTTCAATGTGTCCTGAAATAACTTAGCTCGTTAAATGTTTTTGTACTGAACTTATTAAAATTAATTATCTTGAGAAGTTCATCTGAAATTTTAACTGTGCTGAAAGAGAATCGGTGGCGTTTTGAAGGTTTGAAGTTGTTTCATAAAGAAATTTGAAATTGAGATTGGACAACAATTAGAATCCCCCTGCTGTTAGGTCTAGCTGTCTCAGAGCGTAGGAAATTAATGAAGAGACATTCCACATTTTATCAAAGCCACTGTTATAAATTCTAGTAACTGAGTTAGGCAGTTATCAGTTTCTATTCTGCACAGACTTTCAATAACAACCATTACTTGAGACTGAATTTAGGTTTTGATTGTATCATCCCCCCCAAAATTATTTTGATTATATAGGCTATAGATCAATCTAAAGATAATCACTGCCTTAGATAATTTACAAAAGCAACTTTGTAATATATTTAAAACCTTCACCTGACTTAGCAGGTTCAGAAAGGTCCAACAATAGAATATTTGTATATGTGTCTCCAGGTAATTAAATATGCCTGGTTTACATTTCTTAAAATCTCAAATTTTTGAACTTGCATAATCATATATATTAAATCATATTTTAAAATTGCCTTAATCTAGAAAATTTCTGATTTTTTTCTTTGAACAATATAAAAGAAAGACAACAGCATTATCTTTATCATAATTAATTAAAATGAAAGAAATTCAGGCCACTAAGTTATTAGCAAACCATCCCCAAAATCGCAAATATTATCTTAAGAACTAGTATGTTATAACTGGTTTATTCATCTAATATTACCACTTGGAAAACATGGTTTAAAAATGTTTAAATATTATATTGTCATAAATGCAAAGAAAAATTGTTGAACCAATTTTACTTTTCCTTTTTTAAATATATTTTTATTGATTTCAGAGAGAGAGGAGGGAAGAGAGAGAGAAACATCAATGATGAGAGTCACTGATCGGCTGCCTCCTGCATGCCCCCCGCCTGGGGATCGAGCTCGCAACCCGGGCATGTGCCCTGACCGGGAATTGAACCCTGACTTCCTGTGTTGGACCAATGTTTTCAAGCCAGAAACACCCCTAGAGTTTGGATTTTCTGTTTCTTTCCCATTCACTCTCTTCCTTGTCTTCTATAACATAACTTGTCTTTGTGATAAAAAAAACAAGCTCAGAGTTTTATCTGATTTCCTTTCCCCTTACAGACTAGTTTAGCAATCATTTTAGCAGCATAACTCACCTTATTTTAGACTTAAAGACCTACTTTATAATTATTTTTAATTAATATACTTTGTGAGTGGTAACAATTCCCTAAGTTCATGGTTTGTGGGCTCCCTCCAGTGGCTAATTTAGCATCCACAAATCTCCTGAAATGGTGCTTTGAAACTAAGATTATTTCAGCCATGATGAGCCATAGTTTCAAAATCACTGAGTTTATACCTTACAAGAAAAAATAAGTATGAAGAATGCATACAACCATCAACCATTTATCTTTTTATTCATTTAACGAGAAATGGGAGGGCTTAAAACATATGCCAGGCACCATGCCAACCTCTGGAGATTCAAGATACAAGGCAACCTCTTTCTAGAGCTCACTCTGAAGAAGTGACATGGATATTTATAAGCAAGGACAAGCACGACCAATTAAACACATTGGGGTGAGCCCAACAGTGGTGGTATGTGCAAAGTAGAGACCCCACATAGTCAGTAAATCAGCCCAGACAGACAGACCAGGAAAGGCTTCTCAATATATCAGACAGTAAGAAAATGTGGTTTGCAAGAAAAAGCATTCTAATCAAAGAGAGCAGCATGACCAAAGGCCCAGATTCAAAAAACTGTTGGGCATATATTGAAAATTGAGTATTTCTGTTGGACTGACTAGAGTCCAGCTGGGTAACTGGTAAGACCTAAGGATGTTTAAGAAGATAGAAATCAGACTGTGAAGGACATGAAAGCCCTACAAATAGCTGATAGGTGCCCATCTGGCATGGGTGAACCACTAAAGTAGTTCACAAAAGGGAGTGACATGGACAGAGGTCCATTTGGGAAAAGAAAATTGTGATGACATGCAGGACACAGTGGAGCAGGGAGTGAAACCAAGTTCAGGAGATTCACGGAGGCGATTCTGAGGAAAGAACTACATGAGGAGAAGGAAGTGAATGCAGAGACTGCAAGGTGGAAATAAGCAGAGTCCAGTGATATTAACGTCTTAGATATATGGCAGAGAAAGGAAAGTGTGTCTGTGATGTCTCCTAGAGTCCAGTTTACATTAAACTCAAACTAGTGTCTAAGTTGTAGAATTTTTTAAATTTAGTGATGTCATTGGAAATGTATGTAATGTCATCAATGACAATTATATTTAATGAATGGAATAGTTATTTGGACCATATTAAAATTAAATTTGGGGCATGAGTAAGGGATTCCTCTCTTTAACATTGGGAATAGTGCTGTTGCTGAGATGTCTCTGCTCCCATGTCAATAACAGAAATTTTGTGACACTATGTGTTTGCTTCTTCTGGCAGGAATGTTAATGGAAACCAGGAAAAGAGAAACTTGGGAAACCTGCATTTTCAGTACCTAAACGGTTTAGTCTACAAAGATGTTAATTTTGAGTGGGCAATAGCTACCCTTTGGGAAGCACTGATGCTTTGGATATGTGGACGAAAAGGGGCCACATGCTAAACCTGACGTGATGGCCTGCATGGTGGCGTTGCAAACTCAGAGACCTAGAGTAACCACAAAGGATGGTGTGAAATTAAAACTTTTTAACAAAAAAGCAGTTTATGGTGGGTAGTCATGTCCTAGGCAGGTATGTTCCGTAACAAAGGTTAATTTTCTCCTTAACTAAGCCTGTTGATTGTCTTTTAGCATCTACGATAACATATCGTTGGAAGGTCAAAGTAATTTTCCTTTTCCGGACCCCTCAAAGCACAGGCATGGCTCCGCGGAGACCACAAATCCCCTCATTGTCACTGAGTTAAGGTTGACTGTTAGCTATCCTGCACCCACCTGAGTAAAAGAAGTGCGTCTATCATTTTACTTTCTATGCAGTCCGAGAGGTTTCTCCCACCTCCCTAAATCTATCCCCAATGAATCTCCTGTCACCCACTTACGTCTCCTCTTCTGATTGTAACGTGTATAAAACACAGCGCAGAACTGCCCTTCTCCGGAGCATCATCTCAATCCGTTGAGGTTTTGGCTCCCCAGCAGTTGTCGACCGTTGGGCTCAAATAAACTCACCAAAAAAGATTCTTCACAGGTTTGAATGATTTCTTACATTAACAGATAGATGTCAATCATGGCTGCCCCAAAACTCCATAATTTGATGGTTTGTTTCCCACTGTGCATTTTCCACCTTTCCACGATAGAAATGAAAAAAATCTATATACTTTTCCCAGCCTCCTCTAATCTTAAGGCACATACATACACGAGCTGTGTCCCATAATCAGATTTATGTATGGGAGACTTTGATCTGCATCTGAGTTATGTGGGAGGCATACGGAAGGGCCTGATGTATCCTTTGTTTGTTTGTTTGTTTGTTTCCCTGATATACTTTATGGAAAGGCACCAAGTCCCTGGAACCAACAGCTTCCCCTTCAGGAGCTCCCTGACTGAAGAGCCAGCAACCCTGGAGCAGTGATGCACAACCGTGACAGAGGCAGAGCTTCAGTTTTTTCTGGGGAACGATGAGGGCTGGGAGGGTGGAGATCTGATGTGGGAAAATGTTCTCCACACTCCCTGGGGAGTCTGTTTATTTCCCCAACGTATTCTTCACAAATCGATGCTTAAATCAGGCAGAGGTGAGTCTGTTGTCTGCAGTGTTTTGAATTTTGGACGAAACGCAAACTGCTGGTAGAAGTCACTGTAGGCCGCAGAACCTTAAGGAAAGAAGAAACTAGGGCTGGTTTTCTGATGGCTGGTTTCATAGGCGCTGAGGAACCGGTCATCACTAGAGGACGGCACACTGGTAGTCCCTGCAAAGCAGCCATGAAACAGCAAGGGCAGACGGAATGCAGAGTCTTTTGCAGGCTCTTGATCAATTAGGGGCTTCAGTGGACTTGCCACTTTGGGCTTTGACGACCTGAGTAAGGGCGCTCAGAGCAGTGACACAGGAGCGGTCCCCTTGAGGCTGCCATGTGGCTATTTCAGACTACTCATGCTAAAAACAGGCAAAAGAGGATTGATGCATGGCCTGGGTGATTGATCTTGAATATTAGGTAAAAACAGAGTGCCTTATAGTATTTTGGAAAGAATATATATTGAATCCAGGAAATCAAAAAATTATTGTATTTATAACTTCATGATTAGCTGTAGAAAGCAGGGCTATAGTGGCCATTCTTATTTTCTTCCCTCCTTACCGTGTCTTGTATCTATGTATATATGCTGGCTAATTCTCCTTTCTCCTCACTCCCTTTTCCTTACTGTTTTACAGAGAGTCTGCTGGCTGTCACTAATTTTATAACATTCCCTAGATTTCAGATCACTGAGTTAGGACCGTGGCTAAGCAAGAGGCGCGAACATCGAGCGAGATTCTTGTTTTGGATTTACCATCGGCAACCTCACCGAGATGCATTCATGTGGCCACCGTGCTGATTTAACCAGCCTGAGGGTTGAATTTCCCCACTATGCTGCTAGGAAAGGAATGAGCTCAATTCTAATCAATACCCAACATGGATTTACTAGTTTTTGTTATTATTTGTTAATTTTAAATAAGCTGTAACATCTAGCTTCTATCTTTATACCAACCAAAACTTATTCATCATTTCCAGTTCCTTTTGAAGTTTCATTTCAAGTTTCTTTGTGAATATAGATGAATAAATCATGAGCACTGAGGCTGTATTTTTGTTCATTCCAATGTTCAGGCTATGAAGTATGTGAATCAAAATGTATAATTTTCCATTCTTCTGACAGTTAAGTATTACTTTTGAGGCCAATTATTTAAAAAAAAAAAAAAAAAAAAAAGGAACAATGTGTAATAAAGAGATACAATGACATTTCAGTGATGTTGAATGTTACCAAAAAATTTCATTATCACTGAGCAAAGACACCTGGGCACAAGTTCACTAATAAAACCCCCTGAGATCTAGCATAACGGCACCGCTTTACACCAAAATAGCTCATCGTAATGAAATTTTCCTAATATAGATATCCTGAATGTGTTTTCTGGAGAGTTTCATTTTCATTGCTATTGGAAGACAAACTTCATACATAAACACATAAGAAATGTTGCTTATGCATAAACTACTTGCAGATTATGTTTTCTGAAATAGTTCAGTATTGTGTCATATACTTTCTATTTGTAGTTTGCTGCCATTGAGTTATCTGGAAAGGACTAAGATATGCCCATATTATAAATTCCCCTTACCAGGATTTGTAAATGCAGTATCTCTAGTTACAGTGTGTATATCAGGATGTTTTAACTCCAGGTTACGCAAACCCCAACTAAAGATTACAAAAACAATAGGTTGTTTTCTCAAATAAAGGAAGGTCGGATGGTGGCTGTTTTCTGGACCTATTGATGTAGTAGCTTAATTACTACAAGTTTGCTCTGATATTAGAGGCATTTCCCTGAGGATGCAAGGATGTCGCAACTCCAAGCATTACATACACAAAAGACAATGTCCAAAGAGAAGGAAGAAAGAAGACATTTTCTCCGGGGCATCTCCAATTTTTTGAAAGGAAAGCTTTTCCGAGGACGTCTCAGAAGACATCTCAGGTTTCGTTGGCCAGAACTAGGTCATGTGCCTCTAATCGTATCGCAGGCAATCAGGAAAAGAGATTATGATGCTCAGATTTCAACAGATAAGAGTCATACCCTCGGGCAGTTATTCCCAGCAGCAGAAGGGGGGTTAGCCCCCAGGGGACATTAGACACGACCTGAAAACATTTCTAGATGTCACAACTTTGGGGGGGGGGGAGCATTTCTAGAATCTAATGACTAGAGGACAGTCCTTCTACAGTTCATAGGACAGCCTCCCACAGCAAAAAAATTACTTGGCCCAAAGTATCAATAGTACTAAGATTGAGAAACCCTGTCCTAGGTTTTCCCTCACCTTCCCTGTTAGACTGTCTTTTGATAAGAGCAAAATCAAGGTTCTGTTAACAAGAAATGATAATCTCATCCACAGGGGGAAAGAATCTATTATATCAGTGATGCCAAACTTTAGAAAACATGAGCATTACCTGGAGGGCTTGTTAAACCCACTGTTGGATCCCGTTTCCAGACACTGCCATTCAGCAGCTCTGAGGGCGAGGCTCAAAATTGTCCATTTCCAAAAAGCTTCCAGGTGATGCTTATGCCGTCGGTCTGTACACCACACTGTCGAAAACCATTGTATGTAATCAAGTCCAGGAGATTGTGAATAAGAATTCATCAGATTGTGACACTGGGCAACAAACTTAACCTCTCTAGGGTTCTGCTTTCTCGCTGATAAAAGCAATATACTGAAGGAACAATCTAAGCAAATTGTGCTGAGCAAATTGCCTGCATCATCCCAAGAAACACAAATCTTAATGAGAAAATGATCCAGTGCTCAACCTAACCAACAAAGAAAGGCCAATTAAAACAACCGTGAAATACTTTCTATGTTTTCAAAAAGATAAAAGCAAAGAAGGACAACACTGAATGCTGGTAATCAGGGAGAAACAATTGGAGCCACACCTGACACTACTTAGCAAATTTCACTCTAGGGGGGTGACAGAATCAAATAAGAAACACAAACTGGTGGGGAAATCAAGCTGGAAATAAAATGGGATATTTACTGGATCTACAGAGGAATGATAACCAGCTGGAAGACAAGAGAACAACATTATGGCTATTTCATCATGGTGATGATAATATACCTTTGCTTATTAACATACTAAAAGAAAAAAGAAATATTAGGAAATATTTACACAGAGCAGTGAAGTGGGTGATATTCATACTTTACAAGTGCTCATTTAGGTGTAAAGGAAAAATAACAAAATGATACATAGGAAGAAAATAATATCTGACAAGCCACACAAGATGAGCTGTAATATGGAACTAAGTCAAGAAGGTAAATTAAAAAAATAAAATAGTGGTATTACGGTGGGGTCATTATAGTTGGTATATTTATGTGCATATATACAAACATGTAAAAAGAAAAAGAATTCAGTTGTTGACTAGGTAGGCCTGGTAAAAGATCTGTAATGAATGACTTTGGTCTTGGACTGGAATAAAGGCTGGTGTTTACCACAGTCCCCAGGTGTGGTGCTTCTTAAGGACATCATCTAATTTGGGACCTACAACAGCCCTCTCAAGAAAGCTTTATCATCTCCATTTTACAGATGAAGACAAGGAAATTCAAAGAAGTGAAGTGACCAGCCCAGTCCTGCCTGGCATCAAATTCCACGCTCTTTCTACTATAATTTTGTTGTTGCCCTTGGATGGTGATAATAAACATAACATTAATGACTAACATTTGACTAGCGAGTGGTGTGCTAAGCAAATTGCCTGCATCATCCCATTTAATTCTCAATATAATCCTGTTATCTACTCCCATTTGTACATCATAAAATTAAGAGGATGTGTTTAAGGTCATAGAACTCTTAAAGCCAGGTCTGCAAGATTCCAAAGACTACATGTAAAACACTACTTTCTCCTATTTCCCTCTTTAAAGTGGTGTGTAAAAAAAACCCCAAAAAACAAAACAAAAAACAGAAGAAAGGAAATAAAAAATAAAAAATCCAGAGAGAGAAACAAATTTTCCACTGATGGTCACCTGACCAATTTGAAAGAGGCATTTGTTCACTGTGTTAGGGATTAAGAAACGGGTGGGAAGGCCTTATCTGACTTGATTTATCTTGTAATTTCCATTCTTACCTCCCAACCCTAACCTCGAGTTGAAAATGAAATTCTCATGATCAAATTCACTAGTTTGGAAGAGTATGAAAAGTGGGAATTAAAATAGATTCTTTAGTCTTTGAGACCATGATTCAAACTTCACCACTGGCCTAGTAGAAAGATAACTTAGTTTCTGGCATGGTGATTTGTAAGTAAACAACCTTTGCAGGGCTATGCTTGCAAACCCACACCTATAAAATTATTGCACCTGTCACACTAGGACACGAGGTCTTGATACCATAAGATAAACCAAACCACCCAGTCATCTTTCTAAAAAGGGATGACCCATTTTAATAGCTAGTAATATGCATAAACTCTTTAGCCTTAAGGCAGAAACCGAGCATTAGCCGGATTAGGGAAGGTATTTCCTTCTCTTTCAAACACAGTATCACAGCTTTAGATGTGTGTGAGGAGGCTTCCTTCAAATAAGAACCACTGCCCAGGGCAAAACACAGTATTTGATGCAATGATTCAGTCATTTAAAATAGGACCTGAGCTCTATTGTGTCACACTCACACCTGTGCTCTATTTTAAACAGATCCTCGGAATCTGTGGGGCTGGCTTAGCCGCCCCATCTCAGGCAGGCAAAAGGCCAACTACCTAAGCAGGCATTATATGAAAATCAAAATTGATGACTGTCACGGGACTTTATTGGTTGATGAAACTGTTCTGAATTTTGATTGTGGTGATGGTTACGTTGGTGGAAACATTTCTCAAAATTCATTGAACCATGTATTTAAAATGGTGTGTTTCACTGTGCGGAAATTATACTTCAATAAAGATGATTTTAAAAAATGACAGCTGCCCCTGTTGACCACGAACGCATGCCCCTCTGGCTAAAGCAATAGAAACTATAAAGTCGGCTCTGGGTGCACACTAATAAAGATTAAATATAGTATTTAAGACTTTGTGCAATCATGAACAGAAGGACTTCTTTGTGAGAAATTGGCAGTATAATTAAAGATCTTCTGGGAACTTTATCTTACACTCAAAGACAGAAACAGTCACTCAACATGAGTGTCTGGAACTTGCCTTTTCCTTTATCAGACCAATCGTAGAGTATGTCAGCATGTTCCATGGCTTTCCAAAGGCTTGTATCTCCATATATACACACAACTCATCATCACAACTGGGAAAGCTTAAGCTCAAAATGCATCGTATCTGTGAAGAGTACATCTCCTTGTTTTTTCAAGAAAATAAAACATAGCATAGTTTTCTGGGATCATGAAAAGTATATCTAAGAAATAAATATATTTATGAACGCAAATTTCCTAAATATGTAACACTGTACATACTGAGAAGCAACACAGAGTTCTAGATACTACCTTTAATTGTGTGACCTTGGCAAAGTCATACCATCTCTCAGGATCTATCTCTATTTTTACTTCTGTAAAATAAAAGGACCAGACTAGATAAAGCCCTGTGACAAAGAACATCATAAATCACACTTGTCCCATGGATTAGAAGCTCTATTTTTACTACCTGGACATTCTCTCTTTTTATCACCTAAGACTTTTTCTTTTGTCATACTCGATTTGGAGAAAGGACGGTGCTAATGAGAGAATTAGAAAAATTTTTTAGTTATTTCATTGAGACACAGCAGATATTCTAAAAATACGAATTTATTCTCAGCAGACTGGATATGATAGAGGAAATGTTCTACAAGTTGGGGTTGTCAGGAAAATATCAGAAAGAAAAAGCATATTATTGGTGAGGAAAAAATAAAAAAGAAATGATGCTGTGATTAATCTTACTAATATGTTAAAAATATATAATAGATTAAAATATATTTCATTGAAAAAAGTTGAACGCATCTTTGACTTTTATGTTTCAGAATTCTGCCATTATGGAATGTTGGACTTACAAGGAAACACGAATGGTCATCAATACCAGTTTCTTATTCAGAGTCTGATGGTGACCCAGTACTTTAACATAAAATGCAAAAATAACTAAACCTGCCTTGATTATTTTACTTTTGTTAAAAAAAATTTTTTTAAAGGCATTCAAACAACTTCACACAGTTGTCACTGTGCATGTTTAAGCCAAGATGCAATTAATATATTAGAGATAAATATTCAGAGAGAGCACCAGGGGTTTTCTTTTATCACATAGAGGCTAAATTTTATCCAAGGTTGCATTTATTCATTTACTTTTAATTGTCAGCATCAGGCGGTCTCTCTCAATTTCAAACCAGGGCACACTTCTCAACCTAAGGAGAGCAGACAGAATAATGGTTTTTCAGAGGGAATCTAAACCTTTTGGAGTCTGGATGATAAAATATAAGCAAGTAAAACAAATGACAGAAGTCCAGAGCATCAAAAAATTTATTTAAAACTTGGACTTAATGTGCAAAGGTGGTGGCACATTTTTCTAAATGTCATTTAGGGGCAAAAGACACCCAAGAATTATCTACAGGAATATACTTGATTCAATGTATTGATTAAAGGTCTCAAACTTAGTAAAGTTGCTTGTTTATTTCCTGAGTGATTTTTGTCTGATAGAGGTACAAATAAATCTTTTTTTTTTTTTTTTTTTTGCCAAAACAGATAACTACATTTATGGCCTTTGGGATATGTACCAATGTTTTTAAAGCTAAGTTACCTTAACATAACATTTCTTTATCAAATGGTCTATATATACCTAATTCCTCAAATACTCTCTGAATTGATTGGAACATCTCACTCTTTGTCTCATTCACTAATGAGTTAAATGAAATAAAAGATTTCACATGTTCACTTCATATTAGCCTGACAATTATGATTCTACATTTTGAAAATTATATATTTACAAGAGGATGAGATGTTAAATGGAAACTGCTAATTGCTGTTGTGTTTGTTTGTTTGTTTGAAGCTGTATTTCCCCAAGAACAGTTGTTTTCTTCAAATCATTTGGGTCACCCTTCTTGATTGGCCCAGGTTGACACGAGATGAACATAAAAGATGCACAATAATGGCTCCCTGACTTACAGATTCTTAGAAGGTGGCATCCCAGTGGAGCTTTATCTTGAATAGTTTAAGCTCTGCATTTTAGGAGGTAAAAGCCCTAAACAAATGATCATCGAAGGAATCCCTCTGGGCTCTACCCCCCACCTGTGAGGGAAGAATACAGGTTATAGAACTTTCAGGATGGGTCCAGTTCTTGCCTCTGCTTTCTTCCTTCACTTAATGATTTCACATCTGACCTTGCCTTCACCCAATATGCTCTCTTTGTTTTCTCTGAGCCCTTTTCCCACAGCCATGGGCCAGCACCACTGTATTCCTATGGCCGGCCTTGGCTCCAAAACCATAGATTTGGCCAGAGACTCAGGCTGTTTGAAAGTTATTCCTAGGTGTTTGGCTTCTAGAAGCTATTAATGTTCTCACATCCAGGACCCTTGCCTGGCTGCCACACTACCTTGTCCCGCAGCTGCAACTGGTATGAACAGCAGAAAGAATTTATTGTATGATCAGAGGACACCCCCAAGTTCATGCATTCCCAGTCTTCAGCCTTAGCCTCTGCACCCTTCAAAGTCCACTGAACTTTGTATTGATCCTACAGCTCTGCCTTGCTCTGTTTCCCACTGCTCAAGAGCTAGCAATGTGGTCATTCTCTTTGAGTGCTGCATTGTGCTGTGTCTACCCAGGATCCATGCTGATCTCAGTTTCTAGTGCTGCTAATTAAGCCCCTTGGACCAGACAATTCGAAAATAAATTTACCACCTGTTTGTCTAGAGTGTTTATCAGAATTTACACCTACTCCATAGGCAACCCAATGTTCTTTAAATCTTAACCTTAGCTTTTAAAAATTTTTTTCATTAGATTTATAATAAAGCTCACTCCAGCAAAATTTTTAAAAATATATTTAATTCAGTTTTTAAAAAAGCATAGTCATAACTCTGCTACCCAGAGACAAACTCTGCTAGCCAGAAACAAACACTGCTTTTTTTGTGGCATGTTAACTTCATACTTCTACCTCAGCCATACATAAATACACATTGTTATTGTGAAAATGACAGTTTATTGCCCTATGCAATCCCTTTGTTTTCATATTAGAAAATCCATTTCCATATCAATGTGTATGCTTTTAAATAGCTAAACTGCATTTCATTCTATAGACGACCGATTTTTATATGATTAATCCTTAGGGTTGGGATTTAGGTAGTTTCCTTTCAATTTTTCCCTATAAAGAGCACTGCAATGGACACTTGGATCATAACCTGATGCTAGTCAGGTTAGGAAACATTCCTAAGCACAGGACCAGTTTAAGAGGGATGAACTATAAGACTCTTTGATAGGCATTATCCTTCACATAGGTTTTTTTTCCAATTTATTCTTCCACCAGTGTGTCCTGCTCTCATCAAAATCCAGTGCTCTCAATCTTTTACACAGTTGATACTAAAACACAAGAAAGGACCATCACCCCAGTAATATCAATGTTGCTACAGGCTGTGCACATCCTGACGCCTTGGAGCTTAAACTGTGAGACCAGAGTCCTAAGAGGACCCAAGCAGAGGGGGAGGGAGGCCTAGGGGATCTGGGAACTTGCCTGCTGGAAACCACAGGCCAGACAGACCTTTTCTCATGGAAGGATAAACAAACCCAGTAAATAAATAAAACAAGGTGCCAGTGAAAGGGTGAAACAGTGAAAGAACACAGGACATTATACTCAAGATGAAGATGAAATCAATATGCTTAAAACATTTCTCATAGAAACTGGAGAAAACTGTTGTTTACTTTCTTAATATTATTTTGAAAACAAGGACTCTCTGAAACAGGAAAAGAAAGATGAAGCCAAGATGCAAGTGGATGACGGGTGAATTAATAAAAACTGTAAGGGAAAAATGTAGTTGTAAGATGCAAAGCTGCATTGGAAGGAGGAAAGTGCCTGATGGATATTGCCTGAGAGGTATCTTTTCTGTTGAGAATAGTGTTATGTTGTAAATCATTCATTTATTCTAACACACTATTCTGGGCACCTACTGCTCGCGTCAAAGTTTGAGGATAAATGCTGAGAACCCAGTTTGCAAAGAATTCACCTGTACAGGGGAAGGCCAACTGGAAACACTATAACAGGCTCTGAGTTCTCAAATGAGGCTGGGCACAGGGCTGAAGGAGCCCGATGAAGGAAGAATTAACTACTCACAGAGGGAGCACAGTCTGCACAGAGAACGTAGCCTGTAAGTTAGGGCTTGGAGAATGAGGCAGATGTGGCCAGGCTCTGGAGGGATGCAAGGAATTCCACGGAAGGGAAGCAATTTAGAGAAAATTCTAAACCCACCTTCATCTAGATTGAATTACCCTTCGTATACAGGTGCTTCCCACTGTGAGGGATCATTTTAGCTCCTTAAAAAACTTCTGCCTAAGAAACACGGATGTTATGAGCATACACACCCATGTCAAAGCTGTTACAATTTCAGCTGTTAAAAAAGGTTGTAAGACTATAGAATGTGAGCTATTTTTCCCACAGGGCAGCTCTATTTGCATAATAAATAATCACGTTCTTTCAGTCTATGAAAAAGCTACAAGAAAACTCAAATTAGTACTCTTTTAAATATGGTAAAACAAAGTCGAAATACGGTTCCCAATATTTAAATTACTTTTTCTCTAAAGGTCTCAGAGTCTAAACAAAGGGTTAACTTCTCAATGATAGTTTAAGTGTTTGAAAACACAGATGTTCTATTTCTTTAAATAATGTCTCTTCCTATAGAACGGCTATGTCCTGCGAGATATAATTCATCCAAATATAATACGGATGACATATGGAAGCGATCACATTCTATTTTTGGAACCACTTGACAGAACTCTGTCACTGCCCACAATACAACCTTCCATCTCCCTCCTCCCCAACTTTATTTTCTTTATGTAGCAAGTAATCAGTTTAACAGCACAAAATAACTCTGATGTTTGAGAGCTTGGTGACTTTTTGTTTCCCATTAATGAAAAAAGGGCCAAACATTGCTGATAATGTTAGAAAAGGTTGTCCTCACATTATGTGCGGGTGGGATTCATCATCTGTAACACAATCACTGTAACAATCACTTTATCTCTAAGTATAAGCATTGAGTTTCTCAGTTGAATTTGGAAAGAGAGAAAGTTAATAGATGGGCAAACAAATTCTGCTTCATCCTGAGAGTCTCCAGTTCAAGGCTCCAAAGTCACTCCCCTGTTTCTCACGGATAAACTTTCACAGCAGGAACAGCACAGGTCCGGGAACAGTTGTGGGGGAGAGAGAATCACGCACATGGAGTGGGAAGGCCAACTCCAGACGTGTAAGCCCGAGAAAACTCTAACAGAAAGTACTTAAAATGAATGGGTTTCAGTTTTCTTGAACGAAAAATGGGACTACTAATGAGACTATATCATGCAAAAGGGAAGTGAGACTATGTATGGGACAATTCTTTTATAAACTGTAATGCACACATTATAAGCCTGTATTTATGAACAATGCATCATCACTATTATATGGAAGAAGAATTTACAACAACTTGCTTTTGTGACTTTGACAATACAACTAAAGATAGGTATAGAAAAAATATTAACTGCATTTTAGACACAAATACTATTTCACTAACTACTGCATTTCAAAGTATGTATAGATCCAAGTAGCTATGGGTTATTTTGCACACACACACACACACACACACACACACACACACACACACACACACACTCTCACCACTAATTGTCTTTCTTCTTCCTAAACCACCATTACCCTGCTCATTCCCCTGTAGGATTGCTCTGCCACCCAATTGTTATGTGGCTCTGGGGTTTCATTCAGCCATTTAGCTCATTGTTGTTGGAAATGATAACATCTGCCAGGCATTATATCTGTTTCATGTGTTATTATACAGGTTCCATATGTGCCAAGTAGTTTCTAAATCTCTGAATTAGGGAAAAGACAGTTGCTAATTATTAAAAGCTGTTAAGATAATAATGTTGAAATCTCTCAGCTCATCGAAGAACCTCTTAAAATGTCAAAATACGAAGAGCTTTCCCACTTTAAAATCTTTCAAATATTGTCTCCCCTCCTTACTGCTAAAAATACAAATATTTAAAAATGGAATTTACTGCTTGCAGGAAATTATTAAATTTTTATTTAAAAAAGTGATATTACTGTTCCAGTGCATGAGTGAAAAATCTTTGAAAGTCTACCCAGCAATCCAAAAACACATTACTCTTAGCATTGTACCATTTTTATTACCGTTAAAAGCCATTAAATAATTTCCCTCTTTAATTATTTTCCAACAGATTATCTTATGAAAATTGGAGCAATATGAAGGATTTACCATGTATCTATACATAGGTATTTATCATACTTGGAAATCATTCCAAGGTTCAGAGAGAATTGTATTTTATAAGACAGACCTCTATGATCAGTTAAGTTTCTCAGCAGTCAGAGATGATAGTTAGATGGACATTTACCAATATATCAATCTAAAAATAAACTTGAGAGTGATTTAGGACTTTGAGACTAAAATGAGTGAGAATTAAAACCAAAATAAAATCTTATTTCTGTGTTAAACAATACCCAAACTAAACAAAATTAACCTAGTTTTTTGCTCCAAGAAATACTTGCTCCTGGGCTCTAAGACTATGACCAACTAAGGAGAACATTTATCAAGACTAACGGTTTGCTTATTAAGACTCATTTCAAGACCCTTGTTTTACTGTTCACCCCAACCCAAAACTGAACACAGCCCTATCTGAACCATTTCTCTACCTTACCAGACCTATCTTCAAATTATTCAGCCCTATCTCTAACACTGGTTAAATATTGCTCTAATTTTCTGCTCTAATTTTCCATTGAGACATTATTAACTCTCAGTGGTACACTCTCCTGCTGCAGTAGGTCTAATAGTTTTACTTCATCAACGTATTTGTCTAGTAGACTTTCAGGGAGTTGACAGCTGACATAAATTTTTAACATATCATTTGCGGTATCTAGAGAAAGAAGATTTGAATCTCTTATACCCTCGTGATGGTAAAAGGCAAAGTGTTCTTCTTATTGGTGTACAGATACATCTGAATATGTGCCAAGGAAACGAAATAAACACGGTCAAGCTTTGATCTAAGAGTTGTGTGCCATTCAAAGCAATCCAGCGGATTGTTCTCTAGTGCATACAAGTCAGGAGACAGCTAATTGTGCATCAGCATACCATTAGAGCTGGTCCCAAGCTTCTGGACTTAAAGAAAGAGAAAATCCAATTAATTATATTATGTTATATAATATATTGACAATAAATCATGCTACACCTGGACCTCTACAGAAAATCTATTAATAAGAGAGACTGGCATTGCTATTCTATTATGTGCCCCTTTACTCTTGAATGCTTCTCTGAAATAGCATTTGGCTCCCTACGCAGAATATATAGAAAAATCTTAAATTGTCTTGGCTTCTGCATCTAAGAAATTGAAATAGTAGTGACAATCTTATGTGGTTTGATAAGACTGGGAACAGAATTGCAATGATGATAAGAAAATAGTAAATTGCTCACTTTCTGGAAGGGGTTCTCTCTCACTTTTGTGGTCCAGTAGATAATCACTCTGAACGAGGGTTCTGGAAAAGTCCTTTGGAGGAGTGATTGAACCAAATGGGATCTTCTGGCTGGAGAGGCCGCGCTCCTCCAAATGTGAGTAATTTGCTACCTTCTCAGCAGGAGAATGGATCCTTGTGAACACTGGGTGTAGGGCCAGGGGGGAAAGGATTACGGGGGCAGGGAGTGGGGTGACTGACACCATGCAGGGCTGCAATGTGCCTACATACAGAATAAAATTCTTGTGGCTTTATCTCCCTCATCTAAAACTATTTCCTCGGGTTATATATCTGCTGCTGTGTGAAATAATCAATTAAAAGAAAAATTCAGCACATTTCATTTCCCAAATTTGATGTCGGAAGGAGACTACCTACATGAATTTCTGAGATTTGTATTGCTAATTCATTCAAAAGCATTTGCTAAATGACTATTACATTCCTTGTGTCATTACCATCCTCACAGTGATGACTTTTACTATTCCAATAGAAAAGGTGTACTTCTATAAACAGGTATTCAGATCATTCTGTTTGTTTTGGGGAAGCTTCTATATTAAAAGCCTTGTCTTTATGAAACTGTGTATCAAAAGTCATTTGCTGTTCCTTTTGTTCATACAATTTGGGGTGAAAGTATCAAATGCTTGGCTTCCTAAGAGAGATGAGAACTTTTCCTTGGTGGGGATTAGTAATCCCAGGTCCCCTACCACTCACTCTGAGGCCATCCTCCCAGCCTTTGATCACGATGCGAATTCATCATGAACCCATTCCTCATAATGAGCCATCTGTCTAGATTTCCTCATCAGTAGTTGTTAAAATTAGGCAAGGATTTGTTGGTTAGTTATTTTTATTCACAACCACATTAATGTGCCCTAAAGTAATCAGCTTATATTATGTGGCCTTTCACGCAGGGTGCACAGATTTGCAGCTTGTTTGGTTGATCTAGGCTCACGCCTGTGAGGCAGCTGCTAGGCATTCAGTTAATAAAATCCTCTTCGTCCGGGGGCTGGGCTTGGCCATTCACAGGGAGACACATGTAGCCTGCGGTTCAACACTGGAAGCATTTTAAATCACCTTTTTTTTTTTTTAAATGAAGTCAGCTCCAGAATTTTGGTGGACAGGTTCTCTAAAACTAGCTGACTAATTCAAGCATGACAAAACTGGGCCATTGTGTCTCTTGATTTTCCTGAAGGGGGCAGGTTTAAGGCTTCCTTTCCTTTGAGATAAACCACACCGACTTCAAGTGTTACCAAGTAAATGATCTTTGAATGTCCTTAAACTATTCAGCCTCAACGGATTTTTTTTTCAGGGCTTCTATTTTACCTTTTTTGGGGGGAGGCGTGTCTTATCTGTCTTTTTCAAATATTGAAGAAATGAAAATAGGAGATTAAACCTTTTCTCATTTGATTGTGTCCCTACCAAAAGATCATATCAATGAAAACTCATTCAAATACCTCATTAAAATTCAGGCCTTAGATGAGAAAGTTTAATTGGCATGAAGTCAAGATTCATAATTATTTAAATTATGATCATTTCCAGAAACAGAAAGTTATGATGAAAGGCATCTATTTACATTGCACCATTCCATTGTGTTGGAAGTTACAATAAAAACAAATACTGTGTATATTGCCAAAAAGGAAAGGAAATATAAAAATATGAATATATAGCACCTTTAAAACAACAGAAAAAGTATTTAAAATATATTAAATGCCCTGTGGCTCATTTGTATTAAAAAGCAGTTTTGTCATCTAAACTATAAAGTCTTTCTTTATGAAGAGTTCAGATCAAATCTAACAATATTCTGACAAATTACCTTGATGTTCTGCAGACAGCTTTTGACATAAAAAATAATGGCAAAAAATTTCAATAAAAATATATCAACAATTAGTGTGTGTGCACATACCACGAGCAAGGGGAGAAGTAGGAGGCACGGGTCATGTGCGTCACCAGAACCATACTGAATGAAAGCCAGAGTATAAAAACCACTTTAAGAATTACTAAACACAATTAAGAGAACTGCGTGTCTCTTAACATCCTGCATATCTCTCTCTATTCCATTTATATGGCGTATTTTTCTCACTACCCGGGAACACTGGGTGGCATGCCGTGGCAGTGCTGTGCTTATCTGGGAATAAGACATATACTTTCTGCATCCCAGAGAAAGGGCGTACAGTTCATTAAAATTCAACCCACTGGAGAACTGCTGACACTGCTTTTCATTTGCCGAAAGACACCTTGGGCTGAGGTTTATTTTTCCTTTTTTTTTTTTTTTAAGATTTGTATTATTATTGTTGCAGGTATTTGCTAGTTCATGACAATGCGAAGAGAATTGTAAGCATTAACCCTCCAACGGCATTGTGTGACTTTAGAAATGCTACGATGCTTCTTTTTAATGTAAGTGCATCTCTTTCATTTTTATTCTTCTGCGTTCTTAATTATTATTTTCCTGTTATAGGGTAAAGTGAATAAGTAAGAATTGCTAAATATTTTCTGTTTAGATGGTTTATATGAGTGGTTCCAGGAAAGCAACCAGTGCACTCAAAAAAATATGAAACTACTTCCCTCCCTGCCAAAAAAATGAAAACAAGAGAAACCACCAAAGTGGTGTGGATCCCAATAAGCAAACAACAGGGGTCAGCGACGAGAGATGTAGAAGGGACAATATCAAAGGGAGGCTGGGAGTCAGGGACTTATTTAGAAAGTAGGCAGAAAGCAAAGATACCCTGTACGTCCCACGCCTTTTATGGAACTCAGGCCACACGGGGAAACTGGAAAACTTTTGTCCCTCGTGTGTGAGTTTCGCCATACACGTCAAGACAAGACTCAGAAATGAGGGTTTCCTGCTGAGCCTACCATGGCTGCGGCTCCTACTAAAACGGCCAGTGGCAGCTTCAAAGCTAAACTGGTTCCATGAAATCCCATCTTAAAACCAGGAAAGATGACCAATAACAACCAAGTGAATAGACTTTGCTTTGATAGATGGATTTCACATTTCTTGCTTTAATATCAGAAACGATTCTTTCTGAATGTTCATGAATACTGAAGGTATATACTAGGCTACATCGAAAGCTTAATGTACATATATCAAAAGGTAAAAACTCTATATAGGCCATGTTCCGCTACCAGAAAGCAATAAAACTTAACATTTATAATAAAAAAATAAAGAAAATTGCAACACTGGAAAGTGATATGCTTCCTGGATATGTATTATTAATTTAAGTAATGGATATTCTGTACACTTTCTCACAGTATTTGGATCTGCTTTCTGATTTTATTTTTTGTTACTTCCTCAAGCTGACCTTCCACATTATTTAGTTGATTTTCTAGTGGGTTGATTTTCTACTTGGCTGCTTCTGATGCATATTTTTAATTGTAAATTTATATTTAAAATGTGACCTTATACAAGTTAAACCTATTACAGACTTTAGAGAACAGAATAAGCCAAAATAACAACAAAGTGACATGCATTCCTATACTCAAAAGTACTAATTTTAACCACTGACAATATGCTTACATAAGTCAGTTGCATGTCCTTCGGCACAAATTTTTTCCAGTGTAGCATGTATACTGCTTTGTAAATTTATTTTTAATTTTAATACTTTGCTGTTAGTCTTTTCAAGTAATGAAGCATTTGATCCAAAAGCAATTTCTATGAGTGCATATGAATTATTTTGTATAGGTCTATCACAACTTATTGCCTCATGTTTGGTATTTGAGTACTGAAAGACATTATTATTGTTGTTGTTGTTGTTGTTGTTGTTATTTTGGATCTCTGCTTCAAGAACACAGCATGCAGAACCCATGACTTTTTCACTGGAGTTTGTAATTCTAAAATTGGCTTCCTTGATATTTCAGAAAATTGTAGGTGGTTGGCCTGAACAACATAAGTGCTTTTATTCCTCAAATTGGAGAATGTATGTAAACATTCATAACTGTCATTTTGACACTAATGTCAACAGTTTCAGTGATCAGTATATCTGGTATAAAAAGTAAAATGATAACAGGGGATTACATGGTCTGTGGATTAAAAAACGATTCATTTTAACATTGTTCCTCTCTTCCTCTTTATTCCAGTATTGTTTCACATTCTAAACTCTATTGTATTTATCTCTTTGTTGGCTGAAGGTGCTGTGTTTAAATTCTTTTACCTCCTTTTAATATTTAATCATTTCAGTTAAATTGGCAGCTTGAAATGACTTCTTGACATTGGAGATCCTGTCATGTTAATCAGTGTCTTTATCTCCAGGCTCAGCCTTTGTTATTTATTAGCTCCAAGGTTCTTTCAAATGCTTGCCCTAGATCCCACCATGTAAGAGAAAATATTCAAATCCTTCCTATTCCTATTAAATGAAGACAGCCTTAATTTAAAATCTCTTCACTTGCTATCAGATGGTTTCATAATGTATTAAATAGTACCAGGAACTTGGTCTTCTCTAATAACATTTGTTTGAATAGTTGTCCTTTGTATCTTGCCTGTAATAGTTTTATTATAAAATCGCTGAGGGACTTAGAAAATGTTGAAGAAGAATATCAGAATTTACTTCTCACTTATTCATTAAGCAACAAGGATGTATTATGGTCAACCATGCATGAGGAACCAAGCTTGGCCCTAAGAGGTCAAAGGTGTCATTTACAGCCATGTGTTGGTTTATTAAGGGGATATGCTTTAGAAAATGTGTTACCAGGCAATTTTATCATGTGAACATCATGAAGTTCACAAACCTAGATGGTATATATAGCCTACTCCACACCTAGGCTATGGGGTATAGCCTATTGCTCCTAAGCTACAAACCTATACAGCATCTTACTCTACTGAACACTGTAGGCAACTGTAACATAATGGTTAGTATTTGTGTAATGAAACTTATCTAAAAATACAGTAGAAAAGATAAAAAATGGTACACCTGTGTAGGGCACTTACCTTGGCAGAGCTTGCAGGACTGGAAGTCGCTGTGGGTGAGATAGTGAGTGAGTGGTGAGTAAATGTGAAGGCCTTGGGCATCACTGCACACTACTGCAAACTTTATAAACACTGTACACTTACGTTACACTAAATTTATAAAACATTTTTCTTTATAAATTATAAATTAAACTTAGGTTACTGTAACTTTATAACCTTATAGGATCACCATCCTCTATGAGGTTTGTCATTCACCAAAATGTCAATATGTGGTGCATGGCTGTATGTGCTGGCAGTCACCAAAGATTTTGACATTCCAGCTGCAGACAGACGATTACAATTCTAATGCACTTTGAAAACTGTTTTATCATTCCCTGGTAGCTGGACTTGGCCATTCAAGGCCTCTTCCTCTATTGACTAGCTGTGTAACGTGGGGAGAATTAATTTGCTTAAGTCAGTGGTTAAATATGTAAAATGAAAATTATAACTGTACGTAACCCATGGTGCTGGTGGGGGTTAAATGATATTCTTGTGTAAAGAGTTCAGCACAAATTCTGGCAGGCGGTAAACATTCAATAAGTGAAAATTATTGTCGTTACTGATATTGCCACTTTTCATGAGAGAATGAAATACACAGCCTTGTAAAACATTGGACCTTCAGGGGCTGACACTGCATCTACATATGGTGAAGGCTTTGCAGAGAAGGAAATAACTGAGCTGTGACGACAGTGATAAGTAGTTTACCATAAATTAGAGAAGGGGAGAGAGGCGTTCACACAAGAGGGTAGAGCTAGAATAAAAGCATGAAGAGGTAAGAGTGTATGACGTGATCACCTGCAAATTTTCAAAAACAGAGTATGTTCATTCAAAATAAAATTCAAATATTCAAAATCGAAATAAAATCTAGATCATAACAATTTTTCTTTCACAATTTTAATCTGCGTAGAGTAAACAATTGGTCAGAGATGAGTTGGAGAGCTTAACATATATAAAATCTGTTCATATCTAACACATCCTATCCGTCCTAGTCTCACTTTTGTGTTACACGTAGCTATTCTGGGAAAGGAATATCAGATGGTGGCAGTCAGCCCTGGACATTATTAACATTTTCTCATGAGGGGAGGAGTACATGCTGATAAATGGGAGCCCAAAGAAAATATGAGAAAACTGTATTAAAAGACATCAAAGACAACCTCAACAAATCAAGGGCAATCTATGTTATAAATTATTGATTTCCTCAAAATTAAAATATAAATTTATTTTAATATCAATCTAAATCTCAAAAAGTATTCTGTGATGTTTGAGATGATGGCAAAATTTGTATGGGAGAGAAAAGGGCAAGAAACAGTCAAGACAATTTTGAAAATGAATGAAAAGACTTGCCCTATCAGATAACAAGAATTACTATAAAGTTACAGTAATTTAGAGTACATGGTATTTATATTAGTAAAACAGAGATTAATAGTTTTGGAGCAGGATAGAGAGCCCAGAAATATAGTTATGTTCATTAGCGCTTTATACAGACCTAGTTGATAATTCATCTAGGAAAACATTATTAGATCCCCTACATAACACAATACACAAATATTAAATCATCCTACTTTTCTATATATATTTCCCATGGTACAAAAAGTAAAAGGAATTAGTTGGGCTCTGACAGATGGTCCTTAATCTGCATTTTGGCCCTTGAGAAAGACTGGACAATTATCGAAAGTTAGTCTGATTGCATTGTTTATTATTAGATCCCAAGATTACAGGTACTCTGTTATTCCAGGTGCCTTAAGCCTCTGATGCCATGGCATTCTTTTAGTAAAGAGCACTTGAAGTTCTCAGCAAACTATGGAAGAATACATAGTGGGCTTCACTGAAGATACTATAATGATCTCTCATTTCTTCTTAACCCAAATGTCAAGGAATCACCTCAAAGTCCTCAGGTCCAGTGGTTTCTCCTCTCAGTAAAGAGAGAGAAAAAAACTCTACCTTCCCCTTACCTCATATAGCTATAAGTGATAAATTACACAATATGGTTGAGAGGAATTATTTCCTTGGAGATTATGAGAGTCGGCAGTATCAGATTTACACCAGAATATTATCTGACTCCAGTGGCACTGGGCTTACCATATGGCCAATAAGATGACCCTAAGGTTCTGCCAGCCTTCTAGGATGAATAATCTTTATCTTGCTACCACTGTGGGCTACATGGATGTAGGCATTTGCATTTAAGATTCATTTCATTCATTATATGTAAATTATACCTAAAAAAAAAAGTTCTCAAGGAAAAAAAATAAAGCAGTATGGTGAGGTGGGAGTAGCTTGCTCAAAGAAGTTTGGAAACTATTTTTTTCCACACCCATCTACACTCTTAGAGACTGCACAATGCACCTGAATATTAAAGTCTGATAGATGCTGAAGGAACCTTGAGATTAGCTTTGTTAATACAGACAGTGTGATACTGGCATAAGAAGAGGCAATGGACAGAACTGAGACCAGAAATTAATCCTTACATTTGTAGCCAATTGATTTTTGGCAGCGATGCAAAGGCAATTCAGTGTGACCAAGGACAATCTTTCCAAAAAATTGTGCTAGGAAAATTAGATACCCATATGCAAGACATAAATTTCAAGCCTTACTTCACACCACATACACAAAAAATAACTCAAAATTTATTATAGGCTTAAATGTAAGAAGTAAACTATAAAACATATGAGAGAAAATGTGGGAGAAAATATTCAGGACTTTTGGCTAGGCAACAATTTCTTGGATATGACAACCAGAAGCACAATCCATTAAAAAAATTACAATTTTGACTTCATCAAAATATAAAACATTTGTGCTTTAAAGACCACACTAAGACAGTGAAAAGCCAAGACACAGAATGGGAGAAAATATACACAAATTATATTTCATAAAAGATTTGTATCCAAAATATGGAAAGAATTTTTACAGCCCTAGCCTGTGTGGCTCAGTTGGTTGGAGCATCATCCTGTGCACCCAAGGGTCACAGGTTTGATTCCCAGGGAGCATACAGAAGGCACCCAATCAATTTTTCTCTCTCACATAGATGTTTCTCTCTCTCCCTCTCCCTTCCTCTCTCTCTGAAACTCAAACAAACAAAACATATTCTCAGGTGAGGATTAAAAATCAAAACTTTTACAACTGAATTATAAAAAGATAACCCATTTTAAAAAGGGGCAAAAGATCCGCACATCAAATGAAGATATAAAAACTGCTAATTAATAAGCACATGAGGAATGATCAACATCATTAGTAATTAGAGAAATGCAAAGTTAAAATGCCAAAGGTTAAAGACAAAGAGAGAATCTTAAAAGCTACAAGAGAAAAGCAGTTAGCCACCTATAAATTTAGATTACACTAAATTTATAAAACATTTTTCTTTATAAATTAAACTTAGGTTACTGTAGCTTTATAATCTTATAGGATCACCATCTTATATGAGGTTCATCATTCACCAAAATGTCAATATGTGGTGCATCACTGGTGCATAACAAGGGAGCTCCCATATGACTGTCAGCTGATTTCTCAACAGAAGCCTTGCGGGCCAGAAGGGAGTGGCAAGAAATATTCAAAGTGATGAAAAACATGGAACTGCAACCAAGACTGCTCTACCCAGCAAAGCTATCATTTAGAACTGAAGGTCAGATAAAGAGCTTCACAGATAAGAAAAAGCTAAAGGAGTTCATCACCACCAGACCAGCACTACAGGAAATGTTGAAGGGTCTTCTTTAAGAAGAAGCTAATGAATAAAAGAAACTGACAAACAAAATAGACCCAGAGACATTGAAGCATGCAACAGATGATCATATTTCAGAGGGAAGAGGGAAGGGGGGTGGAGGATGGGAAGAGATTAATCAAAGAAGTTATATGCATATATGCATAACCCATGGACACAGACAATAGTGGAGGGAAGGCCTGGGGAGGGAGTGGGAGGGAGGTTGAGGGGGTCAATGGAGGGAAAAAATGAGACACCTGTAATACTTTCAACAATAAAGATACATTTTTAAAAATTACAGTGAGATATGAATTTTCACCCAATAGAAGAGCTGTAATAAAAAAGGACAGTAAAGTGTTGGAGAGGTTGGAAAGACACTAGAACCCTCATGTATAGCTAGTGGGAATGTAAAATCAAATAGTCACTTCAGAAAACAATTTGGCAACTTTAAACACTAAACTTATCAGATGACCCAGGAGTTCCATTCTAGGCATCTAGCTAAGAGAAATGAAAAACATATGTCCACATAAAGATATGTATGCAGATGTTTATAATATAACAAAAAGTTGGAACAATCCAACATTTCCATCAATTGGTGAATGGATATTTTTATTTTATCCATACAGTGGAATCTGACTCAGCAATAAATAGGAACATACTACAACATGAATGAACCCCCCAACATTATGAAAGATGCCAGATCTAGAGGCACACACATTGCATGACTTCATTTATATGAAAATCTAGAGAGACAGAAAACAGATTAATGATTGTCAGGGCCTGGGAGTGAGAGCAGGACTTGACTGCAACAGACATGTGTGATACTTGGAGGTGATGGAAATGCTCAAACTGTATTGTGGTGATGCTTGCACAATTCTGTAAATGTACTAAACGTGACTGAATTGTATACTTACTAGGGTGTATTTTATGGTTTGTAAATCATACCTCAATAAAGTTGTTTAAAAAATGTAAGTTAATCAAGGCAAATAAAAGAGGACAGGCCCTTTTTGATAGAGAAAACAATACTCTGAATGCCATCCTTATAATAAACACCATACTTAGCTGCTTTGTTAATGTTCTTAAATCTAGACCTATGAAAAAACTGTGAAAATAAAATTAAGTGAAAGCCAGTTTTCAGTATACAATACAGCACTCAGTGACTTAATATAGGGATAGATTTTTTACATTTAAGTGATGGGCATCTCCTTCAGGCTATCTGCCATAAGTATTATATCTGTCTACCCAGCTTTTGATTAAATATTGAATATCAGTGAGTTTGAGGTTATAATCCTTGACAAGTATCTGGAGTGCAGTTATTCTATGTGGCTGATTAGGTGGGGAACCATCAGCTTTAACAGTCAATTGAGCTGGTGCCAGGATTACTCTTTCCTTGAGAAAGTTAAGCAGCTTGAAAGAACATGCTGGAATAGAAAGCCACCCACCTTATTTCTTGACTTTCTGGTTTCTCAAACAGAATAGGTAAACAACTCTAAAAAGCCAGACACATCGTCATATTGGCACTAGGAAACACCACAGAGTAACAGCATATAAAACAATTTTACAACCATGCTTACTCTTTTTCATGGCCATGATTAGGATTTTTGTTTTATATCAGCTATGGCAATAATAATTACTTATGGGTTGTTACCCAGACCTATCTTGAAGTATTTAGTGAAATTGGCTATAGAGACAGAAGGTCACAGGACTAACGCAGATACATGGCGTTTTCCAAACTGGGCTGGGCAGGCTCCCCCTAAGGAGATGGTGGTGTGAGCCCAAGGGAAATAGAGGGAAACTCTGAATTTTGCAGCCCTGGACTGATTCCTGTGTACCATTTCCCCATGTGCTGCTGACAGTCTCTTCCAATATTGACACCTGCCTCAACTTGGGGACTTATATATTTAAAAAGCCAATAAAATATGCTTGTATCAATTCCTTGCTTCCAAAGAACATTTTATGTTGCTTTCCCTCCATTCCCTCCACGCTTTAATCCTCTCTGGATATGAGACCTAAAACATGGGTTCATCACAGCTTCTTTTGTTTCTCTGTCCCCAAAAGGAATTTCTCCGATGTTTAGATCTTGCTATTTAGCATACATGCTTTAATTCATAGTACATTTGAAATTATGTAACTGTGAGCTGGTTTATAAATATATAATGGGATTGATGGTAGTGATTAAAAAAGATATTAATATACAGAATTTTTATCCATTTACAAAAAAGCCAAGGCTTCATAGCTGTAATTATTTAGTATCTCAGGACTAAAGCTGTTGGATCTGTTTTGTATATGCTGGGCCTAACCTACTGGTATTAAGCACTGACTCAGGAAACAAAAATTTAAGTTACTTATTTGGGAGAAGGGGGAAAACCATCATTAATTTCGGTGTACCATGGCAAATACCAATAAATGGGTCCTATCTCCATGACTCTACCAGTGAGTCTTTATATAAATTAAATCTTATTGAGAAAGTCAAAATATTTTCAGGTCACTTTAAAGAAGCCTACAGACAATTTTCATATCTCCTGGTCTCTTAAATATAGCACTTAAACTTTCTTTTTTTATTATTAAATTTATTTGGGTGACATTGGTTAATAAGATTATATAAATTGCATGTGTACATTTCTATGATACATGAACGTTCTTAGCCTCTGTTTCCTCAAATCCAAAAAGGAGTTAACTTTGATTCTTCTTAGATCATAGGATTTCCAGGAATTTTGAATGAGACCATGTATACAAGTTACTAACAAAGTGGACTGGTACATTATTGTCTCTGAATTAACTAGTTATTATTATTTAAGTAGTAACTCATTGGTAATAATAAAACTAATTTTGGAAGGAAAAAAGTGTTCAAAAAAAATTTAATGAGAAGTCTGTTTTTCAGTATTTAATAAACCTGAGTATTTCAGACAAGGGAAAAAAAGCAATACTCAATATATACTATAATTTTTTTCCTTAGTTCTGAGAAGCAAATATTACCAGTTTTGTTGAATCTTATTTTGGAAACCATCTGAAAAGTGTTGTTGCATTCTATTTCTCTTTTTGGATGGAAACACATTTAGAGTGAGGGAAGTCTACAGAACTTGAAATGCCAGGGGCTATATTTGGCTGAAATATGCTCTACGCTCTGTGTATCCCTTACACATCAGAAGAGTTTGCTAGAAATAACTGTTAATAGAGTATCTGAATTCCAAGGAAATCTGTGTTGCTGCTTTTTAAATTACTAGCATCCATCATCAATTATTTATTCTGAGACTTGTAATGGAGATCTTGGCTTTTAACCAGATGACCTCTTCTTACAATTATATATGCAAAAAAGTCGATGTAACTTCTAAGACTCAAACTAGATATTGACTACATCATAGAGACATTAAAATATATTAACAATCAAAATGTGGCTACAAGTTGATAACACAGCAAGTCCTAGTGATATAAAAGAGTTTAGAATTTTGGACCCAACTGCTCCAGTTACGGGATAATTAAACAATTTCAGCCCCAGGGAAGGCTGCTTTGGCTGGCAGCTTGACTGTACTAACAGATGAACTTGTTTTGCAAACAACTGAGTAAACAATCTGTTAAATATAATTAATTTGGTTTTTCACATTGTTCTTCCACTTTTTATTTACCACATAATTCTCATCTCCACTTAAACCTAGAGGACTGATTTTACAAATATTAGCTACGACTTAAGTGACATAAATAAGAAACTAAGAAAAAACTGTTTTTACTCCACTATCCCACAGTATTTGGAACATTGTTTGATTTTAGTTGTATTGTTACTATGGAGGATACTCCTTAAAACTACACAACAATTAATTTACCTGATTTATCTAATAAGTTCCCTTCATAGATGATTTATTGAGTTAAATGTGCAATTATCTAGTAATAAATTGTACAGAAGGAGAAGACAGTGGAGGAGTATTTGTCCTCTGATCATGAAAACTTTATACTGTTGATATTAGTGATTAACAAGTCAATTTTCAGTCCTACACATGCCTTAAAATAATCTTCATGAGAATACCCTATCAATAAAACACTGATTCGTTTATTTTATATAACAAACACATAGCACTTACTAAGCAACATGCATTTTCTAAGTGTTTTATTAACTCATTTATACCTCAAAATAACCACAGGGTTAGATATTACCCCAAAAGATGAAGGGCAAGGACTCGAAGTAATTCACTGTGGTCACAAAGTTCATGTGTGGCTTTGAACATTGGGGGGCAGGTCATGTGACACAGTTTTAACATCTATTGGTGCTTTCAATGCTGTCTTCTTATAGTTCATTTCAGAACTGTACACTTTAGAGTTTTTTCACCAAATATAATTTCCTATAAGTCTACTTTCTTGGACAGGCTGAAAGTTGCTTGCCTGTTTGGAAGTGATCTTTTCTTAGCACACAGAACAGAGACTATATGGGCGGACTTGGTTTCTCTAAAAGACCAGCCCGAGGAGAGCAAAGTTAAAGTAGACTGACCCGATACTGGACCTGAGTCTAAGCCACCTTGTTTTCAGTAGGGCACACCTCATAGCAGTATCTTCTCTTGCTGGCCTTTGGCAAATAAGTGTCCCAGGAGCCCACAGCATGTGATGTTTTCACATTTTTCAAAACATAGAATAAACAGAGTTTGGTTTATTTGAGCAGAGTCAGTTCTAAAACATCTTGAAGATTGACTTTGAGGTGTTTAGTCTAAACTGCGAGAGAAAGAGCACCACTGGAGGTTCTGGGGCCGAGAACTGACAGATGGGAGCCACGCTGAAGGGCTAGTTTGTGAAAAGGTGCAGAGTGACTGGAGCAGGGCAGGAACATGAAGAGAGACAAATGACCAGGTAAGTCAGATGAAGAGATCAGAGAGGGAGGGCGAGACTAAGGGAGAGGTCCAAGGCCATTCCAGAGCTTCACGTGTGGGTAACTAGAAGGCTGGCACTTCACTAACAACGTGGCAGGAGAGGGATCTTGTCTGGGGGGAGATGAGAGACAGGAAGAGTGGCACAGAGGTGGGAGAGAGGAGATGTGAAGGAGACTTTTGAACAACACACATAAAGCCTTATTTTGGTCATTTAGCCTAATGAGGTTAAAAGTGCTCAAGCTTTGTAAAACTAGAACTTCAAAATTTTTTTAAATTTATTTTTATATTAAGTTTAGTTGGCATACAGCTTATACTGGTTATATTAATAATTAATAAATAATAGTAATTACTATTTGATTAATCTGATCAATTGTTAATAATTGATCCAGGGCAGTGCTTTTCTCTCTGCTTATTATGTTACAATTGTTATTAATTAATAATTATTTGTTATTTTAATAATTAATATACATTGCAGGTGTAAAATATATTGATTGCACTTTATACCTTAAAGTGTGATCACGCCACTAATTCTACTAATCATCTGTCATCGTGTAAACTTATCACATTGTTATTGACGAGATTCCCTTCCCCCTTTTCACCTGCTTCCCCAACCCTCACCCCCTTCCTTCTTTTAACCATCCCTTTGGTCTCTGTTTCTATGAGTATGTTTTTGTTTTGAAAAGTAGAACCTACTCAAGATGTACAGTTTTGGGGGCTATATCAGCATGGGTCTTCGAAAATGTTTACCAATACCCTAAATTTCCTCATTGTAACCAGCCCTGCTCTGTGAGGTAATCAATCTGAATTGGTACCCCCACAACTTTCCCATGGAGCCCATATGTTTTCCTTCATAGCACTTACTGTAATTTGTAATTATACGCTCATTTATGTGTTTACTTGTTAAATGTCTGTTTCCTCCACTAGATTGAAATCTTCATGAAGCCGTGCACTTTATCTCACTTTACAGCAATGTGTATCCAGTTATTAACAGTTTATGGTACAAGGTGAATAAATACATGATCCAGGTTTTTTTCTCCTCACCAAAAGCTAAGATTTTTAAAAATCTTACAGACAAAAAAAAAAAAAATGAGGTAATACCTAGGGGATGCTATTCATTTTCCTGTGCTAGAAAAATAAATAAATAAAATCTAAGTCTACAAAATTCCTGAGCTTTTATTAGAAATCAAAGATTAGGAATAGTTGCAACTATTAGCAGTGAATTGCCAAATTTAAACATTCCTCATCCAAGAGGTTAAATTATATTTACGCTTCAACCTTTCAGGTTCTTGGATGTAAAATATTTATGAATACAGAAGGTTGTAATGTAACATTACAATAAGCAGAGAGAAAAGCACCACTCTGGATGGGAGAGATTTACATTATCGCTAACAGAAGCCAGCCTAACAGCTGGTGCTGCAGAATAGAAAAGGTACTTCTCGAGATGGAAAAAAAATGTGTTCATAAAAGTTCAAATACTTCAAAGTACAGTACAGCATCCACTAATATTTTTCCACAGATGAAAGACCCAAATAAAGCAAGCTTTAAAAAAATCAAAGTACAATAAAGGTCTGTGATCCAGAACATCTTCAATCACAGCCTCTTATCCTGCTCTGTCATCTAATTTCACCATTCTCCACTCCAGTGCCTTTGACCTTCTGAGAACACTAATGCCAATTACTTTTACAGTTATTTGCCCCATTGTGCCAATGTAATTGAGTTCACCTAAGGACCTGTTTGATATTGTATTAATAACTGTTTGTGCAAGAGGTATTTTAGCCACACTAGTAAGTCTTTGTAAAATCTAATTGAGAAACTTAAGAGATGTTTGGAGCTATTAGTGATGAAGTGTGGTCCTGAACTATACTGAATGCCTCGCTATTGTTTGAATTGTAAAAATGTATTTATCTTCACATTTATTTAGAAATAAAGACACAAAGGTCATTTGTACTTTACTGTGGTCTTTTGCCTTGAGACGAAAGGAAAAATTCTCCCTACAGTAGTGTTCCTGCAGGTTGCATTAACAAGAGAACTATCAGTGTTTTCCTTTTGATGATAAATAAAATATGCATCAGTAATATTAATTATTTTATACATTCTCTAAGTTATTACCATCCCAACATTTTCTTAAAATATATTCAATATTAAGAATGTACATAGCTTAAAATAATCTCTACAAATCTCAAGCAGAAAGACCAAAAGTAGAAAATAATAGTCTTCAAAAAAAAATCTCTCCTGCTTGCAACCAGTGTCCGAACTTTTTCAAATGCCAGACATGCAATTTTCAGAAATATCAACACAGTGCCCAGTCTCTATGCAAAAAAAAGATTGCCCATTTTTATAAATTTCCTTCAAGTAATACTTAACACAACAAAATGCCAATGTATAGGCACTCTTGTGGACAGTTTCATTTTTCAATGTAATTTATCTTTCTACTCAACCAAGATTTTTAAAGGTACCCATTTAAGTTAAAAACCACACCTCCCTCTAATGCCTAATTAGGCTGGAACCTTATCGCTGTCAAGGGCTTTACCCCAATCAGGCCGATCTGGATAACCACCACCAAGAACGCTTTTGCGCACTGACACCGCCAGCCTCGCAGATGACAGGCCTCGGGCAGCCTGTGATGCGTCCAATTAATATCATCGAAGTGTATCAAGCCCAAGCTGAACGCACCTCCTGCGAAGGTGTGCGGACCGCAAGGGTGGGAGGGGCAGTGATTGAGGAATGAAAGAAGGTAGAAGATTTTTGGTCAGTTATTGCCTGCCCACCCCTCCTACATGAATTAGCCCTGCATCAGGCAGTCGTTCATCACATGCTCCCCAGATGATAAACGTGAGGTTTTTATCCACTCGCTACCCTCTCACTGTCAACTACTGTGTACCTTTTAAGTAGGTCTATAATTTGGTCATGTTCTTCCTCTTTAACTGGGTCGAATACCTGCCACGTCGGTCACTTGTAGCTCACCACCCACTACACATGCTTCACTCATCTGTTCCTCGCTGTCTTAAGAGCACTTTTCACCCCATCACCCCAAACTGAAATGTTTATCTTTCTGCCTTTACTCCATACAAAGTCCATCATCCCTCAAAGTCAAGATCAAGCTCACTTTTACTTTTCCTTGCCCAATTTCAGTCCATCCTGAGCATTTTCATTCTAATTTTAGTCATTACTTTAAAATTGAGCGCATAAGACTTTAGTCGTTTTAAGCCCATTGAGGAGTCAGTCATCAAACTGAACTGAGAGTTCTCCCAGGTCAGAGCCCATGTTTTGTGCTTCTTGGTATCTGTAGTTTACAAGTATCCTCTTTGATTTTGGGAAATTCTACTCTACTAAACTTTTTCTTAGTTTAATAAAGAAAGTATATACGGCTGAGAACGTGGCATAACAAGAAACAATAATACCATAGCTTGAAGTGTTGGTGTTATTTCAAGTAATTGATAACTTGTCAACAATCCTATGTGCTAATGTAAAAAAAATTATGGTAAGGTAATTAATTCTCATTTTCAAGAAACCATACCCACCTGGCACTCAAGTAGCTTGTATCTGAAATATAATGACACTTTTCTTTTGAGCAGGGAGGAGAATAGCAAATAATAATAATTTCAAGTTCATTTGCTAAAAGTGTGCACTATGCACTAGTAAAGGGCTCTTGGAGACTGTCCTGTAGTTCTGGTCTGGCCGGTGGCTCAGTCGGTGGAGCCTCGTCCTGTGCACCAAAAGACTGCATTTTGATTCCCAGTCAGGGCATATACCTAGGTCGTGGGTTCGATCCCCCATTGGGGCACATACGGGAGGCAACCGATCGATGTTTCTCTCACATGGATGCTTCACTCTGTCTCTCTCTCTCTCCTTTCCTCTTTCTCTAAAAAAGTATCCTCAGGTGAAGATTGAAAAAAAAAAAGATTAACCTCCAATTCTAATTCCTAGTGAGTCATCCTTCTGTCCCATAAAATATGATACGAAGAGAATGCAGAGATTTGTCCTTCAGCTAATGCATTAAGAGACTTACTAACTTTGGATAAGAGCACACGGCCATGAGGACACAAGGAAACCTAGGCACTGCAGAAGCAACCAGATAATTTGCCTCTTGATTTATTACATCTTTGGCAGGCCATGCTCCAAGCTTCCATGCATATATGGGCAATTGGGGCATCCGTGATGAAGTGCTGTTGACAGAAGTGTGGCCCGTGGTAACATGATTGCTATAAAAAGGAACCACAGTAAGGCAGACAGCTGTATCAATGCTCATTCTCTGCTCTGATATTTCAAAATGTCAATGCACCATCACAAACTGTCAGGGGGAAAATTTAAAGATGTGGGAGAGGAAAGAGCACTTCTATCTGCAGTTCCTTAATCAAGTCATTTTTTCAGATGTCCCTAATCACAGGTATACAATCCATGCAGTTCTGCTACTTCTCTAAAAAAATGAGGATTCTGCCAAAAGCTGAATGCCAAGTTCATCACTCTTAAAGTCATTATTTATTTTGCCTCGTAAGACATTACAACTTAACCCTTCTAGGTCCATGCTAAAATTTTTTGGACAATACATAAGAACTTATAACTTCAATATTGCTTCACATAAAAACTTGTATTTCTTAGTATTAAAAATTACATCAGGAAAGCCACAAAAGGTCTTAACTTTAGGCTGAATTTAGCTATTTTGTACCTGAAGACAAAAAATAAGGAAAGAATTAATTGAGCTTGCTCATTCCACATTTTGGTTCTAACCTACAGATATAATGAACTGTTCCAAATAATTATTCCTTACTTGACTCATCCTGACTTTCTAGTCTCTTTATCTCTGTTCCAATTTATGAAATATTGAACTTTAAAGCATGTATGCATGAATTCTGCAGTAATAACTTCAAATAAACAAATGATGTATCTACTGACTATTTATAACCTATTCAGTGTATTTCATCAATCCTTTAATTAAGGAATTAGCCCACGTGATAAAATGTAGAATAAATTCTAAAAGATTTCAGGATAACATGTAACTAAAATTACACAGTGTACAGATGAAATCTCTTTATCTGGGAGGCGTCTTGCTCTTGTATGTAGATAATATATAAACACATTCACAGATTAGTGTACCGTGCTATAACAAATATAAACATACGTATTTTTCTCAACAGAGTTGGAGATTTTACAAACCAGATAAACATTTTCTAGCAAGGAAGGAGAGGAGAATGCTGAGTAATTTAGTTCTGGAAGTTTGATGCAATGGTCAAACTAAGCCTGAAAATTCTGGTGTATATTGTTGTTTATGGAAATACAAAGAAATAATAAATATTGTTACATTTCATGACAAGAACTATGATGTTGCTGAAAATTCAATCAGGTTTCCTCGCCAGTCCAATAACAATAATTTTAACATGTTCATGCCAAAATAACCAGTGAACCATGGTATTGCATTCAACAAACAGAATAAAGCCAAACACTAAGTCTATGGTTTAAAAACACAAAAGTATATTTACTATTTCTTTATGTTTCAGCTGTTTTCTACTTAAGTAAAAGGACTGTTTTTAAAAATGAAATAAAAATTCATATATATATATATATATATATATATATAGAGAGAGAGAGAGAGAGAGAGAGAGACTCTGTTTTTTAGTCTTACATGTTAACTTACCCAACAGCATTGCATTTGCTGCTAATGAAAGGAGAGCAGGCTGCACAAATCTTCTTAAGTCTCCTGTGGCAGGAAAACTATTACAGAAATGAATAGAAGGAAGTCTCTGGAGCTTTTCCCCTGCCTGCTTGTTTTACCAAAGGCTGTTAGGATCACACTGAGAACTGTCAAAGCCGAATAAACCACCAGCAATTGGGTTTATACCCTTTGGGCAGCCAGGCTTTCATAGGGGATGATTTGACTTTGTCCAAGCACCAATATATTAGAAACAATATGAAAACTCCCAGAAACTGGAGCCTGGCTTATCACTGTAGACAAAGAGGCACTTTGCTGCTGGTGGTTTGCAAGAGAGGGCTTGTCAGAGAGAGTTCATTCAAGCAGCCTGAAATTACATCAAACCCAGACATCTAAGCACTGTTAATCTGCAGCTTTGCACATTGTATTTTTAAAGCTATTCAGCTGCAAGGTGGGACAACAACTGGGCTTACAGAATCGTTTAGAAATGTGAAATTTCTGAACCACCTTTGACAAGAAAATGCTCATTAAGTTGCATGGGGTGAGGAGGAAGGGATGGCTTCCAAGCTACTTTGAGGTAATTATTTCAAAGTCAAATTCAGATTATTATTTTATATATCTTCTGAACACATATATTTATTTTTGGAATAAATTAGTAAACTCATTGAAAACTAAGATTACAGAAATTTAGATACATATGGAAGGTACTTGGGAGGTCAAAATCTTTATCTACACTTTACAGAAGAGTACACATGAGTTTTTCATATTGAGTTTTGGAAATCTCATTTATAAACAAAGTATTACAAATGCACTATCAATATGAATAATTTGAAATTATTGTTATTTTAAATTTATACATAGACTCTTAGAAAATATATATCATAATGTTAAGACTTCTCAAACACTGAATGCACAGATTCACTGACTCTATATACAAATGTACATATACGTACATTGAATGCCCAGAGAGAGGGGGTAGAAAAGGGAAGAGAGAGAGGTTTTCCTATGCCAAGCAAGCACTGGTTGGGACACAAAAATGGTACCTGACTTAATAGAGTTTATGAATATATTTCTATCCTTCAACATCGTCTGGACGTCAATAGAAATTTTATAAACTGTATGGATATTCATGTATAAATAATGCATGTTTGTGGTGAGATTCATGTTACATGTCAGTAGTATGTTTTATGAATGGAAGAGTAAGAAACATAAGGCTGGTTCTTTTATTTATTAACTGCATGAACTTTTCCACCTCATTTAAAAACTTAATTTCAACTTCTATAAAACAGAAATCATAATATCTAATTAGAAGGCTGTCAAGATTGAGTTATTTTGCTCATGTCAAAGAATATGACATGAAGTAGATTGAATAAATGTTGGTTTTGCTAGAGTCAGAATTTTACCTGTTGGCAAAAATTTATCTTCAAAAACATATTTTGTACTTGTATTAGAATGTGCCTTTGCTCAGTGGGCCCATGCCTAATTGATGTACCATCTTAATCATACCCTTGACTAGAACTCTCATATTAACTTATATCATCAAATTGCTAAACTTTATGAAAATATCTTAGAAGATATTTAAATGTGTCCACTGATATATCAAGATGATGACCTGGTACAAATGTGTTTATTTCAGAAATATTAGTAACTTTGCTTCATTTCCTCTTTAAGCAATATACATTAATAAGGATAAATTTCACATTCTGCATTATGCTGCTCGATTTCAGAGCTCCAAAAATTAAGAAGTAAGTTCACAGTAATATGAATTTAAGCTGAACCCAGTAATCATCTCTTAATTTTACTTAATGCAGTGTGTACATTCACATGGCAAATTAGCTGATTTAGCTGACCCCTGCTCAATTCATGGATCGGTTCACCAAGTGTATTTATATATTTCTCCAAAGTCATACACCAGTGAACCACAAAATTAGGATCTCTACTTTTGAGGATGCACTAGTTCCTCGATTTTCCAACGTTTTGCTTTTAACTTAACCATTTCCATCCTTTATTTATAACAAAACCATTAGAGAAAGTGAATAGTGAAATAGTTTATTAGTTATTTTATATTATTTATATACATTATAAATATTTTTACATCTATGCAATGCTTTGCATTATGTGTAAAGAAAACCTATATACAAGTATGTCTACACTGTCACCTATTCCTGTACAGCTATCCCAAAGATGAAACTGCATTTTATTATATCCTTAAGATACAGAGTCATTGAATAGCTGCTTTAAATTTTCCATTATTTTTTCTTACATTTTAAATATAATTTCCTAAAAGCTGACTTTTTTAAACTTACACTATATCAGTACTGATTTTCTAACATTGTAAAGAGTCTTCAATGAAAGCAAGAGGCCGTATTGTATTGCAATGGGTAGATCTACCATGATTTTTTAAATAATCCCCTGGTCTTGGATATGTGGATTAATGTCAACGTGACCTTCCTGACAAAACATCAGTTTGAGCATTCATGAAAAATATTTTTATAAATCTATAATTTATTTCTTAACATAAATATTTCAAAATGGAATTTGGGGCCAAGAGTGATATGAATGCTTCAGCTTGACCTCATGAAACTTCGTAATAATCCATATACTACTTGTGTATAAGAATGCCTGAATAGTTTACATATTCCTCTATATGCAATGCCCTATGATAAAAGTAATACATTTATCATTTAAATAATTTTTGAACTTCTTGACTATAAATGTTGACAAATTTACATTATATTAGCTGCTCTCTAATGAATTTATAACACTGTTTTCAAAACATGTTTTTCTTTGAAAAGAGGGGCCATGGGTCCACCCAGTCTTTATTTTGGTACCATTTTTATTACATAGCAAAATAAATCCTACTAATTTTTTATTAGTTTTTTCTATATAACGCCTTTTCAAAATTATTGGCTTACATATAGTTTTTTGTGTCTCAGGTTTATATTCTTTTATTTAGCTCTTGTAAAAAGAAAGGAAAGAAAAACTTTCAACTTCATTAGTACATTCCTAAAAGCTATCAAAACTGAATGTTATGTTTTCCTCAAACTAGTTCAAATCAACAGAGGTACTTTGAGGGACCTCAGTGTGTCAGACCCTCACTGGACTGAACTGAAGACTTTCTTGAGCAAAGAACAATGGGACTTATTTTAACCAGTCATATACCAATGACCTCATACCTTTTTAGAACTTAGCTTTCAATCTTTAGATAGAATAAGCATAATGGAGACCCTTTCCCATCCAGGACTTAAAAACCCTGCCTTTGCTCCTCATTAGAATACTGTGATTTTCCCCCCACTAATATGTGTTCCCTTGCCTGGTAACTTCCCCACCCTCAAGACCTGGTAGACTTTGCTTTAACACCCCATTTCCTTGATTCTAAGAGATTACATTTCTAAGACATATCATGGATTTAATATGTCATTATTGGGTAAAAGTGTTAATAAATATAAACATGATATGACATTACTTGTATTAATTTTAAACCAAAATTTGATTTCACAATAGTTGAAGTGTGGGGGGAAATAAACACAGGCTCTAAGGTCAAATGGGTTGAATCAAGTCTTATACCATAATGTATTGTTCTATGATCTTGTAATTTCCCTGGACCTCAGTTTTCTCATCCTTAAAATGGAGAAAATAATAGAACCCAACTCAGAGTAGTTGTGATGATTAAATAAAATAATTCAAATTAAGTTCCTTATTCAGAGTTTGGCACAAAAGAATCACTCAGCATATGTGTTGGTTAATGTAAGTATAAATTAATTCTCTTAAAAAAAAAATCACTGATTTTAAAGAGAGGATGGGAAAGAGAGAGTGAGGGAAAGAAAGAGAAACACTGATGTGAGAGAGAAATCTCGATGGGTTGCCTTCCACACGCATTCCACCCAGGGATGGGACCCTCAGCCTAGGTATGTGCCCTGACCAGGAATGGAACCCGCAACCTTTTGGTGTACAGGCTAACGCTCCAACCAACTGAGCCACACAGGCCAGGGCAGTATAAATTAATCCTTGAGGACAGGTAGCAAAGTTTTGTTATACAGTGCTAAAATAAAATGCAACTGAGCTTTTCTTTTATGACGCTTTCTGAAAAGTCCTAAAAGTAAGCATGTCCATGTTCCTTGCATTTCCACAGATTAAACTAAACTCAAAGAAAACGAGTTTAGACACTGAAGGTAGAACTGTAAGGCACATGAAAAATTCGGATGAGCGATGAGCTCATCTCTGAGACTTCCAGAGAGGTTCCCCACGATCCCTTAATACGTTCTCTCCCCCTCCCCGTAGTGAGCACTCTCCGCAAGCACAAAAGCAAGATGACAGGTGGTGGGCTGCTTTATTTCCTAACTTTATGTTCTTCATTGGGTTACAAACGACCACAATTATCAAACCTGAATACTCTACACTATTATCTCCTCTGCTGTCTGGATTTCCCTCTAGTGTCTCCTTACCCCCTTGTTTCTGTAAAATGAAATGTAATAAAACACATGGAAAGGTCATGTGGAAAACACACATTTCGAAGAGCAGCACTTACAAACTAGAGACTCACAATATACTTTTATTTTCTTTCAAAAGTCACATCAAGCTCAATGGTAGCTACTTAGTTGTCAAGTCGCAGTAAAACATCTGGAAAAAAGTGGCACTGACTGGCTCTTCAAGTTCCATTCTGATTGTTCCTGATAGCATTATACTGTGACTTGTTTCTCATGACTCTATTCATTATGATATACCACACTTGGTATCTCCTGAACAAATATAACTTCAGTAAGTTTAAGTAGTTACCTCCAAGTAAAACTTCCCAAAAACTTTTACCAGGTAGCTAAGTTGGAAAAGCTTTGGCTATCAGTGAATAGTTTCAAATAATATAGCTTACAGGGAAATGACATTAATTCATATTTTTAAACTTATTTTATTGTTGAGAATATTACAGATGTCCCCCACTTCCTCCTCTTTACTTCCCTTCCCCCATCTTTGCCATAAATCCTGTATTTTCTAAATGTCCAAGGAATACAGAGCAGTTTTTGCACTTTCATTTAATTTTAGCCAATATATACCCAGCCATTCATTATTTTAATGTTCATATAACTGAAATGAATATGGGGGCTGAGAGAGCAATTTATTTAGGCTTACATGAAGATATCACTGCAATATTTGGAAATTAGAGAAAATTAGAACAGATTTCTAATTAGAACAGTAAACACACACACACACACGCACAATGAAGGCACATGTGGTCTGCAGCAAAATACTGCCAAAGGTTTGTTCTAAAACAAGACCCTTTCCAACCTGCTTTGCTGAGCCTTATTTATAGGTCATGGGCAAACATGAGTTGGCTGCAAATGCAAAGCAAGGAGAAATGGGTGGTCTTAAATTATTTCTAATTCCTTAAGGTAAAAAGTCTGATTTGAGTTCAGTTTATTTAATTACAGGATATGAGCTACTGTCCCTCCCCATTTAGAAGAGAAAGACATGAGATATGTCATCAAAAAGCACAATTTTGAGTCCCGGTCTTCTCATTGTTTCGTTGTGTAAATAAAATCTCTCTGTGCCTCAGTTTCTTTGCTGTGACAAGGGTGTTATAATAATAATGGCAACGTCGAAGGCTGAATATTTCATTTTAACACATTTTTATGGGTGACGTTTGATCCATGGTAGATGGAATTTATCTCTAAGTAATCCATTTCAATATTTTTTTCCTTCAAGTAACCACATAGGGATAGATCTGTTCAAAACTGCAGTTTTTGACACATTCTCAAAATGAAGATTTTTCAGTTATTTCATAGACTCAAAGGAATCTAAAGAGCTCTGGCTACCCACTGGATCCAGAATCATCTCTACCCCTACTTAATCCAGGGCAAGCAAATGTACCCAACCAAACAAGAACTTGGATTTATCTAAACTTTTCAATCTATTCCCTGATTCCTAGCCAGCTAGGTGCATAGGCTCATCCTGGCCATTTCATTAACTACCATTTTACAGAATTGAATATTCTGGATCTACTTATGGAGTTATGGTGGTAGGAGGCCTAACTTCATCAGGTAGTAGATATCTACTAGAAGTCAGTTCTCTAGTGGCACATTACTCCTAGGTGTTCCAGGAGTGATACAGATAATTAACTCTTGCATAATTCAGAGAGGAGATTATATTTGCAGGTTTTTCACAAGTAGATAAGAATCTGAGTTTATTCATCCAGAGTCCTAGCCGTGAATCAGATCCTTATCTCCAGCTCCAACATGGCACCAAAGGTGAGGCATCCAAACTTCTGCTAATAGGGTCAGACTTCGGAGAACTCAGAAACCATGGTGGAATCTTCCAGCCATGCCAGAAGTCAGGTCTCCACCAGGAGTAGGAAGTACACCCTACTAACTCTAAAATATAATTTAACCTTTTGGAGTAGGTATAGATTTTTCAATATTTATTTTACAACCAGTCATTAATTGAATTTGTAATGTTCATTAGCCGTGCTTTGGTTATCACGTTATTGTGAAACGAGAGGTATAAATATTACAAAAAAGAAACACAAATTTGAAAAAGATGATCTTAAGCAACAATAAACCAAAGGTTGGAAGCCAGCATACCGTTTGAAATACTGGGGCACAAATAGAAAAAAAAATACTCAAGAAAGATATTCCACATGAGGCCTAAATGTTTCTGAATATATCCAACAATATTTATTAGAAGACCTAACTCTTTCAGACCCATTGATCTTTTAAGAGCTGCTATAATATTTTTCTTGAGCACTAGCAATCTGCGAACTATTTAACTCTGACTGTAAAATATTCCCACCATTCACTTTAATTTATCTATGATAAATAGGCACTAATAAAGGACTGTATCATTTAAATAAATGGGATACTTCATCACCTCTTTTAAACAGTTTCTCCCACCCCTTCTATTATCAGCATAGCTGACAAGTTGCAAAATTAAATGAGTTGAGTCTTATCTCAGTTTTGTAGTCTGCCCACCATCTGGCAGGTTTTATCCAAACTTTGATGTCTGTGTTTTGGCTTGTTTGTTACTTGCTTTCATTTCAACAGATAAGAAAAGAAAAAATATGAAAGTGTCTAGTACTTCTTGTTACCACAAACATTAGTGCTAATTAATTTCCTTTAAATGAGCTCATTCAAGTATGTTTCAATGGTTCAGGTTTTACTTTGTAGTTATAACTAGTCAGTGCTAGGCCATAAATTCAAATATTGGGTGTTAGAAAAATGAAAAGTAATCAATACATAGAGAGGTCTTGAGGAATGCCACTTGTCTTACATTATTGTTACTATTTTGTTGTTTTAATGAAAACAACAGAACACTATTACTAGAATCTGAGTACTTTTGTGTTGCATATTTTTTAGTGTAACGGAATGTAGTTTAGTGAAAAAATCAACCTGTTTTAGATATAGTTATGCTGACCAAAAAATGTATATGTATATGACAGTGAATGAAAGGGAAATATGAAATATATTAATATCTATTGCATACTTTTTAAATTGGCACATGTTGCCAGAAATATATTTAATAGTACAGTGCTAGAAGGGTTTCCTTTAAAGTCAGGAATAGCTTAAATTTGCTCTCTACCAGCAATATCATTCACAATTATTCTGAAAGCTCTATTCAATTTACATTATTGTCAATTTATTTCATTTCCTAATAATTAATTGGGGAAGAAAATTGCTTGTATATTTTATAAAGTTAAAAGTTTCAAGTTTGACCATAAGAAGTAGTATGGGTTCTGCCCAATCTTGTCACTTGGGGGTTTGTTTTTACAAATGTGATGTTCTTGGTCACCGTTAAATTTATATATAAGTTTCAGTATTATAGTAATTATAGCAGTAGAAAGAAAATAGAGGCAACTTTAAAAATGATAAAGTTTGTGTGAGGGAAGGAGAGGACAGATAGACCCTCTCTAGTGATCTAATTGTAAGCATTTCAAAGGGCAACAACAACTAAGGTGTTACCCTGGGAAAACTAAATACTTGCCATTATATTTAGCTTTTTAATAATTGGGAGAAAGTTTCTGGCCAACAGACTGACATATAAAGCAATTAATATGGCAGAGAAACCTGTTCACAGTGATAGATGAACCTTCTGCTTCTCGATACACATGTGCAATGGGAAATATGATTCGCGATGCTGGTAATTTGAGGACATGTTATGCTAAGCATGGTCTCTCAGAAGAATCATGAAATGAGCCTGTTCTCAGAAAGAGGGGCTCAGCCTCAGGGTCAATGCCAGACCCTCAGTGAAAGCGCACCTCAAGCAGAAAGGGCTCTGCACCGTTTTCTCCTGTGATCTGCAGTCGCTCCTCACCAGGGGGTCCAATTCAACCTGGACTCGAAGTTTATTTTCTCTGGATATTCTATACCCACAGCCTTAGTACTCGAATTGCTTCTTGCATTAAGGTTGCTCTTACCTTGCAAGTCACCTAATTCAGTAACTGCAGTACCCAACTTCGCTCTTCCCTTAAAATGCCACGTCTGTTTCGCAACTTTGTTCTGGGTACGACTCCATGACAAGTTCGTTGCTCCCTAGTTTCAAAGCTCCAGGTCTTATCCCATTACTAAACTTTATAAATCGTCCTACCTTCTGAACAATGATATCCTTGGGGTTACGCAGTTCTTGTCCACGTCTGCGAGAGGAGGGCATTCATCTGGAGGAAAAGCTCTCTGTTGCAATTCTACTGAACAGTCTTAAAACTAAAATTATGCTCCTTCCTACCTTCATAAACTCACATGGCACAAGCCTGCCCAGGTCCCAGAGGACATGCATAAGATATTGCTGGACCAGTGTGACGTGTGGCCTGGGGATTACTGCAGGCTTTGTCTCCATCCGTCTGCCTCTGCCACCACCATCTGGCTACCCCCAGCTTCCATCCCAGTTCCTCCTATGTGGATTTTCCCTCCTGGCTCAGAGGCTGAAAAGGCATTTTAGTTTGCCTTCCTGTTGTTTTGCTTTGGCTTTTGCCCCTTCCATTCTCCACTGTGTAGCCCAGAGGACCTCCTCTCACCATCACTCTGCTGATAAATAAAATGTCCCAGCAGTAAACACACTAGTTCCATTCATGATACTAACTGACTGCCAATTTGGGGATACAGAAAGCAGATAGTACTTGATGAAACACTTTTATTTAAAGCAGCAGCCTGATTCTCATGGTCACCCTGGTGTGTCTCAGTGCTATTCCACCCCAGCGCTGCTTCATACACTTGCATACATACATACTCACACACATTAAAGAGACAGAGGATAGTCAGATCTGAGTTGCATTAGGGTTCAAAATGAAGTAATATGCATAAAGTACATGCCACACATAAGCACTCATTTATTAGAAAGTCCGTTAGTGAGCACCTATTGTCACTCAAGACACAGTCCTAATGTTGAGGAAACACAAGTGTCTAAAACAGATACATTTCCCAGACATATCCTACCAGGGTATACAGAAAGTAACCAAGTAAACAAATATGTTTTAAAAACATAATGTCATAAATATAAATTTAGGACCTTTCTTCAGAATAACGGGCATGTACTACTCACAAAATGTCAAGAAAGCAAAGATAAAGAAATGCTTAAGAACAGTCTCACAATAAAGTCTAAGAGAACTCAATGCAGCGCATGATCCCAGATGGCTACAGAGGACATTACTGGAAGAACTGCCAAATGTGAATATGGGCCGTGGGTTTGGGAATAGTATAGCAGTGTTAAATTTCCCGAGTTGGGGGATTGTTCTGTGTTTAGAGGACTTACTTGCTCTCAGAAAGACACACTGAAATATTTAGGGGTAAAGGGACCAAATGCTTCCAACAACCCTTACAAGGCTCAAAAATATGACAGGAAGAAGAGACAGAGGATGCAAAGAGGAGTCATAACAGTAAAGCCAATGGGCAAAATGTGAAGAATGAGCGAATCTGGGCAAAGTCTATACGAAAGTCTTGTGCTATTCATGCAAATTTTTGTTAAGTTTGAAATTATATAAAAATTAAAAGGTACTTTGTTTGAGGGAAAGTAGAGAGTTATTCAACAAGTATCATTTCCTTGCTCTCTTCTTTTGGAGCCTGCCTTTCTGGGGTAAATTTTGCTAATCTTATTTTGAATTTCTGCCGTAGAAAGAGAGACATACTTTTGTAGGCCCTCCATATTGAGTAGTACAGTTCTACCTCAATGGATTTGACAAAATCAATAATTCATTGTACAAGACTTTAGGTAGAATTATGCTACTGACATGAATCCGTTGAAAACATCCCTAAGCACCCAGCACAGCTTCTAAAGCTGGCTTTTTTATTTGGAAACAAACTCAATGTGTAGCAAATATAAAACACATGTTGACATTTCAAGGCTAAGGAACTGACCTCACCTTTATTTCCCATAACATGTGGGAGAAATGAAGAACTTTAGGCCAGTAAAGATGCATCTGTGATTTTCAGTTTAATTACTGTAGCATTTCTTGGACTGCTTCAAATTTATAACATGTGGCGGAGGCTTTATAATCAGAACTGCTCATTATAGTCATTTCCTGATTATTCTAATTAATCGTGTCACACATGTCAATGACCAGATTTACTTCTGATATTTAGAATAAATGTGCATGCACATACATGTGAATGTATGAGTTGGGGCGTGTGTTTTAGAGCAGACAACCATGGATACAAAAGAAGGCATATAAATAGATATGAGATCAATAAAGTCAAACAATGGTGAAAAGTACTAAACATCAAATGTTCTACAAAAAAAGTTCTACCTTTAAATTGTGAGAAGTGGGTACTTGTGAAAATACAGAATCTAGAAGGACTGCAATGGTCGTAATGTGAAGACAGTTTATTTCTCCCAAATTTACTACCTCGAAAGTTGGCAACAGCTTAATCTTATTGCCACTTGAGTATTCCTCTAAAACAAAGAATACATAAAAATTCAAGCATGAAACTTGCACTTCCAGTTATGTTGGAGTATCAGATCGCAAATCTAAAACCCTGCCAAGAATAAAACATATTACAATAAAATTTTAAACCATGGATGTGAAAGCATGAGAATGCTGCTGAGGTGTCCAGTTTTGAAGGGCCAGATCCTAGAGAGAAGGAAATCTTATTTAGGTAAGCTTATTTTCTGCACATTGGTTTTCTCCCTGGGACATTTACTGATTCTTGATGTATCTCAGGATGCAACTAAGCTGGGTAGACAAGCTGCTAAGAGTCTTAAAACACAAAAGAACTTCTGATGATTTCACAGGGTTGGGAAACAAAAATTGGAGTTCTGATATAACAGTGCCTTCGGAACTTGACTGACCAGAATGGCAATGATGAATGAGGTTCACAGAAGTGAGACTGGCACTTAAGACCTGAAGTCCCATTAAGGCATTATCTGATTAAGCTACACAGAAAGATGAAAAAGGAGCCAAGCAGAAAGAGTGAAAGGAAGCCAAATATGACTTCAGAGTTTTCTGGAGTCTTCAGCATTGCCACAGTGCTAGGAAGACCAAAATTGCACTTCAAGACCTCCAAGGAGTGGCACTGGAAAACACTCCAGGCTCTAACTGAGGCCCTGGAGGTAAATCTATAGGTGTGAGAATAAACCAAAGGTAGACTGAACCTTGCTAAGACAGCAAACTAGCAGCTTGTTCAAGATGTGACTGGATTTAGGTGATATGTCTCTTTTTGGCCTGCCAAAATACAGAGAAAAATCATCACTAAAAGTTTTCATATACAGGATTGGCAGTGAAACCAAAATTGTTTGGCATATTGAGAAATGGGACCAGAAGGCAAAACAGGCAATGCAAAGTGACACAAATAATAGAGTTATTGGCTGAGCTTTTAAAACAACTGTGATTACTCTCTTTAAGTAAATTGATGATCAGATGAAGAATTTAAAGAGAAAATAATGAAAGAATCAAATGAAATTTTAGGATTGAAAAATATAAAAACTGAAATCTAGCATGATAGATGGGACACAGCTGAAGAGAAGATGGGTGAAGTGGAAGATAGATCAATATGAAATATTTAGACTGTAACACAGAGAGCCAAACAGATGAAAAGTGCAGCGAGGATAATAAGAGATGTATTATATGCAACAGATAAGCACAAAATACATACTACATTGTTCATGTTTGTGTTAGTTATAATAGTCCCAAACTTTCCATCAACAGTAGAACGGATAACTACATTTTGGTATATTCATATAATGGAAAACTATTTAGTATTGAGAAATCATGTACCATTGCTAAACCAAAAACATTAATGAATTATTCAAACATATTATTATGCAAAAGAAACCATATAAAAAAGAGTACATGCTGTATGATGCCATTTATATACAACTCAAAAATCAGTAGATTCAATTTGTTATTATAAGATAAGAATTAATTACTGGGGCACCTGGGTCTGCTGTTAATATTCCACTTCTTGAATCAATGGTGTTTCCAGAAGTATATTTGTTTGTGAAAATCCATTGAATTGTAAACTTATGATTTGTGTGATTTGGTATATGCATGTTAAACTTCAATTTAAAAAGATTTCACACAATTAAAGCCCGTGTTAAAGTTAAAACTAAAGTGTTGTGGGGTAATATCAGTTATTTTCATTCTCCCACAGGCAATAAAGTCCCTTTGGACAGTGATTGCTTTTGGCTTTCAAGAAATGTGAAGAATTAATCAGGTTAGAAATGTTTAAAAAAAAAAGAAAGAAAAGAAAAATACAGTAATAGGAGGTTGAGTAGGAGGATGTGCATGCATATCTGTGCTCAATAGCCCTGTACATCCTTCAGGAATGAGCAGAAGGGGGGCCACTTAAGAACACGAAATGCTCCCACCAATTCTTTCCTCCTCTAGTAATTTGGCGGAGCCAGGGACACTCGATGTGGTCAAAGGCAAGAACAAGAAATGCCAGATATTAATAATAGCACTATTATAGAATTTATAAACAAATAGTAAAGTATTTCCAGTCTTCTTTTCCAGATACAAATTATTTTTTCCTCTGTGTATTTTTGTTTGCTTATTTGTTTTTACCATTTCCAGAGGTAAGATGTCCCAAACCTACCTGGAGGTGCTTTCTACTCTTCCAATTGGGTTCTCTTGTTTCTAGACTCTGACCTCCTTGAGAGCAGGGTCTGTGTCGTAGCTGTGTATCAACATATACTTATAAGGCACCTGTCAAAGAGCAAGTACTAAACAAATGTGTGTTGCCTATTATTAGCACCATCTAAACCCAGGATTTAAATTAGGAGTAATATTGTAACATTTTACATATAGTACATGTTGTGCCTTTGCATCTTTATTTTTCCCCCTGGAAAGAGAGAAGAAAACAACCCAGGAACTAAGCCATCATTGCCAAACATAGATTAGAATGTGTTTGTCCTGGTACGATTAAGCTATTGCTAAATTTTCTCTAAGATGGAAGGTTTTGACTGTGATCAGACACGTATGTTTATGATCAGATTTTCCCTTTGTCTCCAGACCAGACTGGATATTAGTAAAATTTTCCATATAACTTTTTATCTGATTACTCTTGGTGAGTACAAGGCATTTCCATTAATTATGTCTGTAGACGGCTCCCCGCAAATGCAATCAGTAAGAGCATCAAAAATTAGCAAACTGACACTTTAAAAGTCTTCCTGGGGAGTGAGGCTAGACGGCATGTGAGAGCTCTATTGAGGTGTTCAGTATTACCACAAATGATTCCTGCATAGCTGACCTCAGTTCTATAAATATATTCACAAATGTACCCTAGAAGAATATAAAATCTGTGAAAAAACAAAATGCATTGCTTCATGGTAACATCAAAATCAGAATTTTAGGTTTAAAAATTTATTTGCTCTGGATAGAGCTTCCAAGAATCCAAGTTCACCAGTTCCAATAACCTGCCCTTGGATATGATGACATGGAGGATAATAGAAAATAAGTGTGACTATCTCTAGTACATGCCAATCTTCTTTTCCAGTGCTCACTTTGACCAAATGATACACAGTTGATGATTCATTTGCCTGGAGCATTTTCTGGGCTAGGTCCAAACAGTACAATAAGGGCACAAAAGGGATTTTGTCACTTCCCTGTATAATTGCACGAAACAGCAAAATATATATATTACACACACACACACACACACACACACACATATATAAAATGTGCTCTTATAGCATGTACATTTAATTCCACACATCACTATTAATCAACATCATATATTTTTACTACTGAATAAAACCTTAGAGGCAACCCTACTGTAGAGATAAGGAACATTGAGGGTCTAGAGATTGAACTTCTTGTCCAAGACTTGACAGTTAATTAGCAACTAAGCTGAACCACGACAACTTAAGTTACTCAGGCCAACAGTGAGGAGGCTTTTGCTTAGCAAACTGTTGGGGAAGCTCTTTTTAAACTGTGTGATTTTGAGTTCTGTAATAAGTAGGGAAGGAATAAAACTCTTGCCTCCTCCAGTAGAACTTCTACTTTATAACCTGAATGCTCAGTGATAACTGTCCCTTAGATCCCTGAAACAGCTACTACTTTTCAGATGCTCCTTCTCAACAGAAACATGGAAAAAAGGAAAAAAGAGGAATAAAGTCTTTTCAGGTAAGTATTCAGAGAAAGAAAACACCAGGGTAAAAAAATACATGTCAAGGCTTAGGCTAATCACGACTTGCATTGTGTGATGATCAGTCATATATGTTTTCATGGAATGTAACCATTGCTATTGAGGTTTTTAAATATGTCCATAGATTCTCGGATATTCCTCTCTTCAAATGGCAGAACCTACGTTTCCTCTTCTTGATTTCGGGCTGGACTTACTGACTCACTCGTAATGAATAAAATATGATAGAAATGATGGTGCCTGACTCCCAAGACTAGGTCATAGAAGGCATTGCGACTTCCCTTTCTTTCTTGGGTCTCTTGCTCTTGCTTAAGCCTGATGCCATATGGTAGGGGCACTAAAGCAGCATTTTTGAGAGGCCCTTGTGACAAGGAACTCAGGCTTTCTGTCAACAACCAACACTAATTTACCAGGCATGTCAGTGAGCCACCTTGGAAATAGACCCAACAGTCCCAGTCAAGCCTTCCGATAACTGCGACTGATATCTTAACTGTAAGTTCATAATAGACTTTTTGAACTAGAACCACTCAACTAAGCCATTTTTGAATTCTTGACTAATAGAACCTGTGATATAATAAATGGCTATTGTTTTAAGCCACTAAATTTGGGAGTAATTTTTCACACAGCCATGGATAACTAATAATGTATATTTTGAAGCCAAAAGCAGCGTCACAGAACTTATAAAACACAACCACTATTAGGATGAACCTAGCTCACAAATCAGCCATTCCGTATGATTCAACCTACTGTATAGGAGCCCTACTAAATGGTTCATTCCTGATTTCAGCTGGACTTTGGCCTCCCAAGATGCTTTTGTTCAATATGTTTGACATTTTCCAAATTATAATCACATGGAAACAGAGCCATGATTTTCTGACACAATGTTCTGATGCAACAGTTGGAAACCAATTATTTGTGGATTACCTCTTGGTTTAGACATGTAAAAGATAATTATTAGCAAATGATCATTTTCTTTTTCACGAGGTATTTTAATTCTTTGACTTGGAATAAATATTTGAATAAATAATGAAATAAATTTCAAATATCTTACACAGTCATAAGTACAAGAAGGTATTTTTTTCCTGGTGCTTAGAAGTACTGGGTGGATGTTCTTAGGATCATGTTTTCTCTGTTCAAACAAAACAAAACAAAACAAACAAAAAAACAGACAAGCCATTCAGTCTGTAAGTATGTAATTACTTTTGAGTGCTCTTCTCATTTTAATTAGATTAAGATACCTCTGCCAGCCCAGGTAACACAAAATTAACCTCTTGATAACTTACCATCTTGTTTGGCACAACCTTTGCCGCTTGTGCATTTCCGTTGACAGTATGTGCCAAGCTGACGAGTGAGAATTTATTCTGCTTCTAGTCTCCCTGGAGCTTTCACATGCGTTTGATTTCATGCAAAGCTTTATGTGTAGCCTTTTCAGCACCGGATCAAAACAATTTCTTGCTTATCTTTATCATTTTCAGCTTTAATTGAAGACAAATCTTAAATTTGTTATTAAAAATTGGTGCATTTTATCCTGACCCCAAATGCAAGGTTCTAACATTATTTTAAAGGGCTTTCATCCATTACTTTTCTCAAGAATTTGTGGGGATGTGTCACATATAAATAATTGTTTTGGGGTGCTCATTTTCTTTAAAAAATATCTCTAAGGAAAATTTTTGACTTGCTAATGAAATTACTCTGTCATCTTAGGGATCTATTGGCAGGGGAACAAATGTACTCATAGCTACATCTAGCAAAGGTTTAGTCAACATCAGAAATTAATAGGAAGCAATAAGGAACTCTTCACAAATTCAAAGTTAGGAGAAAAGTTCCATTTTTTATACTGCCAGAGCATGAACTTAATAATAACTTCCTAGTAACAGTGAAACTACCTAATAACAGGGCAAAATATTCACTGTCTTATTCTGGGTAATGAGATTAGAATTAAACTTATTTTCATTACTGCTCATTTCTATCCCTTAACATTAATTTTAAGAGTAAATACCTAGTTCTATTCTATTATGTAAATATGTAATTATTAGTAATCCTATTTGCACTTATGTAATTTATGCATGACAAATTATATCTTTGCGTAACTCCCTCTGGCACACTGATATCAGAAAAAAAATACATAAAGTCATAAATTGAATCAAATGTAGGTACAGAAGTCTCATTTTTCCCTTTGCTTTTTTATAGAGCTCAGCCTCTCTCTTTATTCTCTATGGAGAAAGATTATGAACTGAAACACCTATCACTCCCCACTAGAGGAAATTCTGAGCTTCTTAAACTATTGAAAACTGAACGGCTTGGACTTCCTTTGAAAACAGAGTGCTACATTAAAGGGCAAACCTTCTGGCAATAGCTCAAATTTAATAGGTTGCTGCAGCAAATGTATTTCTCAAAATAACCAGTGTGTGATCTGACGGCAGCATCACTAGTGTGCTGTACCAAGAATGAAAATGCCATATTAAACCTGCTCATTTGCAGTGGCTTTTATGGAGGTGTAATCTTCCACTTAAAATGTAAAATTCCTTGTACAAAAACACTTGAATAATTATGAAAATGTAAGTAATCCTTTGCAAAAAGTAATTATGGTAAGGGAGACTTTTTCTTTGCCTTCAGTATTTTATGCATGTGTTTGGATCCATAAGCAAACTAATTAAAATGTTGCAAGACATACTGAAATGCTGGCATTTTAGATGGAAAGCGGTTGTACCCCTGGCAAAGACTGTTTTGTGTTTCTAAGGAATTTTTAAATTGTAGTGATAATAAACTATTCAGTCAAGCAAACTGAAAACAAGAGCCAAAATCATATGCTCAGCTTTGAGATCCGTAACCACATGCTGATTCTACCACAAAGCCGTGAATTTTCTAAGTATAAAATGGGACAAAATCACATTTGTTTAGTTAGCAAACATTTGGTGCAACAGGGGATAAAACTGTAGCATTTACATAGCTAAAATTTAAGAAAATAATTTGGAATTCATCTTAATTTTTTAGATTGTTTCCATGATTTAGAAATAGTTGGCCAAGGGGCTGGCAAATAATGTTTCCCCCATAAACAGGAATGCTCTAGCCTGTCAACTAGATAAAGTCTGTTACCTTCTGTGATCTGTGCATATTCCATTATCTTACTATTTATTCCATGGTGGTGAAATGAATGTTTACCACACTCTTCTCTCTTCTAGATTCTGAACTACCTGAAAACACATGATCTTAAGATATCTCAGATCCCCAGGACCCAAAGCATAGTGAAAAGTCTTATAAAAAATTAATTAGCACTTCCCACAAAAATATATTGACTCTGGATTTCAATTACTTTGTTCATTATTTGACTAAACTATGGATTTACTCATCATAATCAGTAATGTATTTGATTGGTGCTATGAAACAGTTGTAAATAAATAAAGACATGGAATAAAATTACCCTGTTCTACAAGAACTGTACTATGAGAAAGTAAAAATTAGCCTTGCTAGTCATCAAGATGTGATGTTCCTATCAAATAAAAACACTATTTCCAATGAGACATTGGTAAGGCCACATATAAAATGCTCACTGTTTCTCCCAAGATCACATCACAGCTTCAAAATGGCAAACACCACCTCCTTTTTGGGTAATTTCTGTTTTTTATGAATTCATTCATCCTGCCCTTTGTCGGAAGTTGCAATAGCGAGGTGCCGAGCTGCCCCAGGCCTTGAGAGTCACCAATCTGGAGCGGGTGGCTGCTGTCCCAGCCCCTCCTGAGAACCGCTCGGCACAGGGTGGAAGCTACAGGCACGGCCCCCACACAGCCCTTACTCCCCCGGGACCCCTCCTGGGGCGTGGCTGTTCCTGCCGCACTGAGCTACATAAACCCAACTGCGACTGGAGGCGTGGGCCGGGTCACCTTCAGCCGGGGAGTCCTGGTTCTGTTAGGTCAGGACATGAATATAGAGCTACAGACTGTCTAGACTTCAACAGCACTCACCAACTGAATAGATACTAGATGAAAGGAGATAGATAAGTCAAGATTATTCCCAATGGTTAAGCCTGAAAACCTTGTCAAACTGCTCATGTCCTTATCATAAGTGAAGTAGGAGAGCTGCTGTTGAGAGAAAAAGAGGTCAGCGTTAGACGTATTTTGTTTGAAAACCACTAAGACTTTCTCACCGGTCTGTTCAGTGTGTGGTGGGAGACGCAGAATGCTAGTTCCTGAGAGAGAGGTAGGTTGGAGGCAAGGCTGGGAATCATGACAGTGACAGAATAGTAATGACCGCTCCTTATCTTGCACTGACTGTGTGACTGTGTGCACTTCCTGTGCGCCAGGCTCTCTTCAAGACGCTAACTGTGTGTGTGTGCGTGCATGTGTTTATATGTATGTGTACACATATATACAAATGCATACTATATATGTATATGTATATACATACATATACATAATTATATATCATTTCATTTATTTCTTAAACAATCATGTGATAGAGCTGCTTTAATTTTTATTTATACATAAGAAAACTGTATTAGAGATATTAGTTAACAGGCCGAAGGTGAAAAAGTATTGACGGAATCATATTTGAATATTAATCAAGCTGACTCCATAGATTCTGCTCTGCCTTCCAATAATGCAATGAAGTTAAAGAATTTAATAAGAATATTCATAGCCCTGGCCAGTGTGTCTCTTGGTTGGAGCGTCATCCAGGACACTGGAAGGTCACAGGTTGATTCCCGATCAGGGCACATACCGGGTTGCAGGTTCAATATCCAGGAGGGGCATGTGCAGGAGGCAACTGATAGCTGCTTCACTCTCACATCAATGTTTCTCTCTCTCTCTCTCTCTTCCTTGCTCTCTAAAAAAAAAATCAATGAAAAGCATGTCTTCAGGTGAAGGTAAAAAAAAAAAGAATATTTTTAGAAGACAGAAAGCCTAAAGACACTGATGATGGTCAATCTTTTCATTTTGGAAAATTATATTCATGACGGATTGTAACGAAACCAGCAATGATAAATATTCTCATTTCACATGCTTAGATTGTATTAAGCCTTGTCTGTGTTAACTTTGGATACGGCAGGAAGAAGAAAAGACAAGTTTATTTTGTCTTAGGAGTCATTTCAGATGGAAACAACAATGTAGTTAAGACATCAAGCTAACGCCATAGAAATTGTTTGCCAGTGGAAACCTGAGAAAATATCTTTGCTTTGTGGCATTTTAATACAGTGTAATGCCCTTGGCATTTTATTGATAAAAACAACAACACAACCACAGGGAAATGCTGCCACTCAGAGAGCCTGACGGACGTGTACAGCCGGACTTCTACTTGCTAAATAAAACTCAAAATGAGTCTGTTTGTTAAGAGCAGAAAGGATTAGGAGGCACGGCAAGACCTTTTAAAAAGCTAAACCCAGGGAACTGATTCTGTACCATTCTTTTTCAAGTGATATGAGTTGCAAAAGAAAACTTCTGCTTTACTATAATTGTATAAATTAATGCAAAAGCTCCACAGAGTGATTTCAAATAAAGAAAATGTTGACTTGAAAGACACAAAAGCTACAAGAGAAATTAACTGTGATACACAAACACGGGAAATATGCTTATACGTATGGAATTGAGTTTGGAAATAAAAGATATCTAGTATAGAAATTTTCAACCTTTCTCATCTCATGGCGCACATAAACTAATAATTAAACTTCTGCAGCACACGAAAAATATATTGTATTTTTTGCCAATATGACAAAAAAACATGTATAATTTTGGCCCATTCACACCAGACAGCTGCTGTTGTGTTGGGGGTTGTCATTTTTTTATTTGACAACCTAAGAGAAAAGAGGTCAGTGACCCTGACTAGTCAGGTACTGCGTGTTTTAAAAATTCTTGCAACACACCAGTTGAAAATCGCTGATCTAGTAGATCAATTATTTTTCTTTGATCCTTAGGGTCTAGCATAAGTCCAACAAAGCTTGCATTGTTTTCTTGCAATGTGTTAAGTTTTACAACATGTTGCCAAGAACACCATACTATTCTCCATTTTCCCCCCTTTTGCCTGCCAGAGTCCTGTTCTCTCTCTCCCTCCCTACCCCTTTCTCCTTTTCATATTGTTTCTTCTGCAGGAACAGATACACACAAAGAAAATCTTTGGATTAACAATAATACAGTAATCACAGTTTCAAAAATGCTATCCCTTTGTTGGCCTTATTAAGGGATGAACTTTAAATAACATTGCTTAGTGTCTCAAGAAATTGAAATTTAGATTTGTGGTTTGGCAGCAAACCTTAATGCTACTCACGGATAGTGATGCCAGAATATAGGTCTTGGTTAATCACTGAGTCAGAGAAGCAATGAATTCATCATTTGTTTTTTTCAAACAGAAATACATGAGACAGAGAATGAAGTCATCTCTTTTTTCTCAATGAGAAATAAATATGAATCTGTCAATCCTCCTTAATCTTATATTGAATAGACACACTTATAACTAAGATTAAGATGATATTTAAAAATTTTAGGGGGTTTTCTATCATTGGCAAAGAAATATACACCTTCTAAGATAAAAGAAAGACCTTAGAATGAGAAGAGACTTTCTAAAAATTTACATAAGATTAATTCTGAACAAATCAATGGAAGTGCAAGGCGATGCCAACATGAGCTAAAAACATCCTTGGGAAATAAATGGGTGCCAATGGGTGCCCACTTATTAAAATAACTGCTTAAGATTTGAAAATGATAGATTATTCTCATAGAAAGTGAGATTCAACAATTGCAATCCAACATTCAATGTTTTCCCCCTTTCACCTTCCTACTTAAGGAATAGTCCCCTATAAGCCCCCTCTGAAAATTTCATATAATGAAAGAAGGACCCATTAGACATTTTTAGAACACTAAGTGTGAAATATCAAAGTACTGCTATTTTACTAACAAATGCCCATGCCTTCATTCCAGCAGGCATTTGCAGAAATGGGAATGAGCTTTAGAGAGTATTTAAAAGCAGAAGCAAAAATAGACGAAAGGCCATTATTTTGGTGTCTATCTCTATCTCTAATGACTACTTCGCAGGTATTTAAAGTTTTAAAAGCTTTTCTCCCCCAATCCTAAATGTGCCTTTTTGAGCTCTGACTGCAAATGTAAAAGGAAAGAATAGCACTTTTATGTATTTAATCCAGCCCAAGAGACACGCCTTCTGGTTCCTATTCCACATGATGGTCTGGGCTTGGATAATTCTTCAATATGTGTATATATAAAAGCAGAGGCCAAATGAACACATTTTAGATAAATGTATGTCCAGCTGCGCTTGTTGAGAAGAGGAGGGAAAGGAACTTAACGAACGAGGGCATCTGTGAAAAGTCAAACTATCATCTTTGGTGATGCTCATTTCACATACAAAGTCAGCGGTGAAGTGTCTGGAGGTTTCTTAGTCAAAAGATACCTGGGTATCTGGGTTGGTCATGTTTCTTTTTTCTTTTTAACTAGTAAGTAGGAACTAGCTCAATCAGTATGCATAATAAAAACTGTAAATTCAAATTCTTATATTAGAAAAGGGGGTCTGAAATAGCTGTTAGGCGTGCCAAATACGGGAAGACAGAATTAAACCACAGAATAAATCCCAGAGTTGGAAGGTAAGAAATAATTTTTTTAAAAACAGGAATTCAAGAAATCAAAACATTAGGAAGTTGTACAAATCCCAGAATTAGGAGAGATGTAGAGGAATGGAACCCAGACACTGAGAATAAACAGGGGAGTCTTGGTCAAGTCACTTTGAAGAGTACTTGGTAATATTTAGATCATTTAAAAACACAATATATCCTAAGCCAGCAACCCCCAGGAATCCTATTGTTATGTGTACACTTTGTTAAAATATATGTGAAATTACTTATTCCAGGAATGTTTGGAATAGGGAAAAATTGTAAATAATATGCATTTCAATCAACAGAAGAATGAATGAATAAATTGTGGTATATCCATGTTACAGAGCATTATACAACATAAAGGAATCTTTTAAAAGATTCAGTGACAAGTAAAGTTGCAGAAGGTTATGTCAAATATACACGTTTCATAAAGTTTAAAATATGCCAGTTAATACTAAATTATGGAATTTTTAAATGCCCAAATCTGGAGGACAGTAGTTACTTCTGGTTGAAGAACAGTCACAGAGAATTTTAAAGTGGTATCCAGGGGTCCTCCACGGTGTTGCCATGTTTTATTTTTAAGTTTGATTTGGGGTATATAGATCTTTATTATACTGAGTCTAAAGTTTTTTAAAATACTGTAATATCAAAATATTACAAAATAAAAGAGAAACAGAAGAGGAGCAACATGGAAGTAGAAATAACAGTAGGACTGAAACAGTAGGGTGGAGATTTTGAGGGCAAGAAGGAACAGAGGGGAGCATCTCCCCTTCTGAACTGTTATCAAAGTCCTACAGTTACGCTAATCAGACACCCGACTGTATTTGCCCTTAATTGCCTATTGCAGGGAAAAGAAAAGCAAAAGCAAAACTCTAAGAGATTTCAAGACTAGAAGATTATAATTAATAAAATATGAAGAAAATACATCACTTATTTTAAACAGCAGCTTGTATGCAAAAGCAGGGTGAACATGGGAAGCAGGATGATAAAAATGGGAAAGATCAAGGTTATCTGAGCAGCTACTGCCATCAATACCTTACGAGCCTGTGTCATATGACTCAGAATATTTAGGAAATTCGACTTTGGGGCAGAGAAAATGTCATGAGCTCAGCACACAAATTCACCAACAGAACCGTTTCCGCCTTGGCAAGGAAAGAAACTCTTAGCTCTAGGAACAATTACTTATTTCCATAGACATTTATTGAGCTTGCTCCGTTGAGGCCCAGGCCTGCATCCTATCCAGTCAATATAATGGCCAATATAATAGAGTTGAAATAACCACATTTTAAGCCTAGAAATTTACTGTCTAAGACTCTGATTGATTCCAGATAGACACAGGGCTCCCATGGACTCAATTCTACAGAACGTTTCAGGGCTCAACTGGATTTCAAAGATTCACCTCACCCCACAGGCCGAAGAAAACCAACTGGAGCTCTTTCCAGGTATATCACTATTCCTTATAGTAATTTAACAATTTCAGCACTGCTGTATGAATAACTATTTTGACAGATGGTGCTGGGGTGTTTATTTTTTGAACAGGGAAAATAATATAAGGAGAGCTACTTCATAAATCTTGTCTGATTTTCTTCTCCCCCTTTTTCCTATTCTCTCCACACCCCCAATGAAAATGTCATCTATTCAGAACTAAATGTACATGACAGATTCCTGAACAAAATATTTCATCAGCTCATAATTGAGGAGGTTTCATTACTAATATAATTAATTGAAGATATGATACATGGATTTCTACAAGTTTTCTTAATAAATCATCCCTAAATTATTCCCAGAAGCATAATAAATAATTACTGAGAGCTTGATTTATTTTTGCATATATCTATAGTAATTTATGAGTAAATTCCATTGTGTTTATTATTTCTAAAATAAGTATATGTAAGCAAAAACAAGTCCTAACTAAGAAAGCTTTTCATAGAAATAAATATAAAGTGTGTCTAGTTATTTTAAAACATTAAAACATTAAAAAACAGTATTTTCCTTAAATAGAAAAAAAAAGGCATAATACTTATATTTCATCAAAACCTTATTTCTTGTTTCCAAATAAAGCTATCATTAAAATAGAAGCAAACTGCCCAAGAAAGAACCCAATAGTGGGTTTTCATTGACCTGACTTCATTTACTCACACAGATGAGCTTGGCAGATTCATCTAAGGCAAGAACAGAACAGCTCTGGGGTTTAATGGACACGTGGAAAAGAAAAACACAGAATAATACAGTTTAATACTCATTAAGCAGCTTTCATGCTGATGCATAAAATGAAATTGTAGATAATCAGAGGAAAATTTTGGAATCGAAATAATAGTAAATTAACAAAGTAGTTTTATTAATAAGCATGGTTGTAAACATCTATTAATGTAATGTTAAAATCTATATTTTTTAAAACAAATATTTAACGTTTACAACAATCCTTTGAAGAAGGTAGGAAATTATTATTATTCCATTTTAAAGAGACAGTTACTGAGACACACGGTAACACAGTAATTCACCTAAGAGCACAGTTTTGGTAAGTTCCAGAGCTGAAAACCAAGTGTAAAGACAACGATTATGCCACAACAACACACCTTTTATTTAGCAGCATAAACCAATTACACATTTTTTAAAAATATGTTTTAACGATTTTAGGGAGAGGGAGAGACAGAAACATTAAAGTGGGTGAGAAACATCCATCGGTTGCCTCCGGCACCCTCCCCAACTGGGGATCCAACCCGCAGCCTGGGTGTGTGCCCTGGCTGGGAATCGAACCTCGATCTCCTAGGTCCTAGGTCGATGCTCAACCACTGAGCCATGCCCGGCCGGGCATCCATTAACAATTATTATCAAATGTTCGGTGAATCCTAAAGAGATAACACTAAGTCTTTTCCACCCATGTGTTTCGATACTAAAAACGAAGGTCCTCTATTTGCATTTGCCTTTCTCTCCCCCCCCACTCTCCTTCCCCCCCTCTTACGCTTCTTCTTTCTCTCCATCTTCCAGAAAATGCATGCGCTCCAGAAAATATCCCATAATTGGGAATCATACAGATGAATATATTAGAATACAGAATGTATTCTAATGATGAGACCAAACTTGTATTAAAACAAGTATTTAACATATTTACCATAAGGTAGCTACCGTTAAGATCTAGTATAAGTGACAGGCCAGCTGGGTGTACACTTCCCAGAGCTGGCGTCATTTGCATTCTCGGCAAGAAGCGCTAATGCCGCGTTCTGGTCTCTGGATCCACGCTGGCTTCTTCAGGCGTGCCCACCCCACCAGGTTACAGCACAGGGTTAAGGGCATTCTCCACGAGCTGCTAAACACAGAATTCTTGGGAACTGTGTTTCAGTTCTGTCTACATTTCAGTACTGGCCATAGGTTATATTTATTTTAAATGTATCTGGTATAACTGAGTGTTTCATAATCGAAAGTGATTGTAGGCTCCTGGTCAAAAATAGCTGACTCAACACCTGTGTTTAGCTTTTCTGTCTCCCAAATCCCATTAAAATGATAGAAAAAATGTAAAATTAAAAATAAATCAATATTAGCACTGGAAAGTGAAAAAAGACCATTAACAGAACAAAAACTTGAGGACTTGATGAAAAATTTTAAATAAATATGCTCAAATGGAAGGTAAAACTCAAAAGAGTTTATAAATGTACAACCCACATGGGTTAAAGAGAGAGTCAGTGCTTAAGATCACAAACATGTTGCAATACTGAAAAATTATATTGGCTTTAAAAATCCAAAAAGTGCAAACGTCGAATTAAAAAACCTCACTAGCTTGAATGTCCTCTGAACTTAAAATTCTAATAACTGTCTTAATTGATGTACAAAATATATACAAAAATTCTATTACAACTGCCAAGGAAATTAGATATTTCCATTTTGCAAAAATTCCCAAACATGATCACAATTACTGAAAAACCTCAGCCAACTATAAAAGTTAGTTACTTTAGGCCAAATATTTTTAAATTAATATTTTAATATTTTGTACTGCAAAATATTTGCATTTATTGTGGTTGTGGGAACACTTTAATGTGTTTGATATTTGGGTTGGGGCCTCCAAGAATAATAACTGAAAAAAGTAAATTCTCTCTGGAGAGCTTTGCGATAGCTGCAAAAGGTCAAGTAGTAGGGTAGGAAGCAAAATCAGCTGCTGGTTAATTAAGGAATGATTATCTGAGACAGTCCAGCCAGGCTAAAGCTCTAAGTACATCTTGATAAAGATTAACTTAATATATTTGTTAATGATGCAATTTTTATGTAAGTTTTCACAAAACAAATGCAAAATGCAATAAAAACAGAAATAACTGGGTGACAAAAAGTAAATCTTTGGAAACAATCCTCACACAAATTTTTTTTAAAAACCTACAAGTAAAGATTACAAATTAATCTGAAAACTGCAGTATAAAGTGACTCTTACAGCCCTGGCCAGTCTCTCTCAGCAATTAGAACATTGGCCTTCCGACTGAAGGGTCCCGGGTTCGATTCCAGCCAAGGGCACGTACCTCAGTTGCAGGCTCGTCCCCCACCCTGGTCAGGGCACATGTGGGAGGCAACCCATCGATGTGTCTCTCTCACACTGATATTTCTTCCTCTCTCGCAATGGAAAAAATATACTCAGCTGAGGATTAAAAAATAATAAAGTGACTCTCACAAAAATTTGTGGAGTGGATTTGAGGCAGAAGAAAGAGAATTCCCATTATTTATATATGTCTTTATTATTTGAAACATTTATAACGAGTATATATCACTACATCATTTCTTTTTTTTTTTCAAGAAATTAAACATCGCTGTGGCCATAGACTATGTGCCTAAGCAAATATTTTATAGATTAAGATAGTAAAGAATTACTTCCTTGACAATTACAGTATTCAATTTAAAGCAAATAAGTTTAGTGTCAAGCTTTAAACAAGATGCCAGTGAATCAATTTTATAGCACCATTTTAGCAATTTATTATACTATGAATTAACACATAAATATTCATAATAGCTAAAGAGATTGAAAACACGCTGCAGTATCATTTTCACTTCCCTGTGCTCTATAATGCATCACGAAAGGATACAAACTCTGCTGTATCATTAATACCCAAGGGGACTTGAAAGTATCTAGGCCTGTCAGGACTCAGAACTGCTCATCTCCTCTCTCTCTCCTTGGCAGTAACGCTGAGGAGCTTTGTGTCTGCCCTCCTGAGGCAGCCTCACTCGTCCTTCGGTTTATTAACACGGTGGACGTGGTTCTCAGTCCCACTCCCGTCCATGCGTCCAGTGGGGCACCTTGTACTTCTTCCCTCAGCCCAGAAGTCTGAGCTGTGAACAGGATCGGTGAGCGAACACAAACATCAGCACTTCCTGCTCATTTCCAGCAACCGCTGCTCTAGTGCAGAAACCATCTGGTTCCTGGTCCTGGGGGTGTCTCCTGTTTTCACCGTCCTGGTATGTTCTCTCAGCACCCCGTCTCTGGCAGCTGACCTCTGTGTCCTCGCTGCCCTGTGAAGACTGGCCGGAGTTCACACTGAACCCTTTTGATGTTTAAGTCACCACGAGAGTGTTACAGAGAAGCATCCCAAGGCTGCACTTTCTGGCTGGAACCTTGATTTACAGGCCCCTGTTTTTTATCAATAAGGCATATTTTTCCACCGACATAGGAAGCAGTGGGCATTCTATAGAATCATATGATTGTCATCCTATTTGGAGCAAACCAAAAAGGAAGAGTTCCTCATATTGTTAAGGAGGACCTTGTGAAGTCATGGGTCAATCACCATAAATTTGGAGATAAGCTTATTTATATTCTCAGCACTTGCTACTTCTTATTATAGAATCTCAAAGAATTATAATCTAGTCTATTATATATATATATATATATATATATACACACACACACACACCAGGGTTTCTCAACCTGGAACAATTTTCCCCTTAGGGAACATGGCAATGTCCAGAGATGTTTGGAGTTGCCACAGCTAGGAGTTACCACTGGCATTTAGTAGGACTATACCTGTAGAGCTGGCATTTAGTAGGACTATACCTGTAGAGCTGTCCCCTACAACAAACAATTGTCTAGTCGAAAATGTCAAAAGCACTACTGAGGTTAAGAAATCGTGATCTAGATTCTGTAGTCAACTGCTAGTTCCATGATGTCAAAATACCGTGTTTCTGCAACACCACCCTAAGCAAATATTTCTAGCCCTTCCCTCCTTCCTGTCACTTCACTGACTATTTGAGGGTAGACATGGCCATCGCGCTTTCTTTTGTGAATAAAACTCGAGGGAGAGAGAACATGCAAGGTTGAGAACATTTAAGAATTGGAGTATAGGATTCTTTCATCTTTTCATCTTACCAAAAGTGTGTGTTCCAAAAGTTGCGGGGGCTTTCTCGGCCCCCAGGAACCTAAGAAGCACATCTCTAGAGACTTGTCTGAATTGCCGTGGTCTTTGCATAACTTCGATGTGATCCTCTGTGTTAAGCCGCTGAAGTTTTTGAGGTTGTTTCTGCAGCAAAACCCTGCCCATCTCCTGGCATTCATTTTATACCTCAAGTTCCTAGTTTGCCTTCATGGCTGGAAAATTATAGGCATTTAAAAAATCTTTACTGAATATTCATGAATGTATACATATATAAATATAAATGATCTAAATGTACGTACACAGACGCACAAATCCATGAAACTCTGGCTTAGTTCAAATGGCTTAATTGAAACAACAGTTTCCCAGTTTTTAACAAGCTAAAGCCACAGCTTTTCAACCATCATTAGAAAATATTTTGCATATAAAAAATCCAAAGAGTTATATAAAAGATACCAGTGTGCCTCCACTCAGATTTAATATAGGTTAACACTTTGTTATATATTTTACAGGTGTTACTGTCTTAGAAAATAACATATTACAGATGACACTGAAACTAATTTTTCTTCTGTCAATTTTTGCTTTATATATACTTTAGACTATGTTGTTAAGTGCACATCTGTCTGGGATTACATGAAGACACAGAAAATTATTCCCTTTTTTTTAAAAAAAATGAAAGAATTCTCTTTATTCTAGATAACACTTTAAGTCCCTTTTGTCTTATATGAGTACTGCTATGCAGGTGGTCTTTTGATTAGATCTGTTTCCATCTCTGCTTTGAACTTCTTTACGCCGTGATCTTTCAGTTGTGTCTCTTGTAAAGAAAGCAAAGCTCTATTATTTTTGGTTTCAAGTTCTGTCGATAATTTCTGGGTAACTAGCACTCAACACCAGCTGAAGCACAGAGATACTTTTGGGAATCCCCAGTCAAGCCAGGGTACTAACACAATGAACAATGGCTGAGGAATGGGAATAGTTTCACCTTTTCTAAGCATCTCCTCTGACTCAGGGGTTCCCAAACTTACTTGCATATTGGAATCCCACGGGCAGCTTCAGAAATAACTGAAGGCTGTGCCCTTCTCTCTGAGATTGTGATTTAATTACTCCCAGAGTATGGGCTGGGTTTAGCACAGTTAAAAGAATCCTTGGCTGGTTCTAATGCACAGACATGCCTGGGAACCCCGCTCTAACTTGTTCTGGGAGGTGGTGAAACTCATGAAATCTCACCCAGCCTCAGTTTCCCTGTACGTGACATATGTGGGGGCAGAGAAGGGTGCAGAATAAAAACTGTTTCCTCAATAGCACCAGAGTGGAAACCAGAACCAACTGCGTATGAAAAAAATTTTAGTCACCTTCTAGCACTGCAACATTAGGCAACTTAATTTTTCTGCACTTCAGTTTTCTCATCTATCAATACGGCACCTACAACTACAAACCTCAGAGGGTTATTATAAAAACTAAATGAGGTAACCCATACAAAGTATGTAAAGTACAGTGACTAACACATGGGAAAACTTCTGAGGAATGTTAGCTATGATTACCACCACCATCACCATCACTGTCGTAGTCATCATATCATTTGTGTCTCACAAGCATTTCACATATTATTGAACTGTCAATTTTTCAATCCCGTTCCGGTATTGATTTATTGACTTCAGCATTGTTTTTATTTAAAAAAAAAAAAAAAGACCCTCCCCGAACTCTGACCTTCTTAATTTAGGGTTACTCTATGAATTTTCTACTCCTGGCTCCTCAAAACTTGAGAAAACTAACAGTATCAAGAAATAACAGACCACTCTATGATCCTAGTTCAGCTTTTGTATCGATAACAAATTCGCCCAAAAGGAAATCAATAAAAAAGAAATGACATCAAAAATTCCTAAGATTGGCAAAAAACAAACGATATGTACACTATGTTAGCAAACCCTGGATCTTACGAAAATACTACAGTTCTAGAAAGGAAATAATATTTGTCTTAAGCAAACTCCACATGTTCTACATTATATAATAGATTTGTTTTTCTTCTGAGAATGAAAAAGAATAGAAAACAGAAGTCAGAGAAGAAAAATGTCAAGGAAAACATTTAAAAATTTTTAAATTACATTTATAAATAGCATCTATTTTCTCAAATAACATATGCAGAATACTAGCCAGGAAAAAGAAAGTGAATTTTTTTTTTTAGGAGTCAGGGCCACGGTGGCTTGCTTATTTATTTATTCAGCATGGAAGACAGCAAGGGCTCACACTGGGAGGACCAGGGGAGGGGCAAAGGCCTGAAGATCAAGGTGGGGAGCCTGGAGGAGGCAAATAAAATGAAAGGACACAGCTCTTTCTGTGCCTTAAAACAGCATGCACTGCAGTCTTTCCCACACTGAGTCTTTTTTTCATTCTTATGGTCCCTGCCCATCTTTGTCTAGGACGTGGCATCATGAACCCTCCAATTCTACGGTTACACTGCAATATTGATGGTAGGGGAGCAGCAGAGAGAGATTGTGAGAAGTGAAACAAAAGCGAGACCCGGGGGAAGCACAGTAGCAACAGGGCCCGGGCAGGAATCACCCCAACCCTCCTTTACGCCGTGTCGCCAATTAGCTCGGTCTAGTAGAGATCAGACGCTTTAAACTCAAGGGCCAGGACTGAGGCAACGCACTCATAACGTTATGATCACGCACATATCACTTTTATGTTAACATCTGAAAACCCAGCGGCATAGAACAGTAAAGAGGCTCACACTGAGAAACTAAATCTGATTTCTCCTTTCAAATTAAAGTTTTACATCAAACCCCATCTTCACTGAGAATAAAATGGAGCCATTTTGACAATGTTTCTTTCCCTCTGCACATTTGAACAAATTACAAAGCTGATTCAGGCTGAGAGCAAACCAAGAGATGTTCATCAAAACAAACAAAAAGACATCCGAAACATGTCTGGGAAGCAAAGAAAATACATTTTCTACCAAACTGATGATTGAGTGGATTTCAGCAGAAATTCCTCATTGTGCATCCTAATACACTGCAGGTTAAGTCATGTACATCCCACAGTGCCGAGGGGAACAATTTATCACAGACAAAGGCTGGAAGCAAGAGCTTCGAAGAGCGGCCTGCAGCGGCGGGGCGTCTGCTGCAGGCGAGCGCAGTGATGTCAGGCTCAGGAAGAGATGCCGCGCACGCGAAGGCCGTGGATCACACAGGTGCCTTTCTTCATTCTGCATGCTTAGGTTTTACCGGAGTTAGCTCACCAAATTAACCCACTGACACATACTAATTATTTACCAAATTCATTTACTGACAAGCACCAACCAATTACGCAGAATCAAGAGTGCCGGGTCGTGGTGACTTGCTACAATGGTCAGATAAAAAGGAATCAAGAGTAATAATCTTAACACATCAAATACTTACTGTATGCTACGGGCTGTTTTAATCTTCACAAAACCCCCTACAGATCTTGTTGTCCTAATTAAGCAGTCGAGAGTGCTGAGACAGAGGCGAAATAAAATGCCAAGTCCCTTGGCGGGCAAACAGTACAGCTATGCCACCTAACTACGAAGTTTCTGTTCTTAGCTGCCATGCTGCAGACCAAGAGGGAGAAGACTGAGCTGACACTCGGAGATTGGGTTCTTATCCAAAACATTTAAATTGCATGTGTGAGGATCCAAGAGTAGAAATGAACAGAGTGATAAACTGAAGATAGAAGTTGATGGAACCAGAGAAATCCTGGGAGAAAAGGGAATGGCATATTTTAATAAGACCTCAAGTGTCACTGAAGTCATGAGTACATTCCAGACGGAGATGTTATCTGTTAGTGTTCGGAGCGTAAGTAACTCCCCTGGGAGGAATGCATTTTGAGAGGAAAAGGCAAACTGAAATCACTCTGTGGGCTATCATTATAGAAATCAAGGCAATTATAGCAGGGGAAAAGTCCACAACACTTTCTTGAACAATCTGTGATAAAGTAGAAATTAAAATCAAATGATTTCCAGAAAAATCATTTGAACAGTCTGAGTGTACTAAGTCACACCAGATTTTCTTTAATATTTACTTCATTACCAAGCACCATGACTACAAATGCTCTAAGTTAAAAATTATAATAATAATTAGAAACTGGTGTCACCAATCATCCTGGTTCATCTAGAAGTTTTTGCATTTTAACACTAAAAATCTTGCACGCTGGGAAACCTCTGTGTCTCTAGGCAAACTGGGATGGTTTCCCCAGCATAGTTCCAGTAAACCCTGCTCCCAGAGAACCTTATTAGGCCTGCGCAAACCAGGTGTCTGGTCAACCTATCTAGGATAATATAATATGTTAAAGTCCCATCATAATTATCATGAATTGGACCTCAACAGGGGGAATTTAGGTGGTTAAAAATTATTAACAGAAAGACATTTAAAATGAGGAAGAAAGAAATCAACTTGAACACAACAAATTGTAAAAATATGTAGCATAGATTTAAATCATGGTGCAACAAAAATAAATAGATATTGTAGCTATCAAATGATCTCCTAAGTGGTATCATGGAATGTTCTTTCACAGCGGTTTCCCTACAGACATATTATTTTCAAGAATATTCTAATTATCACAAATGTGTGAATTCAAGAATAAATAAATATTAACAATAAGTAACATTAAATGTGGCAGAAGCAATATTCAGGGAAATACAATGTTGTACATTTCAAAGCTGCCCTTGATAGTCTAAGCAAAACAAATATATATGATAATTGAATAAAAATATCTAAAATCAGCCCACGAATGTGTTGAATTTATTCTTTAGTATGACAGAATTTCAAGATTAGATGTAAAATACTTTTAAACATGTTTAATAGAAAAATTCATAAAATGGTACCACTTAATCATTTTATACTGTTTTTAGGTTACCCCAAAGATTTGCACATAAAGTCAACACTGCAGATTTATATACTGCTGTGTGTGCAAGAAAATCACTGAACACTGAGTAGTATAATGTTAGCCTACATCTGGGTATCAATGAACTGTATAGTGAACATAAAATGTTCTGGATGAAGTGTGTTAAATTACTTATATCATTTAGTTTGATTTCCATTAAAAAGCAATCAGGTTCAAAGAACCAGTGGAGTAAGAAGAAATACTAGAAGAGCAGACAAAGCTTTCCAACCCTGTCCTCACAGGTCCATTTAAATTATTATGAACACAGAGATGGATGGCCTTTTCCCCAGTGCTCATCTAGCAAAATCCTCCCCCCACTTCTTTTTTTTTAAATGATATTTTGAATGTCAAGCAAAATGCTGCACTATATCCAAGCATAATCCCCTTTGGAGTAAAAACAAAAACCCTTATCATTTAAACCCAGAACACATCGGAACATGCACAAAAAGGTGATTTCTCAAAAACAACATTTTAAACATGGTAAAGAATTATGGGAACAAGGTCTTAATTAGAATTTAGGAGACTTGCCATTTGGTATTTCAGAATTTTGTCAACAAAATTTCTGTGTTAAGAAAACACAAAGAAAACAGACTTATTAAAAATATTGTTTATACAAAGCTGGGATAGAAAACTAATACAATCAGAAATTTAAAATGTTATGTGACTATGGGCAATTCACTTATCCTCTTCAAACCTCATTTATCCATCTGTAGAATGAGGATAATAGTTTACCCTTTTTGGATGTGCTGTATTAAATTATTAAAATCCACAGGGCACTTTAGTGTATGGCCAATATTGTGTTCACTATTAATTATTGCTACTACATAGTTGATAATAGATGCCTAACTCTCTTTCCTATACAGTTGGGTTGCTATACCTAGTTGTGATCGATTTTTAAAAAGTTTTTCTTTTGTGTTACTAAGCATATGGTTAGTTGAGGGTCATAAATTATTTTTTCTACAACAAAAGAAACTATTAGGTATTCGTCTAGTTTTGCAACAAGCCATCACCTTGAGCTCACAGTCATTCAGGTCCCATTCTTGACAATGCTGTAGAGTCCTGGTGATGTATTTCTCTGCTGGGAAAGCCCATAAAAGAACCGTAGCTTGTCTTCCAATATTTTACTCCTCTAAAAAATCAAAAGTCTAAATCTCACTGAAAAAGACATTGTCCAGAAGTCAATAAATAAATCCAATATTGTGAAGATCCAATTTAAGAAAGAACATCTAGATCTTTATACTATACCTTCAGAATCAAAACAAATTTCCATGTCAGAGACTTGACTTGTTTGGTGATCTTTGGAAGATCACAGACTTGTGTCAAATACTAATTATTCAACCTCTTTTTGTTTTACCCTATACTACACAAGAGGTCTGAGCTTTGAAGTCACTAAATCAAGGGACTAAATTAAAACTTAATTCTCACATGTAGAATTGGTTGTGGTCCTCTAATCTCCTGGACCCTGTTAACAAGGCTATATAGTCAGCAATGCTACAGAGCTGGACAAGACTCCAAACTGAGAAGGCCGTTAAGGCTGACTTTGCCACACAATCATCTCGTTACACTGCTGCCACTCAGAGAACAGAAGCCACGGTCATTCGGTTTAGCAAAGCAAAAAGCTTTGGGAGCATCCAAATGGATATATAGGGGCAGGGATTAAATGGGAAATCTCTGTAACCTCCACCCAATTTTGCTATGATCTTAAAAGTACTATAAAAAATAAAGTTGTGTGTGTGTGTGTTTTAATTAAAAAGACAAGAATTTCAGCTGAATATGAGAAATGAGAGTAAGAGAGGAAATGAGCTAGTCTTCTTGATGACAAAATGAGATGATGAATCTACAAAGTTCCTTGAAATGACTTGCTGTACAGGCATCCCTTGGAGATACTGTGGGTTTAGTTTCAAACCACTTCAATAAAGCGAACATCTCAATCAAGCGAGTCACACTAATTTTTTGGTTTTCAAATATGTAAAAATGTTGTATTTACACTATACCATAGTCTGTTAAGTTGGCAATAGCAACCTAAAACTATGTATATATATCTTAATTAAAAAATACTTTATTGCTAACCATTTTCTGAGCCTTCAGTGAGTCACAATCTTTTTGGAGAGTCTTGCCTTGATGTTGATGGCTGCCAAGTGATCATGATGGTAGTTGCTGAAGATGTGGGGGCTGTAGCAATTTCTTAAAATAAGACAACAGTGACGTTTGCAGCATGGGTTGAGTCTTCCTTTCACAATTTCTCTGTACCATGCAATGCTGTTTGATAGCATATTACCCACCTAGAACTCTTTTAAAATTTGAGTCAAACCTTTCTAACCCTACCACTTCTTCATCAACCAAGTTTATGCAACAGTCGAAATCCTCTGCTGTCAGTTCAACAGGAGTAGATTTCAACTCAAGAACCCTTTTCCTTTGCGCACCTGTAAGAAGCAACTCACCATCCATAAAAGTTTTATCATGAGATTTCAGCAACTGAGTCACATCTTTAGGCCTCACTTCTAATTTTAGTTCTCCTGCTATTTCCATCATGCCTGCAGTCATCTTTCTCCAATGAAATCTTGAACTTCTCAAAGTAATCCATGAGAATTGGAATCAACTTTTTCCAAACTCCTCTTAATGTTGATATTTTCTCTTCTTCCTATGAAGCACCCTTGTTGTCAATGGCGTTAAGAATGGTGAACGCTTTCCAGAAGGCTTTCACTTGACTATGCCTACATCCACTGGAGGAATCACTCTCTATGGCAGCGATAGCCTTATGAAATGTATTTCTTAAATAATGACACTTGAAAGTCAAAATTGGTTCATGGGCTGTAGAATGGATGTAGTGTTAGTAGACATGAAAACAACATTAATCTCATTGTACATCTCCATCAGAGCTCTTGGGTGACCAGATACATTGTCCATGAGCAGTCATATTTTAAAAGGATCTTTTTTCCTGAGCAGTAGGTCTCAATAGTGGGTTTCAAATATTCAGTAAAATATGTTGTAAACAGATGGGCTGTGATCCAGGCTTTGTTGTTCCATTTATAGAGCACAGGCAGAATAGATTTAGCATAATTCTTAAGGGCCCTAGGATTTTCAGAATGACAACTGGCCTCAACTTAAAGTCACCAGCTGCATTAGCCCCTAACATGAGAGTTAGCCTGTTCTTTGAAGCTTTAAAGCCAGGCATTGACTTCTCCTCTCGAGCTATGACAGTCCCAGATGGCATCTTCTTCCAATATAAGGCAGTTTTGTTTGCAGTGAAAATCTGTTGTTTAGTGTTGCCACCTTCATTCATTATCTTAGCTAGGTCTTCTGGATAACTTGCTACAGCTTCTACATCGGCACTTGCTGCTTCATTTTGTACTTTTATGTTACCTCCTAGAGATAGATTTTTTCCTTAAGCTTCATGAATCAGCCTCTGCTGGTTTCAACTTTTTCTTCTGCAGCTTCCTCACCTTTCTCAGCTTTCATCAACTTGATGAGAATTAGGGTCTTGCTTTGAATTAGGCTTTGGCTTAAAGGAATGCTGTGGATGGTTTGATCTTCTATCCAGATCACTTAAACTTTCTCCATATCAGCAATTAGACTTTCACTTTCTTACCATTCGTGTGTTTACTGGAGTAGCACTTGTAACTTCCTTCAAGAACTCTTCTTTTGGATTCACAACTCAGCTAACTGTATGGCACAAAAGGCCTAGCTTTGGGCCTATCTCTGCTTTCAAGATGCCTTTCTCATTAAGCTTAATCATTTCTAGCTTTTGATTTAAAGTGAGACACGTGTGTTTCTTCTTTTCACTAGAATACTTAGAGGCTATTGCAGGATTATTAATTGACCAAATTTCAATATTGCCGTGGCCAAAGGAATAGGAAAGCTTAGAGAGAGGGAGAGAGTTGGGGAACATAAAGTCTGTGGTGCAGTTAGAACACACACAACATTTATCTGTTAAATTTGCTGTCTTATAAACAGATGTGGTTTGTGATGTCCCAAAACAATTGCAATAGTAACATCAACAATCAGTAATCACAGAGAACCCTAATAAATACAGTAATAATGAAAAATGTTAAAATATTGCAAAACCGATCAAAATGTGACACAAAGACAGGAAGTGAACAAATGCTGTGGGGAAAATGGTGCCTATAGATTTCCTCAACCCAGGGTCACCACAAAGCTTCAATTTGTAAAATATGCAATATCTGCAAAATACAATAAAGTGAAACACAATAAATCGAAGTATGCCTACAAATGAAATGAGAAGTGTGGTGCAGAAGAGGGGGGTTGGTACAAAGAAGGATTTTTTTGCTTAGTGCGATTTAATATACTATACATAGACACACACACGCACACGCAGAAATCTTCCAGTAAAGAAAAAGAGAGAATTAAATGAGAAATGGGAAGGGAGATTCAATCCAGGCCACAAGACAGAATTTAGTCTGCCACAGCATTTGGAACTCTTCTTCCGACATCAAGCTGAAAAGACAATGCTATGAGCTCCTGTCCCTTAAAATTTCCATTTCATTTCCAGTTACTCTCAAATTATTTAGACATTCAAAGATACAAGTCCTTCACGTACAACTTTTAATTCTAACACCACCCCAAATGTGGGAAATTCTCTGCAGGTTTCATTATCACGTCTAACGCTGCGATACGGTGATATTATAAAATATTTTTATGCATAAAATGCTGTAATCACTTTTGAAGATTATTCTCAATATCTAGCTTTTATTATTTTTTTTTCCCTTTTTATTTTGGTTTTCCAGAGCTTTCCCTCACCCAAAGAAGCTTGGAGACACCGGGGTCATGACCAGGCTATCTATATGTGGCTACTTGGCACCCCAGTGCCCCTGAAAAATGAGGATCGGAACTCTTTGTCATTAATCAGAGATAACTGAGCTCTAAACAAATTTCTCTATCGCTAAGCCCCAGGTGAGGAGCTAGGGATTGTTCCTATCAATTGCCTCCAGGGAGGGAAAATAACGAGGGAGGCAATCTGAATGACTGAACATTACTGAACAAGCACTTGTTAGTATAATAATTGTCAGCCTCGGCAGACTCAACTGGGAGGAAAATTGATGAGAGTGGCTCCGCGCAACTGTTCCAGCCACGATGACAGCCGAGTGGGCAGCAGGGGACCTGCTAAGTGGAATAAACAAATGGCCACTGAGAGGGGAAAGTCAAAGGAAAATACTCACTTAAGGTTTCAATTCAAAGCACCAATACACTTTTTTTTTTGCAACCCAGGTAAACTTTCCTTTCTGAAACTGCTCGCTTTTGTCGCAATATCATTCACCATATGTTTCCAGGTCTATTGTTCCTCAGGCCCTGTCACACTGTTCCAGAACACTCAGCAGAGACGTTCTCTAAAAAGGACAATGCCATGGCAGTCCATCACCCCTACATTCACAGAAAAATAACACTGCAGATTGACTAAAATTCCTTTTAAGATAGTTTGTTGATATGTATTCAAAATGGACAATCAAGCAGTATAACTGAAAATGAAGAAAGGCAGAAAAGAAAGGAAAGGAAGGAGGGAGGGAGGGATGGAGGAGGGAGGGAGGGATGGAGGAGGGAGGGAGGGAGGGAGGGAGGGAGGGAGGGAGGGAGGGAGGGAGGGAGGGAGGGAGGGAGGGAGGAAGGCCAACTGAAATAATTCCATTTGATCATGCAGGACCCTTAGGCAATCTACAAAGGCTGACAAAGCAGGAAGGGATTTTATGCCGTTTGAAAGAAAGATGGTTTCATAAAATATCCATAGTTCATGTTTTTATAATTCAACTTTATGAAGTGGTATCATTCAATTTCTTGTTGGACAAAACAAACTATTAGTCAGAGCATTTTTAGCTTCAAACGAGAGAGACGGGTCCCAGTGTTGCTTGACCGAATAATTGAAACTGGGGCTGAGAATTCAGTAAGATCTCCCTCCAACAAGCTGCCTTCTGCTCCCAACAGCCGCCTGGGACCAAGGCCCCAGGATTCAGGCCAGAGCAGCAACACTCCCGACTCCACTGTCTCACAGGGGCCGTGACGACATGGGCTCTCCCACTTCTCACGCGCCTGTGGCCTCTTCACGGAGTCGGACAGCGCAATGCGCCACACAGTGTGGCCGCAGTTCCAAGCCCTAATTGGTCAGGGTACTTTCTCAGGGCCAGGCAAAGGGGTGCTGCCAAAGGACACTGCAGGACTATCAACCAACGCGAGAGGCTTTATATTTAAATAATTTAGTGATGCCAAGGGAAAAATAAGACCTTACCAGGTGCTTTCTTTATATTTTTAAATATTTAAATTAATTTTAAGTACTGTCATTGCAAATCTACACTATCTCAAATTTATTATGTGTTAAATGAGCCTTTGAAAGCCAGCCTGAAATGTTAACCTTAATTTATAATTTCATTTGTATATTTGGTTAAAGCCCTGGGTTTAGGTGCACAACTGCCCATCTCCATAGCAGGACGTTTGGTATCTCCCCTTAAATCAAGACTTTTCCCCTTAACATCATTTTCAGGGGTACTTATTAGCCAAGAATGTAATTGAGTTCAGAGGAATTTTATTTTAATCCTTCCTAAGCCTCCTACTAGCTCTGATTTGAAGAGAAGAAAAATGGCAACCATGTGACACATTGCTTTGTGGACAGCCAAGCAGCCAGGAACTCAGTGGCGGACCTGGTTCAAGAACTACCCTGTCAGGCACTGTGTCTTTAAAATGGCACTATGTAATCACGGGAGGTGACCGCCCTTCTGATCAGCACTGGGTGTTAATAAAAAAATCATAATAATTTTTATTTAAATGACAGATATCTGTGTGCGTGTAACAGAGAGAAGAGAAAAGCCAGAAAGGGAGGGAGAGGGAGACAGAAAAACAGACTGTGTTGAGTGTGGGGGTGGGGGGTGTACAAGAACCAGTAGATTAAGGGTTATTCTCTTTCTTAACATCAACATCAACCATAAGATCATCTCTAGGAGATTTTCATCCATGAAACAATGTAGTGAAATAAAACAAGGTAGAGATGGGTGACAGGTCTCCCTTTCTTTTGCAAAGCTAGAGAATGTCCTTTCTGATGGGGTTGGCGGCGGGTGGGAGTGGGCACGAATCATTTGCAGGGGCTTTCTCAGGTATATTTATTTTAGTTAAAAGTATCCACAGAGATAAAAAGCTGGAAATGTATTCCTAAACACCATCAACATCTTGGAAACTCTTTAGGGCCTTCAAAGCGTATTGAAACAAGATCATATGTCAGTTCCAAAGGGCAGGAATCATGTCAGTTTAGTTCTCTGCTACATCTCTGGGCCTGAGCACCCATAATAGATGCTCAATAAATACTTATTGAAAAATTAATAATAGTGACTAAATTCAAATTGAATTTCTAGCAACAATCAATATACACTCTATTTTTCATAAAGAAGTGAAGAGAGTACTATTAATAAAGGAACTAGAGTGGGCAAATTTTTTTCCCTAAAGGGGAATAAACCACTACTGGTTAGTTTCTAATTTTGTAAACGACATTTCCTCTTTGGAAATTGATAATGCACAGTAAATGCTCTAGAAAATTCTGAGAGGTTTTTCATTTAACTTTGTTTATATTTCCAAAACTTGTTTGAATAATTCTCATTTAAAACCTGTAAATATTCATGAAAACTAGTTACTTAGAGCATGAGGAACTAAATGTTGATAATTAAATGTTGATACTAACATAATACAACTAACTAACATAATAAAACATAGTGATACCACCGCAGTAACTTGAGTATTATTTAACAGGAAAGGAGTAAAGGGAAGACTAGATAATATAGGTATGCCACTTATATTGCTATTTATATAGCTTTGCCAGACTGGGCATTTAACACTCTCCAAGTCTGTTCCCTGCAGATTGATGGGGGAAGGGGCAGGACAAGGGCAGTTTAGACGAATGCCCAGTAAGATCTAAGTAAAGTGGGAAGGTGCTTAACTGTCAGTCACACCTGGGAACACAAATTGGTGGCCAGAATAGGCATGGCCACTGCAAGGGCAGGAAACCTGAATATTTAAGCTTCTGAACTAAGGAGGGCGCTCCCTTGGTTTTTACTCTCTTGGCCTTTGGCCTTCTGGCTCTCTTGAGACTCCTGTTGCAGGGGGCACGCTCTCCTGCGCCCTGGTGGCCAATGGCCATGGGGGACCCACACATGGACTAATGGACTGAATCTGAAGTGGAAGCTCTGGACACTGGCCCTCCTTTTGGCTCTACGGGACCCCAGCTGCACCTCTCCCAGGACTAGTTTAAGGGGTATGGGACTTTGCAACCAGAGGAATGTAACTCCACGCAAATAAAGCCTTTTACCACATCTCACTCTCCCGTGGGTGCTTCTGAAAATGCTCATTTCAGCGGGCCAAGGACCTCGCTCCCAGGAGCAATGGAGAAATTTGGTTCTCCCATGACAACAGTAGATTATTACTAGGTTCGCATTGCTCAATTATAGAATAAGAGAAAAATCTAATAAGAAAAACCATCCCGTGAGTGTTCTTATGAAAACAGTGACTATTAATTAAAGAAGAGAGCGCTGAGCTCTAGTTTTAATTGCCTCTTTATTCAACAACCAGGCAGAGAATATTTTGGCTCTCAGAGTAAAATATAAAAAAATGCTATCAAAAGAAACAGTAAATTGATAATAAAGTTAATTTCATATCAAATTAAGTAATGACACTTTTACTAAATAACCTTTATATAAATGCATAATGAACTGATATCATGGATATTTAAAAGCTTTATTGATTCCTCATTTCTGAGGGCAATATTAATGTGGCTATAGCTCACATAATAAGGAAAATGTTAATCGCTTGAGAGTTGTAAAGAACTGAAAATAGAGCATTTAGTATATTGACGTGCATTTTTAAGCAGGACTCCCTAAGTTTGTTTCCTGATATTTCTTCAAGGGGAAAAACAAAGTCAGAAAGCGTTTCAGCAGTGAGCATAGAGTATAAATAAAAGCAGTCATTTATATAGTAACTGAGTAGAGTCCTATGGCCAAAAGCCTTTGAGATACCCTGTGCTTCTTTTTTCTCTCCAGTCCAAATGTGCCCGGGCCTAACACAGCCTCCCTCTTCCCTGCCTCCTCTTCTTTTCAGACACCGTGGTCTGGAGATTGCTGCAGTCATTTCCCAGCTGGGAGTCTTGCTTGAAGCATCACCTCACTAGAGTTCGTTCTCCAAAGAGCACCTAGCATCTTGCTTTTAAATGGGCATCAGATGATGCCACTTTCATGTTTTCAAGCCTGCCTTGGCTTATATAACTCTTCCAGTAAAACCCAGAAAGTCTTTCATTCCTATGGATTCTAAGACTCTTGGGATCTGGTTCCTGGCTGCATTTCCAACCTCGTTTCTTTTCACTCCCTTGCAACATTTCCCCTGGACTTAGACTCTATCTTGTTTCTTGATATGTTCAAGGAGTTCTTGTTTCTTGCCAGAGCTCCCCTTGGAGCTGGCTGAGGCCTTTGTGGCTACAGCTGAAGAGCCCACAGTCTCCTCTGCCCAAACTTTCTTCCTTTCCTGTAACGGACAGTTCTCAATTCTGAGAGCTCGCCCCACCCAGCAGACCTCTGGCAGGCAAACCTCCATCTCAGAACCTGCCGCCTGGGGAACCCAGGCTGCGGCATTTTGGAGTGCAGGGCATCTCCTCAGGGGTCTCACTTGGACCTGCCTTGAGGGTCCTGCTGAGACCTGAGTGTAGCTGCAGGGAGAAGCACAGAGGGGCGCTGGGGGTGGGTCCTGAGAAGATCCAGCCTTGTCCTGCATGGTAACTGTCCTAAGGGAGCCCATTACAGATTCCTCAGGCAATGCAGGCTTAATCCCCTCTGAGGGGAGTGGAAAGAGGTGGTTCTCCAACCTAAGTGCTATTGTTTAAGGAATAGGAAATTTAATTAGAAGAGCACAGAGAGGCAGAAACTTTTGTGATCGTTTGCATGGTAACTCAAGGACAATTTCAAGAATGATTAAAAAGTAGAGCGTTTATTGCTTATTATAGGTATTTTTAAAAGAATTTTATCTTTCCTTAAGCTAGTGTATCGATAGCATGATTCACACTAAGGCAGACAACAATCACGTTTAAATAGTACAGCGTTGTCATTAAGGTTACAGATTTTAGATTCTTAGAAATGTGAGTTCAAATGCAAATTACACTACTTACTAGCCTTAAATCCATAAATTAGTTAACCTTTCCCAGCTTGGATGTACATATCCATACAATGGGAAATATAAAATCTACCTCTGAAAATTACTGTGATCACTAAATGAGATAATACCTGTAAAATATTTAGCTGTATATCACACATCTTAAAACCTCAATCCTTGGAGATGATTTTTGTCTTTATTAAAAATACAGAAAGTGAAACTACCGAAAGAGATTTTTCTCATGTTTATGCTGGGTCATCTTAAAAGAGAGGGCCAAAGAAGAAATATAACACACTGTTTTATGTTAGGGCTGTTCTTCATGTCTCAGAAACTTGGCTGAAGCCCCCAAACATGACATCAATAGATATAAACCCTTCATCTTGTGATGAACCCCCCACAAGATTCTCTAAGTGGTCAGACTGGCTCTTAACCTACGTTTATTCAAAAAATACAAATATAAACATAAGTAAGATAACTATAAAGTAAGAGTAAATATAAATAGAAACACATTAATTTAAAAATATATAGATAAAACACTTTTTTAGCAAGTAACATGGTTAATGAGACTTAGACACAGAGAGCAACGTGGGCTATTTTCTGGCCCTCCTCACAGAACTGTTAGGGATGTGCCAGGAGAAGCATTAACAGAGAGTAAGATTCTTTAAAAGGATGCTGTGAATATCCTGCTTCCCAGCTAGAAAAACGACAGCAAAGGTACAGGGACACTCAAGCCTTCACCAGAATTCAGCTCTCCAAGGAGGGTCCTTGGGAGAGTTCGTCTCTCCGCTTGACCGTAAAGACTGGTACCTGCTTCTCCAGAAAATTCTGATGCTGGGAGGCAGCTGGGGCATCGCTCCACAGGGCAGAGTAAAGAGTAGCGGCCAGGCGACAAGAGTTTCGGACCTGCCCTCCCACGCTGGTGTGGCGGGAGAAGCGAGGTTTCCCTGGGCCAGCCGGGTGTCCAACAGCATCTGAGGGGAGCCAAGTCCATGGGCCCCAACTCAAAAGGGCTGCTCGCTTTAGCATGTCAAAAAGATCAATTTGTTGAGGAAAAGAATGGCTGTGGGAGGCAATAAGCGGCAGGTTGGAGTATGCGTTGATCCAATTAGGCACACACACAGGACCAGAAATCTGGGCGGTCGGAAGGGGGGAGGTGTTCCCAAAGGACATGAAAGGCACGTAGGAGAACCAGCGTATGAATCCTGTCATGACTGAGCACCAGGAGCCATACGCCGTGTTCGTCTAAAAGGCGATTTGGACTTTTTGTCCTAATCTCTAGTATCTCCATGTGGATTTTGAAAAAGTCAGAAGGGCAAGGGGTAGAGATAAGGAGAGCACAGGTCACAGCCCTATTAAAATTGTACAAGTAGGTAGAACGGGGGAAGCTGGACAGCGTCTAGGCTCAATTTTGAAATTGGGCCACCTAAGGACTGTTCGTTCCTGAAAGGGAGAATTAAAAAAATATAAGACATTTCTGAGGACTGAAAGTTAAAAGAGCAATACTGTATTTTCCAGAGATGTCTTCGGTGAGCAGGGAAGGGAAAGCCAAGAGAAATGCTGAAAGGAGTAACGGGAGAAAAAGTTCAGTCTTTACCTGCGGTATATTATGTTAAGCCCATTCAATAAATGGATTTAGAGTTAAAAGATATTCCCAGGTAGAAGAAAAATATATAGTTCTTATGAGACAATAAATGTAGTTTTGAAAGATCAAAGATGAAGCAAAGGAAAAAATAATAATATACTTTTTAAAAAAAAATATATATATATATATATATCTTTATTGATTTCAAAGAGAGGAAGGGAGAGGGAGAGAGGGGTAGAAACATCAATGATGAGAGAGTCATTGATCAGTTGCCTCCTGCACCCCACTGCTGGGGATCGAGCTGGCAACCTCGGCATGTGCCAGGTGAAAAGATTTGGGGAGAGGTGGTTCCCTACCTGTGCACCAGGGGGCGCCATAAAACCAGGGCAGCTTTGTTGCGGCAGTAAGCAGGCCAGAGGAGGAAAGGGGCTGGGAAGCGAAGGCTAAGGTTCCGAGGTGTGCACTTGGCTATTAATCTTTAGGTGAAGTTCCCCAGCTGATCGCTCATGACCTGAGATGTGTCTATTCTAGGACGCGAGTAAGCCACATGAAAAAGAAATTGAAAATATGTTTCTTTGGGAACATAATCCCAGTTGCTAAATAAGTTTCACCTCCAGTGGAGGCTTCATCAAAATCAATGATGCCTGTCATCAGAAGCGCCTGTTCCTGTTTAGATTCCCTACTTTCTAACATCCATAAATTCAGCAATGGATTATGAAAGTCTAGATCGCACTTGGGCATCTAATGTGACTATAAAGAAGCATTCTTTGCCTCCCTGAATTACTCTTTTAATGTTCCCGCTTTCCAATTTGCATCAGTTAGAAGCTGTTAAAGTAATGGCACAGGCATTAGAAAAATAAAGGGAATATGAAAAGGAAGATTGCTTATGTCTGTTCTGCTCGAGTTTACATCACTGGCTTTCAATTTATCCAGTTTCCTCTCTTTTATGACTGGAAACATTAAAGGCAACCTGTCAGCTCTGTAAAATAACATTTGTAGTACTCTGAATCTTCTCAGTGTAACCTTTAATAACTGTCTTATGTTCAAGTTGACAGCAAGCAAGTAATAAAGTGCCTAATACCATTTTATAGGTCACATAATACAACAGTTTGTTTTAGTTCAACAGGGCAATAACAGGTAACAGATAATGAAGTCACTACAGATTTGTATAATCTAGTTTCTGAGCTGGCAACAATTTCAGAAAAGCCTTAGAAATCTTCCTTTGAGCTATAACAAAACAGAAGCACATTTCCCATTCTCTCCCTTTCTAATGACTCATAACACTAAAGTTAACCTCAGAGATGGTGCACTTCAATTTCCAAAAGTCGATGTATATTATTATGCAAACAAATTAAATTTTAATGGGGAAAAAAATGTCTCTCTCCCAGAACTTCAAATTGCATAAGTCAAAAAAGACACAAAAAAGCAATTATTCAATAACTATTTAGAAATACAAAAATATCTAAGACATATCTGTCCAGTACAGTCACCCGACCACCTGTGTCTACTGGAATTGCAATTCATTGAAATTAAATAAAATTTAAAATTCAGTAACTTTAACAAGGTCGATTTTTTATTATGGATTATCACCCTTATATCGATTTTATTAGTTTAAACATAGTTGCTTTAGAGGCGCTTTCATATAGTTGCATTATTTCTAGAGATTGTGGTGCTAATTCTACTCTTTGTTGCACTTAATAAAACTGCCTCTTCATAGAAATGGGTGCTCTGTGGCAGTTTTAGTTCCAGCTCAACAATTTTGGCAACACTACAATTCTTGTCCCCTCCTGAGCATTAAAACTCAAGATGCCACCCTTAGGGCCTATATCTATAAGTAGGGATCTAAGAGCTATATATGTCCCTATTTCCTTCCCTCTATCTACCTCTCTGATCTCTATCTTTACCTCTGTCTCTTTGTCTATCTCTATCTCTACCCCACCCTCCTTCTGTCCCTCCCTCTTGAGGTCTACTAATTTTTATCATGTTATTTTGAAGGTTTACTCTAGCAGTTGGATGTGCCTGGAATCCTACAAGTTCAGTGCCATTCACTCACACCCTTTCTAGTTACTGATTTTTCTTTGACCCCTTTTTGGGTCTTCTTTTCCCCATCTCTTACCACATATGCATAAGGTCTAATTCCTATGATAAATTTTTTATTCTACACACTCCTAGTTGAACTCTTATACAAAGGATAATTGAATTTCTATAGCTGATGCATTAAGAAGGATGCTACAGAAGTGCTGGCAAATGAACAACCACGAGGAAATGCTTCCAGCTACAAGTAACAGAGAGTCTAACAGAACGCAGGGGAAAAGGTATCTCAGAATTGGTACAGACACGTCAGGATGTCATGAAGCACCCAGGCTCTACCTTTACTCTCCAGCACCCTCAACTCAAATCCTTTGTTTTTATGTTGGGTGTTTCATTGTCACAAGACGGCAGCCATGTCTCCAGAAATTACATCTGTGTTCAACTAGTAAAAATATCTAAAGTGCAGGATTAGCTGCAGGTGTCACTTGTGTAAGAAAATGCAAGGTTATAATCAATTCTCCCCTAACTCACCTCTCCTTATATTTCATTGGTATTGAGTCCATGGAAAAATGAGATCACATTCCACCCCAAAGCTGCAGAATATGCATTCTCCTCAAGTGCACATGGGGCATTCTCAAAGCTAGGCCACATGTTAGGACACAAAACAAGTCTCTACAAGTTCAAGAAGATTGAAATCATATCAAGCACCTTCTCGGACATTTACACCATGGAATACTATGCAGCTGTAAAATAAAAATAAAAAAGGATCTCTTAGCCTTTGAGATAGCATAGTGGGGCCTGGAGAGTATTACACTAAGCAAAATAAGCCAGGCAGAGAAAGACAAGTGTCACATGGTCTTACTCATGTGTGGAATCTAATGAATAAAATAAACCAATGAACAAAATACATCCAGAGACATAGGAGCATGGAACAGACTGAGGGGTCTCAGAGGGAAGGCGGGGGTGGGTGGGTGAGATTAACCTAAGAACTTACATGCATATTATGCATAACCCATGGACACAGACAATAGTGTGAAGAAGGCCTGCAGGGGGAGGGGTGCAGGGTAAGGGGGATCAATGAGTGGGGGGAAAAGAGACATTTGTAATACTTTCAACAGTAAGATAAATTTAAAAAGCAAACAAACCTGGCTCTTTAGAAAATTAAAATTACTAGAAGAGTTCAAAAGCAAAAAAAAAATTAAAATGGCGCAAACAGATCAGTATTTTAGAATAGTATCTAGTAGAAAAAAATTAGTGGTCTCATCAATTTAAAGCACAATTTAAATCCTGGGTAAAGAAATGGGTCCACTTATTTTAAATAGCGTCATCTGAATTTTTTTTTTTTTTTAAAGACGATCAGTATATACTGCAGAGAAATAAATGTTTGCAAATAAACTGCTTTCTAGATATACTGTTCTTAAGTTTGAAAACTTTACATTAAACATCACTTGATGGCACACACACATTGTTAACTGTTTTTGTTATAACTTATACGAGGGGAGTTGTGCACTTTCCTCATTATCTCAGATTTTCACTTAGAAAAATGAAATGGTTTCTGTGGGAGTTCTTCCCATTCTTGGACACATTATAATGAAGGAACATAAAAGAATGAACCTATTTCCAAGAAGACAAACTGCTGTTCTAGTCACCGGGAATCCTATAGTCAGTCAAGGATACACGGCATGAGAAAATACGAAATAAAAGTATTGAAGAAATAAAACTTCCAAATAAAATCACAATGTTTATAATGCTGAAAATGTGTTAAGAGTCAGAGGAATTTAGATAAATGGTGTTGCCAAAGCAAACCTATGAAGCATCTTCAGGTTTACAGGGAAGTTAAGAAATTACAGAAAGCGTAAAAATTCATGAACAAGGTCATGTCTAATATTATTTGTAACAACTTACAATTTCAACTAGACTCAATTCAATCACTTTCATGAAGCTCTCTTCTTATTTGTCTTCAGAAAGCACTGACTACATAGAAACATTTAAGAAATAGTTTTATGAGTAGTATAGAAAAAAAAACTATATTCAGCAAAATCACATTGAATCCAGCATTCTCCATAGTCTGCCAAAACGTAAAACTCTCTACCTGTTCATTTACCAAATCGATGAATAGAATACAAAGTGTCTATGGACTGAACATTTTGAAACAGGAAGGTAATATGATGTTTATCAAGTAGCTCGATTGTGGACACCAATGGGAAGGTCCCAGTGCTGGGTTTGCACAGGGTTAGGTTAAGGAATGCATGTTTCTGCATTGCAACTTACCTTCCTCTCTTACTCAGTCTAAGAATTAAATTAACATTTTACACAAAAATACTATTCCAAGGTTCTCACCCCATTCTCCGTTATCTCACGATCATCCTAATCAAACTTCTACCCAACGCAGGAACCTCAATAATATTCATGGTAGATGGCACCCTATCTAAACAATGTTGAAACTAAAACAGTAGCTTAGACACCAACCTGCGAAAGAAGATTTCATCTCCCTTCGTACTATAGGTCACTGGGCGACTGAAGAGAAACTGCTGGCAGTTGCCTCCCAACTGTACCTTTGATTATTAAACCCACGGCCGATCTGCCATCGCCGGTTTTCCCTCCACTCTTCTGGAGCATCCTTTGACGTTAATTTTATTCATTCCTCTATATACTTTTCATGTTCCAGAGAATAAACATTAGTTCTGCATTTCAATGTATTTAGAAAGCACCCCTGGTAATTTTTTAGTTAGCCCACATTCTCTTGGGTGAGAAGCTGAAATACAGAATATATCTCTTTTAAAAATACATTTTTATTTATTTATTTTAGAGAGAGAGAAAGGGGGAGAGAGAGAGAGAGAAACTAATGTGAGAGAAACATCGATTGGCTGCACCCTGCATGCCCCCTAGATGACGCTCAACCAACTGAGCCATACCAGCCGGGGCCAGAACATATCTTTTATCCAGGGACCCAGAGAAGGTCAGTAAAAGCCTCAAATCTGTTTCCCTTTCTGGCTGGGTAGTCAGGCTGTGTTCACTCTGGCATTTACAGGCGGTGCATTTGATGAAGGCCTCACCACACCCCTCTTGAAGTCAAAGACTGTTAATGCACGGGCCCTGTGATGTCTTCCTCTAGTAACTGACTCTGTTTATCAAGGTATCTGTAGTCAGCTATCAAATTCGGAAAATGTGATGTAAAATTCTTTTCTTGAGAAGGGCAATACTTTATACCTATAATGCCCATGGTAGGTAAATTGTAATGTTATTATTTTCACTTCCACACCTCAGTGACGATGATGAATTTAAGCATTGAGAAAACTGAATCATGTGATCACAAATTAGACTCTCTTATTTAAAATTTTTTAAAGCAAAATGATTTTTAAATCTAAAATATATTGTTAGATAAAGTAAGCAAAATTGAACAAAATAAATCAAGGGATGAAAGTTAGATCTGGAACAAGGAGGGAAAAGAGGGAGGGGGGAAGGGACGGAGGTAAGAGAAAGGGGAGGGAGCTCGACAAGACAAGTCAAGCAAAGAAAATAAAGAGAAAAATATTAAAGGTTGGGGGAAGGGTGGGACGGAGAAGAGGAACTATGGAAACTAAGAATGAAAGAAAGCATCTAGATTTGATTGCTAGTGCCCTGGAATACATGTGCTTCCCTGAAGCTGTGCTGTTTGATTCTAAATTGAGGTTCCCGGAAGACTGGGCCAAGTTAAAAGCCCCTGCTCTCAGTGCGTAGAGAAGTCAGGTTATAACTGGCTTGCCTCTCAGATGGTTTCGAGGCACTTTCATTATTTTCAGAAGTTCAGACTTCTAGCTCCAAGCACCTCAAATCACTATTGAACTAGAGAGCTCTTCAGTAAAAAAAACAACCAGAGTCCCTTAGGGCAGAGACAAGCAGACATGGGGAGGCTGAAAGAGCTCTTGGAATAGAGCAGCTGGAAACCAAACTAGATTCTGGTCAAAATCCAGACCTTTAATCGTCTTTTAAGTCCCAAATTATTAACTAAAATCAGAATTTGGAGACAAATCCAATAATATTTCCCTTTCAGATCTCTGCTTTTCATTTTCTAAATTCATTTTTTTAAATGTTTTTATTGATTTTTTTTTTAGAGAGAAAGGAAGGAGGAGGGAGATAGAAACATCGATGAGAGAGAGACATCGATGGGCTGCCTCCTGCACGCCCCCTACTGAGGATCAAGCCTGCAACCTGGGCATGTGCCCTGACCGGGAATCGAACTGGGAACCTCTTGGTTTATGGGTCGACACTCAGCCACTGAGCCACACTGGCTGGGTTTGTAAATTACTTTTAAAGTTAGTTTTACATAAAGAAGAATTGGCAGTGAGAGAAAAGGACATGAGAGTAATTTCCTCCGAAGGGAATGGCATGAGGAGAGTTAAACACCACGATTTTGCCTTTGTTAATACTTTATTCTTTAGGATAAAAGGAGTTTAAATTTCAAGAAACTCAGCCTTTCCTGAGATTTAATAATGGCTTTATTTTTTAAAAGTATAAAAAGCTACACTCAACGACCTTCCTTGGGGGGAAAAACATTGACACAAAATCAAAAAGCAGGGGTCCTAGTCCCATTGCTGGGACCCAAGTGCAAGACTATGCAAATAACCTAGGCTCTTTATTTTTTATTTTTCTTCCCTTGTAAGGGCGTCATAATATTAGCTTCCCTATCTTACAAATTCCTAGTGGAAATTAAAGGAATGGGCAGCTTGCACAGTAGGAATAAGAACAGTTTGCTGAATTGAAGAATACATTTGGAAGCTCTGAATAGTAAAAGCATACTATTTTTAGTATCATTAAAAAATATCCTGCCCGATTGGCGTGGCTCAGGGGTTGACCACTGACCTACAATCTAGGAGGTCACAGGTTCAATTCCCGGTCAGGGCACACGCCCGGTTTCAGGCTCGATCCCCAGTCGGGGGTGTGCAGGAGGCAGCCGATCAATGACACTCTCTCATCATTGATGTTTCTCTCTCTCTCTCTCCCTCTCTCTCTGAAATCAATCAATATATATATTTTTTTAAATGCAGAAAGAGGTTAACTGCCAGTTCCAAGTACACTGATTTATACCAAGAGAAGCATTCCTTTTATAAAGCAATTTTTTTCACCAACAGAAAGCACAAAAATGCCCACAACACAGCACTAAATGGACAGTTGTTTACGGTTTGAGAAGAGAAACAAGAAGGCAAAGCGTCACCTTCTTCATCCTTAGGTGGGATTGTGCCCATCGGGGAACTCAAAATGTTTGCCACACAATGCGCATCTGCAAATAGTCATTAAGCTCTGTGAGTGTTTGTAGGCTCTTTGATCTCAATCCCTGAGGCAACTGCTCCTAAGTGACTGGGATATTTGCTTTCAGAACGTTTTTTGTGTGTTTTTTTTACAGATTTGCCTGTGTGATTATTATTTCATAAAACAATTATTTTATAAAAAGTGAAAAAAAAATAAAGCAGCTTTTTAAAAACATGATTTTTAATATAACTCATGAATGGTTCTGCATCCTTTAAAATGACAGTCTAGCCTCGTGTACTGGAAGGAATATCCTTATAAAATATCTGTTACTTTAATATTTTTTTCTGCTTGTACCTTGAGCTAATAATGTCCCTGCACATTTCCAGGGATCTTTGGATTTGCTTCAGGAGTATTCTAGTACCTAAGTTACTGTTAGATGGGCCAGGTACAGAAACCCGGGTACAGAAACTTGCCAGGGGAGAAAGCCCTGGATGTCTAGCAAGGGACAAAACTGGGAAAACAAGAACTTTGTCCCCAGGGTAAACTACCCTCCCCTAGCATACCGATGGTCATGAGGTTTAAGAAACCCCTGAGCGGTTCCTCCCTAAAGATAACATCTAGGCTTCAGTTGTATTTCAGCTCCAGGCCCAGATAAGCAGCAAGTGGCTGTGGCTGACTCAGGACCGGATGCATTGACCAACGTCCCCCTGCCCTGGCACCAACCAATCAGTGGAGACCAGGACCCTGAGAGAGCACACCTGGAAAGCTGATGGATATCCTATTGAGACCCTCCCCTGAGACCTCCCCTAAAATTCCCACCTGCAAGAAAAAGATAAATACTCTAAGGACAAAGAACCCAGCTGGCTCCCCCCCACCCCCAGGGGAGCATGCCGGGCGCCATCTCCATCCTTCCCAGGGGACCCCACCAGACTCACAAGCAGGGGAGCCATGTGAGCAGAGGCAGGTGTCCCTGGCTTACCCCTTGAACCTGTCTCCAAGGCCCCTTCTCTCTGACTCTCAGTGAGCCAGAGCAGCCCAGCCCAGGCTCTCCTGTATCATCTATGCTCCTTCTTGCTTCTCTGTCCCAAGTATATTTTTGTTGCCATCACGGATCCAATACCATTTGGCTCAGTGCTGTGGAGCCCTTCCCTTTGGATATCCCCATTACCTTTTAATAAATTTAATTTTTCTTCTTTCACCAATCTGAGATGGCTCTTTAGCTTACCCGCACACCACCACCAACCTTTAACCTTTCAGTAACTCTCAATCAACACTGATATTGGGTATTTCCAAGGGTATTTTTTCCTGTGGCTGTGTACCTATAAGATGAAGACATCTAAACTAAAGTCCCTGAAGGATTTTACAAAAACAAGCGACAACGGCTGTGTGAATGGCTTGCCCATGCCAACTCATTTGCTCTGAAGAGAACAGTCAACGACAAGCTGACCCCACAATGATCAGCTGCAGTGAAGGCATTGATTATGTCAATGCAAGAAAAATTAGATACATAGTTATCATAAACAGCCTTTGAAGGGTTTCAATAGCTATAATTCCATCCATTGCTATCATCTAGCTCTTGGCAGAGAAGCCAACTCTCAATTTCTCTATGGATGAATCTAAGCAAGAGCATCTAGTCTGTTGTCTCATACTAGATTACTAATAAATGGTACTTGAACAAGAATCCTACATATTGGTCACTTCTGATTGTTGTAAAAGAAAATTATACTAGCAGCTGACTGTTTCCCATTTTACATTTCCTGTTTCAAAACTCAAATGTGGGCTGCCTTGCATTTCTACTCTATTTTCATAGTTTGCTTAATATAAGAAAATAACCTTCTTTCTTTGAACTTCCATACTCCAGTTCCCCATCCACTCTCATTTGGTTACTTCAAAAGTACTTCATTGAAATGGCCAAGCCCTTGCCTTCCCATCACAGATCAATCACCACCTTCCCCTCCAGTGATATTGGAGGAAGTGAGCCTCTGTCGGTGAAGGGTGCAGACTTCCACTGGTACTCTGGACCCCTTTCCTTTTGTGCCTTTCTGTGGGGTACCTTCATTCTGTTCAGTGGTTTTCAGACAAGTAACATCAGCATCACTTAGGCAAGAAATCAGAAGCTCTGAAGAGTGGTTCTGATGGACTCTGAAGTTTGAGAAACCCTTGGGTCAGTCCAATGGTCCTCAACACTAACTACATATTTGAATCATGTGGACAATTTTTCAAAATGCCAATTCCAAAGCCCCACTCCCAGAGATTCTGATTCACTGGTCCAGGATTGGCCCAACCACTGATATTTTAAAAAATCTTCCCAGTTAATCTGATGCAAATGTTGAAACCATGGATGCTAGCAGCCTCTTTTTCTGATGCTAATCTCGTTTCTACCACTGGATTATTCCCATAAACATATATGGACACCCTAATCATTTAATTTAAAAAACTTTCCCTCCAACTTCCCCTCCAGATGCTATGTATCAAAGCCGTACACAATCACCTCTTTCCCTGCTTCCCACTCACTCTTCGGTGCACTCCAATCTGAATTCTATTTTTTTAAATGTATCTTTATCGTTGAAAGTATTACAGATGTCCCCTTTTCCCCCCCTTGGTCCCTTCTACCCGACATCTGTCCCACCCCCCCAGGCCTTCTCCACACTATTATCTGTGTCCATAGGTTATGCCTATATGCATATAAATTCTTTGATTAAGCTCTTTTTAACACTCCATTGAAAGTGCTTTTGTAAAAGCTGCCAATGAATTTCGCGCTGCCAAATCTAGATGATGCTCCTCTGCTTTCATCATCACCCTCACTCTTCCTCTCTCTCCTTAACACAGTTTCTGTGCTGGATTTTATAACACCCTGTGCCCCAGATTTCCTCCTCCAGGATGGCCACCCTTTTCTAATATTATTTATAAGACAGTCTTTCTCTGTCCTGGGAAGGCCAGAAGCCCAAGGTTACACTGGCAATGAGTGGGAGCTACTACTATAAGAATAAATTTATTGGAGTCTGGTTGTAGGATCTTTAAAATGCTAGGTCAAAGAGATTCTGTTAATTTCCCTTTATCAAAAATTTTCAATATGAAATGTCAGTTTTTGAGATATTTTCAGAAATAATAAGACTTTGAGGATTGAGCTAGAGAATCTAGGAATAAATAAAATCATAAATGTGAAGTCAGCAATATTTTACTGACTACAAATACTCAGGTCTACAATGCAATACAAGGGGCCTATTATAAATGGGCTCTCCGAAAAGCTTTTAATGTTATAGTTTCTGAGTTATATTCACTTGAAATTAATTTAGAAGCTTAGAGAAAATGAGATTTTGTTCAGTCTTAATGCTCATAAATAACAATGTTCTATTTGGACTAAAGTTTTTATAAAAATCAATAATCTACTGTCTCCTCTAGTAGTATTGAAAATGCATTTGGGAGTTAAAAACTACCAAAATTGACCATGAAGTAATGAATAAAAATGCTTAACTTATAGCAAAGCACAAAACAATAAGATATATAAAGAGATATATCTATCCTTCTATCATCTATCTATCTATCTATCTATCTATCTATCTATCTATCTATCTATCTATCTTCTATCTTTCTTTCTATCTATCTAGACTTCCATGAAGGTGTATATAAGATGCTGGCAAAAGGCAAAACAAAAAGATGTCAGGTCACTGGGCAGGCCTGTTTGCTAGGTATCTTCAAAGATATGAAATAACATACTTACTGTCATAGTAGTTAAACTGTAGAGATGGGGTTTAAACATTAACATAAATGACTGAAAAACAGCATATTACTGTTTTCACACTAAACTATTTCCTCATGAATTCTATTTATACTAAACTAAGACCAGAAACACCAAAATAGGAACTGACACATTTGATTTTGCCAACTATAGCTTCTTGAAAAAAAAGGGGGGGGGGGGGACATAAGCTTTGCAAAATATCAGTTGAACTACAAAGTACAGAAAGGATTCTCTGGCAAAAATAATACCAAGTCAGCAGTGCTCTTGTGCCTATAAACTGCAGACCAAAGAAGATGGAATCAGTTATCAAAAAATGTACAGTTCCTGGAAATCTTAGAATGAATCCAAGGACACATTTTAAATCATCTGGTGACTACAGACCTCATTTTACAAATGAGTAAGCGAAAGCCCAGAGAGACGATATGATTTACTCCAAGTAACAGAATGAGCTAGTGAACAAATGGGGCTTCTGCAGAGATCAAGTTTTATGAGAGTTAGTATCCTGCTTTTTTTCCATTAAACACATCAGGTTTTTTTTCTCCTTAATAGAATAAAAATTAAAAAGTGTTTCTGTGGAAAGTGTAGTCCTGACATGAAAGAAAAGCATCACCCGGGGTAAATTCTCCTTTAGAACACAAAATGCCTGAGGACTGAGAGTCAGGACAGTTGAGTGGTCTGGTTTCTGTTTGTTTGTTTTACCCAGTGGGAATACCTTTTATCTACCGTGCCACTGAGGGAGGCTGGAAGTACTTCTCACGCCAGACAGTATTTATTGAAGCACTTGATACACGCCAGATGCTGTGCTAAATGCTTTGCATTCGAGATTTCATTTCCTCCTTCTAGATACCGTAGGAAGTACAGCTTTTTAATTCCCATTTTAAAGGTGAAAAAAACCAAAATTTATTTTTAAATGACTTGTTTGCATTTTGATGATCTGGAAAACCAATGTCATGGATTTTCGAGTGATCCACAAAATTAAAACTGGATCCTCTTTTGTAAGTTCAGTGCCCATATTTAGGTGGATGCTTGGGGTCACACGGGTACCATGTGAAGGTCAAGTGATGTCACTGTTGAACTAAAAATCTTATGATAGTACAAGTAGAAACAAGTCGCAGGAATAGTAGGTTCTCATATGGGTCGTTTCACAATAGCAAACTATGCCTTAGCGTAGTCAGGAGGGGTGGTAATTTTACACGGGAAGGGATAATCTTATCTTGAGAAAACACTAACAGCCATCCTATTAAATTAACACAGTTAACTTGAACGACATGGCTCTCAAATTTTATTTGAACGTAACAGGTAAATAAGTTTTGACGTTAGCTGTACAAAAGCTAGCAAAATCGGGAATTTATTCTTCCCTTATAATTAACATAGATCACATATTATGTATAACATATATGTCATACATGGACATCGTATTTAATATATAAAAATCGTATAATAAAAATAATTTCCCCCCCTTGGTGAGGGAGGGGGTCTGTGAGAGCTGCTCCTTTTTTCCTGTAGGAGCTGTCCATGCTTATTCAAGTTGGAGCCCGACTGATCCAGCTCTTACGGAAAATGCCTTCTGCCAGTGTAACTGCCATCACTTCCATGAGGGATTCCAGAGACGGATCTGAGGAAGCCTGCTCTCCCCTTACATGAGGCATCCTCTGCGGACGGCTATCACTCTCAGCTTTCAAGTGCACTACAATTCACCATGTGTGCCTCCTGCCACCAAAGACTGCTCGAAAGAAAGGGAATGTTTTATTACTTGTCCACGATAATCTACTTTGTTGGTTTTTGTCATTGCCCTGCTTTAGAGGGAAAATGATGCTGTTCTTCTGCAGGTAATGTTGTGATGCTTGGACTCATTTTTTTTTTTTTTTTTAACACAGCGATTTCTTCTATTTCCCTGACTGTAAATGTTTCACTCAATATTTTATAACCCCGAGTTTGGTAGGCAATTCCTGTTGGGATGTGTACTTCATAGTGATGTTTTCATTTTTTCTATTTTTTCCTTAGAATTGTACATTTCTAATGCATTCTACATAAAAACTACAACATGAAACAGTGACATGTAAATGAGCTCAAAGTTGATAGTCTCTTCCTACCCACAGTAGGGGAAAAAATGGTTCCAATCAAAAGCACTAGAAAATAAAGAATTGTTATGGGAGATAAACACAACCATCTAGCAGGTATGAGTCATATTCTGTTCCACAAGGCATGCTGCCTGAAAGTGTATTGTCTAAAATCACAGAAAGAGAGTCTACGAACTTGAGCAGCTAAACTGAAAGATCCCCCACCCACCAGGGCATCAGGTGACTGCTTCTGTAACCGACAAGAATTCCGAGTAGTGACGTTTACTAAAGCCTGTTGTTACTGCCATGACCTCTTTACGCTGACCCAGGATTATTAGGGAATCAGTGGGGCCGGAGGGTTAAAACTGCTGGTATGTTTGAAATTGAATTGTTTCAATAAGAAAAAATGGAAAAAGAAATCTCTTTATGAAGAGATTTGGGAACTGGGATGAGTATCCACTTCTATAGTCTATTCCTAGACACCATTCACTCACTCATTCATTCATTCATTCATTCATTCATTCATTCATTTGCATATAGAAGGGCTGTAGGAGACAGGCTGAAGGAATTATGAGCTTTTTATCAGAATCATGAAATAGCACCATTACCGTGACACTTTTCTCTGAGTACGATTACCAAAGACTGCTTTTTCTTTCCTCAGAGACTAGTTTAGTAGCTATTTCAGTTCTAAGCCTGTGACTTATCTAACTAAATAGTACACATGTTACTATTATGTTACTTTAAGTAATTATAAATATTTTTTGTGTTGCTTTACATAATCATAAATAATTTTTAGTAAACAAAACAGCGTCACTGCCACATTCTTTACAGGATAACTAGCCCTGGAATTCTCTGAATGCTAGAGATCCTTAGACCTGAGCCTGAGACAGCTCATTCAATAGAACTGGAGTGGAGCTCAGGTATTTGCAGCTACGAAAAGCTCCGTGGGCTCTTCTCACTTGCTGTCTGAGCTGAAAGCCACTGGTATGAGCAGCTGTCAAGTGTGTGCCTTTCTCTCTAGAGGTGATTTTCAACACAGAAGCTATATGGATGATGGAGGTTCTTTTGCATGGTCTGTTAAGGCATAAAAATTCCTTAAGGGTGAAGAAGTCAGGGTGTGAAATGAAGCTAGAGCTCAATGGGGACAGAGACAGGACGATTTGAATGGACACATTTTCGACCCTGATCACCACGAAATGATCGCCAAATCAGTGCATTGTGTAGGCACTAAGGCTTTTGCAGTTGGACAACCTGAGTTCAAATCCAGACTTTACAGCTCATTACCAGAGTGGCCTTACAAAAGTACCACTACATCCTGAGGTGTACTCCCAGGGGAAAACTGCTTGATTTCTGCTCCTTGAACCTATAGATAACTTAAAATAGACTCACTGATGGTAGGCCACGTAGGAAGGACGGCTCAGCCAGAGGCCCAACCCTACACAGTCACTCATTCACTCATCCACTTATTTCATCACTCACGCTCATTCTCTCAATAATAATTTCTTGGTCTCCTAGTATGTGCCAGGTATTACAAGGATATGGACATAAAGAAGAAATGTAAGATATTGCCCTGTGTACAGACATGTATATAAGCCCCTAATGTACACGGTAAAGAAGTATGTACACAGTCAAGCTTGAGATCTTTAAGGAAGGCTTCTTGCTGGGAAGCAAAGAGGAAGCTTTTTAGAGCAAATGATTTGGGGGGGGGGGGAATTGGTAATGCCTGGGCATTTGAAAGATAGCTGGGGTTGCAGGCAGAATAATAGGGTCTTTTCCCCAATGGAAGGAGTAAAGGTGGATATAATGGCAAGGGAACCACAAGTAGAGCAAAGGGTACAAGGAATAGTAAAGGGATCTGAGCAGGACACTCAGCTTTGACAAGAGGCTGGACTTAGCTGTGAGTCTTGCATGGAAGGACAATAAAATTTGAAATGGATTCCATCGATGATTTTGAAAAATATAGTGCTGAAGGCTTGTAAGTTGTGGTAGGTAGTGTCATCAGGCTGTTGGAGAAAGGCCACTCTGGTATCATATTTAAAGGCAGATTACAAAGGTGTAAACTCACAGGCCAGGACTAAGACTATTATCAGAATTCAGCCCAAAACAGCTGAGCATTCAAACCACGACTGTGACCTAATGGGGCTCCATGTTGGCCGTTTGTACTCTCGGGAGGCTGTTCTATCCTTTCCAAATGTGGAAGAGAGTCAGGAAATGGCTCTACCTTTACTTAGGGATAATTCAAGAAGAGATGAAGACCATCTGAAATGTAGATCTCTGCCCTGGCTGTGAATTTGGCAAATGTAAGTTTACTAAGCATGTATGAGAGCTTCATCCTCAGAAACCCAAGCAGATGTGGGCAGAGCAGCCAGCACTCCGGCCGAGGACACCCGGGCTGGACATCACAGACAAGGCCTCTCCCACTGTGGGGACGGCAAACTCCTGGGAAAGCCTCTGAGGAGGCAGTCAACCCTCATTAGGTTCCAACCAGGAAAAAAGCCACAGTGAAGGGACTGAAAACAGGCTGGAATAGGCACTACTTGGTGTTTTCCCTAATTTACCATCTTGGCATTTTGTTCAACCACCGCTGACTCCTTATGTGTTTCCTTTCAGTAACTCAATGAACTGAGCAAATGGTTTTGCGGTTAGACTTTCCCTGTGTTGATAGATGGTAAGCTCAAACCCATAAAAAGTAGAAGGCCTCAGATCAAACTTTTATTTCCTCTTCTATTTCTTGTGCCCATTTACCAAATGCTTTTGCTCAGGACTCTCATGAAAATCTGAACAATAAAACATGGAGTTAACTCACTGTCCTGCCTGTTTTAGAGACACGGGCTGGGTTCACAGGACAGAGAACAAAGTACTGACCAGTGAGAAAGCAGAAGTGATGCTACGTTCAGTTTTAATGCTGGCTTGTCAGCCTCCACCAAATGTACTCTAGTCCTTAAAAAGTAGAAAAGCTGACTGCAATAATGTACTAAATTAATCAGACACAGTTTACCCCCATTTACCTTAATCTCAAGGGCTTGCAACCAAATTTACTTAACTTAATACTAATTAAGAAAAGTCAAGATGCTGTAGCAAAGCCAATAAATAGACTATAAATTAGCATGTAAATGAAACTAAAGTAGCAGTTTCCTGAACTTAGAAACTGTTAGGGATATTGTTTAATTGAATATTATTTATTACCCTTCTATCTGATTAGCTTTAGCTGCAAAATTAAGTCTTTCTTATTTGCATTAATTATAAGTAGAATAATTTCTGAATTTTATAGTCTGGGAAATTAAAATAATTAATGAGAAACCCTAAGAAATCTTTTCATTACTTATCAATTTTAGATGGGTTATTTTCCTCTCACCATCAGAAACCAGAAAAAAATAATGCACAAAAAAACTATATAGCATAGAATTTTTAGAAATAGAATGTGGTGGGTGATGACTTTACTAATCACACTTCTAATTCTTTATTTCTTGTTGATAAACAAAATTACATTTATCAATGTTATCAATTTACACATATCTATCATCTATTAATATATTTTATAGTTATCTTTTTATCCCAATTATGTAGTTACCAGGACTTAGCATGAATACTTTCCAATTGAGCTTTAATTTTACTCTTTATAAATAACTGTGGGCTGGTTTTCTGCAGATGAAATGTGGAACAACAGACATAGGTGGGATACTGAGAAAGCTCTGCACAGAGGATCAGGAGACATGGGTTCCATTTTTGGAAAGGGTGAAACATTTGAATGGAGAATCAGGAAATACAGGTTCCATTCTGGGATAAGCCTCCGTGTCACTCAGGGGCTGAGCTATCACCTTTCCCTTGGGGGAAAAATAGAGAAGGATTTTCTACCCACTTCGTGCTCTCTTTCGTGAATTCAGAGATGTAAAAACGATAGGGGGAAACAACATTCGTGGGTGGTGAAAGGGAACTTGCCCGGGGAGTATGGACTTTCACTCTGTTCTTCAACCAACTAGCTGTGTGGCTTTGGTCAACCCCATTACTTTCTCTCTGTCTCACGTGTGAAAATGAGGAACTAGATTCGGTCTGAATGACAAATCATTTTCACATCAGTGACAATACTGGTGGGTTGGGAAAAGCTGCTTAGTGCTCTGGGTTGAAACAGATCGTAAGCTTGTGTCAGGCTCAGTGCGTAAGAACAGACGGGGGGCAGCGGCTTTGCAGTTCACCCCTGCTTATTTGCTACTCCTGAACTGGTTTATCTCTGGGTAATTTCTAGTTTTAAATCTCTATCATTTAATATCAAGATAAGAGGCAAAACTGAAACACAAAGGGGGAGCAGGCAGTCTTTTAACAGATTTTAGGTAAGGTCCCAGGACTTAAAAATATCACCTTCAATTGCATTGCCTTATACAGTGTTTGAATTTCTCTAGTTGCTCATCCCTTTGGTTAAGGGGATAAAGATAGCTATTAGCAGATTGGCCTATTACTGATCATTAACACCTTGGTTCAAATTAATTGGTCGATATAGCTAACCTATGATGATAGAACACCTTGGAAAAAATGAGGTCTATGATAAATATGTTCGTATAAGTCAAAAGGAGAAAGATCTTCGGTGTGAGACATTACTGTCAGGAAGGGTAGTGGAAATGGAAATAGTGGGAAATTCAGGAACCAGGGGACCAAGGGGCTTATTTTATGGCCAAATACTTGGAGTGTGACTCGAAGTCAGGGACGTGGGTGGTGGGAGACGGACCAAATGACACCGAGATACAAAAGAAAGCTCATTTGTTTCTACAGTGTTACCAGAAGCCTGTTCTGCTAAAGAAAACAAACCAACAAAAATTGGCTAGTTTTCAAGAATAAATATATCAAGAGATCATTTCTACTACCCAGGATTAAAGTGCAGGATTCTACTTTGCCAATCTAGATCAGAAGAATTAAATGAAAATATGAGTCCATTTACCAGGTCTAGAGTCACCAATCCCAATCAAGGACACTGGTTAACTGTTTTCACTTGCCCTTAATATAATCGAATTGAGAACTGAGATAAATTTGATTATGTAAATGTTATAATTACTAACAGTATTAAAAATACATTAACACATATTTAACAAGGGAAATGAGCAAACATAAAATATTCTTTATGAACATTTAAAATTGAATGTTTATAGTAATTGAATAAAAATATAAATGCCTAAATTTCAAATCACTGCTAGAGGCTAAGGGAAAATAATTATTTCTCTTTGTTGTATATTTATTTATCTATAAAAACATATCTATTAATAAGCATTTATGTAGAATTATTTACATTGGCAAAAAGACATTTGCATATATAAAATGTGACTGGTTGTATATGTATGCACATGTATGTGGATAAAACACTGACATACATATGTATGTAAATATGGAACTTTAACAAATTATATTTGGTTATTTCTATATTTGAAATAACAAATTGAACTAATCTCTTTTGTCAACTTGGTTTCACTGGTAGGCGCTTTCAGGGGACATACACTGGGAGACATCTGAAGACTGTGTGAGCTCTCAGTAGGAATGAATGCTCGGACTGATTACTGACATCCACCCAAAGCACAGCAATACAGTGCTGACACTCATTTCACGCATTTGACACCCATATTCTGTGCATCCAGGCAGCATAACCATTACTGGTAAAACATTTCCGTCTTTCAAATTATAGTTGAGTATTCAGATCCAGAACAAGTAAAAAAACGATTAGTTGAAAAAGTAGCAACAATATGAGGGGGTAAAAAAACCTCTCAAATATCTAAAGAAATACAAACTTCAATAGTAACCATTAGAATAATTACACACGACTACTAAGTAATAAAAAAAAAATCACAAAAGTGCTACATTTCTAGAATTCTAGGGCTATAGTACGGTGATTAGAATTGCAGTATTTGAGAGACTGGAAAATGTCTGCGAAAATGGTTATGTTACTAATTTTTCTAGAAATACAAACCATTGTTAAAGCACTTGGAAAGATAACTTTTAAATTGTTGAATTTTATGTTGTTCTTAAAGTTAAAGACTATTCAGCAGCTATGATGATCGAGGATTTAATGCTAAAATGTTATTTTAAAGTATATCAGGGTATGTAATGTTTGTTTTACAGTAAAAAGTTATCTTTCATTGTTACACACAATTAACATATAATTGAAATTTTCCTATATAAAATTATTACATGGAATATTCTGAGGATATTAATTCAGCAATAGTAATGCTTTCCATGATCTATATGACTATAAACTGCAAAATCACAGTGAATGCCTTTTAAAGAGAAAACTTTCAGAAATCGCACCAAATTCTGCTGTAATAAAATCTATCATACATGGAAATAACAGAGGCACCTTTTTACCTTCATCTGTATCTGATTTCTCTTCTTACCATAGCAATTACATGGGATTTATTATGCTTATAGTTTAAACTGACAACACAGTAACAGATTGTTCTTTTGCATTGAATTCAACTCAAAGTGCAGTATCAGCTCTCAATAAATATCTGTGCACGACAGCTCTCCTGGTCATTCTACCTATGAAGGGTAACGTGACAAAGGACTTTTTATCTGTCTATTAGATTATCTTATATTGGTATTATATGAAGCAAAGTGAGAACTTTGAGGAAATAGAATTAAAATGTTTGAACAGTTTCCTTTGCATTATATCCTAAATCAATTACCTATAGCTTACTGTATATCTACATTTGATATTTAATATTAAGTAATACTTTTATGGAGGTCATAATTACCAGAATCCATAGAGTAAAATCTTTAGCAGTTAATATAGACCACCTGCTTTTTCAATAAATTAGAAAGTTTGCTCCTCGGGAGTCACACAGACTCATTTTGTTCATTTGCCTGCATAGCTGGTCCAAGAAGGAATTTAGGCCTCTTGCAAAAATATACACAATAAAATTTAATAGAAGTGAATTAAGAAAACAGAAAAAGGAGAAAGATATAAAGAAGATATAAAGAAAGAGGAGAGGGTAAATTATACAAAGTTTGCTAGAAATGAGACCCAATTTTGAAAGCAAGCTTTCTAACAACCAAGGCAAAGACAGAACCATGACAGAGAGTTTATTCAAAGTGACCATCAAATAAAAGCAAATAAATCAGCAACACAATCCAAAGCATGACAGCGCTATTATTAGAGACGTTTCTTCCCAGTGATATGGTGACAATGTCCTCAAAAACATTTTTTCTAGCCCTAGCCGGTCTGGCCCAGTGATTAGAGCATCTGCCTGAGGACTGAAGGGCCCCGGGTTCGACCCCAGCCAAGGACCTGTACCTCGGTTGCAGGCTCCATCCCCGGCCCCAGTCGGGGCACATGCAGGAGGCACCCAATCGATGTGTCTCTCTCACTTCTGTGTTTCTCTCTCTCTCTCTCCCCCTTCCACTCTCTCTGAAAAGCAATAGAAAAAATATCCTCGGGTGAAGATTAAAAATACATATATATATTTTTTTATAAATAGGACCATAGGTTTTATAAGGTTATTTCTAATAGTCTCTTTATAAAAACTATATGAAACACTAAAAACTAATAAACATTCATTAAGTTGTTCCTACATCCTAGTCACTTTATTAAGTGTTAGGTCACTTACCCATCATAACCACCTTACAAAATAGGCAAAATTATTATCCATTTCCAGCAGATCAGGGAAACGGCTCAGGAGAATTGCACGCATTGCCAGGATCGCGCATCAGTCAGGGGCATGGACGGGACTGAACTGGATGACTCCAGACTCAGGCTCCAAGAGGCTAGGCTTTAGGAGCTCCCACTAGTTAGGTCCATGCCACGACATCTAATCGTTTGTGAACAGAAGAATCCAGCAGGCAGACGGCTCTGGTGGTTTGGGGGGTGCTGGGGTGGGGCGTGGAGGGGTTCAGCAAAAAATTTAGAAAGAGAGAAAGAACTCATGGACGCCACCAACAGTGTGGTCATTGAGGGGGGAGGAGGGGAGCGGGAGAGGGTAAAGGAGGATAAATGGCGATGGAAAATAAATAAAATTTTAAAAAATCCAGCATTATGGAGCTTATAGAAATAAGTTATGACGAGTAGAAGTATGCTTTACATCCTGATGTCTGTGCTCCCTAGGAGATTAAACAGGAACTTGTTAAATTACTCATAAGTCATCCTTTGGGCAATACAACTTCGTAATGTTCCCTCCAAGACACACAGGTTGCAGAACGGGCTCCTCGAATTGAGTTAACTATGTGGGGATGTTAGCTTTTAGGCAACTTAAATATGGGGGATGATTATGCAAATGATGATTTTTAAATTTAAAAAGTGCTCATCTCCTTGGCTTCAGGAGAAACAGAGGAGGCACAGACATCTTGCTCAACCAAAATCAGTATTAAACAATTAAGGAATGGGTTAAATAGAAAAGCCGTCTGAATTTACAGTGATCCACACCATTGGATTTTGTTAACAAACACTTGCTACTTTCTCCATTAAAAAAGAGACTCAAATTTAGTGTTTTATATATTTACTTTTAAATAAACTCAATGGTCATAAACCTCTAATTTGATGAATGTGACTGGTGATATTACCATTGATTATTATTAATGAATATAAAGTATTTATATGAGAGGATTCCACTATTGCTAATAAAAGAAAAAATTAGGAGATATATTAACCGTTATAAATTACAGCATTCAGCTGACAAAGGTCTCAATCTCTTTAATCTAACATCATCATAATAGTCACTTGAAGGCTGCGACTTTTTTTTTTTTTTTAACAATTTCATGTGGAATAATTTTTTAACATCTCAACCAGGTGCTCTACTGCCCTCTCCTGGAATTTATACAAGTAGCATGAAGACCAAATACACCACCTTAAGAAGGATCAACGAAATGAATTTTGTTTAAATGAAGCCTGTGACAAGTAACAGTACCACATAAAATAAAAAACAGTGCTGTTTTCTCATAATAAATGTCACACAATATTTAGACACAGACACTTGCAATAATTGTAAAGTAAAATAAATATAGTACCCTTGGCTTACGGTATTATGAACTATGGAATTACTAATGTCCCTTTCACTTCTAAAATCCTACGATTCTAAAGTATGCTATTATTTCCCTGACTTTGGTAATCTCAAATGACTGGCAGAGAGCAAATGATTTGAGGTTGGTACTCACGCCAAAGGATAAATTGCTTTGCCATAATTGATAAAATCCCTCAGGGAACAAGAGGTAAGAAATCTTAGGAAATAGCATATAAGTAGAAATACAAGCACGGTGCTCAGAATAAGGGGTTGTGGTGATGAGGGCTGAGGGAGGAAGTGAGAATAAAGTTGCTACATACAGTTCTATAGGTTGTAGACTATAACTCAAAGGGTGCTACATGGGTGGATATTTTTAAATGACAGCACTCATACAAATCATACCACTAGGAATTCTAATACTTTGAATTAAAAAAAATTAAACATTGTTTCCAATGTTATCATTGGGTGGTTAAAAAAATTCATTGGTACTGGTGTGTAAGCACAGCCCATGCACTAAGACAAGCTAAGAGTTGGGAGGAACCGTATCTCTGAGCACAACATTCTTGACCCAACTTAGCACATCCTCAGCTCTCAGGGGCAGCTCAGGTTTAGAATTTCAGAGGCCTTCGGAACACGATTTAAGTACTATTGCAACTCTGTTTCCTGCTTCATTCCAAAAATAGAAATAGGAGCATTCCACACATACTTCCTATTCCTATGTGTGTGTGTTTGATAAATGTTGTTAGAAACAGTTACAAGTCTTACAACATCGTCAACTGAAGTGAAAATGCTTTCCGTTGTAGAAAATATAATATGATCCAAAACACAAAAAACTGTCACCTGCTATTTGTATTGTCCCTTCAGGGATCATCTCACTCTAAAAGGACATTAGCTATCTTATATACCAATGAATCAAGTCCAGATTAACTGTTCTAGAGGAACCACAGAGCTCACTAATGAGATGTCCATGGGAGCTGCCAAGAATGCCACCTGCCAGAGGAACCTCGCCACTGGCACTGCCCTCACAAGGGATTTGCTTGGAACTTAATATTATATAAATACCTAGTCAGCTACTCAACATGGATTAAGGCTGAAAGTAAACATCTTCATTGCACTAAAACTAACTGAGAAGAAATATTAAGTAAACGTAAAAAAGAAGGTGCTGACCCACGTCAAATCTTAACAAATCGACTCTAAAATCCTGTGTCCTTGGCACATGAACTGGAACTTATTCTGCAGTAATTTGCTTCCATTTAGAATGTCTGTGAGACATTTAGAAGTTATTTTAGGGGTGAATATGTTTGTGTATATACATGCTCCAATAATTTTTCATTAATGTCTCATCACATTGTACTGATCTGGTCTGCTTCTTTAATTGCTTCTGTTTTCATACTGTAGACTCCTCACGTGTTACATTTTTAGAGTCATTACTCACCTTTGAGCCACTGTCTCTGTCTCTCGGTAGCTTCCAATCATTTGTTTTGCTTCTGGGGACTTCTAGCTCCTTCAGCCACCAAGCAGGACCAGATGCTGAGGCCTCTCAAGTGGTGGTGAATTGGAAAACAGGCTGTTTATCATCGATTCAATGAATTTGCTGTTCACAGGACTGGTTGGGATCTCTGCTGAACTGTTTTCGGAGGTATTTGATGAGCCTCTATCAATGAATATTTATTAGTATTCAGCTTCGACGGTATACTAGGTACCGTGGAAAATTAAAATGTGGAGGGACTTCAGGTACTTGGAAAAGGCATAGTGTCTCAGTCGACTGGGGCTATCGTTACAAATTACCACGGACTGGGTGGCTTAAACAAAAGAAATTCATATCTCGCAGTTCTGGAGGCTGACAGGCCACGACTGAAGGGTTCGAGGTTTGGTTTCTCCTGCGGCAATCCTCCCTGGCTTGCAGGTGGCCGCCTTCTCATGGTGCTCTCACCCGGGTTTGTCTCCTGTGCCGCATCTCTGACATCTCTTCCTCTTCTTATAAAGACACCAGTCATGTTAGATTAGGTATCACTGTTACGACCTCATTTAACCTTAACTACCTCTTTAAAGACCCCATCTCCAAACACAGTCGTGTTAGGAGTCAGGGTTTTGACATATGAATTGAGTGGGGCGGGGGGGGGGGCATCGCAATTTAGTTCATGACATGCAGCATCGCACATACGTGTTCCATCTTTGAGTTCAGGCCACCGTAGCCCGAATTCCATCTCCACCTCTCACTAGCTCGGTGAGGTCCCAGAAATCATTTCAGGGAAAATTTAAGCTTAAATTCTCTATCTGTATTTTGTGAATATGTAATAACATAATCTATCCAGTTCACAGTACTGTTGTTTGCCTCGCCGGATACTCATAACATCCCTCTGAGGTAGTTCCGAAAGAAAAGGAAGTTTTAAAATGCTCTCTTAGTCACTTTTTATATTCCTAGGACATGACATAGGAGGCGTTGAAACAAACAGGTCCTTAAAAAGTATTTGTTACCAATGAGTAAAATATTAGACACAGTGGCTCTTAAAGGCAGAAGGGAGCCTTGAGGCCACTCATTTTTACACCCACTAACCAAAATGAGTCACCCAGTTTGTGTTTTCCTTCTGATGACCACATATTCAATATCTGGAAACCCAATGGAAATAACACACAGAAATGCAGGGCAGCTTTATATCAAAATTATTTTTATTTAAAGAGACCCTGACTAAGCCACCTGGTTGTTGCGCACTGTGACGTTTGTTTGTTTGTTTGTTTGTTTGTTTTTAAAACAATGTGTTTTCATTTTATTAACTTCATTAACACCAAACTCTTAAGCACAGAAAATGTCATTGCCTCTCACCTGCTCCTGAACACTCACCGTCTCGGTGATCTGTAAATAATTGACCAGGCAAGCGCTGAAGCACAGAGGCAAATAGATCAATACTCCTCCTGCAGGTGCCCGGAGCACAGGGAGAGGCCTGCCTCCCTTTATTTCCTACCACAGAGGACGGCAGACACCAATCGTTCACACCGGCAGCCCCAGGTTTAATTCAGCACGCGTAATCAGCAGCATTCCCCAAAGTCTTTGATTAAACTTTTAAATTGCTTCTTAATATGATGTAAATGGGAAAAGGTATTGATTAAAGAATCTTAAAATGGTAACCTGTTCCGATGAGAAAGGAAAACGCTTCGAGTTGGTGAGCCTGCCTGGCAAGATGAACGAACAGTGGGCAACGCTCAACGGATTTCCAAAGCACAGATGCAAGACAGGCCTTTGGGGTACCTGCTGGTCATCATGTTCATGGACTCAAAAAACTTAGTGATTAACCAAAGAATTTATGTACGAAGGCCTGGGGCAGGGAGTGGGTGTGGGGTGGAAGGTGTCAATGGGGGGGAAAAGGAAACATCTGTAACATTTTCAACCATAGAGATAAATTTTTTTAAAAAATTAGTGAAAGTTATTAAATGGTGTGGGCTTCATTTATAATAAAAAGTGAGATAACCTGCAAAACATAATTCCTTAAGACCTAAAAATTATTTGATTTTTACCCTAGAAAACTCTGTGTTTTTTTCCTGCTAAAATGATTCTGGAGTTTACAGAGTAACTAGCTGTCGATGTCATTTCCCAGTAGTATTCTCTCCAATAGAGTTATAACAATTATATCAAATAGATTCTTTTCCTGCATGAAGAATTTATTCAGTGACTCTAATCACTCTACAAATATTATTGAGCACACAATAAAAGTCAGGGTCTTTTCTAGGTATCAACAATATAGCAATGTACAAAACTCATGAAACTCTTGCCTTCATGGAGCTCAATTTCAAGGGTGCGAGAAAGAAAATAAAGAAAGTGAACCAGTACAATATATGACTTGTTGAACAATAAGCCCAATGGAGGGAAAGAAAAAAAGGAAATATGTTTATTGAGGAGTCATAATTTGGATATGCAACGTGTCAAGAGAAGCCTACTGAGATGGTGATGGAACTTACAGAGTAACTAAAGAGTTAAGTGGGTAAGGGAATGAGTCATGCAACTTTCTAGGTAAAAAATAATTTAAACTGAGGCAACAGCAAGTTCAAAGGCCCTGAGATAAAAATCAAGGTTAGCTTGTATCAGAGAAAGAGCAAATAGCCTTGTATGACTGGTATGCTATAAGCAGGAGCGGGGAGAGCAAGAAATGAGTTAAGAATGGCATTAATGGATTCAGATTATATAAGGCTTTGGAGGCCACCAAAAGGAGTTTGCTTTTATTCCAAGGGCAATGGAAAGCCACTGGAGGATGGTGACTAGAAAAGAAACACAATCTGACTTCTGCTTTGCTAGGAACATCTGTCTGATGTACTGAGGATAAATTGTTGGGAGTTATTAGAATAGTGTGGGATGGGATGGCATGGGATGGGATGGCATGGGGTGGGGTGGGGTGGGGTGGGGTGGGGTGGGGTGGGGTGGGGTGGGGTGGGACGGGATAGAACCAAACAGAATATGAAACTGACAAGAAGGTAAGAGGAGCAGATATTAAAGAGGGAAGATCAAGAGATCAGTTTCATACATGCTGCACTTGAGAGGCTGATGATTGATTGATTGATTACATATTAATAAAGTCATTAAGTAGCAATTGGCTATAGGGGTCTCATGTGGTTATATGAGCTCAGGGGAGAGAGGCAAGCTAGAAACACAATTTGGAAATCACCGATGCTGAGAGAGCACTTAAAGCCATGCCACTGGATGAAATCAGCAGGGAAATGAAAAGGGTAGAAGAAAGAAGGCTCCCAAGGGCTCAGCCCTGCAGTGCTCCAGCACCCAGAGGTCAGGGAGGGGAGGGACCAGCTGCAGAGAGATCGGAGGCTGCGCTCGGGAAAGCCGAGAGACCGCAGAAGGGGGGGGGGGGGGGGCGTAATCAAGGCCATCTTTCACTAAGAAAAGGGGAGTCGCTTCTCATGAGTCAGGTAAGATGACTGAGAGGTGACCTTGGAACTTATCAGCAGGAAGTCACTGTTGACCTTGAAAAGAACAGTTTGGGGGAACAGGTGAAGGAAGCAGTGCCTGTTTGGGGGGATCAAAGCAAACCCTGGGAGAGGGAAAGGAGACGGCTGGTCTAAAAGGCTCCTCCAAGGAGCTTTTCTAGAAAGGGAGCGGGGTCCGCGGGGTTGAAGGCAGAGGGGGAAATGGAGCAAAGAGAATGATTTTGAGATGGAAGAATTAACAGTGTTTGAACGGTGACAGGGAATGCCCACCGGAAACGAAAAAGTGACGTGTGACGAGAGAATGGGAGCCGCTGCGGGAATGACAGGGACTGGGAAAGAGGACAGGGTCTCAGGCCCAAGGGCAGGGCAAGGCGGCTGCCGAGAGAGCGGGCGTGGGCCCGAGTAAGTGCAATGGGACACGGTGTCTGGGCACCCAGGCCAGCAGGCAGCAAGGTGCCCAAGGGTGAGCTGTGGAAGCTCCTCGCTGATCTCTTCTATTTTCACGGTGTTGGGCAGCAGGGTCATGAGCTGAGAAGGAAGACGGGAGGGTGTCACCTAGTGCACTGAGAGGAGCACCCAGGGGAGTGCAGTCTGATTGCCCAGCGCCACTGAGAGCCCGCTGGCGGCCAAGGGTCAGGAGTTCAAGCTGAAACAAGGCAGCAAGGGGGTCTTCGGGCATGAGCGTAAAACACGATCGCTGCATGGGCGCAGGCTTACGCAGAGAAAGAGGGGTGCAGGCTTATGCAGAGAAAGAGGGGTGCAGGCTTACGCAGAGAAGAGGGGTGCAGGCTTACGCAGAGAAAGAGGGGTGTCATCTAGCTAGAGCTCACGTTTTGTCCACTGAGGAGGAAACAAGCTTAGGGTACATGCGAGAGTGATTGTAATGGCAAAATGTATCATTTAAGCTAGAGAAGGCGAGACCGAAGAACATGATAAGGGTAACTTCTCATGGAGAGATGTAAAAGCAAGGCAGATTTATTTTAACATATACCTCGATACATTATACAACCCGCGTTCCATTAAACACACTTGGCAAAAACATTCCTGCAGATGAACTGTGGAAGCAATACTGTAGAATAATAACAATTAATGGTCTTTAATTTATTAATATTTCAGAAACTGCCTGCCTAATGACTTAGTGCCCAGAATATATTAATACTTAAAAGTTTAATGACATAACCATATGTTTAATAGTAACTTATTTAAAAGGCACTAGAAGTACATTTAGAATATATGTAAGCAGTTATTTCCTCCTATTCTGAAATTCCAGAAAATGTACCTTGTATAAAATGTTAAAGATATTTCAACATTTAAGGAAGAGATTAACTAGTCCAACTTATTCATGGAAAATTCTGTTAACTTATGAAAATATAACACAATAGATTCAGACTGTATAAATATATTATGAAGTTGGCTCAAATAGTTCCTTTTTAAAATGAAAAAATTAGCCTAGAAAATTGTCATAGTCCCTCAAAGGACTAAAAATCCAGATGTTTATGGAACATAACTGGCTTAATAGCTGAAAGTGCAGTTAATTTATCTCTTTTAATAAAACAGTAGCTAGTTTTATATAAATGATCTTTTTAAAAATACCCTCAAATATCCCCTTCCTGGCAGAGATAAACAAAGGATTTGGATTCTTATATTAAATATTTTTTTTTTTGGCTTTGGGGAGCACTTCACATATTCAACATCCTTTTTTCTTCATCTCCACAAATAAAGTTCCCTTAATATCCTACTCAATAACATGAAGACTCTGAGGTTTGAAAAAGCAATTTAGTCAGACTGGAGTAGCATACTGAACACAGACTGCGTGTGTGGCTGTGCTAAAGTGTGCATGCGTGTGTGCATGAGAGAGCGAGCGAGCGAGAGGCTGTACACAAAAACTATTAAAAACTGTGCTATTATTTTATTTTATGCTATACGAGAGCACAGTAAAATGGCCATATTAAAATAAAAGTTATTAAGAAATTTACTGAATTTGGTGTTGGGAACATGGAAGCCTGGAGCTGCTGGTGAGGATGGTGTCAGCACAGAGGAAAGCTCACCTGAGAAATGGGGGTGTGGAAATGAAGTGCTTTGGTAACGCTGTATGCTTTCTATGTATCAGGTCTCAAACTAAGCACCTCCTGCGCATTAATACAACCACACTCTGAAAAAGATGGCATTATACACATTCCACGGTTGAGGAAACTGAGGCCCATGGGCTTTAGGAAATGGGTGCCATATCACAGAGCAAGCGAATTCTGGTGACAATAACAAAGGTCATGCCATTAAGTACGGCTGTCCTTTAAGCCAGGCGTATCCCACTCCCCCACCCCCGCCTCTGGCTTTACATTAAATGAGTCAATAAACTTCCTTTTTAAGTTGTCAGTTTGGTCTTTTTGACATCTGCGACTAAAAGTTCTGAATAATACTACACTACATTAATAGCAATACCAAGTGTACTGAAATAACATCAACGTTGATGGGTTGTTTTTTTTAATCCTCACTTGAGGATATTTTTCCATTGCTTTTTCAGAGAAAGTGGAAGGGAGGGGGAGAGAGAGAGAAACATCGATGTGAGAGAAACACATTGACTGGCTGCCCCCTGCTCGTGCACCAACCAGGGCCGGGGATGGAGCCTGCAACCGAGGTACGTGTCCTTGACTGGAATCGAACCCGGGACCCTTCTGCGGGCCGACACGCTAACCACTGTGGCAAATAGGCTAGGGCTATTTGATTTTATTTTTAAAATATGTTTTTATTGATTTCAGAGAGAGGAAGGGAGAGGGAAAGAGAGAAAAATCAATGAAGAGAGTCATTGATCGACTGCCTCCTGCACGCCCCCTACTGGGGATCGAGCCCGAAACCCAGGGATGTGCCCCGACCGTGATCTCCTGGTTCATCGATGGGTGCTCAACCACTGAGCCACACCAGCTGGGCAATGTTGACTTTATTTTTTAAAAATATATGGATTTTAAAAGTTTCCCTTCTAAGATAAACTTAGATACATGACAATGAAACTGTAAAAAAGGCTGATACTGAGAGCAAACTAATATCTACACTAACTAATAGCAAATACAGCAGCTGTTGAAGAGCTCTTACTAAGAGTCTTGGGTGGAGTTTTTGAAGGGGATCAAGAATTTTTGATAGACTTTTTTTTCCCCTTTTTGGGGTAATAATCTGAAATTGACAATTAAGGCTCCTGACTATTAGATTACTCATTTATGCTGAAAAAAATTACACTTCTAAGTGCTGAGTGTTAAAATCTAAACTTATAAATGGACAGCAGGCAATAAAATGTTTCCATGTTCGAAAATTAATTATCTTAGCCAAGTTCCAAATTAATTTAAAATCCAAATAATCAGCCAAATCCTGCCCACGAGGTATATAGAAAAAGGAAAGTTCCACCTCATGTTTTTAAGAGGCACTCATAAAAGCTATTACGCGCCCAAGTGCCCTTTTGAGCCTGCAGATAGATCATGTGATTTTCCCCATAGACATTTTGGCAAAGGAGATTCTATCCTTGGTCCATACAGGAGCTTGGTTAATGTTCATTACCCTTTAAATAACTGTAATTTCTTATAAGGCCTTTAAATTTTCAATTTTATGGATACCTTCATTCAGAAAACATTTCCTGCACAGTGAGATAGTCACTGTCAACCCTAGAACTTACTACCCATTTTCCATAGTCCTCTATGGCCATGGAATTCCGTGATGAATGAGGCATTTTTTACTGTAATAAGTAGATACTAAGATAGTTTCCAAATTATCTTTTGCTGAGCTTGGGGCTGGGAAAATGGAAGCTGAAAGCCACTGGCTTCAACACACAAGGATGGCCCGGGGAATTGGGATTTATTCACATACATACGTATGTATGTATTATGCATTATGGGGATTTAAAAACAACGTGTTCCTGAGGTTGACGCCGAGTAAATATTGCATTTCTGTGATAATTATTTAAGGTTGTTTATTATAGAAATGTTGTTTGATTATGGCTTATCCTTAGTGTTCAACACCACTCTAGACTAAGGGCTTCACGATTAGACCTCCGATTGCGTAAAATCTGTGTAACAACCTTAATATAAAATCACATAATTCAAAGAAACTCAAGTGAGTTAGAAATTGTGCTTTATTAATTTGTCTTCAGCTGCGCATGAGGGAATGATCATACCCAATTAAGTACACACTTACCAGACCTCAAGGAGCTGAGTCCAGAAGCAGGGAAAAAGTCTTACCCTGAAGTGGGTTCCACCTAAATAAGCTGTGTCATTTCTAGTCTGTTGTGTCACCACTTTAAACACTTAACTGTGATGGTTAAATGACAGAGCCACTTACCACCACTCAGCTTCCTCTGTAAAAGTGCAGACCATATTTCAATCATTTCATGGAAAACTCTTGAAACTGCCAAAGAATGTGCAGACCACAATTAAACATAATCTAATTATTTTTATAATTATTTTTAAATCCCCCTTGGTGGGATCCAAGTGGCTACCCACCAAGAATCTATGTCCATGAACAACCAATTAAAACTAAGTTTAACTTCAAAACAGTAAATGTGAAAGGTTTACTTGGCAAAGGCAAACACTGTGTGATTTCTTTTATAGGTGGAATCAAAAGAGCAAAAGAGATGAGTAAACAAAATAGAAACAGATTCATAACTACAGAGGTCAGATGGGTGGCTGCCAGGAGGGGATGGGGTTGGGGGCGCTCGGTGGAAAAAGTGAAGGGATTAAGAAGTACAAATTGGTAGTTACAAAACAGCCACAGGAATGTAAAGTAAGGCAGAGGAAATATAGTCAATAATATTATAACTGTACGGTGCCAGGTGGGTACTAGAAATATCAGGGGAACCCTTTGTAAGTATATGAACGTCTCACCACTATGCTGTACACCTGAAACTAATGCAAAATAATACTAACTGTAACTGAAAATAAAAAATAAACAAACTCCAAGGATTAAAAAAAATAAAAAGAAAGAAAGGTTTACTCAGCAAAGCAGGAGCATGGACTCTCCTAGCTGGGTTTGAAAAGACCTACATGATGGTAGTTATACATGATTGTCTGAGACACCTGCCTCACGTTTTATTTAGTCCAGCAGTACTATTTGTCTCTTTCTAAAGTTATGTCATTAATGGGAAAGGACCATAAAAGATTAGGAATTTATGAATACTTTCCTAATTATCTTTCCTGAGAAGTGTTAAATTGCTTCCTGAGATGGACAAAAGCTACACGCCAAGGGAGGAAATGACACGAGCTCCAGAGAGTTCCAACTTGCTACCCGCCTTCTATCCTTTGACTTATCTACAAGTACTCAATCCTGTTTTAGATTATTTTGGGGGCTGCAAAGAACCGTCTAGTAGGAGTGAAACGGGCCGTGGCCCAGATCCTCACTACTCAAACTGTGGTCCCAGGACCAGTAGCAACAGCATCATCTGGGAGCTGATTAGAAATGTGGAATCTCAGATTCTGGCCCAGACCTGTCTGAAACAGAACCTTCATTTTCGATCTCCACGTAACATCTATGAAGGTAGAAGTGTTAGAGGTTCCTGAACAATTTTTTAAGGGCACTGTAAGTCATGAAAGTCTGTGTGTGTAGTTTCCAAACCTTGACTTTTCCAGCACTGAACAAGGGCTAACCGTAATTATAGCTGACACTTATTTTATTGAAGGTTAACTGCATGCTCGCACTGAACACATTACATAAATTACCTTATTTAATCTTAAAATTATTGCTTCTGGGATGGTATTTACTACATAGGATAGTGATTTCAAACTTGAGCCTGCAGCAGAAGCACCCCAAGGGCTAAGACATCGATTGCTCAGCCAACCCCCCTCCACCCCTCAGAGTTTCTGACTCAATAAATTTGGGGTAGATCCCCTAAGAATTGGGTTTTACCAGGTACTCAGGTGATGCTGACTGGTACCACTACTACAGAGTCCCCCAGTACAAGCATCTGTCAATTCAACTAGCTGGGCCCACATCACAGATACAGGTTGTTCTTCATACTCTTTCAATTTATTTTTTTTCTGGCAAGTTCCAGGGATTCTGTTTGCACTCCTCCCTTCCCACAGTGGTCACTGCTCATTTCCCCCTTACTGTCTTTCCCCTCAGGCCACCTGTGAAAGACAATGCACTTTCCCCTCCTTACTGTCCTTAAGTCTTAAATCTTTTGGCTTTGGTGTTACCAGTGCTAAGTATTACAGAGTGGTGTGTGATCTCCATGGGTGAGAAACATTCCAGAAATCTCACAAATCCTAAGTTTATTCTTGTGCTTTTTCCTTCAGGTTTTAATGTGGAACTAGATTCCTATTAAATTCTTGGGGCCCTTTAAGTTCAAATAACTCATAGTTTCTTTAGAGGAAATACCCAATTAATATTCACATCTTTATTTTTAAAAAAAGATTGTTGAAACTTCCACCTACATTATGCATTTGCTTCTTTTGAGAATCTTATTAAATAAGCAAGGTGAATAAAATAATGCCACAAATAATTAGAAGGGACTGGAAACAAAGTAGCAACAACATAATAAGTCTTAGTTTAGGAAGATGCTCATTTCAGAATAGCCATATTTTCATATTTTCCTATATTATATACTCACACACATACATCATTTTACTGCTTTATTTACATAAATATTCCTCAGTAGGAAAGAGTTACGTTTACACCAGATTGTACCTAAAGAAATCAAGATGCTTAGAATAAAATCCCCAGAAATATGAAAATATGCAGAAAGTTTTTTCTTAGATCAATAATTAATAGAATTCATGCTTACTTTTCTTCTCTCCTGGGTTTTGAAGAAGAATTCTTTACAAAGAAGACATATCCATTGCACCGAGTATTAAGTAGGAGATAAATATTTTTAATGTCTTCCTTCAGGCCACTAACCCAATTAGACTGTTAACACATTAAATTACGGAAGGATGGGGCAGTGGTTAAGACCTGACTAGCAAGCTATTAGTTAAACTCACATATTAGATTTTAAGAAGCCGAGAGCACCAATAGGCAGCTGGAAATGTGGAATCAAAGAGTCACCTACTCAGGTGTACTCCAGAATCCACTAGAAAAACCAATGTTATTGAAGAAATGAGAAAAATCCCATCTAGGAGTCAGATGCTTTAAATGAACTCAAAAGCTTGAAAGATGTTTTAAATGCCCTTGAATTGTACTACCTATGAAAAATGACTTACCAACACAGATACATTGAACAATCTCATGTTTTAATAGGAATGTCTTTACAGTATAAAAGTTTAAGAAAATTTAAAAAAATACATATTTAATAATCTAACAGTAGCATCCAGAATAAAAATTAAATAAACGTAACTAATGGAGGCTTTAGCTTAATCTCAGCTCTACTCGTGAAATTTTTGGAGGCATTCCTTTTTCTCTTAAGGCTTCCCTTAATGGTCATTTAACCTAATTTTCATTGATAACAACAGTCACGAAGAACTAGAGTTCACTTTTTGGGTGCAGCACCCCACTAGGGTGGCCTCCAGACAGGGGTGAGGCTGGACTAGCTGCCTCAGATTGTAAAACCTCACCATTACCCCATTAAAAAGGGTTTTATCAGGAGTTTTTAAACTGGATTTTTTTTAAAAATCTCTGCTTTGAAAAAGATGGTATCCTCCAATGGAATTATTATTAAGTCCAGATGAACCAAGTAACTAGTGGTTAAAATTCTACTTCTTTTGAAATAATGAGTTTTCTCTTCGGGGGGGGGGATCAGTAAATCTGAAGATGGTAAAATTAGCATTGGTCACTTTTTCCCAGGATAAGAAAATAACTTAGATCCCTCGCACAAGAACAACATGTCATTACCTAACGCTGGGCAATTTAAGAGCAGCATTTCTCCACTGCCTCGCCTTGGCTGAGCCTTCTAAAGGACACGGCCACTAAGAGAGGGAGAAGTGTGAACAGAGCAGTGCTCCCTGCTGCCGCACTAAAGACATGCCACGTACAATCTGGACGAGATATACTTAAGAAAGCGGTTATCGTTATTGAATAAAATGACCCCAGAAGGGATTAATATGAATCCACGAGTGTACTGCTAAGTTCTAATGAGTCTACTGACATTCCTTAAAAGCACAAATAGTCCTTGAAGATCAAAAGATGAGGCCAATTTATATATAAGTGAGTTTACATATAAAATCAAGTCTTGAGGTACCAGAAAACTCTAGGAAGCTATTTTGTTTTTATTAACTACCAGTGTTACAGAAGAAGGAACCTCTTGTAAACTGAAAATCTTCTGATATGTTAAACCACCTCTGAGACCATCAACTCAAAGAGAAAAGAGAACAGATCAGTGAGGGCTGGGAAGTGAAGTCTTATTTAGCTTTTCTATGAAACAAAAGAAAATTTAATGCTAAGGGGACAGATACGGTTAAAATAGTTTAAATTAATGTGCTACAAAACACTAAGCACTAAAATACCCCGGAATACTGTTAGATAAGAATGAATTATTTGATAGCAGTTTCAGAACAATAAAAACGGAAAACCAGGCTTAATAAAACAACTCAAATATGACAAAGATAGTGTGAACAAAATAAAGCTGTCACAGTAGGTCAACGTGCCACTCAGTCCTCTAAGAAACATTAACAACAGTCTAACCACGGTGAGCACATGAAACTGAAATTCAATTAGGCGGCCACAGAAGCTTTACGCCTCCTGGAAGTCGTATGCTTGGTGATATGGATTCCAAAATGCTCTTCTGAATCAAAGAAGCATTTTCATCCCAATCTTCAAGTTTCTATTATTTTTATAAAACCCCTTCACAATACATTTTAAACGTCATTAAAATATTTAGGTTTTTCCATTATGGAATGGATCACAGAGTTAAAAAGCAAAGTGACACACATGAGCACAATCTCAACATCTAAGCCAGAAATTCTGCTCCATTATTAATTCCTTTAAAATATGCATCCATGAAAAGCGGGTGATCTGCAAACACGATTATGTTATAATGCATGTAATACTGTATGTGTAATATATTGCTTACTCATATTTATTTGCATAACTGGGATAATAGGAACCAAAGGTTTAGAAGTAAATTACCTTTGTAGGAATTCTTGGGTGATTTTTTAAAAAGTCTATACATTTTGTGTACAGCCCAAGTGGGGTAATATTATTTTTTATCATAATAAAGAATTATTTGCAAAACTTAACTTCCTCATAAATATACAAGCAAAGACTTTATCCAAAGAGAAAGTTAGGAAGCCACGCAGATTGTATCTGAATTTCTCTGGCTTACTGCTTTCACGTGAGGGTGAAGTATGGAATCTCTAGAATATGACAGAGCCCATATCTACCAAACAGCTTTCAATTACAGAATACCCTTCTGCCACTTCTATATCTCACCTCATCTCTGAAAAGTATGCTAAACTAAAAATAAATTTATTTCTGGAATAATAGGGAATGCATAATGATAAATTATAAAATGATCTATTTACATGACTCTATTCTGCACAAAATATTTACAACAGAAGCGGTAAAGAAAATTTAAGAAAACATCAACTTTGTTGCACTAATGTATGTTAAGTGCTTTAAAAAATGACAAAGTCAATAACATTAGAAAATACCTGAATGTGTGGGCATAAATGTGTTGACAGTTGACTGTAAATTTACCAGAGAGATCAGTACATCGCTGATATAAACAAACAGAGTTATTTGGTAAAGTCTCTTAGTCCCTTTAATTCTTGGCTATCTTATTTGTAAAAGAGAATAACACTTGCTTTGCAGAATTGTTAATTGGGGCTTGACAAACAATGTATATAAAATACCTGGAACAATAAATGCTATTTAGTTATTTGTTCCCTATGCATTTTTGATGATGAAGCTTATGTACACACATCAAATGAAAAATACATATGGGGAAAAGTTTTAAATATGTTTGCTTTTGCACAACAGTTTCTTTCTATGATATCATCCATTACTTCTCAAACAAAAATTTTATAAATATCAAGGTAAGTGAAACAAAACACCAGAGTTGACACTATCAACTCCAATAATACAAACTTAAAGAAAAACTTGAACTTGAATCATGCTGTGCTTAAGATGATTTTACCTAAATATCAATGATAAGGAATAGGTTTCCCCTGCGAATCTCAAAATATAAGGTGTGAAATATATATTTTTAAACATGACTTAATATGTACATTTGCCTTCCTAAATCATCTCGTGCCTATAGAATTCATTAGTTCTCAATTACTTTCCAGTGACTATTTTTATTTTTACATCTCTTTGACCAATAATATCCACAATTAACTATTTGCCATGCAACAGAAAGAGAAATGTGGAGCTCTATTAGAATGTTGCAGCTCATTCATACTAAGTAACACAAAGCAAGGTGGAAAAAATTTCCATTTAAAAGATGTACTGAGTTTTACTTCTCATGATTTGGTAACGTTGAAGCAAACTACAAAATTATATTTAAAAACCTTCAGGATGTCAAATATTTCAACAGATCAAAATTGAGTCACATCTTTAAATGTCATTAAAATTTTGATAAAATATATTCCACTTATCAAACATGAAACATCCCACAGAATACAATACTGTAACTCTTTGTAGTTGCTATTGTTCTAACGCTCCAAAGTCCCCAGAACAGGATCCCCCTCTCCCTCGCCTCTTCACACTTTCTCTAATAAACTTCCATTTGTTTTCAAAAGTATCTTTGTGCTATTTTTAAAATCTGTGCACTCAGAACATCAACATATACTTTAAAATAACAGTCTAAAGTAATGAAACAAACCATGAAGTTTACAATCTGGACACATTAATAGATCCCATTTTATTGGTTAAAACACTACTTTAAAAGATGTGTATTATTTTTAAATCAATTTCAATCCTACCAACCAACTGAATCCCCTCTCACGCACATGACAAGGAGAAACTTCTGAGATGTCCTCAATTAAGTTACAGCAAGCCAGCGGGAGGAAGGGGCAGGAGAAGTTAATCAGGTAACAAATGCGAGCAAACCCAGCCGGAGACTGCCTGACGCTCCTGAATGCACCTTGAAACTTGGAATCCCAGGGGGTACTCCGTGATTATCTAAAGAGAAGAGCCGCTGCCCACCAGCCACCTCTGCTTCTTGCTCACACAAGCATTTTCCAGACTGTTGCCCAGCACCAGTCCAGAGGAGCAAACGCTTCTTCCTTATGGACTCTGCCCCCACCCCAGAACGAGCCCCACTTCACCTCCCCCCACCTCCTTTACCTACAGCCAGTGTAAATTCTTTCAAAACAACTTACATCTTCCTCCCCCAAACTGCTCCCATAAAAGAGCCCATCAAGCCCAGGGCCCCGGACAAGTGCAGCTTTTCCAACCAGCCCTGCTGCTGGAGGTTCTGGCAGGAGGCCCCACGCCGTGGTCCTTCTCTGGCTAGCATTTGGTTCAACAAACCCTTTCTTTCGGAAAAGCTTTCCGCATGAAAGATTTTTTGTTTAACCCATAAAACAAACAAACAAACAAAAAAACCGCATTGTTGCATATAAAATGCAAAAGAATGCCCATTTCCAAATAACTATACTAAAGGCAAACAAACGTCAAGGAACTCTAATGCCAACTGTTTCAAATAAAAACAAATGTCCTGGTGGGTCATGATCACCCCCTCACACAGTTAGGTAAACACAACAAACAATTTCCTCTTCTCCAAAAAGCTGGGAGACACTATTTAGTTCAAAGCACTGTGCTAATAAACTTTCACTGAATGTTCTTCCCCACCAGGTTTTAAAAATAGAAATGAGTCCATTCTCTTACCTTCGCATCTGCAGTTACGCAAATAATTTAAGTTCGATGATGTAAAACTGAGAAGGCGTATTTCTAGAGAAACTTACCACTGTCGCTTTTCAGCATCCCATTGCTGAGCTGTTTCAGCCTCTTTTGGTGGGATTTGCCGTTATAGTGGATCTGAGCTTGGGCGGTGGAGTTCAGCTGAATGTTACACACGTTGCACAGAGTGAAATTAGTATGTTTCTTTTCTCTTTCTGGCTTTTCTTCAAAGTCATCAGGCAAAAATTCAGCCTCACTCTCTCCATCTTGTGCACAAGTGAAATCTAGGGTTGCAAAGAAAGTTATGATTAAGTTAATCAAGATTTCTGTATTTCTTTATATAATTTCATTGGGTGGCAAATAAAGATTGCCTAGACACTGATTTCAAAATTGCCACTTTCTCCTATTTTTATTTTTTGTACTATCCAAAAATGAATAGCCTCTTTAATGGAACACAAATAGCAAATGTTTTATGACCTGGCCGGCGTGCCCAGTGGTTAGACTGGCTGCCCGAGTACCAAAGGATTCGCCGGCGAAGGGCACGTGCCTGAGTTGCAGGTTCAGTCCCCAGCCCTAGTCTGGGTGGTGTGAGCAGGGGCAACCAATTGATGTGTCTCTTTCACATTGATGTTTCTCTCTCTCTCTCTCTCTCTCCCCTCCCCACTCTGTGCCACTCTCACTAAAAATCAATGGAAAAAATATCCTCAGGTCAGGATTAACAATAATAATAATAATAATAATAATAATAATAATAATCCGATGCTCATTCTTGAAATTTATGGAGAAAAACTGGTCATTCTTTTGCCTTCTTGATAGAAAAAATCAGGGTTTCACTATTTTTTTTTCTGATCCTCACCTGAAGATCTAGGGTTTAATTTTTATTCAATAATTCCTTATATTAGGATTTACATGGTATAAATACATCTATATATTCATATTTATATATATTTCAAATGTACTGTGAGGAATCAAATAAACTATTTCAGTAGTGAGTTTTCTTCTATTCTCATAACAATTTAGAAACAAAACCATACTGTACTTTAATGGCTAGTATTAAACATATTATATAAGTAATATATATTTATAGCATTTCACTATTGAGAAAATTATACATCACAACATTCTTCTACATTTCATTTTTAAAACTGTAAATAGTTCATAATTAGTGCTATGAAGTAGCAACACAAGAACAATTTTGCATTTATCTCATTCCCCACTAGAGAGCAGTATGAATTTAAAGTTAAAACTACAGTATCTGGAGATTCCCATAACACTAGACTTAAAAATAGCATTACTGTAACTTTGTAAATACATAATACACACACATATTCATATGCACAATATTCAGCTTTAGTGGCATATATATAATATCTCATATTCCATATAAATTTACAAAAATGTACTGATAATAGTCACACATTAAAGATAAATTGGAGGAAAGTCAGAAAAGCAATGTAAATCAATTATCATGTTATCGTAAGTCTTTTTATTAATAAGCAGCAATTGTTTTATATGATCTCCTGACTTAAATATTATTTGGAACTTTTAAAATGAGGACATTTTAATTTTAATATCTTACTTTTATAACAAAATGTTATTATAGAGGATTACATGAAACAAGTAAAAGTTAATGGATTGGTACTTCAATTACAGGGTTTTTTTGAGAGGTGGAAAATGCCATTTTATTTGCATGCTAATTTTCATTTATTTGATTAATAGCATCAGATATCGTAAAGATTTTTTTTTTTATTGAATTTTAGAGAGAGGAAAAGAGAGGGAGACAGAGAGAGAAAACATTGATGTGAGAGTGAAACATCCATTGGTTGCCTTCTTCAAACCCCTCACCAGGCATAGAGCCTGCAGCCTGGGCCCTGTGCCCTGACCAGGAATCAAACTGGCAACCTTTCAGTGCATGGGACAACACCCAACCAGGGCTAAAATCAGATATTTTTAAATAAGATCATTTTGTATGTGAATGTGTATAAGTATTATCTATTATTTTCATGTATCACTTTTTTGACTGACAGTCTTGTCTTATTAAACTGTAAGTTTTTTTATATAGCACAGTGCCAGTTGTTTTAGTCGCATATGCCGCAAATGTTTTATTTTTATTATTTGCCACTTAAATTTGTTCAGGATATTTTGACAGGTGAATTTTCAATTTTGATGCAGTCATTTAATCAATTATTTCCTTTGACCTTTTCCAGTGAGCTTTTCTGCTGCGGCAGTCTTTGGGGATCATAGCCTCTGAGAAGCATTCACAGAGCTGGGCATTAGTTGATTTGTTTTTGAGACATAATTCTCCCCTTTGTCCAAAATGCTCTAGTCAACTGATTTCCTTTCATAGCCTTGAATATACCAAGCTCTTTGCCAACTTGGGTCGGGAAAGGCATGTAGCAGTGCCCGCTCTCTAGGCAGTACAAAGCTGGACCAGCTTGATCAAAGCTGTTTTGCAGTCTGAGTTGGTGAAAAGTCCTGGCTTCAGAGAACCTGATCTCAGCAGGGGATTCCTGACATTGAGCTGAGGAGTGTTTCATTGTTAGTCTAAGGCTGTGGAAGTCAGGGTGTGATCAGAGACTCACCAGTTCCTTGATGAGTGAACACATACATGGCTTTGATAGAAACAGGCCATGGGTAGAAAAGACAGAGGAGAATTAATTGAAAAGCATCATTGTTTTTAATTTTCATTGGCATTGTTTTGACGGCCTAAAAGATATTTAGCAAAATGCTTGGACAATTTCATTCACAGTCATTGCTTATCTAAACCACTGTAATCCCAAAGTTTCCTCTCAATATTTAATTCACATAGACTACCTATTTAACTAAATAATTTCAATCACAATAAAATAAGCCATTCTCATTAATACTTTAGAGATGATTTCTCATTTCCGTTTTTACTTCTCATGATTAGAGTGAGACTTAAAGCAAGCGTGAATTTAGAAATCTGATCTTTGTTTCGGAATCTTGTTATTTTAAGGAGAAAGCTATTTTAAAATGTGTTTTTCTTGAGTTCCGAGAAAGGAATGGTGACTCCACTGAGTCATCTAGATAATTTCGCTGCGTCACGGCTAGGAAAATCCCTGAATCATGGTTAGTGATTTTCGCTGTGTCAAGGTTATGTCCTAGTCAAGCAAATATCCTAGTTTTACATAGAGGGTGAAACTATAGGTTATAGGAACTTTAGGATGACTTGATAACCAGTGACAGGTTAAAGAAAAGTAAAATTGTGGTATTTGTTGTGATTAACATTTGGGCTTGCAAATTCAGCAATCAGATGCTTAAGATGTTAGTTCATTTTAAGAAACAGCTTTACCGTCTCTCTCATTCATAATGCTTAAAGTCAGGATTTTCTTGCTTTTTTCTCCCCATAGACTCTGCCTTCTTAAAATGTATTTTGATATTTCGATGATTTCAACTGTTGTCCCTGTATAGCCCTTTCCATTTTTATTTAGGTAAAGTTTTATTTAAGAGATGTGGGTTACGAAGCCACAAGTTTCACTTTATCAGTACTTAGATTTTATGTAAATATCAACTCCAAGTCTCTGGTGAATTTAAAGATCACTTTAAGGGGAACCAATCATGAATTTACAGTAGTTATATAAAGAGCATGGCTCATTGAAGTGTGGGGATCCTCACATTTTCCAGGTGTGTAGTCTCCAGAAAACCCTTCACCCCTTTGGTTCTTTTTTCACATTAGTAAAATAAGGGGAGTGGGCAAATGATTTTGATTCCTTCTAATGCTACAAAATGTAGCACACTTTGGGAAAGTGACATTTTATACTCATGCTCATGCTACTATTATTGGCTTCAGGGCAATAGGGTGTTTTGCCTTTAGAATAACTTTTTAATCTGATGTTTGTTTGTATTTTAAGGGTTGATAAACTATTTCCACATATATTTCTTGCTTGATTTCTTTCTAATTATGCCAGATCTTAAATCTTCAGCAATTTGTGTGTTAATTTATAAGACTTGTTGATGCCTCTCAGAATTAAACTCTCAGAATTAAACTACTCAAGCAACGTCTTGATGGCCAAGAGTCAAGAATGAGAATGTGTGTGCACTAGGTTGCCAAGAAGTCTCTTCACCCTCCAAGATTTCATGTATTTGTCTTCCATGTGTATCTAATGTTTAAATTTATGGTAGTACTAGGTGAGTATTAAAAAATCCTTTTATAATCCTAAGTTTTTGAGGTATGTTTAAATTAAAAATGTTTCAAGTAAACATGGCTTTCCTTCCAGAAATGCTCAAATCAGCAAAAACGTTGCTGTACATGAAATTTTATTTACTATCAATTCCAATGCATTACAATTATAATTCACCAAGTGAGAGAGTAATCTATCTGATCCAAAGTGCCAGTGATGCAAATGGAAAAGACTGTGGAAACTAAAATTATGAATGTTAAGACATAAATGTATAGAACAACAATAAACTAGAAAGAAATAGAAGACTAAGAGAGCATTTAAGCCAGATGAAACAGTGTAGTAGGTAAATGTTTAGGTAGCTTATTCTCAGCTTCACACTCATTTCTAACTCAATCATGCTTATCAGTAAAACAACCTTTATTATCGCCTTAGTGAAAGCTAGACTACAATTCTATGTGCTAAAAGCATGCATAGTGACAATCTTTTTTCTCAAAACAATTCACAAATATATAAATACAATGCACGCCTTTCAGCATTCATGTAAATTTTATTTTTAGAAAATATTGCTGTCCCACTTCGAAAAGAAGGCTGGTTAGGGAAATGTTCATCATGTTGTGTCTGAAATCTGTCCTGGAGAGAAAGGGCATTTATTGCTGACTATCTCTAGATGTAACTATTTGTTCACCCGAAGCCTCTATAATACATAAAACAGGACAATGGCAGAAACTAGCATGATAGAGATTTGTACTAAACTCCTGCTGGCTTATTTTAATGCAATTTTGAATAATAGTACTTCACCAAATTGAAAATATCACAACTGGAAACTTTCCAGGTCAGACTGTCACATTCTTTTAAGTATTCCAAAATTCAACTTAGTTTTACATTCTGATTGTTCAATTAAGCAAGTTTACCCACTGTACATTGAACTTAGAAAGTGAGGCTTCTTCATGAAAATAAGAAAAGTCTCGGAAGCATTAACCTTTGACATCAATACATCATGAATCAGAAAAGAGATTTGCAACGCTCCTAGGCCAACACAGGCTGAGGTAACTTGAAAAGGCGTTTAGATATATCAAGTAATGTTGACTTCAAAGGATTGGTCAACCAGGAAAGCGCGTAAAAGAGTCAGAGAGACAAGTGTCACCTGGACCTATTAAAGCCCTGTCTGGGGAGACATCCCTTTAGACAAGAACTAGCCATTGTTATGGCCATTTCTGTTACGAGAGATGCTGCAGGTATCAATGTCCTGATATCATAAAGCTCTTGGCTCATTTGACTCTCCCTGTCCTGATTACATGACCACCAAGGAACCGTAAGATTTTGATCTGGCTCTTATTGTTTACAAGGGGAGAATGAGCTGATCACAGGATATGTTTTTGGTCTTGTGGCAGGAATTTCCTCCTGAAATCCTGGTGTCTTAATTCATTTCATGCTCTTACTGGATGGACTATATACTCCCCAGTGTTCATTAAATAGTCTTGTTCAAAACAAGTATCTTGACTACTTGGCACCAATACCATATGTGAAATATGTTCACAATTAATTGTTTTATGAATAATACTAATAAAAATGTCAGGGTTTTCTTGGTGTTTTTTTTAAACTAATAATTTAGAAACACTTATGTAGTATTTACTAGGTGCCATATACTGCTGAAACACATTACAAATATTAATTCATTTAACCCTCAAAGTATTGTCAATGAGGTAGATTCTATAACTAACCCAAATTTTACAGAGGAGGAAACTTCGGCACAGTCAATAAGTGGCAAAGCTGGGTTCTGAATGCTTTCTTCAGTCGAGATGGTAACAAATGAGGAAATCCTAAAATCTAAAATCCCCTCACATAGAAAAAGGCATATGTAAGTTCTTAAGAAAGTAGATGGACATTCTTTATTGAAATTTCTTTATTTCCTATTTCAGTACCTTTATCTAGCAGCAATCAAAAAAAAACTTTTAATCCTCACCGAGGATATGTTTATTGATTTTAGAGAGAGAGGAAGGGGGGAAGAGAGAGAGAGAGAAATCTTGATGTGAGAGAGAAACATCAATCAGTTGCTTCCTATACTGGCCCCCAATCAGGGATCTAACCCACAACCTAGGCATGTGCCCTACCCAGGAATCGACCCCACAATCTTTTTGGTGCACAGGACAATGCTCCAACCAACCGAACCACTGGACCGGGACTCTCGCAACAACTTTTAACTGACATTGTGAAGTCTGCGCACAGTGCAGTCATTATTTAATTGAAGTCTATTAAAATAGATCACTAAGGACTAATCAACACCATATGTCTTTCAACTAACTGGTAATATATACCTAGTTTTCAAGCTCATGCTAACTAATGGGGCTAACTTTGGGTGGTTTAGAACTATTTAAGGCCTTAATTAATTTACAAAAATCAACTTGTAAAAGATGAAATCTCTCCTACAATTTCTCTCTCTCCCCCTGTACACACATACATATACATATATATACACATATGCATACTTTTAAAAACAACATTTAATTACATAGACCTGTGCCAAATCATAGCATTCAAAATTCAGCTTAAAGGGGGAAATGATAACCAAGGGGAGATATGAATCATGAGCAGGAGACCTAAAGATAATGGGAGAAAGGGAGGGAGGGAGTTTGAGAAGATAGTGTAAATTTTATTACCTAGAAAAGGTATCATAGGAATATAAGTCTTTATTCTCCTCCTAAACCATCAGGAATTTTACATTTTTAGACCTGTCTTGTGGGTCTCTCTCTGGGTGATGATACTAAGTCTAATTTAAATAGCTCAAATTATTTTGCTTGGCATGCAGAGAAGCAGCAGTTAGTAGGGAGGGGACCCAAGTAGCCCATGCACATTGCTTTGTGTTCTGTTGAACATGTTCTGTTGTCCATTAAGCACAAACACTGCCTTCCAAGTGATATTAGGATGTCCTAGAAAGTGAGCTCTACTTACAGGGCTATGTGTATGCTCACCCTCACCTGCCATCTGTCATTCCTTACTCATTCTAACATACTTTTGCCCTGATGTGTTTGCACGGTTTGGAAAATGAACACTTACCGATTAAATTCAACAATAAAAATGGCCCAGTGGGTGTAATGAAGCAATAAAAACAGTATTGTTGGTAAGTGTTGCCATCACAGTTTGAGATTTTTATATTGCTGCTGAGGGGTAATTTCTAAAACAATTACTTGTGGGCAAATATATTAATAATATTCAAATACAGTCAAAGTTGGGAAGCAAATCTACAAGATGGGATATGTGATGTTCAGACTGATATTCTCTCCATGATATAGCATATCCCCTCGGCTCAGATACCACAGCGTGTATTAATTTTATTTTGACTTTTGCTCTCTGTAATGATATCTGCATTTACAAGGTATAGCAAATAGATTTTTAAAGGATAGTTCTTTTCTGTTACTAATTTATTTTTAACTCATATGTCGGTAACCTTGAGTTTATTTATTTTTTAAATCTATCTTTATTGTTGAAAGTATTACAGGTGTCCCTTTGCCCCCTATTAACCCCCTTCACCTCACTCCCACCCCCTTGTTTTAATTTAAGCAATTTAAAAATAATAATAGTATGACCTACCATTTCACAATGACTATTTATAAAAGGTATCCTGCAAAATTCTAAAATTTACAAAAAATGCTTGAAAACTACTTAAAATTCATATTCAAGTGAGTTTCCCCCCTCTGATTACATAACTCTTGTTATTTATCTACTGTTGATTTAACATAGTGAATTCAGTTAAGCACCTTATTTTTTTTTCTTTATAAACATAGGGAGTGCAAAGTAGAAATGGCTTTCTATATTGTTAATTGTTTTAGATAATTATTATTGGTCTTGTTAAATATACTTTTAAATAGTGTATTATACCAACTTTTTAAAAACAATTTTACTTAATGTGATCACTCAGAGGTATCCCCAGAGCATATTCTCTTTCGAGTTAATTATAGCTTTCGAATGTTATGACAGAATGTGAGCATCTTGTTTTTATATATCTCTCTATTGTTTTTAAGTCTAAGCAGATACAGCCTTTTCATCAAAAAAATCAAGAGACTATTAAAATGTGTGTGTAGTTCTTGCAGAACAGTAATTGATGAATAAATGTTTTGATGCACAGTCTAAAGTAATATAATTAAAATAAAGACTATAATTAAAAGCTTTTCAGTAAAGGAATGAAATAAAAAGCTTCTGCACAGCAAAAGAAACCATCAACAACACTGTATGGGAGAACATATTTGCCAATGACACATTAGATAAAGGGTTAATATCCAAAATATATAAGGAACTCATACAACTTAACAAAAGGAAGACAAACAATCCAATTTAAAAATGGCCAAAGGACCTAAATAGACACTTGTCCAAAGAGGACATACAGATGGCTAAGAGACATATGAAAAAACGTTCAACGTCGCTAATCATCAGAGAGATGCAAATTAAAACCACAATGAGGCATCACCTCACACCTGTCAGAATGGCCCCATCAACAAGTCAATGAACTACAAGTGCTGGCGAGGGTGTGGAGAAAAGGGCACCCTAGTACACTGCTGGTGGGAATGCAGACTGGTGCAGTCACTATGGAAAGCAGTATGGAGTTTCCTCGAAGATTAAAAATTGACCTGCCATTTGACCCACCGATCCCACTTCTAGGAATATATCTTAAGGAACCCGAAACATCAATCACAAAGAACTTATGAACCCCTATGTTCATAGCAGTGCAATTTACAACAGCTAAGATCTGGAAACAGCCCATGTGCCCATCGGTAGATGAGTGGATAAAAAAGCTGTGGCATTCACACCATGGAATATTAAGCAGCTGTAAAGAAGGATCTCGAATCCTTTGGGGCAGCATGGAGGGAACTAGAAAGTATTATGCTAAGTGAAATAAGCCAGGCAGAGAAAGACAAGTACCACATGGCTACACTCATATGTGGAATATAATAAACAAAATAAGCTGATGAACAAAGTAGACCCAGAGACATAGAAGCATGGAACAGACTGAAAAAAGAAGAAAGGAAAAAAAGTATTTCAGTAAAGGAATGAAATGCCCCCCTTAGTCCTCCATATAAGCAGGCAGCTTCTTTGCTTGGTTATGAGGACAGTTTTTTAATGGAACCATAGTTTCCTCCCATTCTTTTAGGAAATATTAATGTGCAGACAAAACACAATATGTGAAGACAGACCAGCCTTGGTAAATAAGAATATCTCCATAATAATATGCCATTCCCTCGAAAAAACTATGATATAGAGTGTGCTCCAGGTGCTGAAACAGGTCAACAGAAGCTGAAGAAAGAGAACATTCTTTTAATCACAAGAAAGAGAAAAGTTAACTCCACTTTATGTTCAGATATAAGAGATTTAGAAATCTGAAACTGGAAGCTGAAAACAAAAAGAAAACTCTCTGCCACCCCTATCAAATACATTATACATGAAAATTGCTTTATGAATTCTAGATACAACACCAAAAGCACAATCTATGAAAGAAATAATTGATAAACTGAATTTTATTAAAATTAAAAACTTCTTCTTTGCAAAAGACAATGTCAAGAGAATGAGAAGACAAGTCATTACTCTGGGAGAAAATATTTGCAAAAGATACTTCTGAGAAAGGACCATTATCCAAAATATACAGAAATATAAAATCATTTTCTGAATGATATGCTTTATTACTTATTCTGGCAATTGTCACTAACCCTACTGTTTACATGAAAATCCTCCAATTATTCCCTAAATAAGTAAAAGTAATGAAGAAGCATTATATATGTACACATACAAAGAACTCTTAAACTCAAAAATAAAACACAATATGATTAAAAAGTGGGCCAAACGCCTCAACACATACCTCACCAAAGAAGATATACAGATGACAAACAAACATTAAAAAAAGCTCCACATCAGAAGTCATCAAGAACATGCAAATTAAATAACAACAAGATATCACTATGCACCTGTTAGAATGGCCGGACTCCAGAACAATGACATCATCAAATGCTGGTGAGCATATGGAACAAGATTTCTCATGCATTGCTGGTGGGAATGCAAAACAGTCCATCCACTTCAGAAGATAGTTTCTTACAAAACTAAACATACTCTTAACCTATGATCTAGCGCTCAAACTCCTTGGTATCTACTCAAAGGAGCTGAAAACTTATTTCCACGTAAAAATCTGCACAAGGATGTAGCTGTATTCATAACTGCCGAAACTGGAAGCAACCAAGATATCCTTCAGAAGGTGAATGGACAAATAAACTGTGGTGCATCCATATAAGAGAATGTTACTCAGTGCTAAAAGGAAATGAGCTATCAAGTCATGAAAATACATGGAGGAAACGTCAATGCATACTACTAAATGAAAGAAGCCAAACTGAGAAGGCTACATACTGTAGGATCCTAAGTGACATTCTAGAAAAAGGTAAAAGTGTAATGACAGGAGAAAGATCAGTGGTTGCCAGAGTTAGAAGGGGAGAGGAGGGTTGACTAGGCAAAGAGGGCACTGAAAATATTATATAATAAATAATACTATATAATAAAATAACGATATATATGTCATTATACATCTGTCCAAACCCATAGAACAAACAACACCAAGAATGAACCCTCAGGGAAACTATGGATTTGGGTGATTATGATGCATCACTGTAGGTTCATCAATGGTAATACATGTACCCACTGGTGGGGGATGCTGATAAGGAGGAGGCCATGCATGTCAGTGCAGTAAGAATATGGGAAATCTCTGACCCTTCCTCTCAAATCTGCTGTGAACCTAAAGCTGCTCTAAAAATGGTTGTTTTTAAAAAATACTCTGAAGTGTGAGAGAAAAACTGTGTAAGAGAGAGAAAAGTTTTAGAGTTTAGTGCACTTGATGACACTTTTTCTGCTTTTTAAACAAGAGACCCTACATCTTTATTTTGCACTAAGCCCACATATCATGTACCCAAGACAGTTGGATATGTGCCTTACAAATATTTTATCCTATTCTGTAGCGTGTATTTTTATTTTCTTGACAGGCTCTTTAGCAAAGATTTTAAATGGAAAATATCAATTTTTTCTTTACTGGATTTTGCTACTGGGGGCATATATAAGAGCACTTGCCCTGACCCAGATCACAGACAATTTCTCTATATTTTTTACTAAAAGTTTTATAGTTTTATATTTGAATATTAGAGATCTATGATCCAAACATCATGAGCAACTTTTGTTTTAATCTCTGTTATTTCTACTCAAGACTCTCTCCCCTCTTCTGGAACTACACTAACACCAAGGTTAGAACTTTTCTCAATGAACCATGTATCTCCATCATTGTTGTTTTTTCCTGTATTTTCAAAATTTTGTTTCATACCAGTACTTCATTCTAGATGATTCTATTGAGTTGTACGATAATTCTAAAATCTCTTTTATGCTTTGACTAATTGGTTAGTCAAGCTGTCTATTGAGTTCTTAATTAAGAGTACATATTTCTCTTCTAAAATATTGAGTTCTACTTATTTTTAGAGATTCTAGTCTTCTGGTAAAATTCCACATCACACCATTCATTTTGGTCAAGATATCAATCTTAGTTATATTTTTATATCTCCAATATCTGATTAACCTGTGGTCTATGGTTCTACTCTTTCCCTTGGTATCTGGTAATTTTCACTGATATGATTGAAAAATTGTATGTTGGGAAATGTGCATAAAAATTTACAGGCGTTCCAGAAGATGTTTTTTCCCTCCAGTGAGAATTACTTTTCAACTGGAACTGAGGCAGAGCCTCTTAATTTAATCAAAAATGAGACATTTAGTGTGGGCGTTTGGCCTTTATTCCTAGGGTATAAGTATTCTGGGGTCCCAGATGAGACTGTGGAATCTACCAAAGTTTCTCTCTCCGGCTCAGTGAGTTTGTTAGGAGCTCTCCTCAGAATTTCAGCCTCTTTGTACCTTTATTCTGTTCAGTTTCTGGGAGTCGTGACCTCACACAGTTTAGGATCAGACAAATGCTTTGATGAACAAGAGCCGCTTGAAATATCTATCGCATTTCTTTTTGTTTCTTTTTCCCCGGCATCTTGCCCTCAGTAGTTGTCCCTCCCTTTACAGTGTCCAGTTTCAAACAGCCTTTTGTTATTTTATGTACCTTTCATAGCTGTGCCACAGGACAGGACTGACTTGACACTAACCGCTCTCTAACAGTCAGATATGAATACCCTTATTTTACTTTATACCCTATGTATTTATGTGTTGCTTTTCAATAAGTATGTATTCGTGAATTACTTGCATACAATTTACAAAAGAAAGTAAAATGTTTTACAGATCCAGATTAAAAGGCTGGGGACAGGCACAGCAAGTGTGTATAGAATCATGAAGGTATGACAGTATTTAAACAATAATATAGAAAAGAGAACCAAAATGAACAAAGAACTCGGAATACCTGGATTTGGCCGGTTCATCTAGTAAGTTTAAAAGGTGAGATTAAGTTTAAAGGGAGAGAAAAGTGGAAGATCTCACATTTAGAAGGGAGAGGACAATAGGATGCTCAATGCATGGTGTCGCGGCAATCACTGATATTTGCAGCAAAACATATTAAACTTGATTTGTGAAAGGACATTGAATGAGAGAGAGCTTCGGGAAAATTAATGATCTGGTACTAATCATATTGTAAAAGAGAGCATTAGGTCTTTTATACATAGAAGGTAATTCATGAGTTCTTGTTTGTGTAAGTAAACTTTCAGGGAATAGATATGGAAAATGAGAGAGAAGTTAGGTTTTGTTTTAATCAATAATTGAATTGTAAATGTTCACAAAGCAAGGAAATTTAAAAAAAAAATTCTCAACAAAAATGTTGCTTTGGCATATTTCAAATCTCCTTTCAGACTTCTTATATTGTTTTTGTGTCTTGTAATTCACGCTAACACAAAATTTAAACAAATGGTCATATATCTGTATTCCTATTATTAAAATATGTACATGGCAGGCAAGCATGGCAATAAAACATGTTTAATATAAAAGTAAATAAGTCAACAAATAACCTTCCCTCAGTCTTAATTTACGAGACCTTTCCCCATCATTAACTTCCTTTTCATTAAGTTAGACTTCACAATTTCTTTTAAATGGAAGTGGTAGTTTTATAATTTATCATGCTTTCCTTATGCTGCATATGAATGGGGGAAAAGACAGTGTAGCGACTTCCTTGTTAGTGCAAATGTCATTAAGCCTGTCTTCTTTAATATCTGCCAAACTATAAATTCTACACCATCTACTGCTCGTCAGCACATCTCATGGTTATTGAACATTACACTTATCACTTCTCATTGACTAAATCTCACATGCCTTGCTTCTTTTTCCAAATTTATGCAAACCCAAGAATTTCTCAGTTCTGACTGAAGGGGGTGGGGTGGGGATAAAGCCAACCAAACAAAAGACACAACCCCACAATCCCATCTCCACATTATTTTTGCCATTTTATGGTACGAAGCGTCCCCCTTCCATCTCTCTGTTTCACCAAGCTATAATTGATTGTCTGCCCGATGTACATCGCATTTTACATCTCAGATCAGGGAAACGCGTGCAAGGAAATGCATAAGTTATAAATAACATGATTCGAATATTTTATTCAATGCAGACTTAAATAAGCAGCATCATTAACAACGCTGACTGACAGTACAGCTGAATGCAAGAGCTATCCAAAAAGGGAGTGTTTGTCCCTGCAAGGGAACATGATGCTAGGCTATGGACATACTCAAAGTTTAAAGTTTCACTTGCAAGTTCCCGATAGCCAAGGAATTCACTTGCTGACCTCAGGTTTAGCATTATTATGCGGAGGCATGATGCACGCTAAAGAAGGGAGGGAGGGAGGGAACCAGCACCTGCACATTCCTACTATCAGAAAGGAACCATGCAAATACTGCAAGACATCTTCATTTTTCTATTAAAAAAACTGAAGCCAATAATTTTAAGTAAACTTTTAAAAATACGACAGGTTTTAAAAGCCAGAATTCTGACTTAAATGAGGCATGGCTAACTACAAGACCAAGAAATGTAAAGAATTAATATACATACAGCTAACCAAAACCATGCCTATGTGGGGTGTAGAGGCAGAATACATGAATTTTACTTTAAATAGGAAACAGGATAAAACATGGAGTTGCATGAAACAAGAGCAATTCATATTTAACATTATGGATATTTATTATATGCTAGAAACTCTTTTAAGACTTCACCTGCCCTGATGTATTTAGTCAACAAAGAAACCCTGTGGAATTGGTACTGATATTTTTCTGATTTAATAGGTAGAGACGGGTATATTTCCTGATTTTATAGGAGATAAGAGGTCACAGAAATATCAAGATCATGCAACTCAAAGCTGTCAGAGAGGGTACTGGACCCTTGAGAATCCGTGCCCTGACCATTATACCACACAGCCCCAAGAGAATTTGTATATGATCAATCTGATTAGGAAAGTAAGAAAAAGAAGGCCATTTGCTTTTATTCAGCTTAATCATGGGAACCTGCATCAACTGAGAGGAAATATTTAAAATATATTCTGATTTATTCTTGTTTTAATTCTTAAAGTTTAAACAAGATCCAAACACTATTTTCTACTCTTCTAGGCATGAAAAAGTTTTTGCTCACATATGTAAAAAGAAAAAGTGGAGGTGTCTATCCTGATAAAACAAATATAAAAATCATTTGAGCTTGATCATTTTGACAAATTAAAGTTAATCTTTGCATTTCCCCTTCAGTTACTAACTGAAGGAAAAACATACAAAAAAAAACGAACAATAACAAAAAAGTGTGTCAGGCAGATAGAGATATTAAATGAGGCTTTATAAAATTTATTTTTTTCAAATTTACTTAAATGTTTTATTGGTGGCTTTTGCACGAGTCTTTTTTTTTTTTTTCCTACTTGAGACCAGCAAACTGGAAACCTAGAAAACAACAAACTGATGATTTACCTTCTCTCTGAGTTTTATTATATATTTTTTACAACGATACAATAACAGTTCACTACTGACACTTTACTGGGGTGATATAAGAATAAACTGAATTAAAATACAGCATAGAAGAGAGCTCATGGCAGAGCCTACCAATAAACTTCATTGGAATTAATGTTCCTGGATTCTGATCATGATCGTGTAAAAGGTCTTTGGAAAAAATTGGCAGTGAATTTTCTGGGGAGACTCCAGATTCAGCCATGCCTCCCTCATCTCACAAGCAAGCAAAGACAGAAAATGGTAGCAAAATCTGCTGATGCCACCCAGGAAAGTGTGCCTGGGTGAGGTGGCAAACAAGGACTCTGGGGCCTTTAAATTGTTTACTGTGCATGGCAGCTTCCTGATAGGTGTTATCAGCCATCAGGTGTGACGTAGTCGGCAGTTTCCAAATTTTAGAAGCTGACAAAACTGAGGAGAAAGAGGAGCTGAATCACAGTCCTTAAAGTTGAAGGGCTCCTAGAGGATCAGGTGATGGCCTTGTAATGGCATATCAGGGAATCTTTGTTGTCAGTTTTGTAACGATTGTTGTGGGTTTATTGTCCCACTTGAAGATTCCAAGGTGATCCCCACTTTATGAGACCATCAACGTTGTCTCAGTCTTTGATAAGGCCACCCAGAGTCACTGACAATGGTGTTGTACTGGAGAACGGCAGGCCATAAAAACATCCTGCTTCTCACATTCATTCAGTCAGCTCATAATATTTACTCAAGGCTCACTGCTAACAAAAGGCATCGTAATATATATATTACAATGGGAGGCTTTAAAAAAAGAAGAGATTTGGCATATCCCCTTGAAAAGCATAGCTTCTTATAGACATGTTATGAATGCTCCCATTCATGCTTGGTCTCATAAATACAGAATTAAATACGCTGCTAAACTTCCAAGTGGAAGCTAATTAAAGAGACTGGTGAACACAATAGGAGCTGATTGAGCTGTAGAGTATAACAATACTTTGAAGACATTCATATTTAGTAAAAACAATGTGTATATTTCATTAATAGTGTTTTTAAACTCCTCTATTCTACATCTGTTGTTATTTATATCACTATATTTCATAATAAAGTTGGTTTGGGGAGAAAAAGATAAACATGGACTATAAGCAAACCATTGATTTTTTCTGTGCACTGACAAAATTTCTTGGTATTTTTTTAAGACTATTCATCACAAGTGTTCCTGAAATCATTTTATTTCTTTATATTTATTTTTGAGAACTCTAGAAAAACATCAAGTTACTGCTGACTCAACCACCATCCTCCTATGTATATTAATTTACTTGGCTTTTATTTGTGATTTAATCTTCAAGAGAACAATCATTTCATCTTTTTTGTTTCACTTAACTAAGCAATAGAACAAACACACATTTAGAAGTCAACTAAGGATAAATGTAGAAATTATGAAACAATTATTTATTCAGCCTTATCATTGAGAGAATATAAGCATAAATATTCATTTTGGAAAAACAGTTGTATACCATAGTAATGGGAAATAGGTGATTTTTTTATCCAAATTTCTAGATATTGTGAAAACTCCTTTATCCATAATTATATTCAGTTATATTCAATTGAGAGTAGTATATTGTGGCATGGCTGGTGTGGCTCAGTGGTTGAGCATCAGCCTATGAACCAAGAAGTCACCGGTTGGATTCCTGGTCAGTGCACATGCCCAGGTTGCGGACTCAGTGCCCAGTAGGGGGTTGTGCAGGAGGCAGCCAATCAGTGCTTCTTTCTCATTGATGCTTCTATCTCTCTATCCCTCTCTTCATCTCTCTCTAAAATCAATAAAAACATATTTTTAAAAAAGAGTAGTACATTGTGCATCATAATTTGCTATGTACTAAGGTGTTTGGATGAAAGAAACCTATAGAAAACTAAAGAGCTAATTTCACACTATTCATATCAGCCAACAATTAGGAAAAGATTCTGTGGAAGGCAAGGGAAGAAGTCATTGAGGGGTGATTGCACTGCTGGGCTTAATACTCATTTAGACACATGCATTAATAATCAATAGGATGTACCTCCAAATGTAGAATACATATCATGCTTTTACATTAATAGCTTAAGCAACTAATGTTGTAAGAAGGATAGTTTTTTTCTATTTCAGAAAGCATAAAAAATTAAATTTATATAATTGTCCTATACTTATATCCCTGAAGTAACAGAGGCATCTATAAGTTAACCAGGAATTAGAAAAGTCTAACTACACTTAACATGAATGAGCATAAAGGCTTAGTCAGTTAAAATATATTTACTGATCACCCAAAGAATCCATAAAGCTGTAAGAGAAAAAAAAAATGTGTATCTCAAACCCCATATCAAGAGATGATTTAGGTTGAGAAAAAATATATTTAATCTGCAGAAGCCTATAATACATTGGAATTAAATGGATATGGATAAGTATAAAATCAATAGTAGTAATGTATCTGCATTATATTTTGCTATGCATATTTTTCAGAAATTAACTTATGTCGATACACAAAAGCCTCCTGAGAGGTAATTCATTTCCCTTCCTTCCCCTCTCCTCAGCCCCACCTTTCTCTGCCCAATTCACATTTTATGCCCTGACAATAGGAAATAAGAACTTGGGCCCTCACTCCTCTGAATCTATGCACTTGAAAGTAAGACGAAATACCCCAAGTCAATGCACTAAATTACAAATTTAACTAAACATCAACTTCATCATATGATCAATTCAATAAATTTAGAAAACTCACTAGTTTTCCATAAACATAATGTATTCATATTGAATATGTATTGAATGTACTGAATGTATTTGTATTAAAAGAATGATATTCGTTAAAACAAATGTTAATAATAGGCAAGTTTGGCAAATTGATCCTCTGGTGAATTGGTTTTCTGACAAATTGTTGTTCTTGCCTATTGATCTTAATCAAACAGACAGATTCTGAACTTTACCACCCCCTATCTGGTTTTCCTCAACTTTCTTCTTCTGGCTAAGTTCTATAGATAGCTTACCTCTCACTTGCTTTTCTATGAGATCTTTTTAGTCCCCCAATAATCCATGTATGGGCACCCTGTGCTTACCCTGATGAAGAACTGATTTCAGTAGAAGGAAGAGTCTGCAGAGTTGTTTGTCAGTCTCAGTAGATTATAAACTCCTTAAAAGAAAAGACTGTATCTTTTGTCATCATAATATCTCTAGCCCATGCTGGATGCTCAATAAAGCATTTGATGAATGAATGAATATTTCTCAATGTTTACAATGACTGGAAAAGAAAATAAATGTTCTGAGTATGTAAATGTCAGCAGTCACTTTTTTTTCACCCTGAGTTCTCACCTTTTCAGATAATCTGGTTCCCCTGGACCCTCTTGCATTGACAATGGATCATCTCACGTCACCCAAGAGACTAGTACATTCATGTCCCAAGCGGGCAGCCGGCCCAAACAAGGAAAACTTCATTCTCTCATCTTAGCATTTGCAATTTAGCTTTAGAGTTTTATTTGGGTGGTTGAACTAGGAGGTGATACAGAGTAGGAGGAGCAACTGTGTGTGTTCTATTTGTATCTAATACCAAAAAATCAAGCCTATAGAGTAAGAAAGTAGAATGCTGTCTTGGGGCAGAAAGAAAGAGCAGCAAAGACTGAGACAGAGGGTGGAAAAACAGAGTGATGGAGGATAGGGGCACAGAGAAGGGAATGAGTATGTGAGAGCTCTATTTTCTACTCCTTGAGTATAATTTTATGGGGACTCGACTGAATTTCTTGTACTAGCATCCGTAAGATCACCCTATATACTCCCAGCAAGCTCCTTCTCATCACTTTTTTCCTTCCTGACTATATTTTTAATTCACGCAAATGATCCCTGGCTCTGGCAGCAGATACCTAAGCAACGTGCTCCATTCAGAAGTCGTCTCCAATTTTCTCAGCCCTGCGAAGACTCAGATATTCCCTAGACGTGAGATAATTATAGACGCACAAATGGCAGTTCTCTGGGGTGCCGTGGCAGCAGAGAAGTCGTTTTGCAGCAGGAGCATGTTCATCACACCTAGCTTGCTTTTCCACAAAGCTCTAGTTCCTATTGCGAACGTAAGGAAGGCCTCAGAGCCTCTCGCTTGGCTCTCGCCCGGGGATTGCAAAAGGCCGCAGAGGAAGGCCCGTGGGCACGAGGAGGGGGCGGGCCACCGCACCCGGCACTGTCCCAGCAGCTCGCCTCGGCTCAGCCTCTGTTCTAACCGGCTGCCAATCTCTGCTCCACGAAAGGACAAAAAGCGACAAAGGAACTTCTGTGCTTTCTTCTCTTTCTTCTCTTCTGTGCTTTGCTACGCTTTCCTACGCATATGTCTTCCTGCAATGATTTTTAAATCAGGAAGTTTGGAGGAAAAAAGAAAGTGATTAGCTCAGATAAAGGGGCTCTCCTCCACCCTTTGTAAGGTAACAAATTGTTGACCTTTTGGAAGCACATTAGTGATGTTTCGCTTAAGAAGTTCTCTTTTCTCGGAACTAATACGTCTCCAAAATGCCAGCTTTATTCTCTCATCATTAAACAAATCGGTCTTAATGTTTCTTTCAAGTGACTATTTTAAATAAGTCAAAAAGGCCATTCCTAATGTCAATATGATTTTCTCCTAAATAGGTGAGAAAATGGAAAGGCAAATAAAAGCTTGTCTTAGGGTTAAGTAACTTATAATGTGTGTATGTGTTCTTTTTATAATTAGAAAAGTAAAATTAAGGCAAAGCTAATTGCACAGCTACAGTTAGTATGGAACTAATCAGACTAAAAACATTCACTTGTTCCCTTATTTACGGACTTTCTGAGAAGACATCACTAAGTAATACTTAACTGCAAGATGCTAGGCTAAGATGCACACCCAAGTTAATTACAATAAATGAGATGAAGTGAACATAAAATCTATTAATTTGAAACCAATGAAAGGCGGCTTCAACATAATAGTTCAAGTGCATTTATTTGGAGGTAGCGAGTAAGATGCTCACTAAACCCTTTCTCAGCCTCTGCTGAAGAAAATGCAAGTTCATCTACGGAAGTTTATAAATCACACTCTTCTCAGAAAATTCCTTTTATATCAAAAGGACTTTTCTCAAGGAACAGATGTAATTTCAGGGAATTAGTTACGTGACAATTACATGTAATTGGTAAAGTATAATATTGGTAATCTAAGGTAAGGTAGAGGTTAACAAATATTTTCCATAGAAGGTTAGGTAGTAAATATGTTAGATTTTGTGGGTCACATAGTGTCTCCATTGCACATTCTCTTTTTGTGTTGTTTTTATCTGTTTGCTTGTATTTATAACCTTTTAAAACTGTTAAGAACCACCCTTTGCTCATTGGCAGTACCAAAAAAATTAAAAATTAAAAGAGACAGATCACATTTGCCCCATGGGCTGCTGTACTTGTTGCTTTAAAGCAGGAGTGGGGAACATCTGGCCCGTGGGCCATATCATTTGGTCTGGCCCTGCCAAGGCAACTGCAGGCGTGACTCAAAATTCAATAAATCTAGGATCTTTTTTCATAGCTAATTTTTAAGTTTGTAATTTTGTATGGTCCTTGAATAATGTTATAAATATCCAAATGGCTCTTGGCAGAAAAAAAAAAGGTTTCCCATCCCTGCAAAGCAAAGGGTAACTGGGTTGTCCCATAACTAGATAGAATTTCCCTCTATTCTGGAAGTAGAATACTACGAATTTTCACATTCATATTGGATCCTAATTGAACAAATAATTCATGGCACTGGGTAGGCACTATAGACATCACAGCGATTCTCTTAGATCCAGTATTCACAGTTAGTATGGCAAATCTATTTTAATATACTCATCAAAATATAACCCAGTGATCCCACTTCTAGGAATGTACCCTAAGAATCCTGAAACACCAATCAGAAAGAACTTATGCACCCCTATGTTCATAGCAGCACAGTTTACAATAGCTAAGATCTGGAAACAGCCCAAGCGCCCATCAGTAGATGAGTGGATAAAAAAACTGTGGCACATTCACACCATGGAATACTACGCAGCTGTAAAGAAGAAAGATCTCATATCCTTTGGGACGGCATGGAGGGACCTGGAAAATATTATGCTAAGTGAAATAAGCCAGGCAGAGAAAGACAAACATCACATGATCTCACTCATATGTGGAATCTAAAGAACTTAATAAACTGATGAACAGAAATGATTCAATGACATAGAAGCATAGATGAGACTGACGAATGTCAGAGGGATGGAGGAGGGCGGGTGGGTGGAGGGGGAGAGAGTAAGCAAAGAATTTATATGCATATATGCACAACCCAAGGACATGGACAATGGTGGGGAGAGGGACTGGGGAGGGGGGTGGGACAGGGTGGATGGGTCACTTGGAGAAAAAGGGACATCTGTAATATTTAGAACAAAAATTAAAAAAAAAAAAAAAATATATATATATATATATATATATACACACTCACACACACACATATATCTCACAAGGTAAAATATAATGAAGTCCATAAGAAAGCCTCAGGCCACTGATGTTGGACACATATTAGTCATTAGGTCACTATAATTACAAAGGATCCAGAGGACAAACTTCCCATGGTCCAGATTTTTTTTTTTTAATTCTCACCCAAGAATAGGTTTCCACTGATTTGAGAGAGAGAGAGAGAGAGACTGAGAGAGAGAACTGTCACCTCCCTGTTGCTTCCCATACATACCCCGCCCAGGGATTGAACCTGAAACCTGGGTGTGTGCCCTGATCCGAAACAGAACCCACAACCCTGTGGTGTACTGGATGATGCTTCAGCTAACTGAGCCACACTGGCCAGGGCCATGGACCAGATTCCTATACTCAGTAAGAAACACCATCTTACCAGCGTACCAAAGGTGAGAAGTCCCTGAGAGATTAACAGTAAGTAAAATAAAATAAAACTGATTAAAGTCCCAAATGCCAAATGCCTACACCTTTGCGGCCTGTGCATTCTCCCATTATTAGGCAGATTTACATGGGAAGTCAATTTATGAAGCACAGGTTGCATGGTTATTATGGAATTAGAGCAAGAGAAGTTAGTTTGTTGAGTCAGAGTTTTAAATAACTTAGAGCCCATTTATCACGCATGGGGTACATCTGCCGTAGAAAAGAGTGAACGGCTCTGTGGGGCAGAGCAAACTTCTCCTGGACAGAGCTAAGGAGTTGTTTGTTGTTACTTCTGCTTCTATGCCCTTGCCATGTTCTGTGTCCCAGGCAAAAGATATTCCTCTGAACTGACTCCCTCTTCTCCATTTATCCCCTATGACTCACTTATCCCCTTTAACCTTCAAAGTTTAGATCATTTCCTCTGAAACCGTTTAGATATTTAAGTAGAATTTGACTTGAAGTAAAATCACCCTCATTCTTGTTGTCAGAATAATTTTACATGTTAAAGGAACATTTTAATATTTATCAAATTTCAGAATTTGATAAAATTTTAATAAATGTTTTAAAATTTTCATAAACATTCATTGCATCTAATTCATGTCTCAGACTTTCATGGCTATCTTGTCCACAACACTACTTTTGTGGATAAATTGCTATGGGAATCCCAAAGAGAGAAAGGCCTTTTCATTTTAAGTCATGGGAGGTACAGAGGATATTTCTGGATGGCAATAATAAGGGAAGTAAAATTCTTCATAGACAGCTAGGAGTTAGGAGGCGGGGATTTTAGGTAGAAGAAAACCTCGAGTATTATTCCAGATGTGAAACACAAGAGAAATATATAATAAACAATATCTCATTTTGGCTTAAACATAGCTCATAAAAAGAATGTGTATGAAGCATGAGTTGGGAAAATAGATTGGACCATATTATGGAGAAGATTGAATAGCATACACTGAAGGCTGCCTGAAGCTCACCCAACAATTTCTTCTTCATCGAAGGCCACAGATGGAAGATACTTCTCAGTCTTCCTTGTAGCTAGATGTGGCCAGATGACTAAAGTCTGGTTAATAAAGAATAACTGGAAATGATCTATGGCAACTCTAAGCCTAACCCATAAAAACCTCCCATGCATGATTCTTCATTCTCTTTTGCCTTCTGTGGCCAGTTTGGAAACTATGTTGAAGATGGGTGAGCCATAAAACCACCACTGGGAAAAGAAGTACCTGCCAAGTAGAAGCATCTGTCTTGAATTTTCATAAATAGGAATTAGACTTTGATTGTGTTAAACCACTTGGATTTTGCTGTGTGTTTGCTGGAGCAGCTAGCATGAACTTAACCTTTGGGGATTATCCTAAAAGTAAAAGAAAACTATTAAAGAGCAATGCATTTGAAAGAGCAGGAGAAACCAATCAGAGAGTCATTGCAATATTCTCCAAGAGAGTATACCCACTCTCCACAAATTAAAGTACAGATTGTGATGTTAGAGAGGTGAAGAAAATTCACTAAATATTGCACAGGTAATAGCCTTAGAAATTCTTCAACAACCACATAAATGCTAGCTTTAAATCATCTCTACGCCAGCTCTACGCCATGCTTAGGTTACTCTCTACTTCTTTCTAATCCTATCATTCTCTCCAATACATACTCTATATATTTGCCATGACATGATATATTATAAAATGTTATATGTTATAAAGTTTTCAGATTTTCTTTTAACTCCAAAAGTCTACAAATAAAAAGGTGCAACTGACCTCTGTGTGTCCTCCAAAAATTCACATGTTGAAGCTTTAACTACCAGTACCACCAAATGTGGCTTTATTTGAAATAGGGTCATTGCAGAAGTTAAAATAAGGTCATGCTGGAATAGAGTGGGCCTCTGTATTAACGTAGCTGGGATTTGTTTGAATCAGATATGATGAGGCCAACAGATCAGCAGAACATTGCCACAAAGGACGAAGATTTTACTCATAGTTCCCTGCATGGAGGAACTGCACACCATGCAGGGCCACATGGAGAGGCACCTGCGTTGGGCAGGAAACAAGTAAGGGGAAAAGCAGTATTTACTATGGTTTTCATGGGAAGGAATGGATAAGGCAGAGGGAACAGGCTGACCATGTTTGGGATTGCCTAGTTTGAATATTTTAGTGGGCTCCAGGCAGTGGAGACTGCTCCTAGTTTTCTGATGTCTGCCCCTGGGATGAGGGCAGAGGGACATTGCCTTCCAGAAAGTAAAAGCCAGACAGAGGAAGTGGCTCATAGAATGACCTCTAGACTGGCTGGTGTTCATATCAGAAACATGCTCACAGGCTCATCCTTTACTATTTCTAGGAATTAGCTAGTTTCAGAAGGGGCATTTGCTCTGGAATTAGCAATATCCCAAAATGCCAAACCATCATAAAATACAGAAAAATTATAAAACATGATTAATACAGCCTCTAATCTAACATGACTGGTATTGACTGGTATCCTTATAAAAAGGGGGAATTTGGACATAGGCACACACATACGACAGCACAGTGTGAAGATAAAAGTAGAGATCTGAGTGAGGCTTCTACAAGGCAAAGAAGCAACCCAGAAGTCTTGATCTCAGACTTCTGGTCTCCAGAAGTGTGAGAAAATAAATCCGTATCGTTCAACCAATCTGTGATACTTTCTTACACCACTCCTAGCAAACAAATACAATCTCTAATGTCTTCACATTAAATAGCCATCCAGCTCAGCTGGAGTGGTTCAGTGGTTGAGCATCGACCTAGGATCCAGGAGATCGAGGTTCAGTTCCCGGTCAGGGCACATGCCTGGGTTGCAGGCTCCATCCCGAGTCGGGGGCGTGCAGGAGGCAGCCGATGACGAATCTCTCATCATTGATGTTTCTCTCTCTCTCCCTCTCTCTTCCTCTCTCTGAAATCAATAAAGATATATATATTTTTTAAAAGTTGCCATCAGCAAACATTTATTTTATTCCTTCTCCATCCAAAGGAGACACTGTGTAAGGTGTTTTAGGAGAAACAAGTGAGTCATAGAATCCCTGTCTTCATAAAATTTATAATCTGGAAAGGGAAAGAGAAGACACAAGCCCAACATCTATGCCAGAAGGCGAAAACAAATGCTACAGGAATTTTCTCCACTAATGTAGATCATCAAATCAAATGCATGGCTAGTTTGGTTCAAAGTAAGGTACAATTTTTTTTTTTAAAAGTAAGGAACTTTAGTTCTGAATGCAATTTTAAAATTTTAACTTTAAAAACTTTTTAAAGAATGGCCATGTCCTTGGAATCACTTAGTGAAGGGAGCCCTAGATAAAATAACCACAGTTCAAGGTCAAGAGCAGCAAAGTCCATGACTTGTGTGAAGTAAACTCACATTTCCAAGCCTCACTCTCCTCTGTCACAGTCATGGGGATGTTGATGTCACCATTCCAGTACAGCCAGGGAAATCAAATTGGATTGCTTTGAAGTCTAGAAAATGCCCTGTACATATTAGATATTATTCTAGCCTCCTACAGGCATTTTTGTACCATAATATGACATGTTTTCTGAAATATTGGTTCTAGTAGATTTATTTAAAAACCTCATGGTTACACTATGGTCCTAGCTGTGGTATTTTTATAAACCATCTAATTTTAAATTAAACATACATTACAGACATCTTTGGACCTATATTTCTGGAGAGTATTTAACACGACTGCCTACGTACGGTTATATATTTTAAGTACTAAATGACTGTAATTAGACTTAAATGACTGATTTCTTCTCCTATTTTTGTGACTGTAGAGTTAATATTCAAATTCTAAGCAAATGTTCCAAAGGAGCCACTACGTATGGTAAAATTCGTGAGGTGACCACTCCTCTGCTGGCTGCAGGTGGTCAAGAGCACATTGTGGCTTAAACCCTGAAACGCAGCAGGCTGAGGTGCGAAGCCAGGGGCCCCTGCTCTTGACTTGGTCACATTCTAGCTACGGGGCCTTGAGAAAGCGCTGAGCGCGCTCTAGCTCTTCAATATTCTATAGATAAAAATAGTTAAATCCAGGGCTCAGCACCCCTGTAATGATGACATGGGGTCATGGTGTGGAACAGTGCCCACTACAGTGTCAGGTCCGCAGTAAATCATCAACCAAGTATGGAAGCACAGAAATAATAAAAATTCATCATTTAAAAGAGGGACATTTAAAATATGCAAACACCAGTGCAGGCAGGGTTTCTTCTTTGTTTATCACCAGTGCTGGATCAATTAAAGGGCTTACTTGTACATCTCGTGCCTGAAAAAAAGAAACTTCTTAGGGCAGCACCAAACCCTTCTCACATACAAGTGTGCCTGCTCCCAGCGGAAGACTGGCTTTCATTTCGGGCTCACTGTGTGCCAGCCAGAGACCTGTGTCTTCTCCCTGTTTGCATACCCTCTTCGGGCATGGCATGCTTAGCAACTTGCCACCGCAGCCCCTGAGCATCACTGGCTTCAGAGAGATGCAGCCTAACATACGACAGTGACCCTGACAGACAGGAGGCCAATCACCTTAGTGCTGCTTTAGCGCCGTGAAACCAGACATCCTATAATTTTTTTAACTTGTGAAGAAAACAAGCACAAAATAGACATAAAAAAGGGGTGATTAGTTTGCCTTTTCTAGATGAATTGGAGTGTTGTCATATGAGAATAAATCTTTGGAATATGAAACAGCCAGCCCAAATTTCTACTAACCAATTAACAAATATTTACTGAGCCTTGATTCTAAATTCAAATGGAAACAAAAGGAATCAGTTATTTGAATGTTAATGCTTAGTTATATTTACACCATAAAATTATGACAATTCAAGGAGCATATCAATCCCATCAACATAGATAGAAGTGTCTGCGAATGTCTATAGATGCCTGTCTGTCTCTATGTGTATATTATACAAATGTATATACATATTTTATATATAATGTATAGCCATTCAATTATATTCATATATTTATAGCAGTTTTCAGAGAAAAAAGAAAAGGGTGTGGGAATGAATGATTGCAGAATGCATTTTTCTTTAAAATTAGCATAACTACTACAGAAAATAAAAAACAGATAATTGTATAAGGAAGAAAATTTAAATAAACATATTTTGGCTTGTGTCCTATTATTCATACATAGATTCACACTGCATGGCAATTTTATATCAGTTTCAACATAATTCTATGTTTTGAGCATTAAATGGCGAAACGATATAAATGTTTCATAATTGATTTTAAAATTCTTGATTATTAGGCATTTAGGTTATTTCAATTGTACATTCATCTACTACTGTTATTTCCCAGGATAGAGTCTTAGAAGAAATACTAGATCAAGGACTAAAGCAGTATTTTCAAACTATTTTGCAAAACGTATACCAATTTACAACCTTGAGTTACTGTATAAATGTAACAATATCACCAGTATTTCTTCAATATTGAGTATATGACAGCCAATTCAATAAGTGATATCTTGCTTTAATTTGCAGTTAATTGATTTCAAGGGAAACTGATTTACTTTTCTAATTTCTCTGTCATTTGTGGCTCTTCTTTGGTGAATTGCCCATTCACACTAGTTACCCTCTTTTTTTATTCTGATATTTTGTTCATATTTATTGCCAAGAGCTTTTCAGATGACATTAATATTGTTATCTAACTTTTATATTTATTTCAATATCTCTCCAGAGTTGCCATTTGCCTTTTTTTAATATTTCTATAGTACAGAAAATTTTTATATCTACGTAGTTAAACCTTATAATTTCTTACTCTGATTTCTTTGATTAATTTTATGTTAAAAATGTCTCTCTACCTCAAAATTTAATACTTGCTTATACTTCCAGTTTTTATTCCATGTTCTCCTTTTTTAGTTCTAACTCTTCAAATGATCAGGGATTTATATTTCCATATTAGCTGCTAACTCTCAGGAGTTAGCAAAAACACAGGTTGATAGTTTTTACTAACTTGACAGATCTAATTGCTTTCAAGAATTTTTAACTATAGATTTTTGTCCAGCATTTCTATTTGTCCTTAGTTCAAGGCTTATCTGAATTATCTACAGAACACCTTGGAGATTGTTCCCTGTAACCAAGAAGGCTAAGTTTCCTCTCAGTTTGACTAAACTTTACACAAGTTTCTTCCTAACTATAGGCCCCAACCTCACTTTTCTTAGAGCATGTCCCCTTTGAAAAATAAATCTTCTCCCAGCCTCTTGCCAGTTTTACAACCCAGGAATGATTTCTCAAGGACCTGGGAGCCATTCCTTTAAAATGTAATCATCAAGAAAAATAGCACCCCTATGGCCAAGCCTTGGTGAGATGGTGGGAGACTTAGATCAGTGCCATATAGCAAACGCAGATGACTTAAGCTAACTGACCAGCCTCCATACCACCACCAGTGTCCAGATTTTTCCACTAACTCAGGCCAGCACTTCACAGCCCTCTCGCCCTTTGTTTCAGTGAGTCGAGCTCCATATCTTTCGCCTGCTGCAACAATCTTGACCCATATTGCGCAGTCTCCAATAAAATCTTCCTTGCCTATCTAACTCCGCACAGTGCAATTATCCTCTGACACATATTAGTACATAAAAATTGACCTTTTCATTCACTACAGAGAATTATGTGGTATAAATGTATCATAATTTAGTAATTCGTCTTTGATGGGTATTTCAATTACACATTTTCAAAGCATAAGCTACAAGCAAGGCAAATCAATTGACATAACTCAGTGGAAATGTGTAGTAATGAGCTGGGGCTTTCTGCAGCAATTTTTTTTTTTGGCCGAGAGAAGGATTCTTTTTGTCTCAGGTACTCTGGAACTGATTTTGAAGAAATGCTATGCTTTGATAATTTGCAATACATTTGGTCACAATGTTCTATAAAGGTGCATCAAAAACCCTATGCACAACAGAAGACTCCTCTTTCAACATCCCCCTAATAACATCTCTGATCATCTGAGCCTTTGCTTATATTTCTAATTCAGAGACACCACCCCCTACCCCTTCTAAGTTTTCATGAGTATTCCAGTCAGGGGGGGCACAAGCCAAGCACTAGAAATCTAGAAACAGGAAAATTGATAGTGTATTCTTCCCAGTCCACATGTGAGTCCATCTTTGGTCTTTTTCCCTCACACCATTTACAACCTATTCTGCAGGTAATGCCCAGAAAGGTCATGCTTGAATTTAATAGAGCTATTTTACCTTTTAAGAGAGTTGGTGGGCCCTGGCCGGTTTTTCTCAGTGGTTAGAGCGTCAGCCCGCAAACGGAAGGGTCCCAAGTTCAATTCTGGCCAAGGGCACGTACCTCGGTGGCAGGCTTGATCCCTGGCCCAGGTCGGGAGGCGTGCCAGAGGCAACCAACCGATGTGTCTCTCTCATATTGATGTTTCTCCCTCTCTCTCTCTCCCTCCCACTCTCAAAAGCAATGGAAAAAATATCTTCAGATGAGGGTTAAAAAAAAAAAAGAGAGAGAGCTGGTGGTATCTTATTAATAAATGACATTTTACTAAATGGTACTATAAATCTATAATCCCTATGAGAAACCCTTAGGACTAGATATGTTTTGGTATTCAGAATATTTTGGACTTTATAAAGATAGTGAGGTACAGACACAATGTATTATATATAACACTCTCCATTCTTTCTAGGGCAATGACTCATAATTAAACACAATATTTATACATGAAATGTCTGATTATACCAAGTGTAATAAAAATTTTTTACTAGTCTTGCCATAATTCAAGAAATGGCTTGCTCAAACCCATAGACACAGCCAGCATAGACATTACTTTCCATTTTTTCTTAGGAAAGAACTGATCCTCACACAGACAAAGTAATCTCTAGAGAATAGAAAAATCAGTTCCCATTCATCTCTACATGGTAGCTTAATTTCTTCCAGAACACTGCAGCAATAGCACTTAATCAGATCTAAAATATTTATTCACCATGATCTCTAGTTAGAAGCAATATCTGTGTGTGTATATACACATGCATACATGCCCACACACAGACACATTCATATACACACGTATAAATACAAAATATATGTACATGCACTGCATTACATATGGCATATTACAGTTATAAACATTTTTCTTATTTTTTTACTTTTCTTATGGAAGTAGAAGAATTATGATAAATTTCATATATTCATTGCCCAGCTTCCACAATTATCAATTCACATCCAATCATATTGACTCTATACCCCTATGCAATTCCTCACCCCCAACCTCATTTTGAAGCAAATCCCAGACATCATAACATTTCATTCACAAATATGGTAATATGTATGCACATTAGCATTTGACGAGCATTGCTTTAGAATGTTCTTAAAACTGAAAATCATCACTAATTTTCAAATTCACAGAAGCAATTTTGATAAATGATGGTTTAATTTCACTTTGCTTTATTTTATAGAGATAGCTAATCACTTCGGGGCTTATGAGAAAATAGCTTTCTTTGTAGCTGTGTGTCTTTGATCTTTTTAATCAAAAAGACTACTCATTTGTTCTTTTTAACTTGTTAATAATATAGACATCCTAATGGTGTGTAGTCTACATGGCTGACAGTAACTAAATTACTCCATATATGTACAAAAAGCTGGTGCAAAGACTGAAAAAATTAGAATTTAATTTACATATAATTTGCCTGGCTTCAACAATTTAAATTCATCTTTGTTTGACTGATTCCATTTAAGCTTTGTCTTCTTTATCACTGAGCCTCTAAGATACCCATAAAAGAAACATCTTCATGACTGAGCAGCAGATATGAATGCCCTCAATGAACACACAGAGGAACCACAGGTTTTCTAGGCTCTTTTTCCAAAATGATTTATACAGAGCATTTCATTAACCACCCTTAATTCTGCTGACTACAAAAGCTACTTATTCACTTATTCAAAGTCATCATAAAACCGCAGTAAGTTCTGAGGTCAAATATATTCAAATTAGGGGCCTTCCAGGGTAAAGGTTATTTTTCCCTATATCTCTATAAGGACAATGACAGTAAGGAGTGGGACAGTCAACTTCATTTTGAACTTGCTTAGTTTAGCTGGAATTGGACCAGGTTCCATAACTGGCCAGAGAGTGGGTTAGCTATAAAAACTTGGACAAGCCACTTACTGCTCTGAGCCTCAGCATCTTCATCTATAAAATGGGAGTAAGAACAACCCACCTTCCATGGCTGTTGTGAAAGTCAAATGGAAGAACGTACGTAGAGCACTTTTACAAGTTACACAACTCTAAGTAAAATGTGAGCTTTTGTATATTATTAGGTAGCTTAGAGTATTGAGCAAGTTAGAGAGATTAAAGGGTACTCTTTATTGCTATCAAAATAAGAACCACAGAAGATTTTTGAAAATGACAGTGAAATCCTGCTGGCCATGCTCATCTAAGCATTCATTGTTGATATGATGTAACTCAGTTAACAGAACATTTTGTCCCTTTTGTGTGGCTATGTTTCAATCATCTGATAATTCCCTGAAGCCTTCCTGCTCCAAACTCAGTTCAGTTAGGTAAGCCATTATTTCCGTTTTATTAGATATTAAGACTTTAGTGTCACCAATCCATAATTTCTAGAGTAATATCATTTAATATTTTGAATATAAAAACTATGATAATTATAGTTTAACTTGGTTCCTCATTAGCCCAACTCCAACTTTCAAAAAATAAATATTTAGGCTTTAAAAATAAGTGTTCTCAGCCCAATTAAATCAAGTGGGTCAATGAAAAGCAGGTAAGATAAATAATGAGAAATTTAATATATTGTGCCTATTCTTCTTTGTGTTTTCTTTATCTGTATTGTTTGTTGTAGAAATTATTGATAACTTTCAGAGGTGTAGTTATGATTTCTGGTGGACTGAGCTACTATGAGCAACTGCATATAGTGTTTAAGAATGTTGGCTCTTAAATGTTGGCTCTTAAGTCATATACTTATTTGCTGAATTGTATGGCATTGGATACATTATTTAATTTTCCTGGACTTCACATTTAATCTGAAAATTGGGGATAATTATAGTGATTGTATCATAGGATTGTTATGAAAGTTAAATAAGGGTGATTGGAAAGAATGTGGCAGGATTCTGACAATTGGCAGAACACAACGTATTTAATGTTAATAAATCGTATTTATGGAAAGCACACTATGTGCCAGCCACTGTGCTTAGCACTATATACACTTTAATAATTTTAAGCAATTCAAATGCACATGATAAATAAAGACAGACATCTAAGACTGTGTCAAAGAAAATAAGGTAACTGAAAAATTGAAATGTTAAATTGACTGTATATAGCTTAATAACTTTGGTCAATTATTTGTAAAATTATAGGAGAAGCTATATATTTTCATGTAACCTAAAGTATCCTAATAATTTTACTGATTGGCAGACTGATTTTTTACTTTATGCCAGCTTCACTAGAATGAAGCCATGTGAAGTCAGGGGCCTTGCCTATTTTAGTCACCATTATACACTCCCTTTCCCCAGCGCTTGATACCTGGCTCAGAGAATAATCCCATAAGTAATAGAAAGAACAATGAATGCATTTGTAACGTGAATAAAATCCTGACATTTCAAGTATATGCAAGGCACTGGCCTAAACATTTTGATTCAAAGATAAACTGGTCACGAATTTGACCCTGAACAGGAGAGGGAGGAGAAATGATATTCATGATAAGACAGTCAGATATAAATATAAATAAATTCAATACAGGTAGATTTGAAAAGAAGGAAATATTATTTCAACCATCAAAGAAAGAGAATTAAACTGAAGTTTTAATTTATTTAAATTTTTAATCTTCATTGAAGTAGTGGTCACTAATATGCTACGTATACTGGCTTAGCATTCTCTGCATATAAATTTTATTTGGGTGCGTTAAATATCTTAAATTTTTAATATCTTTAACTAAAACTTAAATATCTTCAGTTGAAGTGTGTATTCTCCATTTCACCTCCATCTCTTCCTCTCAATGCTGTCATACTTTCAAGACACTTCCAGTGGTTTTACTGGTGTTCTGAGCCTGGGGCACAGTAGACCACCCAGTGTCTATGAAACAAAGCTTTGCGGCGACTGGCCACGGGGAATGAAGTGACCGCAGGCCCATGGAGAGCACAGGTTAGACACAGTGATGCACAAGCTGGGAACCCAGGGAAAAACCCTGTAGGGGAAGCAAAAAAATGTGGAAGACCTTTGTCAGCAAGTCAGGACAAGAGCCAATTAAAGTTAAGCTATTCCTATTAAAGTGATCTCATCACCACCCACCGGCAGGTGAAGCTTGGGACACTCCTGTTCCAAGAGGTTTGACCTACCATGTCACCAGCCCAGCCCAGCTGACTGAACACTGCTGTTGGGCCCCACAGATGCACCCTGAGAGCCACCAGGGCACCTCTGTCCACTACAGATTGGCTATAAGCTTTATTCATTACCAAACAGTACTACACGTTTCCATGTCTTCTTGTGTTCTCAAAGACTAAAATGTATCATCTGAAAATTTGATTCTTGAAAACACACCAACATGTTCCTAGAAGTTTTAATTCTTAAGAAAGAAAAGTCAGGTAAGTTTCTAATTATGTAACAATGGATGTATATTTACCATCGGGGCTAATGTCACGTTCCCAAAACTTTTTTCACACGTTCGTATCTCTAAATTCCTGACTTCATGTAGAAATCATTTGCTCCACTTGTTTTCCTTCTTATATTCAAAAATAATTCTGGTTGAGTAGCACATTCTTGCAGGCAAAGATGATCCATGCAAACTGGAATTCCGTGTTATAAATAGTAGACACTGTTGGTGGCCCATCCATTTTCTTTCATTACTCCTCCACTGGGCACTAGCCCGACGTCCAACTGCTGGCACATGCACTTCTTAGCTGAGGCCGCCTTGCAATCCAACCCCAAGCTGCAGCATGTGGCAGGCCAGAAGTGCCAGAGAATGAGAGACTCTCTCTCCAATGGAAGCGGCTTTCAACTAACAGCTGATGGGAGTTCCTACATAAATACCCAGCCCGCAGCCTCATGTGGATGTGTGCAGAGCTGGAAGTGTGGGAGATAACACCAGATACATGAGGTATGTATTCTGCACTGTCTCCCCAGGTTTCTTCAGAGGCCTTAAGCACAATGCCCACTGTGTTAGCCACATGATAACCTTAAAGGCTGCTCTTCCCTCCCTGTCCCCAATTTTCCATTTCTCTACCAGTATTTGCTGGGTTCTGCAGCCAAAGAAACTACTTGATCTTAAAATCTTGCCATAGGTCTGACTCATAAGAAACCTAAACTAAGACAGAAAAATATCAAATTTCATACTCACTTTTATAAAGGAAGCATTTATTTGCTAGATTTATACAAATGTGATCTTGTTAATATTTATCAAATGATTTTTGCCTATAATGTTAACACATTCCGTGTGTTTAGTTTGGCTGAAATGACTTTTGCACATACACCTCTTTTCAGTAGTTTATATTGTCTCAAAGAGCATAGGAAGGGTTCTTTAAGCTACTCCCTCCACCTTAACCCAGCTCTGATTCCCATTGAAATTGAATCCCCACTGACTACTTCCATATGCATAGCTATTGTACTTTCACTGCAGGACCCAACATGAAAAGCAAGGACAAGTGGAAATCTCAAATTCTCTCCCAAACTAAATGGAAGTGAAAAAAAGGAGTATCTAAGTACTGCTCACTTTATATCGATGTTCTCTTTTCTGAGGCTGATCCTATAGAAAGGGAAAAAAAACCCTCAATTCCTTTTTAAAGAGCATTCACTTTTACCACGGCTGGACATAAAAATTATAAGCAAGCTCTCAGCTGCAATGAAGGTCCTTAGAAGCACGGGGCCTCAGCACGACAGGCTGGTGACATCTTAGAATCATAAAGAGACATTGGGAGGGCCTGTCATTTGAGAAAGCTGCAAAGTACAAGTGAAGAGAGCTCAGGAAAAAAACAGCTGAGGACTCCCTGATCCCTAGGTTATTGCTTTATACAGCCTTCAGAAGTTATCTTCCGGAGCCCAACTGTTTGGCTCTCCAATCTGTAGGTGAGAAAAACACTCTGAAATTGTGAAAACAGGAACCTTGGCAACCCATGTGTAATAACTACTTTTTGTTTGTTTCCGAATCTGTGATTCAAGTTACAGAGCAGAACTTGAGTGTCATTTGTTTACGAGGTGACATTTTTTTCCCCCTAGGCAAGTTTTCAACAGCTCCCTCTTTTGAAGTCTGGGTCATCCATTTATAGCATCCTCTTGCGTACCTGTCAGTCATGTTTTTATTTTCATCACCTTCTCCTACTCTCTTCACTTGTCTTCTTTTCTCCCTAAATCATCATCTGTCATGTTACGATGCGGCACTAGGTCCCGCCTGTGTTGATTTTCCCATCTCCTAGCACGGTGCTGACAACGCCGGTGGCCTTCACATTCGCTCCGTGCAATCTGCCCACGGTGTCACCACGGCTTTGAGCTCACTCTTCTTCGACACACTTCGGCGTGCAGAGGCCGAGATGGAGACGTGTGGGCCAGATCCTCGCTCCCCACAGTGGGGTCCAAGCACATCAGCACAGATCCCAGCAGTACCTCGCTGGAAACGCAGGTCCTCGGGCCCGGCCCAGACCCCCTGAATCAGGATCTGCACGTGAAGGCCTTGCGCGCACACTCAGGTCCAGAAGTTCCAGCAGAAGGAACGCAGACGGCAACGGGTGGGGTTTACAGTTGTTTTCAACTTTCATCCTAAAGGCATTCGTTACTGGATCCGGGGTACGTGGTGCAGCAGGAACGGCAGAGATGTCACAGAGAAGAAATAAGAAGCTCTTCCCTGAGTGTAGGGCGTCCCGGGAGCCCCAGATTACAGAAAAGGAAGGCGGCTGCGTGCACAGCATCGCTGAGATTTTCTGAGGAAGTGCACGTGGTTTCAACCACCTAGTCCAAAGGGCTTTCAGAGAATTCTAGTCCAAGCCAGGAAAGCATCGGTCGCCAAAGGCCCCTGTCTTCAGGAGAGGACCTGCTGGTGTCTACCTGATGGATCCCAAAGTTCATGTTTTACATAACCCTTCCTGTGATACACTAAAACCTTCGCTTTCTGGACCTCACACCGCACCCACCGGGCAATCCCCAAATACAAGATTGTCTGCGTCTAACATCACCCTATTTTTCAAATGCGTGGCTGGAATAAATAAGAAATGCACTGAGTATACTAAGAAGTCATCAGCTGATTCCATGCACCATGTTAATAAAATAGCCTTATCTTTTTTCTCAAATTTCTGACACCTAACTCTGCGTTTCTCACTCTCAGAAATGGCTTCCCTTTCTACTTTCTGGCAGTCAATGTATATTTTCTCCACTATCTTCTCTCTGCCACAATTCCTGACATGTTCTTTACATCCTGAAGGTTTCATTTTAACTAGACTCTATAGTCCATTTTATCTCCCTCACTCTGCTTAAAGATATTTTTTCTCCGTTTTTTTTCTTTGTTTTTAAATTCTAAGGCTAAATTCCTTATTTGTACTCTAATTTAATGGACTTTTCCTCTGATCCTCTGGGAATATTTTTAATAAATTATTTCCTTTCTAGTACTCACTACTTAATTTCTCTATTGAGACCTTTTATCTGCTTATAAACACCCTACTTTCTAGCTATCTCAAAAAATGTTAAGAAATTTATCTGCATTTGTCTCTTATTGCCTCTACCTTACTTCACTAATAAAACTGCTCAAAAACACATTCTACATACTTAGCAATAAAGGAGAAGAGACCAATTACTGATACATACAACAACGTGAATGACTGAAGATCATGCTGAATGCAAAAGCCAGACACAAAAGATTACATAAGATGTGACTGCACTTACAAGAAGTTCTAGAAAAGACAAATCTAACCTGTAGTGAAGGAAAGCAGATCAGTGCTTGCCAGGGGAAAACAAGTTAGGGGACTGACTTGAGAAGGGTCATAAAATCACTTTTGGGGAGTAATAAAAATATTCAGTATCTTGATTGTGGTAATCTGTATAAATTCATCAAAACTCATTAAAATGCACTCTTAAAACTGGTGCATAATATCACATGCCATTTATACTTCAGTAGAGTTGATTTAAAAATATTCCCCATTTGTTTTGTCTCTAGCCTCAAAACTAGACCATTACCCCGCAGGGTATCTGACTGCTGCTCACACCACGTCACTGAAACTATTCCAGTGAATGTCACAAGGAGAGTCCTAGGAATCTCTACTTTCTTAACCTTTCTCTTCTTTTGACTTCTAGGGGTAAATGGCTTATTTACTCTCCTACTTATTTGAATATTTCTTCTACATCTCTTCCCTAAATCTTTTCCCTCTACTCTTATTCTGATATTTGGAAGCAATTTAATGATTATATTAAAATCCCACTGCCTTGCTCATAAATTACCATGACTTCCTAAAGCTTTAATTATCCTCTCCTTTGTGATGGGATCAAACTCTCAGCTCTCCGGTCTCCTAATGAGCATCTTCAGCCAAAATACCCAAAATGATGTGAAATTGACAACTAGAGACAAAATACGCAATTATTATGCTAAAGGGAGTTCTGTTAATATTTAAAGAGCTCTTGCAAAACAGTAAGAGCTTTTCTTTCTAAATCAAAAGAAAAATGGTCAACTGATGTATGCAGGCAATTCCTTTAAAAAAAGAGAAACAAGTAACAAATAAACGTAAAAATATGCTCAATCACACTTAGAGTCAAAAATTGGAAATCAAAACAATTTGCAGTTATCCACTTATCAAGGATTAATGTGCTTAATAACACTGTGTGCTAGCAAGGGCAAGAGGAAACAGAATTTCACACGTAATCTGGTGGGAGTACAAATTGATACAATCTCTTTCAAAGGTAATATGGAAATATCCATTAAAATACGTGCCTAGATTAATGTCTGGCAAATAAGGAGAGCAAAATACAGGGTGTCCCCCCAAAAAATGTATACACACTTTAACAGCTAATGGCTCAATTAATGTTTCTTTCTTTTCAGATTTAACCCACTGGAATAAATAATTATTCAAAGTGTGTCTACATTTTTTGGGACACCATGGATTTATTGGTGAATTAAAATTTGAACCTGCACATGCTTTTTAACCTAATAATTTCACTTCTGTAATTTTTCAGTAGACAGATACTAAAAAATATACAAGATATAACATAAAAATCATTGCAACACTGATTGCCAGAGCAAAGAATTTGAAAAAAGACTCAAAAGAGGACATGGCACATCAAGAATAATATAGAGCCTGGCTGGTGTTGCTCAGTGGTTGAGCGTCAACCCATGAACCAAGAGGTCAGGGATGTGAGTCCCGGTCAGGGCACGTGCGTGGGTTTCAGGCTTGATCCCCAGCAGGGGGCGGGCAGGAGGCAGCAGACAGATGATGTTTCTCTCTCATCGATGTTTCTATCACTCTATCCCTCTCCTTTCCTCTCTCTCCAAAAACAAAATAAAAGCATAGTTTTAAAAAAGAATAATATACAGCTGCACAAAGAATAATACCAATTTTAAGTGCAAATAAAGCAAGTGCAAATTGCAGAAAAAATTTAAGCAATGACATAGTCTGGGAAAGAAAATTTTATGTATGTACCTAAGTGTGTATATTTATGATCTAGGTGTACACACATATATATTTTTATATATGAAAGTATTTCAAATAATTGAGAACCCTGAAATTTGACCAGGAGGGAAGGGAGATTTTTTGTTATAATGGTATTTCATATGAGGTTTTATTACTAATATTATCCTATCTATTGTTACATTCAAGAGTGTGCCATGTCACTTGCTATGGTAGCTTTTAAAATATGGCTACAAATTCTTTGAAACTTTTTCTTTTCTTTTTTTTTAATATGTCTTTATTGATTTCAGAGAGAGGAAGGGAGAGGGAGAGAGAGGCATAGAAACATCTATGATGAGAGAGTCATTGATGGACCGCCTCCTGCAAGCCCCCTACTTGGGCTCCAAAAATTCTCTGTGCTCCCCATCCTAAAAATGAGAATTCTCTTTTGCTCTGCTCTCCTAAAAGGCCCTTTGTTGACTTTTTCCACTCTTAGGCAAAATTTTAAAGAAATGACTTTTAATATTTCCCCAATTCAAAAAATAATATATACATTAACAGAAAAGTAGAAAAATATAGGAAAGTATACAAAACAGATTTTAAATCTTCAACAATCCAGTAATCCAGAAAAACAATTTTAAAATTGTGATGTATTTCCTTTCAGTTACTCCTGTGTTTCCTTCTCCCTCTCCTCTCTCCCTTCATCTTCCCCTCCCTTTCCCCTTCCTCTTACTCTTCTGAATTTCCATTTAGTGTCCCAGCATCCCCACCATACCACACTTAAACAACAGGCACTAGACTGTCTATCTCCGGACCATGAGCTTAAGGAAGGGGTTCTATCAACAACCAGCACACATGCCGTCTCCTCCCAGAAGCCTTCCCTGACCAATCCCCACAGGCCTAATCATTTCCTCTTTGGCAGCACCCCCACTGTAATGGCATGCTTCCATTGCTGCAATCAAAGTAAAGTATAATTAGTTTGCTTCCACACCCATTGTTTCTGTTACACTATGAATACCTTTCCCAGCCCCATACACACGTTAGGCCATCTGTGAATGTTTGTTCAAATGAGTAAACTTACGCATTTTATAATCCTGAACACCCAAAGAGGGGATCATAAGTAGCAGAGGTTAAGCATATGTGTAAAAAGGCTTAAGTGAATAAACTCTCCTTGTTTTATTGTAAGAAACTCAACTAGCCTAACTGCTTGTCCCCAAAAGAAACGTCAAATGATGTTCTTAGAAAAATCAACCACAACTTTGGAAGTAAAAGAAAACTGAGTATAGTGGGGAAGTTGGCAGGACCTTGTCTTTATAAATAAAACCAACTTCTAGAGGGAACTGTCCCCATGCACTCACCCTCCCCAACCCTTATCTCCGAGCTCCTTGGCAATTCTCTCCTGGCTGTGAGCTCAGCCTATTCTATGTCCACAATCTCTTTGCTCACGTTCATGTAAACTGAGCTCATCTCTGCTTGATTAGGCATTGGCCCAACTCAACTCAGTTTTCAAATCATGGACAAGCTTTATTTTCTGTGTTCTGTTTACATATTTTTAGACACTTAGACAATTGGGTTTTGCCTGCTTCAGGTTTAGGATTTATTATTTCTAAGCCTGTAGCCCTTTGGACCTTAATGAGTTCATCCAGCTTTCTGTCTTGGGAAATGATGTTACCTCCCACATCCACTGTTTTTTAGAAGGAAGGCAAAAATGTTTATTGTTTTCACCGAGTAGAAGGTGAAGAGAGAAATACTTAAGAAAACTTTTTTTCCCTCTAGGAAACAAAAAAAGCTGTATAGTTGTTAATACATATTCTCCAAGGCAATGCCAATCATTTGAAATCCCAGCCATAATGTACAGATAACTCTTACATATTCTTAATATAGCACTTATTCCCAAGTTTTATCACAGTAATATTTACTGTGAAAGGGCTTCTTTAAACAAGAGGGACGGTAATTCTAAAAATTCACATCTTAAGAAGTAGAATGTTGTTTGTGGATTGCACTAGGGGAGCAGTTTAAATTTAGGATTAAAACCGTGACAATTTACTCTGTAGTTAAGAGACTGTTTTTCAGTTATTAAAACGTAGCTACAAATTCAATGGAGAAAAGACAGTCTTTTCAATAAATAGTCCTGGGACAATTGGACATCTACAGGTAAAAAAAAATGAACCGTAATACGTTACTTGCATTTTGTACAAAAAGTAACTGAAAATTCATCATAGGCTTAAGTGTGAAATGTAAAAATATGAGACTTTGAGAGATAACGTAATATCTTTGTGACCTCGGGTTTTTAGATAAGAGCAAAGCACAATTACAAGAGGAAAAAATGATAAATTGGACTTTGCCAAAATTAAACCTTTCATGACAGCTCTAGGAAAGATACTAAGAAAATACAAAATCAAGCTACAGACTACAAGAAAATACTAGCTAATTATCTAGGTAAAGGACTTGCACCTATACTATATAAAGAATACTTCACCAAGGATAATAAATTCATGAAAAATAAGAATACGAAAATTTGCTCAGTATATTAGTTATTAGGAAAATGTAAATTAAAGCCACAACGAGATACAACTGCACACCTAGAATGGATAAAACAAACAAGCAAAAACTGACAATAAGAGATACTGGTGGCATTGAATAACACGGCCTCTCAGTTGCTGCTGATGGGAACGCAAAATGGTACAGCCACTTTCAAAAGCAGTTTGTGTTTGTGTTTTTTATATAGTTAGATACACATTTACCATATCACCTAACTCCTACTCCTATTTATTCATGTAACACGGATGAATCTTAAATGCATTTTGCTGAGTGAACGGAGCCAGACCCCGAAAGGAGGAGCTTACAATCACTTATATGACATACTAAAAAATGTAAAATTATACTGAAAGCAGATCGGTATCTGCCAGCTTTTGGAAAAGGGGCGTCAACGACAAAGTGGCCACCCGAGTTATTTTTAGGGTGATGGAAATGTTCTGTGTGCTATTGTGGCGGTGGGTAAAGGACTACAAATGTATTGAATTGCGGAGCACTCTACACCACTAAGAGTGAGTTTTACCATATGCAATTTTTTAAAAACAAAATCAACTGATGGCAGGGAATCCCAGGACAGAATGCGGATTGCTACAAGGAACCAGGGGCAGATCTCAGTAACTCTGGGAAGGGTGTTTTGACTGAAAACTGTCAGGTGAATTGTATGTACAAACACGGCCCGCGTTAGTTATTCTGTAACTACTTTTATGGAGTTTAAGGGTGAACAAATACAGGTATCCCCCACTGCCAACCCCAAGGAAAGGTGGGTTGCTTTCTCACCCGAAGGAATAAATAAGGGCTAATTAGAAAAATAAAAACAGTGTATAGAATTAGAAACTTTGGAAGTAAAAGGCTCTGAATTAAAGTTCAAAAACATAAAAGTTATAGAGATGTAGGATCTAAAGAAATCAGTTTGTGGTATTGAAGCCAATGACAGATTTGGAGGGAAAATGAACTATCAAGATTTAGAAGATAGGGTCCAGTCCAACCATAAAAGAAGGTGGAACTTACACTGGGACTGAGCAATTTAAAACCAGTGAAAAATATCCGACTACACCTAGATGTGTATGTATGTATCTCGTGTGAGAAGTCCCGTTCACGTATATGTTCTAGCTTTACTGACAACACCTGCATACTGGCAAAATCAAGAGTGACACTGAAATATAAAGAACTTCTGAAAACCAAGAACGAGGACACAGGAGACGTTATCTTGTCTTGGTTTTCTGTCCTACTTGCTTCTAAGAGCAAATTCAAAGCTAAGAAATAAAGGCGAACACACCCTTTGCCCTGTCACCACCAGAGCCTTGATGAGGAGTGTGAATTCGTGAGATGGCTAAAGAGAAAACACAAGTCCCAGTGTTTCCACAAAGCAAGAAAGCAATGAGAAAGGCAGCCGAAGATGCTGAGGTCTCGCCTGAGTTACTGATGCGAGTCGCCATGAGCGTTTCCTTGACGTGGTCCTCCAGGGGAGACGCTGGTCCACATTCCTGGTATCCCTGAAGGCACAAATGTATATTTATGTCTCCTTAAGACAGTTTCCTCAAGGATGCATGATTCTTTGGGGAACAGAAGTATAGGGAAAGTGTCATAAACCTGGCACTAAAAACAAAGGGAGGAAATGTATATTATCATTTTCATTAAGTAGTTGTGTCTTTCTCTTAAAGCTAGAATTAAGATTTTAATCTTAAATTAAGATTTTAATCTTTAATCCATAAAGTAGCTATATTTGTGTGCATGCAATCAATACATTAAAAAATGCCATTTTACTAACAATCCTATATTATATACTGGTTGACAATAAGAGGAAAGCATTTAAAATATTACTGCTAAGGAGAGGACAACTAATACGCCTGCATGTGCATGTTTGTACTCCTTACTAAATAGCATTTCTGTGGAGAAGTAATCAAGAGGCTTCCTTCAGATCGGGCAGGCCAACGGCCCACTCCTCAGGGCCACATCATCCAAGCTGGCTCTGGAAGTTATCATCCAAAGAATCCCACATCCTTGGGAATACTGGGGGTCCTGTCAACCTGTTCAAGTCACTCAAGGTGATCTTCTCCTCCTTCAAAGACCCTCAGGAGAGGCATGAAGTAGTCACTGAACATGTTCAAATATGTCAGATATTGCCTATGCCCCTAGACCTTATGGCCATGCTATGTATTAGCCAATTGACTTAAGCTGAATCATTGAGAATGAATATTTTCAAGAAAGGAACAGAGAATTATCAAAGGTAAGGATTGAACATTTTGTTATATAGCAATCTAGCCCTAAAAATATATAGTTATATCCTAAAGCAGTGGGGAGCCAGCCACTGAAGAAACCTGAGCAAGAGAGTAAGAGGTTAAAAGGTTTGTATTGAAAGGTGGGTTGAGGCAGAAAACAGAGAGAGAAACCAGTCTTCTACTGTGACAGGGGAAATGACGTGAATCATTGCCCCAATCAGTTTGGGGCAATGAAAAGAAATGTCAAAAGGTTTCAGAGTATTTGAAAGGCAAGAACAGGGTAAGCACAGTGTCTAATTGAATTGTTTGAAAGGGAAGAGAAGAAGGCAACGCTTACATTTTGAGCCTGTCAAAATGATGGCATTATTTCCAGAAAAGGGCAAATGGGTGAGGAGCGCAAATCAGGATTGAGAGATGTTCAGAATTTGGGACATGGATAGAGCTCAACGCTTCACCAAATGGAGCCTTCAATCACTAGCTAAAAATATGAGACTTCAGCTGAGGACACAGGCGAGAGCACCTCTGAAACTTACCCATTACATATTTCTGATAGTAATGAGTAAACATGTACAGTCCATAACACAGCCAATCTTTCGTTTAGTAAATCTCTTCGTTGGCTAAGCATTCCTTCACCAGAACAAAGAAAGTTATTGAAAAAACCCTCATGAGAGAGTATTTTTTTATTTCCCCTTTAAGCCAACAAGCCTCTACAAAACCGATGGTTCCAAAAACTGTTAGTTCTCTGTGCAAGAACCTTCCTAAGGGAAAAAATTAACTAGCCATTATTAAACTTTTGCTCCGGGGTTTACAATACCTGAGGTTTGCCACAACGTGTTGCTTCACTAGAACTGCCCAAGACTTGAGAAGTGATTTACCTTAAAATTATGTTGTTAGTCTTTGAAGAGTTTCAAGAGAGATTCCTTACATAGCTTAGAAACAAAGTGATTCCACACAACTGAACGTGAATAAAACGGAAAATATCAAAAGCAGAAAAGTGAAGTATAATAAATAAAGTATATTCTTATTACCAATCCAGGAAAGAAACTTCTTTATCTTTTGCATCTTATCAAATACTCTACTCCAAGTGAAACTGTTAGCAACTCTGAGTCAGGATCATCAAATCTAAATGGGAGGCTCAGAATGATTACTTAATGTCCCTTTCAGGAACACCAGTTCCCAAAGCATGGCTGGTAAATTTGAAACAGGAATGGGTTTCAAGGTGTGTTTAATCCTTCTTAGATACAAATGACTTCACGGTCTATAACTCTACACTGAAATTGCCATTTCATGGAACTTTCCAAATGCAGGCATTTCTTGCCTCACAGGTACATTCAAAAGTAACAGCAAGTACTAAAAACATTCTAGGAATGGCTATTATTTTTTAGGTAATTTTTTGGATTAATTTTTTTAGCTCATCTGCTGTACAACTTGGCCTGTCACTTACCCAGATGAGTAAACATCAGATCATTGAATCTTCCAAGGTCTCAATATCAACTGTGATTTCCAACATTTATGCTTGAAGAGCTATGACCTTGGCATATCCCACATCCAAAATGGCCTAATTTAGTCTTTTTAAGTTGTCTGCAGTTGCATCAAAATTGCCAGTTGAGGAAATGATTTCCAAGTGAACAAAAGAAGACCTATGTTCTCTAAGTCCTAACTCAATGGCAAACTAGAAATACTGTGTCCCCAACCCCCAAATTCTTAGGTTGAAATTCTAACCCCCCATTGTGATAGTATTAGGAGGTGAGGTTTGGAGGGTAATTAGGCCATGAGGGTGGAGCTCTCATGAACAGGATTAAGAGACAGGAGGGTTTGCTCCCACTCGTCCGGTCATTCCCATACAGGATGCAAGCAAGCCATCTACAAGCCAGGAAGCAGGTTTCACCAGACACCAGATCTGCCAACACCTTCACCTTGGACTTTCCAACCTCCAGAATTGTGAGAAATAAATATTTGTTGTTTAAGCCACTCAGTCTCTAGTATTCTGTTATAGCTGCCCCAGTGAATTAGTGCTTATGGTGTATTGCATTTAAGGAAACTATTGAATGAAGTTCAGTTTGAGGAGAAAGTCTAAATAATAGATAAATTTCAGTGACTTTATTATTATTTTTTGCTTTCAGTTTAGTTACTCTTGATGTAAAATTTTTCTTAGAGAGGTATCACAGTAAAAAGAAAGATGGGATGTATATCCTGATTTTTTTTTTTAACCACCATTCTGGCCTCAACATTCCTACCACAGAACACAGGTGACCTGGGGCAGGCCCTGCTGTGATTTCTGCTTTCCAAGGGAAGCACACTGCTGGCTTCCCTGCAGCAAATCCCATATAAAACGGTGTGTTCCCAAACATTTAGAAGTGGTGCAATGTGATTCAGCTATTTGACTTTGCAGGGACAGGATAAGCAAAAACAAAAAAAACCCAAAAAAATAATTACAGAGCACATTTTCTCTTCCATTCTCCTTAATCAGTATTTTAAAGTCATCTGGTGAAAGCATTTTAATTTTAAAGTGGTAAATTTGTTTCAGATTTAACAACGCACTACAACAGACAATAGACAGAGAGAGATGCAGCATAGCAACTGGGATGGATTTAGTGACAACTTGAAAAGGAAATTGGTTCAGCAAATTGTTCATTTTCTCTTTCTTTTTAAGAAAAAAACATAATGCTTTCAGTCTGTGTGGAAAATATTAAGTCCCACCTGCCTTATCAGGAGAGTGATAAACTTGCCAAACCTGCCACAAATTAGAAGGAACTGTGATTGAAGCTGACATGAAGAACTACTCTCATCAAGTAATAATCACTCTGAATCATCCTCAGGAACATCCTCAGAGTGGTTTGGACTTAAGGGTCGCGGCTCAATCTGTGCTCCTTATGAAGGGAGAAGCCTCAGTCCCAACCAATCTCAGTGACAGTGACAGTGACAGTGACAGTGACAGTGCCAGGAAGCCAGCCTACCACTACTTCCACATTCGGACACCCGGCGTTTGCCCAGGGAATTTGAACACCATAACAGATGCTAGCATCAGACTGATGAAACCACGGATAATGACAGAATGTATTAAATGTAAAGTTTTAGTCAAGCATTTGATTATTTTAGTAATTCACAAAAGAAGGAATATATTTCTTTTCAAATCTAAATCTTTCTTTAGAATATTTCTCAATCAGATCTGTGCCTTTCTATGGCTAACAGCCAAATCATTTTTCAGTCCTTGATTTTTTCTTTTTTTTAAATGTATCTTTATTGTTGAAAGTATTACAGATGTCCCCCCTTTTTTTCCTCCATTGATCCCCTCCACCCCACTCCGGCCCCCTCCCCAGGCTGTCCATGGGCTATGCATGTATGCACTGATTTTCATATGGAAGGGCTAAATTTGCCTTGTGGCTGTCCACTCTGAAGTATGTTGCCTCCCACAGACAAAAGGATTTATCTTGTGCATTGTAAACACATTCCTCAAAACCAGAAAGCAGTAAGTGACTACATGTAGGTGGCTCTCAAAACCCACAAGACCTATTTGCCAAAGGAAACTCAACCATCAAGTAAGAACCACACGCTGAACCACACTGATGAACTTCACACACATATTTTCTCTCATTCCAAATCTTAGAGCTGACTTTGTTATAAATGCCCTAGACTGGTGTTAACTTTATGTTATAAGGTTTGAGGTTAGGATCTCAATTGTCTGACATGTACACTAAGTCATCCAAACAAATAAAAGCTTTGAGCAGCTTTCATTTTCTTAATCTATGGTCAAAGGGGGCAGGGGGGAAAGTGTTGCAATTTTTTTTTAATCCCATGATAAAAATAGGAAAAAGGAAACCCTTTCAGAAATGACTTGGAGAGATACTCATACTAACTAATTCTCTCTTTCTGCTTTATTCTCAAGCCTTTTTTCACTTTTTTTGATGAGCAATGGCCACACTTCTTTAGAGATCTTGTGATTCTAATTATTAGGCTTAACTTCTCAAATATTCTTTTCAGAACTAACATTCTCTGTTTAGATATACTTCCAGCATATATCATTGCACCTTTTTGTCAATCATATGTATACATACAACACTCACAGTGTTAAATTTATGTAAACACCCAATTCAATTAATTCACACACATGTATACACATGATTTCGCTTACACACTTAGAGGTTTTTATTTATTTATATTTTTATATATATATATATATATATATATATATATACACACACACACACAGTTTCATTTGCCCTTTATTTTCTGTTAGATTTTAAATTTCTGGGTATCAGGAAGTAGAAAAATAATGATTACTTCATTCAGTTATTTTGGGCCATAAAAATGCAGCTTTATTTTCCATCTTCTTTGGTAATAATGTCATTAAGAGTGTGATAATTTAAGATATTAAGCTTACTGATTAGTAGGAAAAATATTCTTAGCTAACTATAAAACTAGAAATGGAAACATCTTTTCTTAAATTAAGTCTAAAAACCTAAGTGAAAGTGGTAGAAGAAAAAAGTATACATATTCGGCATGTAAATAAACCAAGCTTTAAATCAGATTTTTAAATTATATGAGAAATTGTTACTGATGACTAATTTAAGCTGCATATAACCTAACATCAACGACTGTATCAATGAAAAATATGAGATCTTAAATATGCATATTTTGATGAGGATTTGCTAGAGATGTTTTGGAAACCATCTTATTCTTGAAAATTTAACTTTGATTTGCTTCTCAAAATTTAACGGATTGCTACTGACATAGCAAAATTTTCAGTTTTCTAATATGAAATTGTCTAAGATGAAATTTTCAATTTGCAAGGCAGAGTTCCCATGGATTCAAGAGTATATGCACAAAACAAGAATTCTACGGTGCGCTTGGAAAGCAGAAATCACAGCTGGACCAGCCCCAGGTCACTTGTGTTCTGTAGTAGAAATGTTGAGGCCACGATGGTTATCATTATAATCCTATACAGTTGTATGAAAAGATAAGCTAAACTTTACTCAAGCCTGAAGAAGTTGAATATTTATACTTTCAATCATTTAACAAATGAATGAAAATACTTACTGAGTTATTAACATCTGCTTTGGGGATATGGAGAAGAAGGTAGACATAGTCTTCACCTCTCATGAAGTGCTATGGAAGGAGGTAGAACTTGAAACAAAATCACACAAGTAACTATATATACACAATTAAGATCAAGGTTCCTTTCCTAAGCACTGAGCTAACATTTTAAGACCTGCAGGTGACCCTGCTGGCATAATTCTGATCTGTATTTAAGAAGTCTAGTCGCATCAAATATTATTTTTTTTAAGTGTGTATAAACGATGGTGGGGGGTGATAAATGATGATAGAGGGAGACCGACTTCAGGTGGTAGACTCACAGAGCAGGGTATAGATGATGTGTTGCAGAGTTCTGAGCCAGGGACCTGTATAATTTTATTGGCCTGTGTCACTCCAATAAATTCAATAAAATGGGGGGAAATGTGTATAAATAGAAGAATGCAATGCATATTCTACCACATATCACTCTTTAGGTAGGGATGAGGTCAGCAGGCTGATTTGTTATGCTGGAAATGACTAAGGAGAGAGATCGATATTCTATAGATAAATCCATAAGTAACTAAAGAGCAAGAGCAATCGTTTTTGACAAACCCTTTCAAAGCTCTGCAAAATGTGCAAATGTGCATTATTTGAAATGATGCTGAGCTTCAATTTTTAAATGTTGAAAGCTAAAATAGCATTGTTGCTATTTATACTGAAGTCCACAAGAGTCTACCTGAAACAAGAGAGAACTGTATATGCCAAGTCAGCTTTTCCCCTCTACAGAGAAGCCTCTCCATCACTTGGCCTGCAAGGATATTGATCACCCCTTCTAGACTCATTGGGCACCACATCTCCTCTCAGGCAGATGGGACACAAATTACCCAAAGCAGATACATAGAATGGAAACTTACTTCTGCCAAAAAACAAATCTCAACCTTCATACAGCACAGTTAAATAAAAGCTATTTCCAAGTGTTTACAGTTATGCATTCTTGAATCAGTCATTTAGAAAACAACAAAGCAAGGATGTAATAAACGTTAGGTATTTTCTCCAAATTTTATTTATATATGGCAAAATACAGTGCTAGACAATCATATAAGCTACAACAAAAATAACTGAAAACTTTATAGAGATATTTCTAGAATTACCTGAATGGACTAAATCATGCCATTAATTCAGACTGAAATTACTTTGCTTTTAACTGATCCCTTAGGAGTACATGGGAATATTGTCCCCAATACTCCACAAGCTCAACCTGACAATACATAAGCAAAATGCACTTGCTGTAGGTGAACTGGGGACATGATTTGGAAACCCAGTGCGAAATGAAAATGTGGGGCCATGGATAAGAATTTCAAGATTAGAGAAGAGCATTAAACAAAGCATGGGGTCTTCCTAAATACAGGTCCCTGTGCGCTGCTAGGCTGTGCAGGCGTAGAAACAGCCCTGGAGAATGTTTAGTTTTGGTGTTTGGGGGAGACCTCAGAAGGGCTATCCATTAAGTTACTGGAAATAATTGCTGAATTTTGGTGCATGAGTGGGAAGTATTAAAATACAGATGAAAAACCTTTTGTAGAATAGATTGTAATTGAAACCATAAAGTAGAATAAATAAGGGGAGAGTAGAACTGTTGTTATACTGACTGATTCTTACCAGGTGATTGAAATGTTAAAGAAATAAAAAATTCCCAGTGACTACCTCAATATCACATATTTTGGTACCAAGTACTTTTCTACTGATGTGTACAAAATATTAGGTCCATAAATGCTACAAAATATCTTATTATATTTATTCTTTTTAATTAGTTGAGGTTATGTAGCACTATTTCATAGTAAAATAGTTATGCTGTATGCAGGAGAGGTGTTATAATGACAGACTCAGAACTAAATGTTTCTATAGAGAGGCAATGGAATATTAAGTAAACTGATGAATTTGCAGTTCAGGGTAGAGGAAAGGTTTATTTTTTACAACTAGAGCAGATCATACTTTTAGTCTGTTTTGAGAAAACTTTGCCAAAGGAAGTTAATTAGAATAATTTGTTTTGAAGGATTGGGGTCTACTACTGTGAGCAAGCTGTAAATGGCAGAGGTAACATTTGCACTACAAGGAAGGGGGAGATAAAATAAAATGGCCCATGCAGCCACACTTCTGCAACATTCAGCTAAGAAGAGTTAAGAGAGAAATAATAGTGCATTAGTTTTCAAGTTGGGATTTGTGAATATTTAAATGCAGCTTAGTTCAAAAGTAAATTGTGAAAACAAATATAATTTTTTTGTTATTAGTATCACAAAAAATATTTTGCTTTTAGAACCAAGTTTATTCTTTTCAAAGAATGATAAGAAAAAAAAACTGGGTATCAGAACTCAAAATATTCCCCTTAAAAAAGCCTCTAAGAACGGATTTGGCCTAGTTTGACCTTATGCAGAGGTTCTCAAAATTGTCTCAGAACTATGTGTACAAATACATCTACATTTGGAAGATCAGCATAACTCAGTGAACAAATATTTTATATAGAGTTCAAATTATCACTGAGCTAATCAGAAAAGTCATTAAGAATTGGGAAGCTATCTAACTCATGATCACAAATTCAAGTTTTCCAAAATTCTAGTGTTTCCTTGAAAGCATGAATTTTATCGCTGGTAGAAAATACTAAAAGTTGGTGTCCTTGAAATGATAAGTTCACTTCATTCTGCCAATTACCAATGTCTGAAAAACCGTAGTTTGCCAGTTGTTCCCTCAAGTACAATTGACATTTTATTATAAAAGCTGTTAGTTTAGCCTGCAATTCAAACAGTCGCCTGGAGATGACTGTCATATGTTGGCATGTTGCAGCAGTCGTTTACATGTGTTTCCTGTTTTTGTCACTAGAATATTTAAAGTGATGTGTACATTTAAGATTTGAGATTTAATAAAAGTTAAAAGTTTAACTGCTTCATAGAAGAAATTCTTAAATATAACCAGAGGATTTTTAGGACAGTAAAAATACTCTGTATGATGCCATAATATAGATACAAGTCACTATACATTTGTCCAAATTCATAGCATGCACAACACCAAGAGTGAACCATAATGTAAAATAATGGACTTTGGGTGATCATGATGTGCCCATGTTTGTTCACCAATTATCACAAATGTACAGCTCTGAGGAGGTGCAGGAAGTATGTAGGAAATCTCTACCTTCTCTTCAATTTTACTGGGAACCTAAAACTGCTCTAAAAATAAGGTCTTAATAATCTTTAAAAAATCGTTTGCACGTGGTATGAAGAATTCAATGACCACTAACTAGTAGAGCTGGTGTCACTCTTTTGATTTCTGCTAAGCACTGGCATTTTTACCACCACTGCTTTGTTCACTGTCAATGGAAATGTCAACACAGTGAGCAAAAGCAAATAGAAATCATGGTTTTATTGTGAAAATAGTTTTCCCCTCTCAGGCTCTCTGAAAGAAATTTATCAACCTTGTGCTCTTCTATTTTCAAGGATCTCAAAATCCACCTAAAAGAGAAAAGGGTTGTTGGGACACAAAAATGGTAATAAAAAAACATAGAAACCCAATGCATGAAAGAGATATGCACCTAGTATGTACAATTAATAATGTAAAGACACAATTAATCATGTTCTTTTCAATGTGCTCCACTCTAAGTATTAAGTTATTCAAATACATCTCATTCAAATACATTCGGGCTTCTTGCTGTGCTAGTACAGACTTTAAAGGAAAATTATATTATACTCTAATCAAAATTTGCGATTTTGTATCCAATAAATGAAAATTACATAAGAATTGATTTTGATAGGTTATAAATCATTTTGTAATCTCATAAGAGGAATATAATGGGTATGAATTTGATGGTTACATATTTTAGGAATTCTATTTAATACAGAACAAGTTTTCATTAGTAAAATGGTTTTAATCTGCCTGTGCTCAAAAAGGAAGCATTTTTACCTGACATAATAAATATCTTCTCATTTTACTGTACATAAAAGTGCTAATTCAACTATAAACTTTTGGTTATGGTTTTAATTTTAACATTGAATGTGATATTCCTACTATTCTGAAGCAATGTGTTTTTACCAATTTTTCGATGGAAATAATTGTTAGGGAAGAAATACGTTTATTGGCTATTATGCTATTATTTCAAAATTACATTAAAATGTTTATCATGGAATCCTTCAGAAACCTGAAAAATTTTAAAGTAGTGTTTTAATATTATTTAAATAATAATTATTTGACTAATATGTACAAGAAATAAACTGAAATTAATTTAACCAACAATGTTTCTCTCAGAATTACTTATCTATATATCTACCTACTTACCTTCCTACTTATATATTTATATTATCCCCAACTCTCTGCCCTTCTACGTCCTCCAACAGCAAAGTATAGAAAAGGCGTAAGGACAGACCTTGATATATACTTAAATAGCTGAAGGCGAGAGAGAACACGCCAGAGAGACTGCAACATCATAAAGACTGGGTACAAAATAGTGGAGTACAAATCATGAAACAATTCAGGACATGCACTTACAATGCAAAGTGGTATGCAAATGACTGAGTGGCATTCGGTTTGAGAAGAGGAATTTGATAATTGCTGTAGGTGCAGTGAAAAGATAAACAAAAACTACAGCCAAAGACAAAGATCACAAGGTGGCCTACTCAGCTAATATGATTAGCAAAGACCTCTTTGAGGAGGAGATGTTTAAGCAAAGAATATTTAAGGATTTAAAAGCCAGGACTGGAATCATTTTTAAATGAATAAAAAACTCTTAAGCATTCATCATGAAATTACAGAATCTTTTTGTGAAACATTACTGGCCAATGAGGTTAAATGAACTCTTCTGCATCTACATAAACATTTGTTGAGTAGGAACATTTAAAGCTCTCAGGGCCTTTTAAGGTCTCCACATGCCAGAGGAACGAAGTTGATTACTTAGAGGGAAAAGCAAATCGAACTCAATTGACTTTGCCGCCATCAAGCTAACACACGCTATCAAATCAATTTTTGTCACAGAAGGATTATGACACAGAACCTGTGAGTCAGCAGTCTCAACTCACTGAGTGACAGAATTATGGACATGAGAGGAAAGAGCAACCAAAAAGCACTGGCTTGAATATCCACGTTCCAGGGCCTCTTCAAGAAGAAAAAATTACTAATCCAATGCCTACTATGCGTTAAGCACTTTACTAAATGTTTTGACATTTGTCTTCTCAATTTAGGCCTGTGTGCAGTAGGTACCATTTTCACAGGTGTGGAAACAGGGTAATATAGAGGTTAAGCCATTTACCTCAATATCAGATAACTAATAAGTAAGCTATGACTTGAACCCAGTTCCATACAACTCCAAAGCTTGTCTCTTTTGATTTTAATGTGCTGTCTCTTCTGTTCCAGAGCAAGCTTCCTCTACGGCCCATGCCGGCGTCTGCTTCTGCATCTATAAAATGAGTGTGCTAGCTTAGATTCATTCAAATAATTCCGACAGCTCCTATTTCTGCCAAAGGCTGAGGTTTCCCTCAACTACAATACCTCTATAATTCTTCAATTAAAAACAAATACTCTGTCCATTTGGTCCTTCATAAATGTCAGTGTTTCTTTCATTTGAAAGGGAGCTGGGTCTGGAAGTAAACAGCAGTCATCCTGCTCATCACTCTAGTCTCTTCTGCAAAACAGTGCCCATTGCAGAAAACAATAATAAAAGCGAGATAGTCCGGCTCACAATCCTTCTGAAGACACTCCTCTTGATTAGGGTATAGAAGCAAAATTAACTCCTTTTCTCCCTGGGAACTAGAGCTTAAACAAAGCCAGCAAGTAGAAGAGGTATGTGGGTTAGAATTCGTGTCCACATATATTGGCGGGCTGACTGCTGCATTTCATTACCTTGAAAAGGCTACTAGGATGCTTCTAATGAATAATAATAATACCAGGGGAATAACAGAGAAGCATGAGAGAGCACAACTGGACAGTGGACAGGTCATTTTAAGAGCACCACTCTTAGGAAAGTTTGCCAGTCAAGGACTAGATTGAACAGCTAGAAGAGATAATGAGGGTGCAATGAAAACTCTATTCTGGCTGCAAAAGTATCATTTCTACAATTTGATACACATATTTATATTTAATGTCCTGAAACAGCCCTCTCCTTGGCCACTGCTTTCAATTTTATCAGTATTTGATAAGACTGCAAATACTATCGGGAGTAAGTTTCTGAGTATATCATAACGCATAGAGACCCAAGTGGACTCAGGTTCTCTTTTCTGGGAAAGGAGTGTCAGCGGTCATTTTCATTCCATTCACAAAACTGAGCAAAACGAAGCGAACAAACTTTCCAACCAAGGACATGTAATGACAATTAATATGGTACCCAGTGCTTTCACACTTTATTTTAAATATCCTAGAGCTCAGATGCATAATTTAAAGCAAAACATAAATAAATTAGGCTACTCACTTCTGAATATTATTTATAAAACATAAAGGAGTCAATTTACTTACACAAATGAATGCTTTCATATGAATTTTCATAAATGAACTAAGCTAAGTTATGGCTTTCTTGAGAGAAGAACTGGAAAAGACAGTAAAACTTGCATCAAATTTGAAGTTAGGAGCATATAATGAAAATTTCTATTCCGGCTGCAAAAATATCACTTCTACAATTTGATGTATATATTTATATTTAATGTCCTGAAATAGCACTCTCCTTGGCCACTGCTTTACTTTATCACTATTTGATAAGGCTGCAAATAGTGAGGAAAAGTATTTGAGAAGTAGCTACTATGTGTACAAATTAACTGTATAGTTAAACTTCAAAGGATAAATAGCGAAGTCCATACCATTCTTATTATAATCTAAAAGAAGTAATCTCTTAATTCTTAATCCTATGGAAACTCTGTTTTTCATCACATTTTACCAAAGAACATGATTTTAGAAACTGCATATTTAGATACCCACTTTTCTTTTAAGAAATGAAAGGTAAAGAATAGTCTGAATACGGAACTACTCTTAATTTTTTTTATTTTGGAAAGGTTTGAGTATTGTACTTTTAAAAATTATAGTTTCAGTGAAAATAAGATCAATAGTCAAATCAATATTTTTCCATAAGAAATATGAACTCACTACTGTAACAGAATGATTAAGAAAAGAATTCCTTTTAACTTTATTAAAACATTGTTATTTTTATTTAAATTACACTTTAATTTATTTGTCATGTAAAAAAAAAATTGGGCAAATGATTAAATGCTTTCTCTAAATGCACTCCCAGATTAGAATGATGCATATTCAATCAAACGCTCTTGTTGATTTCATTTCATCTATTAAATTATTAAAAACAAATTAAGCTCTAAGTAATTATAGTAGTAAAGACTATACTCAAAGCATACTTTTCATATTTTATGTAAAACAAAATACAAGGAAATAAAAAGCCTGATAAAAACAGAATAAATATTGAATGCATTCCCATTTATAATGAAAATAAATCCTGACTTGTTAATATTTTGGTGTTTTTCAAGCCTTGGCATTCCAATAACTGAAATAAGGCAAATGTTCTTTCTCCTCTGTTCCAATTACAGTGTGAGTATGTACTACAAGAGACATTATTATGTAAATTGATTTTTCAGTTTCAGGTTGTGCTAAATAATTGCTAACAAAAATGCATTATTTAGCTCATGAAACAGCAATAAAAGGAAATGGTAACTGTTGCTACCTTGTGGATGGCAACCCCAGTGTCCCAACATCAGGACCACTGAAGCTATTATCAGGGGCATGCAGCGAGGGCACAAGCAAGATGTGAGAGAAAGGATCATTTACCATCTAATTCTTACTGGGACTATGAGAAAATTATATCACTGAAATATATGTAGTTTATTTTCTTCTACTAAGTTTCATAACAAATATTACATTCACTACATAATGCTCAAATTCTTTAATATAATATGTAAGCTGAATTGATTTTGTACTTTGGTTTGAACAGGGGCTGGCACATTTTACTTTGAAGAGCCAGATAATAAATATTTCAGGCTTTTTTAGGTCAGGAGGTCTCTGCCGCAACAACTCACCTTATGCTCTTTCAGCACCAAAGCAGTCCTGGGCGAGATGTAAACCAGTGGGCATGGCTGTGTTTCAAAACATTTTTATTTACAAAATAAATTGTACATGGGCCACCATGTACAGGACTCTTCTACAGAAGAGAGGAGGAAGTGGTGTTCTAATATAAAATGAGGGAGATATTCCTTTCATTTGTCAAAAAGATATTGAGAGGCACTTTATGTTTTAGGTGACACATGCTTCCGAGTGAATCTTATGAGGTGGGGACTCTGGAGCCAGACAGAGCAGCTCCATCTGAACCTGAGCTCTCCCGCCTGCCAGCTCTATGGCCCTTGCCCATTACCTAGCTCTGCCTTCTCGCCTTCCACATCTGGAAAATGGGCGGTGGCGACTGGGGATGGAGTAGTGAGGATGTTAAATGAGTTAACACAGGTAATCCACTCAGAACAGGCCTGGTAAAGAGTAAGCACTAAGTACTGTTATTTGTTATCATAAAAGTTAATTTGCAAACACCATAGCCTATCAGAAAGTAAAAATCAATAAGTAAACAAATAGGTTCGCCAGCACCACCAGTATAGATAGAGATCTAGACGTGGAAAATCACTCCGAGCTCCCCGAGCACCGTGCCTGAGGCTTACTTATCCCTGAGGTCTTATTTATCTAAGAACTAAGCTACTATCTAACACACAGTTGGGAAATGGGAAGCGAATGAGGGAAGAAGCTTTGAATACATTTATGAATGTAAGAACTTGCAGAGACATCCCTGGTGGCCAACGATTATAAAGATAACCAGGCCCCCCAGAGTTAACTGAAGTCAGAAGGCCCCATTTAGACAGTGAGGTGCTGCCATCAGACACATCTTAAAAATTAGAGCAATTAGGGGTCTTGAGGGCAAGCACAAATACATATCTGGTAAGGAATTCAACATCACAGCTAGAATACAGCCAAGGAAGTTCAGATGCCACCCAGCGACTTCGGAAGGACTGTCTGGAGGGCACAGAGAGTCAGGAACACTTTGAGTGACGGGAGAGAGCGCTGGTGACTTGACACATAAAAGGTATTCCAAGAAAAGACACAGGTTACAAGGTGAAACTGGAATTAAATGACACCATGGGGGAAAGGATTTTTCCAGCTTCTTCAAGGTCTCCAAAGAGAAAATACAAGTGAACATTTTCTTTTTTTTGTAGGCTCAGAACTGTCAGTATGACCTGCAAACACCCTGCTACAGAATCAACTTGCCACATTCTTAAGCCCTGCTTCTGGTCTAAATCTCAGTGCTAACCTCTAACCCTAATAAACCTCACGTGGCAAATTTAGGCTCGCTCTCCCATGGATCATGCTCTTGAGACCCGGTGCTCAGCATTTAATCCTGTGCTGACAGCCAGGCTTCCTGGGTGCTCTTTAGTAGTGGGCAGCAGAGATCCTCGGACTTGAAGGTGCATGTGCGCGCCCGGGCACCCGGTCGAGTGCAGATTCTGACTCCGGATGCCTGGGATGGAGTCTCAGAGTCTATGTCTCCAACAAGCTGCTGATCTGGGAGCCCCACTTTGAAGAGCAAGGGTGTAGAGAACATTTAATTCTTATTTTGTACCTAATATCATTCTGGTTTTTTTCCTGGAAAATGGTTCTTCTCTGGTTCACAGCACGAATGGAACATTAGTGGTCACTTGCCCTTTCTACCTTCACTTTGTGAATGTACCTACAATTTCCCTCAATGGCCTAAATGGATTTCTACAGTTCGGGACTGAGGATAGCATCTTAGAGTTTTCAAAAGTCGGAGCTATCCAACAGGGCTTTCATACACAGCTTTTGATCCTCAATTTGATATTGAGAAGCTTATTTTGGTCTTCCTCTGCTATAATCTACCATACAACATTTTTTCTCAATTTTATTTTCTTTTAACACACTTGAAAATATTTATGTGAGCTTATTCCTTGTTGAATATATCTATATTTCAATTAAAAGCAGTGCCTATTCCTCATTTTAAATTATATTATTATATAGAGCGAATGACAGCATAATATAAATATACTTCTAGATATAATAAAATTTAAATTTTCTATTGCTCAAGTAAGGAAGCATATAGAAACAAAAAGCTATATGACATGAAATCTTATTTATTACTGCATTATTTGTGGTAATAGCCTATATTGTTTATAGTAGTCATTTTTCACTGACACAGCTGTACAAATAATGTTATACCTCTTGAATTAAGTATATTGAATAGTTCCCAGATTTAAATTATTTTAACTATATCCACCTCTAATAAATGATTGAATTCACTTATAAAATGTTCCTGTTTTCTGTCTCTAGCCTGAAATGCTCTTTGAAATTCTGAAGTCAGGAACCCATATCACAAGAACATCTGACTGTGTTCCCCTTGGGCCTGTTTCCCAGTTAATCGCCAAGTGTTTCCACTGTTGGTTCTGCCTTTACAGTCTTCCTTCTTTGTGTTAAAGTAACGGTCTTCGATGTATTTATCCAAGTCACCCTTCCTCTCTCTCTCTTTTCCCGATGAAGTGGGAACTTGTAAGCCGTAGTAAGAAGTCTGTTTTGTTTCACGGGGAATTTCTATTTTTCTTGTTTTTATCTTTAAGTGACTTGAGATCATCTTTGTAAAGGTTGAAGGAAAATATCTGCATTCGAAAAACACTTTTAAACTAAAAAGAAATATCTGTAGAGAAAGATTGTGGAGAATGAACACAAATCAATATTCTTCAGGGTCTCTTTTTTCTTTTACCTCCTGCCTTCCTTTCTCCCCCCTCTTCTTCCCCCTATAAAGGGAGGTCGTTAATGCTTCCTCTTGTCTGTAAGAGCCCAAAAGACAATGTCCAGGGTACTCCCAAGTGGGTTTCTAACACTTACTGGATATCGAGAAATGAATGAACAGGTGACCAAGTAGGTGGAAAATGGCAGGATCTGTGATTTCAAGGCAGGGAGTGTCCCAGAAAAAGAGAGAAAACAGGTAAAACATGGGGAAAAAAGTAACAAAGAACGTTTTTCAAGGACTAAAAGATAAACAAGAATTTGCATTAAAAGGTTATGATCCTAAATGGAATTAGCTACAAGGTTTCTAAAAATAAATTCGTGATTGGCCTTACAAACAATTGCGTATGTGTGTATGGTATGAATAAACATTAGTTATATGAATAAATAAGCAGAGGACATTAATTTTTTGTAGGAAATTATAGCACATATATTTTACTCTAGAGCAGTGGTTCTCAACCAGGGGTGATTTTAAATACTCTCATCTGGGACCTTTGGCAATACCTGACGACATTTCTGGTTGCCACACTGAGGAGGTGTCACTGGTGTCTGCAGCTAAAGTCCTGAGAAGCTGCTAAATATCCTACAATACACAGAACAGCCCCTCACAAGAAAGAATTACCTGGTCCAAAATGCCAATATTACTGATGTTGAAAACATGGGCCCTAGGGAAAGAAGTGATAAATGATAATTTTCAAAAAAGAATAAAGGCTGCCCATACAAATATAAAAATGACTTAAATATTTTAATCAATCAACGAAGGAACCAGACAGATGTTATAAGTGGTTTAAAAGAGAATCTGAAAAACAAATGTATAGATTAGGAGCTTGAAAGGTATATGCAAGTGGAGGCAAAACTATATTTTCCAGCTGATGGGATAGGGAATTCAACTGAACTTCTACTGGACCAGTAAAGGTTATCTACAGTTTACAGAATTATAAAATAGCTCCCTCTGAATCAGAATAATGTAAGACTTAGAGGTGTACTATGGACAATGCATTGTTTTCTACCACAAGACCCTTTTTTCCTCCACAGAAAGAAGAGGTAGAGTAGAGACTTTGGTCATCATCAAATGCTACCATTGGCCAAGTATATTCTGGTGGCTTTGGGGTAACATTCACCAGAGAATGAGTTTAATCAGTATATAAACAATATTTCTATTTACCTGGTATTTCAAATTGACTTATTCAAGGATCTCCTCAAATGTACCTCCTTCCCCTGGAAGATGTACATGTGAAATCAGATTTTATATTCTCTATCTCCACATTAAGCTCCATCAGAATATAGCACATATGAGAAAGAAAAAAGAATAAGTGATATTATATTGTCTTTGTCACCTAGATACTAAAACTAGAATAAAATGTTTTGTCTTTTTAAATGAATCTTGTGGAAAAAAGTATCATTTTTTCATTTTAATATAACCATGAGGACAGTATAATATTTCATAATATTATATATGCAGGACAAATTAATGATTCATAGAAAACCAGAGGCCTGGAAATAATGATTGAGGCAGTAAGTTTAACAGAGACTAGTTAGAATGTCCAGTATAGGCCCCGAAGGAAGCACGGATAATTCAACTTCATATAAATCACTCATGCATTGTGACGGCTCACCATCTTAACTTCATTTACGTGTGAACTGTTTCACCAAGGTTGGCCAAGAGTGCATTGCAATCAAGACACTAAATTCTTTTGGCTTTCTAACAGTTTGGTTGATTGAACTTGAAAATATCTTCGGTCAATGATACCAAATACATTCATTTTACTAACTTTGAAAAAAAATGAAAGTAAAATACATATGTATAAAACCTGGCACCTAAGATAATATCTTCTACTTACTCGTCTAGTAGAAATAAAAATTTTGGCTGGGAGTCAAGCCAAGTTAATCTTCATTTTATTAAAAGTCTTTTCTATTCTCTTTAAAGTGTTGAAATCTTCAAGACTATTTTAACTAGCCTTCAGAATGACAGTGCTACCATAACTATAATCAAAACTAAAAATATTTACATGTATAAACACTAAGATCAAAGTACTAAATTGTATATGGAACTTGACTGGGTAAGGAAACGAGGAGTGTGTGTACACCACAGATCAACTGATTAGAGGACAAGACAAACCCACGCTGATCGCTGTCATGCTTATTAAAAGGTTCTTTTACTGAGCCAGAACCCCAGACTAATTCATCACTAATTTAAAAGTCATAATTGAATATGCCATATTTGTCAGCTGGGTTCTACTATCACTCTACTGTCAATTACTTGAGAATATTCTCTCTCCCAGGACCTCATGGGAACACATGGTAAAGATAAATGCTTTTGCTACACTAGTGAGAGGATACTTCCAGGGAGGGACATTTTCACATTGTATTCTAGTTCCTTAAATGATTACTGTGGTATGAATCAAAAGAAATCCTGATTAGCAAATTAAAAATCTGATTAGCTCTTTGCAGAATGAGAAAAAATATATTAATCAACGACTGTCAGGAGGCCATAGATGGTCCCCTACTTTGGTGACACTTGCACGCTGGAAGCAGGCAGATAATGGATGTTAACACGTGAGAGTTTGAGAGACTTTTGATTGCTGTGAAACCCTTTTTATTCTTTTTAATCAAGGTAATTACAGAGTACAATGGTTCTTCAAGGCTTATACTATATTTATCAAGGTAAGATTGAGGTGTTTTTAAGACACAGTTCACTTATGCTGAGGTTAAAAAATACAACATCTCAAAATACTAATCCTGGGGTTGTAGACTTGGCTTCCCATTTCAAAGAGTTAAAAGCCAGATTAATATTCTTATCTGAAAAGATATCATATTTCACCTTTGATAGCATGAATGTTTGAAATTGGGAAAAGCAATAATGAAATTCTTATCAACCTTAAAAACGACAGAAAACCCACAGCCTTATATCTTAGTGATGTCAAAAGACTTTCATGGCAAAACTCAAACTTGGGCAACTTTCAATAAATTAGCATATCCATGTTCTTTAAAGAATTGAAATGGAGACAGTCTTGATGGGCACGGACACAAAAATGAAAATTGCTTCTTTATTATTTGGTTTGGGGTGTGCATTTCGGTACTTCTAGGATGTCAGTGCAGGAAGCAGTTGGATCCAGTCCTTCGCATGAAAGTTCAGAATTTAAATTAGGAAGATTCATCTTCCTGCAACTGTGTGTTTGAATTGCCACTAGACATTACAATTTATGATAGCCACTCTTTTTATTTACGCACTCAGTAAATGTGTCAACAGCGCTCTTCTTGGCATGGTAATCTCACAAAGAGGTAAAAGAATATGACACAGAGACCTGGACCAACAGTCACGAGACCACTTGAGACCAGGTTCTACTAACTCTTTAGCCACGAAAGCTCAGGCAAGGCCCTTAAGGATACTAAGACAAACCTTGTATTTTAAAATTGAAAATGATGGGACACACCCTGGCTTATATTACAGTACTACTATGTGGATTAAATGGGGAGGTGCATTTAGGAAATGCTGGGTAAAAATATGTGATTTTCCTAATCATTACCATGCGTTTCACTGCTGGTGACACAGAGTATTTGTATCTCCATATTTTGTTCATCAAGCCGGAGAACTGGCCTTTGCTGTTTATGGATGGCCCTCTCATGGACCCAAAAACTGTCAGTGTGAGTATGTCAGGGGCAAGAAATACAGAATGGAGCCAAATAACAGAGGGTAAAACATTAGCCTCCTGTTCTATTCTAAAATGTTTGCACCTGAAAATAGATCATATGAGTAAAATGATCAGAAGTAACAACAACACGATCAGATATTTCAACCACATGACAATTAACTTACTTTACATGGTAGGTAATGAAAAAATAGAAAACATAAGCATGAATTATTTAAACATAATGTCACATTTCCCTTGCATTGCATTTATCTGTGTTTGTTTCTTTCTATCCTTACGAAGCATGAGACAGCTCAAAATTCCAATTCTAAGCACCAGATTTAACTCTTTCCACACCAAAAGTATCTTAAAACTTCTCAAACAGAAGTAAAAAAATAAAGACAGTGAAGGGGGGAGGCAGCATGTGAAGGCTGCAAGGTTAGCAGCGGTGAGCAGAGGGATGTGGGTTCAAGGGGAGAAGAGGGAAAAGTAAATGACTGTAAAGAGGGCTGGGGACAGAAGATTTAAGAAGTCTCAAGATGCTGAGCCTGGAAGAATCCCTGGGCGCAATCCACACAGGGAAGGAATCTTTTTATGGAATGCCAGGATCTGCGCTGTAGCCCAGAAAACTGTACTTCAAGGCAACAGGCCCATTCAGACTGGCTCGAGTTAGCGCCTGAACAAGAAAATCATGAAATTCAAGAACGCAGGGGGTCAAGAAGGGAGTGCCCAGAGTCACAGTAATCACACACTGATTCATCATTCCTAAATAACAGTGACCACTTTAATGCAGCAAATATTCACCGGGCACCCACAAGATGCTAGAAATCCGGGGATGAAGAGAACAGGGTGCTCTGTCTCACCCAGCGTGAACCAACCCCCCACCCAAACGCCGCTCCTCCCACTTCCACACTCCTGCCCGATGAATCCTTCATCCTTGAGGAAAGAAATAAGAGAAACTCCAAAGTCATAATTTAAAAACGTCAGGGGAAGAGGAGAAGCATATGAACCGGGTAGGCTTCGCAAAGAAAATCCTTTTTGAGAGAGTTTCTTTCGACAGACCAACATCCTTTTAGATTAAAGACTATTTCGTTACATTAAGAGGGCAGCCAAAAGAAATGGCACAAAGCAGCAAATACGGAAGGAACGAAATGCAGAGGAAATAAGCAAAGAGGAATAAAAGGTACAAGAGAAATGCTTGGGATGCTGGATCATGAGGTAAGCGCTGCTGAATAATCCACTGGAAACCAGCCCTGCACAAACGTAAAAGATGGAAAAAGGAATTTCTCAGCAGTGATTAGAGGTGGTGTTTCCCTGACCAGGAAGCTAAATCATTAATTTGGTTACAAAGTAAGTTTAGTGTCTTTAGAAAAGGCTATCACCAAATAAACTATCTTGTAAGGGTTTCGAATACACTCCAGTGTTGTTGGTGGTAAGAGGCCCACCCCAATGTCACCCTCCAACACACTCTTCATGTGTCTCTCTCTAAGTAGAGTGTATCACCTGATAAACATCTGCTTTTCTTTTATTTGGTTGAATAATGTTAGATGCATTTTAAAGTTGAATGTTTTGGTTTTTTTTAAATACCATTCTCCCCCATTGAGGAACTGAGCAGGAAGGAGGGAGAACTTGGCTAACTGGAAAGCGATAGTTTGCTTGGATTTTGTGCAGGGATTGAGCCGGCAATCTGGGAATTTGCTCTCATCCAAGCTACAATGTGTCCTTAAAATTCATATCTGGTATTAATGTTATGACTTAACCCTTGAATAAGTATTTGCTGGAAACCTTATGCCAAGCCATATTCTGAGAAAACAGAAGCTACACATAAACTCAGGTGGTCTGGTCACCTAGGAATCCACTAGATCTTAACACCCACCTCCCCTGGGGCCTTTCTTTTCAAGTGCATTTCTTTGGTAAACAGAGGAAGTAAGGACACATTGGAAAGATCTGAAATAAGAAACTACAGTGAGGTATGGATAGCACTTACCCTAGCATCTCTTGATTCAATGTATTGATTTTTTTTATAATGTGTATGGTACTTTCAGCATTATTATTTATCAACTTAGATATAAAAATCTAGCAAACACATTTTACATTTATTTTAAGATCAGTTAACTGACATTTTCCTAATTCTTCTATAATGTATAATGTACTCTTATATAAAGCATAGTGAACAAGACTTTTTCTAAAAAATATTCATAGAAAGGGGAGCTCTGAATTATTGAATTTCTTGGAAATAATCATTTTGTTTCAGTCCGTCAATGTTTGTAAAAATATAATGGTAGGTTCTCACGTCTAAAAAGAGTATGTTGACTATAAATGAAGTTTTGCTGTCAGTGCTATAGTTTTGTTGACTGAAAATATTTAAGCCCCCTTGGTATCATAAAAGTAAACATCAGGGATCACTGTAAATGTGGATGTAACAAGTATAAAAATTTGGTAGCAAAATGCTGTCCCAGAGGAATCTGTGAAAAGTTCATTTCTATACACACGCGCGCATACTCACACAAGTACAAACACTTGTATGGACAAGTGCATACACCCTAAATAGGTGCTTATTTTCTTATAATTTACCCCTTTCCTAAAAGAAAAGAGAATAAAAATTCTTGTTAACTGGAGGTTCCAAAAACTTTGGAGTTTTATTAGGAACACTACTGGATTTTCAGGAATGCAATGCAGCTTAGAGGAAAGAAGTAAGAGGTATACCTGTTTTCAGGATTTTCAGCCTTAGGTGTACACACTGAAATCACCTGAACAATACATCTGACTAACTTCTCATCAAAGGGAATTAAAAAGGGAGAGCCCTTCATTTTATTCCCTTTTCTGACAGTACAATCTATTCAACAATTCACAGAAAATATTTTTAAACACATTTATGATCTCTGACACAATACACAATTTGCATTACACAGGCAAAGCATTCAATTGTAAAATGGCAATATGCTTTCTTATCCATTTTTTTTTAAAACCTGAATATTTGTTGCTTTTAGCTTTGGAATTTTGAATGAAGTTCTTAAAGAAATCTTTTAAAATCACTAGTTTAAAATTTTCATACTGAACGGCATACATTCATTTGGCCATGAGATGACAGTCCACAACTCCCCAACCATCCCACGCACAGTGGCTTCCTAATTTTGGAACTATTTCCTAAGATGCTTATGAAAACAAATTTATGAATCTATAGATTCTCAGCAAAGGAAGTAAAACAGGAATCACACCCGGATAGTTGTGAAAGGCATGAGCTACACAGCTGGGCGGATGCTCAGGGAAGACAGTCAGTCTCATCAGCATGTAGCTGCCACCAGGTGCAGGAGCAGATGTGGCCCCAGGCCTTGGTGCAGCAGTGAGCGCAGGGACCCCTAGGGAATGAGGAGGCAAACAGGATACAGGGGTTACAAGAGAAGCTTAGACCTGCAGAGTCAGCAGGAGCCTTGGAGTACGCTTACTTCACCACGTTTTTGAGATCCCTCTATCCACCTCGCGCAGACCCCAGCAGGCCTTCCTGCAGCCTCAGGGCAGCCCTATATCCCGCTGGACATCCCTGACATGACAAAGGCCTACATCGGCTTTGAGAAGAGATTTCAAAGATGCATTAAGCTAAAAAGAAAAGTTAATGAATGCTTTATTCATGACAAATCTTTTAAAATACAGAGGTAGGCAAAAGTAGGTTTGCAGTTGTTTGAATGAAAAATAATGCAATGATTAATAAATAATAATACAAGAATAAACTCTGTTTTTTGTACTCACAACTGTAAACCTAATTTTTTTTTTACTGACTTCAGAGAGAGAAATGGAGAGGGAGAGAGAGATAAAAACATCAATGATGAGAGTCATTGATTGGCGGCCTCCTGCACGCCCCCTACTGGGGATCGAGCCCCCAACCCGGGCATGTGCCCTGACCGGGAATCGAACTGAGACCTCCTGGATCGTAGGTCGATGCTCAACCTCTGAGCCACGCCGCCCAGGCCCCCTGGATATTCTTAAATGAAAATAGCAACATGCAGAACACTATGTAAAAATACAGCATACACTATGTGTGCTGTTTTAAAATCTACTTCCAATTTCTTTCCAAAATGTCCTGGGCATTTCATATCTTGAAATCTTTGAGAGCTTCTAATGATTACATAGTATTCCATAGCATGGATTTCCCAAGATTTGCCAAGATTTTTCCACTAACCAGCATGTGTCCTTGAATTATGTCCTTTGGATAAATAAAAATAGAAAGAACATCAAGTCAAAGTATACACACATACTTCCCAATGGTTAGGGTTAGGGCTAGGGGTTAGGGTTAGGGGTTAGGGGTTAGGGGTTAGGGTTAAGGTAAGCCTACTTCCTAGCATCTCTGCCAAAATGTAGTGTTTGCGAATGTATTATACCTACCAAAATCTAAGTTTACAGGGGAAAGTAGGTTTCTCTGATCACATCTTCCAAAGGATGGCTTTTGGTGGTTGCTGAGAGGTTGATGAAAAATGTTGGATGAAAAATTGTTAAATATGAGCCTGAAACATCAGAGGTCAGACTCTGTGATGTGCAACGTGATTTGAAAAGGTATGGTCATGGTTTTCTACTAAGCAAAGGTTCAGGTCCACCTCCTTCAGTGGGTTCAGCCTGGGATCACCCCACTGATGACAGAATGTCCTTTATTAAGCTTAAGTGCTTTCTTATGAATGTTCTTACTGACTTTTGGTAATTGGAGACAGATGCATAAATATATTTCCAATTTTACTTTGCAAAGATTTATTTTACTTTATTTTACTTTATTTGATTTGATGTGTTTCTCTAATGGGGCCTGGAGCCATATTACAGCCATTGGACGCATGTAAGGCAGACTTATCACTTCCTCTTCTTAGTGTGTGAACATTGTGTAGTCTGTATTTCATGTTTGTATCAGAATTTAAACTTTTTTTCCTAGAATATCACCTCAATTTGTGCAAACATTACATCCAAACATACTAGGGATGTTTAAAGTCCTATTTTTAGTATAATTTACCCAGACTCTGAAGGACTGCCAAGTTTAGTTTAGGAATTTTTAGTTTATTATTCAAGTGTAGAGAAAGAATTTCGTATTATCTATGGTATGTCATTCCAAACACATCATTGTTATTACCAGCATGATGACTTTTCCATTAATGGGAACACTGGAGTTTTCCCACTAATAATAATAGAAATTAATAAGCAAACCTTTTGAAACCAATTTTCATACTGAAGTGAAAGGGGTCTGTGTGTGTGTGTGTGTGTGTGTGTGTGTGTGTGTGTGTGTAAGAAGATAAACAGAAGTAGAGTTATTCCTGTGGTCCTATAATTGACACCAGGTATTAATTTTCTCACTCCTTTGGAATAATGTGTTGAATGCTCCTTTTAAACAAAAATTATACCTAGTAGTGGTAACATTAAATATTTACTCTTCAGTAACTCTGTAACAAAAGCCAAAATGCATCACATTTCTAAGTCTTGATGTTTTACTTATTTTGAATTTTTACAATAATCTAGAATTTTGTAAACTTTTTTTTTGCAGTTGAGAACATAGAAGCTTAGAGATGTTAAGTACCTCACCCATCGACACACAGCCGATAATTAAAATCCTGTTCTATCTGACCCTGAATTTTGTGTTTCCTTTTTTTAATTTATTTTACCTTTGAAGTCTGAAATTAAATCACCATATCCATTCAGCTAGTCAGTCAGGATCATGAAGGAGTGGAAAAATATATATACACACACCTTAGAATAGAGTAGGAAACAGAAACACAGGCACGATTTTCCTATCAGGAGAGATCCTAGTGGAAAATACAATAAAAATGACACAATGCTGGAGACTCATCAAGGAGAGAAATTGTACAAAGAGTCACTAAAGGAGTGTTAAGTTGTTGGGAAGCTAAAACTGTATCTACCTCCTATTAGAGCCACTGTTCTGGGGTTTCCAGCCATCTTTTTGTTTCTTATACCCACTCAGCAGAATTACATAATGTAGCATCAAGTTTATCTTTAAGATGACCTCAAGGGATCTCGAGAGTGTATGTATCCAACAGCCATCCTCCAAATACTTAAGAGTATATAATAAATTGGGGGGGTGGAGTATCAACAAGTGCTACAGCCTAGGAAAGGATAGAATTACCAATGTCTGGGGAATTTTTTTTTACCCAGATTTAACATAGGTGAAATGAACAAATATGTACAGGACTCAAGCAAACCATTAGACCAGTTTGCAAACTTCAGCTTTCATCAGAATCCCCTGGAACAGATCGCTGGGCCCACCCCCAGAGTCCCTGATTCAGTAGCTCTGAAGAGGGGCCTGGGAATTTTCATTTGCAGAAAGGTCCCAGGTGATGCTGACGCCGAAGGTGATTCTGCTGCTCCAGGGACCACACTTTCAGAATCACATCCAACATGGGGAAGTGAGGCTGTGGAACACTTGGGGAAAATCTCCAGATAGAATCCATTAGGCAGAAATGACAATGTGTGGCATCAAGTACGTATCTACCACCGTGGAACTTATTTCTAGCCCAGATGCTATGCTGGCCATGACCAGGAATGCTGCCGCAATTAGCCTGTAAGAGTAATACCGACAGCGGGTCACTGCCCTGAGAGCCATCTATCCTATTGGCTCAGGAAAAGTATTTGGTTTAGTTACTAGAAAGAGAATGTCTGAACTTTCTAAGCTAAAAGGAATAGGGATAATTTATTACAGTCTTGTGGAGAGAGAGGAAGACTAAATTAGGAATTCATGTGACCACTAATTGAGGTGAGCCAAGGACATAGTTGGAGTTTAATCAAAAGTAGAAAGGGTTCAATATATTTCTGTTGCCTGGTGGCCCAAACAATGGGGCTTGCTCTCCAAGATAATGAAATTATAGTGACAGATGCAAATGAAGATCATAATAACTAGGGTCAGAGTTGGGGGATTCCTGTGGAGGCTTTTTGCAGGTTAGAAAGTTGACAGAGATTTAAAAAGCAAGTGGATTGAGTGAAAAGAAGCACTGTGACCATCCATTGCCTTCATCAGTGCTTCTCAAGCTGAGTTCTGTGAATGTTAGTGGGCATGCTTAAAATAAAATAAATACAAAACAAAACAAAAATTGAAAATGATCTAATATCAATTTGGGGGGTTTCATTTTCATGGCATCAAAATAATAAAAGACTTTGATAAACAGTAAATAAAATTTTAACCTTATTTAAAATTTTCCTGAACATACTTGGGCATGGAATTATGATCTTTCATTTTATTTTTCCACCAATCTCATGCAATTATAACTGTATTCTGTTAGCTCTAAAAAACATCAAAACAAAAACCAAACAAACAAAAAACTTGTGACATTCTTCTAATTCCACTTAATTCTAAGAAACCCTGATTTGGCAGAGAGGACACAGCGAGAATCAAGGCCCTTTTATTATTAAAACGTATTATACAGCAGGTTCCACCATAATTCAAATTCTGGGAGCTTGTGTCAGAGGAGAATATGCTTCTGTCAATAATGAACTGGCATCTCTCCTCAAATTGCTTTCAGGGTTCACTGGGTCTGTGGAAATCAGAGGCTGAGGGTGACTTAAATAACCAATAAAATGACTAATTCTCACAGGTTTGCCATGGAAATGAGTGTCTGTTCTCTTAAGGTTATAATTTATATGACAATTATAATTCAGAATATATCTACAATAACTGACAAACGTACAAAAGCAAAGTTAAAGAAGTCCACTCTCTAAATAACCCTTTACTGTAGGTCACCACCTTACTGGAGAACTCAAACCCTGGGAATATTTGCTACCCAATGGAGGAATATACTACAGAGAACAGAGGAATACGTGAATACTATTAAGCCATCCTTTATTTGAAAAATAGCAGAAGTAAAACATTCTACGAGAATACCATTAAAAAGAAATTATTGTTCGGTGTAAAAAGTTTAGACATATAAAAAAAAAGGGGGGGGGGGAATCCTATATATTTACCAATAAGCATAAGAAGTGAAATATAGAAATATAACTGAATCCTCTACCCTAACTCATGTCTCACACCTGCATCCAGTGGAAACTATTATTATTAATTTAGGGTTTATCATTTCAAGCTACCACATATGAACTTGGCATTATATAGAAATATATATTATCTAGCAATATATACTATTGTTTTGCATATTCTAAAACTCATTTGCTTTTCTTTGCTCCATACTGTGTTTTTGAGATTCTCTTTGTGACGATGCACTGTAGACTTACTTCTTTTGGTCTCACTAGGGTACGTTTCATTACTTATCCAGAATGTACACTTTATTATTTATTCATTCTCCTATTTATTGACATTTGTGTTGTTTCCATGTGTACACTTTGCAAACAACACTGATAAGAACATTCTTGCTTGTATCTCCTTGTGCATATAGCATGAGAGCTTTGCTAAACTGTGCAATTGGACTCCCTCTTCCACAATGTAGGGATATAGATTTTCAATTTTACTATCTCTTGACAAATGTGTTCCCCAAAAATGCTACACCAATTTTCACTACCATCAGCTATCTGGGTCAAGTACTATTGCCCCATATCCTCACCAACACAACAGTGCCAGCATTTTAGAATTTCTGATTCCAATTTTTGTGTGCGAGTTGATTCCTCATTGTGATCTTCATATGTATTTCTATCAATCAATAGTAAAATTATATATATATTTAAGATAATTCATTCATACTCATTCTATATTTGCAAACTGTTTTGGCTATTTTTGGTCCTTTTACTTTTCATTAAAATTTGGAATAAAATTTTCAATTCAGACAATGTATTTCTGCTGGTTTATTAGTTGGGTTATATTGACTTTGTAGATTAATTTGGATTGAATTAAGGTCCTTACCACATTAGACAGTGTATCATTGCACATGGATTTCTGATTATTTATATATTTTCTAATATCTTTCCCCAAAGCTTTAATATTTTTTCATAAAGACCTGAATGTCTTTCATTTAGTTTATACTTAATCACCTAATATACCTGCTTCATTTTAAATGGAATATTTAATTTTTGTCTTATTTCTCTAGCTAAAGAAATTAGTCTTCTCAAATGAATGTCCCTATGATTTTCCTGTGAAGTATGACTTCTTGTCAGAAGTGCACTTGAGCCCTGACCAGGTAGCTCAGCTGGTTGGAGCATCATCTTGCTGTTCCAAGGTTGCAGGTTTGACCCCCAGTTAGGGCACATACAAAAATCAACCAATGAATGCATAAATAAGTGGAACAACAAATCGATGTTTCCCTCTCTCTCTCGGCCCCTAAAGCAGATGCACAGTTTTGCATTTCCACCAGAACCGAGTGTCCCTGTGGCTCCATCCCCTCCCCAGCATTTGGCATTGTCCTTGTTCTAGACTGTGGCCATTCTAATGGGCGTGTAGCGGTAACTCATTGCTATTTTAATTTCCACTTCCCTGATGACACAGGATGTGGAACATTTTTTCATATGCTTATTTGCCATCTGTATTTCTTCTTCACTAAGATGTTTGTTAAGGCCTTTGGTCCATTTCATAATCATGTTTTTTTCTTACTGTTGAGTTTTAAGAGCCCTTTTATGTTTTGGAAAACAGTCCTTTGCATATATATTCTCCTAGCTTAACAATTATTTCTTTCATTGATTGTGCCTTTGGTGCTGTATCTAGAAATCACAAAGCAGTTTTCATGAATCATGAAGCTGGCAGGGGTGGCAGAGAGTTCTGTTTCTAGTTTTTGGCAACGGACACTTGTAAATCTCTTATCTGTGCATATAAAGTGGGATAACCTTTTCCCCTTCTTGTGGTTAAGAAAGTGTTGTCTTTCTTCAGAGAGACAGAGAGAGAGAAAACATCAATTTGTTGCCTATTGTCCTGTTTCAGCACCTGAAACACACTCTGTATGTAAAAGTTCCTCCAGGAAAGTGGCAAATTATGAGGTTGATATTTACTAAGGCTGGTCTGCCTTCACAGATTTTGTTTTTCTGTCCATTAATATTTATAAGATGGTGGGGAGAAACCTATGGTTCCATTAATAAATAACTGTCTTCATAACCAAGCAAAAAAGAAGTTGCTTGTCTATATGCATAAAGAAGGAGCAGAGCGCTGATGTTGGGGTTGACCAGAAAGCTGCTCCAGCAAGAGGGAAATCTTTACTATGTTCCTTAGCCTGGTGTGGCTGCAATGTAAGGTGAACGGGCCTGAGATATCTCAGATAATCACAGAGATGAGATTTGCTAATTAACTGGTTTTAGGGTTGAGGGGAGAAGGAATTTCAGCTTCTAGGCTAGGCCTGCTGGATCTGCAGAAATAGAAAACAGCAGATTTACATATAATTAGCTAAATGTTAGGAATTATATTTCAGAACCAACCCTGTGTTCCAGGCATCTTCGCTTTGATACAGAGAAAACACAACTCCAAAAATAAACTCAAGGCTGTGAGAAGTGTTTGCTGAGGGTCTGTATAGACGTGCATTAGAGCTCCAAGGAGGTAAAGATGATAGCCCATCGGTGGCCCTGTGGAGGGGATTTAACTTGAAAGTCATATAAAGGATATGGAGCCCATTATTCCTCTAAAACTAGGGTTTAAACTATAGGCACAGACCCAAGGTTTCTGAGCATGGGAGTTGAACCTTGAAGAGTGGAACAGGAAAGTAAGTGACAGACAAAGGTGAAAAGTCCTTTTAGGGTGTGGAGCTCTGTTTGAGAAGTAGACAGTTTGACTCAAAGAGGGAGAAGACAAAAAATAATGAAGATTAGTCTTTAATGATATACTGGGGTCGTAATGCAGGAAGCCTTCAAGGCCACAAAGTTTTTGGTCACAGAGTTGAAGTTCAGGAAAGTAACTGAAACCTTCATGACAGCAATGACTGAAAGCCAGCCTTCCGAAAGTGAGAAATGAAGGCATGGGAAACGATGTGATCACATAAAAAACACAGAAATACTGTGTGTGTGTATGTGTGAGTGTGTGTGTGTGTGCGCGCACGCGTGCACACACACTCCATCCACTCAATCACATGCATGTAACACTTGTGGTATTTGGGGGAACTCATAGCACAAATGGACTGTGGTAAACTCCTCAGCTTCCCATGAAATAGGGGTGTGTAGGGGTGTGTGTGTGTGTGTGTGTGTGTGTGTGCGCACATGCAAGCGCTGACCTAGGAGTAAGAAATAAGGTATTTATTTTTGTTGTTCATTTAAAAATCATATTCTCAACAGAACCTAGAATTTATTCTCTCTGCTTTTTAAAAATAATGTTTTCTTAAGGTAATTTAAACTAGCCAAGATTTAAGGCAAATACATAAGACACGTAGGCAAAGAAGCAATGGTGCTTATTTTCAGGGAAGGTTAATAACATGGCCAAAATCAGAATATGATTCTAAGGGGAAATTATAAAAGATAAATGAAGCTCTTTAAAGCCAAATAAATTTTAAATTACCTTTAATTTTTAACTAGTTGAGTCGGATTTTTTTTTCAATGTATAATCAAATTCCATGCTATATGTTAGGCCTCTTGAAAGCTCCATTTGCTTTTAGGTTGGGAGAACAGAGCAGGAGGCAGCAGAGTTTAAAGCACGGGAACAGTAACTAAAGAGCTCTCTGGTAATCTTAGGAATTACTGCCCCTCTCAAAAGAGCGCATGTTACTTAAAGCACAAAGAAAACCTACTTTTAGGTGCCAACAATGCTAAAACAGTTATTATATTAGAAAATAATTTACTCCTAATTGCATTTTATTCTTTTTGTTCCCTTTCTATTGCATTTATTGGGGTGCCACTGGTTAATAAAATTATATAAGTTTCAGGTGCACAGTTTCACAACATATTTATTATCTGCACACTGTATTGTGTTCACCACCCCAAGTCAAGTCTCCTTCCATCACCATTTATCCTCCCTATGGCCCCCTCCCGCATCCACCTGCCCCATCCCACCTCCCACCCCCTCCGCCCAGCAATTCCCACACTGTTGTCCCTGTCCTTGAGTTTCTTCTGTTTTCATTCTGTTTTGCTCAATCCCTCTGCCCACCCCCACCCAGTGCCCCACCCCCTCCCCTGACAGCTGTCAGCCTGCTCTCTACCTAAGAGTCTGTCTCTATTTAGCTTGTTAGTTCATTTGGTTCATTAGATTCCACAGGTACTTGTCTTTCTCTGACTGGCTTATTTCATTTAGCCAGTTGAAAGGGTAAGATTTCCTTCTTTTAATCACCAAGTCGTATTCCATTGTGTAAATGTATCACAGCTTTTTTTCATGTTACTTACTCATCTGTCTGAATAAACTTTTATCATTTAAAAACAGGTCATTTTTTTTTTCTTTCCTTCATATAAATTCCATAACATTAACAGCATAGTTTACCATCCAGGCTAAGTAAAATTTTAAAAACTATATTTTTATAACAACTTGCCTTTTTTTTTTGAGAAAAAAGATGGCACCATTCCCTTGAATTCTATTAAATGAGTCCCAGTGAACAAATGAAACAACTTAGTGATGGAAGAGGTAGAAAGTTCCCTGCTGAAGGCACACATGTTCATCACTCACTGGGCCCTGTTCAGATGCAGCAGAGAGATGGGTGAGGAACCTCACAGAGGCAGCAAGAGAGAAGGCACTGAGATTGGAGTGTATGGATATTAGAATTTACTGGAAGAACTCATGCCAGACTTGAAATGGTCTGGGGAAAAAAAAAAAAGTAGCAAAAAGAGGCCACGTTGGAAATTTCATCAAGGGCTCACAAAACAATTACCATGCAGCCGACCCATTTTTCACGTAAGGTTCCAATTTTCTCTCGGCAACAGAGAAAACAAACACCGCCCAAAATCCTCCTGCAGACTGCGAATTAATAAATTCCTAAAGTTTGCTTAATAATTTAGAGAATATTTTCTAACTGCTAACTGATTAATCCCTACAACGCTTCTGCAATAAAATGGGAGGCTATAAAGATAACTTTTCCATTTTCTCTATTTTTATTAAAATACTGCCAGACAAGAACTAATAACCCAGGGAACCACACTGCGCAGCTCTAAGGGCACCAAGTTATTCCACTAATGGTTTGGAAACAAAACAAGGAGGAAGCAGCCCTTGTGTTCATCTCAGGCTGTTCACCATCGGGAATAAGTGCCCTGAGATGGGGAAGGAAGGTCTCTGTCCCTTCCTAGGAAAGTCACCACCATCTTAAATTCTCCTCTGCAGCTGCTTTTACTCTAAATAAAAATGAGCTTTTGCTTGTAATTATTTACTTACTTTTGCCCTGTACATTGAAAACTTTAATTATTCATGGGGTGATCCTTTTCATAATACAGCATTCAAGGGAAAGGGAGAAACAAGTACCAATAAAACACGTCTTGGATTTAAGAGGACACGACCTTGTCCCAGGTTTTCACTTCTAAAAGTGAAAATTAGGACATCAAACTATTTTGGTCTAGGATATACTATACAGAGAGAGTCTTCATATCATTAGAAGGTCAAAAATATATTCTATTCAAGAGTTGAAGTATAAGTAAAGTTTAAGTTAAAAGACAGGCTCCCAGATAAATTATGGCCAGGTGTGTAATAAACTAAACTGCATCTAGACAGCTTTCTTGTACTTTAAAATAATTAAAAGGTCAATGGCAATAGTGGACAATTATTTAGCCAAACTCACTTTTGAATTATGACCTGTTTTTGTTAAATCTAGAAGTTTTGTCACTCTTTTGGAAAGGGTATTGTCCCTCTCTTCTCTGTAATCAACCAATCCATTTTAGCATTTCAAAAGTCTTTTCACGAAAATATCAGCTTTCCCTTCTTCCTACTTAGTGCCTTATCATTTAGAACCAGTCTTGATAGCCAAGAGGAGAAGGTACCAATGGCCAGAAGGGTGGAATTTACATCCCAGCAGGAACAGGCAATACAAGAGCCAAAATTAAGTAGAAGAATATGTGTCAATAGTGATGCTTTCCTGCCTAATATGATACAAATATAGTATTTTTTTAAAGCTTCAGAAAGTCAGCTTTGCTACAATAAAATGTGTCAATTTTTACTATTATAATTCCATCACAATTTTTACTATTACAATCCCCGCCAAGCTGTGAAATCAGTATGCCTAGCAGCACAGTACACCTACGATTTCATCAAGCAGCAACTTGTCTTTAGCCTGATGAAGGATGTCAGTTCCAGCACAGATTAGCCCCGAATTACACATTAGGCAACATCACTGGGGGACACTGGAGCCCTGTAATGATCCTTTCCTGAGCACCAGCCACCACTGAGGACCACTGTGGTGGAAGTCTCCATGGCACTCACACAATGCTCACTCAATGTGGCAAAATGGCTTAAGTATGTAGAGATCCAGTTAATTCATCATTTATACGCTATTTTGTCTCTTTCCTTTGCATTAGGCTTTGCTTCTTTGACTTGTGTACATACTTTCTGATAATCAACTTCCTCCTTCCCTTTAGAAACAGTGAGGAAAACTTAGATAGCTACAGTAATTTGCTAATGAAAATGCAATTAAATCAATTATCATGAGCAGTTCTGATTTTGAAAGCACTCTACCAGAACCTGGAGGTACAAAAATTAAAAGTCTTTAAAAAAAAAAACTCCAAAATCTCACTTTCTCACTAGGATATATACAAATTAAAATTTAAAAAAAACATGAAAAATTTGAAAACTGGTGCATAGATTTCTAGTATAGTTTGCTGTGGAAGAAATTCACTGAAGTCTATGGTGCATGTGTCTTACGTAATATGTCTTAGAAAGAGAAGTTTACAATGTAGAAACTCAAGAACATTATGACTAAAGGGAAAAAAAACTTAAGCTAAGACAAAGAGGTATGAATGTATAATTTATGATGAAATTGAAAGAGCAGATGAATAGTAAGGAGGTATGTATAAACATGGGCAGAGTAGGAATATCTTTCAGGGCTGTTACTGTAGAAAGTGATTAAAAAATAATATCCATTCAAAGAGGCTTAAAAATGGGAGCATGCCTATGTAATTACGAAGTCCAGGATTAGTTCACACTGCAGAAATAGCTGGATTCAGACGAGCAAAGGATGTCATCAGGACTCAGCCCCTCCCATTCATTCCCAGGCATGCTTTCTCTTTTTGGTTCTACTCCCAGACATACAATTGCTTGGGCTGCAGAAGTTCACACCTGGATTATTTTCAGAACCTAGTCCTGCAGGAAATGACAGTACTTCTCTCTTTCAATCACTCTAGCTCAGTATTTCTCAAATCTTTTTCATTGTCATTCCCCTAAAAAGACTTTTAAAACATTTTTTCCCTAATTGCTCCGCTCCCAGGAAATTATGGAATAAAATTTTGTTAGGTAGGTTTGAACAGTAGGGTTGAGCTTCAGAGGGCCACCTAACGATTGTACCATTTAAGATTTTTTTCACTCCTCTCACCCCAAGAACCAAATTTTACCCTCTTGGGGGAGATATTCCCCCGTTGAGAATGCCTACTCCAGTTGACCATTGAGTGGCTCTAGAGCTGAGTGGCTCTAACTCTAAACTAATCATCCCGGCCATTTGCCGAGTGGCCAGGCCTGGATCACAGGCTACACTACAGGTGAAGAGAAAGCCAACCCCACATAACAAAATGGGTGTTGGAAGAGCTGTGCAACAAAGGGAAGATTACAAGAGGAAAGTGAACTGATGTAGAGTAAAAGATTAAAAAAAAATTAAAAAAAAATAAGGATCCCTCTCACCTAGGTTTTGAAAGAAGATCTATTTAGGCAAAGGCACCACGGCAAAGACCGAATTGAATAAGGGAATGACTGGAGGCAAGCAATCAGGTTATTGTGATAGGTGATATTAACAGAGAGGTGGTAAAAATCAGGGGTCCAGGCAAAAGAAAGATAAAAAGGAAGCAGCACCTCAGCAAATTAGAACCAACAGGATTTGGTGAGCAACTGACTACTGATAAAAGGAGTTAATATTGGCAGATCTGAACTGAAATTAATACAGGGAAAACAGAAGCCAAAACATCTTAGCCCGCTGAGAGGATGGCAATGCCCTTGGTGAAGACAAGTCAGGCTGAGTGAATGAAGGTTCCAGGGAAATAATGACTTGTTTTCTCCATATTTTGATTGCCTTTAGGACTTTCCAAAAGATGTGGCCACGGGGCCGTTGGAAATTTGGGTCTGGCTATTAAGAGAGACTTCAAAGGTACAGTTCATATTAAGAAGACTCTGACTTATATTGATGGTATCTGAATGCTTAGGAGAGGGTCAGATACCCAGAAGACAGATTACATCCAATATCCAAAGACAGAACCTTCGGGAAAACGCTACCCGGGAGAGACTAAGGATAGATGAGTGAGAGGAGTGGTGTCAGCAGTATCAGAGGACACCAGAGAGAAGAGTAATTTAACGTGAAGCTGACAACAATGCCCAACACCACAGAAGTCTGAGCTAAGACAGGTTTTAAAGGAAGCAGGCCCATGTCAGCGTGTCAGGCACATGAATGTGACTAAGCGGTAAACCAACAATAGAAACATTTAAGAAACCAAAGGTAGACTCCCTCACCCCAATAAGTTTAATAATAAAAAAGAAGAGTGACAGCATTGGAAGTAGATGCTTAAGAATATTTGTTTGGGAGTTAAAGACGCCTAAATTTTAGTCTCCTTTTCGATGTTTATTCAGATTCTCTAAGACCCAGTTTGTTCATCTATATGCATATGGGACTAATAACTGTATCTGCCACATAGTATTATGCTTATGATCAAATTGAATAATTCATCTAAATTTTGCCATAGAGTTTCAGTACATTGGGGGTACTCAATGTGTTTTGGCTATTTTTTTAACTGCAAGGAAGAATTTTGAGAAGATTACAATATTGAAAATGCTAACGATGGCAAGTAACCGACAGCAAGGTGCACAACGAAGGAGACGAAGATTGCACTGAGGGCCCAAGTGGGCCGCAAGCTTGCAACAGGGCGAAAGAAGAGTCTTTATCAAAGATAAATGGCAAGATTGAGAGAATGGATGACCACGCAGGGAAAATTTGATGGGGAAAGGAAAACGATGGAGAGTGCAAACATCAGAACACCTCGGTGAATCAATAAAGCATCGGAGAACTCTGTCTCCAGAGTGAAGAGAGTTAGGTCAGAGGCCTGAGGTAAGTGGAAAATCATGAAGCTAGAGATGTGGGGAATAAACTGGGAGGTGAATTAAAGTGGAGTATAAGTGTTTCTGATTGAGAGGGGAGCCAAGATGAATTAGCACTGGTCGAACACGCTGGCCTGCTGCCTAACATTTTTCAGCAGTATGTTGGAACAGCAAGCAGATATAAAGTAGCAAGAATTATCCAAGACTGAGTATCAGCAACACAAGACTAAAAAAAAAAAAATGATCCCAAGTCCTGGCCAGTGTTGCTCAGTGGTTAGAGTATCGGCCCTCACACCAAAGGGTTAGGGGTTCATTTCTGGGTCAAGGGCATGTACCTGGGTTGTGGGTTTGATTCCTGGCCCCATTGGGGTGTGTAGGAGGCAACCAATCGATGCGTCTCTCACATCAATGTCTCTCTCTCTCTCTCCCTCCCTCTCTTCCTAAAAATGAATGGAAAAAATATCCTTAGGTGAGGATTAACCAAAAATAAAATAAAATAAATGATCCCAGGAAATCTTGCATTTTTGAGAGAAAGGAAGCATAGCCTACTGGCCTAAACACTGTAGAAATAGTGAAGTACTGTATATGAAATAAAGATGTACTATGAAAAAATACAGTGATTGGGGAGCTGGAGGTCCTGACGACTGAGGATAAAGGTAAGGATTACTAGAAAGTAGGGAAATGAAGTTTGGTAGCTTTAGTAAGAGAGTAAATATTCAAATGTTAAGTTCTCTAGAAAGCAGTTTTTGCCTTTTTAAAAAATGTTTTTATTTACTTTAGAGAGAGAGGAAAGGAGAGGGAGAGAGAGAGAGAAACAACCCTGAGAAAGAAACATCAGCTTCGACTGGCCGCCTCCTGCTGGGGATCGAGCCCAAAACCCAGGCACGTGCCCGGACCAGGAATGGAACCATGATCTCCTGGTTCATGGGTTGACGCTTGACCACTGGGCCACGCCGCCCAGGCACTTTTCTTATTTTTAAGGGAGGGAGTGCTGCATAGTATTTCATTCTTAAAGATTAAAAATAAATTTTTAAAAAGCAGAGCTAACACAAAAATTCGGCACAACATTCTCATTTATGATATAGATGTAAAACTATACAAAAATAATAAATTGAATCTGGTTGTTAATAAAAATAACAGCAGAAAACGTTTATTATGTATTTACCAGTGAGGCAATGTGCTAAATGATGACTATGAATCAGACCCCAACTTTCTAGAACTAATATGATGTTTCAGTAAGGTATCCATTAGTGAAATAAATACACAGAATTTAATGACTCTTTTGTACACCAAGAATAGGATTTATAATATAATGGGAAGCCATTTACAGTAGCAACACAAATAAAACTAGAAATGCATAATAGAAATGTGTGCAGTTTAGGTGAAAAATATGCAAATTTGCTAATATAAAATAAGAAAGTATAAATGGAAAAACATTTCATGATCCTATGAGCAGACTCAGTACTTTAAAGATTTCAGTTCACCACAAATTATCTATACATTTAGTGCAACCCCAGTCAAAATCTCAACAGCATTTTTTAATGGAATTTGACAAGCTAACTCTAAAGTTCACGCTGAAAAGGAAACATAAAATATAGCAGGAGTATTTTAGAAAGAGATCTTTTACTGCCCCTACGCACCTTGACCTCCACTCACCACAAGTGCAACCTCCTCAATCCTGCCTTCCCTTTAACTTATTACCATCAATATCGTCTTTTTAGTGACAATAAAACACAGTGATTAAAAGTAGAGATCCAGCCCGGCCGGCGTGGCTCAGCGGTTGAGCATCAACTTAGGATCCAAGAAATCTGTTTCATTCCCTGTCAGGGCACATGCCCAGATTGTGGGCTCCATCCCCAGTGGGGGGCGTGCAGGAAGGAGCCAGTCAATGACTCTCTCATCATTGATGTTTCTCTCTCTCCCTCTCCCTCCGACCTGGAATTCACCTGGTCAACAGCTGAGCCACGCAGGCCAGGCCAGGCAATAAAGTCATATTAAAAAAAAAAAAAAAGTAGAGGGCCAGGAGCAGGCAAGCTGCCAGAGGTTGAATCTGAGCTCTGCCACCTACCAGCTGTGTGACCTTGTGACCCTGAGAAAGTCATTTAACCTCTCTCTGTTCATCAGTTTCTTCTTTGGTAAAACGGAAATGAGAATCATAATGATAGTACCCACTTTATAGTTTTGTTCCTAAGAATAAATGAAAATGTAAAGTCCTTAGTATAGTTCATGCCACAGAGGACTATATAATTAATAACTTTATTACTGAAGGAAAGAAAGCCCACATGTTTTAGCCTTGAGTTTTATTAGAAAACTGTCCCAGGAATTTTTAAAGTTTGGGATGAAAAATAAACTAGTTAGAGACCTCCAGCTTCAGCACTTTTAAACATGGTTAGAGGCATGAGGGGTGTTGAAAGCACCTTTTAGAGGGAAGAGAGGATGGGTGGGAGAAGCCCTTGAATTGGACATATACTTATACAAGAATCAGGTAAAAAATCTCCTCTCCTTTAGGGTGGCCCTTTTGGCTCCTACAGAGCATACCTCAAAGTTCTGCTGCATCGTCTGGCTTTGCTGCACCTGCTCTTAGGAGAAGAACTTCCCACTGTGCCATCTTGGCTTCCACTGTGCATGGGCCCACCAAAGGAATTTCCCCCTTGCTGGTTCTCCCTCCCCCAGTTGATTTGGGGGGCCAGGTCAGGCCAGTTGTTCTCTGGGGAGACTGGAAAGCTGGTCTTTTCTGCCTGCTCAGGAATCAGTGTCCCTCTGGCCCAGGATGAGGCTAATCCCTGGGGTGTCTGTGAAGCTGCCCCTTCCTAGTTAATCCGATTTAATTAAGTATCTGCCTCCCTTCTCTTTTGTTAATACCTCAGCTGCCTACTGTAACATTAGAGCTGAGATTTAAATTTAGGTAGCCCATTTTTAGAGTACTCACTAAAAGGCAGCCCATTTTCAGAGTACTGCTTGTAATGAAGTGCATTATACTCTAAAACATAATATGAAATGATTACCAAAGTTAAACTGAATAGGGTGGGCTGATCTCAGAGCTGTATCTAGGATGGCCTGGTTACTAAATACCAAAGGATCTCCTTAACTCAAGGTTTTGGCTTGTCATAAAAGCAACCACAGATCATGTTGCATAAAAAAATTATAGAGTAAAATTCTAACGAAACATTGCATAGTTGTTGTTATTATGTGAACTTTTACTCTGATTATGCCTGAGAAAATGAACAAGATTATGAAAGCAAAATGCATGACGTATTTTATATTGTTTACTCACACCTATGTCTACATTTATCAAAAGACTGAAACCAAGTTGATAAAAGCAGCTGGGGTGCCAGAAAATAGGAAATCTCATGTTTAAACTCCTTAAGTCATTTACAAGGTTCCAGGTCTTTTGCTTTGGGTCATTAACACCTTCACTACAGGGGAGGGAGGGACAGTAGATGGAAGTGAAATTCAAATGACTTATTTTGAAACCTACTTTAACCTAAAAAACAATGAGATGAGTGCAGACATTATTGGCTCAAATGAGGTTTGGAGATTTTCTGAAGGTTTCTTTTATCACTCGATCACCCTTCGTAATTTGCAAGTATAAATGAGAACAGGCCACAGAAGTCCATTTGAAAACTGGCTGTCAGGAGCCGTAAACCTTACAAGTTGAAAGATGAATGTAAGGACCGCTTTACCAGGAGGGGGGTTAAGTGTCTTTCAGACAACAAGTATTGTAAAATGAGAAATCTAATTTCCCAAGTTAAATTAAAAGTGTGAAACCTCGCCTTTCCATTTCCTCTTGTAACTTTCATGGGCACACATGAGCTCAGGGATTCTAGTGTGGTGGTATTAAAGCTGCAGGAAGGCAGCAACCCCTCCACAACAGGATGGAGTCATTGATCCGTCACACTAAAAAAATGCACATAGTTACATTTTTGTGTATTATTTCAGAGAGGGAAAGGATTTCCTGGAGCCTCATATATGCCTTCAGCCCAGTTAAGAATTTCTTCTCCAGACCACCCTCTCCACGGAGCAGGTAGCATGGTGTGTCCTAATTTTGCTCACACAGTGGCAGATTGCACACTGCTTGGCAGACAGGAGCCTGATGTGGACATAAACCGCTCCAGGGCAGGGTGAACAAGCCAGACAGTGAAGCGATGCTGAGTAGACGTGGTTATCACCTTTGCCCCTACACTTTGGAAATGCTGACCTTGTACACAAAAGAAGATTGCTATTTCTTAAGCTGTTTCTCTTACTTTGTCTCTTTTTCAACACTTTCAGGTATATGGTAATGAAGATAATAATTGTCATATGAAAACATATATCATCTGGAAGATGTGAAATGATAAGTAATATTGTTTTATTCTTAGTATGTAGTGAGCACTCTTCTAAGTACATTTTTTTTTCTCTTTCCTTTTTTGTTTTTGATGCCTTTGTAATTAACCTAGGTGTAAATAACAGGAAAGGAGCAAAGGGAAGGCCAAATACTCTAGGCATGCCATTTGTGCAGCTTTGCTCTCCCCAGGAAGCCTCAGGTCTGTTCCCCACAGATCACTGGGGGAAGGGAATGGACATGGGGGGGGGGGGCAGACACATGCCCAGTCAAGTCTGGGTGAAATAGGGAACGTACTTGCCTGTCAGTCACACCTGGGAACAGGTCATTGGCCAGAGTAGGCATGGCCACTGCAAGCACGCAAAGATTTTGAATATTTAATCCCCTAAACAAAGTTTGGTTCACAGTCTTCTCACACTCCTGCATTTGCCCACACGGCCCACAGCCACGTGGACCCCACACAATGGAATAACAGACTACAACTAGTCTAATGCTGTAGGGGCCCACTTCCACCATGGAACAGAAACTCTGGACATTGGCTCTGCTTTGAGCTCTGCTGAATCCCCAGCTGCACCTCTTCCAGGGCTGGATTAAGGGAAATGGGACTCTGGAAACCCAGAGATGTAATTCCACGCAAATGAAAATCACTCATTCTCCCGTGCAAGTCTCGGGATGTCGTAAGGACCCCACCCTCAGCACCCAGTGGGGAAGAAGACACCCCACTTCCACCGATAACAGTTTGTTTTGCATTATCTGAGTCTTTTACAAATGCCTTTTACTTAGGTTATATATTTTCTCACCTGGTAATTTCTGACTTTTAATGAGTATTTAAACCATTTACATGTGATGTAAAATATCTAAAATAGAGCTGTCCTCTTAGAGTAACTGAAGTATTCGAAGTTGTATAATACCCAAACCTAATTGTGTTTTTATTTGTTGGAACTCTAAAACCATTCAGCTGTATCAGAAATAGTTTTATGGAACTGACATTCAGCAGTAACTCTAAATTACTGTGTGCCTGCTGATTTTTTGGGTTTTGTCTTAATTACACACAGGCTATTTATATATGCCATGTGACTTCTGCTGAAGAAATCCAAGTTATTATTTCCAAAAGTTAAGCTGCTGACCTACAGAGGAAATTATGTATTTTTATCTTGTCACATATTATCACAACATATTATCAAGTATTTCACTACATATCAAATGCTCGAATTTTTAACTGGTAAAATGAAATACCAATCTAGACCAACATTGTGTCTGTATCATTCCTATTATTAAAAATTAACTGTTTTATTACAGTATTCCCAAAAGCAGAATCATATTTGACACCAAATTTTAATATACTATGGTTTAGCAATCCTGAAACACTAAGTTTTAATATGTGCAACTAGAGTGCTCAAGGGAAGTACCATCTGTCCTTAAACTGGTTTGTTGTAGACATAATGGTGATTAGTGGCGTCCTTGAAACCGTGTGTAGAGTGCTTTACTTTTCACTAAAAACAAACAAACAAAACTGTAGTGGTAGTAAGGAGGGCATTTTTTATGCACCTTTAATGAACACCTCTAGCAGCTTGCTTTACTGATAATTATTCAAATAAAGCATCTTAAAAACCCATTCATTTACCTGCTTTTAAAGAGTGGGAAGTCATTAAGAATTATACATTTAGTAAACTCTGTCTGTAAATCGTTCTAATGCTATTTTATGAATCACTTCAACATTTGGAAATAAAGCTTAACTTTTTAATGACATTTTTTTCTCATGTGCTCTGCTCATTATACAAATGGATAGTTCCACATTTTATCAAAACAAATAAAGATACCCACTCGGTATTACAACCTACTCAAATGACAATTAGCTCAGTGGTCACAGAAAAATAGACAACTTCACATGGACTTTAGAAAGCTTGCTGATTTTAAGATAAGGCTGATGCTAATAGAATTAAGCAGCAGAACCTCATTTAAAAAAATAAAATAAAAACTAAAAATTAAAAATTTAAATAAGTGAGATAATGCATAGGAAGCCCATAGTATAGAGCTTAGCACATAATGAATAAATATTATAGATTAAAAACATTAAGCAGCAGAAATAATTAATGCTTTTATTTTGTCTACCTTTTTCCTTTTATATTTGTATGGGATTCATAAAATTTCAAAAGGACAAGTGAAGAATATAGCATCACATTAGTCTTATAGCCCCAAGCTGAACTTAGAAAATTCTATTTCTCTCTTCGTATCCATTTTCCACCCATTATTTAATATCCAACTCAACCTTCCTTCCTCATGATGTCTTCCCAAAAGATAGAGATTCCTCTTTTCAGTGGCCTTGTTATAGATACTGATTCCTGTGAGATGAGTGAAAAACTCTTCTATTTTGTCCATTGAGTTTTGCTGAATGTTTATATGCAGGTGGGGGGGAGGTAAATTACATGTCAGGAAGCCTCAGAGTCCAGTAGAAAGGAAATAAATGGTCTTTGGAGTCACTGGAGTGAGAGCTGGATTAAGATTTCATCTCCACTCATTGCTAACTGCAGCACAACAATTGCCCTTAGCTCAATCTCATTTGTAAAGAAAAAAATAGTATCTACCTTTCAGCCTTTTTCTGGTTAAGATTAAATAGAAGTAATGAAGATAACACCTAACAAAGTCCTGGTACAAAACAGGTGATGAACAAATGCTGGTTATATTTCCCTTCTTTCCCTTTTCTGGCCTATGCATCCATTCCCAACTAAACAGTTGATCTAAAACTTCAACATGCATAAGAGTGACCTGGGGAGATTTGGAAAAACGCAGTTGCCCAGCCCTATACCAGTGAAATGCTTTGGGCCCATAGCTCCTAATTTGACATGATTCCTGTGTGATTCTGTCATGGTGGGGTGGGGACCTTATTGGAGAAGCAGTAGCTCTAAGATCCTACAAGGAGTGGTTATGATCACCATGGGTCCTGGTATAACATTTCCCACACACTGGTCTTCAAAAGATACAAGCGAGCCTTAGGCGGTTTGCTCAGTGGTTAGAGCATCAGCCTGCAGACTGAAGGGTCCCGGGTTCCATCCCAGTCAAGGGCATGTATCTCGGTTGCAGGCTCAATCCCTGGCCCTGGTCAGGGCGCATGCGGGAGGCAACCCATCAGTGTGTCTCTCTCACATCGATCTCTCTCTCTCTCTCTCTCTCCCTTTCACTCTCTCTGAAAAGCAGTGGAAAAAATATCCTCAGGTGAGGGTTAAAAAAAAATACACAAGCTATGTGATGCAGCATTAGCTATACTAATAACAACAATAATAATAGTAATAAATGCAAACCATATTCATAGTGACTAATGGCGTTACTGTTTTTATTATGAATTGCATTTATGGTAGTTCTCTATTAACCTAATTATTTTACTGTCCAGTTAATTCCATTACTAGATCATAATTGGTACAGAACAGAAAGTTCCCAACTCCTCGGTTTGCCTTATAATAATAAATTTATTGGTTTGGACTTCAAAAATAAATGCACCTACTTGGCCAATTGCTAAAAGCTATGTAATTACTCGCCTCATTACACATGAAAGAAAATCCTTATTTTTACAATACCGAGGCTTCACCTTCTTCTGTTAAATGGACACTTTAAATTACTTTCAGTGACATCAAGTGACCTCAATATCCCAAGCGCCATTTTAGGCAATGAAGATACACAAGACAGGCATGTCCCTGCTGTCACGGGGTTTCATTCTGGTGGAAAGACAGACAATAACCAGATAAACAAATAGATCCTTAATATAACTTCTGTATGGAGGAAATGGAACTATTATGTACAAGATCCTGGCTGTGTCGTGGGTTCTGGGCTGCAGAACTCGGATGCACGTGCAGGATTCAGTGACTTAATCTTTCAGCTTCCAAGAATGCTATCGGTTGATAATCAGCTATAGTACCTCTCGGGTAATGTCATTCAGATAAAGAAAACCCCTTGGCCCAATGTGAGAATATAAAGGCTGAACTCTCACCCACCTTGGGACAACTCTAAGGGGCCTTCCCAGTTCTAGAGCCCATGGTCTGGCTGCACGCTTTTTGTGACTGCATCACAGTTCAGCTTCTCCTTCATCAAGGCCTGTTCTCTTCCCTTCCCTCAGGCATGTTGATCCCCAATAAACTCCTTGCACACTAATCTCCCAGAGTCTGCTTCCCATAGAAACTGCACTGCACTGGAAATGGAAATGGAAAGTCTGCTTGACTCTCTTGGCATCCCCTTGCATACCAGAAATATATAAATTTTCCTACTCCTATTAGCTATTATACTTATATAATGACTTAATTTATAAGCCAGGTTCTCTATAAATTCACATCTACCATTTCTTCAGCTCAAAAAAAATAGAATTGACTTTTTGCCTCAAAGACATACTCATTACTTTCTCCAAAAATATTTATCTGAAATACAAGTAATGACTTATCTATTTGAAGAAAAGAAAATAAGGAATATTCAAAGCACTATACTGGGAAATCTCCACTCTATTCTGAGGTGTCTTACTAAAAATCAGAAGTTACATTTATAGAGTATTTTCTATACTTCAAATACTAAATGTAAAATACTTTTATATTCATTATCTTATTTTACTCAAGAAAATCTTTATAAGTTACAAATTATTATTACCCCATTATACTGAGAAAATACTGAGGTTTAATTGGTGTCAATAAACACACAGTGACCCAAACCCAGCAGGTGATACATTTTTAATTTAAAGCCAGGCAGTGGTGGACACCTGATTCTCACCCATCACTGACTGCTTTTCATAACACTGAGGAACTCTCCTGTTAGGCACCACTTCATACATTCAGTTTTAAATATCCATTCTCTTTCTCCATCCCTTAGTACATTTTACACTAATCATGAAAATAAAGACAACCAGGTAGTATTCAAATGTGTAAATTTCAAGTACCACCTAACACTTTTTCCTACTTTAAAAAAAAAATAGAAATTATCTTTGTTCTCCTGGGTGCGATCTCCCGCTATCATAATGTTCGCTTTTATTCTGTTCCATTTTATGATCAGTCAGATGTTAATAGACTAGTGGGACAATACATAAACCCAGTACCCAAATAAGGAAATGACCATTTGAGATTTTTAATCCCACCTAATATAATAATGAAACAAGGACTAAAATTTCAAGTATTAGGGTAAGAGAGCACAAAAAGGAAAGTGACATAAAGAAGAGAGAGACAGTATATTGTGTACTATATAGTATTTTTTCATTACCCTTTCAAAACCTATTTTATTTTGAGCTACAGAACATAATCATAGGGTTTGGTCCACAACGTATTTATTCAACTTTCAATCATTCATATGCATTTATTTAAATTTATCATGGATATTCTTTTCTAAAATGCATTTGGGGGGGGAAACTACAAGTTACAAGAAAATATTATCACTGGTAGCACTGGAACACAGTAATTTTAGGTCAAACCACTACAGGTAAGAAAGACTTCTCTCTCTGAGTTTTGATCTATACAGTTCTGAACTGATGTCAAAAAGTCTTTCCTAGAATCAAAAAGTAAACTGTACTTGATCCAAAGTCCCTAAAGCAAAAAAAGCAAAGTCGATGCTGAGTGAATTTAGGAAAGACTGGGTAACATCAGAAAAACTGCCCAGTTTCAGAACAGACTTAGCAGTAGACTCTTAGGCCATTTAGTGATCAACAAAATCGAAATTGGAGTTGGAAGCAGAATGCTAATAGATTCTCCAATTTGGTTGCATCATTAGAAGGTTAGGTTACATTGTTGGTAAGTTTATAATATGATGATAAGATTGGTGTGTGTCACAATAATGCAGAATTCAAGAATGAAGGAAATTCTCAGTCATGAAATCTCAGAAACAAAATTCTCTGAAACCATATTCGTATCAGATCAGAGTATGTAGTCTGTCAAATAATAAACTTAAATTGTGTATGTAAATAAAGAAAATTCTAAGTTCCCTATTTTTATAAACTCATCCATCACTCAAACAACTAGATTGGATAAAATGGAATCTACAAATGCAGAGCTTGTCTTCAATGTGATGGCTGGGTCTCCTTTCGCCTAATCTATGGATAAATTCCAAAGGAAGTCCCAGTACGTCCACTTCTGTAATTTTGTGACAACTGCGGCATGAATAAAATCTAAATAAGGTCTACACTTGGAGTGTTAATAATGTGATTTTGTTCTTTACCTGGAGCATATCTTCCATGGAGCCTACATCAATAGGAGAAAACAGTTAGGCTACTAGCTGTTTAGTGGGCTTTTTTAAAATAAAATAATATAAGCCCATAGTTAGAAAGACACTGTTATGGGCTAAGTTGTTCATATGTTGATGTCTCACTGCCTCAAAATGTGATTCTATTAGAAGAAAGTCTTGTAATTAAGTTAAACCGGGGTTGTGGTGGTGGACCCTAACCCAACAGTAAGTGCAATATTTAAGAAGAGGAAATTAAGACACAAACAGAGGGAAGACCATGGAAGACACGGGGAGAATACTGCCGTCTACATACAAGCCAGGGAACGAGACTCAGAGAAAGCAACCTTGCCAACACCTTGAGCTCAGACTTCTGGTGCCCAGCATTCAGAGAAAATGAATTCCTCTGGTTTAGCCACTCTGTCTATAGCCCTTTGTTATGGCAGCCCTAGAAAACTACTACAGGCATAAAGATAAAGCCAGTTACTGAATGGCATAACCGCATCTAATTGTTCATGCTTGTAGCTATCGGACAGCAAGTGACTATAACCAGAGCAAATGCTAATTGTTACACTCAAGATCCAAGCAATTAATCAATCTTATTATTCACTTATTTAGTTAGTCATCTCTTAGGTTAATATTTACTTAACATTTAAAGTCAGTGACTCCTCCACCAGACTGTACATTTCTCAAGGAAAAAAAACAAAACAGGACTTCTTACTCTTCGTGGGCAGAGCGCCTAGAATGAGGCCTACCAGGCATTGAACGCTTCTGGAATGAGATAGGTCCATGAAGAAGTGAATGAACAAATGCTCGTTTGGCTGAATCGCAGCAGCGGAAGGCCATCAGTCTGAACCTAGATAATTACTACATGAGATGCCCATTCGCCACATTCACTGTCCCAGTGGAAAAAGAGAGGTCTGGTGGCACCATGGTACCTTGAGCACATCGCTTGACCTCCCCGTCTGTCGCTCAGAGGCATGTTGGTGATACGCGCCTTTCTTGCCTCACACACACCCACACACCGAGCATTCACTCCTCGGGGGTGAGAAAGACACAAGACGATACAACTGAACGTATGTTGTAAAACATCGTCTATGAGATTTGACATATCTGGGACCAAACCCAACGTTTTACTGTTTCTGGCATCCCTCATTTTGAAAAATGGAAGCCACATATGATCAAGGATTGGTGACCGGTAATAGAGACACTGGATCATAAATCAGGAGGACACCTGAGTTCTCATGTAGTTTCCAATGTAATATTTATAATCTGGGTCCAGCCACACTTACTGTGAGACTAACAGGAAAAGGGAGACTCAAAATTACATTGAGGATGATTAACTCTATAAACTTCTTGCACTGCTCTTATTTTTCTTTGAATTTTCTGCATAGTATGGTAGGATATTAACCAATTAATAATATAAGCTGTAAACACTCATAAAATGGTAAGATGTAAGCAAAAGATTACCAAACAGTGTGAACTTAAACTTGGCCATGTCACAAGTAAAAGCGTATACACTTCAGTTCAGTTCAAGTGCTCAGTTTATAACCACAAAACGTACAGTAGAACTTAATAAAATGCTCTCTTGTCTTGAGGATTCACAATGCTCCAGGGTCTGGATGTCAATGCATCTTTACTGCTTACCCATGACTCTAGGCCAAGCTGTTCATATGAAAATTATTTTCCTCCTTCACTATTTAGACTAGGAAAAAAACTGTTTTCAATGTTATAGCAATGGTTATTTATAATTGTCTCCACTCACATTATTTTATGTCTTTTCACTTGAAATTCAATATTAATTTTTTTAAAAAATAAAAAGAAAGAAGTGTGTGCTTGGGAAATACCTCAGTAAAAATTTCTTTGTGTAGTTATAACTTTAGGGTTGGCATTACCTGTGTGTTTAAGTACTTGCCCTTGAACCCAAGTATGGATATCTTAATAAAATGTTAATTATAAAAAATATTCCTCATAATTAATCAAGGTCCAAACTATGAGTATTCCAAGCACTAGAGCAAGATAAGTCTGTTTGTGTAAGCTATCGATGTGGGGTTTGGCAACCCTTGACAAGATCGTAATTCAGCTAACATTTGCTGAGGTCACACTGGGTGCAAAATGTTATTTAGCCATTACCTTCACAGGGCTTAAAATCTGGTGAAGAAAATAAGCATATACTCAGGTAACAATACTCCAAGTGATAATATATGATAAATAAGATAAACATTTTGAGTTTTCCTATACACAAATTGTAGCTTTCTTCATGGAATAGATCCCCTTCTTGAAAGAGTACCCATTTTCAGTGTATAAAATATTGGATATTTTCCATTGTGTTTTGCTATGTGGGAGATGTGTTTTTCTGTTGTAAAAAAAAATTAAAAAGAGCTAAAAATCATCACAACACTTTTAAAAAACTGCTAATAATAACCACCGCTTGATGAATGGCAGCACACTCTCCCTCCTGAGTGCATATAAAGTCATCCTGAGAGGTCTAAGTTATTTTACACATTTCACTGATAACGAAACTTGATCTCAGTGTGGCTGCACCAGATCCCATAACTGAGATGTGTCAAACCAGATTCAATACACAAACCTGCTCCTCTTGGACTCTCACATATTACTCTTACCAATGTGATCTTATCATCAAAAAGTAATTAGTATTATTTCCTATAATTGCATGTGTATCTACAATGATATCAAAATAAAAAGCTTAACTTACAAAGTAATTAGCTTGATAAAATAACTACCCCGCTTATAAAACAGGAGTGCAAAGTAGCCAAAATTGTTTATGTTTGTCACGAAAATAGCAATTTCAGTTTAGCTAAATGAATACACTGGATTCTAAAGTCACTGAGATTCCACCAAAACTCTTCCGTAAAAAGCATAGCCATATAACGTTATGGAAGAGTTTTGTTTGTCCTTAGACTACTCATTTGTTAGAACTTTCTGGAAGATGCCATATTTCAGAAATGAGCAGTTTTGTTCAAAGACAACAGATATTCAGACAAATAAGATATAATTACTAAAAAATTAGCAAGTATAATTGCTGAAACACTTGGCAAAACTGGCTTAAAAATACTTCAAGGGTCATTTCCTAGATACTGCAGTTCAAAAATCTTAATCAGATTTTTTATTCTTTTTTTTTTCTTTTTCTATTTTGTTGATGTTTTTAGAGAGAGAGAAAGGGAGAGGGACAGAGAGAGAAGCATCAATTTGTTGTTCCACTTACTCATGCATTCAGTGGTTGCTGCTTGTATGTGCTCTGATGGGATAGAACCTGCACCCCTGGTGTATTGGGACGAAGTCTTAACCAACTGAGATACCTGGCCAGGGCCTTAATCATATTTTTTATATGCCAACCTGCAATATAAGTATTATGCTTATCATAACGAAGTTGTTTCAAATACAAATACTTCCAAGAACTCATATATATATAGTGAAAGTAAGCTGAAAATCCAATGCAAAGAAGCCAACGGTAAAAAACTATAGTAGTTTAATTCTAAATAAATACCCATTCAGCACAAAGCACATTTAAGAGTAACTTGTATTTTCAACACAGATTTCAAGTAATGGCACAATTGTGGGATTCACAGAATACCTATTCTAAAGGTTTAAATTGCTTCCCTCTATGCAATTCAAAAATCAGTTTAAGTGTAAGTGAGAGATTTGAGAGATTTAAGCTCATTTTCCTTCCAAATATGGAATGGAAATGGTGCCAATTTGAAGAGAAAGAGAAGAATTGCTTGTGCTCTTCTCACTGACCCTTAAATGGGGCTTTCTTTTATGTATATTTTGTATCATTACCTCATGTTTTTCATGGAGCCAACATAAAGGGAATACGTGGATGTTTCCTTATCTGAGCCAGCCAGGGACCTTTCCACAGAGGCAAGAAAGAAAAAACTCCACAGCTCAATGGACATCACAGACTTTCTTCCTCCCTGCAAGGCTAAGTCTGTAATGATTTCAAATAGGAAGGCGTTTACAATCTTTACTTTTCCTGGCACAAATAAAATAAAATAAAATCTGGAAAAGAAAAAAGTAAGACAAAAGCTACCAGTTTCCTGCACAAAATCTAATGATTTCCTTCCATTCCTCATTTACTAAGCTAATGAACATATTCGAATACAGACATAAGCAGAGTTCCCCAAAGTACTGTGAGGTCTTGTGATAGAGTTTAAATCCACCGAGGTTAGCAGAGCCCTGTTTTCACAATCCATGGGACATGGTGTGACTGAGCTTTGCACTTTCTGAGGTGAGAAGTGTAATTCACAGCCCAGATGGGAGAGTTGTCTTAAGCTCCTTGGATTCCAAATTAAAAGACTTCTTTGGATCTTCGATTCCTGCAGTATTGCCTAACCCGTTTTTAGAGGAGTGGCTTAATCTTGACCAGTGAGGACACAGCCACCTTATAGGTCTTTATAACTTCCTGTCACTAAAGATTTCTGTACGACTGTCTCAAGTATGCAATACTGAATTGTAATACAGTCTGAGATTTTCATCCACTCCACAAATACTGTCTGTAAAAAATTGGGGGACATACCTAGTTCCAGAAACTGCTATCAACCATTTTTTTATAGACGCTTCCTTTTTCATTAGGTCACAGGCTCCTCTCAAAACATTTCCGTCTAATTCTATAATCTGCGAGTCCTTTTGCGTTATTAAGAGTCATCCATCTCTGTTTTAACACTTTGGTCTTACATTTGGTTAAAAGTTCTGGAGTTCTATGTGGAGGCACATGGGGCCTCATCTGAGGAAACAACTTCTTTTTTCTAGAAAGCTTTTCATTCCATTGAAGATGGGGCAGGAAGTAAGAAGAGGGAGGAAAAATGTTTCTGACTGTGCTAGCCCGTGCAGATCTGGCTGTCTTCTCCACAGGGTGGTTTGTTCCTTACCTAAACAACCCCACAAGCTGATGGTGAGCTAAAGGATTCCCCCGTGTTGATTTCATCTGTGAGAGCAGCACCAAAGGGGTTGCATTTGTTGCAACCAGGCCCACAGCCTCAGACATTTTCCTGCTGTGGGAGGTCTGGTCTCACCTAAATCCATCAGTCTTGCCATAGCCTCTTGCTGATGGAATCTCCTTACTGAGTGGATGGCCCTCTCTCCATGGAAATTGGCTCATCTGTGCCATGCCAATGGTGGAAACAGGCTGTGCCCTCAGCTCTCCTTCTCTGAGTTCCACCACCTCTTCCAGACCATGTCCATGTCCAAGCAGCATCAGGTTCTCATCCAGGAAAGTGACTCAGTAACTTTCATACAAGATGCAATCACCGTTCCCTGATTTACTGTTGCAGTCTCTGTACTATTTGGTAGTTCCCCACATGCAGGATATATGCCAAATTGGAACTCATAACATCCTGATACAATTGCCTGCCATGTGCCAGATCCTGGGGTTATAAAAGCAAATAAAACATGGCAATGAATCACACATCATCGGACTAAGTGCCATGTCCCCTTCCTTGCTGCAGTCATTCACAACCCACTCCAAGATTTCAGCTCCTGAATCATGATCACTCTCTCCAAAACTCTCTGGCACACCTCATGGTGATTTCATACACGTACACAGCCCTTCCACAGAAGCGCTTTCCTCCTTTACCCTGGAATGATCTTACCCTCCATCCCACCTCAGCCACACACTGTCACATTTACACCCTAATCTTAATGGTGCAAAAAAATGAATCCCCTTCACGATCTCAGATATCCAACTCTCTGACCACCACCTCCTAACCTCTCCTGCTCTCATGTTCTACTACCAGGATTAAAATAATTTTTTATCCCCTCCTTCCACATTTCCGTGTTCCTCTTTTTCCTGCTCTCATTTTCCATCTCATTCAATATCAATTTCATGGACAATGATTCTGATCACAAACACATCAACTCTCAAGTCCCTTACCTTTTCCTGTTTTATGTTCTTTTTCTTTGTTAGCTTACTTTTGAGGTTTTTAAATCTTTTTTTACTTTTCAATTACAGTTGATATTCAATATTATATTAGGTTCAAGTATACAGCATAGTGGTTAGACATTTATAAAACTTACAAAGTGTTTCCCCCAGTAAGTCTAGTATATCCACCCAGCACCAGAGATAGCTTACACAATATTATTGACTATATTCCCTATCCTGTACTTTATTTACATCCCAATGATTAGGAAGTACAAATTGTCAGTTTTATATTCTTTCTTGATCGTCCAGAACATATAAAGAAAGTTTTTTTTTAAATATATCTTTATTGATTTCAGAAAGAGGAAGGGAGAGGGAGATAGAGAGATAGAGACATCAATGATGAGAGTCGTCATTGATCGGCTGCATCCTGTATGCCCCAGATTGGGGATCGAGCCCACAACAGAGGCAGGTGCCCTGACTGGGAATCGAACCTCAATTTCCTATGTCCTAGGTTGATGCTTAACCACTGAGCCATGGCTAGCTGGGCAAGAAAGAGTTTTAAATGGGGTTTTTGGAGGTGGGTGGCAGATAGGGAGGGCAGGCCTAAGAGTAGTGAAGAGAAAGGAGGCAAAGAAAAAAGAGGCAAAACATAGTGGTGTCTTTTCCTCATGACCAAAGAAATTCCTGTTTTAATGAGATTCTAGCAAGCCCTGTATACTAGAATTCTGTTTCCCAACTGATAATCATTCTAGCTAAGATTTCAAGAAAATGTAAATATATCACCGTATGTATAAAAATTATACATATTAGATAGGTAGGATTGTTAAGGTTTAATTCTTTAAGAAATAGGAATATATGACATCTATGAGCACATATCAAAGATAAGGTCATTCTAAATGGATATTTCTGAGTTTAGTCCATTCAAATTTATCCTGAATTATATGTAACTGAACATATTGCAAAGTAAATCTTCAGTGAAATATTTAAGAGAGGAAAATATTATATAAAATAGCAAGAATGAGAGGTAAGAGTGGTAACAAAACCAGACTGCTATTAAGTGAGCAAAACATTTACTATCCAGACAATGCCCTGTCTTCAATATGTGCAGAAAATTAGATAGCAAGTTATAATAGGACCGATGTTATGGTGAGCATATTAATTATATGAGAAGTGCAGGAATAAGCATTAGCACATAAAAAGAAAGTTCCATCACTGAGATTATCAAGAAGTTCATACACATAATTACATAGTACTTTTCCAGTCTTAACACAATAAAGCTTTCAGATAGGAAGAAAAACAGACCAAAGCATATCATTATGCCCAAATCTCTAAGTGAACATGAAATGTTTTTAAGTTTCCAGAAGTTTGTTGAAAAGGAAATACAAACTTCAGAGTAGCCATGAATTACAATAACAAGTACATTAAGAAATGCATATAGTTGGTTGTGAATTGATTTTCTCACAGACCCCCTGCTACTTATCAAATTACATGCAAGACAGCTAAATTCAATCAATTATTGCTTAGCAATTACTTTCATATATTTAATATTTTTTAATATGGTGAGTTTAAGGTGACTTTGGAACATCCAGTTTGAAAAGTCTAGTAGGGAGCTTGAAAATGCAGATTTATATGCTTCAAAGTGCAGTTATATTTTCAAAGTCCTTTATTTACATTTCCTTTAGCACTGTGTCAGTCAGGATATGCTAGGTTTTGCTGCAGTAACAAACTACTAAAATCTAAGTGACTTAAAGAAATGAAGACTTACTTCTTGCTCACATTACATGTTCATTCTGATCAGCAGGTCCTCCATTCCAAGTTCTCCTCACTCAGGGTCACACACTATCAAAGTCTCCACCATCTAAAACAGTCTCTGTGACAGGGCTAAAAAATCCTAACAAAAGACACCGGATTTTAAAACCTTCTGCCAGAAGATGACACAGAACTCCCTTTCACATTTTCTTGGCCACAGTAAATAACGTGTCATAACCTTACTTCAGTGTGAGGTGTGGGTGGAGAATTGCAATCCTTCCAAATGACTGGAAAGAGGAAAATAAGAAATATTATGAACCGATCTAATCACACTAAGCATTTGATATGCTCTATTTTAAATTATTGATTTCCTCCTTTCCCAGTTAACTTTGAGTTCCTGGAAAGAAAACGTTGACTCTTATCCATGTTTCCAGGACCTACGTTGGGAACTCAATGAGTACTTGTTGAATGAATGACAAGGAAAAACAACAGTATGATATATTTTAGCACCTTCAAGAAGAAGTAATATTGGAAAGAGACCTTTGGATCTGACATAAAGTTCATGTGCAATCATTCAAAGTGTCTCAGAAATACGGCAAGTTGAGAGGAGAAAATGAAGAAAATGTATGGAGGCTGCCCTTTCCAAAAGATTGACAATGATTCCAAGGAGAGGTTTAGGACAGCAGCTTAAAGGAAGTAATTCTATTTAGAAAAGAGAGTGCAGCAGGTCTGGAGGGAAAACAGGTGGAAGGGAAGAGTGAAGTTTTAAGGAGAAGGTGAGTACTTGATGAAATATTTAGGAGGCACCAGGAGGAAGTGCGATCATAAAAGAGATAACTGGGATTCGGGATAGCAGTCCTTTGGAGATAGAGATGTGAATCAGGACAGTTATAAATAAAGCTGTGACTGGTAACGGAAGAAGGAAAATCTGAAGATGTGCCTGTCTGATGGTCCTTATTTCATCTGAGAAGTAGAAGCCAGACAATATTCTGAATGTAAGAGCAGGCATTGGCCAAAGTCTTGAAATGCATGACAAAATTTAGAATGCCCTTTATAGGGAAGGAGGTTACTGGGGATTAATCAGAAGAATGACTGAGAAGCATTAAGAATGGATGTCTAGTTGAAGTTGAAATTTTAAGTGGCAAAAGTAAGCACTCATCTCCACAGTTCTTAGAACCATCTATATGACTTAGTGACTCAATATCATGATCCCACAAGCCATCTGGTTGCATATCCAAGTCCAAAACCCAGGAAATGCAGGCAGATTACCTCTTTTTGATGTCCCGCAAAAGTGTATTGCTTGACTCCCAGTACCAAAAAGTCGAAGGCTATTGCTGACCATTTTAACTTGGTTATTGGAAACAAAATAAAAAAGAAATTGTGAAATGACTTCTATCAATGGCCATTTAAAATCTACTACCATTGGGTAATGCTAGAAGAAGATTGGAGTTGATTCAAATATATATATATTATGCAATTCCAAGAGGTTTTTCTGTCTTGTAGAATCCAATACCTCCTTTTAAAAGAAGAAAAATTAAAATAGACAGCTTTTGCATTTTGCCAATAAAAGTAGCTAAATCTTCCTTGGCTATTTGCAGACTTTGGGTATACTAGTGGAATTTAGTGTTGGTCTCAGCCATAGTGATATCTGAAAATGAAATGTCCTGATACTAAGTACAGAACCTTTTTTAGGTTCCCTATGATTCTAAGTGTCTAATGATAATAAGGCAATCATTGTAAAACACGATAAGTCAAGATAAGTTTCTGCTGTTTAAATGTATAGAAAGAGGTAAAACAGTGTTGGTATGGAAAGGAAAAGTCTAGTCAGTAAGTGGCGTGGAATTCAGGGGCAAAATAATTAACTCCGTTTGAGATAACAATGGGAATGCCAGTAGAAACGATAGGAAACAATGCCTTATGGAGACAGAAAATGTCTCATTGACAAGAAAACTAGTTATGAGTTGTACGTAAACAAACAATGTATAATATTATGTATGTTGCGTGGCCACAAGACAGAATTTGGTGTATGTACTAAAAGCCACATAATGTTCAATAAAAAGGTAATTTTAACAGTTAAGTTTTCAAAATTCTTTGTGGGGCTACATTTTTACTTGAAGGTAGGAGAAAGAAGAGCAGCAAACAACACAATGCAGTGAAGTTGGGATCCCCGTGATTATTAAAATCACAGCCACCTGACTAGCTTTAAGAAGATCCTCTTTGACACAGAAGCATGGGACAGACTGAGGAATCTCAGGGGGAAGGCAGGGGTCGGGAGTGGGTGGGGAGAGACTAATCAAAGACAATGGTATGGAGAAGGCCTGAGGATAGGGCAGATGCAGGGTGGAGGGGATCAATGGGGACAGAAGGGGGACATCTGTATTACTTTCAACAATAAAGATAAATTTTTTTTAAAAAAAGATTCTTTTTGGCGACACTTCCAATGTTATCTTGGAAAGTATTCACAGTTGACCTCTTACAGCTTCTTTCATTTTCGAAAAATTTCAAGAACTAATAAAGCAAGAACTAAATAAGCCTTCACTAAAGCAATTTCTTTCTTTCTTTAAGACATGTGCCTGGTAATTTTCTTCTTCTAGACCAAACTATTTTTACGATTTTCCACAAAAGCATGCTAAGCTATCCTCAAACTAACCTCTTAGTGACTTCCAAACTGCTTTAGTTCATAAACACACACTATTTCACTCCCACATACATGCAGTCCCCCAATCCTGGCTCCAGACACAGTAAGTATTGCATGGTGCTTAGCAGTAGCCTAAAGGTGTTCTACACATACGACAGTCAACCAAATTTCAATAATTTACTACTGTCATCATTTACTAGACTCTATTTATTGACACTTCAGTAGGAGCCAACTTCCAACATTCCTTGCTGTTTGTTTTAATTGACAAAGCAATGACATGAAGTCTTAAAACTTCTTTCAAAATAGAACACATCCCAATGCTCGTGTATGCCCTGCTCACTGTAGGGAGCATGCAGGGCACTGCGTTAGCATACACCGTCTCGCTTTGTGCCCCTCTGTTCACCTTATACTCTAACTGCTAGAAAAAATAAACAACACTTCGACTTTAGTGTTTTGGCTCTCCTTTAGTGGGAATTCATGAAATAAAAATGAATAACTGTGTATTCCTATGAGACTCTGATAATCAGGGTGATCACTCAGTTGGCACATTTCTGTTTCCTTCGGGCTATAAAAATTGAGAGCCTTCTAATACTATTTGATTACGCTGCCCCTCTAGAGATCACCAGCTATTATTCCTTTAAACCTTTTATTATTCTGAAATACACAATGTTGATTATTAAAGTATTCCATTTGATTTATCAGGATGAAATAAAGCACACTGCAGCCTCTTGCTGCTCAAAACAAAACTAGTTGATGTTGCACCACAAACACATTTGGAAAAGTAGTTAAGTTGTCGGGTTTCAAATAAGCAAAGGGATGAAGGGAAAGCAAACTCATTGAATAGCACAGAATTTCCAAACTCAGCTAATGGACAAGATGATTCATTGTTCTAATGTGGCAAGACCGAACGGAAAGCCAGCAACTGGGAGAGCACGCGAATGCAGCGACTGGAAACTTTTAAACTTGGGCATGGAAAGGAAGCAATTCGCTATCATCAGAATGTAACAGGCAGCATTAATTTATAGGAAGATGCCTTTTGGAGCATCAAATTAGCCTAACAGTTCAGAAACTTATTAATGGTCCTGACAATTTTCCTTAAGGACCACAGTAAGGTATATAAAATACCTGTTAAGGTCACTTTAGCATTTGCATAAAATTAGTTTATCTTCACAGCAAATCTGAATATAGTTATAAAGCCTCTAGGAGAGCACATTTTGGAGCAATTTTCAAATTAATGTTTCATTAGTGCTCCCTTAATACTGCCGGTTATTGATGGTCCTCATGTCCATTCCATCTGCATGCTCCCATTGCTCCTGGTCAGTCACTCGGACGTTCGAGAAACTTCCCAAAAGCTGTTTCCCCGTGTATGCGGAGGGAAACGGAACAGGCTTGAGCGAGACAAGGTTACTCCATGGTCCAACTGTATCACTTAAAGCCTACTTAGCTTTGCAAAGTCACTTAACCATCCTTAGTTTTATTCCCTTATCTTTAAAAAAAGCAATGTAAAAGAGGCTAATAGTAACACCTATGCACCTAATCTGTAGGAAGAAACAAAATGAGAAATTACAGGCCATTTTTTTAAATTCTGTGAAAAAGCATTTCAGTGTAAGACTTTAGTATGTGCATTAAGACGCAAAGATAAAAACAGGTTAGTTCTGTCTCTGGCCGGTGTGCCTCAATTGGCTGGAGGGTCTTCCCATTCACCAAAAGGTCCCAGGTTCGATTGAGGGCCCAGACCCAGGTTGTGGGTTTGAATCCTGGATCAAGGAGCATACAGGACGCAATCCACCAATGTTTCTCTCTCTCCCTCTACCTTCCTCTCTCTCGAAAAATTAATGAAAATATATCCTCGGGTGAGGTTTTTTTAAAATAAAACAAAAGTTTTGCTCTAAACAGACATAGAAATGTGATTTTCGTCATTTGTAATGGCAGTCTTTTCCATCCTGAATATTATTTAGTTTTTCTCAAATTTTCTTACACATGCTAAAAAAATCCTTATTAGGGAAACTTTACTTTTGTTAAAAGCAACCTTTTAAAAAAGGAATTCTTTGTTCAACTTCCTCAGAATTCTGAATGGTTTCTCCTCAGCTTTTGAAAATTTAAATTGAGAAGACATTCTAAAGGGAGAAAACAGTTTTTTATTTTCCATGTATCATCTGCTCAGGTTAACTTGTTCTGGTTATTTTACTTAGGAAGAGTCAAAGAAGAATACAGTGGCATCAAACATAATTTATGATTAATAAATAAATAAGAATTATGCCAGTAATTAAAAAGAATTTTTACAAACTGCTCACCAAAGTTCCTAAGAACCAAAAAAAATAGTATTTTAAAAGCAATCTCCTAAGGTCACATTCTTCTTTATAACAAGCTTAAAAACTTTACTCAACCTCCTAAAAGCCATCAATTAATCAGTAATTAAACAGTGTCTACTTTATTCAGGAGAGAGCAAATGAAAAGGTATATCAAATTCTGAGAGATTATTACACTACTTTTAAGGCAATTTTTGGAGTATCTTTAGAATCTGATAGCTATTTTCTACAAATTTTATGTCTACTCATAGCAGAATTTAATTATTCATTCACTCAACAAATGGTTTGGGACACCTACTTTGTTTAAAGCAGTGATAAGCACTGCAGGAGGTAGGAAGATTAATAAATCACAATCCCTGCTATAATGAGATTATTATCTTTGGGATTATATTTATTATTCTCTAGATATTGATGCTCAGGGAGACCTGTGAAGAACTGAAATACCAAGAGAAGTCCAAGTTAGGCCATTGTACCCAACTTATTAATTCTTAAGGCAAATATGGACTTGCCCACTGTTCCCATCTCAGAGATATCCCTACCATTCTTGGAAGGCATCCATTTTCTCAGGTTCCCCAAAGAGTCAAGCTGTCTCCAGCTTTTAACTCATCACAAAGAATGTCAGCACTCCAAATCTGCCAAAGTAAGCGGGCTCAAGCTGCCATAAAACCATAGCTAAAAGTGTCATTAAAGTTACTATTAGATGAACTTCATTATTTGAAAACAATAAGATAGCATGCAATTGCAATGAAACACAGTAAAATAGCTTTAACTTCTCAGAGTATCTCTAAATCCCCAAAGCTGCTCCCACATCTTAGATATTAATAGCATTAGTGTCCTAATGGACTTACATGCTTTTATTTGATAATCCCATTCATGTGCAGGCAGATCAGATCCGCGACTTAAAGTATATCACTAGTCCCAAAACAACAAGCATAATTACAGCTTGTGAAGAAATAGGACAAATGCACCTTATTTGCCATTCTTGCTCTTAGTTTTAAAAACCTCACAATATTTAGGAAGGCATATTGCTTATCTGAAGAACACATGAGTAATGGATTTATGAAGTTGGAGATTACAAGAAAATAAAGGAAGATGTACAGTCAGCTACCCACATGCACTTGGCAATAAGATAAGAAATGTCTTAATTAAATTTCAAATAAAATAAGCCCTAAATTAGGCATGAATCTTTTAGCTGGAGTTATTATTATAGATGAAACACTATGTTTTGTTGAATTGCAAACATTTTTTTTATTATTGAACTTTTGATGCACCTAGTAAATAGCAAATCACAGCAGGGGGTGTAATTGTTTTTGAAAACATTGTTGAAAATAAAAAGGGGAATTTAAAACATGCTGCTAGTATCTCTTAATAGAAACCCAACATTTTGTCAGAATCTGAGCATTAATTATAAGCTGGCTCAAATATGAGAGTGTCCAGGTAGACCTAAGAGTAACTCTATAGGGTCATGCAAAAGTGATGTTAGCACCAGGTATGTTTGATGCCATAAATCACACATTGTTAAGAGCATGGCTACAATACAGTACTATTGATTTACAATAAAGAGGGTGAAGGAAGGAATGATGTCAAGGGGAACACCAAGACCTCAGCATTTAGCCCTCTCTAGAGCCAGCGAGCCGAATTACATAAATGCCGCACAATTTTCATCTGAGTTCAAGTCCCAAGTTCTACATTTCTGTTACATTAAACATGTGAAACAGTTGTGGATGATTCAGCCTATGGTATTATCATCACTGTCCTAATTTTTTATGAGACTTAGAACGTCGTGGCCAATGAAGCTGACTTTGGAGTCCAGCAACCTTGGTTTCCAACACACCAACTCTGGAACTTTTCCAAATTTAACATCTCTAAGGTCCCTTTTTCCACAACATGGAGATGGTAAGACTGCAGCCTTCTTGGGATTGTTATGCATTTGCAGGGGCTGTAAAGCCCTTAATATGTTGAATGGTGTGCAGTGAATGGGGAAGAAATGTTAGATGTTATCGTTATTACTATTCTATCATTATTATTGTTATTATTATTAAATGACCCCAAAGGTCCTTCAGCCACTTTGTAATAGAACAAAAAGAGTCCAGCAGTCCTGAATTTTGGCGCAGGTCCCTTTCTCCTAACTCAGAGTGCCCGAACCCTTCATTTACTTAAATCTAGGACAACACGTTAACCCAAGATGCTTGTCCATTGCCCCAGTCTATACGTTAGCTCCACGAGTGGAGTGCTCAAGTTAATTTTCTGAGAAACATCTGGAAGGAAATAGGAAAGACTTGCAGCAAACCCCAGGCACGCCGTGCTGCATCAATCTCCATAATTTGAAATGACCCATATTTGCCTTTCATGCTGAGGGACCAGAGTACAGCGACTGAATTAGTCAGTCCGGGGCAAGGGTGGCACTGAAACCCAGAGGGAGACACACCGTTCCAGTCGACTGCAGGGAACACGGTGAACCCGAATGCAGGGGACACGTGCAAGGCCCGTTTCACAGCCTAACCAGCCAGCAGCCTCGGAGGGGAGAAGAATTTCCCCCACACAGCCCCAGAAGCCCAGCGGGAGTGTCACAGGAAAGCCTCAGCTCAAGGCTTAGTTACACCTGCAGAACACAGGGCAGGTCTCCAAGTCAGCCGAGGCGCTCAAACACCCCCAACAGCCACCAGGCAGTTTAGCCGCAGCTCAGCCCCCCAAGCGCCTGACGCTCCGAGTCTGCATCTCAAGGGGGACAGGTGAGTGGCCGCTTCCCAGGGGGTGACGCCGTAAGAGGGGTCGCGGGTTTCCTCTGGCCCCAGTTCGCACCCACAATCAGACTCCTCCCGAACGCAAGTCACCAGGCAGGCAGACCCTGGGCTCTCTGCGCTAACCCGGGCTCCGGACCCGGAGGCGACGGGGCTCAGGGGCAACGAGCTGCCCCGTGGCCTCCCACCCCCCTAAGGTCAGCGCGGCCCCCAGAGCTGGGCGAGGCGTCCCGCCGCCCTCACACGGTGCGCGCCCGGGCGAGGAATTTTTCAACAATAAAATAATAAAGTAAAAAGAAGAAAGGGAGGAAGAACACGAGGAGGCAGCCCCAGGGCCAGCCCGCGGCGCTCTCTGCTCCCAGCAACTTCGCGGGGTTTGCGGAGGAGGCAGCGCGCCCCGCACACGCCCAATAGGAAGCGGGCGGCCGGGCGCTGCGCTGCGCTGCGGGCTGACCCCGGGGCCCCGCGGCTGACCCCGCCCCGGGTGCTCTGCGGGTGCGGCGCCCGGGGACCCTCGGGCTCCGCGCTCCACACGCAGGTGGCAGCCCCTCCCCTCTGCTGTTGGCTCCGAGCGGAGGGGCAGGGGCAGGGGCAGGGGCAGGGCGCGGAGGGCTGTGTGGGGTCCGGGGATGGGGGGCGACCCCGGATGCGGACGGACCGAATGCCCACTCCGCGCGCGCGCGCCCCCCACCCCGCAGGGGCGCAGCCCCCGAGCAGTGCCCGGCGCCCCAGCCAACTCTGTCGCGGAGCCCGCGCCGAGACACCCACGGAGCGCTCAACTTACCAAGGCTGGGTTGGGCTCTCGGCGCCCCCGGTGGCTTTTCCCTCCGCGCCGCCGCCGAGCCCTTCATGCCCCTGCCGGCCGCCGCCCGGCGCCCTGGCCCTGGCATCCGGCAGGAGCTGCAGCCCGGGCTGCCGTCCCCGGGGCGCGCGGCGGACCGCCCGCAGCTGCCTGGGCGGCGGGCACGGGCGAGGCGCGAGCCGTGGGCGCCGGAGCGGGGCCCGAAGCGCCGCGCGCACGGTCCCTCGGCGGGCGCCCGCTGGAGTTGGGGGGCGCGCCTCTGCCTCCCCGCGCCGTGCCCCGCGCGGCGCCCGCGCCCGCGCCGCCTCAGGTACGCCCGGCCGGGCGAGGTGCGAGCCGCGGGGGACGGAGCGAGGGCGGGGCCGGGCTCCGGGGGGAGGGAGGCGGCCGGGAGGAGCGGGGGCCGGGACCCAGCCCCGCGGGTGAGGGGTCCTGGGGCGCGGGGGCGGCGCTGCGTGCAGAAGCCGGCGACCCTGGAAACGAGCCCGGGAGCTGCTTCAGAAGGCGCGGGAAGGGGCTTTCCTTCTGTGCTTCTAGGGCCTTCACCTCCTTGTTTGGGTACAAGTACCTGACAACCCCCACCCCCAAATTCTTTTTAATAACCGTTAACCTCAATAAACTCAAAAATCAGATAGAAAGTGATTGGGTGAAGCTATTGCAAATGTAGTGAAGTCCCACCTCCGCAAACCCCCAGTGCGCACCCCTTTTGGGGGACCCAGATCCCACTGAGATTTTCCTTCCCTTACCTGATTCATTCTCATTCATTCTCCCCCCTCCCCCCCCCTCACACTCCCACTCCCACTCCCTGCACCATGGGGATGAAAAAGACACCCTCTGTTGCCCACCCTAGGACTTGAAGGAGTGTTTCTCAGGCTTTACTGGGATAGGAAATCGCCTAGGGATCTCGTTAAAGCTCAGAGTGTGACCCAATAGGTCTGAAGCGGGGCCTGAGATTCTCTATTTCTAATGATGTGACAGATGCCACTGATCCAAGGACCACATTTTGAGTTGCAAACAAACAAGCAAAATAAATCTGCTTTCTAATATCAGCTGAGCCACTAACTCCGTCAGATGATCTGAAACAAGTTGCTACAGCTGGGGTGGGGGCAGCAAATAAATTATAAACATAAGTACAGGGCAAAGAATAAAATACCCTACAGATAGCAGGCTATCGTTATCATCATTAATTATTACTACTGAGGAGATCATTAGCAATACTCATGCTGATGGAAGTGTAGAGAGATACTGATAATTCGACATTGTATATGTTCTCAAGGGAAGCTCTCAAAAAACAATCCAGGCTGACCACCCCACAAACACATCATTGTTTAGAAGGAAAATGCTACGTAACATCCTCTAAGGGTCAGTCTGTTCTCCCTGTGAGCCAATTGTTGACTTTTGCTGATCTGTAGCCCTGTTCAAGTGGATATTATCAAGTAGTTAAAGCGCTTATCAGGTTAACAGATAAAGCAAACCAAGAAAAGCAAATGCCAAGAACAAAGACATGAAAAGGAAATATAGCCAGCATACCAGCATATTTGTATTACAACTCACGTGACCATGTTCTCTTGGTTGGATCCTCTCTTTACATGTTTTCATCTGGTCTTCAGCACTCACCCCGCTGTTTCAATTCAGCAAGTGTTAATAAGCCTTTGCCACGGTAAAGGTCTTTTGAAAGAGCAAATAGACAATATACCAGTGAACACCGTATCAGGCAGCCTCTGGTGCCAGAGGGGAGCAGCAAATCTGCCATCACAGAGAGTTCAAAAGGTGGTGAGGTACAGAGAGACTTCGTGGAAGGGAGATCATTTAAGAGAAACCTTAAAATGTGATGTGATGCCCAGCCAGGTGTGGCTCAGTGGTTGAGCATCAGCCTAGGATCCAGAAGATCACGGTTCGATTCCTGGTCAGGGCACATGCCCGGGTTGTGGGCTCGATCCCTGGTGGGGGGGTGCAGGAGGCAGCCAATGATGACTCTCTTATCATTGATGTTTCTATCTCTCTCTCTCTCCCTCTCTCTTCCCCTCTCTGAAATCAATAAAGATATTTTTTTTTAAATGTGATGTGATTCCATCAGGCAGAAGTAAAAAGGAAGGACATTTAAGGTGAAAGAGTGACGGCAGGAAAGTATGGGGAGTGGTGGACCCTTTTGCCCAGAAGATAACGGTGTATGGAAGAAGGTGGAAGAAATGGCTTGGGACGTAGGCAGGAGCTATGATTGCTGCCCTGAGCAGTTTTTCCTTCACTTAGCAGGGGACCGCCACAATCAGAAATCTAGCAAGAAGAATGATCTGACGTAAGAAGTCAATAGGGCGACCTTGAACCAGAAAGTAATGCAGCCGTAACCCTTAGGAGGCCATGGAAACCGCTGTATATAAGGGACCGTAAAGTTGGGAACACTAATAGTTGTGGGAAATGAAATATAAAGGTGTTCAAAAGGCAACACTGCTGAGACATAATTAACAGGATGTAACGATTACGTGGAGGGGGAGGGATGTGTTCAGTGTATCTCCAAGATGTTGTGCCTGGAGGATCAGAAAAATGTTGACACCATCGAGAATGGAGAAGTCAAGAATTTACAGTCGGTTGGTTTTATTTTTATGCAAAAGGTTGTCAGATCATGGATTTTCTTCAGACATTTTTAGGCAGAGGTGTAAGGGAGATGAGATGTTCAGGTAGGGATGTTTACACAGTGAGAAATTCAAGCCTTGCTTTGAAGACATGGGTTCTGGGTTAGAGCCTGTGTTTGCTCTCCTGATTGAGAGTCCTGGGCGTGTATATGGAGTTAAATGGTTGGGAGAATGTGAGGTTAATGAGGCAGAATAGAAAAAGAAACAGCAAGTGCTTTGGGCAGAAACTAGGAGCTACGTGACCTCCCTCATCCTTCAGTATCATCATCTGTAAAATATGAATAATAACATCTTCTGCACGAAGCAGTTGTGAGGATCAAGTGAGGAAAACTGTTTTATCATATTTTTTGCACTAACCTGTAGGGTCTGCCTGAGAGGATGGGAGCATATGTATCGTGTTCACTGTTGTAGCCCCAACATCTAACTTAGTATTGGGCACATAGTAGGCTCTAAAAATGTTCACTGAATGAAATTAATAATTTGAGAGGAAGGAGAGACACAAAAGCATAACCAAAAATATGGCAAGAGATGGCTAAGTGGGTTCTGTTCTTTCAATGCCATGGAAGCCAAGTCAGGAAAAAGTTTTGTTACAGAGATGAACACTGATAACAGATGGGACCAAGAGAGTAAGAGGGAAACATTAATATACACTGGGAAAGCTTTTGATTTTGTTTTGAAGAAAGATCTGATTGAAAATTTAATTGATTATATTCAAGAGAACTGTTGCACTGGAAAGATATCACTGTTATGAATGGCAAAGGAGTTTACAAAAGAAGTTTAGATTATTCTTTAAAGAAATTAGACGTTGATCTGAATGTAAAAAGAAAGATTGAAGATAGAGCACTGGTAACAGAATTGAGGAAGGTTGTTCCTCTTTAGTAAAGGTAAAAGTCCAAACATACTTTATTGATAGAGTTAAGGGACCAAAAGTGTAGGAGAGAAGGTCCAGGTGAGGAAGGGAGAATTGACTGAGCAATATCTGAAGAGAAACAAAACTAGTGACCCAAGAGTGTAAGTAATCAATCTGAGCAGAGAAAAGGGTCCCCTGTTCCTTAGAAGCAAGAACAAAGGAGTAGAAACAAGAAAATGTACTGAGATTCTAAAGCGGAATGAACGGCAGGAAGTAAGAAAGGCTCACGTTGTCCTGCCCCTGCACCTCTGGGAAAACACATCTCCGACTGATATCTTGTGATCAAGGAATAGCATGCCCGGCCGGCATGGCTCAGTGGTTGAGCACCTAGGATCCAGGAGATCATGGTTTGATTCCCGGTCAGGGCACATGCCTGGGTTTCAGGCTTGATCCCCAGTCGGGGGCGTGCAGGAGGCAGCCGATCAATGACTCTCTCATCATTGATGTTTCTCTCTCTCTCCCTCTCCCTTCCTCTCTCTGAAATCAGTAAAGACAGAAGGAGGGAGGGAGGGAGGGAGGGAGGGAGGGAGGGAGGGAGGGAGGGAGGGAGGGAGGGAGGGAGGGAGGGAGGGAGGGAGGGAGGGAGGGAGGAAAAGCACGTCTGGGAGGGGTTAAGAAGATGTGCTCTAGATATTTAGCCTTCTAGTGATTGAACTTTACCCACTTACATGCCCCCATGTTCTGGGCACCTGTACTGTGTCAAAAGCTGTGACAGGTGTTTCATGTGGACTGTCTTTAATCTTAGTAAGATCCCTCTTCTGAGATGAGAAAACAGGCTCAGAGAGATTAACTTCCTGGTGATCATACCTAGTAAGCTCCAATCTCTGATTATAGAACATAATACATTTTCCTTCTAAAGTACCTCTCTAAAAAAGTAAAATAAAGTTAATAAATGTGGTCGGTCCATATTCCTTTCGTCTTAGATTGGGTTCCTCAGGAAGCAGACACTGGAGACATGGAAACTTGTGTGCAGGAAGTTTATTGGGAGAGCCCTTGAGATCAAGACCCGTGAGTAAGTAAAGGAGTCAGCATTGGGTAAGGGCGAAGCTGAACTTCAGTGCAGCCTCAAAAAGGCCTCAGCCAGTCCCACCAGAGCTCAGGGCTGAATAGGCCCTTCAGGGTTGTCCCGAACTGAGGGCAGAGAACCAGGCCTTGGCCTCTTTGTGTCAACCTGTCATTCTGAACAATCAGAGTTTAGTTCTCAGAGAAGCCTGTAGAATGAACCTGCTCAAATATTTTATCATCACTGCTTTATAGCAACCCAGTGACAACTATCTTGAATGCAGCATTTATTTTAATTAACATCACTATTTGCCAGGCACTGTGATGGGTAATTTGGGGAAACACACATGTATTTAAAATCACATGTTTGATGTCAAGTAACTTAAATTTAGAAGTAAAATGAACTATACAAAAAATAGTCTGTAAAATGGACATATGAATAGCATCTATATCATAAGGTAGGTCTGAGGATTTAAAAAGTGCCACAAAATAAACACTATTTGATTTTTTTTCCTAACTACAATAGGTTAAAACGAAAAGTTCTGCAAAATAAAAATAACAAAGCACGCACAAATATGTAAAAAGTTGAGGGTAGGAAGTTCTCCCTTTATCTGAGAAAATTTAACAGAGGAGAAGAAATCTAGTTGAGTCTTCAAGAAAGAGTTGGACTCTGAAAGACGAACACAGTGGTGAGGGTGAGACAGCACCCCGGGGAGAACAAATAGAATTAATAAATACGCAGGGCATGAAGGCTTAGACTCTTTTTTTTGAGGGCCGGCAAATGGACTAGCTTGTCAAGAACACAGGTGAAAGGTTGGGGAGACTGCTCATGACTTTCCATTTCTGGTGAATTATTATGGCTTTATTTAAAAGAAAATGAAGAGTGGACATTTTGAGAAAGTTAGAAATATGAGCAACAAAGTGGTGTTAGATGAAAACTGACCTGTGCACAATTAACACGGAAACAAATGAGAAGCAAAAAGAGTTCCGTTTCTTTTTCCTGCCTCCCAGTAGCCTTTCTTTCTGGAGGATGTTGTTGCTAAGGCAGGTTCTCAAAAGTGTGGTCACTGGACCAGCAGCATCAGCACCCCCCGGGACTTATTAGAAATGCAGATTCTCCGGCTCCCTCCCCAACCTCCCCGGGGTGGGTCCCAGCAGCCCTCCGGGTGATTCTGATACGCACTCTAGTCTGAGAATCTCAGCTCTGGGGTTTCGATAATACATTTTTCTGCTGGAGCAAATACCTTCTGGAATATCCTGAAGCAATTTTCTCCTTCGAACCCTCTAGAGAGTCTGATTTCTGTCTCACTAACATCTTTCCAGACTCTCTCTGATCAGATGACTCAGCACTGAGCTATGCTATGCTAATATATGAATCAGATGGTTTTCAAACAGTTTTTCCGAATGAATCTTTAATACAACGTTTCTCCTGTTTGTTTGGAATATAGTCTGTCTCGGCACCAGTGTGTCTATTGTGCTAGAGGTAAGACACCAGGAAAACTCCTATGGGGAAAACAGAAAAAAACAAAATCTCACAAGGAATCAGAAAGAGGCTGGCCACTGATTAACATATTTTTTCATGAAAACAAACAAACAAATTCAAAAGTTCTTTCCCGTTACTAGTAAAACTCTGAAATGGCTAATGAAAATATATTTAAAACTCTGGCAAAATAAAAGTTTCAAAATAATTACAACGTGGGTATTGAGGAGGGGAATACGATTGATAGAAAATGGCTCTGAGTACATGTTAAATAAAAAAGATCATAAAGGCTAAATACAGAGCATATATGTGGGTCTCTGGGGATCCAAGAGGACATCACCACCTGTTGACCCCGATTGGAGTCATGACCTCCAATTGACCCTGGCAATTGGAGGCTGCTCACCCCCTCCTGTGTCCTTAGAATGAAGGTTCTGCTCCCTTTTCCTGTGTTTGGAGCTACTTCAAGGATGCAGCTTTGGGAGAATGAACTTTCGTTGAGGCCGTCTGGGTGATACCAGTGACTGAACCTGGTTAATTCAACATTCTGGTGGGTGGGGGCTGCGATCTACCTCTCTTGCAGCTGCTTAAGACAAACCTTCTGAGTTCCCTTGCTTGTTATAATTGCCGCCAATAAATCTGGGGTGTCCTGCCTCTTTATTTCCTCTCTCCTTGTCCTCTGTATATGCGGGCCAGTTTTGGATTTCACCCCAGGGAAATCCCAAGGTTGTGAACAAGCAACTTAGTACTTGGTGTATCAGTGTGGATGAGAGAGATGCTTTAAACCACACAGAGTAACCTCATGCAGTGGCGTGGCTGGGATAAATCCCCAATAAACCGCACATTTTGCAGACACACACAAGCACAATGTGTTATGTGTAAAATCCATTCATGTTTCAAAACCTTTTTATTTTGCTATTCAAACACAAATCTCTCCCAAAACTAATGTATTAATTGCTATGTAGTCATATGAGTTAGCAGAGACTGAAGTTCATCTTAAATTGTAAGCAGAAATTATACATCTCTCAGCTTGCCCATCTAGCTGTCTTCCCAGGGTCATTTATGAAACTTTGCATTTTTGGATTTTTCAGAACAGTGCTATTTTGGATGTCTAGAGGGAATATAATAACCTGTAAATCCCACCTCACCTCAAACTGTGTGTGGTATGTGTCTCCTTCAGCAACATCTCCTCCCACTGGCTCCTCTTTGCTGACAGTGGCATCCCCATTCTGTCACCCTTCCAATCTCAAAGCCACTTTTAATCACTTTCTGTCTTCTGCCTTAACCTCCAGCCAAGCGGATTTCCGCCTCTTTTCTACTTCTCCCTTGTAGTTGGAACACCAGGACCCTGATTCAGATATTCCTCCGGATTACTGTACAAGTCTTTACTGAGTTCCCAGCCTGAGATCCTGATCTTCCTCTAGTTGAAGTAGATCAGTGACAGATAAGCCGGCTCAAATCATTCTTTCTGTGATGTTACTCTCAGTCCTTGACATCACATGTCTCACCCTGCCTGTAGATTGTCGCTGAAACCACAGCTGGGCATCTGAAGCCCCCACATTCCTTTCCTCCCACTCACCACTGCCCTGTAGCCGGATCTCATGGTGACTCGGGGGTTGCTTTTGAAAGCTGTTCCTGTGGCCTGGGAAGTTTAGTCTTCCTTCCCACCTAGTTGAATTCAACCCAACGTCCATAACCAGGTCACAAACGTCAGGCAGCCAGATAAGAAGGAAGCCAAAAAAAAAAAAAAAGTGGGGAGAAGGGTAGGTAAAGAAGAGAAAGATAGATGAGAAACAGAGGAAAGAAAAGCAACACAGAGGAAAATGAAGGCAGACTATTAACACTTATTTGGTCCCCACATGGTAGGTGTCATTACATATGTCATCACACCTCTCATATATGGAGTTTAAATATCAGAGAAGTAAGTTGCCTGAGCTCACAGTTACAAATCAGCAGAGCAAAGGTTGAAACCAAATCAAACTTGAGTGTGAAAGTCATGATAGAAATGCAGACTACTGGACCTGAGCCCCAGAGTTTCTGGAAAAGGTTTCTGGGGTGGGGCCTGATCGTTTGTATTTCTAACAGATTCCTAGGTGATGCTGATGCTGATCCAGAGATCACAACTTGAAAACCAATGGCCTAGCAGGCCCCTCCACCGCCATCCCTGCTAACTGGCACATTATTTCACTCCATTACTATTTGTTGAAAAGGAAAATGTCTATGAAGCACACAGTTTCTGCTATATTCTGAAGTCTTTTCTAATCACCGCACTTTGAAGAGACAGCCCGTACTTATGAAACCGTCTAACACATATGGTCAGTATACACTTAGCCGTTTTCCTAGGGCAGGTTCCCCAGATATAGAGTGGAAGAGGCAGCAAAGGAAACAGGAGCAATTGTGGTGTTTTAATTAAGATGTTTTTGGCTGGAAACCACAGAAATTTTACTTGAAAGGCCAAAGAATAATGGAATTACCATTCCAGTTAGAGAGAAGTCCTGAGATAGAAAATCCCCAGGGTTGTTTAATATACCAACTTAATCAAGCCATCCTTTGTCATTCCCACCTTTCTGCCCAACCACTTTTAATTTATTGGCAACCTTCCTTCATGGAATCAGAATGGCTGCAGCAGCTCAAGGCATCTCATCCTCATAAATCAAAACTAAGGGCTGAAAAGGGACCCTTAGCACCCACGTGCATTGCCTTTCAAGAGCAAAGACATTTTTCAGAGAAGCTCCCCAGGTTTCTTTTGTGTCTCATTGGCCAGAAGCGAGATATTATCTACCTAACACCATTCCCTCACAAGCTAGAGAATCACCGAATTCATTTGGGAAAGGAGAGGACACCAGGGAAAAGAAGTTGTGGGCAGCATAGAAGAGGAGAGAAGCTGTTGGACAGAAAACAGTACCATGTGCTCCAGGTAGATTTTGTGTCATAGGTGAATCTAAAGAGATGACAATGACCACTCATACTAAAAGGCCCTACATTTAAAAATTGGTGAATGCCCAGCCGGGCGTGGCTCAGCGGTTGAGCATCAACCTAGGATCCAGAAGATCGTGGTCAGGGGCGTGCAGGAGGCAGCCGATCAATGACTCTTTCATCATTGATGTTTCTCTCTCTCCCTCTCCTTTCCTCTCTCTGAAGTCGGTAAAGATATATCTTTTTAAAAAATTGGTGAATGGATGCACATTCCTTTGTATTAAGTCAAAACTAAAAATGTTTAAGTTATGTATGCTCTGTTTTAACTGACTTTTACTGGCATACTGATTCTGATCACACCAGATAAAACAGCTCCTAATATACAGCTCCTAATATAAAATACTTCATCATATTTTATTAAAAGTAAGCAGCACAGAGCCTCACACGTAGTATGTAGTCAATAGGTGTTAATAACAGTGTTGATTTTATACAGTTGGTACAACAGGAACTCAGTCAGTGCCTATTGATTTATCATAGATGGGAATGTTACATATGACTATTAAGTGGCTTTCCCCTACCTGGGAATTCATATCAAATGTCTGTTCTTCAAACATTAAAAAGATTTTTCCCTTTAAGATGATTCTTCCTATTAATAACTTTGAAAGCTAATAGAAGCCAAAAAAAAAAAAAAAATGCTGTACTTTCACCAAACCATCTACTTTCCTTCCTAAGAACATGGAAAAACTACTTTTCCCACCCTTCTGGCACCTAGAAGAATCCTTCTGATTAGTTATGGCCAAGGAACAGTCAACAGAAAACATTGGCCTCAAGTCTCAGCCCCTCAAATCTCCTGGGGTTTTTGCCCACTCATTCTTTCTCCCCTTGTCGTCTGTAGATTTGAAGCAGAGGAACAGTGGAGGACTCCAAGTTCCAAGGGTCAGACAGAGTCACCATCCTGTAGAAATGTGCTCTTTTATGTTAAGGTCATGAGATGACATGGTCATTACACATGTATAGAGTAATGAAATAGGAGTGGCTGTAGCCACCCTTGTGAAATAACAAGATACCGGTTTTCAGCACATCTCTCTTCTCGCTTTTTGGAAAATTTGTCTGCCTCCTCCAATTTTTAATATCATACTTTGTGTACTTCATTCCAAACACTTAAAAACATTTATGTTGCTATGCTAAGAAAAGAATCCATCTGATATTTGCAACCACTCTAAATTGTAAAGAACTTAATCTGGTTGCACTTGTTCATGTTCATTTGCATTTTAAAAGGCCTATAGAAAGACCACTATGCTTGCACCTAGAAAATGAATCACTAATGGTTGGATTTCAATAATCAGATAGAGAAAAAAATATTACTATGCAAATTATACCATACAGCAATAGCCCACTTTAATTAGAATTCCAGCCCTGAACAGAAATTAAGTTTACATTTTAATTATTTTTCTAAAATAAATACTGTTTTCTATTTACATCTCTTTCTCTGCAGGGTTCTTTTTTTCTGCAGGGTTCTTAATCCACACTTGTTTATAGTATACTAACTAAAATCCTTTAAAACTGGAAATATGGTAGGCAGACAGACAGGCATGAGCAGAGCAGGACAATAGGCCAGGTACAGAATATCACCAGAGCAGAAAAGTCCTGGGACTCTAGCAATGGATACCTAGCAACTGGCAGAACTGGGAGAGCAAGTATTAGAAATGTTTTGTTAATTAGGACCTTGCCCCTGAGGCACCCTTTCCTCCCCTAGATCTCTCCAGGCATGGTGGTCAGATCAGATCCTCTCCCTGGCCTTTACTCTGGCATGTAGCTAGTTATGCAGAAGACACCCCAGTTTAGAAAGAACAAGAGGTTGGAGAAAAGCCCTATCTGACTTCCATACAAAGACAGGAGAGGACAGGACAGGTCCTGATAGGTCACCTGGAAGAAGGAAGCGGTGAACCCCCTCGAGGGATTAAAAAGAACCCTGGAACCCACCAATAAGTGGAGACAGCGACCCTGAAAGGACACACCTGGAAAGCTGATGAATATTCTACTGGCATTCTCCCCTGAGACCTCCAGATAAATATCCACCAGCCTGAGGACATAGTTTGGCTCTCTTTAGGGGGCACACAGGGATTTTTCCCCACCCCCTTCCTCCAGGAACATTTTCCTTGCCTCTTTCCCCTAAGCTCCAAGGACACTTCTTTTGCCTCTGTAACTTGTTTGCTGAGCCCATGTTTTCTACCTCTGCGACTTTCTAAATAAACTTTCTCAATAAACTTTCTCTTATAGTTTGAGTCTTTGCTCTGAATTCTTTCTCAGCCAGAACTCAAGTACCGAGGTTGCTGAACCAAGAACCATCTCACCCCACCAATCTAACACCTGGTTCCATTCTCTCCACCAACAGAAAGTTTTTATTGTATTTATAGTTATAGCTCATGAATTTTAAAATGCCTAAAATAGGAAAAGATAATTAAGGAAAACATTGCATACAATTTAATTGTGCAAATGAACAATATTCACTAATTGTGTAATGAACTCAGAAGTGCTCTATATTCAGAAATATTTATACCACTGTTAGTTTCTCTATTTTAGACTCTAAGCAATTCCAGGGAAAGAAGTTGTACTTTATCGTATATGTGTTGTGTGGTATCATGTATAAATTCCGATTAGGATTAATTCTCACCTTTTAAAATAGGTGATAAATGTTACACATGTCGTGAGGTTGAAATTAATTACACAATTAAGATTGTAAAAAATAAACACAACAAAGTAGGTCATCTACTTCTGTAAAATCCAACAACTTCCTATTGTGTCCCCATTTGTACTGATAAGATGTTGGGAGAGACAGGCAGAAGAGAAGACAATGGAAGATTTACCTTTATAATCAAAGTTAACTCAGTCTCTTCCAGTTTCAAGGCATCTCTTCTGAGTAAATACTCAGTCAACTCAATGTTCAATTTTTTTTATATGTCTTTATTGATTTCAGAGAGAGGAAGGGAGAAGGGGAGAGAGAGAGAGAAACATCATTGATCGGCTGCCTCCTGCATGCCCCTTACTGGGGATCGAGCCCACAACCCGGACATGTGCCCTGACGGGGAATCAAACCTCAACTCCTGGAGAGAGGAGATGCTCAACCGCTGAGCCACGCCAGCTGGGCTCAACGTTCAATTTTTAAAGAATTTCCCCCTCTGAAAATTTCTCCCTACTCCATGCTCCTTCCAAAATGGCATCTGGCTCCCAGAAGAAGTTTGGTATTTTCATGGCTCCATGGCAGATGAGTAGCTAGTGGGTACTGACTCTCCCTGCCCTGAAGTTAATGGAACATGTCCTCTTTCTGGATGGAGGTAGCACCATGCCAGGGTGCCTGGTTTGGATTCCACTCTCCCCTGTCTCCTACGCTGGCCACCTTTGCGCAAATTTACAATGGTACACAGCAGGCCCGAACATCTCTCATCAGCTAAAAAATTACTTTTAAGAAGAGGCTATTAGAGATAATTTTCAAACAGT